>NC_069082.1:42218870-43613370 GCF_025698485.1 Gossypium arboreum | reverse complement strand
AATTTATTTAATACACACATTCATCAAAACAGACCCTAGAAGAACTTTGGCAAAATTACCATTTTGCCCCTAAACTTTCACATATTTATACTTTTGCCCCAAGGCTCGAAAATTAAACCTCATCCTATTTTCTTATGTTTTATGACATGCTGATCATTTTTCCCTTCTATAGCAACATCAAATTCACACTCTAACATGTACTTATGAATATTAGGTATTTTTACCGATTATGTCATTTTACTCGTTTTTACGAAAAATCACTTAGCAAAAGTTGTTTAACACAATCTCAAACTTCATATTCTACCATAAAACATCAAAATTCATACATTTCATCCATGGGTAAAATTTTAAATATAAACCCTAGCTCAAAATATTGGTAGAAATAGGTAAACCGAGCTACGAGGATTTCAAAAATGTAAAGAACATTAAAAACGGGCATAGAAATCACTTACAATCAAGGCTTAAAAGTGTTGAAACCCTAGCTATGGTGGAGAGCAAAATTCAGCAGCAACTTATGGAGAAGATGATCATTTTTGTGTTATTTTTCCCATTTTATTTCATTTAATATCCAAATGACCAAAATGCCCTTCCTTACTAAACTTTCAAAAATTCCATCCATGTCCATTTTTTGTCCATAAACTTAGAAATTGGTCAAATTCTATTTAAGACCTCCTAATTAATATTTCAAAGCAATTTCATACTAGAAACTTCTAGAATGCAAGTTTTGCAACTTATTCAATTTAGTCCCTAACTTCAAATTAAGCACTTTATGCATAAAATTTCTTCACGAAATTTTTACACAATCATGAAATCATATCATAGACCTCAAAATAATCATAAAATAATTATTTCTATCTCGGATTTTGTGGTCCTGAAACCACTATTTCGATTAGGCCCTAATTCGGGTTATCACACCTCCACCCCGACGTATTCCTGAAGCACCCCAGGGCATGAATTTTATGAGATTGAATAGACCTCCAATGGATAAAATTCGAAAGCAAGGGGCCGAAGAGTTCCAAGCTAGTTAGATGATGACCCCAAGAGGGCAGAGTTCTGGCTTGAGAATATCATCAGGGTATTTGATGAGTTATCATGCACACCTGAGGAATGCATGAAATATTTTGTGTCAATCTTGAGAGACTCGGCTTATCAGTGGTGGAACACCCTTATGTTGGTGGCACCAAGGGAGACAATTAATTGAGAATTTTTCCAAGGAGAGTTCCGTAAGAGGTACATTAGCCAAAGGTTTATTGATCAGAAGAGAAAGTTATTTCTTGAGTTAAGACAGGGCTGAATGTCTGTAACAGAGTATGAGCGTAAGTTCGTAAGACTCAGTAAGTATGCCCGAGAGTGTATATCGACTGAGGCCATCATGTGTAAAAGGTTTGAGGATGGATTAAATGAGGATATCCGATTGCTAGTTGGCATCCTAAAATTAAAGGAGTTTGTTGTACTGGTTGAGAGAGCTTGCAAGGTCGAGGAATTGGCTAAAGAGAAAAAAAAGCTAAGTTTGAGTCTCGAGATTCGAAGAAAAGGCAGATGAGTAAGTCATTGCAATCCTCATCTAAGAAACTGAGAGAGTTTAATACTGGATCGAGTGCTTCAGTTGGGTACTCAAATAGAAATAAGGGTAAGCAGTACTCGATTTCAAAAGCTCAGGCTACTTCAATTGCTAGTGTTGGTAATGCCCGACCGAGTAGACCGGAGTGTTCACAGTATGGTAGACGTCACCTCGACGAGTGCCAAGCTAATGATGGAACTTTTTTTAAGTGTGATTCCCAAGATCATTTCATTAGAGATTGCCCCAAAATGGTTGATAAGGAGATATTTCAGAGTGTAAGATCGGGAAATGCTATTTCTAGAGGGAGACCACAGAGAAATTTGAGAAATAGAGTGATTAGTAAGAGTGCACCTAGAGATCCAGCTATGAGACCCGAGGGTAGGGCACCTGTGAGGACCTATGCCGTTCGTACTCACGAAGAGGCTTCATCTCCTGATGTGATTACAGGAACTTTTTCTCTCTATGATACTCATGTTGTTGCTTTGATTGATCCGGGATCTACCCATTTGTATATTTGTGTGAAATTGGTGTCTAGCATGAATATGCATGTTGAATCTACAGAATTTGTGATAAAAGTGTCAAACCCTCTAAGCAAGCATGTGTTAGTTGACAAAGTATGTAAGAATTGCCCTTTAATGATTAAAGGTCATTGTTTCCTGGCTAATCTTATGCTTGTGCCGTTTGATGAATTTGATATAATACTTGGTATGAATTGGTTAACCATGCATGATGTAGTGGTAAACTGTGGAAGGAAAATCATTGAATTAAAATGTGAAACTGGTGATATTCTTCGGGTTGAACCAAATGAATCGGATAGCTTGCCTGTAGTGATTTCTTCTATGGCTACTCAGAAATGTATAAGAAAAAGTTATGAAGCTTATCTTGCCTTTGTACTGAATACAAAAGAGTCTGAGTTGAAAATTGAATCAATGCCAGTAGTATGTGAGTATCCAGATATGTTTCCGGAAGATTTGCCCGGATTGTCTCCAATTAGAGAGGTTGAGTTTGGTATTGAGTTAATTTCTGGTACTGCACCTATTTCAATTGCTTCGTATAGGATAGCTCTGATGAAATTAAATGTTGAAAGTTCAGTTACAAGAATTAACAGATAAAGGTTTTGCGAGACCTAGTCATTCTTCGTAGGGCACACCGGTGCTATTTGTAACAAAAGAAAGATGGTTCAATAAGATTGTGCATTGATTACCAATAGCTCAATAAGGTAACCATAAAGAACAAGTACCCCTTGCCAAGAATCGATGACTTTTTTGACCAATAATATAGACTTGATGTCTGGTTACTACCAGTTGAGAGTTAAAGACTCGGATGTGCCGAAAACTGCTTTTCGGACGAGGTATGGTCACTATGAATTTCTGGTTATGCCATTTGGTTTAACGAATGCTCCCGCGGTATTTATGGATTTAATGAACCAAATTTTTCGACCGTATTTGGATAAATTTGTGGTTGTTTTTATTGACGATGTACTATTTATTCTCGTGATGAGACCGAGCATGCCGAGCACTTGAGAACGGTTTTGCAAACTTTGAAAGACAAACAGTTGTATGCTAAGTTTAGTAAAAGTGAATTTTGGCTTAGAGAAGTTGGATTTTTAGGTCATATTGTTTCGAGCGATGGTATTCGAGTTGACCTGAGTAAGATATCGGTTATTGTTGAATGGAAACCGCCAAGGAATGTAACTGAGGTCAGAAGCGTTCTAGCCTTAGCCGATTATTACAGACGATTTGTTAAAGGATTTTCCATGATTGCTACTCTGATGACGAAGCTGTTACAGAAAGATGTCAAGTTCAAATAGACAGAAGGGTGTCAACAGAGTTTTGAGAAACTAAAGGAATTGTTGACCGAGGCACTAGTTTTAGTGCAACCTAAATCGGGAAAAGAATTTGTGGTTTATAGTGACGCGTTGTTGAATGGATTGGGTTGTGTACTTATGCAAGAAGGTAAGGTGATAGCTTATGCCTCGAGGCAACTGAAACCACATGAGAAGAATTATCTGACCCATGATTTAGAGCTAGTCCCTATTGTGTTTACGTTCAAGATTTGGAGACACCAATTGTATGGCTAGAAATGTTGAGTATTCACAGATCATAAGAGTCTAAAGTACTTAATGACTCAAAAGGATTTGAACCTACAACAAAGAAGGTGGCTAGAGTTGATAAAATATTATGAGTTAGTGATTGACTACCACCCGGGAAAGGCGAATGCGGTTGCAGATGCCTTGAGTAGGAAATCGTTGTTTGCATTAAGGGCTATGAATACACGATTGGCTTTATCAGATGATGGTTCTATTCTAGCTGAGTTGAGAGCTAGATGTAACACCCCTAACATGTATCCGTCGCCAGACTAGGGTTATGAGGCATTACTGATTAAAAGCACAAATCCGAACATTAATAAATTTTCACCCAAATCAAACTTATTTTGTAACATCCTGATTTTTCGGATTTATTCCTGGTTTTCAATATTTTATAAAAACTTTAAATTATTGTATTTGGATGTGAAATTAATATTTTGAGTAAGTAAATGGGCTTATGGAAGGCCCATGAGTTGGTCAAAACTCAGTTGAATTTTTGGAATTTTAGACTTAGGAGTTAGGGGTTCTGGCTAAGTGGCCCTTAAGTAGAGTGGTGGGTAAGTTGCATCACAAAAAGAGCCTTGGTAAAGTGGCAAGGGTGACGCCACTAGGCTCCTAGAAAAGTGGCATGTGGAGCTTTGGGGAAGGCAAGGGATCGATTCCCTGTGTTGGCAAATGGATGCATTTATTTTTAAGTGCAGGAGGGGTAAGTGTTGGAGTTCAAGTGGATTCTGCTAGAGGAGAGTTGGATCAGTTTAAATGCTTGGATTAAGGAGTGATAAGGGGGGAGATTTAAGGGATTGGGATGAGGCTAGGAGTTAGCCGAATGGTGGGAATTGAAGAGGGAAAATCGGCAGGGGGTATTAGGTTAGTATTTCGGCACTTAGGGTGTTGAGTGGTACCGTTTTCTTCTGCTTTTGCACCTTAGGATTGTTCTTTTCTCTCTTCTTCCTCTCTAACCGAAACTACCACCTCCCCTATTCTTCTTTTTCTATTTTTCTTCTTCACAACCATTCATCATACCGCTATTCATCAATCTTGTTGCGAATCCATAAAAGCGAAATCTTGTGATCCTTTGCTTGCCGATTTCTTCAAAGCCAGGTTTTTTTTCTATGTTCTTTGTTTTTATTAATCTACGATTATCTTTTCTTAATCCTAGATACCTGACAGCAATTCTACTTCAAGGTTATAGTTCCACATTATCATCTTCTTCACCACCCAAAAGCCGAAAGTACCATAGATTTGGGGGCTTATAGCCGAAACTTCAAGACTTTGGGAATCAAGCTCTACTGTCGTTTGATAGATAGATCTGCACCGGATTGCGAGGAAATCAAGTAGGAGTAAGGGGTAAGTACTTATCATCTCAGATCTGTTCTTATTTTGCAAAGTTAAGAAAAGCCGAAATCCCTAAAATATAGAGAGGCTGTTGAATGGACATGTGGCTCTAAAGGTTTTTAACTGACGTTTTCTGTTAATGATTAGTGTCTTCTTAAGTGTTGGATTAAAGGCGTGGGTTGTTGGACTAATCGGATTCGGAGCTAGCTACCGTTTTTGGCAAAGAAGGTAAGGTTTCAAAGGCTTTTAGGGATATGGTTTGAGCATGGATGAGTAAGTTCTGGGGTTTAGTGATTATGGTTTGTAAATAAGAACTGTGCTAATCAATTGTAGGACATGGAAAGGGATCTTGGTAGCGATCGTCATGAATCGGTGTGTCGAACACCCTTCCTTAGTTCAATTGGCAAAAGCGAAATGCCGAAATTCGGCATTTCATAGGCTTGTGAGTATGCGAATGCTCTCAAGACATAGAGTAATTGTTAGATCTAGCACCGCAAAGTGGTAAGGAGGTTCGTGTGACATTTTAGCGTATTTGGAAAAAGGGGCCTCGATGGGCCAAAAGCTGGGCCCAATGGGCTTACTGGACCAATATGGGTAAGAGATGGGCAAAGTAGCACGTCGGTTAGAGGGTAGAATCAAATTGCATAAAATTGTTAAGAATTACTGGAATAGCTTATGTAGTTACGTAAGTTACGAAATTACCCTAAAGAGCATAATTACCAAATACCCTAGGGTTTAAAATGGTGAAATGCATGAATAATTGATCTTGTATTTTGCATATTATGCTTTTATTAATATCATTGCATGGGATTGGGGTATTGATGGAGGAAATCTTGAAAGTGGTTCATCCACGTCTTGGAGGCTTTGCCTCAACTTATCGATATTTGAGTGCCGCGTTGTCGCCTTTGTAGAGTGTAGAAATTTGGGTGGGTTGAGATATTCCCACATGGAGTGTAGAAATTTGATGCAGGGGTGTGTAGCGGTTGGTGGGTTGAGAAGTCTCCCGGATGGGTTTGCATGCATTATTACTACTGCTACTTATGTTCTTGAGGCGGGCCTAAGGGCCACACTGTTTGTAAAAAGGGCTAAGGCCTTGCTCAGATTCGAAAAGGGCTTGACCTATTGGGTATCAATATCGATTAGGGCTTAGGCCCATGGGCTCGAGCTGATTTGGGCTTTGGATGGGCTTCAGATATACATTGAGTTTTCCCAAACTCACCCCTTCCTCTTCCATCCTTGCGGTGAGCCCTAGTTGGTGGACTTGGAGGCGGGATTGAGCGGCCACACGTTTTTGCAAATTCGTTTCTTCCGTGAACTGGATTTTCGACATTTTTATTTTATGGTTTGGGTTTTGTTGTAATAAGGCCGCTAATTATTTTATGGTTTGGGTTGCTTTCTTATTATTTAATTCTATAATGATAAAAACTGAACTATGGCAACTAACGAAATAGATTAGCTCTAGGACGCGTTTTAAAAACACTAAGTGATTTCAAAATAACACAAATACAAGTAAGACTTCCGCTAAGCAAACGTTTTCAACCTTTTCTTAAGATGGACATAACCAAACGGTTTTATCAAAATTATACGAGATGTTAGAGTGTGGCAATGGAGGTGTGCATGTCTAGGATTGGATCCGAAGGAGCTTGGTACTTAGCGGTCCGACGGACTCACCTCCTCTCTTTCTGGTTTCCTACCGGTGCATGACTTCCATTCACTTTAACCTACTTTTAAAAGTGTTTTTTCAAGCACCAACTAAGGTTTTCCAACTAAGTGTCTGAGAATGTTTTGAACGCTTCAATGCGGCGCGTCAGATCCGACCATAACGTCCAGGCCGGGTTTGGGGTGTTACATTTAGTGGTATCAGAGCTTGGTTGCAACAACTCGGCTGTGGATCGGGTCCGAAAAAAAAATCTTTTCAAACTCAGGCCTAAGAAGGGTATTTTTGGAAATAGTAAGTTTTTCAAAGAATGTTCAAGTTTTTCTATTGTCAAACAGAGCTAAATCAATAGTTTTAAAATAAAAGTGCTTTCCAATCAAATCCTTTTATTTTCGTGAACAAAAAACAGGTTTTTTCTACAAAAGGAGGTGGCACACTGAATCCTCGGCACCAAGTCTGTAAGTGTTCTTTTTCTGCTTTAAATATTTATATAGAACTAGACTGGAAATAATACTGTAGATAGTTCTGAGCCTTAGGGATAGTGCTATTGATGATGTAGTATTAGGACTACAAGACTGGAACCGTAGCTAAATTGTGATTGCGCGAAATAACTCTGAAACTCTATCTGTTCATAAGACATTCTGTAATAAACAGTGAAACCAGTACACTAATGTCATAAAATTCGTAATCAGATAAATCGTTAAGAGTGCGAGGGCTGCACGAGGAAGAGGCCGTGGTCGAGGCCGAGGTAGCACTCAAGCCGGATCTGCGTCATCTGGACACATGCCAGCTGGCGAGGTACGTCCACCACCGGTTAATGAAAATGGGCCGTACGATCGGGCCGCAAGGGATGACGCTCTGTCTCAGGCCATGTTGAGGGTTTTGGAAAGGGTGGCCGGAGCTAACGTCGGGCCCATAAATAGGGGGTCCATTTCTGAACGACTTCGGGCCAACGGAGCTGAGATTTTTAGGGGCGTATCCGGAGTGGCCCCAAATGTGGCCGATCTTGGTTGGAAGCCACAGGCGGATCATGGACGACTTGGACCGCTTTCGAAGAAGCGAAGTTGAAAGGGGCGGTGTCGTTCTTTGCGGGATGAAGCGTATCGGTGGTGGATTACTGTGAGAGAAGGTACCCCAGCTGAGAGGGTAACATGGGAGCTGTTCAAACAGACCTTTAAGGCAAAATATGTTGAAGCTAGCTATGTGGATGCACGCAGAAAGGAGTTCCTGAATCTGACTCAGGGGAATAAGGCCATTGCTGAATATGAGGCGGAGTTTCTACGATTGAGTCGGTATGCTAATGGCATCGTTTCCACTGAATACGAGCACAACGTTCATTTTGAGGATGGTCTCAGAGATGAGTTAAGGGTGCTCATAGCTCCATGAGAGGAGCGAGATTTTATTTGACTGGTAGAGAAGGCTAAGATAGCCGAGGAGGTGAAACAAACCGAACGGAAAAATTGTGATAGGGATCGGAATCGGTTCAGGAGGGATGCTGGACCAGCGGGTGCTGCAAATCGAAATGTTAAGAGAGCTAGGATGGAGGAACTAGTTCGAGCAGTTCCGGTGAACACAGGTAGACCGCAAGTTTGTGGGGATTGCGGCAAAACGCATCAAGGAGAGTGCTAGAAGCGTTCTGGGGCTTGTCTTCGTTGTGGGTCTAAGGAGCATAGGATTAAGGATTGTCCTAGGAGGGCCACTCAGGCTCAGGTGGCCGAACAAGGGGCTGTGCGACCGGCTCAACCTGTGAGGGATGGACCGCCGCTGCCAAGAGGTCGTGGACAAGGTCGCGGTGGTAATGGCCTTGGACGTGGGGCACCCGGCAGAGGTATTGGTAACGCGGATGCTCGTCGGCCAGACTTTGGTGTATCTTTGCTTTCGTCAAGAAGGAGGGTGACGACTGATGTCATAACTGATACGTTTTTTATCTATGGTGTACCTTATCTTCGCTCGATTGATGGGGATCAACCCATTCATATGTGGCATATAACATTTCGGGCATCGGGCGTGCACTTCGAGGAGACTGTATGTGGGGTGTCCGTGATAAGTCCTTTAGGTCATTCGGTTAAGGTAGAGAAACTCTTCAAGGAAGTGCCTCGGAGATTCAAGGTAGGGTTTTCGTGGGGATTTGATGGAGTTACCGCTTGAAGAATTCGATTTGATACTAGGGATGGATTGGTTGACCGGGCATAAGGCAACTTTAGATTGTGCACTAAGAGGATGGTGTTAAGGATCGCAATGACGAAGAGGTAATGATTATTGGAGAACGAAGGATTACTTATCCAATGTAGTATCGCATTGAGGGTCGAGAAACCGATACGCAAGGGGTGCGAGGCATATCGGCTTTGGTAAGCCAAGTGAAATCGAGGATCGATTGTGGAGACCATCAGAACTGTTAGGGAATTCCGGGATGTTTTTCCGGAAGAGCTCCCTGGATTACCTCCGAATCGGGAAGTTGAGTTTGGAATTGATTTGTTACCGGGAACAGCTCCAGTATCTATTGCACCCTATAGGATGGCACCGAAGGAGTTAGTGGAGCTGAAGGCTCAAATTCAAGAGTTGTTAGATAAAGGCTTCATTAGGCCTAGTGTGTCTCCTTGGGGAGCACCGGTCCTGTTTGTGAAGAAAAAGGACAGAACGATGCGCATGTGCATCGATTATCGCCAGTTGAACAAACTGACGATTAAGAATAAGTATCCACTACCAAGGATTGATGACCTGTTCGATCAACTTAGGGGAGCTTCGATATTCTCCAAAATCGATCTTTGTTCTGGATACCATCAGCTAAGGGTAAAAGAAGGGGATATTCATAAAACAGCATTTCGAACTCGATATAGACATTATGAGTTTGTGGTCATGCCATTTGGGCTGACGAATGCACCTGCAGCTTTTATGGATCTGATGAATCGAGTATTCCAACCTTACTTGGATCGGTTCGTAGTCGTCTTTATCGACGATATCCTGGTATACTCGGAAATGGAGGCGAAGCATGATGAGCATCCTTGTATTGTACTGCAAGTGTTAAGGGAGAATGAGCTGTATGTGAAATTTAGCAAGTGTGAATTCTGGTTGAGGGAGGTAACCTTCCTAGGGCATGTCGTCTCCGCCGAGGGGATTAAAGTGGATCCTCGTAAAATTGAAGCGATTCTAGAATGGAAGCCACCTAGGTCAGTATCGGAAATTCGGAGTTTCCTAGGGTTGGCAGGTTACTACAAAAGGTTTTTAGAGGGTTTCTCGGTGATGGCGGCGCCCTTGACAAAACTCATAAGGAAAGGAATACCATTTGTCTGGACCAAGAAACAGCAAAAAGCTTTTGATCGGTTGAAAAAGGTATTGACCGAAGCGCCAGTGTTGATTCAACTGGTGTCTGGGAAGGACTTTACCGTATATAGTGATGCGTCGCATGTAGGGTTAGGTTGCGTACTGATGCAAGAGGGCAAGGTGGTCGCTTATGCATCGCGACAGCTTAAGGCTCATGAAGTGAATTACCCTACGCATGATTTGGAGCTAGCAGCGGTGATTTTTGCGTTAAAAATTTGGAGACATTACTTATATGGGGAGAAGTGCATCATATACACGGATCATAAGAGCCTAAAGTATTTGTTGACTCAGAAGGAGTTGAACCTTAGGCAACGAAGATGGGTGGAGTTGCTTAAAGACTACGACTGTTCAATAGAGTACCACCCAGGAAAGGCTAATGTGGTGGCGGATGCATTGAGTCGAAGGATTGTTACTGATTTGAGAGCCTTTTTCGCACGATTAAATCTATATGACGATGGAAGCTTGTTGGCGTAAGCGCAAGTAAGGCCTACTTGGATTGAGCGATTAAGGAAAAACAGTTGAAGGGCGATTCATTAGCTCTTGACTCCAAACAAGTTAAGAGCGGTGAGAACGAGGACTTTGGGTTGAACATGAAGGAGTTCGTGCTTTCGTGGAAGGGTTTGTATTCCAAAGGACCCGAATTGAGGCGATTAATTCTAAAAGAGGCTCATGGTGGACTCGTGCCATGCATCTGGAGGGAATAAGTTATACCGAGACTTGCGAGAGGTGTCTTGGTGGCTCGGATTAAAACGAGATGTGGTGAATTTGTTGGGAAATGTCGACGTGCGGCGTGAGTTAAGGCCGAGCACCAATTGCCTTCGTGGATTACGCAACTGTGAAAATTCCACTATGGAAGTGGGAAAGAGTAACAATGGACTTTGTGAGTGGGTTACCTTTGACACCCACCAAGAAAGATTCGGTGTGGGTAGTTGTGGATAGGTAAACAAAATCTGCTCATTTCATACCTGTTCGTACCGACTACTCACTGCAAAAGTTGGCCAAGTTATATGTGGCGGAGGTAGTGCGACTGCATGGGGTGTTAGTGTCGATAATATCTGATCGAGACCCTAGGTTTACATCTAGGTTTTGGCGGAAGTTGCAAGAAGCGTTGGGTACACGATTGGATTTTAGCACCGCTTTTCACCCACAGACAGATGGACAGTCAGAAAGGGTTATTCAAGTTCTGGAGGATATGTTGAGGGGTTGTATCATTGATTTTCGTGGAAGTTGGGAGGACTACTTACCATTGGCGGAGTTTGCGTACAATAACAGCTATCAAGCAAGTATTCAGATGGCACCATATGAAGCGCTTTATGGGCGAAGATGTCGACGCCGACGTGTTGGACGAGTTGGGTGAACGACGAGTGCTTGAACCGAATTGGTGGCGCATAATCGAAAGCAAGGTTAGGCTGATTAGGGAGCAGTTAAAGGCGGCATCGGATAGATGTAAGTCGATGCGGATCTGAAGCGCAAAGAGATTGAGTTATTTGTTGGGGATATGGTTTTCTTGAAGGTTTCCCTTAGAAGAAAATTTTGAGATTTGGTAAGAAGGGTAAGTTGAGCCCACGGTTTATTGGGCCTTACCGAATTGTTAAGCGGGTTGGACCGGTGGCTTATCAGCTAGAGTTACCACGAATCGCATCGTATCCACGACATTTTCATGTATCCATGCCGAGGCGATGTCGATCTAACCCAACTCATATCATACCGCTGCGTAAATCGAGGTACAGTCGATTTAACTTTCAAGAGGAACTCGTGCAAATACTTGATCGTGACGTCAAGATGTTGAGAAGGAAATCAGTTCCACTAGTGAAAGTACTTTGGAGAAACCATGGCAAAGAATAAGCTACTTGGGAGGCGAGGAGGCTATCGTCAACAGTACCCTCAAGCTCGTTTCGATAAGGTAAAATTTCGAGGTCGAAATTTCTTTAAGGAGGGTAGAGTTGTAACATCCCGATTTTTCAGATTTATTCGTGGTTTTCAATATTTTATAAAGACTTTAAATTATTGTATTTGGATGTGAAATTAATATTTTGAGTAAGTAAATGGGCTTATGGATGCCCATAAGTTGGCCAAAACCAGTTGAATTTTTGGAATTTTAGACTTAGGAGTTAGGGGTTTCGCTAAGTGGCCCTTAAGTAGAGTGGTGGGTAAGTTGCATCACAAAAAGAGCCTTGGTAAAGTGGCAAGGGTGACGCCACTAGGCTCCTAGAAAAGTGGCGTGTGGAGCTTTGGGGAAGGCAAAGGATCGATTCCTGTGTTGGCAAATGGATGCATTTATTTTTAAGTGCGGGGAGGGTAAGTGTTGGAGTTGGTGGATTACGCTAGAGGAGAGTTGGATCGGTTTAAATGCTTGGATTAAGGAGTGATAAGGGAGAGATTTAAGGGATTGGGATGAGGCTAGGATTTAGCCGAATGGTGGGAATTGAAGAGGAAAAATCATAGGGGTATTAGGTTAGTATTTGGCACTTAGGGTGTTGAGTGGTGCCATTTTCTTACGCTTTTGCACCTTAGGATTGTTCTTTTCTCTTCTTCCTCTCTAACCGAAACTACCACCTCCCTATTCTTCTTTTTCTATTTTTCTTCTTCACAACCATTCATCATACCGCTATTCATCAATCATTGCTGAATCCATAAAAGCGAAATCTTGTGATCTTTGCTTGCCGATTTCTTCAAAGCCGTGTTTTTTCTATATTCTTTGTTTTTATTAATCTACGATTATCTTTTCTTAATCCTAGATACCGACCAAGCAATTCTACTTCAAGGTTATAGTTCCACATTATCATCTTCTTCACCACCCAAAAGCCGAAAGTACCATAGATTTGGGGGCTTATAGCCGAAACTTCAAGACTTTGGGAATCAAGCTCTACTGTTGTTTGATAGATAGATCTGCACCGGATTGTGAGGAAATCAAGTAGGAGTAAGGGGTAAGTACTTATCATCTCAGATCTGTTCTTATTTTGCAAAGTTAAGAAAAGCCGAAATCCCTAAAATATAGAGAGGCTGTCGAATGGACATGTGGCTCTAAAGGTTTTTAACTGACGTTTTCTGTTAATGATTAGTGTCTTCTTAAGTGTTGGATTAAAGGCGTGGGTTGTTGGAGTAATCGGATTCGGAGCTAGCTACCGTTTTTGGCAAAGAAGGTAAGGTTTCAAAGGCTTTTAGGGATATGGTTTGAGCATGGATGAGTAAGTTCTGGGGTTTAGTGATTATGGTTTGTAAATAAGAACTGTGCTAATCAATTGTAGGACATCGAAAGGGGATCTTGGTAGCAGTCGTCGCGAATCAGGTGTGTATCGAACACCCTTCCTTAGTTCAATTCGGCAAAAGCCGAAATGCCGAAATTCCGGCATTTCATAGGCTTGTGAGTATGCGAATGCTCTCAAGACATAGAGTAATTGTTAGATCTAGCACCGCAAAGTGGTAAGGAGGTTCGTGTGACATTTTAGCGTATTTCGGAAAAAGGGGCCTCGATGGGCCAAAACTGGGCCCAATGGGCTTACGGACCAATATGGGTAAGAGATGGGCAAAGTAGCCTGTCAGTTAGAGGGTAAAATCAAATTGCATAAAATTGTTAAGAATTACTGGAATAGCTTATGTAGTTACGTAAGTTACGAAATTACCCCTAAAGAGCATAATTACCGAAATACCCCTAGGGTTTAAAATGGCTGAAATGCATGAATAATTGATACTGTATTTTGCATATTATGCTTTTATTGATATCTATTGCATGGGATTGGGGTATTGATGGAGGAAGTACTGAAAGTGGTTCATCCACGTCATCGGAGGCTTTGTCTAAACTTATCGATATTTGAGTGCGTTCTTCGCCTTTGTGGAGTGTAAATTTGGGTGGGTTGAGATATTCCCACATGGAGTGTAGAAATTCGGTACGGGACCTGTAGCGGTTGGTGGGTTGAGAAGTCTCCCAGATGGGTTTGCATGCATTATTACTACTGCTACTTATGTTATTGAAGCGGGCCTAAGGGCCACACTGTTTGTAAAAAGGGCTAAGGCCTTACATCAGATTCAAAAGGGCTTGACCTATTGGGTATCTGTTATCGATTAGGGCTTAGGCCCATGGGCTCGAGCTGATTTGGGCTTTGGATGGGCTTCAGATACACCGAGTTTTCCCAAACTCACCCCTTCCTTTTCTATCCTTGCAGGTGAGCCCTAGTTGGTGGACTTGGAGCTGGGCGGGATTCAGAGTGGCCACACGTTTTCTGCAAATTCGTTTCTTCTGGTGAACTGGATTTTCGACATTTTTATTTTATGGTTTCGGGTTTTTGTTGTAATAAGGCCGCTAATTATTTTATGGTTTGGGTTGTTTTCTTATTATTTAATTCTATAATGATAAAACTGAACTATGGTAACTAACGAAATAGATTAGCTCTAGGACGCGTTTTCAAAAACACTAAGTGATTTCAAAATAACACAAATACAAGTAAGACTTCCGCTAAGCAAATGTTTTCAACCTTTTCTTAAGATGGACATAACCAAACGGTTTTATCAAAATTATACGAGATGTTAGAGTGTGGCAATGGCGGTGTGCATGTCTAGGATTGGATCCGAAGGGAGCTTGGTACTTAAGCAGTCCGACGGACTCACCTCCTCCCTTTCCTGGTTTCCTGCCTGGTGCATAGCTTCCATTCACTTTAACCTACTTTTAAAAGTATTTTTTTCAAGCACCAACTAAGGTTTTCCAACTAAGTATTACGGAATGTTTTGAACGCTTCAATGCGGCGCGTCAGATCCGGCCATAACGTCCAGGCCGGGTTTGGGGTGTTACATTTAGTGGTATCAGAGCCTGGTTGCAACAACTCCGCTGTGGATTGGGTCCGAAAAAAAAATCTTTTCAAACTCAGGCCTAAGAAGGATATTTTTGGAAATAGTAAGTTTTTCAAAGAATGTTCAAGTTTTTCTATTGTCAAACAGAGCTAAATCAATAGTTTTAAAATAAAAGTGCTTTCCAATCAAATCCTTTTATTTTCGTGAACAAAAAACAGGGTTTTTTTTTACAAAAGGAGGTGGCACACTAAATCCTCGGCACCAAGTCTGTAAGTGTTCTTTTTCTGCTTTAAATATTTATATAGAACTAGACTGGAAATAATACTGTAGATAGTTCTGAGCCTTAGGGATAGTGCTATTGATGATGTAGTATTAGGACTACAAGACTGGAGCCGTAGCTAAATTGTGATTGCGCGAAATAACTCTGAAACTCTATCTGTTCATAAGCCATTCTGTAATAAACAGTGAAACCAGTACACTAATGTCATAAAATTCGTAATCAGATAAATCGTTATGAGTGCGAGGGCTGCACGAGGAAGAGGCCGTGGTCGAGGCCGAGGTAGCACTCAAGCCGGATCTGCGTCATCTGGACACATGCCAGCTGGCGAGGTACGTCCACCATCGGTTAATGAAAATGGGCCGTACGATCGGGCCGCAGGGGATGACGCTCTGTCTCAGGCCATGTTGAGGGTTTTGGAAAGGGTGGCCGGAGCTAACGTCGGGCCCATAAATAGGGGGTCCATTTCTGAACGACTTCGGACCAACGGAGCTGAGATTTTTAGGGGCGTATCTGGAGTGGCCCCAAATGTGGCTGAGTACTGGTTGGAAGCCACAGAGCGGATCATGGACGACCTGGACTGCTCAGTAGAGCAGAAGTTGAAAGGGGCGGTGTCGTTGCTGCGGGATGAAGCGTATCGGTGGTGGATTACTGTGAGAGAAGGTACCCCAGCTGAGAGGGTAACATGGGAGCTGTTCAAACAGACCTTTAAGGCAAAATATGTTGGAGCTAGCTATGTGGATGCACGCAGAAAGGAGTTCTGAATCGACTCGGGAATAAGACCATTCTTGAATATGAGGCGAGTTTCTACGATTGAGTCGGTATGCTAATGGCATCGTTTCCACTGAATACGAGCGCAGCGTTCGTTTTGAAGATGGTCTCAGAGATGAGTTAAGGGTGCTCATAGCTCCGCAGAGGGAGCGAGATTCCGCTGCACTAGTAGAGAAGGCTAAGATAGCCGAGGAGGTGAAACGAACCGAACGGAAGAATCGTGATAGGGATCGGAATCGGTTCAGGAGGGATGCTAGACCAGCGGGTGCTGCAAATCGAAATGTTAAGAGAGCTAGGATGGAGGAACTAGTTCGAGCGCCCGGTGAACATGTAGACCGCAAGTTTGTGGGGATTATGCAAAACGCATCAAGGAGAGTCCGAAGCGTTCGGGCTTGTCTTCATTGTGGGTCTAAGGAGCATAGGATTAAGGATTGTCCTAGGAGGGCCACTCAGCTCGGTGGCGAACAAGGGGTCAGGCGACCGGCTCAACTGTGAGGATGGACCGCCACGCCAAGAGGTCGTGGACAAGGTCGCGGTGGTAATGGCCTTGGACGTGGGGCACCCGGCAGGGGTATTGGTAACGCGGATGCTCGTCAGCCAGCTTTGGTGTATGCTGCTCGTCGTCGCGAGGAGGGTGGACTTTTGATGTCATAAGCGATACATTTTTTATCTATGGTGTACCTTATATTGCTCTGATTGATGTGGGATCAACCCATTCATATGTGGCATATAACATTTCTGGGGCACTGGGCGTGCACTTCGAGGAGACTGTATGTGGGGTGTCTGTGATAAGTCCTTTAGGTCATTCGGTTAAGGTAGAGAAACTCTTCAAGGAAGTGCCTCTGGAGATTCAAGGCAGGGTTTTCTGTGGGGATTTGATGGAGTTACCATTTGAAGAATTCGATTTGATACTAGGGATGGATTGGTTGACCAGGCATAAGGCAACTTTAGATTGTGGAGCTAAGAGGATGGTGTTAAGGACTGGCAATGACGAAGAGGTAATGATTATTGGAGAACGAAGGGATTACTTATCCAATGTAGTATCAGCATTGAGGGCTGAGAAACTGATGCGCAAGGGGTGCGAGGCATATCTAGCTTTGGTAAGCCAAGCTAAAACTGAGGATCTGACTGTGGAGACCATCAGAACTGTTAGGAAATTCCGAGATGTTTTTCCGGAAGAGCTCCCTGGATTACCTCCGAATCGGGAAGTTGAGTTTGGAATTGAGTTGTTACCGGGAACAGCTCCAGTATCTATTGCACCCTATAGGATGGCACCGAAGGAGTTAGTGGAGCTGAAGGCTCAAATTCAAGAGTTGTTAGATAAAGGCTTCATTAGGCCTAGTGTGTCTCCTTGGGGAGCACCGGTCCTGTTTGTGAAGAAAAAGGACGGAACGATGCGCATGTGCATCGATTATCGCCAGTTGAACAAACTGACGATTAAGAATAAGTATCCACTACCAAGGATTGATGACCTATTCGATCAACTTAGGGGAGCTTTGGTATTCTCCAAAATCGATCTTCGTTCTGGATACCTTCAGCTAAGGGTAAAAGAAGGGGATATTCATAAAACAAAGATTTGAACTCGATATGGACATTATGAGTTTGTGGTCATGCCATTTGGCCGATTTAACGCACCGCAGACTTTTATGGATCGATGAATCGAGTATTCCAACCTTACTTAGATCGGTTCGTAGTCGTCTTTATCGAAGATATCTGGTATACTTTCGAAATGGAGGCGAAGCATGATGAGCATCTTTGTATTGTCCGCAAGTGTTAAGGAGAATGAGTGTATGCGAAATTCAAGAAGTGTGAATTCTGGTTGAGGAGGTAACCTTCCTAGGGCATGTCGCTCGCCATGGGGATTAAAGTGGATCCTCGTAAAATTGAAGCGATTCTAGAATGGAAGCCACCTAGGTCGAGATCGGAAATTCGGAGTTTCCTAGGGTTGGCGGTTACTACTGAAGGTTTTAGAGGGTTTTTCGATGATGGCGCGCCTTGACAAAACTCATAAGGAAAGGAGTACCATTTGTCGGACCAAGAAACAAAGAAAAGCTTTTGATCGGTTGAAAAGGTATTGACCAAGCGCCGGTGTTGATTCAACCGGTGTCTGGGAAGGACTTTACCGTATATAGCGATGCGTCGCATGTAGGGTTAGGTTGCGTACCGATGCAAGAGGGCAAGGTGGTCGCTTATGCATCGTGACAGCTTAAGGCTCATGAAGTGAATTACCCTACGCATGATTTGGAGCTAGCAGCGGTGATTTTTGCGTTAAAAATTTGGAGACATTACTTATATGGGGAGAAGTGCATCATATACACGGATCCTAAGAGCCTAAAGTATTTGTTGACTCAGAAGGAGTTGAACCTTAGGCAACGAAGATGGGTGGAGTTGCTTAAAGACTATGACTGTTCGATAGAGTACCACCCAGGAAAGGCTAATGTGGTGGCGGATGCATTGAGTCGAAGGATTGTTACTGCTTTGAGAGCCTTGTTCGCACGATTAAGTCTATATGACGATGGAAGCTTGTTGGCGTAAGCGTAAGTAAGGCCTACTTGGATTGAGCGATTAAGGAAAAACAGTTGAAGGGCGATTCATTAGCTCTTCACTCAAAGAAGTTAAGAGCGTGAGAACGAAGACTTTGGGTTGAACATGAAGGAGTTACGTGCTTTGTGGAAGGGTTTGTATTCCAAAGGACCCCGAATTGAGGCGATTAATTCTAAAAGAGGCTCATGGTGGACTCGTGCCATGCATCTGGAGGAATAAGTTATACCGAGACTTGCGAGAGGTGTCTTGGTGGCTCGATTTAAACGAGATGTGGTGAATTTGTTGGGAAATGTCGGCGTGCCGGCGGAGTTAAGGTGAGCACCAATTGCCTTCGGATTATCGCAACTTGTGAAAATTCCACTATGGAAGTGGGAAAGAGTAACAATGGACTTTGTGAGTGGGTTACCTTTGACACCCACCAAGAAAGATTCGGTGTGGGTAGTTGTGGATAGGTAAACAAAATCGCTCATTTCATACTGTTCGCACTCGACTACTCACCGCAAAAGTTTGCCAAGTTATATGTGGCGGAGGTAGTGCGATTGCATGGGGTGCCGTGTCGATAATATCCGATCGAGACCCTAGGTTTACATCTAGGTTTTGGCGGAAGTTGCAAGAAGCGTTGGGTACACGATTGGATTTTAGCATCGCTTTCACCAATGATGGATGGACAATGAAAGGGTTATTCAAGTTCGGAGGATATGTTGAGGGTTGTATCATTGATTTTCGTGGAAGTTGGGAGGACTACTTACCATTGGCGGAGTTTGCGTACAATAATGACTATCAAGCAAGTATTCAGATGGCACCATATGAAGCGCTTTATGGGCGAAGATGTCGTGACGCCGACGTGTTTGATGAGTTGGGTGAACGACGAGTGCTTGAACCGGAATTGGTGCGTATAATCGAAAGCAAGGTTAAGGTGATTAGGGAACGGTTAAAAGCGGCATCGGATAGGCGAAGTCGTATGCGGATCTGAAGCGCAAAGAGATTGAGTTATTTGTTGGGGATATGGTTTTCTTGAAGGTTTCCCTTGGAAGAAAATTTTGAGATTTGGTAAGAAGGGTATCTTGAGCCCACGGTTTATTGGGCCTTACCGAATTGTTAAGCGGGTTGGACCGGTGGCTTATCACCTAGAGTTACCACGTAATCGCATCGTATCCACGACATTTTCATGTATCCATGCCGAGGCAAGATCGATCTAACCCAACTCATATCATACCGATTTGTGTAAATCGAGGTGCGATCGATTTAACTTTCGAAGAGGAACTCGTGCAAATACTTGATCGTGACGTCAAGATGTTGAGAAGGAAATCAGTTCCACTAGTGAAAGTACTTTGGAGAAACCATGGCAAAGAAGAAGCTACTTGGGAGACTGAGGAGGCTATGCGTCAACAGCACCCTCAACTGTTCTGATAAGGTAAAATTTCGAGGTCGAAATTTCTTTAAGGAGGGTAGAGTTGTAACATCCTGATTTTTCGGATTTATTCGTGGTTTTCAATATTTTATAAAGACTTTAAATTATTGTATTTGGATGTGAAATTAATATTTTGAGTAAGTAAATGGGCTTATGGACGGCCCATAAGTTGGCCAAAACCCAGTTGAATTTTTGGAATTTTAGACTTAGGAGTTAGGGGTTCTGGCTAAATGGCCCTTAAGTAGAGTGGTGGGTAAGTTGCATCACAAAAAGAGCCTTGGTAAAGTGGCAAGGGTGACGCCACTAGGCTCCTAGAAAAGTGGCGTGTGGAGCTTTGGGGAAGGCAAAGGATCGATTCCCTGTGTTGGCAAATGGATGCATTTATTTTTAAGTGCAGGAGGGGTAAGTGTTGGAGTTCAGGTGGATTCTGCTAGAGGAGAGTTGGATCAGTTTAAATGCTTGGATTAAGGAGTGATAAGGGAGAGATTTAAGGATTGGGATGAGGCTAGGAGTTAGCGAATGGTGGGAATTGAAGAGGAAAATTGGCGGGGGTATTAGGTTAGTATTTGGCACTTAGGGTGTTGAGTGGTGCCGCTTTTCTTCCTTTTGCACCTTAGGATTGTTCTTTTCTCTCTTCTTCCTCTCTAACCGAAACTACCACCTCCCCTATTCTTCTTTTTCTAATTTTCTTCTTCACAACCATTCATCATACCTGCTATTCATCAATACTGTTGCCGAATCCATAAAAGCCGAAATCTTGTGATCACTGCTTGTGCCGATTTCTTCAAAGCCAGGTTTTTTTTCTATGTTCTTTGTTTTTATTAATATACGATTATCTTTTCTTAATCCTAGATACCTGACAGCAATTCTACTTCAAGGTTATAGTTCCACATTATCATCTTCTTCACCACCCAAAAGCCGAAAGTACCATAGATTTGGGGGCTTATAGCCGAAACTTCAAGACTTTGGGAATCAAGCTCTACTGTCGTTTGATAGATAGATCTGCACCGGATTGTGAGGAAATCAAGTAGGAGTAAGGGTAAGTACTTATCATCTCAGATCTGTTCTTATTTTGCAAAGTTAAGAAAAGCGAAATCCCTAAAATATAGAGAGGTCATCGAACGGAGATGTGGCTCTAAAGGTTTTAAGCGACGTTTTCGTTAATGATTAGTGTCTTCTTAAGTGTTGGATTAAAGGCGTGGGTTGTTGGAGTAATCGGATTCTGAGCTAGCTACCGCTTTTGGCAAAGAAGGTAAGGTTTCAAAGGCTTTTAGGGATATGGTTTGAGCATGGATGAGTAAGTTCGGGGTTTAGTGATTATGGTTTGTAAATAAGAACTGTGCTAATCAATTGTAGGACATCGAAGGGATCTTGGTAGCGATCGTCGAATCAAAAAATTTAACACCCTTCCTTAGTTCAATTCGGCAAAAGCCGAAATGCCGAAATTCTGGCATTTCATAGGCTTGTGAGTATGCGAATGCTCTCAAGACATAGAGTAATTGTTAGATCTAGCACCGCAAAGTGGTAAGGAGGTTCGTGTGACATTTTAGCGTATTTCGGAAAAAGGGGCCTCGATGGGCCAAAACTGGGCCCAATGGGCTTACGGACCAATATGGGTAAGAGATGGGCAAAGTAGCTTCGTCGGTTAGAGGTAAAATCAAATTGCATAAAATTGTTAAGAATTCTGGAATAGCTTATGTAGTTACGTAAGTTACTGAAATTACCCCTAAAGAGCATAATTACCAGAAATACCCTAGGGTTTAAAATGGTGAAATGCATGAATAATTGATCTTGTATTTTGCATATTATGCTTTTATTGATATCTGTTGCATGGGATTGGGGTATTGATGGAGGAAGTCTTGAAAGTGGTTCATCCACGCATCGGAGGCTTTGTCTAAACTTATCGATATTTGAGCGTTCTTTCGCCTTTGTGGAGTGTAAATTTGGGTGGGTTGAGATATTCCCACATGGAGTGTAGGGTGGTACAGGGGACCTGTGTAGCGGTTGGTGGGTTGAGAAGTCTCCCAGGATGGGTTTGCATGCATTATTACTACTGCTACTTATGTTCTTGAATCGGGCCTAAGGGCCACACTGTTTGTAAAAAGGGCTAAGGCCTTGCATCAGATTCAAAAGGGCTTGACCTATTGGGTATGATATCGATTAGGGCTTAGGCCCATGGGCTCGAGCTGATTTGGGCTTTGGATGGGCTTCAGATACACCTGAGTTTTCCCAAACTCACCCCTTCCTCTTCCATCCTTGCAGGTGAGCCCTAGTTGGTGGACTTGGAGCTGGGCGGGATTCAGAGTGGCCACATGTTTTCTGCAAATTTGTTTCTTCTGGTGAACTGGATTTTCGACATTTTTATTTTATGGTTTCGGGTTTTTGTTGTAATAAGGCCGCTAATTATTTTATGGTTTGGGTTGTTTTCTTATTATTTAATTCTATAATGATAAAACTGAACTATGGTAACTAACGAAATAGATTAGCTCTAGGACGCGTTTTCAAAAACACTAAGTGATTTCAAAATAACACAAATACAAGTAAGACTTCCGCTAAGCAAATGTTTTCAACCTTTTCTTAAGATGGACATAACCAAACGGTTTTATCAAAATTATACGAGATGTTAGAGTGTGGCAATGGCGGTGTGCATGTCTAGGATTGGATCCGAAGGAGCTTGGTACTTAGCGGTCGAGCGGACTCACCTCCTCTCTTTCTGGTTTCCTACCGGTGCATGACTTCCATTCACTTTAACCTACTTTTAAAAGTGTTTTTTCAAGCACCAACTAAGGTTTTCCAACTAAGTAATACGGAATGTTTTGAACGCTTCAATGCGGCGTGTCAGATCCGGCCATAACGTCCAGGCTGGGTTTGGGGTGTTACATTTAGTGGTATCAGAGCCTGGTTGCAACAACTCGACTGTGGATCGGGTCCGAAAAAAAAAATCTTTTCAAACTCAGGCCTAAGAAGGGTATTTTTGGAAATAGTAAGTTTTTCAAAGAATGTTCAAGTTTTTCTATTGTCAAACAGAGCTAAATCAATAGTTTTAAAATAAAAGTGCTTTCCAATCAAATCCTTTTATTTTCGTGAACAAAAAACAAGGTTTTTTTCTACAAAGGAGGTGGCACATGAATCCTCGGCACCAAGTCGTAAGTGTTCTTTTTACGCTTTAAATATTTATATAGAACTAGACCGGAAATAATCATGTAGATAGTTACGAGCCTTAGGGATAGTGCTATTGATGATGTAGTATTAGGACTACAAGATGGGAACCGTAGCTAAATTGTGATTCTTGCGAAATAACTTTGAAACTCTATCATTCATAAGACATTACGTAATAAGCAGTGAAACCAAGACACTAATGTCATAAAATTCGTGAATCGATAAATCGTTATGAGTCGAGGGCTGCACGAGGAAGAGGCGTGGTCGAGGTCGAGGTAGCACTCAAGCCGGATCTGCGTCATCTGGACACATGCCGGTGGCGAGGTACGTCCACCATCGGTTAATGAAAATGGGCCGTCGATCGGGCCGCGAGGATGACGCTCTGTCTCGAGGCCATGTTGAGGGTTTTGGAAAGGGTGGCGGAGCTAACGTCGGGCCCATAAATAGGGGTCCATTTGAACGACTTGCCAACATGATTTGAGATTTTAGGGCGATCTGGAGTGGCCCCAAATGTGGCCGAATCTTGGTTGGAAGCCACAGAGCGGATCATGGACGACTGGGACCGCGATGAGAGCGAAGTTGAAAGGGCGGTGTCGTTCTTTGCGGGATGAAGCGTATCGGTGGTGGATTACTATGAGAGAAGGTACCCCAGCTGAGAGGGTAACATGGGAGCTGTTCAAACAGACCTTTAAGGCAAAATATATTGGAGCTAGCTATGTGGATGCACGCAGAAAGGAGTTCTGAATCGACTCGGGGAATAAGACCATTCTTGAATATGAGGCGGAGTTTCTACGATTGAGTCGGTATGCTAATGGCATCGTTTCCATCGAATCTGAGCGCAGCTGTTCGCTTTGAGGATGGTCTCGAGATGAGTTAAGGGTGCTCATAGCTCGCAGAGGGAGCGAGATTTATTTGCTGCAGAGAAGGCTAAGATAGCCGAGGAGGTGAAACAAACCGAACGGAAGAATCGTGATAGGGATCGGAATCGGTTCGGGAGGGATCTTTGGACCGTGGTCTTTGCAAATCGAAATGTTAAGAGAGCTAGGATGGAGGAACTAGTTCGAGCAGTTCCGGTGAACACAGGTAGACCGCAAGTTTGTGGGGATTGCGGCAAAACGCATCAAGGATAGTGCTGGAAGCGTTCTGGGGCTTGTCTTCGTTGTGGGTTTAAGGAGCATAGGATTAAGGATTGTCCTAGGAGGGCCACTCAGGCTCAGGTGGCCGAATAAGGGGCTGTGCGACCGGCTCAACCTGTGAGGGATGGACCGCCGCTGCCAAGAGGTCGTGGACAAGGTCGCGGTGGTAATGGCCTTGGACGTGGGGCACCCGGCAGGGGTATTGGTAACGCGGATGCTCCTCAGACAGCTTTGGTGTATGCTGCTCGTCGCCTCGAGGAGGGTGGCCTTTTGATGTCATAAGCGATACGTTTTTTATCTATGGTGTACCTTATCTCGCTCGATTGATGTGGGATCAACCCATTCATATGTGGCATATAACATTTACGGGCACCTTTGGGCGTGCACTTGAGGAGGCGTATGTGGGGTGTCCGTGATAAGTCCTTTAGGTCATTCGGTTAAGGTAGAGAAACTCTTCATGGAAGTGCCTCTGGAGATTCAAGGTAGGGTTTTCTGTGGGGATTTGATGGAGTTACCGTTTGAAGAATTCGATTTGATACTAGGGATGGATTGGTTGACCAGGCATAAGGCAACTTTAGATTGTGCGACTAAGAGGATGGTGTTAAGGACCGGCAATGACGAAGAGGTAATGATTATTGGAGAACGAAGGATTACTTATCCAATGTAGTATCGCATTGAGGGTTGAGAAACCGATGCGCAAGGGTGCGAGGCATATCCGCTTTGGTAAGCCAAGTGAAACCGAGGATCTGGTGTGGAGACCATCGAGGCTGTTAGGGAATTCAGGATGTTTTTAGGAAGAGCTCCTGGATTACCTCCGAATCGGGAAGTTGAGTTTGGAATCGATTTATTCGGAGCGACTCCGGTATCTATTGCACCCTATAGGATGGCAAGAAAGAGTTAGTGGAGTGAAGGCTCAAATTCAAGAGTTGTTAGATAAAGGCTTCATTAGGCCTAGTGTGTCTCCTTGGGGAGCACCGGTCCTGTTTGTGAAGAAAAAGGGCGGAACGATGCGCATGTGCATCGATTATCGCCAGTTGAACAAACTGACGATTAAGAATAAGTATCCACTACCAAGGATTGATGACCTGTTCGATCAACTTAGGGGAGTTTCGGTATTCTCCAAAATCGATCTTAGATTCGGATACCATCGACTAAGGGTAAAAGAAGGGATATTCATAAAACAAACATTTCGAACTCGATATGGACATTATGAGTTTGTGGTCATGCCATTTGGGTGATTTAACGCACTCGCAGACTTTTATGGATCTGATGAATCGAGTATTCCAACCTTACTTGGATTGGTTCGTAGTCGTCTTTATCGACGATATCCTGGTATATTCGGAAATGGAGGCGAAGCATGATGAGCATCTTTGTATTGTACTGCAAGTGTTAAGGGAGAATGAGCTGTATGCGAAATTCAGCAAGTGTGAATTCTGGTTGAGGGAGGTAACCTTCCTAGGGCATGTCGTCTCCGCCGAGGGGATTAAAGTGGATCTTCGTAAAATTGAAGCGATTCTAGAATGGAAGCCACCTAGGTCAGTATCGGAAATTAAGAGTTTCCTAAGGTTGGCAAGTTACTACAGAAGGTTTTTAGAGGGTTTCTCGGTGATGGCGGCACCCTTGACAAAACTCATAAGGAAAGGAGTACCATTTGTCTGGACCGAGAAACAGCAAAAAGCTTTTGATCGGTTGAAAAAGGTATTGCCCGAAGCGCCAGTGTTGATTCAACCGGTGTCTGGGAAGGACTTTACCGTATATAGCGATGCGTCGCATGTAGGGTTAGGTTGCGTACTGATGCAAGAGGGCAAGGTGGTCGCTTATGCATCGCGACAGCTTAAGGCTCATGAAGTGAATTACCGTACGCATGATTTGGAGCTAGCAGCGGTGATTTTTGCGTTAAAAATTTGGAGACATTACTTATATGGGGAGAAGTGCATCATATACACGGATCATAAGAGCCTAAAGTATTTGTTGACTCAGAAAGAGTTGAACCTTAGGCAACGAAGATGGGTGGAGTTGCTTAAAGACTACGACGGTTCGATAGAGTACCACCCAGGAAAGGCTAATGTGGTGGCGGATGCATTGAGTCGAAGGATTGTTACTAATTTGAGAGCCTTGTTCGCACGATTAAGTCTATATGACGATGGAAGCTTGTTGGCAGAACTGCAAGTAAGGCCTACTTGGATTGAGCAGATTAAGGAAAAACAGTTGAAGGACGATTCATTAGCTCTTGGCTCCGACAAGTTAAGAGCGGTGAGAACGAGGACTTTGGGTTGAACACTTGAAGGAGTTCGTGCTTTCGTGGAAGGGTTTGTATTCCAAAGGACCACGAATTGAGGCGATTAATTCTAAAAGAGGCTCATGGTGGACTCTCGTGCCATGCATCTGGAGGGAATAAGTTATACCGAGACTTGCGAGAGGTGTCTTGGTGGCTCGGATTAAAACGAGATGTGGTGAATTTGTTGGGAAATGTCGACGTGCCCGGCGAGTTAAGTGAGCACCAATTGCCTTCGGGATTATCGCAACTCGTGAAAATTCCACTATGGAAGTAGGAAAGAGTAACAATGGACTTTGTGAGTGGGTTACCTTTGACACCCATCAAGAAAGATTCGGTGTGGGTAGTTGTGGATAGGTAAACAAAATCGCTCATTTCATACTGCTCGCACCGACTACTCACTTTGCAAAAGTTGGCCAAGTTATATGTGGCGGAGGTAGTCTGTTGCATGGGGTGCCGTGTCGATAATATCGATCGAGACCCTAGGTTTACATCTAGGTTTTGGCGGAAGTTGTAAGAAGCGTTGGGTACACGATTGGATTTAGCACCGCTTTTCACCCACGCATGATGGACAATCGAGAAAGGGTTATTCAAGTTCTGAAGGATATGTTGAGGGTTGTATCATTGATTTTCGTGGAAGTTGGGAGGACTACTTACCATTGGCGGAGTTTGCGTACAATAATGACTATCAAGCAAGTATTCAGATGGCACCATATGAAGCGCTTTATGGGCTAAGATGCCGTCGACCGACGTGTTGGACGAGTTGGGTGAACGACGAGTGCTTGAACCGAATTGGTGGCGAATAATTGAAAGCAAGGTTAGGCTGATTAGGAACAGTTAAAAGCGGCATCGGATAGAAGCGAAGTCGTATGCGGATCTGAAGCGCAAAGAGATTGAGTTATTTGTTGGGGATATGGTTTTCTTGAAGGTTTCCCTTGGAAGAAAATTTTGAGATTTGGTAAGAAGGGTAAGTTGAGCCCACGGTTTATTGGGCCTTACCGAATTGTTAAGCGGGTTGGACCGGTGGCTTATCGGCTAGAGTTACCACGTAATCGCATCGTATCCACGACATTTTCATGTATCCATCCGAGGCAAGATCGATCTAACCCAACTCATATCATACCGATTCTTGCGTAAATCGAGGTGCGATGATTTAACTTTCAAGAGGAACTGTGCAAATACTTGATCGTAACGTCAAGATGTTGAGAAGGAAATCAGTTCCACTAGTGAAAGTACTTTGGAGAAACCATGGCAAAGAAGAAGCTACTTGGGAGGCGAGGAGGCTATCGTCAACAGTACCTCAAGCTGTTTCGATAAGGTAAAATTTCAAGGTCGAAATTTCTTTAAGGAGGGTAGAGTTGTAACATCCCGATTTTTCGGATTTATTCGTGGTTTTCAATATTTTATAAAGACTTTAAATTATTGTATTTGGATGTGAAATTAATATTTTGAGTAAGTAAATGGGCTTATGGATGGCCCATAAGTTGGCCAAAACCAGTTGAATTTTTGGAATTTTAGACTTAGGAGTTAAGGGTTCTGGCTAAGTGGCCCTTAAGTAGTAGTGGGTAAGTTGCATCACAAAAAGAGCCTTGGTAAAGTGGCAAGGGTGACGCCACTAGGCTCCTAGAAAAGTGGCGTGTGGAGCTTTGGGGAAGGCAAGGGATCGATTCCTGTGTTGGCAAATGGATGCATTTATTTTTAAGTGCGGGAGGGTAAGTGTTGGAGTTCGTGGATTACGCTAGAGGAGAGTTGGATCGGTTTAAATGCTTGGATTAAGGAGTGATAAGGGAGAGATTTAAGGGATTGGGATGAGGCTAGGAGTTAGCCGAATGGTGGGAATTGAAGAGGGAAAATCGGCAGGGGGTATTAGGTTAGTATTTCGGCACTTAGGGTGTTGAGTGGTGCCGCTTTCTTCTGCTTTTGCACCTTAGGATTGTTCTTTTCTTTCTTCTTCCTCTCTAACCGAAACTACCACCTCCCTATTCTTCTTTTTCTATTTTCTTCTTCACAACCATTCATCATACCGCTATTCATCAATCATTGTCGAATCCATAAAAGCGAAATCTTGTAATCACTACTTGTGCCGATTTCTTCAAAGCCAGGTTTTTTTTCTATGTTCTTTGTTTTTATTAATCTACGATTATCTTTTCTTAATCCTAGATACCTAACAGCAATTCTACTTCAAGGTTATAGTTCCACATTATCATCTTCTTCACCACCCAAAAGCCGAAAGTACCATAGATTTGGGGGCTTACAGCCGAAACTTCAAGACTTTGGGAATCGAGCTCTACCGTCGTTTGATAGATAGATCTGCATCGGATTGTAAGGAAATCAAGTAAGAGCAAGGGGTAAGTACTTATCATCTCAGATCTGTTCTTATTTTGCAAAGTTAAGAAAAGCCGAAATCCCTAAAATATAGAGAGGCTGTCGAATTGGACTTGTGGCTCTAAAGGTTTTTAACTGACATTTTTTGTCAATGATTAGTGTCTTCTTAAGTGTTGGATTAAAGGCGTGGGTTGTTGGAGCAATCGAGTTGAGACTAGCTACCGCTTTTGGCAAAGAAGGTAAGGTTTCAAAGGCTTTTAGGGATATGGTTTGAGCATGGATGAGTAAGTTTTAGGGTTTAGTGATTATGGTTTGTAAATAAGAACTGTGCTAATCAATTGTAGGACATCGAAGGGATCTTGGTAGCGATCGTCATGAATCGGTGTGTCTAGAACACCCTTCCTTAGTTCAATTCGGCAAAAGCGAAATGCCAAATTCCGGCATTTCATAGGCTTGTGAGTATGCGAATGCTCTCAAGACATAGAGTAATTGTTAGATCTAGCACCGCAAAGTGGTAAGGAGGTTCGTGTGACATTTTAGCGTATTTCGGAAAAAGGGGCCTCGATGGTCCAAAACTGGGCCCAATAGGCTTACGAACCAATATAGGTAAGAGATGGGCAAAGTAGCCTGTCAGTTAGAGGGTAGAATCAAATTACATAAAATTGTTAAGAATTCTGGAATAGCTTATGTAGTTACGTAAGTTCTGAAATTACCCTAAAGAGCATAATTACCGAAATACCCTAGGGTTTAAAATGGTGAAATGCATGAATAATTGATCTTGTATTTTGCATATTATGCTTTTATTGATATCTCATTGCATGGGATTGGGGTATTGATGGAGGAAATCTGAAAGTGGTTCATCCACGTCTTGGAGGCTTTGCCTCAACTTATCGATATTTGAGCGGCGTTGTCGCCACTATGGAGTGTAGAAATTTGGGTGGGTTGAGATATTCCTCACATGGAGTGTAGGGCTAGTACGGGGACTGTGTAGTGGTTGGTGGGTTGAGAAGTCTCCCCAGATGGGTTTGCATGCATTATTACTACTGCTACTTATGTTATTGAAGCGGGCCTAAGGGCCACCTTGTTTGTAAAAAGCGGCTAAGGCCTTGCTATCAGATTCGAAAAGGGCTTGACCTATTGGGTCTTGTTATCGATTAGGGCTTAGGCCCATGGGCTCGAGCTAATTTGGGCTTTGGATGGGCTTCAGATACATGAGTTTTCCCAAACTCACCCTTCCTCTTTCATCCTTGCGGTGAGCCCTAGTTGGTGGACTTGGAGGCGGGATTGAGAGTGGCCACACGTTTTCGCAAATTCGTTTCTTCCGTGAAGCTGGATTTTCGACATTTTTATTTTATGGTTTGGGTTTTGTTGTAATAAGGCCGCTAATTATTTTATGGTTTGGGTTGCTTTCTTATTATTTAATTCTATAATGATAAAAGCGAACTATGGTAACTAACGAAATAGATTAGCTCTAGGACGCGTTTTCAAAAACACTAAGTGATTTCAAAATAACACAAATACAAGTAAGACTTCCGCTAAGCAAACGTTTTCAACCTTTTCTTAAGATGGACATAACCAAACGGTTTTATCAAAATTATACGAGATGTTAGAGTGTGGCAATGGCGGTGTGCATGTCTAGGATTGGATCCGAAGGGAGCTTGGTACTTAGCGGTCAAGCGGGCTCACCTCCTCTCTTTCTGGTTTCCTACGGTGCATGACTTCCATTCACTTTAACCTACTTTTAAAAGTGTTTTTTCAAGCACCAACTAAGGTTTTCCAACTAAGTAATCTGGAATGTTTTGAGCGCTTCAATGTGGCACGTCAGATCCGGCCATAACGTCCAGGCCGGGTTTGGGGTGTTACATATTTATAAATAAAATATAGTTAACTAATATTTCAGAACATATTCTATTTTGCTCATTGTAAACACAGATCATGTCAAATTTCAGCTTAAAACTCACTATATATAATGCACATATATATACATATATATACATATATCGACATTAATCATTGAGTACATGATTTAACATATTATTAAGTCACTTATGAAATTATGCTTAAATTACTAAATATCACACACATGTTCTTATAATTTAATAAGCCATACTACACATAAATAAAAATTACTTACATATGCAACTAGGGTTAGGTCAATTTTGAATTTGCATGCTTTGCACCCAAATATAAAAGCTAAACATCCATTCGGCATTAATCAAGTACTACCATTTACTTCTTTTAAAAATATTAATCATAAAAGACTATACATATTTACTCTAGGTCATTAAAACATGCTCAATTAACCTTAGTAAATTTAATCATTCTATGAATACACATACCATCCAAAAGTACACTAATTATTTATGCCAATCAATATGTTTGAGATTACATACTCAAAAGCCAAATAACTATTAACACTCAGTCAACTTAAGTTTTGGTTTACTCATTGACATTTAAGACTGAACTTTAATAGCATAATTATGATAACCAAGTCTAAACATGCAACCATAATCTAATATGTTTGACTGAAAATACTTATCAACTGAGAGTAATTATCTCTATCATTGAAAAACGCAATCCATATATATATAAACATACCCAAAACTTAAATCATGCATATCATATACAAACAAATCAAGTCACCTTATCATACGCATAAATATTTGTAATGCATTATCATATTATTATCAAATCAACTTATATTACAATTTATACCTTTCAAGAATAAGGCATTAACTACAAATAGACATATAATCAAATCACAAATTTTACATGCCATGTAATGACCATACTAAATTAATTTAAGCTATATTTGAACTTAGCCAAGTCTATGATGCCGAATCACATTTAATACAATGGCCAAATATACTCACCACAATCACATATATTTTACTCTTTGTATACTTAGCTGTATCAATCTTATGTTCAACCAAAATCATTAATGATTACTAAAACATTAAACACTTGTCATAAACATCATTTCCTTCATAGCACTAAACAATATTACTAAAACAAACTCAAGCCATAATCAAGCATAATCGAATTTAAGCATGGGAATTAATCCATTTTCGCATGGCCTTTATACATAACTAAAGTTCAATATTTCCAAACGTAATCCAGCCTATACATTCCATAGTTTCAAAATGCAACTTATAAAATACTGAAAGTGGCCGATAGTTGGATAGACTTTGCTGACGATCCCTGAGCTTGTAACTTGAATCCAAAATCTATAAAACAGAGACAAACATATACACACAGTAAGCTATTTAAGCTTAGTAAGTCATAAGCAAACAAACAACTGATGATTTAATCAACTTATTTTATCTAACCAAATTACATTATCATTATCAAGCTTATTCTCAACTTACAAATTTCATAAATAATATACCTGTACACATAACCATTACCTTGGCTGAATATTCACAAGGTTAAGTCATCAAATCATTGTTCAATTTTTGTGACACCCCGAATGTGACCCTAGTCGGAGAGTGGTTTCGGGACCACGAAACCGAGTCACAAGAATAATTAAGTGTTATATTCCGTACTTATTGAATGTGGAATTGGTATGCGTAAATATTTCGTGTCTCGATTTTTATTAATTAGGTGCTAATTTATAAGAAAGGACTTAGTAGTAAACTTTGAAAGTACGATAGGGAAATATGTGATGACTAATTAAAGCATGCATGCAAAATAATGGACTTGCATGTCAAATTCCCCTTTTACAAGTAATGGCGGCCATGACAAAGAAATATGGGTTAAACATGTCATGAAACATGTTTTGTTGGGCATTAGGGAGAAAATCATAAACAAATAAGCATGGGTGAGAAAAGAATGAAAAAAAAATGTGTGAGAGAGTAGCATTCCCCCCATTGCAGTGCAACCAAGAGGAGAAAACAAAAAACTTGTTCATCCTTTCTCATCTTTTGGCCGAAAATACTAAGAGGAAGAAGGGATTTTTGCTTCATTTCCTTTGTTTAGAAGAGATCTAGAAGGTGATTTGGCTAAATTTGCATCAAGATTAAGGTATGTATGGGGTTGTGTTGGGAGTTTCATGCATGTTTTGGTTGCTAACTTGATGTGCATGTTAGCCATGGCTCAAATCTTTGGTATGCCATGGAAATGGTATTTGGCCAAAGTTGTTATAGTGATAAAGCCATTGCATGCTAAGTGTGAAGCTTGATGATGATGCATGCAATGATGGATTTTCTACTCATGAGTAAGATTTTGAGTTTTCTCTTTGTTTTATCATGATTAAAGTTGAAAAGGAGCATGATTGTCATACTTGGCCATGATGCATTCTTGAGCATGATTCATGCTTCTTGCATGTTAGTTAAAAGTTTGTGTTTTGGATGGCTATGGACACCTTGAAAGTTCGGCCATGCTCATATATGCATATATATGATTGCACATTTTGTTTGGTTATGAACTAAGTGATGAATATATTGATTTAAAGAAGAAAATGTGGAAGAATGCTTGTGAAATTGCAAGCACAATTCGGCCTAGCACACATATAAGTGCTTGATGCTATATTATAAGTTTTGGGCCACAATGTGCAAGCATTAATTAGTAGATTGCATGCTGTTTTTGTGAGGTATTAAGTGCAAATTTTGACCTCAACATGTACATGAATATTAGGCCTTGGGTAGCCCATTGAAGGCCTTAGCATTTCCTTGATGTTCAAACAAATTGTATTGAATTGCTTGATGTAGTATAAAATGTGCATGACCATTGTGTATTCAAGCTAAAGAGTGGCCATATGACCATCTAAAATCCTTGTCATATTCGGCCATAAGCAAGCACAATGAGGTTTTAATAAATTGAATTTGTTTGAATTAGCTCAAGAGCCAAGAGGGCCACAATTGGACAAGGGGAAGGAAAAGGTGATCGAATAGCCGAAAAAGCCGTTCGACAACATCCGAGGTAAGTCCTCAAGAAGTGACCTTACTTGAATTATGTGAGATGAAATATGGATGTGTATGATTATTGATTAGGTGTGTATGAGTATTTGAATTCCACGGGCTAAGTCCCAAGGCGAATATGCTAATGATATTAATTGTGTTTGAGCCTTAGTAACGAAAATGAAATATGTATGTCCAATGATTATTGATGTATGTGTGCATGAGAAATTGAATGATATCGGGCTAAGCCGAAGACAATTATGCTGGAAATTATATCCGGGTTAAGACCCGAAGGCAATTGTGCTAGTGGCTACATCCGGGCTAAGACCCGAAGGCATTCGTGCGAGTTATTCTATCCGGGCTAAGACCCGAAGGCATTTGTGCACTTGATTATATCCGGTTATATTCCGAAGAAACTTGGGCTGGAGGTGAGTGTTGGTTGCTGAAATGAATTTAATTAGTACACTCGGACAGCCCAAAGGATAAGGTACGTTATATGTGCATTGGAAAGTCGACGTGTTTGAGCAACATTCGCTCAATCGACTAATGAATTTCAGTTATTGAATTGATTGATGCTTTGCGAACTTATATAATGATGAAGTATGAAGTAAGAATGTGTATTAATGAAATGATGCATTTGGCTATGTGAATGTATTGCTGTAAATTATAGTTCATTATATTCCTTGAGACTTACTAAGCATAAAAATGCTTACCCCGTTGCTATGGCTCTTAGTTTTCTAGATTTCGCTCGAGGCAATCGGATTTGGGATCGTTGAAGTCGAAGTTATCCACACTATCAAGCCTCCATTTTGGTATAAATTTTTGTTTGAACTTGAGATGGCATGTATAGGACTACCCTTGTTTGTTAAATATGTTGTAATGTAAGTATGTACGGCCGATGCGAAAATGGCTCGAAAAGGGAAGTATGAACTTAGACTAATTGTGGGTTGTATGTATATATTTTGTGTCATGATGTGGCTATGGCTTGGAAATGAGAATGTTGGTCATATTATCAGCCATTGGCACGGTTAAAATGATCATATATGAACCTATGTATGGTAAGGCTAGTTGAATCATGGAGACCACCAAATAGGTGAGTCCTATCTTAAAACAGATGCTGCCAGCTGCAGTGGCGTGAATGTGAAAATCACCAAAATTCATAGGAATGGAATTAGATAGTGAATAAGCTATGTAAATGAACCTTGATGAGTCTATTTTCATATGGAAGAAACGAAACGGTCATAGGAGTTACAGGTTAAGAGATATTAAAGCTATTGTGAGACAGGGCCAGAATGGTTTCTGGGTTCCCTGTCGCAACTTTAAAATTCACTATAAATTATCCAAAAAGAATTAGGAGATATATCTTATATGTACAGATTCCATTTTGAGTCTAGTTTCAGTAGAAACAAACGACACCAGAATTAAAGCCCTGTACAGAGAGATATTCAAGTTATACCGCGCGAAGGTCGGAGCAGTCGATCCCTGTAACAGGGTAACTTTAACTAATAAACTGTACCAATTGGCCCGACCAAAATCCTAGAAATAAATCCATGGATGGATATATGAGTCTAAATTCAGGAAAATTTACGAAACCAGTTTCCGAGTTTTGAAACTCGAGATATGATTTTAAGGCGACAGTGACGCAGTTTTCCAGCCTGACTGGAAATGTCAAATTGGTGGGCAAAAACATGTGAACTTGGTTTGTTAACCCTCGGGTCCGACACCGGCGATGGTCTCGGGTTTTGGGGTGTTACAATTTTATTGGTATCAGAGCCACGGTTTAGTCGATTCTAGGACTACCGTGATGTGTTTGGGGTCTAGCTATACATGCCATTAAATGATGAATCGATAGTGTGATGAATTCTGACAATTTGACTTCATGTTTGTTTATAGCAATGGATCCGATCCCAACCGAAGCGATAGCTGATGATGTGGAGAGTGTGGCGCCTGCTCCCGCGCAAGGGACAGCGCCGGCGGACTCTCAACCTATGGCCAGTAATCCTAATGATGAGGCTAGGCAAGCCTTTTATAGTATGATGAACGAATGGTTTAATCAATACATTCGAACCAACACTACTGTTCCACCACCTCCATTCCCGACGAATGCAACCTCACCTACGATACCTCCGGTGGTCGACCCAATAAGGTCGTAAGCCTCCAATCGATAGGATTCGAAAACATGGGGCCACTGAATTTAAGGCTACGGATGATGATGATGCCGAAGCGAGCTGAATTATGGTTAGATAACACTATCCGGGTGCTTGATGAGCTATCCTGTACACCCGATGAGTGCTTAAAGTGTACCATCTCCTTGCTACGTGAGTCCGCCTACTATTGGTGGAGTACTCGACTTCGTGGTGCCTAGAGAGCAAGTGACTTGGGAATTCTTTCTAACCGAGTTCGAAAAAGTATATCGATCGAGATTCATCGACCAAAAGCGGAGGGAGTTCCTTGATCTTAAGCAAGGTTCTATGTCCGTTATCGACTCTGAACGAAAGTTTGTGAGGCTTAGCCGACTGTGCGAGAATGCATTTCGTCCGAAGCTATTATGTATGGCGCTCGAGGATGGGCTGAATGATGATATAAGGATGTTTGTTGGCATTCTCGAGATCGAGAGTTCGTAGTACTTGTTGAGCGAGCTTGTAAAGTCAAGAGCTTAGAAAGGAGAAACAAAAAGCTGATGTGGGGATTGGAGAATTCGAAAGAGGTCCTCGGAAAGTCTCTTCAACAAGCATCGAAGAGATTTCGAGATGATGCGAGCCGGTCTAGAGGCGTTTGGGCTTTTCTAGACGAGGACGCGATCGACCCCCTGTGACCACACGAGTCACCTCGATCGCCGGTGGCGGAAATGATCGCCGAGAGAGGCGGAGTGTCCACATTGTGGCAAATGGCATTCGGGGAGCTGTTGGTTTCGTGATCGCTCCTCGCTATAAGTGTGGATCGGCCGACCACTTTATGAAGGATTGCCCGAGGATGCACGAGCAGAATGCAAGTCGAGTGCAAACCCGGGTGCTACCATCGCCGAGGTAGACCACCTAGAAATATGGGCAATGTCGATGGCGGTCGAGAGGATCTAGAGATGCTACCATCAGATCGAGGCTCGTGCTCTGCTAGGACTTATGCCATACGCGCACGCGAGGATCTTGCCTCTCCGGATGTTATTACAGTACTTTCACTCTTTTCAATACAAATGTAATTGCTTTGATTGACCTGGTTCTACTCATTCATATATATGTGAAACCTTAGCATCCAAATAAGACTTTGCCCATTGAGTCTCTTGAGTTTGTAATTCGGTGTCAAACCCCTTGGGTCATTACGTGCTTGTTAACAAAGTGTGCAAGAAAAGTCCCTAGTGTTCCGAGGTTCTTGTTTTCCGCGGACTTGATGCTTTTGCCGTTCGATGAGTTCGATGTTATTCTTGGTCCGGATTGGTTGACCATGCACGATGCGGTTGTAAATTGCAAGAGCAAGACTATCGATTTGAGGTCGCGAATAATGAAATAATTGGGTTGAGTCCACGGACTTAAAAGGGTTGCCACCGTAATATCGGCGATGTTGGCCCGAAATATGTAAGAAAAGGGTGCGGCGTACCTTGCGACGTGCTTTCGATGACAAGGAATCGGAGAAGAAACCGAATCTGTGCCCGTGGTTTGTGAATACCGGATGTTTTCCCGAAGAATTGCCGGGTTTACCACTGTTCGAAATAGAATTTGGCATCGAATTGGTACTGGTACCACTCCAATTCGATAGCTCCGTGTCGTATGGCCCCAACGGAATTAAAGGAGTTGAAAGTTCAGTTGCAAGAATTGGTGGATAGAGGTTTTGCTCGCTTAGAGTTTTTCGCCTTGGGGTGCGCGGTCTTTGTTCGTGAAGAAGAAGGATGGAACCATGCGATTGTGCATCGACTATCGTCGACTTAACAAAGCGACGATAAAGAACAAATATCCGTTGCCACGTATTGATGACTTGTTCGATCAATCTGAAGGGAGCCTCGGTGTTCTCGAAAATAGATTTGAGATCGGGCTACTATCAATTGCGAATCCGAGATTGAGACGTGCCCAAGGCGCCTTGAGCGAGATATGGTCACTATGAGTTCCTAGTGATGCCGTTTGGGCTCACTAATGCCCTACGGTATTTATGGACTTAATGAATCGGATCTTTAGACCATATTTGGATCGATTCGTAGTCGTATTCATTGATGACATCTTGGTCTATTCAAGAAATGAGACCGAACATCTTGAACACTGCGGTTAGTCTTTGCAAATTTTATGGGACAAGCAATTATATGCTAAGTTCAGCAAGTGTGAGTTCGGTTAAGAGAGGTTAGCTTCTTGGGTCATGTGGTATCGATCGGTATTCGAGTCGACCGAATAAAATTTCAGCCATACTTAATTGGAAACCTCCGAGAAATATTCCGAGGTTCGAGCTTTTTGGGGCTTGCGGTTATTACCGACGATTTGTAAAGGGTTCTCAACGATAGCCACGCCGATGACGGCTACTCCAAAAGGATGTTAAGTTGAATGGACGGAGAAATGCCAAAAAGCTTCGATCAATGAAAACTTATTTGGTGAAGCCCCAATTCTAGTGCAACCCGAGTCCGCAAGGAGTTTGTTATCTATAGCGACGCCTCTCTACTTGGGTTAGGTTGCGTATTAATGCAAGAAGGTCGAGTTGTGGCCTATGCGTCAAGGCAATTAAAGCCACATGAGAAAAATTATCCGACTCATGATCTCGAATTGGCGCTATCGTATTCGCCTTAAAGATTTGGCGACATTACTTATTTGGTGAAAGGTGCCATGTATACTCGGATCACAAAAGTCTCAAATATTTGATGACCCAAAGAGACTTAAATCTGCGACAAAGACGTTGGCTTGAGCTGTTAAAGGATTATGAAGCGATCATTGATTATCACCGGGAAAGGCGAATGTGGTTGCGGATGCCTTGAGTCGTAAATCGTTATTCACTTACTGCGATGAATGTGCACTTGTCGTCCGATCCGACGGTGTGTTAGTGGCTGAATTGAAAGCCAAACCACTATTGACACACCAAATTCGAGAAGCTCGAAAGTCGACGACGAGTTGGTTGCAAAGCGGCTGCGTGTGTTCGAACAAGGACTCGGAGTTTCAAATCGACGATGACGATTGTTTGAAGTTCAAAAGTCGTCTGTGTGTCCCAAGGAATTGAACTCATTTCGATAATTTGAATGAAGCCCATTGTAGCCAAATGGCAATCCACCCGGGAGTACAAAGATGTACAATGATTTGAAACGTCGATTTTGGTGGCATGGTATGAAGCGAGACATCTCCGACTTTGTTTCAAGATGTTTAATATGTCAACAAGTGAAAGCGGAACATCGGTGCCTTGAGATTACTTCACCAATCACGATACCCGAGTGGAAATGGGATCGAGTCACAATGGACTTTGTATCCGGACCGCCATTGTCGACAAGTAAGAAGGATGCGGTTTGGGTCGTGGTAGATCGATTGACTAAGTCGGCCCACTTTGTCCCCGTGACGCACGGATTTTTCAATGGACAAATTAGCGGAATTGTACGTTTCTCAGATTGTGAAATTACACGGGTGCCTATTTCTATCGTGTCGGATAGAGATCCGAGATTTACCTCGCGGTTTTGGAAAAAGTTGCAAGAAGCTTTGGGTACCAAGTTGCATTTCAGCACCGCCTTTCACCCCAAAACCGATGGTCAATCCGAGCGGGTAATTCAGATACTTGAGGATATGTTAAGATGTTGCGTCCTCGAGTTTAGTGGTTCATGGGAGCGGTATTTGCCGTTGATTGAATTCGCACAACAACAGACTTTCGATCGAGCATTAAGATGGCACCTTATGAGGCTTTGTACGGGCGTAAATGCCGTACACCATTGTTTTGGATGAGCTTGGTGAAAGCAAGATTTTCGGTGGATTTGATTAGGGATCTTTGAAGAAAGTGAAAGTAATCCGTGAAAGTTTGAAGATAGCCTTCGATCGTCGAGAAGTAAATGCGCGGATATGAAGCGTAAGGATATCGAGTATCGGTGGGTGATAAGGTGTTTCTCAAGGTATCGCCTTGGAAAAAGATACTCGTGTTCGTAGTAAGGGCAAGTTGAGCCCGAGGTTCATTGGGCCATATGAGATATCGAGCGAGTCGGTCCGGTGGCATATCGTTTGATTTTGCCCCGAACTCAAAAGGTTCACGATGTCTTCCACGTGTCGATGCTTGACGTTATAGATCCGATCCATCGCACGTGATTAGTCCATCGAAATTGAAATTCAAGCTAATATGAGTTATGAGGAAGAACCAATTCGTATCCTATCACGAGAAGTGAAAGAGTTGCGAAACAAGCGGGTTCCGCTAGTGAAAGTGTTATGGCTCAAGCACGGGATAGAAGAAGCTACTTGGGAGACCGAGAACTCTATGAGAGAGCGATATCCGAACCTATTTACCGGTAAGCTTTTAGGGACGAAAATCTCTTGAGTGGGGAGAGTTGTGACACCCGAATGTGACCCTAGTCGGAGAGTGGTTTCGGGACCACGAAACCGAGTCACAAGAATAATTAAGTGTTATATTCGTACTTATTGAATGTGGAATTGGTATGCGTAAATATTTCGTGTCTCGATTTTTATTAATTAGGTGCTAATTTATAAGAAAGGACTTAGTAGTAAACTTTGAAAGTACGATAGGAAATATGTGATGACTAATTAAAGCATGCATGCAAAATAATGGACTTGCATGTCAAATTCCCCTTTTACAAGTAATGGCCGGCCATGACAAAGAAATATGGGTTAAACATGTCATGAAACATGTTTTGTTGGGCATTAGGAGAAAATCATAAACAAATAAGCATGGGTGAGAAAAGAATGAAAAAAAAATGTGTGTGAGAGTAGCATTCCCCCCATTGCAGTGCAACCAAGAGGAGAAAACAAAAAACTTGTTCATCCTTTCTCATCTTTTGGCGAAAATACTAAGAGGAAGAAGGGATTTTGCTTCATTTCCTTTGTTTAGAAGAGATCTAGAAGGTGATTTGGCTAAATTTGCATCAAGATTAAGGTATGTATGGGGTTGTGTTGGGAGTTTCATGCATGTTTTGGTTGCTAACTTGATGTGCATGTTAGCCATGGCTCAAATCTTTGGTATGCCATGGAAATGGTATTTGGCCAAAGTTGTTATAGTGATAAAGCCATTGCATGCTAAGTGTGAAGCTTGATGATGATGCATGCAATGATGGATTTTCTACTCATGAGTAAGATTTTGAGTTTTCTCTTTGTTTTATCATGATTAAAGTTGAAAAGGAGCATGATTGTCATACTTGGCCATGATGCATTCTTGAGCATGATTCATGCTTCTTGCATGTTAGTTAAAAGTTTGTGTTTTGGATGGCTATGGACACCTTGAAAGTTCGGCCATGCTCATATATGCATATATATGATTGCACATTTTGTTTGGTTATGAACTAAGTGATGAATATATTGATTTAAAGAAGAAAATGTGGAAGAATGCTTGTGAAATTGCAAGCACAATTGACCTAGCACACATATAAGTGCTTGATGCTATATTATAAGTTTTGGGCCACAATGTGCAAGCATTAATTAGTAGATTGCATGCTGTTTTTGTGAGGTATTAAGTGCAAATTTTGACCTCAACATGTACATGAATATTGGCCTTGGGTAGCCCATTGAAGGCCTTAGCATTTCCTTGATGTTCAAACAAATTGTATTGAATTGCTTGATGTAGTATAAAATGTGCATGACCATTGTGTATTCAAGCTAAAGAGTGGCCATATGACCATCTAAAATCCTTGTCATATTCGCCATAAGCAAGCACAATGAGGTTTTAATAAATTGAATTTGTTTGAATTAGCTCAAGAGCCAAGAGGGCCACAATTGGACAAGGGGAAGGAAAAGGTGATCGAATAGCCGAAAAAGCCGTTCGACAACATCCGAGGTAAGTCCTCAAGAAGTGACCTTACTTGAATTATGTGAGATGAAATATGGATGTGTATGATTATTGATTAGGTGTGTATGAGTATTTGAATTCCACCCGGGCTAAGTCCCGAAGGCGAATATGCTAATGATATTAATTGTGTTTGAGCCTTAGTAACGAAAATGAAATATGTATGTCCAATGATTATTGATGTATGTGTGCATGAGAAATTGAATGATATCCGGGCTAAGCCCGAAGACAATTATGCTGGAAATTATATCCGGGTTAAGACCCGAAGGCAATTGTGCTAGTGGCTACATCCGGGCTAAGACCCGAAGGCATTCGTGCGAGTTATTCTATCCGGGCTAAGACCCGAAGGCATTTGTGCACTTGATTATATCCGGTTATATTCCGAAGAAACTTGGGCTGGAGGTGAGTGTTGGTTGCTGAAATGAATTTAATTAGTACACTCGGACAGCCCAAAGGATAAGGTACGTTATATGTGCATTGGAAAGTCGACGTGTTTGAGCAACATTCGCTCAATCGACTAATGAATTTCAGTTATTGAATTGATTGATGCTTTGCGAACTTATATAATGATGAAGTATGAAGTAAGAATGTGTATTAATGAAATGATGCATTTGGCTATGTGAATGTATTGCTGTAAATTATAGTTCATTATATTCCTTGAGACTTACTAAGCATAAAATGCTTACCCGTTGCTATGGCTCTTAGTTTTCTAGATTTCGCCGAGGCAATCGGATTTGGGATCGTTGAAGTCGAAGTTATCCACACTATCAAGCCTCCATTTTGGTATAAATTTTTGTTTGAACTTGAGATGGCATGTATAGGACTACCCCTTGTTTGTTAAATATGTTGTAATGTAAGTATGTACGGCCGTGCGAAAATGGCTCGAAAAGGGAAGTATGAACTTAGACTAATTGTGGGTTGTATGTATATATTTTGTGTCATGATGTGGCTATGGCTTGGAAATGAGAATGTTGGTCATATTATCAGCCATTGGCACGGTTAAAATGATCATATATGAACCTATGTATGGTAAGGCTAGTTGAATCATGGAGACCACCAAATAGGTGAGTCCTATCTTAAAACAGATGCTGCCAGCTGCAGTGGCGTGAATGTGAAAAATCACCAAAATTCATAGGAATGGAATTAGATAGTGAATAAGCTATGTAAATGAACCTTGATGAGTCTATTTTCATATGGAAGAAACGAAACGGTCATAGGAGTTACAGGTTAAGAGATATTAAAGCTATTGTGAGACAGGGCCAGAATGGTTTCTGGGTTCCCTGTCGCAACTTTAAAAATTCACTATAAATTATCCAAAAGAATTAGGAGATATATCTTATATGTACAGATTCCATTTTGATTCTAGTTTCAGTAGAAACAAACGACACCAGAATTAAAGCCCTGTACAGAGAGATATTCAAGTTATACCGCGCGAAGGTCGGAGCAGTCGATCCCTGTAACAGGGTAACTTTAACTAATAAACTGTACCAATTGGCCCGACCAAAAATCCTAGAAATAAATCCATGGATGGATATATGAGTCTAAATTCAGGGAAAATTTACGAAACCAGTTTCCGAGTTTTGAAACTCGAGATATGATTTTTAAGGCGACAGTGACGCAGTTTTCCAGCCTGACTGGAAATGTCAAATTGGTGGGCAAAAACATGTGAACTTGGTTTGTTAACCCTCGGGTCCGACACCGGCGATGGTCTCGGGTTTTGGGGTGTTACAATTTTCAAAAGCCAAATTGTCATTATAAAACCTAATGCACATGTTTTTGTATACGTAAGCTCTTAAATCAAGATAAAATTTTATATACATACATTAACTAAATGGCCGATTATACAAGATCAAATATATATGCATAAGAAAAATCATTTCAACAAGAATCATACTTCTTGTTCACAAGCCCGAATACACATGTCATATTCACATATACATTTCATTCATGTTACACATGCTTGTAACTAATATAATAATACTCACTTACCTTATTTCAAATAAGTACCAGCCTAATACATACCTGATCACTTAGCTAATTTTACATATTTGTTCACCACTTATCGATGCTCGATGAACCATTCGGAATTGGATAGGACACTCGGATAATCACACATCGTACAATGCCAACGTCCCAGACGTGGTCTTACATGTAATCACATATTGCACACATATGTCAGAATCACATATTGATGCCATTGTCTTACTCACACACATATATCGGAATCCTATGTCATGACATATGTATCCTAACTATTCCTAAGGTTCATACGGGGCTTTCAGTTATCGTAACTCGGTCGAAATGAATGCTTGAACATGGTTACCAAGCTTATACACATTCGACAATAGCATGTATAAATTCATACATTACATACCAGCATATATATTTAGCATTTAATTACAATTAGGCACGTCTATTTGCTTATAAACTTACCTCGGACGATACAAAACGGAATAAGGTAGCTAGTCGACAATTTTCGCTTTCCCCCGATCTAAATCTGATTTCTTTGGTTCTTGATCTAAACATATTCAAATTAAGCTCATTGAAACATATTTTCATTCAATTTAGTCCACAAACACATAAATGGGAAAATTATCATTTTACCCCTAACATTTACAATTTTTACAATTTAGTCCTTATTACACAAAACACAAAATATGAAAAATCTTAAGATACTCATGTTAGGTTGAATGTTCCTAGTGTTATATATTTCATTTATTTCACATTTTAGTCCCTCAAATTATTATTTTTGGAATTTTGTCCTAATTACTCAAAATCATCAAAAACTCCAATACAAAACATGTTAATCTTAAACATATCTTTCATATTTCATCATTAAACAAAAAAAATCACAAGCTCTCAGCAATGGCACAACTCAAAATGTTCATCAAAATCAAAAATTCAAGCATGGGTTTTGTAGTACTCGAAGCAACGATCTCAAAAACGTAGAAATTATCAAAAACTGAACAAAAAATGAACCTTGATTGAGCTAAATAGATGGCCAACCTTAACTTGTTGTTCTTTCCGTTTGTTTTGGCAATTAGAAAATAAAAATGATGAACATGGCTTTCTTCATTATGTTACAATATGATATATTATAACATTTTATTTCATTTACAATTTTAACCTTATTTATTAAATTATAAAACCATTATAACTATGGCCATTACCGTCCATTTTAGCTAACAATGGGCTAATTGCAACATAAAGGCTTCCATTTAAAAAGCCAAATGCAATTTGGCCCCTTTAAAAAATAACCACCAAATTTTCATTTTACACGATTAAGTTCTTTTATTTAGTCGAACACTCAAACGATAAAATTAAATCACGAAAATTTCACAAATATAAATTCACACAAAATAAACACAGAAAATAATTTTAAAATATTTTTCTAACTCGGATTCGTGGTCCCAAAACCACCATTCCTGTTAGGGTCTAAATCGGGCTATTACATTAGGCTGATGTTTCTCCAAGAGATTTATAAAGCTCAGAAAAGTGACAGTGATTTGCAAGATAAGAGAGTTCAGTGTGAGTCGAGTATTTAACCAGATTTTCGAATTTGTTCCGATGGGTGCTTAATGTTCTAAGATAGAATTTGTGTTCCTAAAAATACTGAGTTGATTCAAAAGATTTTGCATGAAGCACATAATGGATGTTTATCTATTCATCCAGGTAGTACGAAAATGTAAAACGATTTGAAGAAAGTGTATTGGTGGTCGGGAATGAAAAGAGACATTTTAGAGTTTTTTTCTAATTGTTTGATTTGTCACAAGTGAAAGTCAAGCACTGAGTACCTTCAAGTTTACTTCAGCCCGTAATGGTTCCCGAGTGGAAATGGGACTGTATTACTATGGATTTTGTGACGGGTTTGCCTTTGACACCAAAAAATAAAGATGTTGTATGGGTTTTGCAGATCGATTGACAAAGTCGACCACTTTACCATTCACTTGAAAAATTAGTCGAGTTGTATATTTCTGAAATAGCGAGATTGCACGGAGTACCTTTGTCAATTATATCGCATAAAGATCCGAGGTTCACTTCGCGATTTTGGAAAGAGTTACAAGAAGTGTTGGGCACGAAATTGAATTTTAGTACCGCTTTCCATCATCAAACTGGCGGTCAATCCGAAAGGATAATTCAGATTCTTGAAGATATGTTATGGTGTTGTGTTCTTGAGTTCAAAGGTAGTTGGAAAAAGTATTTATCGTTGGTAGAATTTGCCTACAACAATATTTTTCAGTTGAGCTTGAAAATGGCGCCTTATGAGGCATTGTATGGACGTAAGTGTCGAAGCCTTTGTATTGGACCGAACTCAGAGAAAATAGGATTCACGGAGTTAATTTACTCAAAGAAACCGAAGAGAAAGTGAAGATAATCTGTGATTGTCTAAAAGCTGCTTCGGATAGACAGAAGTCCTACATGGATTTGAAATGGAAAGAGATTGAGTTTAAGGTCAGTGATAAGGTATTCCTAAAAGTATCTCCATGGAAGAAAATCCTCAGATTTGGCTGGAAGGGCAAGTTGAGTCCGCGTTTTATTGGAAAGTATGAGATTACCGAAAGGATAAGGCTAGTAGCATATCAGTTGGCTCTACCATCTGAGTTGGAAAGAATTCATGATGTGTTCCATGTCTCTATGTTGCGCCGATACCGATCTGATCCTTCACATGTGATTTCACCAACAGAAGTTGAGATTCGACTGGATATGACTTATGGCGAAGAGCCGGTTAAGATTTTGGCTCAGGAAGTCAAACAATTAAGGAACAAAAGTATTGCCCTTGTGAAAGTATTATGGAAAATAAATGGGGTTGAAGAGGTTACATGGGAGACCGAGGAAAACATGAGAAACCAATACCCAAAGCATTTCACTGGTAAGATTTTCAGGGACAAAAATCTCTAAGGGGGAGAGTTGTAACACCCCGAATTAAGGCCTAGTAGGAACAGTGGTTTCAAGACCACAAATCTAAAGTAGAAATAATTATTTTATGATTCTTATGAGGTCTATGATATGATTGCATGCTTGTGAGGAAATTTCATGAAGAAATTCTATTGATAAAGTGTCCAATTTGACATTTAGGACCAAATTGCAAAAGTTGAAAAATGTGAGTTCTAGAAGCTTTAAGCATGAAATTTCCATGGATTATTAATTAGAGGTCCTTAAATAGAAATTTTCCCAATTTCTATAATTATGGACAAAATTGGGCATGAATAGGAAAAATTTGAAAAAAAGGCCTTAAGGGCATTTTTGTCATTTGGTTAATAAAAGAATAAAAAGGGAAAATTAAGTCAAAATTGATGTACATATTCTTCATGTGTGCCAAAAATTCTAAGGGTTCCATAGCTAGGGTTTCTTCAACTTTCAAGCTCAATAGTAAGTGCATCATAGCCTCGTTTTTAATGCTCTTTACATTTTTGAAACCCTTGTAAACCGATTTACCTATTTCTAGCCATATTTTAAAGTAGGGTTCATGTTTGAAATTTGATCCATGTATGACATGCATGTATTCTGATGTTTCATGGTAGATTATAGAAGTTTGATGTGTAACACCCCAACCCGGCCTAGACGTTATGACCGGATCTGATGCGCCACATCGAAGCGTTTAAAACATTCCGTATTACTTAGGTGGAAAACTTCGTTGGTGTTGTAGAAGACACTTTTAAAAGTAGGTTAAAGTGAATGGAAGCTGTGCACCAGGTAGGAAACCAGGAAGAAGAGGAGGTGAGTCATCGGACTGCTTAAGTACCAAGCTCCCTTCGGATCCAATCCTAGACATGCACACCGCCATTGCCACACTCCAACATCTCGTATAATTTTGAGAAAACCGCTTGATTATGACCATCTTAAGAAAATGATTAAGGTTGCAAAAGCGTTTGCTTAAAAATATTTATTTTCTTGGGAAAACATTTACTTTATGGAAACTTTGCGGCGTCATCGTGATTCTTTTTAAAAAAACAAGTAGATTTTAGAAAACGAACCCTAGTGCTAACCAGTTTAATAATTCCCCAAAATAAAATCAATTAAAAAGAGCGGCCTTATTACAACTTTAAGCATAATAAAAATAATCCACAATAAATGCTAAACTTATTTAAAGTCGGCAATCACTCTTCATGGCCACTCTGAATCCCGCCCATCTCCAAGTCCACCAATTCTAGGGCTCACCTGCAAGGATAGAAGAGGAAGGGGGTGAGTTTGGGAAAACTCAGTGTATACAGAAACCCATCCAAAGCCCAAATCAGCTCGAGCCCATTGGGCCTAAGCCCTATTCAGATAACAGTACACAGTAGGCCGAAGCCCTTTTCAGAATACAGTAGCAAGGCCTTAGCCCCTTTTTACATAACAGTGTGGCCCATAGGCCCAGTTCAGTAACATGAGTAACAACAGTAATAATGAATGCAAGCCCATCTGGGGAGACTACTCAACCCACCAACCGCTACACTGCCCCGTACCAACCCTACACACCATGTGGGGAATATCTCAACCCACCCAGCCCTACACACCACAGTTGCAGCAACGCTGCTCAAATTTCAGTCAGTTGAGGCAAAGCCTCCAGTACGTGGATGAACCACTTTCAGTACTTCCTCCATTAATACCCCAATCCCATGCAACAGATATTAATAAAAGCATATCATGTAAAATACAACATTAATCAATCATGCAGTTCAGCCATTTTAAAACCCTAGGGGTATATCGGTAATTTTGCTCTTTAGGGGTAATTTCGGTAATTTTGCTCTTTAGGGGTAATTTCGTGATCTACGCTACTACACAAGCTAATTCAGTAATTTTTATCAGTTTTATGCAATTTGATTCCACCATCTACCTAACAGGCTAATTTGCCCATCTCTTACCCATATTGGTCCAGTAAGCCCATTGGGCCCGATTTTGGCCCATCGAGCCCTTTTTCCGAAATATGCTAAAACGTCACACGAACTTGCTTACCACCTTGCGGTGCGGATCTAACAATTACTCTATGCCTTGAGAGCATTCGCATACTCACATGACCATGAAATGCGGAATTTGGCATTTAAACTTTTTAAATTGAACTAAGAAAGGGTGTTGGTACCACGATTTGCGACGGCGCTTGAGATCCCTTTCGATGTCCTACAATTTATTAGCACAGTTCTTATTTACAAACTATAATCACTAAACCCCAAAACTTACTTATCCATGATCGAACCATATCCCTAAAACCTTTGAAACCTTACCTTTTGCCAAAATCGATAGTTAGCTCGAATCCGATTGCTCCAATGAACCACGCCTTAGATTCAACGCTTAAGAAGACTCTAGTCACCGAAAGAAAACATCGATTAAAGACCCTTAGAGCCATATGCCCAAATCGATGACCTCCCTAGATTTTAGGGACTTGACTTTTCGAAGTTGTAAAATAAGACTAGATCTGAAGTGATGAGCACTTACCACTTGTTCCTCTTTGATTTCTACGCAGATCGATGCGATTTATCCTCTAAATGATGGTAGAACTCGAATCTAGAAGATCTGAAGTTTCGCTATAAGTCCCTAAATCTATGGTATTTCGCTTTTTAGGTGATGAAGAAGATGATGGTTTGAGGCTATAACCTTGGAGTAACGATCTTGAAACGGATATTAAGGGTTTAGAGAAGATGAATGTTGATCACAAGGAACAAAAATCTTGAAGGATTTGGCTTTGGAGAAATCGACACAAGTAGTGAGTTTTCGAGATTTGACCTTTTAATGGCGATTGGTGATGAAGGTTTAATGGAAGATGGGATCGACAAAGAAGGTGAATAAGATGGTCGAAGGTTTCGGCTAGAAGGAGAAGCATAAAGGAAGAGAAGAAGAAAATTGCACAATGAGAAATAGACTTGTGTTTTCGGCTTTGTGAGAATTGAGAAAAGATGAAAGAAAGCTTTCGGTGGCTAACCCTAATTCTCCAAGATAGAAAAGAAAAGAACCTAACCCTAATATTAAATTAGAGCAATCGGCCCATCTCCTAAGGCCCTTGTCGAAATTTACTTGTGTGATCACATGGCTAGTACATGCCTAAAATTAAAAGAAAAACAATATGCCTACCTTACAACTTGAACCCTGGACCTCCAATTCCTTCCCAGCGCCACTTTTTAGGAACTTAGTGGCGTCACCTTGCCACTTACCAAGGCCTTATTTGTGTCATAACTTACGCAGTTCTTCTTAAAAGCCCACTTAACCAAATCTCCTATTCACTTAAAAATCCCACCTTGATATTTTACCGTGTTTAGCTTAGTCTTGGGCCTTCTAAAGGTCTACTAACACATTTAAACATAATTCTAATATTTAGAACATGAAAATTTCAAGATTTACTAAAAATCACAAAACCCAAAAAAATCCGAAAATCGAGGTGTTACAACTAATATTTTTTTCCTTTCCAATAATAATAATAATTTTATAAATATATCTAATAATAAAATTTCAAATATCAATAATACGATAAATAATAAAAATTTTCATAAAAATTTTCAAACATACATCTGATAATATTTTTCTAATAATAATAATTTTATCTCATAATACTAATTAAAATTTCATAAAAATTTAAAATATCCGTAATAATAAATCTGATAAAAATTTTCTAGTGGTAATTTAATAAAATAATTTTTTTTAAACGATAATATTTAAAACTTCCTAATTATTCGGGTTTTCTTCTATTGAATCCCGGACTCAAAACCCAACTCTTCTAGGCCCCAAATTCAGGATGTTACATGATGTGTGTTTAACATCTTTTACCAAGTGATTTCTAGTGAAAATAGCTAAAAAGGACTTTTTTGCAAAGTTTGTAAAATGAGTAGTAAGATGTAAGATTTAATGAGAAATTTCAGCTTTTATGAACATGTTATAAGTTCGGCTAGGCATGGGTAACAAAGAAAATGAACACATTTCATTTTACGAGCCTAAGGGCTAATTTGTAAATATGTGAAAGTTTAAGGGTGAAATTATAATTTTGCCAAAGTATGATTTATGGACTGATTTGAACAATGTGATAATTAAATAAGTGAAGTTTGTTATTATAGATCAAGAAAAACGAAGTCCGGACCTAAACCAAGGAAAGAATAAGGTTGTGGACTAAATCGAATAGTTAGCCATATTTTGGTACCGAGGTAAGTTCGTATGTAAATAATGCACCATTACATTATTATGTTTTTAATGCTTTAATATTGCATGAATTGTGTAATTATCTTTATAGATTTAATTAATGATGACTCGATGACGATTCAACGAAGTTTGAAATCTCGAAACCTCGGTTGAACCTTAAGAATTGTTAGGATACAAATGTCATGACATTAGGGTTATGTCCAATCCCATGTAAGACTATGTCTGGGACATGGCTTTGGCATCGATATGTAATTTTGTGTAAGACCATAGTTGGACTATCGGTATCGATATGTGATCCCATATAAGACCATGTTTGGGACATGGCATTGGCACCAATCTACGATCCCATGTAAAACCATGTCTGGGACATGGCATTGGCATCCTACCATGTGTATGAGAGTTCTCGAGTATCCTTTAGTATTCCAAGTGGTTCAACGGGTAATCCAATGATTATGTCAAAGAGATGACAAGGTTTGATCATGTTGAAAGGGTACAGGTACGTATACAAAGTTCATAAACATTGAGATTATGAATCGATGAGACCTCGGAAGAAGTGAATGAATGAATTATGATCATGAGTTTTATTGTACATTATGTAAATGGCATGACTTAAAATGTACCTATGATACTTGATGACATTGTGATAAATATTATTGTGTTATGTGTATAATAATGCATGGTTAATGTTGTTCATTATTTACATGCAAACTTACTAAGCTTTATGCTTACTCCCCTTTCTTTTCCATTTTCTTTTAGTATCGCCAAGCTAGCTCGAGAACCGAAGGATGTTGGAGCTCGATTCACACTATCAAACTAATCTTTTGTGTATAGTAAAATTCAAGTATTTTAAGTATGGCATGTATAGGGGCTTGGTCTTTTTGTTACATGTCATATTTGTGTAGCCAAATGTGTTGGCTTATAATGATTTAATGATTCATTTTGTATATGGCCATGAGATATGACCCATATTAATTATGGGAATGTAATCCTATTCATACATGTATACATGTGCTATGGTCACTTAGGTTGTGGTTAAATTCATTTTGTAACGAGTCAAATTTTTACGGTTATCGAAAAAGTATATTTTCGGGTCTCTATTTTTGAAAATGGATTCATAAATATTTATTAAAAATATTTACTAAGTTAATTGAGTAGTAAATTAAAGTTTAATTAAGTAAATTAGCTTAAATTAAGGATAATTGGATAAAAGGATTAAATTGAATATAGTGTGAGATTTTAATTATAGAATAAAGAAAATTGAAGGAATTGGATAAGTAAATAAGCCAAAATGAATGTCAAGTGTGTGGTAAAAATAAAATACATGTGTAATAAATATTATGCATACATTTGTAATACATGTATATATTTACTTATTATTTAAGTAAATATTATTATTTTATATTAATTAAATAAATAAAGTAAATAATTAAATAAATAAAAGAAAGACAAATGTATGGTGATATATGGATACATATGTACTAATAATATACACATATATAAATAATAAATAAGTATTACTTAGTAAAAATAATATAATAATATAATAGTTAAATAAAGAAAGATAAGAAAGAAAAACAGAATAGAAAGAACAGAAGGTGGAACGAAAAATAGAGAAGGAAAGAAGGAGAGAAAGAAAGAAAGGTTTGGAAGTTTAATTGGTAAGTCAATCAAGCCCTTTCTACTTAATTTTAATGTTTTAGAAGCTTTGGAATAAGGTTTTGATGAAATTAAGTTGATATTTTGAAAGTTATTAGATTTCTAGATATTGTTCATGTTGAATAAATTGAAGAATTAGGGGTTAAATTGATAGAATTTCAAGTTAGAAGTGAAATAAGGATTGAATTGTAAAGTAAATCATAATTTTTGAATAGTAGGGACTAAATTGAAAGAATTTTGAAATTATGGTTTTATGGTGAAATTAGTTTAAAGTGGAAATTGAATGGAAATATTGAGTTAAATGTGAAGAATAAAAGTTAGTCTCAGTTTAGGGACTAAATTGGAATTTAGACGAAAGTTGAATAAAAATTGAAATATTCAATATGAAAATTGAATGGTAATGTATTGATAATATTTAATTGATTTCCGTAGCTAGTGTTGTGCTGAAAAATCTCTGCTAGGCAAGGAAAAGACAAAGCCCGAGGGATAGCTCGAAAATTACGGTTTGTATTTCTATAATCCGAACTTAATACTTAAATGTTGAATTTATTACTTGATAAGTATAGTAAGTATTTAAAGGTAAATACTTGAATAGGAATAAATATTGATTGGAATTAAAGAGTGAATTTTATTATTAATTGTTATATTTTGAAGGAATGTTATGGTAAATAATTAAAGTGAGAATTATTGGTATTATGTTTATTATTGAAATGAATTGACTTGAAAATGTGGTGAAATAATTATGAATATGTGTTTATTGTGGAATCTAATTATATGTTAATGAAAAGTGAATTCAATTATATTGAATTGTATTGATTTATTAAATTATGTGATTAATTGAAATATATACATATTGATTGGCGAAAATTGGTTAAATACCCTCTTATGATGTCGAGGCTAAGTCGGATATAGTTGGCATGCCATAGGATTGGAAGTGTTCAGGGATATTCCGACTTTGTGTCGACGAGACACTATAAGTGTCGACTCTTTATTCTTGTTTGAATTTGTTCGATGAGGTACTCGTGTACCACTCTTTATTCTTGCTCTTTATTCTTTATTACGATTACGGTGTATTCTGGCTCCTGCCGATGAAACACTATATGCTATCTTGGTGTGTGGGTTGGATCTGTGTATCCATCTAGGTCCGAGTATGTTAATAGGGGTAAATTACTGTACTGAACAATTGAATGATACTGACAGTTACTGAATAATTAACTGATACTGAATAATTGATTGTCACTTAACAATTGATCGTTACTGAATAATATTGATAAAGTGATTAATTTTGAGAATATTGACTGTTACTAGAATGGATAAACATAGAATATTGATTGATAATTGAATCGTTGAATAATATTTATTGATATTGAACAGTAAACTGAAGTATGAAAAAGACACATGAGTTAAGTATCTCTGAATTGAATATGAATGAAGAGTATTATTGTTCAATGGTTTGTGAATTTATTATGAAAATCTATTTCGGATTAATAGATAATAAGAATTGAATTAGTTACAAGGAATTTATCTATGTATTGAATAATTATATAAATGTGAAGGATATATGATTTTTATGTAAATGTTGTATTTTCATATTATTAAGTGTTCGAATTATAGAAATACCATTAAGTTCATACTCAGCGTACGGTTTGTTTCTGTGCGCAGGTTAGGTTAAGGTCAGATCGTTGAATCAGCAACTTAGGCCAATCTTGAACTCAATAAGGTAAAGCATGTTAATTGTTGATAATGGAATGTACCTAGGATGTCTTCAAGTGTGTTATTTTGCATTGTGATTGTAATAGTGAAATAAGTAAATTGATAATTGATAATGATACATGATAAGTGTTTTAAGTCAAGTATTGGATAATATGTAAAATGTGTTTGTATTGGTTATGGTTTGAAATTTGCAGGGTTAGCTAGTAAAGTGTGAAGCTCATTATTGAGTCCACACAGCCTGGCACACGGGCGTGTGACTAGACCGTGTAAGACACACGGCTTGCACACGGGCATGTTGTTAGGCCGTGTGTCCCCTGCACCTATAATGTTATAATTCAGTATGTCTAGGTTTTACCACACGGGCAGAGACACAGACGTGTGTCTTAGCCTTGTGGATGACACGATCTTAAACACGAGTGTGCGATACGGCCATGTGAAAACTGCACTAGATTTGAATTGGAAAATAAATCCACACGGGCTAAGTACACGGGCATGTGACTTGACCATGTGAAATAATTTATTCATGGGTAACAAGTTAGAGAGCTCCACGGGTAGAGGACACGGGCGTGTCTAGACCATGTGAGCCACACAGTGTGCCCACACGGGTGTGATATGGAACACACGGGCGTGTCATCTAGACCACACGGGCGTGTGAAACTGTTCATTAAAGGAAATTTTAAAATTTTAAGAAAAATCTTATAAGCTCCCGATTGAGTCCTGATTTATTTTTATTTTCTAATTCGGGTCTTGAGGGCCCATTACAGAGACAGTAAGGCAAATTCTTGAATTGCTTAATAATTATTTCTGTATTATTCATGTTTGAATTGTACTGACCGGTATTACTCCGTAATCCTGTACCGGCGACGGTATAGGGTTAGGGGGTGTTACACATTTGGCATGGATGAATTGTGGATTTGATCATGAATGTTTGATGATGGAAATGAAAGTAAATAGAATAATAACAACTAAGGCATGAATGTATGAAATGGAAGTAAATTGATGTTTCATATTGCATGTGATTTGGTAAGCTTGGTCTAAATAAAATATGAACTCTTAAGCAAGTATAAATTGATAAGAAGTTGATATGCATGAGCCATGTTTGTGAATGTGTAAGTGCTCATTTATGTTGTGTAGGATGACATTGAGATGTGTATGTGTGCATGTGTTATTAAGGGTGACAAAAGGCTTGGAAAATAGCCTCAAAGTTGTCCACATGGATAGGCACACGGGTGTGTGTCTAGACCCTGTGCGACACACAGTCTGCCCCATGGACGTGTGATCCAGCTGTGTGTCCCCTGCACCCTAATTAGGTAAAACAGAATGCCCAGTAGTAAACGCATGAGTAGAGACACGGCCATGTGTCTCATCCGTGTGAAGGACACGGCCTCCGAACATGGGAGTGTGCCTAGGCCGTGTGAAGTATGCACCTGATTTTTGGAATTTAATTTTCCGCATGGCCTAAGCACATGAGCGTTACACGTGCTGAGGACACAAGCGTGTCCCAAGCCACACGGGCGTGTGTGACCACATGGCTTACCCACAAGGGTGTGTGACCTCCCAAAACAAGAAAATTTTCTAAGTGTCACAAAAGTTCTAAAAGTTCTCGATTTAGTCCTGAACCACACCCAATGTACATTTTGGGCCTCATGGGCCTGTATAAAGGACGAGATGCATGTTTATGAATGGTTTTACATTGAGTGAAATTTTATGGCCCAGTTTTGTATGAATGTTTATGTTTATGTCTGATAATGCCTCAGACCCTATCTCGGTGTCGGATACGGGTAAGGGGTGTTACACTAAGTAACAAAATTGAGCGTTGAAATTGTAATTCAAGAGATGAGGTTGATCAACCTTGTCTTCATGCAAATAATACTCGATGTGTCTCTCATGTAAATGGTGAGACTTTGGTTAATAATGACCATGGGCAACATTTTTAAGCAAAATCAAAGTTCTCAATTCAAGAATTTCACGGAAAGAATGATCAAGAGACTTATGTTCATGGAAAAGTGGTCATAAATTAGTTTGTTAATTCAAGGGGAGATGGCCAAACGAAAGGAGGAATATGATTGAGCTGTCACTTGTTGTGCAATGTTATTGGTGTAGTTCAAAAGATCATAAGGGTTTCTAATGTCCAATTAAATACCTAACTAGAGAAGAATGTAAGTATGACTTTGTAGCTTTTGTTGACTAATACTCTAGTGGAAAAGAGATTTGTGATAGTGAACTTTGTGAATCGGAAAAAGATGATAGTGAGAATTTTTCCTTGAATCTTTGAGTTAGATGAGATAGAAACGTCATGTTCTCCTACTGAGATGTATTGTATTGAATTGAATATTCATAATACTTGTGAGGGGGATATAGGAAGTGAGACAGAATTATGTGAAAAGACCGAGAGAAAAAAGACCTTAAGTGATAAAAGTCTACTTGACGAACCAAATTTGGAGAGTGAAAATCCATATGAGGTAAAATTGGAGAGTTCTCAAGTGGAAAAAGAAAAACAAAAGCAAGAAAATAACCATACAAAAGTAAGGAATGATTATGTTTATCTAACCCTAACTCAAATTTGTTTAGTGGTGTTTTTTTATTACAAGATTTCAAGGATCCATTTACGGACTTCCAATTATATTACTCTACCATCAAGAGACAATTTTACTTATGGGAGAGAGGTAAGTTGAACATTGATATTTCTCTGTAAGTGCTACAAGGTAAGAAAGGTAAGAAAACATTAAAAATTGATTTAAGAAGGTATAACTTGAATGTTTTTTATAAGTATGCTACTGATTTTGTTTGTAAAATATTTCCTTACAACATGTTTCCTTGTTGGTCAAATTTTATTAAACCTTAGTCTAAAAGTTTAATTAATTTTATGGGTTTATCTAGGTATGTCAAGCTTACTTTTGTTACATTCAATAAGTTTATTAAAGAACTTTATGCATTTGATCTTGCAACAAAATTTTCTACCTTAGACTTTAAATATGAATTTTTATATAATCTTCTAGATTTTGATAATTATGTGAAATTATTGACTAATCTTTGGAAATTCTTATGGATGACCATGCATATTCAAAGAAAGTTACAATTTATTTTTTACTTGAACACTCATGTGCCTTAACATTTCTTTGTTTAGTATTGATACCTTGTTTTTAAAAGACACGTCAATGATCGAAGCTAATTTTAATTATCAAAATAATGTGTTTAATCCTAGAGATAGTTTTGGCATACAAGAAAGCTTAGGTAAGTTTTTTTTTATTTTATTGTACAGCTAAAGATTCAGGGACGAATCTTCTTGAGGAAGGGGGAATGATGCGAGTCTTCAGGCCCAAAATCAGGCTCATAAACGTGATGGGCTCAAATTTCCTCAAGGCCCAATAATGAAGTCTAATGCCAAGCAAATCCGAGCAAGATTGAATGGGACCATCCAAGACTTTGTTACCAATGCCCTAGATGTGCACACGACCAAAAAAGAAAATCAAGATTCACTTTCTTCTTTTCATGAAAATCAAGAAATTTAATCTTGGTCCAATTTTGTTGTTTTGAACAATTTCAAGAATCAAGAAAATCAAGATTCCAAATCTTTCAAATCTTGGTCCAAGAAATAGAATCTTGCAGCCAAGGCACATTGGATTTCATGTACGAGCTTGAACAAGCTAATTTAGAGAGAAAACGAATCACAAGATCAAGTTCTTGAAAAAATGATCCATTAAGATGTCTACAAGCGCATCCTAAAGTTTGGAAAGTAATTTAATTGAATACCAAGCCAAATTATCAAAGTGGCCCAAATTGTAAAATATTTAAAATTTAGGCCCAATTTTATTTTAATAGATGGATCATCATGTAAGAATTCAACCCAATGAGCCCATTTAGTTCCCTTGGTCGAATTCTTATTAAAAGTTGACACTAAGAATTATTTTGTTTTTTTCTATTCGATGAGTTGTCATGTTAGTTATTCCATTAGGGTTAGGAAAACTTATTTTGGGGGCCTATATGTAGCATGGACATCCACCCTTATACACGCACAATTGATTTTTGTTTTTTTAAGTTAATAATAATTCTCTTTGAGTTTTTCATCAAGAATTGCTCTTGAGTTTCTTTTAGAAGTTGTTTTAACAATCTTTTAGGTTGTGGGAATCATCTTCAAGCTTTTTCTTGCCAAGATATTTTGCTTCGAGGGGGAATTAGATCTATTAGAAGGATTTTTGGATTCTTAATGTTTCCAAGGCTTCTTAGGACATCATATTCTCATTTCTATCCTTAATTTATCATTTCTTGCTTATTTAAGTTAGTTCTTACTATTTTGGCTTGTTGATTTTATTGACTTTCATTCTAGGTTAAAGTTGCTTCAAGAAAGATGTTCACCCATCTTGTTCCATCAAGAAACACATCAAAATTAGGAGTTCTAATCTTTTCTTGTTGTTTCAAAATTCTTGCACAAAATAGTTTGCTTTTATCTTTAAAATCACTTCTAACAAATCTGTTTTTGTTTTATTTTTCCAGATCTAGTTGAGCAGTTTGCTTGAGGTCCAGTGATGGTTTCTTTCCATCCAAGAAAACCTAATTCGTTCTCTTTTGGAGTCTTTCCCAGCCGGTTCATATTTCTTTTGTTTTAATTTCGTTTGACTCTCCTTTGTGACAACTAATCTTTTTTTTTTTGTTTCTCATTTCAGTTTACGTTTATCTAGAGATCTAGGTTAAATCTGCAACTTAGGCGAGGTATGATCCTATTCCACACATGTCGTATCATTCTTTATCAGAGAGTGTCAGCTTAATGCTTCACTTACAGGACATGTTTGACTCTATCAGTCTATGTGTTGGGTTAGAGATCAGTGTATCCGATGAGTGGTGATAGAGCCCACTTTTATGTTTCTGAGCTCAAGTGCCAAATTATCTATAAATATGTTTGTGTATTGTAATGTATGCATGAATATGTATGTATTGACTCTGTAAATCATCTATCATATATGCATGTGAAGTAAAATATGTCAACTAAGTTAAGGCTGCTATAATTATGCTACATCTATGTTTGACTAATGTTTGATGACATGTTTGCATAGTAGTTGTTCTAGGCATTCATTAAGCTTGTAAAACTCACCCACTCCCTTTTAAAACCTTTGCAGATTAATTGTGTGCCAATGTGAGCAATGTAGTTTTGAAGGGTGATCCAAGCAAGTCTATTTCTGTGTTTCTGTAGTTGTTGTTATTACTTGTTTACGTTTTGCGGACAAGACAATGTGGTAGACTTTACGCTAGTATTTGATATAATACTTAGGATGTTTCCATGGTTAAATTGCTCTTAGGATTTCAAGTTTTGATTCGTATTATGCTTATTATTTCTCGGACTCATTTACAATGTTTTGGACAATTATTTCAGCATTTTATTGCTTGTTTGATGATGTGGATAAAGCATGTTTATTAGACTTTCGTTGACATGATTTATATACTTAAAATTTTTTAATTTGAAATCTGTAGCAAGGGTATAGATATTCAGGTTTAAATATCGATACCTCCATGATTTTTGAAAGTGCAGGAAGATAGTAATGTAATTTGGTATCGTACCCTATCTGGAGTATTGATACTCAGGGCGAGGTAATCGATACTTTGGCAGAGTTACCGATAATTTTTGAGGTTTGGATTTTTATGTAAGAAACAGTAAGCAATTTTTGTACTGATTTTCCAAGCAGTATCAATGCCACTAGAGAGAATTATCGATACCTCAATTTCAATATTGATACCTACAAGCTCAGTTTAAAATTTTACAAAATGGATATTAAGCATGTGTAACTATGATTATAAGACTTTTAGATGAATATTTAACATGTGGTTATGATAGTTAAATAGCATGTTGACTAAAACCTATACGAATGATAATAATCATGCTTCTATAAAAATGAGCTTTTAATTGTTGTGTAAGACGTGAGATGGTGGTGTGGCATCTTGATATTCGGGCTCGACTACTGGGCCAAGTATAGGGTGTTATAGTTTTAAACATGTAGGTTTTGGATTCATCAAAAAGTCTAAGGTTTTAGCTTGGGAGCGTATCACCATCCATCTTAAAGTTTCATATCATTTGTTTTGGATGTCTTTGCTGTTAGAATTTGACATGTACATAAAACACATAGTTTGGGTATTGTATTTGTGAAATTTAAGTTGTTATTAAGTCATTTTGATATTTTTAATCAAGCTTTATTCCATTATTTGGCATGAATGTGTTTATGACTTGTATTTTGAGCTTTAAATAAGTTTAGAAATTGATTTATAATGGTTTGAATCTCAATGATATGTTATGGTAGTGTATGGAGATGTTTTATTGTGTTTTTAGACTAATTTTTAGCTCCAAGGGTCTAACTATAGATATTTTGCCTTAGAGGTATCACAATAAGTCAAATAGAATACAAGTTGCTAACATTTCTAGGTAGTTGTTTCGCAACATGGAATAGATGTATCGGAAAGGTATCATAATAAGTCAAACAGAATACGAATTGCTACATTTCTAGGTGGTTGTTTTGCAACATAGAATAGATGTATTGGAACAATTATCCTTGCTCTTACGAACTTTAGTTTTTAGGCTTCGGAATGACCCTGAATGATGCCCAAACAATCTCATATCGTGATGAGACCTTGGAAATGGTATAAAATGACCTTTAAGAACTCAAAAATGCTTTAATGAAGTGTAAAATTTAAGGGTGGATTTTGAATTTGGTTTAACATTTTCTTACTCAAGTTGATTTGAAAAGTTGTATTTTGATCTATTTAAATGTAACCTTTGTAACAAGCCAAAAAATTTGTTATAGGATGTGGAGGACGGGTGTTGGGTTTGAGGGTATAGGGGTGGTTGACAGTGGCTTGGGCAGTGGTTCAGAAGTGTGGTAGCTTGGAGCAAGGTGCGACGGCTGGCGGCTTAATGGAATTGGGGACATGCGACTACTACTGGTTGGGGAGAAAATGTGGCGATGCTGCTTTGGTTGAAGAGAAGGTGCGGTGTTGGGTTGAATTAAGGATGTAGGTGCTACGGTGGAGCAACTAGCTAGGCTGGCTGATGGTATTAGGGAATGGAAGTAAGATGTGGTTGTATTGGTGTTACGAGTTGTATGCGTACTTGATAGATGTTTCTTTACTTTGGTAATTAGACGTTCTGGGTCGTACTAAGAATTATTTTTAATTAGAGTGTGCAGTAGAAGCATAGTGGTTTGACTTGAGTAATACGGTTAGTTGATAGTTTGAAAATTTCGAGCACAAAATTTCTTTAAGAGGAGTAGAGTTGTAACACCCCGATTTTTGGGCCTGGAAGTATTGGGCCTTGAGTCTGGGTTCGAGTGGAAAACGGCCCGAATAATTTGGATGTTATTATTATTATTTCGTATGTTTAGTTTAGTAATTAAATAAATTACGAAGGGTTTATGGTGTGGGGAAAAAGGCCCAAGAGTAAATTTAATTCGATGCAATTCCTGAATTTTAATTTTGGGAGAGAGGGTTCTAGCGATATGGGCTTTTAAAGTTGAGGTGGTAAAATAGGACACAAATAAGGCCTTGGTAAAGTGGCAAGGTGGCACCACTAAGTTCCTAAAAACATGGCGTCTGGGAAGGAATTAAAGGTCCAGGGTTCAAGTTGCAAGGTAAGCATATTGTTACTTTTTAATTTTAGGCATGTGTCGGGCATGTGATCACTTAAGTGAATTTCGGCAAGGGCCTTAGGGAGGTTGGGCCGATTGTTTTAGTTGATATTAGGGTTAGGTTCTTTTCTTTTTCTGTCTTGGAGAATTAGGGTTAGCCACCTGAAAGCTTTCACTGCCATTCATCTTTTCTGAGTTCTCACAAAAGCCAAAAACGCAAATTCCTTCTCCTTGGTGCCGATTTCTTCTTCCTCTCTTTTTCCTCCATTTTCTTTCTTCCTTTTTGCTTTTTCTTCTAGCTGAAACCTTTTGATCACCTTACTCACCTCCTCTGTCAATCCCATCCTCCACAAAACCTCCATAGCCGATTGCCATAAAAGTCGAAATCCCGAAAACTCACTTCTTGTGCCGATTTCTCCAAGCCAAAATCCTTCAGTTATTTTTGTTCTTTTTGATCAACTTTTATCTTCTCTAAACCCTTAGTATCTGTCGGCAACATTACTTCAAAGTTATAGCCTCAAATCGTCATCTTCTTCATCACTTAAAAAGCCGAAATACCATAGATTTAGGGACTTATAGCCAAAACTTCAGATCTCCTGGATTCGAGTTCTACTATCGTTTGGAGGATAGATCTACATCAGATCTGTGTAGAAATTAAAGAGGAATAAGTGGTAAGTGCTCATCACCTCAGATCTAGTCTTATTTTACAATTTAGAAAAGCCGAAGTCCCTAAAATCTAGGGAGGCTGTCGATTTGGGCATAGGGATTTAAGGGTCTTTAACCAATGATTTCTTTTGGTGATTAGTGTCTTCTAGAGGTTTGATCGAAGGCTTGGATCTTTGGAACAACTAGACTTAGATCTAGTCATCAGTTTTCGGCAAAAAGGTAAGATTCTAAAAGCTTTATGGGCATGGTTCGAATATAGGTTGCTGAATATTGGGATTGGTTGTTGTGGGTTGCAATCTAAGAATTGTGGTAATCAATTGTAGGACATCGTAAGGGATCTCAGTAGCAGTCGTCGCGAAACAGGTGTGTATCGAACACCCTCTCATAGTTCAATTCGGCAAAAGTCGAAATGCCGAAATTTCGGCATTTCGTGGGCTTGTGAGTGTGCGAGTGCTCACAAGACGTTTAGAAATCATTAGATATAAAATCACAAAATGGTAAGTTAGTCGTGTGTGAAGTTTCGTGCACTTCGATAATTGGGCCTCGATAGGTTAAAACTGGGCCCAATGGGCTTACGGGCCCATATGGGTAATAATAATAATAATAAAGTATAATAATAAAAAAAGGCAATAAGTATGTTCTGTTAGACTGTAGAATCGAAACTGCTTGAACCGGTAAACTGGTCATAAAACTTGAGTTAAATGGGTTTAAATTGCTAATGGACACTGTAGGGCCCATTAGGGGTTTTAGGGCCCAATGGCTAAAATTGTGAAATTGAGATAAATAAATTATTGCGATGACAAATAGGCTAGTAAGGACAGTAACATTCGTGAGAACCCTTAAAACTAATAAAATTACTGAAATACCTTTATAGGTGGAAAATTTATAGATTTACCCCTAAGAGCAAAATTACTGATATACCCCTAGGGTTAAGGTTGACTTGAATGCATATTTGACTGTTACTATTTACTGCATGCCATGTTATTATTATCGATGCATGGGATGGGTTATTGATGGAGGAAGTCTTGAAAGTGGCTTGACCACGTCTTGGAGGCTTTGCCTCAACTTATCGATATCTGACGCTATGCTACAACCTGGGAGTGTAGAAATTGGGTGGGTTGAGCTATTCCCCACATGGAGTGTAGAGCTGGTACGGGTGGAGTGTAGCGGTTGGTTATAGGCTGGGTTGGGCTTGCATACACGAATATGTATGTTCTATTCTAGAATGGGCCTATGGGCCATACTATTATCTGAAAAGGGGCTGTAACACCCCTATAACCCGTGTCTGTCGCCGGGGTGGGTTATGAAGAGTTACTGATCCAAAATTTAATATTTAAAAAAAAAACATACACAATAAAAATAAAATAAAAATATACATCGCCAAACTCAGTTAAAGATCAAAATTCAAACTTGTCATTTTAAACACCCTAAATCAACAAACCAATGTTCCATTCAAAGACACCACAATTATGTCAAAACATCAACTATGAAAATATGCCAATGTTGCTTCATTTCACGCATAGTAACTTAGTTCAAATATGTACCAAAACATACCACAATTAATCATTTTTAAAACCATTCTAATCACACCAAAAGAACCTTATTTGCAAATATGTTAAAATACCAAGTGACATAATTTGGTAAGTATCAAAGTGTACCAAACCAACATATTTTATCTAGGAGATTCAAACCAACTTAGATGGATACTGTGAGCCGGTTGATTGATCCTTCCAAAATGTCAGCAACGATTATCTACAAAACAGACCACATACATAACCTAGTAAGGACATAGTAACTATTTGATTCAGGGTTACCAGAGTATAATCAAGGGCATGTAAGTGCATTTAGGGAATACAAAAGTACAAACAGGGGCACTTATGTGCATTCAGGGGTACCGAAGTACAAACAGGGGCACATACGTGTGCAATCAGGGGTATCGAAGTACAAATAGGGGCACGTATGTGAAATCATCAATAATTATATATAAACATATTAATTAAAGAGAAATTATATAAGATTGCAAGTAAAACTTTATTTACGTATTGAAATACTATGAACTTACCTCTAAAGCACTTTCGATTTAAACACAAGGACTACTCTGTAATTTTTCCTTTTTCTCGGTTATTGTCTTTTTGAATCAAATCTTGATCTATACGGTAATTAAATATAATCTATTAAATTCACATTCAATTCAATACATTTAACCCTTAACTTTTTATTAATTACACATTTTCCTTAAACTTTTACATTTTTCACAATTTACTCCCTAAACTTAAAGTCTCAAATTTTAGTAAAATTTGCCATTCAATCATCCTAGCTGGATGTATATCCCTTTGTTCCTAGCCAAATATATTCTAAATTCCACACCTTTACCCATGAATTCTAGGATTTAACTAATTCAACCCTTTAATAAAAAACTAACAAAAATCGCATTACAAAACAATCCAGAATCACAAGAAAGACTTCAAACTCATCATTATCATCAAGAATAATCAATATTCACTAATGGCAACATTCAAAATTTTTAACAGTTTTAAAAACGAAGGTTCGGGTTAGCTGAACCTAGTTCCAAAGATTTCAAAAACATAAAAATTACAAGAAACGGACTCAAAACGGACTTGCATGCAATAAGAATTATGGCTGAACCTCCCTAAGCACTTTAATGGTGTTTTCCCTTTCAAAATTCGGTGGAACCATGGAGAAGATGATACAAATTTTATTTTTATTATTCTTTATCTTATTAATGCTTAATTACAATTTTATCCCTTTTTAATAAACATACCAAATGACAATTTTATTGTCCTTTGCCGTCCATCTAACTTCTCTATGATCTAATTACTACTTAAGTCCCTTCTCTTTTGATAATTAAATTATCACATCATTACAATTTAATAATTACTAAGTTTTGCATCTTTTTTTTTCAATTTAGTCCTTTTTCTTTAATTAGCTATTTAAACATTAAAATTTCTTAACCAAATCTTAATACGATTCTAATGACGTCGTAAATATTCTATAAATAACATTTACGAGTTGACACTATAAAAATTTGTGGTCCCGAAACCACTATTCCATCACCACTGAAAAACGGGCTGTTACATGGTAAATTTTAAGGTGTTAGTGAAATGGCTTTAAGAAATTAAATACAAACACTCAACAATTAAAATAAGATTAAAATATTACTAATCCTAGTTCTAAACAAATTTGATAATAATTAATATATAATATATGTATATATATTACTATTATCATATTATTAAATAAAATGAAAAAACTTTTATTTATGGTCATTAAAAAATATTTACAAAAACACAACGAATAATTAAAACAAATCAATTAAGTATCGTATTGAAGAATAAATTGAAAAGAAAACAGAAAATTAACATTTGGATCAAAATTGACCCTTTATTCAGCAAATTAAAATTTATTTGTCCACTTAAGAATTTTTTTTTCTTGGAAATATAAGGTAAAATCAATTCACAAGAAAGACTAGAGGTGTCACAAGCGGTCCCGCTTAAATCTCAACCTCCTAGACTGAATTTGTTTTAATATAATAATCTAGAAAGTATTGCCTAAGTTGGTTATTTGAAAATTTTAAAAATTCGATAAAGTGAGCGAGGTTTTATTCCGTTCAAATTTATCACCCCGGTAATGCATCAGGCATTGACCATTAAATACATTAAATGTTACTTAATTGTCTTAAACGTGCATGGTAAGCTCGCCCTTCTGCACATCAATTGGGGTCTTTCTGAATGCCAGGAAAGTTCCTAAGATGATTGACACTTCTTTATCTACTTCAAAATCTAAGACAATAAAATCAACAAGAAAAATAAATTTCTCTACACGTACCAATACATCATAGATTTTTCCTTCTGGATGTGCTAAGGATCTATCTGCCAGTTGATGCATAACCGTAGTTGGTCTGACTTCACCTATCCTCAATTTTCTAAATATAGACATGGGCATCAAGTTCATGCTCTCTCCTAAATCACACAATGCCTTACCACAATAAGATGCCCTAATGTTACAGGGTATGGTAAAGCATCCTGGGTCCTTCATTTTTGGGGGTAGCTTATCTTATATGAATGCACTTCACTCTTTTGTCAATGCTACCGTCTCAAATTCTCCAAGTCTCCTATTTTTGAACAGGATGTCCTTCATAAATTTGATGTAATTTGACATTTGTTAAGGGGCTTCCACCAATGGGATATTGATATGAAGCTACTTGAGTACATATAAGAACTTCTTAAATTGGACTTCTTACTTCTGCTTATGAAGCCTTTGAAGATAGGGTGGTGGAGGATTCTTAACTTGTACTCGGCAATTCTTCTACTACGAAAGTTTTTCTACATCTAACAAATTGTTACTTTGCCGAAATTGTAACACCCCTAACCTATAACCGTCGCCGGAATAGGTTAAGAAGCATTACCGAACTTGTAACTCAATTCAGAACAATCAATTATCAAAATGTCATTTCATTCCAAAAAATATCATTCATTCATATTCAATATATACCTAAATCAAGCTTACAAAACTTAAAATGTGCATTCGGGACTAAATTGGTAACATATTAAAATTTTGGAAACTTAGAAAAATTTCAACATTTCAAGTATCACAAGCCCATGTGAACAGGCCATGTGCCTCACACGGCTAGTAGACACACTCCTATCTTAGACCGTGTGAAAATAGGGCATACATACTTACTTGTGTTACACAGCCGAAGACACGCCCGTGTGTCATGGCCATAGGAAAACTAGAGAGGTTACTAACGTGGGTCACACGGCCGGCCACACGCCCATGTGCCAACCCGTGTGTCACACATGACCAATAGACACGCCCGTGTGTCTAGGCCGTGCCAAACCTATAGGGTATACTGACTTAATTCGAAAGGGTACCCTAGGGGACACATGGCCGTGCAGCATGACCATGTGTCTCAGCCGTGTCTCTGCCCATGTGGACAAAAATAGGCTATTTGTAAAGTCATTTTGCCACCCTAAAAAAAACTCAAGCATTCATAAGCATAGATAACCACATTTTTACAACTCAATAGGCAACCAAGATAACCATTTCAATACACATTATTTTCCATATCAAAACCTAACAATTACATGCTTAAATACCTATTTAACATCATGCAAAATTCATTCCTTTAACAACTACATATCAAAACTTCACTTGCATAATTTGATTCCATCATTACCTTGCTAAAACATACCATAATTGAACACTTATACACAATCAAATTGATACCAAAATAAGCCAAATCACATGGCTTAATTCATATACAAAATGTAACACCCGAAACCTGGCCTGGACGTTATGGCCGAATCTGGCGATGTCACATCGAATTTTTTTTGGTAAAGCATAAACTCTTTTGAAAAGCTCAATCTTTATTAAGCCTCTTTGATCTAAAACGTTATTAATTTCAAAATCTCATTTGTAGTGGAAGCTTTTTAAAACAGTTGCGTACTAGCGTTTACTTGTAAGACGTTGTTTTCTTGTGGTAGCCCTTAAAATCGTTTACGTATTCGTGGTATTTTTTAAAACATTTGTCTTTTTGAAAAGCCGCGTGTTTTTCCTACTGCTGGTAGTATTAAAGAAAAACAAATATAAGTCCCCCAAATTAAAAATAAAATCCAGAGAGGCCTTAATACATAAAAATACCCAAATTAAACTACTTATTATTTAAAAGATAAATTAGGAAGCGTGAGCTGTTGTGTGGCCAGCTTCAAGTCCCTCGCAGCATCGATCTGCCTAAGGATTACCTGTGCAGATAAACAGAAGGGTGAGTTTATGAAAACTCAGTGTGTAATCCCTTATAAGCAAACAATCAGAGTAAACACAATTTGGGCCTAAGCCCTATCAGTTTCAGTTAGGGCCTTAGCTCATTTCAGAATCAAAAATAGTGTGGGCCTGAGCCCATTTTAGTAACAGTATCAATGGGGCCTAAGCCCATTACAGAATCAATACAATATGTAATCAGAAAATCCTACCCAATCCAACCTCTACACACCATCTCTGTACCAACCCTACACACCATGTAGGGATAAAATCAACCCACCCATCCCTACATACCAAGTAGCACCGGTTGCGGCACTAAAACAGTATTTGCAGTAGAGCTTCCAATAATAGGCTTATAGCCTTTCAGTACACTTCCTCGAATATCATATATCCCACCCCATGCAATGCAACATAATATAAATGTATCTACAGTAAAATGGCATGCTTAAATAGTCATACATCATATAGGGGTATATCAGTCATTTACAAAAAAATAAGGGTCTGGGTACACTTACCGGCCCAATAGTAAGTCCACAGTCGTCTTGGGTGACTCGTGCAACCTTAACAGTCAATCGATGATAATGGGCCCACACGCTCGTATGGCCCACATAGCCCAAAAATGCCCTTAGCCATGTGAGTTACACAGCCTGGCCCAATAATCTCCACACGTCCGTATGGTTTACCCGTGTAGGGCCCACACGGCCTATTTAGGCCCAACGTGGCCCAAAACGGCCTAAGCCCATGAAATCGCTCATGGTGGCCTCCACAATCTAACGCCCACATTTATGCGTTCAGATTACCACACGAGTGAGTGCACGCTCGTGTAGCATCAGTAGTCATATTTTTCGGCTTTTGCTGGTTTACAGCTAAAGCAGTGTGGTTACACACTTGATTGTGAAAATACGATACTAGACCACGAGCACTCCAACCTAAATCCACAAAAACTCAATTAGTAACCTAACAATCTAATTGAAGCGAATTGATCAAAGCCCTTATCCATAGTATTACCTATCATACATCTGAATCAGTCGGTTTAGGCTTGCCCACTTACTTCGTTGCAAAACCCTAATACTTATACCTTAGGGATTATCTGCATTTTAACCGAGTCTTATCAACCTTTAGTCAAAAGAACAGTAGAACTAGATGACTAACCACTTACCAAAATTCCAAGTCAAGACTAGAGGTAAGGGACAATCGGCCTACACCTACACCAGAGTCGAATGTACGCAATATAATGGAGGAAAACATAACAATTGTACTCCTATCTTAAAATGGCAGCACAAAAAAAGTTAGGTGCAAGACAAATATGGCAAAGAGGGAGAAAGAAGAAGAATCGTGAACCCATACCGAAAATCAAACTTACCAAAATATAGAACCGAAGAATAGAAATGACTACAGAGATGGTAGATATCAATGAGAGGAAAGTCAGCACATTGGTGAAATGAGAGCAGTAATATTCGACCCAACCTCAAAAGTGAAGAGGATGGGAAAAAGAGAGTGAGTAGGGAGAAGACAAGAAGAGAAAAGAAAGAGACTTGTGGAGAGGGAAAGATTCGATTACAAGGAGAACAAAAACTGATTGGGGTAGCAGAAGAAATGAGAGTTATCGGCCAAGATAGCTAGGCACAAAAGAGAGAATTGTTGCTCAAAAGAGTTGAGAGAAAGAGAAGTGGAATATTCGACTAAAGAAAGAAGTGTAATTTCGAAATAGACCACCATACAAGAAGACACCCCAAAAAAAATGTCATATTCGACTTTACAAAGAAAAAGAAAATAAAAGTCTAACCGATAACCAGAGTGATTTGCATAGCCAAATTTTCCCACCCCAAAGCTGAATCCTTTGTGTGACAATAATCCAATTTTGGCACAACACCTCTCTCCCCTCAACTTCCCACGATTCCCTCCTCAAATCTCTCCACAACTTGCTGAACCCGATCCTTCAACAACTGAACCACTTAGTTTGAATTTTATTCAAACTTTTTCAAACTGTATTCAAACACCTCAGAGTTTCAGCCAACCTAGAACTCTCCTACCACGCTTGCAACAAAATAAACACTCCCATGCGTCAGCAGGACTTGAACCTCAGACCTCTTGGGACACTCTACACGCCACTTACCACTAGACTAGCAAGCTTTTTATGTCATATTTTATCCATATTTATTTAAAAACCTACTGACTAAAGACAGGGTTTATTCAAGTAAGAAACAAAATTTTGCAAAAGCCAAGGCTTGGACCCAAGACTTTTCAAACACTCCTAGAACATTTAGAGCACTTAACCACTGAAGCAGATACACATTTGTGTCACTTTCTTGCACAACTAAATATTTATGTGCAGTCTCCTAACTGCACCCGCTTAAGACTAAAAACTTCTAGGCCCAAAATTCAGGGCGTTACACAAAATATACCAAAACCATGATATCAATTAACATAACTATCATCTTTTTAACTAGCCTATACATGCCACATTTACAATACCCACAAGTTCAAAAGTACCAATCGGAATTTGGATAGTGTAATGTGCAACTCCGACTTGTCCAAAACGAGCGAGCTAACGAGCCTCTATAAAACATAGAAAAAGAAACAGAGTAAGCTTTATAGCTTAGTAAGCCCGTATAATTCAGAACTAAACTTACCATTTATACATAATCAAAGCAATACTTAAAGTGCAACCAATTCAATATATAAACAACTAATCACAAGTATTCATCACATGTTAGTCATTGTAGAAATATATGAAACCATTCATTAAAATCATGCTTTGCATCATTCCAAATTCATATATCATATATAACATTAACAATATTTATAAACTGTAACTCATCCATATAAAATTATTTGTGCCCGTGGAACCTATTAGAAATTCATAGGATACTCGGGTGAATAATATCAGTAATTTGTCAATTCATTATCATTTATGCTCTTTCGAGCTATGATCAGCAAGCTCCTTCCGAGCTGATGAACAGTAAGCTCTATCAAGCTGAACAGTAAGCTCATCAGTAAGCTCTTACGAGTTAATATATTGGTAAGCTCATACGAGCTATGGTGATTCCGCAACAAATGCAGGAGCTTGACCAAAACGGTAACCCCGGTAACATGTCACCCGTATCCTATAAATTCATATAGTTCAAATAGGGCTCAGTAATAAATAAATTACATCAATAAGGCATTCATTTCAACAATTACAAGTATATAAAAGTTCGATTCTAATTATACGAACTTAACTCGTATCCCCATATAACACTATCGGCTATTCGTACACTTTCCGTTTTCCCCGATCTAATTCCAGTATTTTCTTATCTTGATCTATAATATATCAAATTTAACCCATTCAATTTAGTTATTCAATTCAATTTAGTCCATAATTCATATTTAACCTTATAATTACAACTTATAAATCACTTAAATCATGGACATAAATGTACACTAACCTTAATCTTGGTATAATAACATTATAAGGACCCTTGATTTACTAAATCATATCAATTTAAATACTTTTAACAATAGAATGCAAATTTTACGCGTTACGCGATTTAGTCCTTTTTATCGAATTAAGCATTTGAACAGTAAAATTTCCTTACGAAACTTTCACATAATAATTCTATCATGCTGTAAACTTTAATAAAATAATAAAATAAATATTTTAACTTTGGATTTGTGGTCCTAAAACCACTATTTTGATTTGACTCAAAAACGAGCTGTTACAAAAATTTACCAGTTTAGGGGTTACTTAATTAGAGTTCATAGAATCTGGCTCCTATGAAGCTAGAGTATCAATAAATGGTTGAACTTCCACTTTATCTTGAGCATCAGTAGATTCTTCTTCAACTTCAATAGTATTGGACTCTAATGTCCTTCCACTTCTTAGAGTCACTACTTTGCAATGTTCTTTACCTGGGTTTCTTGGACTTTTCATATCAAGTGCCTTGTGGTCGATTTCTAAGTTCATTGGAAAGTCAACCCACTTGATTCTCCAAATTCCTTAGAGTGGCATCATTCTTCTCCATATATGCTTTCAATAGGTCTTACAAGCTATTAGAAGGTTCAACTTATGGCGGCTTCTAAACTTGTTGGGTAAATCCAGGTGGTTGGATTGGTCTGGGTTACAGGTAAGTGTTACTAGGTCTAGCTCCTTGGTTACTCCAATAAAAATTCAGGTGGTCTCGCCATGACGAGTTATAAAAGTTGGACCGTAGTCCCTACCTACCTCTGTTCTGGTTCTGACTACCCATGTAATAAATAGACGTTGGGTTTGATGGGCAATTTTTGAATAAGTGCCCTTCCCTAGAATATACACATGCTATGTTCTACAATTGATTAGGTGGTTGTATTGCAACATTATTAAACTCATTAGCTGTAAAATTCTTAAGCATTGAAGATATCGAAGATACCATAGCTGCAAGTGAAATGAGGGCGTCCACTTCATGTACTCGCGTGACTCGTCTTCCTGAAGTTATTTGGTTCATTGGCCATCAGTAATTATTGCTGCTAGTTCTCTCAATAATTTCATAAGCCTCATTATAATACCTAGAAATGAGAGCACCATTTTCAGAAGCATCCGCCACTATCCTCGTGTGTGCACTGAGACCATTATAGAATGTCTTTGTAACACCCCTAACCCGTATCTGTCGCCAGTTTAGGGTTATAGAGTATTATCCTACAATCTAAAACATTTATACTTAACTTCATTCAATAATATAAACAAATCATAAGCGAATCATACACATACATACCGTCCCTAGATCGAGCCCTCGAGGCCCTAAAAATACCTTAGAAATGATTCAGGACCAATATGAAATCATTTGGAAGACATAGGAAAAAGTCACAAACATTTGAAAACAAGAGTCACACGGCATTGTGGCTAGGCCGTGTACCTCACACGGTTGAGACACACGCCCATGTCTCAGGCCTTGTAACCTTCAAACTAAGGACACACAGCTGTGTCCTAGCCGATGTCCTTACCCGTGTAACTCTTTGAGTAAGGTCACACGCCTGTGTGCCAGGCCGTGTGCTAGGCCATGTAACTCACTGAGTTGCATACAAAGAAACCTTCAGGAGACACATGGTCGTGTTGCCAGGCCGTGTGGACCTAAAATTCACTTAAAACAAGTCATTCGCAACACTACTTCATGCATGACCATTTGAAAAAACTTGTGCATGCTAAAAAGACATCAAACCATACCTAAACGTACATATATTTTCCATTCCAAAGGTCCTAATTCTACTAACCAATATGTCATTCAAAGGCACCTCAGAAGCAATCAAAACTTCAACAACTAAAAGATATCAACATTGATCCATTTCTTGCATAGTGACTTATTTCAATCATATACCAAAACATACCACAAGTATTCACTTTCATACCATTATAATTATACCAAAAAATTATACCAAAAAAAACGAAGAAACCTATTTACAAGCATGATACAAAACTTACTGACATTGTTTAGTAAAGTATCAATTTCTACCAAAACAACCTATTAAGTCACATATTCATGCCACTACCTTAAGAGACACAAAAATTACCAACTTCAATGGATAGTGTGAGTCGGTTGATTGATTCTTCCAAAGTGTCAGCAATAGAACTCTACAAAACAATCCACAAGAACCGATAAGTTTACACAACCTAGTAAGATCATAGTATTACTTTCAATCTAACACAATTAGATACAATTCATATACTATTAGTTTTCAGGGTTACTAGAGTATAACACCACACATTAATGTGTTCAGGAGTACCGAAGTACAAACAGGGGCACGTATGTGCAAACAGGGATACCGAAGTACAAACAGGGGCACGAATGTGCAAACAGGGGTACCGAAGTACAAATAGAGGCACGAATGTGAAAACATTCAATAATTAATTATCTACCTTTATCTAAGGAACTATAATGTAAAAATTCAAATAGAAATTCATTTACTTTTTGAAACACTATGAACTTAGCTACTCTTCGATTCTAACCAGCACGCAAGTACTAATCCGCTATTTTCATTTTTCCTCGGTTATTGTCTTTTTTATCTAATTTTTTATCTATATGATAATTAAATACAATATATTAATCTCATATATATTCCACATTTCATATAATATACACAAACCTTAACTTATTATTTTTTACACATTTTCCCTAAACTTTTACAATTTTTGCAATTTAGTCCTCTGACCTGAAAATCATCAAATTGACTATTTCCTTGGAATCAAGTTACAGCCAAATATTATAGGCCTTTTAACAGTCCCTATTCTACATCAAGATTCATTACTAAACCTTGAGATTTTGACATTTTGACAATTTAATTCTTAAATCAAAATCTAACAAAAATCACTTCAAAATTTAACCAAATACCATAACTAAAGCATCAAACACATGGTTATCATCAAAAACATTCAAGATTCATCAATGGTATTTTCAAAATTTTTAACAAATTCAAAAACGAAGGTACGGGCTAGCTGGGCCTAGTTGTAACAATCTCAAAAACATAAAAATCATTAAAAACGGGCTTGAATACACTTACATGCAATGAGATGAACTTCACCGAATGCCCTAGCCCTTTCTATGGTGATTTTCGGTGGACATGATATCAGATGAATAAGATGAACATTATTTCTTATGTTATTTTTAGTTTTAAATTTACTGATTTACCTTTTTGCCCTTTAAAAATTATCAAAATTTCAATAATACTAATCCATGTACATCCACTATCAACATATATGGTGTAATTACCATTCAAGTCCATGAATATTTACTTATAAAGCTATTTGACTCTCTTAACTATTAGAACTCAACCTTTTCACTTTTTACAATTTAGTTCTTTTCACTTAATTAAGCAATTAAGCATTAAAATTTCTTAACAAAATTTTAATACGACCTTAATAAAATCTCGTAGACACTAAATAAATAATAAAATAATAAGTTACTAATTGGAATTGTGGTCCTGAAATAATTGTTCCAATATCACTAAAAAAGGGGATGTTATAGTCTCTAGCTGGATGTAATGCGGAATTCCATGATGAGGGCATTTTTGCAATAATTCTTTGCAGCTCTCTCATACCTCATACAAAGATTCATCATCCATTTGCTAAAAATCCGTGATCTTATTCTGCAACTTACCATTCTTCCTAGATGGGAAATACTTCAATAGGAAGCGTTTTGCCAACTCTTGCCATGTTATAATTGAAGCGGGTGGCAACGAGTTTAACCAGGCTCAAGCTCTATCCCTTAGTGAATATGGGAAAATCTTCAACCTTAGTTCATCCTCGATTACTCTATCCATTTTCTAGGATTTGCTCATCCCCATAAGCAATATGAGTTGAAGGTGAGGATCTTCCGTAGGCATTCCACTAAATTGGCCCACTATTTGAAGCATCTAAAACATAACAAGCTTCAGCTCGAATTTTGTGCCTCGATCTCGAGCCTTCTAATTCCCAAATTAAGCTCATGAAAAAGTGGCACAACATACTGTCTTAAGGCTCGATCCCTATCATCAGCAACAAGGATAGGATTTTGAGTATGATTTGCTTCATTTCCTTGATTTTGGTTTTCATGGATCATCACTCCAGTTCGTCTTTGAGCTGCTTGTCTTCTCCTTTGTCTAAAATTTCTTTCAATTTTGGGATCTACTGGGAGTAAGTCAATAATTTGATCAATACACATAAACACCTAAAATAAAAACACAAAAATAATTAAATTAAAATTAAATAAAAAATAGACCAAAACGCAAAATTAATAATTTAAAAAATAATAACTTTTTAACAATCTCCTGCAATGGCGCCAAAAACTTGGAATGATAGAAATGTGCAAATGTACACAATTGTAACAAGTAATAAAGTGATAAGTATATCGAGTTATCGTCTCCACGGGGACTGTACGAGCAAATATTTATTAAATATATACTTATGCAATTTGGTAGTGGAAAAATATTTTGATGAAAATGAGCTATTACCTAGACTAAAAATTAACTAAGTAACAAATTAAATTAAATTAAATTAAATTAAAAACACAAGGTGAAAGAAAATCTTTAACAAGTTTAATCAATATGACATAGGTGTGTTAGATTAATTTTATTCTTTAGCTTAGAATTATTAAAACAATGTTTATGATATTACGAATAATTCCAAGACAATCGTGTCTTTTGTTAACCGATGCAAACATACTTATTAAAATCAATTAATCTTTCTAGCATATGTCTATGTTTAATTAATTAATTAATTTCCATAAGTGACATAAGATGTAATGAAGCAACAATATATTTTCATCTTGAAACTAATTTAATCACAACAATATTAGGTTATGCAAGGTAAAAATATTAGTTAATATTATTACTCATTTAATCTAATTTTACACTTACGAAGATTAAACATGCACCAATTAGGTCTTTTGTCAATTAATTATAATTTTATTCGATTAAATAATTAATTCAATTGCACTTTACATTTATAATGCAAGAATAACATAGACATGATTTTATCTAAATGAACAAATTGTAAAGCCTATAACATCATAGACATGATTTAAACAATTTAAGTAGACAAAATGCAATCAATCTAGCACAAACACAATTTAAGTCATTTTAATTAAATTGAAAGCATCAAACCAATTAGCATTCATGTTTATGATCTCAAAAAAATTAAAAAGAAATCAGAGAAGGAAACTAGAAGACAAATCCAGTGTTTCTCCAAAGTTAGACTAGCGTGCGCCCCTTCCTCTCTACTTTGTTCTGCCGACCAAAGCCCTTCAAGAATGTCAAATGTTGCTACTTCAAAAGGCTTGAAAAGATCTTTTTAAGGAGAGAAAAATCAGAAATGGGAGAATGGAAAATGAAAGAGCAAATAGGAGAAAATGGATGAAAGTAAAAGATGAATGGTAAGTGAATAAGTGATGAAATGAAAGGGAATAAGGGTGGCTAATTATACTAGTTTGAGAAGGCTAAAATAGCATGGGAGAGCATTTATTCTCTTCTCCCATGGTCAACCCCTTAACAGTTGGAAGGAAGATTGGGATGGCTTTGTTAAATATTGCTTTGTACCCTAAATAGAAGGCTTAAAAAGTGGAGGGATTGGAATGGCTTTCTGAAAGAGTTAAGGGACTATCTTGCAATTATTTTAATCATATTTGCAAGCTGATTTTAGGTAAAGGTTGGACGGTTTTGGGATGCTCCTTGGGCTCATCCTTCTTCTTTCCTCAATTTGTGCTTTTGGGCCATTTCTTCTACATCAAGCTGTCTAAATTTATTGACCCAATTTTACGTCGAATAAAACTAATTTTTAGACAGCCCGAGAATATTAATTTGGGACGTCTATGGCTATTGAACCATCAACTAATGCTTTGAAGATACCCCGGCAATTAAATCTTCCTAAGGTAGTGACTCTCCGTTTACTCCCAACCTAACCTCTAACACACCACTTAAATATAGAAAATAATGTGTTAAATTAAACACCACAACAAAATTGCTTCATACACAAAATATAAACATGCAACCTTACAAACCACAAAGAAAGGTTTGTATGTCTTAACAGTAATAAGGCTTAAGATTTTGCAATATGCAATATAGTTTCACAATTGATTAGAATTAGTAACTAGAAAACACTCATGTAAATTTTATCATAATATAGTAAGGTTCACATAAATACACGATCCATACAATTACTTTCGTTCACAATCGATAAAGGTACGCATGTAATTTTCAAGGTCACTGAAAAACTATACTTTCAACAAATCAGACTTACATATTATAACCAAAAACATATACTTGACTCACATGCATGAACAAACTTTAATACTTATTCATTATACTTAATAAGAAGTTATTCCAAATATGGTTTGCAACAACAAGTAGACTTAGCATAAAAGAGATTATTTCAAATAGAGTCAAATTATGGTAATTCTAAACCCTCATAAATTTATAAACCCCATTGCCTATCTTCCCAAGTTTGCCAATATCTAGTCCGGAGTGAACCTCGCCAAATCATCTACCTTGCCACTACTAATCGTGACCTACTTGCCTGTGAAGTAAGAGAGGAGTGGGTAAGTTCATTGCAAACTCAATGAATAACTAGAAATCCACATGGTATTCTTTAAAATAGAGCTCATAACAAAAAGAAAACTTAGTCTTAAAATCATTTTGCATGTTGGTTAGTAGGTGAGATTGCGAGACCCAGTTCGCAAATCCTATCAGAAACATAAGTTTTGTAAAAATCAAAACTTAACAGTTGAATCTCAAAGTTTGTGAACATGGCATGCCCTAGGTCGCGAGGCCTGTTTTTCCTAAACAAAAACATTTAAAAACTCGAGTTAGGGTTTGCCTTAGGTCACGAAGCCAACCCGTACATACCTTTCAAAGAACACAAACAAAGTCTTTCTTAGGTCGCAAGACCGGTTCGTTTACCAGAATATTGTCTCATTGGATATGCAGATCTCCTTATAATGCCTCAGAATGAGTCCAAGAACATGTCTCATAAGTGTAGTGCGAAGCAATACACTCTCCCATACTGTAACTTATCCTAGTGAATGAAGCATAGCTCAACATTCCTTTATCTCTCCACATGTATCAGGGCTTCTGTAACACCCCTCACCAATATTCAACGCCAAAATAGTGTTATAGAGGATTATCGGACTTATAATACATTCAAACATAATAAAGTCACATACATTTCATTCACAGCTAATCATTTTGTCCTTAATACAAGCCTACAAGGCCTTAAACATACATTGGGAATAGTTCGAGACTAAATCGACAACTTTGGAAACTTTCATGAAACCTTAAAAAATTTTCTCAAAACAGGGGACACATGCCCCTGATGCCTGACTGTGTGTCTCACACAGCTAACAGACACGCCCGTGTCACAAGTCGTGCGGACATTCGAAATGGGAGCACATGGTCCTGTCTTAGCCCGTGTTCGACCCCATGTAACTCTCTGACTTAGGTCACATGGCCAACACACACGCCTGTGTGGCTAGCTCGTGTGCTCTAAAAGTGGCCATAGATGTCCGTGTGCCAGGCCGTGTGCTAAGCCGTGTCAAACCTGTAGGGTATACAGACTTATGCCACACAGCCAAGTCACATGCCCGTGTGTGAGACCATGTGGAGCATACTGACTTGGTTTCAAATTCAACACCAAGGGACACACGGCCGTGTAACATGACCATATGTCGTACACGGCTGAGACACATGCCCATGTCTCTCCCTATGTGGACAAAAATAGGCTATTTACCATGCCAATTTTCCACCCAAACTTAGGCACACCTACACAACTTATATGGCACAAAACATAGCATTAATATACATATAATTAAATCCCAAATCAAGCATAATTTATACCATTTCCAATACCAATCAATGAAAAACATAAATACCACATTATGCCATCTAAGTTCATACCAATCTTTATTTTCTCAATTCATCAAAATGGCCATTAACAAATATGTATCAATATGCTCAATTCCACAAACATACTAATTCACAAATCATCACCTATTGACATTCAAATTCCCTATTATCTACAAGCATCATGAATCCAACCTTAATCATTTAACATATTTCACAAAGCATAAACATATATATACATGATTCAACCATACCAAAATAGCTCAAAATAAGCCATCACTCTTGGCTATATATACAAACCAAACATATACAATTATAAGCCAATTCAAAAGGCCAAAATCATTACCAAAACTTAACCAAAATGACCAAAGTCCCTATACATGCCATATACTCAAACATAAACTTAAAAGTACCAAATTAATAGTAGGATAGTGTGACGAAATCTCCGACGATCCCTGAATCCGAGCTAGCTTTGTAATCACTATAAAACATATAAAAATAAACAAAGTAAGCTTTATAGCTTAGTAAGCTTGTATGAAATAAACTCAATATAACCATAAACACATAATTCAACAATTGAATATAAATACATGAATTCACATCAAATACCAAACCTTTCAATTACTAATTCACAAAATAACATATTTTCTTCACCATTTTCTCGATTCAAAGCTAATATGATTTATACACATGCTTGTACCATCTCGTACCAATCTCATTCTCAAACTCATCATTCATTTACCTGTTGAACCATTCGGAATAGAAGTAGGATACTCAGGATTCCTGCACACAAAGTACCTATACCATGGCCCGAAACCCAATCAAGGTAACCTATATCCGTAGTACTAATATCATGGCCCGAAGCCAAATCAGCCAATATTCATGGCTCGAAGCCAAATCAGCCAATATTCATGGCCCGAAGCCAAATCGGTATAACTTGCACTTGGAGTGCTAATGTCATGGCCCGAAGTCAATTCAATGTATTCCCTAATGACATGTCACTACTATCCTAAACTATTCCTACGATTCAACCAGGATTTCGAACACCGAAATACTATCGAGTCATTGTCGAACTTAATCAAAATCTCATGTTCACAACTTATACAATATCAAATCATTTAAAATACATCTATAATGAAATTTATCACATACGAACTTACCTCGGATGTGGAAACGACGGAATAAGTTAATTAGTCGATAACTTTAGTTTTCCCCCGATCTAGATCCGAATTTCACTTTTCTTCATCTAAATATATTCAAAATTAACTTATTTAATAATCTCTCTATTCAATTTAATCCAAAACACACATTTAAGCACATTTCACTTTTACCCCTAGAATTTCACCACTTTTACAATTTAATCCTTACTACACAAAATCACAAATTCATGAAATTCAAAATAAACCCATGCTAGCCGAATTACTATTATTCCCCTAGTAGCCCATATTTTTCATTTATTTCACATTTTAACCACAAAGTTTCAGCATTTCACAATTTAATCCCTATTTTGCATTTTCACTAAAAATCACTTAACAAAACTTGTATATCTACCTACAAGCATTCATAATCTATCAAGAAACTTCAAAACACATGCTTATTCATTAATGGAAATATCTAAAATATTTATCAATTTTGCAAAATAACCCTGGGCTAGCTAAAACTAGTTGCAATGATTACAAAACATAGAAAACATTAAAAACGGGACAAAAACGGACTTACAATTGAGCTAGGAAGCTTGGCTGAATATCAAGCCCTAACCATGGCTTTTTCTCCATAAATTTTTAGTTGATGAAGAACCTAAAAGATGATAGCTTTTGTGATTTTGTTATTTTACTTATTTAATTTACTAAATTACTAATTTAACCTTAGTTATAAAACTTAAATAATCATTTAATACTTGTCCATATTTGTCCACTCAAGCTAATAATGGTATAATCAACATAAGGACCTTTACTTTAAGGTTCTATAGCTACTTGAAACCTTTAGCTAATAGAACAACACTTTTACATCTTACGCGATTTATTCCTTTTTTATCAAATTGAGCAATCAAACGATAAAATTTCTTAACAAAATTTTTTTACAATTATTCTATCATACTATAAACAGTAAAGTAATAATTTTGACTATAGATTTGTGGTCCCAAAACCATTGTTCTAATTTTACTTAAGATAGGCTGTTACAACTTCAATGCCCAAAATCAAAGAAAAATAGTGGTGATTACTCATAATCCTTTAGTATACTAATATATCCAACATAAGGCTTGCAAAGAAGCACCCACAAAGGCATATAGAGACCTAATGTAACAGCTCATTTTTCTGTGAAATCGGAACAGTGGTTTCGGGACCACAAATCTGATCTGAAAATAAGGTTTATTTTTATTTCATTATATGGTCCTTACTATAATAGGCATGTAGTTTGAAAATTTTGATATGAAAATTTTATCGATTAAGTGCTTAATTACGAGAAGGACTAAATTGCATAAAATGCGAAAGTTGAATTCTAGTAGCTATAAGGATTAAATAGCTATGGAATTCAAAACTTAAGGTCCTTATATGGTAATTAGACCATTGAGAAAAGTATGTAGATTTTTCTTGGTGACTCATCCATGGAAATATAGAAAAAGGGCAAGGACTAAATTGAAAATAGCAAAATACTTAATTAATTAAAAAGATGATAAAAGATATCATCTTATTATATGTCATCTTCAACCTAAAACACATGGAAGCCCTAGGTGAGAGAAAAGAAACTTTCAAGGCCTAATTGGATCCAGACAACACTAATTCGAGGTTAGATCGAGGAAAAGAAAAGGTTTCAGATTAGTAGATTTCTAACGCGAACAAGTGTTGGGGTAAGTTCGTGTGACTTTATCGGGCATGTAATATGTTTGAATTGAATGTTTTATGTATGGAATGTGACTTATATATATGTACATTACGTAATGCTATAATGAGAAAATTAATATATGCTTGATATGGTGAAAAAGGGTTAAGTCCCGATTGTGACAGTCCTAATTCGACCCTAGTCGGAATGTGGTTTCGGGGCTACAAGACCGAGTCCCAAAATTTATTTAAAATTTGGTTGCATATCCTCTATGTGTATTAGTGCATGTGTGAAAATTTGATGTTTTAATTTAGACTTATGAATGTGAATTTCATGTGATTGACTTAGTTGAGAACTTAAGAAAATATGATAGGGGAATATGTAAGGATCAAATAATAACAAAGTGAGGAAACTTGGGTTTGCATGTAAAATTGCCCAAAAACCCAAGTAGTGGCCGGCCAAGCCATGATGCCCCATCCACTAGGTTGAATTTCAATGCAATTCTTTTATTAGTTAACAATTAAAATAAATTAAAGAAATGAATTAAAAAGAAAAGATGAATAAAATAAGGAAGGAAGAGGGAGTATTCATCTTCTTTCTTTTTTTTATTTGCAATTGCCGTGAGTTAGGAGGAGGAAGGAAGAAATGCTCTAGACATTCGGCCAACTCAAAAGGGGTTGATTAAGCTCAAGAAGTTAAAGGAGGAGAATCAAGCAAAGGCAAAGGAAAGAACATCGAGTAGCCGAGTTGGAACCGTTTTACCCAACACAAGGTAAGTTATTAAGCATATATTTTGTATTGATTTAAATAATCATAATACCTATGTACTTATGCCGAATGGAATGATATATAAATGCATGTAGTGACAAAATTATCGAGTGTAAAAAGAAGTGAGATGTATTGAGTTGTCGATTTCGGCACTAAGTGTGCGGGTATAAACATTTACGATAATGAGATTGGCACTAAGTGTGCGAGTTTAATTGTATAGCACTAAGTGTGCGAGTTTGATTATTAAGCACTAAGTGTGCGGACTTACTATATATTTTCGAATAATTATTAATGTTAAGTGTGCGACTTTATCGAGTAGATCATGGACAGCGGAATGAGTAGATACTTTGAGTTCATGAGGAATAGATGTTATGTTTATATTTGGAACTGAGCTTGGTAAGTCTTGAACCTATGTGGTGATTATATTTGAAGTTAGGAACATAAGATTATTGTGGAATAGATGAAATGCTATTATTAGTATAATCTAAACGAAAATAAAATGATGTGTGGAAATGCATCAAATATCATATCGAATATCATACGAGATGTCAATGGAGGCTTGGCTAGTTGAGAGCATGTAATGATAAATGTGCGTGAAATTATAGCATAGTCATGATCATACTTGGTGATATGTATGTTAAATTACTCTAATAGGTAAAATTTACTCTAATAATAGATGCAGACAGCAGTAGTGATGTGAAATTGAAAAACTCACTAAAAATATTAGAAATGGTATTAAATAATGAATAAATTATGTAATCGAAGCTGGATGAGACTATTTTCATATGGAAGAAACGAAACAACCATATGAGCTATATTTTATGAGATGTTTAAATTTTTGTGAAATAGGGCCAGAGCGATTTCTGGATCCCCTGTTCTGACTTTGGAAATTCACCATAAAATTTTTAAAGATAATTAGAAGTCATCCTTTATATGTGCAGATTCATTATTGAGTCCAGTTTCATTAGAGACAAGCGGCATAGGCATTGAAGCCCTGTGTAGGGAGATATCTAAGTCGTAATGCTCAGAGGTCAGAGTAGTCAAACCCTGAAACAGGGGAGACTTTAACAAATAAACTGTACAAATTGGCCCAACAAAAAATTCTACAAAAATTTTATTAGATATATATATGAGTCTAGTTTCAGGAAAAATTTACGAAATTTGATTTCAAGTTTCGTAACTCAAGATACGAATTTTTAAGTGACTATAACGCAGATTGACAGCTTGTCTGGGAGTTTTAAAATAAATTGTTTGAGCTGTATAAATGATGAATTAAGCCCGATAACACCTCGTATTCGACCCCGGTGACGGCCACGGTTTCGGATTGTTACACCGGTTGAACATTGATTTTTGATGAATATATGCGCCTTCCCAAAATGAATAAGGTCTTGCATTTGTTGTGGATGAGATTTAGCTCAGACGAGTAATCCCATTGACCTTGTTATAAAAGGGATTTAGCCCGGACGAGTAATCCCGATATAATATCTCTCGAGTATACATTATGATTAGGGTTTAGCCTGGACTGGTAATCTTAATCGAGCTCCTCTAAGCTTACGTTATATAAAGGATTTAGCCTGGACTGGTAATCCTGTTATACGATATGTGGCTCGAGAGAGTGTTTCTTGGTTAAGTGGCCTAAGGGGTACCCTTCAATAAGAAATTGACAGATTATTGAATCGTACATTTTGAGTGTACTACTTGATCATCCATTGGAATTTAATGATTCAATGGACTTATAACTCTTGACATGGCATGAAAATATTGAGATGATATGATAATGACTTGAAAGAATATTGGTTGATGAGCTCATCTATGTTACTTGATTTATATCAAGTTTTTGGTGACTAACATGTTTGATTGAATGCATGTGTTTAGGCAATTTAGCCAAATGGATGGAAAACTTGTTATTGTATGCTTAGATTTAAGAAACGGGATTGGCAAGTTTAGTTTCCATTATACGAACTTACTAAGCATGTAATACTTACTCCGTTTATTTTCCCCTTGTTTTATAGTGCTCAAAAGCTCGTGAAGGTTGGAAGATCATTAGAGCATCGTCACACTATCAACTAGTCATTTTGGTTATACTTAGTAAAATCATTTTGGTATAATGGCATGTATAGGACAACTTGGCCAATAATGGCTTAAAATGTTATTTTGTAACCTAGCCATTGGAATGGCTAGTAATGGTTCATTTTGGTTTGATTACGTAGATTATTATGATACATATATATACATGTGTTATGTTAAGAATATGTGATCATTATTGTGAATGCCCTAGTTAAACAAAGGTAAGGTTGTGACCATGTATGCTTGTTGTGATATGCCTTGTGAATGATGGAAATTGTCCAATTTGAATACTTGAATTGGTTGGTGTTGGATGTGTGTTTCAAGTGCAGGTCTTGGGTGAAATTTTGGGTGAGAAATGAACCTAGGAATAGCTTCATTTTATCCACACGAGTAGACACACGGGCGTGTGTCTAAACCGTGTGTAAGACACGGCCTGGTAACATGGGCATGTGGTTAGGCCGTGTGTCCCATGCACCTTAATTTTGAGAAACAGAATACTCAGAATTGAGCACACAGGCAGAGACACAGGCGTGTGTCTCAGCCATGTGTGCCACATAGCCTAGAACATGGGTGTGTGTCTTGGCCGTGTGAAACTTGCACCTAATTTCGAATTGAATTAATTAACCACACAGCCTAGCACATAGGCGTGTGGCATGGCCGTGTGTGCAAGTCAGAGAGTTACACGGGGTCGAACACGGCCTCTAGCACGAGTGTGTCCCTTGGACCACACGGGCATGTGAGCGCTGCACCTTGGAAAAATTTTGTAATTTGGCGAAAAATTCTTAGATGTCCCGATTAAGACTTGACTCGATTTTAATGCTCGTATTGGACATCGAGGGCCCAATTAAGAGACGTTATGAAGGTAAATGAATAGTAATTTACATAAGTTATTTGTAAATGTTCTGAAAGTTTCGGAAATGCTCCGTAACCCTGTTCTAACGACGGATACGGGTTAGGGGTGCTACAACTCACATAGGGAGCTTACTTATCAAAAAGAGCTCGCATAGGGAGCTTTTTTGAAAACACTTGTAAATAGCTCGCGTGAAAGTTCATAATAACATAATTTATAAAACCGTACTTTAAAAACATAGGCTCACTTAAGAGCACCATAAAACTTATTTGTAAAACATAGCTTAGAAATCATGATTTGAAAACATATTTCAAAACAGAGTGTCAAAACTTGAAAATAGTGTCTTGTCGAAAAACTTTCTTTTGAAATTTGGTTTAAAAACAGAGTGTCAGACTTGACGATAGAATATTCAATGAGAGAATTCTCATGAATTAAGGGTCGTATTTATAGACCTAAGTGTCTTGGAAATCTTAAGATACCCTACCTAACTTAGGAAATGTGTTACTTATACATAAAGTATCCCCAGATACACCAAATCTTTATTTCCTAATTCAACTTTGACTCAATCTTTGACTAGCAAACCACCAGTTCGTAACTTACCTGGTGGACCCTAGCTCGCCAAACACATCGATGAACCCTCTTATCGAGTATTTTGGCGTATATAGTAACATTGAAACACTTGGGCAACTCCATACTGATACTCTTTTAGGGAATTTTCCTTTGACAAACTCCTTAGTTCACTGAAGTACTGGCGAATACTTACTTGCAAGGACAAATCTTCCAGGCACATTCTCGAGATGTTACAATACAATATATTACAATCCCAGATGACTTGACAATGATGGTTTACTCTATTTTAATGTACTCCCATCTCAGATAGCCCGGCAACAATGGCTTTCACTGTTCTTACATTTTACGACCCCGGGTGGCCTAACAACGATGGTTTTTACAATCTACTTATCCTACCATCTAAGATGCCCCAGTTACGATGGCATTCAATATTTGAACATTCTAACATCCCAAATGGACCGACGACAAGGGTTCCTAATCAATATCTTGACCCTATAGCATGCCACTACATCTAACTCTATCCAAATAATTAGTAGGGTAAACAATTTCTGATTCATTATATATATAACTAAATTCACATTCTCCCATTCTTAAATTATCACCAATTCATTATTTCATCACCTCATCTAGTATATTTCAACACAAATTCATATCAAATATGTAACACCACTAACCTGTGTCTGTTACCAGATTAGGACTATAGAGAATTACCGCACACATTCAATCAAAGGACATTGCAAAACCATTCAAATATTAATTTAAATATCTATATTCACTCCATACATTAATCATAGCATACATACACTTATATTTCTTAAACAACCTTACAAGACCTTAAAAATAGTTTAGAAACAATCTGGGACTAATTTGAAACAAAATAGAGAAATTTGGAAACAGGGGTCACACGGTCGTATGGCCAAGCCGTGTGACAGAGCCTAGACCGTACTGTTTGGAAACATGGTCATGTGGCCAAACTGTGTACAATTTGAAATTTGGATTACATGGCCATGTCGTAGACCGTGTGTCCACCGATGTACAAATCAAAATAAGGTCACATGGTCATGTTGTAGACCATGTGAGATTCGAAATAAAACCACACGACCGTGTCTTCAGGCTGTGTAACAACTAGATACAGTGTGGAAAAATCGGCACTCAAAATCAATATGACACACGACTATGTGAAGAGACAGTGAATGTCATACGGCCGTGTGACAGCCCGTGTCCCAACCAATGTGCACCTAAAATGACTTCCAAATCAAGCTAAAACATTACCCATTTCTTAGGTTCCAAGCCAAACAAAAAACAAGCATTCATATACCTTTAAACAACATTGAAACAAGCTTTAAACATACCAAAACATACAACCTAAGTGCCTAACCAATATGTCCTCAATGGAACCACATTTCATACACCAACCAATTCACATTCAAAGTTCACAAGTACTTACGTAAAACACATACCAAACTTACAATTCATCCATTCCATTCATTTCTAATTCTACCATAACCTATTCATTTACAAATAGCATAAACAAAATAACCAAAACCTGTACATATGGACCTTTACAAGCCAAAAACCAAAGACATATATACAAGTGAACCAAAATCAAGTTTAAACAACATCATCCATGTATAAGATGTATCACAAGTAATAAGTATGCAAAACATATACAAGAGTAAACATGTCAAAATCTACCAAAAGATATCTGGATAGTATGATCTCCAGGTTGATCTAATCGCCCAATTCCACAAAATGTAATCTACAAAAAAATAGAAAAATGACATGAGTAAGCTTCAATAGAGCTTAGTAAGTTTAACGGTTGAAATGATAAAACTTATTGTTAAAACATAGCAATTATACATAATTGTGATTAATAAACAGTAATCATGTCAACCACAATCATTCAATAGGTGAGTTTATATATACATATACGAGATGCATAATCTATTCAATCATATGAGATCATTCGATATCAAGTCACGATAATATCAAAAAATCATACAAAAAATTATATAATTCAATAACAAGTCATCTACCACTAGAAATTTGCCCGATGAAAGATGTAATAGATACACGATTGTCCACCCGAAACAGGCTAAAAAGCTCAAATGAGCCAAACTAACTGAAAACATGCCTTGGCACCTAGTGCCTAGCCCATAGGCTAACATCCCTTCGGAAACACGCCTGGGCACCAAGTGACAAGCCCATAGGTTTTACATCCACCTCCGATAATATGCCAGAATCACTGTAAATATAACACAATAGTCTACAACAAATGTTTGAATTCGGTATATTCAGTGGACAATAACAAGTCAATAATCATCATCTCATCACAAGCCAATCTCGTATAGCACGCAATATAACTTATTTGCATGCTAATTTTATCCTTTCCTATGTTCATCCAGGCTCGATACACAGAATCGTATAACGGTTTACATTTCAATCCATTTCTTACCAATTGAATAATAATATTTTAGTTATAACTAAGGTCATCAAATTACATAATTTTAATAATAATAATAATACTAAAATACACAAAATAATACCGTATGAACTTACCAGGGCTAAACTGTAAAGATGGTAAAACTTTAGGAACTAATCAACAACTTTCCCTTTTCCACGATCATCTACTTTTTCTTTACCTATAAAATAGTTTATTTCAATTTATTAGCTTTAACTTCAATAATATTCAATTTAATACATATTTCTTCCTATTTACAATTTTTCACAATTACCCTAAACTTTTACATATTATTCGATTTAGTCCCTAAAACTGAAAAAAGCTAATTTACACAATTCATCCTTATACTAATTGAGCCAAATTTTAATCCATCCTTAATCAGCCCTCAGCTTCAAAAATTTCACAAGAAAACTAAGCAAATTTCAACATTTAATCTATTTAATCCTTATATTCAAAACTATTAAAAATTACTTTACAAAATAGTTCAAATCCATCATTAAGCTTCAAGCTCAAGCATAAACATCAAGAAAACTTCAAAAATATCAATGGCAAGCTTTAATAAACTTTGACAACTTCACACAATAGTCCATAAACTAGTTAGATATAAATACAACAATCACAAATATACAAAATTCATGAAAGCAAACCAAAAAAATTTACATGCAAGCATGAAATCGAAGTTAGAGCTCCCAAGCCCTAAAATGGTGGTTTGGCCAACGCAGAAAAGAAAATGAAGAAGATGAACTCTATTTTCTTTTCCTTTTTATTTTTTTATCTTTTGTTTAATAATAATAATATAAAACATTACATTTTAATTGAATGCTTCCACTAACCATCCACTTCCCATTAAAAGGGTTTAATTTCCTATTGAAACCTTGAATCATTAATAATTAAACATTTTGACTTGCAAAAATTCCATAGTATCAATATTCTTTTTATAATTGTTACGATTTAGTCCTTTTTAACTAATTAACTATCTAAACGTTTAAAGTTCTTAACCAAATTTTAATGACTCTAATGAATACTCATAAACATTAAATAAATAATATTTATGGACTCACACGTCGGAATTATGCTCCCAAAACCACCATTTTCAACACTGCTGAAAAATAAGTTGTTACAAAATAACACATACAAATTAAATCATACTATTTTTCATTTCATTCAATTTAGTCTCTGTCTCAATATTCAATCTCAATCAAAATATATTAGTTCAAATAGCCATTGACAACTCTCCTCAATGTTATATCATGCAAAGCATCATAAATATGCAATAATTAAATTGATCCTGAATCATAAAAATACAAACTGGATCCCACATAACTTGTCGATAACTCTCACTTTTGTTTTCCCTCTCAATGGCCCAACGTCCATGTTGGCTACGTCCAATCATAAAACATAAATTAATATAATTTTTCAACCAATTCACAACCAATTACCAATTCATGCATATTTTACAATTTATTCAATTTAGTCCCTAACTTGGGACAAGCATAACTTTCAATTCCTACCTTTGAATTAAAATTTGCTTTCACATTTATTCATTAGGAACCTCCTACTTTCTATTCCTATCAAAATTTCATAACATTTTTACATTTTATTCAATCTAGTCCCTAATATATGAAACTAACAATTAAGTTTTACAATTTAGTGCTTTTCATAAACTGAGCTTAATTTTGATCAATTTCACACCTAATTTTTCAAGAAATCAACACTGAAAACTTTATAAAACTTTAACAATTTATCAAATTGGTACATAGGCTAGCTAAAACAAACTCCTATGACCTTAAATCTACAAAAAGATTACAAGAAAATGACTTAAATTTGCTTATCAAATTATAGCCGAATGTTTCAAAGCCTGGAAGGTTTTCTTTAGCTTCAACTATGGTAGATGACTAAGGTGAAGAAGGAAGATGATTACCTTTCTTTTTCTTTCCACCAAAATTTGGTATCTATAATCTATTTCAAGTTTAATTTAACTTAACGAATTACATTTAACTATTACTAATCATGCTTACTAATTTAACATCACCATCCACAAAATATTATTTTAAAATGGTTTATTTACATTTAGGACCCTTGGCTAATTGCTATCTTAATCCCTAAACCTTTTGTCAAATTGAAAATCTATAGCGATTAGACTTTCCAATTTAGTCCCTAGGCCATAATAAATCACTATTCTGGCTACCTTGACTAGCCAAATTTCAGTTCATCAATATAATTAATCCATAAATATCCATATTTAATATTTATGGACTTGGTTTACAAAAAAGAGGTCCCAAAATCATAATTTTTGACACCACTAGGAACGAGTCATTACATTTATCATTAAAAGTACAATATCTACTAATCAATTTTGCATTCAGCATGGCTATCCTTGACACTTAATGGCATAACTATACACATATCAACATTACCAATTAAATATGTTAGTCATGTTTACATATCATGAATAATATTACTAACATTAAGGAAATCACATGTCACATATCAAGTTATAAGCATATACCATTTCATTTCCAATTCAATTTCAAGTTTTTCATTCCAATTCAATTGACTATAGCCCAATGAACCTTTAGTAAAACAGGCTCAGATACACAAGTGATTAAGTTGCTCACACAAGCTAACATTATATTAGGGTTGCTCACACAAGCTGACATTATATCAAGGATGCTCATACAAGTTGAAATTTATATCAAGTTACTTGTCTGGGCTAAACCCATGATACATATAACCCAAGAATCCACAACAAATGCTAGACCTCATTATAACCTGTAAAATCTCTAATCAAGCATACGTATAACCCTATTGGCATGCTAAATGTATCCTAACCTTTTACTAAGTTCACACGAGTATAATTTATGTAAGGGATAAACCTGATTAAACAATGAACAAAGTGAATAAAATAAGAATAAAAAAGATCGAACACGTAAATTTTAATAGAAAACTCCTCAAAAGAGGATAAAAAAACCACGGGCAAAAGAAATTTCACTATAATAAAGAAGAGTACAATAGATGGAGAGAATTAAAAAAAACTCGAAGCCCCACATGAAAAACCATTCGAAAATAGAACAAAATTCTCTCAATCTAAATATTTTTATTGTGTAAAACCTAGAGTAACTAATGCCTATTTATAGGCTAAAATTCGTAGCACATATGATTACAAAAATTCTAGGTTAATTAGAGTTTAAGTGGCAAACACAAAATGGAGTTTAACCAGGAGAAAAAAAGCCAAAATAAATTTTGGTCAAAATAAGAAGGATTCTCCCACAAATCTCCACCTTGACTCGTATCTCGACTAACTCGCTTGTCAAGCCCTATTACGGGCTTAATTGACTCTTCGTCGAATACTTACCAAGTCCAAACAATACTCAAACTTTGAAACTGGAAGTTTCTTTGTCAACATGTCGATCAGATTGTGTTCTATGCAAATTTTAAGAATCTGAATATACCCTTCAATAATCACCTCTCGAACAAAATGATAACAAATGTTTGTGCTTCATTCTCTTGTGATGTATTTGACTTTTGGTGAAATGTATGGCACTTTGACTATCACAATATATGACAGTTGCTCTCTTTTCACTTACCAATTCACTGAACAAACCCCTTAACTGTAACACCCCGTACCCGAGTCCGTTACCGGAATCGAACACAAGGTGCACACAACTTAGTTTAACTATTTTCACAGTCCATTTAGAAATTTCCAGACAAGCTGGTTACTGCGTCAGTGTCACCTTAAAAATCATATCTTGAGTTTCAAAGCTCGAAAATTTGTTTCGTAATTTTTCCCTGAAACTAGACTCATATTTCCATCTACAGATTTTTTTCTAGAATTTTTGGTCAAGCCAATTAGTACAGTTTATTAGTTAAAGTCTCCCCTGTTGCAGGGATCAACTACACTGACCTTCGTGCGTTACGAATTGGATATCTCCCTGTACAGGGCTTCAATACTGATGCCTCTTGTTTCTATAGAAACTAGACTCAGAGAGGAATCTATAAATATATGGAATGACTCCTAATTATCTCTGGTTAATTTACAATGAATTTCTAAAGTCGGAACAGGGGATCCAGAAACCGTTCTGGCCCTGTTTCACAAGAACTTTAATATCTCTTAACATATAATTCATATGACCGTTTCGTTTCTTCCATATGAAAGTAGATTCATCAAGGTTCATTTACATAATTTATTCACTATTTAATTCCATTCCTACAATTTTTAGTGATTTTTCAAATCCACACCACTGCTGCTGTCAGCATCTGTTTTTCAGGTAAACCTTACCTATTTCGTGGTTTCTATGGACCAACTAGAGTTTTGTCATGCATAGGTCCACATATAATCATTTTTAGCCATTCCAATGGCTGATCATTTGCTCACACTTCCATTCAGTCCGTAGTCACATCATAAAACCATACATATATACATAAGCACAAATGGTCTAATGTCATACTCCACTTTTACGAACCATTTTCGCATGGTCGTACACACATACATCACAAAAGTACTTAAAACACAACAAAAGGGTAGTCCTATACATGCCATTTCAAAGCTCAACCAAAATTGTACCAAAAGGGGGCTTTGATAGTGTGGATGACTTCGACTTCGTTGATCCCGAATCCGATAGCTAACGAGCGAAACCTATAAAACAGAGAGCCAAAGCAACGGGGTAAGCATTTTAATGCTTAGTAAGTCTCAAGCAACGGAATCAGCTTTGACTAACGTATTACATTCACGTGGCTAAATGAATCACTTTATTAATACACATTCCCATAATCATACTTATTTCACATTACCGACCCTTATGTTCATACACAAAAGAACAACTTAGCTAAAGGCGGTAGCTCGTTTATCAACCGAAGCGATACTTACTTGTAAGGACTCAACTAATTCAAGCACATACAAACATACCTCATTGCTAGAATTTTCACAAGTGTATAAACTGAAATTTTTACAGCAAGATTGCTCACTTCCGAATCACGTACCTTCGGGATTTAACCGGATATAGCGACTCGCTCGATTGTCTTCGGGACCTAGCCCGGTTATAGTGATTCGCACGATTGCCTTCGGGTCTTAACCCGGATTTGGTAACTTGCACAAATGCCTTCGGGTCTTAGCCCGGATATAACAACTCGCACGAATGCCTTCGGGTCTTAGCCCGGATATAATTACTAGCATAATTGCCTTCGGGACTTAGCCCGGATATCATTCCAATGTTCATTTACACATATATCAATAATCAAGACACATCCATAATTCATTTTCGTTACTAAGGCTCTAACACAAAATATTTATCAAACCTTTACAATTTCGGCTCAATAGCCACACACACAAGGAGCATGATTTCAATATAATTCAAGTAGGGTCATTACTCGAAGACTTACCTTGGATGTTGTCGAGCGATTTCGACGGCTACTCGACTACTTTTTCCTTCCCTTTATCGGATTTAGCTCCCCTTTGCTCTTGAGCTTAATTTGACAAATAAATCGATTTAATCATTTGAGCATCGAAAGAGGAATTCAAGGTACTTAGTCAATATATATACTCATTAGGCATCAAAGTCGCATATGTATGAAATCATGAATCGAACTCAACACATTAGTTAATATTCCTCTTAGCCGAATTTTCTAAGCCAAGAATAGGCATCAATATGCTTGCCTCTAACCGAATGCATGCACACCAATTTCCCCTCATGTGGCCAAATATACATGTCCATGTTGAGGCCAATTATACACTTAATACCACACAAAAACAGCATACATTTTACTACTAACGCATTACATATCGTAGCTCAATACACCTCTCTCATTTACTTCATAACCGAAACATCATCACAAGCAAATATACACTTGAAATAGTATATATGTCATACCAATACATCATGTACAAACATATATTCATGTAGGTGCAAGGGCGAATTCTCAAGTGGCTTATATCCAAATATACACACATATCCAAAGCTTAAATCTTACTTACCATGCAACATGCATGAATCATAGTTATGGATATACCATGGCGAATACCACAACACCATAATTTTGGTCATGATTAAACAAAGAACTTAGTATCTCCTTCAAAAATGCTAAAAGAAAATCTAAGAGTCCTCAATCCCCATCACATGTTTCATTATCAAGCTTGATATTTAGCATGCAATGGCATTAACACCATATTCACTTTGGCGAATTTCATTCCCGTGACATAGCAAAGATTTGAACCATGGGCTAACAAGAACATCAAGCTAGCAACTAAAAACATGCATGAATCTCATGGCACAACCTCAAACATACCTTAATCTTGATGCAAGTATAGCCAACCTCTTCCTAATCCTCTTCCAAACCAAACATGAAGCAAAATTCCTTCCTTCCTCTAGTATTTTCTGTCAAGGGAGAAAAATGGATGAACAAATTTTTTTTTCTTCTCTTTTCCTCAATACACTGCAAGGGGTTTCACTCACACACACATTTTTTTTCTTTCTTTATCACCCATACTTATTTGTTTATTGTTTCTCCTCGATGCACCAACAAAACATGTTTCATGACATGTTTAGCCCATACACCCTTGTCATGGCCGGCCATTAGCTAATAAATGGGGAAGTTGACATGCAAACCCCTCATTTTTGCATGCATGATCAACTAGTCATTACACATTTCCCCCTTATACTTTTAAAGTTTACTACTAGGTCCTTTCTAGTGAAATTCACATTTATAACTCTAAATTAAAGCATCAAAAATGTCACACATGAGTTAACACATATTATAGGCATCAAAATAAATATCAAATTATTTTTATGCCTCGGTTTTGTGGTCCCGAAACCACATTCCGACTAGGGTTGTTTTAAGGCTGTCACATTAACCAAATTGCTTTTTTTACTGCTTCTATAATTGCCATGTATTCTACTTTAGTAGTCGACAAAGCCATTGTAGCTTGAAGTATCGCTTTCCAACTAGTGGCACAATTCTCAAAAGCATAGAGGTAACCTATGAGAGACCTTCTTCGATCTAAGTCTCCTACATAATCAGAATCGACATATCTTACTAAACCCTTTTTAAGTTCTTCCAAACTCTAAGCACATGTTAGAGGTACCCCATAAATATCTGAAAATCCACTTAACTGGATAACAGTGCAACTTACCAGGATTACCCATATATCGGCTAACAAAACTAGTAACATGTGAAATACTGGGACAAGTGCATACCATTGTGTACATCAAACTTCCAACTACAATTGAATAAGGTACTTTTAACATGTACCTTTCATCTTCTTCATTCTGTGGGGAATCTGAAATTGAGAGTGTAAAGTGTGTAGCTAAAGCAGTACTTACTAGTTTTGCATCTTACATCTCAAACCGCTCAAGGATCTTCTTGATGTACCTTTTCTATGATAAAAACAATTCTCTGAAAATTTTCATTCTCAAAATTTTTTTTTTGTACCTAAATCATTCATATCAAACTTAGAGTTAAGCATGGTTTTAAGACGGTCAATTTCTTAGCTACAATTAACATATGATCAACATAAAAGCAACAAATATATAAAAGAACCATCATCAAGACTTGTAGATAAACAAAACTATCATACTTAATTCAAGAAAAACCAATACTCAACATGAAGGAGACAAACTATTTATACTACTATTGAAGAGACTACCTCAAATCATACAAAGACTTTTGTAAGAGATAAACATGACCTTCTTTACCTTTAAATTTGAAGTCTTCCGGTTGTTGCAAGTAGATATCCTCCTCAAGGTCACCGTTATGGAAAGTAATCTTTACATATAACAGCTCTAACTCAAGATTATTTTATATAACAATGGCCAAAAGTGCCCGAATGGATGTATGTTTCACAACGGGAGAGAAAACATGATGAAAATCAGCTCCTCTACTTGACAATAGCCCTTTGCAACCATACTTAACTTGTACCTAGTTTCGTTCAAACCTGAACCTTCCTTCTTTTTCAACACCCATTTGCAACCAACGATTATTTTACCTATGGGTGGTTTAGTTAGTCTCTAAGTCTCATTCTTTTAAAGTGATTTCATCTCTTCTTCCATTGAAATGAGCCATTTGCTAAAATTTGAGGCTTGAAATGTCTCATAATAACACGAAGGATCTGTTGATTTAATGCTCTCAGCAATACATAGAGCATAAGCCACTAATTTTCCTTCATAATATTTCTATAGTTGTCGTATTTCTTGCCTTGTCCTATCACGAGCCAACTTATAATTAGTTAACTGAGATGGTGAGGGTACCTAAGGGTCAGATGGAACCCCAAACAGATCTGAAACAGTTTCAAACTTGCAAGAATTAGAGTTTTGTCATGTCGTAATGATGTCATGTGACTCTTTATTAGGATAAGACCTTTTTTTGTCTCGTCGTTACAACGTTGGGTATTTGCTCATCGAGACATCACCCTCTGTTTCTGCTTTTGACTTCACCTTGCTTGAGAGACTCTGATTTGTTTTGTCTTTAAAAGTAAAAGTCCCCTTTTCTAATTGAAACATGGCAGATTCATCAAATGTAGCATATATGCTAACAATGATTTTGTCAGATTTCGAACACCACAACTTAAAACCTTTTGTACCAGCAAAGTATCCCAGAAAGATATATTTAATGGCCCTTGGTTCGAGCTTTACCTAGCTAACTTTAGCATAAGTAGGGCAATAAAAAATTCTAAGATTAGAATAAATTGGAAGATTACATGATCATATCTCCTCTAGAATTTTACCGTTCAATACTCGATAAAGAGATCAATTTGCCAAATAACTTGTCAAGTTTAGGTCTTCAACCCAAAATTCCTTCCCTAAGCCTGCATTAGAAAGAATGCAAACAGCCTTTTCCAGTAAGATTCTGTTCTTTTTTTTTTTTGCAACTTTATTCTACTACGGAGTTCCAAAAAGAGTCGATGTCTTTCAATTCTTTCTCATTTGCAGAAATCATTAAACTCTGACAAACAGAACTCAAAACCATTATCCGTTTTCAATCGCTTCACGGATTTTTTGGTTTCTTTTTCTAATAGTGTCTTCCACTATTTGAAGATTCTGAAGACTTTGCTTTTTTATTTCAAGAAATAAACTAAAACTTTTATGGAGTGATCATCAATAAAAGTTAAGAAATATTTATTTCCTCCTTTTGAGATGTCAGAAGATAGACCACATAAATTGGAATAAATGTAATCTAGAGTCCCTTTTGTTTTGTGCACTGCTGAATCGAAGCTGACTCAGGTTGGTTTTCTAAAAATGCAATATTCTCAAAAACCTAACTTACCAACTCCAGTGTCTTTGAGAAGGCCTCTATTGCAAAAGACTCTCATACCTTTCTCACTTATATGACTTAGTCGTATGTCCCAAAGTTTTGTTGAATTAGAATTGGTAGAGAAAGAGTCACATCGTGTCTTCGCGGCATCAGGTTGATTCTCATCACAATGTGGTGGTGATTTTGGTTTTTCTTTAGTAATCAAAACCGCATCAGTAACCGTTGACCCTTACAAAACATATAAGCGACCATTTTTCTGTCCTCTCATCAAAACAAGAGCCCCACGGGAAACTTTTAAGTTATTTGACTCAATGACTATCCTACAACTGTTAGAATCCTTGTCGTTTTCGACGTTCCTTTGGATTTTATTTTGAAGTTTCCAACATTCTACCTTAACATGGCCTACCCTTTTACAATAGCCATAATACTTGTCACAATTTCTAGATTTAAACCTTGCTTTAGACTGGTTTCGATCTACCTTTTATAATTAGAACTAAGGCTTGCCCATCTGATTTTTCTTTGGGCCTAACTCATATTAAGTATATCCTTACTTAGAAGATTCCCTTTCACATCCTCGAATGATAGATTATCTCTCCCATAAATCAGATTAAGATTCCCTTTCACATCCTTGAATGATAGATTATCTCTCCCATAAATCAGATTGAAAGTTTTATAAGAAGATGGAAAAGAGCATAACAACAACATATATTGATCCTCATCACTAATCTTTGCTTCGAGACTCTTTAAGTCATTAAGAATGGTTACAAACTCACTAATATGAGTTCTAATGGGCTCACCTTCATCTATTCTGAACATGTAGAGACATTATTTTAATACTAACATATTGGTCAGAGATTTCATCATATATAAAGATTCTAGTTTCTTCCATAATGTAGACGTTGTTTTCTCCTTCATAACCTCCTAAAACACATTATTCGTGAAGCATAATTGAATAGTGGATAGAGCCTTTTCACTAAGATCTTCCTATTCTGACTAATCTATATTTGTGGGATTCTTCCCTATAATGACTTTTTTTAGACCATTCTAAACAAGTATTATCGTCATTCAAACTTCCCACAAACTAAAATTTGTAATTCCGTCAAACTTCCTAAAATCAAACCTTGACGTTGCCATCTTTGAATCTGTTGACTAAGAAAATCAAACTAGCTCTGACACCAGTTCGTAGGGAATAAATCAATTAAACAAGGAACAAAGTGAACAAAATAAGAATAAAAAAGATCTAACACACAAAGTTTACATAGAAAAACTCCTCAAAAGAGGATAAAAACCACGACCAAAAAGCGATTTCACTATAATAAAGGAGAGTACAAAAGATGGAAGAATTAAAAGAAAAACCCGAAGCCCCACATGAAAAACTCTTTGAAACAAAAAATAAAATTCTCTCAATCTAAATATTTATGTTGTGTAAAACTTAGAGTAACTAAGGCCTATTTATAGGCTAAAATTCATAGCATATATGACTAGAACAACTCTAAGTTAATTACAGATTAAATGGGAAACACAAAACAGAGTTTAACTAGGAGAAGAAAAGCCAAAATAAATTTTGCTCAAAATAAGAGGCGTTCTCCCACAATTTACATATATATGCCATTACCAATCCCTATACCTGATCATGTAATTCAATTACATGTCCTGGAATCAATCAACTTTCATATTTGTACACTAACATAATTTCATGATACGTTTTACATTTATTCAATTTCATATATTCTCATTAGAGACCTTATAATTTCTATTTCTAACATAATTTCATGATAAGTTTAACATTTATTCAATTTGGTCCCTGATTCGACAAAGTTAAAATAAACTAAAATAACTTTACAATCTAATACCTTCCACATTCTAAGCATAAAATATATCAATTACAAGCCTAATTCTTCAAGAAATCAACAGTGGAAACTTTCTAAAACTTTAATAGTTTTACAAATTATTGTATGGGCTAGTTAAATCAAGCTTCCATGACCTCAAATCTATAAAAAATCCAAGAAAATGACTTTAATTACGTACCAATTTAATGGTCGAATGGTTTAGCTTCAAAAATAGTTTTCTTCATTTTATTCCTAAGTTGAAACGGGTAAAAAAGAGAAGAATATGTAACACCTTATGCCTGACCCAAATTGCCAGGTCCACGTACCAAATGCTAAGATCAACCGGAATGTCTTAACAAAGTATCTAATCTAATTTAATTACATAGACAAATCTCAAATTTCAAAATTTAACTTAGACTGAACTCATATCATACTTTAATAAATTCTTACAACTTTGATACCTTAATAAACCTAATAGTTATTTATATATTTAGGGTAAGACTCTAATACAGACATATCTAACTTAATCCCTGAGGCATGCCTATAAGGGTGCCCCTCTATATACATGAAACATCTACCTCTCCCAACTCCCAAATCTAGCGGTGTCTAGCTTGGTCACTCCACTTAATTCCTAAGTTTTATTCTACCTTGCATACATACAGTAAATTTTGTAAGTTTTGAAGGACCTAGTAAAATCTGTACATAGTAACCATAGAATACTGCTTAAAGCTTTAGGAAGGTGAGATTTTATGAGCATAGTTAAAACTTCCTGGATTTCATAGGAGAATTCACTAATTTTGATGGTGTAGCCAATGACTTGCTCTATCTATGAGTCAAACTTTGGTGGGCATAACCATCAGTCTGATAATAACCATGGTCCATCTAAAAATATTCTCTTATGGTTCTTGACCATATTTACCGTTGTTCTAGACCCTCTTTATACCTTTCATGATGTACCTCACCACTGATACCCATATCCGCCATTGCAAGCTGGCAATAACTCTTGTCGTTCAACCAAGTATTCATCATAACTGTGGATCATTACCTTGATCCCTTTAATTCACACTAAACCCTATATGGATTTTCCATACCATTCAGTGATAACCTACCTTTTGACATAGCCTATGCTTGATCCCCTTTCCTGATTAAGGTCTCTTCCTAATATCCTCATTTGCGGACTTAAATAAGATGCCTAGTTAAATGAACAAACACCCATTTTTCCTAATGGACTCATGCCCTGATGCAACCCCTAAATTACTTATTCACTTTAGTCTAATCTTTTAGGAAACTCAAATCAATAGATAGTTTTTGGTGAACTGTCACCATCTCAAGTATCCCATGACCGTTTCCACCTTGTTATTCTCATATGGTCTTTCCTATGTTATATGGCCTTGATGGACTCCCGTTTCTTCCACTACTTTCTGATGGACTTTCTATCCAAGATGGTCCTTAGCAGACTTCCTCTTTTGCTAGTCTCAGCGGGCTTTCTCGTGCTACGTAGTCTTGTTAGACCTATTTTTTCACTATAGGTCTCTAGTAGACTTTACCGGTCAACCATTTGGCCTAGAATTTGCTTCATCGACTTCTTTATCATGCCCAACATTAGATTATTCACCAACTACTGGCGAACTAATAATGACGAATACACCATACCTTGGAAAGGTTATCCCTTCTATTACCTCTACCTTGTTAAGACCACATATTTTAATTCCTCTTTCCATCACAATTTGGCAGATTCCTTTATGCTTACTCGCATTCTTGGACAATTCTACCCAATTTTCTCCTCTTCTTAATTCGGTGGATTCTTATACTATCTCGATTACCTGTGTTCTCATACGCCCCGCATTCATCCCATTGTACTACTCACAATACGAGAAATATAGTGATTTTCCTTTTTTATGCCCTGACAACTTTCTAGTTCACCATCTTGGAGGATTCATTTGTTTTCGTAGCTGAGCTATGGTCTTACACAATATAAACCCATTCTTAATGTCCTGGCGGACTCCATATGTTGTCATAGCCTAGCTATGGTCTTACATAATATAAATCATGTTTATTGTCTTGGCAGACTTTGGATTTCGAAAAATCAATAAGCCTCTTCTGAGGTGTTGCCCTGAAGGACCAATTGATAACCGTCATCGCGATGTCGCTCCATAAAGTTGATAGATCATCGTCATGGTGACACTCTAGTGATCCAATCGATACCATTCTACAATGCCATCCAAACTCCATTGCATACCCATTTTAGTTCGTCTATTCCTCCAATACACCAATTATTCCTATCTCAAACTACATTGTTAAGGTAAATACCTTCGTACTCTACATACAATATAATCATGCATTTCATACAACTAATTACTATACATACAATACGCCAGTTAACTAATCATCAATTCACAACCATATAATAGTCAGCAAGCAAACTTGCAAGAGCTCACACACTCATAAAATTATTGTGCACACACAGTATAAACTTTTCTCAGGTTCAAACACGCCATGAACTTAGTATAGACACAAACATTGTTCATGTAAGGAACACAACCTCATCGATCACCCGAAGGTAAGGTATAGAAACTTACTTGACCTATTTCATTCTCGTCAGCTTAGCTTTTCCAAATGTCAGAGTCTCCATCATCTTGGAAGCTAAGCACTCTTAAACCTTAAAATCCATAACCTATTATTCATAAAATTATTAAAAATCTTTACTCTCATTTTTCTTATAATCCACAAGTACCAAAAGCTAAGAAAGATTACTAGTTTCTCAATTTCTCTACTTTCAAACTTCAAATCTCTTAATTATGACTCCATGTAGAGCTCTCCCAAGTTTTCCTCTTATTAACTGAAGAAGACAATGCAAATGAGAATAATTTACAAATAGAATTGGGAAGATTTCCTTTAGTAAGGAGACCCCCTTCTCACTGAAATATATAATTCCTTTTGCATGGTTTCCAAATCTCAATTAGTCATCCATTGGCAATCATTATGTCTCCCATCATGGAACCAGCTGGTTCCATCTTAAACAAACCAAAATTTAAATCCAACTATTTACAATCCAACCACTTAAATTTTTTGAATTTTTCGGTAGAGCCCATCAACTTAATACTTTACTCAATTAACTTCCGATTCTCCCACAAGCTTGGGTCAAAAAAAATCAAGTGTGACAAAAGATGACAATTCTCTCTCTCTTTCCACTTATTTAGGAATTTATAGTTAGATTAAAACTTAATTAAATTAATAATCATGTTTAGTTAAACTAAACCAATCATTAAAATTCTTAATGGCATGCCATCATCTTCCATTATCACTTGATTAAATAAAATGGTTTACTTACCATTTTAAACCTTTGAATAATTTCAATTTAAGTTCTCAAGTCTTTTTACAATTAAAACTATATAGCGATTGGGCTTTACAATTTAGTTTCTAAGCCTTAATTAATTATTTAATTGACAAAATTGATTGATCAATCCTAAATATATTTTTATATTATTCTATTAAATATTCAAATTTAATATTTACAAACTTAATTTATGAAAATGGAGTTTCAAAATTACATTTTCTGGTACTAGTGAAATTGAGCCGTTATAGTTTTCACCTTAGGAAATTACTTCGTTGTTGATAAAGGATGTAATAGCTTATTTTCAGTGAAATCAAAATAGTGGTTTTGGGACCACAAATTCAACATGAAAATATTTATTTTATTATTATTTTAAGGTTTATGGTATGTTAGTAGTGTCATATAAAAATTTTGTTAAGAAATTTTCCTGTTTGTATGCTTAATTTCATGAAAAGGACTAAATCGTAAAAGCTGCAAAAGTGTAGTTCTAGTAGCAAAAGGTGTTAAATGGCTATAGAACTTTAATGTAAAAGGATTTATATGGTAATTAGACCATTTATGTGGTAGTGAACATTTATGGGTTTGGTTTTATTGAAATTAATGATATTTTTAAAGGTTAAAAATGTAATTAGGTAAATAAAGGTTAATATTATAAAAACAAAAGAAAAAAATGAATTATCATCTTCTAAACTTTGTCTTCTTCAACCAAAACTATCAAGACACCATAGCTAGGGTTCGATCATCTCCTTTTGATTGCATGGTATGAATTTTGATTTTGCTTTTAATAATTTTTATGTTTTCTAGATCATTGTAGCATGATCTAGCTAGCCTAGGGACTAATTTGTAAAATTTTTAAAGGATTAAGGTTTTTATATGAATGTATTTGTATGATTTATCAAGTTTGATGAAATATTATGAGTCATTGTTGATAAATAAAACAAGTTTTCTAAAGTGATTTTTGATGAAAATGTCAATTAGGGATTTATTTCTAAAAATACTAAAAGTACATGGTGAAATTGTGAAATAATGATTTGTATGAGTTGATATGTGTTCATAATAAATTTGACTAGCATGGGTTAGGGATGAAATTTCATAAATTTTCATTTACGAGCTTAAGGACTAAATTGTAAAGAAGTTAAAATGTTAGGGTTAAAAATGTAAATTTGTGAAAGTATGAATTTTGGATTAAATTTAATAATGTGTAAGTTAAATAGATTGAATTTGCTTATTTAGATCAAGATAGACCTCGTACGGATTTAAATCGGGGTAAAGTTAAAGCTTCAGATTAGTCGACTCTATCTCTACACCTTAATCGTTGAAGTAAGTTCGTATGATTGTTTATCATTTTAATGTTATGTCTTAAACTATATGTAATATGTTGATTGTTATGTAACTGAAAAATGTAAATCCAACGATGTTCCGACAACTATCGAGCCCTATTTGAACCTTAAGAATTCGTAGGATACAAATGACATTCATTAGGATTTCCATGTTTTGAGTGTTAGTCTTGAATGTCCTACCAATGGCTGAGATCCTACATTTGTTGCGGATACTCCATAGCTCGTGTGAGCAGCACCGTGTAGCTTACATTCTAACCCACATCTCATGTGAGCAAGCCCATTTCACAGCTTGTGTGAGCAATGATGTAAATGAAAGGAAAGGTTACGATTATATGTTTAGCACACTTCGTGTGAGCTATCCCGCATATCCGATGATATTCTAAAAGGTTCAATGGGCATGAAAAGGAAAAGAAATGGTTAGTGTTCAATATGAACCATGATATGTATTTAGGAAAAGAATTGAAATGGTGAGTTCATTGAAAGTATGTTATGTTAAGGAAGATGATGAATTCAAATGAATTATGTTCATATATAATAACTTACCTATATTAAGTTATGTGAATCATGTTTGAATATGCTAACATATGTTGTTGTTGGTTCTTAGGCTAGTGTCAAGCTTGTGGTTGGATTTTATAATGCTTGTTCTTAATGTTTATTAATGAAATGGTAAGTTATGTTTTATGTTTTACGAACTTACTGTTTTATGTTTTACAAACTTGCTAAGCATTATGTGCTTACGTAGTTTTCTTTTCTATGATTTATAGATAATTAGAAGCTCATTCGATTGGGAAGCTCATCGAAGACCTATCACACTATCCAGAGATTATATCGGTAGACTTTGAAGTTTTGGTCAAGATTATAATGGCATGTATATGTGGACTTATGTCTGATGTTTAGTTGATGCTTATGGCATGTAATGTTGCTTTGAATTTGTGGTACTTATGGTATTTTGATGCTTTGATGGTTGATGTTAATGTGGCTAAGTTTATTCATGTTTTTGAATGTCCATACTAGTATGTGTTGGCGTAGTTTCAATATGGTCAGTTGTGGTAAGTTTGGAATCGAAATAGGTTAGATGTGAATGGTTAATAAATTGCCAAGTATACACATGTTTAGGTATGTTTGATTGTTTTGATTGAGGTGCCTTATTGGCATATTGGTTGTATGGATAATTGGTGTAATGAATTGGTCATTTTTATGCATGTTTTGGGTAGGTTATGATGCCTTGGTCATATGAGAAATAGTGTTTAGGTTCATGTTTTGAATGGGTGAAAGAAATGGCTTGATGTTGGCCAATTTCTTGTCCACAAGGCCTACGACATGGGCGTGTGTCTCAACCGTGTGTGACACACAGCCATGTGACATAGACGTGTGTCTATTGTAGGTTTTAAAGGTTACAAGTCAGGCAGTTACACTGCCTAGCACACGGCCTGGCACACGGGCATGTGGCTTGGCCATGTGACCCAAGTCAGAGAGTTACACAGGCATGAACAAGGGCTAGGATACAGCCGTGTGTCCCTATTTTGAATGTTACACGGCCTAAGACACAGGCATGTGTCTCAGCCGTGTGAGTCGTACAGTCGTGTGACCCCTGCAACCCAATTTTTCTAACTTTTTCCTCGATGTTTCAAATGTTTTTGATTTAGTCCCGAATCATTTCTAAAGTGTTTTTGAAGGCCCTGAGGACTCGAATAAGGGACAATATGCATGTGTATGAATAGATTATGCTATGATTATGGTAGTGTTTAGAAATGAATGTTTTTAAGTTATGTTTTTATGATAACGCTCTATAATCCTATTCCGGCGACAGATACGGGTTAAGGGTGTTACAGAGGACATGAATGGAGTAGGGTCAGATAAGTGCTTCAGTAGCCAATGATGCTTTCTTGTACCACCAAAATAATAATAATATTCTTATAGAAATTATATAAAAATAAAAGGGAAAACTACATAGTTGGTTACTCAAATATGGTTAAGGTTCTTTTTTGGTTACCCAACTAATCAAGTTTTTGTTTTTGGTGTTTTTCCATTAAGTTCCATTAGATGTTTGATGAAAGGGTGATGTGGCAGTTCAAAAATTGATATAATAACCAATTTAACGACTTTTACATAACGTATCAATTGTCATAATTCTTTAAAAGATTAACCCTTAACATTACAAAATTTTTCAATTTGCTCATAAATCTAAATAATCCAAAAATATATAAAAATACATATTTTTTAAATAATAAATATAAAAATATATAGGTAAAAAATTTACTCAAAACCTCCTACTAGAGGTGCTCATGGGTGAAATGAGTCGGGTCCAGTGCGGACCCAACCAAAATTTTAGGCTGCTTGCTTGGCCCGAGCCCAACCAGCCCTGAAAAATAGGCCTAAAATTTTGCTCAAGCCTGACCCAAATAAAAATACTAAAACCCGAGCCCAGCCAAACCGTATTAATTTTTATATTATTTTTTTAAAAAATATAATACATCAAAATACTAAAAATATTAAAATAAATATTTCCCAACAAATTAAAAATAAATTTTAAAATATATATATACACTTAAATAATACTAAGATAAGTGCAACTTAACAAGCAAATGCCTCTAAAATAGTAATAAAATTAACAATAAAACAAGAGTTATACAATAACAACAAAATAGTAGCAACATAATATTGAAATGGTAACAAAATAGTGAAAATAATAATAAGAAAATAGCAAAGCAAAAAAAAAAATAGCATATTTTTTTGGAATATTCGGACTGGGCCGGGTCGGGCTTGGCTCGGGCAAAAAAAGCCTTACTCGAGGCTCAACCTATTTTCTAATCGGGCATTATTTTTTTGCTCAAGCCCATTTTTAAGCCTATATTTTTACCCAAATCCTCCCACTTTTCGGGCCAGCCTTCGATTCAGTCTAATGTAATAACCCATTTTTCAGTTGTGTCGAAAACGGTGGTTTCGAGGCCACAAATTCGACAAGTGAGTCCATAAATATTATTATTTAATATTTACAAGTCAAATATAAAATTTCGTTGATATTTGATTTAATGATTTTTGCTAATTGAAAGAATAATCAGGTTCAAGCGATATGTCTCTAAACTTAAGTGATTTTAAAAAATGAGGTATGAAAACCTCATTTCGATAAATCAAACCCGTAAATATTTATTAAATATTTACGGAGTGATATTAGGTCATATTAAAATTTGGTTAATAAATTTTAATGTTTAAAAGGTTAATAAGATAAAATGGACTTAAGTGAATAAGGTGCAAAAGTTGATTTCTAATAATTAAAGTGGTCAAATGGTTATGGAATCTTAAATTAATGGTCTTATATGGTAATTATGCCATGTTATAAACTAATGGACAATAATAGGTTTATGTTTTGGTTTATTAGTATATATTATTAAAAGGTAAATTGGTAATTTAGTAATTAAAACTTTAACAAAAATAAAAAACAACGGCATCATCATCTCCCAAAAGCTATGGTTGCCGAAATTGAAATTGAAGAACACCATTTTTGGTGTTTGAGGTTCGGTCAAGTATTGGATGCGTGCATGTAAGCAATTTTATACCCGTTTCTAGTAATTTTTTATATTTTTAAGATCGTTGCAATTAAGTTCAGCTAACTCTATCTCCATTGTCAAAACTATAAGAGATTTTTATTTTTACCACTAATTAATCTTAGTTAATTTTGATGTTAAATGATAAATTTATGGTCTTGGTTGTTGATTAGAGCTAGTTCGTGAAATGATTTTATTAGTTTTTAGTTAAAGGACCAATTTGATTAAATGTTAAAATTTACATGGAAATTGTTTGGATTTTGAATAAATATGGATTGTACTTATATAAGAATATATTCGGCTAGCATGGGTATTTAAAAATTCTTGTTAAATTTAGAGTTTCGGGTTTAAGGACTAATTCATGATAAATGTAAAAGTTCAGGGAAAATGTGTAAATAATGAAAACTTAAGGGTCATATGCATAAAAGTGAGTTTGAATATGTATTTGAATTTTATAAATTTTAATTTAATTATTATATATCAAGATTTGATTCGTATGGAGGATAACTGAAGAAAAAGAAAAATTACTGAATAGTCCCTACGAGTCAACCATTGGTATATAATAGCTAAGTTCATTGTGAAAGTATGTGTATATGAATATTACTTTATATTTGTATTATTGTTTGCTGGATAATTGTATTTAATGTGAAATTTCATTATTTACCTATAAATTATTAAATATTACGATTGAGTACAAATGGTAAATGAATATTCTGAAGTCATAAATTTTGTGGTTGCACAAAATTGAAATGAATATAAAAGACTTATGGTATGTGTATAAAAATAAGAAGTGCCTCTAAATGATTAATTGATCAATATTGTGAATATGATAATGCCCGGTTGAACGTAGTAAACGGTTAGGATACGATTGGCATGCCAATAGGGTCAGTAAGTGCGCTTGTATGAGATTGCACTTCGGTGCCTCTGTATACACTTTGGTGTCTCTGTTTGCACTACGGTGCCTTGATTAGACATTTTTGCCTCTGTTTGCACTTTGGTGCCTTTGTTATGCATCGATGCCTTTGGTGTAGTGTAGTTACCCGAGTATCCGAGTGAAGTTACTTAGTTCATTGGGCTATGTATTCATTGAATTACAACTTAGTTATATGCTTAAATGATATTGCATATTCTTGGTAGTATTAAGTGAAAAATGTTTCAATGAATTTCATGTTTATATGTGTGCATAGCTAAATTTAGGAAATATGGTTTATGATAATGGTAAGTCCTTTGAGAAGGGGTTATTATGATATGTTTAGATATGTGAAAAAAATAATAATATGGTGTGTTTAAAGAATTAAATGGTTTATGAGTATTTTTCGAGTATTCAAGGTTGATCCATTTTGTTCAACAATTAAATAAAGCTTTAAAAGGGTATGTGATTACATGAAATGAACTATGATTTTTGAGTAATTATATGAATAATGATGAAATGTGTAATGGAAAGGAAAAGATGACTTAGTATATATATATGAGTGGTGTATTATGAAAGTGAAATGTTAGATATGTTCTATGCCATGTTTTGATTGGAATTATATATGCAATGATACACCAACTAACCTTGTGTGATGGTGTATATAGGAAAGGAAAGTTAGCTTATGACATAATGAAAATTATGCTTGGTTGTTTAACTTAAAATGTTCGGTAAGTTAAGTTTCATTTATATGAGCTTACTAAGCATTAGTTGCTTACATAGTTGTTGTTCTTTTCTCTATTTTGTAGATCATCAGAAGCTCGACCGGTTGGAACCGTATAGGAGCACAATCACACATCCATTTGTCATATTGGTAGTTTTGGTTGTTTTGGATTTTAGTTATAAATGGCACGTACTAGGAGTGTTTATGTTATTTATCAATGTGATGTGGTTTAAGTTTATTTTCCTATATACCTTGATGTTGGCTTATAATTCTAAACACGTAAGAATATGTTTTGGTCACTAGTGAATGCCCTGAGATTTAGATGCCTTTTGGTTCACTAAAGTGTGAATGAAGTGGTTAAATGGTAGATGTGTGATGTAAGTTTAAAGTATGAATTTATAGCATTGGATTTGAAATGATTAGGATGTTAAAATTGTAGTACCAAAGTGGGTATATTGGATAGACATTTAGATTACATAATATGAGTGTGTTTTGGCATGTAATAAGGCTTGAATGTTGATATGATAATTTGGTTTATTTTGAGTTTGTGCCAAGCTTATATCTATCTTACTTAGTTGATGATCGCAAATGGAAGTGTAAAAATATGGTATGTGACATTTATGTATGCTCATATGAAAGTAGGTAAAAAATGGCTGAATAGTCTGATTTGAAATGGTTATTTGATATATATAAATTATGCTTAATGAATGAATTTGAAAGGTTGAATTGAGTCAAGTTGATATGTTGAATTGTGGTGTGAATTCTTGGCATATTGGTTAGACACCTATGTTGGTTGGTTTTGGCATGTTTTTGGTATATTTTAAAGTGTTTCAGTTATTTGAATGTTTGTAGAAATGGTGTGTCTTGGTGCACAAGATTTGAGATTGAAATGGCTTGATTTAGAAGCAACTTATGCTGCACACGGCCACCCCACATGGCCATGTGTCATTATTGTTTTAGGTTCAAATTTCACACGATCTTAGACATGGCCATGTGTCACAAGTCAGTATGTGTAATAGCCCAATTTTGGGCTTAGTTAGAACAGTGGTTTCTAGACCACCAATCCGAAGTCTGAAAAAGTATTTTATTATTATTTTAGAGTTATAGCATGTTTATATTAGTGCATGAAAATTTGGTGAAGTAATTTTAGCGTTTGTGAGCTTAATTGCGAAAAAGGACTAAATTGCATAAAGTGTAAAAGTTTTAATTTGAGAGTTAAGGGTGTTAAATTGTCATGTATCATAAATTGGGGGTCTTTAAAGAGAAATTAGGTCATTATATAAGTGATGGCCGGCCAAGGGACAAGGAATTCAAATAGTCAAAGGTTAGGTAGGTGTTGGTAGCTTATTTGACAAAATAGAAATAAAATAAAGAAAAGATGATATCACTTTATCATCTTCTTCTTCTTCACCAATTTTCAGCATCAAAAAGGGGGTTTAGAGAGCTCAAAATATCAGCCATTTGTATCTTTTGCAAGTAAGTCATTTAGAAGGTTATTCTTGATGATTTTTGTATTTTTGGACCCCTTGTAACATGAGCTTTCTAAAAAGAGGACTATTTTGCAAAATGGTTGAAAGTCTAGGGTTTTACCATGAGAGTGTTCATGATGTTTTTTGAAATTTTATGGAAGAAAATGAATCATGGTTGTGAAATAAATAACTTTTGTAAAGTAATTTTCATGGAAACCCTAACTAAGGACCATTTTGCATAAGTTGTAAAATAGGTGATAAATGTGTGAAATAATAAGAATTGTAGGCTGCTCCTAGTATGAAAAGTATTCGGCTAGGCTTGGTTAGTGAGAAAATGTGATAAAAATCGATTTTCGGACCTAGGGGTAAAATGATCATTTTGTGAAAATCTAGAGGCAAAACGGTCATTTTGCCCAATTATGAAGTTTCGAGTGTCTAGAGTAATATGCTGATGAGATGAATGAATTTCTATCATTTTAGATCAAGAATTGCAAAATTCGGGCCTAGATCAGGGAAAAGCGAAGCAAGTGGACTAAGCCGAGCTAGTTATCCACATTTTGTAATACGAGGTAAGTTGTATGTAAATAATACAACTACATTGTTATTATATGTATTTGAATTGATATAGCATAAATTGCTTGTTGTGGAAATGATTATGTATGATGAATATTGAGATAGTAGAACTCCCGTTCGAACCTTAGAAAATAAATCGAATATTCATGCCATGACACTCGGGTTAATTGTGTGCTAGTGTAAGACATGTCTGGGACATGTATCGACCACATTGTGAGAGCCAGTGTAAGACCATGTCTGGGACATGGCATCGGCACTGATATGTGACAAGTTAGTGTAAGACTATGTCTGGGACATGGCATCGACTTGATGGATAAGCTAGTGTAAGACCATGTCTGGGACATGGCATCGACATTATATCCTATGTTTGAGGCTTAGTGAATATCCGATAGCATTTCAAATGGTTCAATGGTGAGAGTTACAATTTAAGTTAAACGAGAAAAGTATAACCATGTTGTGAGTGGTATAGGTACCTATTTGAAATGTATGAGATGTGAGCTTAGTATATGCTATGTGAATTGTATTGGATAGTGACGAGTAAGTTGTGCTTATACCTACTTTTGTATTAAGAGCATGATGATGAATGGTAAAGTTGTTGTTATATTTATTTTCATGCAACTTACTAAGCTTTATGCTTACTCCCTCTCCTTTCCATTTTCCTATAGTGCCGCCTAATTAGCTCGAGGATTATCGGACGCCAGAGGCTTCGGTCACACTATCATCCGAAGCACTTGGTATAGTTAGATCTTTTATTTTGACTATGACATGTATAGGACTCTAACTTTTGAGTTTTGTGTCATTGTCAATTGGCCAAATGTGTTGGCTCACTTCAACTTTTGATTCATTTTGTATAAGGCCATGGTAAATGGCTAATATTGAAAGTTATTATGTGAATGCAAACTAGCCTTTCATGAATGTGAAATTGTTGGCATGGTTGAATATATGAACTGTATATGGGTCTAAACTATGGTCGTTGGGTTGAGAAATCATATTAAGTTAACCTTTGATATGTTGGTTGATGTTAGAATGTGTTTCAGGGTGGCAAGGGCTTGGTAGATAGCCTTATATTGTCTACACATGTAATATCCTGATTTTGGGCCTAGTCGGAATAGTGGTTTCGTGACCACAAAATCCGAGATAGAAATAATTATTTTATGATTATTTTAAGGTCTATGATATGATTGCATGATTGTGTGAAAATTTCGTGATGAAATTCTATGCCTAAAGTGCTTAAATTGAAAGTAGGGACTAAATCGAATAAGTTGCAAAACTTGCATTCTAGAAGTTTTTAGTATGAAATTGTTTTGGAATATTAATGAGGAGGTCTTAAATAGCAATTTGACCAATTTTAAGTTCATGGACAAAATTAGGACATGGAAGGAATTTTTGGAAAGTTTAGTAGTAAGGGTATTTTGGTCATTTAGTTATTAAAATGAAATAAAAACAAAATTAAAAGCCAATTTTTGTCCATCTTCTTCATTAGGCCGAAATTTCAAGGGTTCTCCATAGCTAGGGTTTGTTTCAAGCTTCCAAGCTCCATAGTGTAACACCCCGAACCCGAGACCATCGCCGGTGTCGGACACGAGGGGTTAACAAGCCAAGTTCACATATTTTGCCCCCCAATTTGACATTTCCAGTCAGGCTGGAAAACTGCGTCACCGTCGCCTTAAAAATCATATCTCGAGTTTCAAAACTCGGAAACTGGTTTCGTAAATTTTCCCTGAATTTAGACTCATATATCCATCCATGGATTTATTTCTAGAATTTTTGGTCGGGCCAATTGGTACAGTTTATTAGTTAAAGTCACCCATGTTACAGGGATCGACTGCTCTGACCTTCGCGCGTTATAACTTGAATATCTCTCTGTACAGGGCTTTAATACTGGTGCCGTTTGTTTCTAATGAAACTAGACTCAAAATGGAATCTGTACATATAAGTCATGACTCCTAATTATTTCTGGATAATTTATAGTAAATTTTAAAGTTGCGACAGGGGACCCAGAAACCGTTCTGGCCCTGTCTCACAATAGCTTTAATATCTCTTAACATGTAACTCCTATGACCATTTCGTTTCTTCCATATGAAAATAGACTCATCAAGGTTCATTTACATAGCTTATTCACTATTTAATACCATTCCTACAAATTTTGGTGATTTTTCACATTCACGTCACTGCAGCTGGCAGCATCTGTTTTAAGGTAGGTCTTACCTATTTTGTAGTCTCCATGAACCAACTAGTCTTGCCATACATAGGTTCATATATGATCATTTTAACCATACCAATGGCCGATCATGTGACCAACATTCCCATCTCCAATCCATAATCACATCATGACACCATATATATATATACAAACCGCAAATAGTCTAAGTTCAGTACTTCACTTTTACGAGCCATTTTCGCATGGCCGTACACATATACATCACAACATATTTAAACCAACAAGGGTAGTCCTATACATGCCATTTCAAAGTTCAACCAAAATTTATACCAAAATAGAGGCGTTGATAGTGTGGATGACTTCGACTTTAATGATCCCGAATCCGATTGCTATCGGCGTAATCTATAAAACAGAGAGCCAAAGCAACGGGGTAAGCATTTTTATGCTTAGTAAGTCTCAAGGAATAAAATCAGCTTTAATTTAAGCAATACATTCACATAACCAAATGCATCATTTCATTAATACACATTCTCATAATCATTCTTACTTCACACTTCATCATTATATACTTTCACAAAGTATCAACCATTCCAATAGCTGAAATTCGTTAGTCGATTGAGCGAATGTTGCTCAAATATGTCGACTTTCCAATGCACATATAAACGTACCTTATTCTTTGGGCTTTTCGAGCGTACTAATTGAATTTATTACAGCAACCAACACTCACCTCCAGCCCAAGCTTCTTCGGAATACAACCGGATATAACCACGTGCACGAATGCCTTCGGGTCTTAGCCCGGATAGAATGACTCGCACGAATGCCTTGGTCTTAGCCGGATGTAGCCACTAGCACAATTGCCTTGGTCTTAACCGGATATAATTTCCAGCATAATTGTCTTGGGCTTAGCCCGGTATCATTCAATTTCTCATGCACACATACATCAATAATCATTGGACATACATATTTCATTTTCGTTACTAAGGCTCAAACACAATTATAATCACTAGCATAATCGCCTTCGGACTTAGCGGGTATCATTCGAATACTCACACACATAAATCAATAATCAATACATCCATATTTCATTCCACATAATTCAATTAAGGTCACTTCTTGAGGACTTACCTCGGATGTTGTCGAACGGCTTTTACGGCTATTCGATCACTTTTTCCTTCCCTTGTCCAATTGTGGCCCTCTAAGCTCTTGAGCTAATTCAAACAAATTCAATTTATTAAAACCTCATTGTGCTAGCTTATGGCGAATATGACAAGGAGTTTAAATGGTCAAATGGCCACCCTTTAGCTTGAATACACAATGGTCATGCACATTTTATACTACATCAAGCAATTCAATACAATTCATTCGGGCATCAAGGAAAAGCTAAGGCCTTCAATAGGCTACCTAAGGCCGAATATACATGTCCATGTTGAGGCCAATTATGCACTTAATACCACACAAAACAGCATGCATTTTACTAGTTAATGCTTTGCATGTTGTAGCTCAAAACTTATAATATAGCATCAAGCACTCATATGTGTGCTAGGCGAATGTGCTTGCAATTTCACAAGCATTCTTCAACATCTTCTTCTTTAAACAAACGTATTCATCACTTACTTCATAGCCAAAACATCATGTGCAAACATATATATACATATATGAGCATGGCGAATTTCAAGGTGTCCATAGCCATCTAAAACACAAATTTTAACTAACATGCAAGAAGCATGAACCATGCTCATGAATGCATCATGGCCGAATACATCATAATCATGCCCTTTTATCTTCAATCATGGTTAAACAAAAGAAAACTCAAAGTCTTACTCAAGATGGCTACAAAGAAATTTCAAGAGTAGACAATCCATCATTGCATGCATCATCATCAAGCTTCACACTTAACATGCAATGGCTTTATCACAATACCAACCTTGACCAAATACCACTTCCATGGCATAACAAGGATTTGAACCATGGCTAACATGAACATCAAGTTGGCAACTAAAACATGCATGAATCTCATGACACAACCTCATACATACCTCAATCTTGATGCAAGTTTAGCCAAATATCCTTCTAGATCTCTTCTAAACAAAGGAAATGAAGCAAAATCTCTTCTTCCTCTTAGTATTTTTGGCCAAAAGGAGAGAACAAGGATGAACAAATTTTTTTGTTTTTCTTCTTGGTTGCACGGCAATGGGGAATGCTACTCTCACACACATTTTTTTTTCATTCTTTTCTTACCCATGCTTATTTGTTTATTATTTCTCCCTAATGCCCAACAAAACATGTTTCATGACATGTTTAGCCCATATCTCTTTGTCATGGCGGCCATCACTTGTAAAAGGGAATTTGACATGCAAGTCCATTATTTTGCATGCATGCTTTAATTAGTCATCACACATTTCCCTATCGTACTTTCAAAGTTCACTACTAAGTCCTTTCTTGTGGAATTCACCTTTATAACACTAAATCAATCATCATAAAATGTCATACATGAGCACATACATATTATAGGCATCAAAATAAATTTTTAATTATTTTTATGCCTCGGTTTTGTGGTCCCGAAACCACATTCCGACTAGGGTCAATTTTGGGCTGTCACACATAGTAAGTGATTCCAAGCCCCGTTTTTAATGATTTTTACGTTTTTGGAGTCCCGGTAGCTCAATTAAGCTTATGCTAGCAATAATTCAACCTAGGGTTCATATTTGGAAAAATACCCATAGGTGAAATTTGTGTATTTTGGTGTTTTATGATAGAATATGAGGTTTTAAATTATGTTAGACAACTTGTGCTACTCGGTTTTAAGTGAAAACGAGCAAAAGGGCTTAATCGGTAAAAATACCTAATAGTCATAAGTACATGTTAGAGTGAGAATTTGATGTTGCCATAGAAGGGAAAAATGATCAGCATGTTATAAAACATAAGAATAAGGAATAAAGTTTAATTCCCGAGCCTAGGGGCAAAAGTGTAAATATGCAAAAGTTTAGGGGCAAAATTGTAATTTTTCCAAAATATGATTTTGGGTCAATTTGAATAATGTGAGTCCTAATTAGACTATATTTTAAATGATAGAGCAAGGAAAACTGAAATTCGGGCTAAAATGGGGAAAATACCAAGTTGTGGACGAAATGGTAAAAGTAGCCATTTTCGCATACGAGGTAAGTTCATGTGTAAATAATGTAGCATAATGGTTATTTTTAAGTTATTGATGTTAATTATATGTTAAGCTGAATTTTATTATGAAATGTATGCTTTGTGGTTAATTTCAAATAATATGTAAATTATGTGAACTACTTGTTAAATATAATTGTTACCGAGTATTGATTTCGGCATTCTACGGAAGACGGCAAGGATAAGTGTTTGAGGAAAAAGCCCGTTTGAACCTTAGGAATAGATTAGGATACAAGTGACATGTCACTAGGATGATTGAGCATCCGAACTCGTTGAGTTGAGTCCGAGTTCACTTATGGATGCGAATGTCCGAACTCGTTGAGTTGAGTCCGAGTTCGTGAGATGTAACTAGGCATCCGAACTAGTTGAGTTGAGTCCGAGTTCACTTATGGATGCAAACGTCCGAGCTCGTTGAGTTGAGTCCGAGTTCGCTTATGGGCGGGTTACATGATTGCTTGATTGCATATATGGCACTTATGTGCAAGTTATCCATGTATCCGAATTATATTTCGATGTGTTCAACGGGTAAAGTTCTACTGAAATGGAGGAATACTCAAGATGAAAGGGACGTATTGGTAAGTGTTGTGGAATGGATACTTTGAACAGGTATGTACTTAACCCTCGGGTTGAAAAATCGATATAACAACAATATGGTAAGATGATAAATGAAAATGTGATATGAATGTCTTGGTGGTGATTATGCAAATGTTGTTTTATGTTTGCTTATATGGTTATGTTACTTGCTATTTGCATGTGAACTTATTAAGCATTTATGCTTACTCCCTCCTTTTCATTCCTTGTAGTTTTGACAAGCCAGCTCGGAAATCGGGAACGGTCGGAGGCTCGCTCACACTATCCGTATACTATCTTGGCATAATGACTTGTATATTTTGAGTATGGCATGTATAGCATTATAATCATTTTGTATATATGGTCTTATGATATGGTTATTGAGTTGTATGGAAATGCTTGGTAATGATTAGCCATTGGAATGGCTAATCATGATCATATTTGGTGTTATGTATGCTAAATTGCTAGCTAATCCATGGAAACCATGAAATAGGTAAAATTTACCATAAAATAGATTCAAACAGCAGCAGTGACGTGAGTTTGAAAAATCACTAAAAATAGTAGAGATACAATTAGATGATGAATAATATATGGAATTGAAGAATTATGAGTCTATTTTCATATGGATGGAATAAAACAGGTATATGAGTTATATTTTATGAGATGTTTAAATTTTTGTGAAACAGGGCCAGAGCGATTTCTGGATCCCCTGTTCTGACTTTGTAAATTCACCATAAATTTTACAAAGATAATTAGAAGTCATACTTTATATGTACAGATTCGTTATTGAGTCTAGTTTTATTAGAGACAAACGGCATAGTCATTGAAGCTCTGTAGATGGAGATATCTAATTCGTAATACACAGAGGTCAGAGTAGTCGAACCCTGAAATAGGGGAGACTTTAACTAATAAACTGTACTAATTGGCCCGACCAAAAATTCTAGAAAAAAATTAGTAGATAGATGTATGAGTCTAGTTTCAGGAAAAATTTACATAATTGGATTTCGAGTTTCGTAACTCGAGATATGATTTTGAAAGCGACTGTGATGCAGTTAGCCAGCTTGTCTGGAAATTTTAAAATGAATTGTATGAGCTGTTTAAGTAATGAATTAAGTCTATTAACACCTCGTGTTCGACTCCGGCAATGGTCTCGGGTACGGGGCGTTACATTTAGTGGTATCAGAGCAGGTTTAGTCAGTTCTCGGACTAACCGAGCATGTGTAAAAGTTTAGCTATACATGCCACTGATTTGTGATAGTGTGATGTCTTCCGACGCGTATGAGTACCGTCTTATTTAGACAGGGTACTCTCCAACCGAGCTGTGCCGACCATGTTCAATGTTATGTGAAGGTATTTGAGTAAAGTTATGATTATGATAAGTCTCGGTTCAGAAAAGTATGAATAAAAGTTTATGATACATATGTGATAATATGTGAGATGAAAGTTCATGTTGTGATAAATATTCATATTTGCTTAATGCTCATATGATGTAGTGTATGTGGCTTACTTGATAAGATGAACGGAATAAATAGAAAGTAGTAGAGGTATGAATAAAGGTCATAATATTATGATACGAATGAAAATGTCCTTGTCTTGATTTGGACGTCGAATTTGATAAATGTTAATGATATATAATTTTTATGAGATAAAGGATTATAATGAAATGAACTTATCTATGTTAAATTGTTGGACTGAATTATATGATTGTAATGATATGTACATGATGATGCACGAAATGAAAGTTGTGATTGTGATGCAAATATCTATGTTTGTTTTGTAACACCCCGTACCCGAGTCCGTTACCGGAGTCGAACACAAGGTGCACACAAACTTGACTTAATCATTTCCACTGTCCATTTAAAAATTTCCAGACAAGCTGGTTACTGCGTCACTGTCGCCTTAAAAATCATATCTTGAGTTTCAAAACTCGAAAATCAGTTTCGTAATTTTTCCCCGAAACTAGACTCATATGTCCATCTACAGATTTTTTTCTAAAATTTTTGGTCAGGCCAATTAGTACAGTTTATTAGTTAAAGTCTCCCCTATTCCAGGGTTCAACTACACTAACCTTTATGCATTACGAATTGGATATCTTCCTATACAGGTCTTCAATACTGTTTCTGTTTGTTTCTATAGAAACTAGACTCAGAGAGGAATCTATACATATATGGCATGACTCATAATTATCTCTGGTTAATTTACAATGAATTTCCAAAGTCGGAACAGGGGATCCAGAAACCGTTCTGGCCCTGTTTCACGAGAACTTTAATATCTCTTAACATATAACTCATATGACCGTTTCGTTTCTTCCATATGAAAGTAGATTCATCAAGGTTCATTTACATAATTTATTCACTATTTAATACCATTCCTACTATTTTTAGTGATTTTTCACATCCACGTCACTGCTGCTGTTAGCATCTGCCTTTAAGGTAGGCTTTACCTATTTCATGATTTCCATGATTCAATTGGCCCTTTTTGCATACATAGCACAAAGTGTGATCATGATTAACCATTCCAATGGCTAATCGTTCAAAACAATTCCATACCTCATAATGATCAACATACAAACGATTATAGTACTATGCTAAAAACGTATATAAGCCATTTTCGCATGGCTATCCAAGTTTACACAAAACCGAAAGGTACATGACCTACAACAAAAGGGTAGTCCTATACATGCCATTTCAAAGTTCAACCAAAATTGTACCAAAATGGGGGCTTTGATAGTGTGGATGACTTCGACTTCGATGATCCCGAATCCGATAGCTAACGAGCGAAACCTATAAAACAGAGAGCCAAAGCAACGGGGTAAGCATTTTAATGCTTAGTAAGTCTCAAGCAATGAAATCAGCTTTGACTAAAGTATTACATTCACATAGCTAAATGAATCACTCTATTAATACACATTCTCATAATCATACTTACTTCACATTACCGACCCTTATGTTCATACACAAAAGAACAACTTAGCCAAAGGCCGGTAGCTCGTTTATCAACTGAGCGAATACTCACTTGTAAGGACTCAACTAATTCAAGCACATACGAACATACCTCATTGCTGGAATTTTCACAAGTGTATAAACTGAAATTTTACAGCAAGATTGCTCATTTCGAGTCACGTACCTTGGATTTAACCGGATACAACCACAAGCACAATTGCCTTGGTCTTAACCCGGATTTGGTAACTTGCACCATTGCCTTGGTCTTAGCTCGGATATAACAACTCGCACGAATGCCTTGGTCTTAGCCGGACATAATCACTAGCATAAATGCCTTCGGACTTAGCCGGATATCATTCAAATGCTCATGTACACATATATCAATAATCACGACACATCCATATTTCATTTTCGTTACTAAGGCTCAAACACAAAATATTTATCAAACCTTTACAATTTCGCTCAATAGCCACACACAAGGAGCATGATTTCAATATAATTCAAGTAGGGTCATTACTCAAGACTTACCTCGGATGTTGTCGAACGATTTGACGGCTATTCAACTACTTTTTCCTTCCCTTTATCGGATTTAGCTCCCTTTGCTCTTGAGCTTAATTTAACAAATAAATTGATTTAATCATTTGAGCATCGAAGAGGAATTCAAGGTACTTAGCCCACATATTTTCATTAGACATTAAAGTCAATGAGGTACGGAAATTATGAATCAACTCAACACATTAGTTAGTACTCTCCTTAGCCGAATTTTCTAAGCCAAGAATAGGCATCAATATGTTTGCCTCTAACCGAATGCATCCACACCAATTCCCCTCATGTGGCCGAATATGCATGTCCATGTTGAGGCCAATTATACACTTAATACCACACACACAAAAAAACAGCATACATTCTACTAACTAATGCATTCCATATTGTAACTCAATACACATCTATCATTTCCTTCATAACCGAAACATCATCATAAGTAAGTATATACCTTGAGATAGTATATATGTCATACCAATACATCATGTGCAAACATATATACATATATATATGCTAGAGCCGAACCTCAAGTTGATTATAATTAAACATGAACATAAATCCAAAACACAAATCTTACTTTTCATGCAATGAGCATAAATCATACTTATGAATGTACCATGGCCGAATACATCACAATACCATAATTTTGGTCATGATTAAACAAAGAACTTAATGTCTTACTCAAAAATACTAAAAAGAAAGTCCAAGAGCCATCAATCCACCATCACATATATCATTAGCAAGCTTCATATTTAACATGCAATGGCATTAACACAAAATCCACCTTGGCCAAATACCATCCCCATGATATAACAAAGATTTGAACCATGGGCTAATAAGAACATCAAGTTAGCAACCAAAACATGCATGAATCTCATGGCACAACATCAAACATACCTTAATCTAGACACTAGTATGGCCAAGCCTCCTCCTAATCCTCTTCCAAACCAAGCATGAAGCAAAATTCCTTCCTTCTTTTTAGTATTTTCGCCAAAAGAATGAGAAAAGATGAACAATTTTTTTCTTTGCTTTTCTTCAACTCACTGTAAAGGGGGTTCACTCACACACATTTTTTTCATTCTTTATTACCCATACTTATTTGTTTATTTCTTTTCTCCCATGATGTACCAACATAACATGTCTAGGACATGTTTTGCCCATGATTCCTTGTCATGGCCGGCCACTAGAACTTGGGGGGGAAATTTGACATGCAAGTCATCCCCTTTGACTACATGCACTATTAGGTCCTTATAGATTAGCCTATCACTTTTCAAAAGTGTCACACAAGTCCTACTAACTGAATTCACATGCAATCGGCTAAATCGAAGCTTGAAATTTTCACACATTCATAATTACATATTCTAGACAATAAATATTATGTTCAAACATTTCGGTGACTCGGTTTAGCGGTCTCGAAACCACTTCCCGACTAGGGTCAATTTTGGGCTGTCACATGTTTGGCCTTATATAATGTCATGAGCATGAATTAATTTAATTAAATGAATGGATAATTAAAGCTGTTTAGAAAACATAGAATGTATGCATAAGTATATTGTCTAAATGGGCAATAGGAAAATTGGTGTAAGCGAACATGAATGAATGACATGATTTTGATGATGTTACTATGATGATGGAAGTTGTGTCATATGTGTATGTATAAGAAAGTCGAGTCAGAGGTCCTACAACCCCTCCTCCTTACCAAAGTGGTACTTATAATGGAATTTCATGAGATTTGTATTGAATAAGTTTCCGATTGAGAACCCAAAGAGTACAGTGATAGAATAATTATAAGTATGATTAGAGATTGAAAATGAGCTGATAAGTAAAGTCAGAGCCAGCAAAGTATCGGATTGACGTAAAGATTATTGGAGTTATGCACTGTCCCAGTTAGAAAAGGAATTCTCCTTGGTAAACCGAATTACTCAGGTGCAAGGTCGAGAAAAGTGTAAATCGAAATTTATTCAGAATTGGCATTCTTTAGTGAATGGTTTAATATGAAATTTGTGACAAGCAAAACTAGTTGGGGAAATGATAATTGAAGTGTGAACTATCCGAGTGTGTGATTATGACTAGACAGATTTAGCGATCTCTTTTGAGATGTTCTATGTGTTTACCGTTCTCGAAATATTTCTATGGCTATTGATCTTGAAGAAATTCTTGTTATATGGGAATGTCTTCTAATTCTGGTGTTGGATGAAAGCATTGGTAGTCTGACTGGTTTATAATTTATATTGCTCTATTTCATCGGGTATTCTATTTCATTTCGTCTTATAAGAATTGATGAGAGAATACGTATGATATTATGATTATGTTTCTTCTACTTGATGCTTCATCTGATATATATGTATGGGAAGATATATTGATCTTGTTATATTTGATTTCAGTGGGATTAAATGATGTTTTCTTATGGACTTTCTTTCTTTGAAGAATTATCGAGTATTCTCGTATTTTCTCTATGAGTTTGGTTTTCGATTCTCGGCATAGTATCGTATCTTGGGTTTCTTTATTCGGATTTCTTTATTCGGATTTCTATCTTGGATTTCTTTATTCGGTTTCCTTGTTATCTTTGTTCCATAATTTGTCAATTATGACTCGTGTTCAAGTCGTTCTTCACTCGTGATAATCATGTCAAATATGACTATACTTCTAATTTGATCTTAGTAATGTGGTGATTTTAGTATTGGGATTTTTCTAATTTCTATGTAAGAATTTGACATCGATAAAGGCATAGGTGATAAAAGCGAGTTTCAATCGGTATGGTAAATTATTTATTTGAAAGATTTCATGTGACAATTATGTCGGATTATTTTTCCCAAGTCGATAATAGAATTTCATTTTGTACGGATAAAAGAGTAAATAGTTTGAACAAGAAGTGTATATTTATTAGAAAAGAGTTGGATATTAGTTTAAGTCACTACGAATGATAAGGTTTCCATATTGTGAAAGCTGAAAAGTTTATTACATGTTGACAGAGTTCGGATAGATGAGAATATTGGTAATCAAGTGTCCGAACTAGACTAGTCTACATTGAGTAAAGACTTCGACTTTCAAGAATGTCTTGTTGTATGAATTGTGATGTGTTTCAAGACAGTGAGGTAATGTGATAGTTTAGAGCATCCGATGTTACATAAAATCGAAGTTGTTAAAGGGGTTAAAGCCGAGCATTGGGATCTATCAAAATTATCCTTGTCAGTGTTGATATTGGGATGGAAAAGAGAAGGATTATTCTTGAGGCCATATCAGAATTATTTCTATGGCGGAAAGAGGAAAATGTGATGTATCCTATTGTTAAATGTTTGGCGAGATCTATAAATCATATTTGTATTGAATGAATTCCTACTCATCAGATTCATGGAATTTCAGGTCTCTTTGATTGTTGGATTTCTTGGAATTCCGGTCTCCATTAAATCAAGTTGAGATCCGGGTTTTATGTCATGATATCATGGGAAACTGAGAAGGGTTGAAAGTTTAAGAACAGTTGAGAGTTGAGACTGTAAGCTTTTAGATCATATGAGAAATTGAAGAGATGTATTGGAGGTACAGTCTAAGTGCAAGTTCTGCGGCACCAAATATGAGATTAAAAGTGAAGACCACTTTTCTGGTAAGATTTTCGAGGACGAAAATCCCTGAAGGGGAGGAGAGTTGTAATATCCTGATTTGGGCCTAGTCAGAATAGTGGTTTCGTGACCACAAAATCCGAGATAGAAATATTATTTTATGATTATTTTATGGTCTATGATATGATTGCATGATTGTGTGAAAATTTCGTGATGAAATTCTATGCCTAAAGTGCTTAAATTGAAAGTAGGGACTAAATCGAATAAGTTGCAAAACTTGCATTCTAGAAGTTTTTAGTATGAAATTGTTTTGGAATATTAATGAGGAGGTCTTAAATAGCAATTTGACCAATTTTAAGTTCATGGACAAAATTAGGACATGGAAGGAATTTTTGAAAAGTTTAGTAGTAAGGGTATTTTGGTCATTTAGTTATTAAAATGAATTAAAAACAAAATTAAAAGCCAATTTTTGTCCATCTTCTTCATTAGGCCGAAATTTCAAGGGTTCTCCATAGTTAGGGTTTGTTTCAAGCTTCCAAGCTCCATAGTAAGTGATTCCAAGCCCCATAGTAAGTGATTCCAAGCCCCGTTTTTAATGATTTTTACGTTTTTGGAGTCTCGGTAGCTCAATTAAGCTTATGCTAGTAATAATTCAACCTAGGGTTCATATTTGGAAAAATACCCATAGGTAAAATTTGTGTATTTTGGTGTTTTATGATAGAATATGAGGTTTTAAATTATGTTAGACAACTTGTGCTACTCGGTTTTAAGTGAAAACGAGCAAAAGGGCTTAATCGGTAAAAATACCTAATAGTCATAAGTACATGTTAGAGTGAGAATTTGATGTTGCCATAGAAGGGAAAAATGATCAGCATGTTATAAAACATAAGAATAAGGAATAAAGTTTAATTCCCGAGCCTAGGGGCAAAAGTGTAAATATGCAAAAGTTTAGGGGCAAAATTGTAATTTTTCTAAAATATGATTTTGGGTCAATTTGAATAATGTGAGTCCTAATTAGACTATATTTTAAATGATAGAGCAAGGAAAACTGAAATTCGGGCTAAAATGGGGAAAATACCAAGTTGTGGACGAAATGGTAAAAGTAGCCATTTTCGCATACGAGGTAAGTTTATGTGTAAATAATGTAGCATAATGGTTATTTTTAAGTTATTGATGTTAATTATATGTTAAGCTGAATTTTATTATGATATGTATGCTTTGTGGTTAATTTCAAATAATATGTAAATTATGTGAACTACTTGTTAAATATAATTGTTACCGAGTATTGATTTCGGCATTCTACGGAAGACGGCAAGGATAAGTGTTAGAGGAAAAAGCCCGTTTGAACCTTAGGAATAGATTAGGATACAAGTGACATGTCACTAGGATGATTGAGCATCCGAACTCGTTGAGTTGAGTCCGAGTTCACTTATGGATGCGAATGTCCGAACTCGTTGAGTTGAGTCCGAGTTCGTGAGATGTAACTAGGCATTTGAACTCGTTGAGTTGAGTCCGAGTTCACTTATGGATGCAAACGTCCGAGCTCGTTGAGTTGAGTCCGAGTTCGCTTATGGGCGGGTTACATGATTGCTTGATTGCATATATGGCACTTATGTGCAAGTTATCCATGTATCCGAATTATATTTCGATGTGTTCAACGGGTAAAGTTCTACTGAAATGGAGGAATACTCAAGATGAAAGGGACGTATTGGTAAGTGTTGTGGAATGGATACTTTGAACAGGTATGTACTTAACCCTCGGGTTGAAAAATCGATATAACAACAATATGGTAAGATGATAAATGAAAATGTGATATGAATGTCTTGGTGGTGATTATGCAAATGTTGTTTTATGTTTGCTTATATGGTTATGTTACTTGCTATTTGCATGTGAACTTATTAAGCATTTATGCTTACTCCTCCTTTTCATTCCTTGTAGTTTTGACAAGCCAGCTCGAAATCGGGAGCGGTCGGAGGCTCGCTCACACTATCCAGTATACCATCTTGGCATAATGGCTTGTATATTTTGAGTATGGCATGTATAGCATTATAATCATTTTGTATATATGGTCTTATGATATGGTTATTGAGTTGTATGGAAATGCTTGGTAATGATTAGCCATTGGAATGGCTAATCATGATCATATTTGGTGTTATGTATGCTAAATTGCTAGCTAATCCATGGAAACCATGAAATAGGTAAAATTTACCATAAAATAGATTCAAACAGCAGCAGTGACGTGAGTTTGAAAAATCACTAAAAATAGTAGAGATACAATTAAATGATGAATAATATATGGAATTGAAGAATTATGAGTCTATTTTCATATGGATGGAATAAAACAGGTATATGAGTTATATTTTATGAGATGTTTAAATTTTTGTGAAACAGGGCCAGAGCGATTTCTGGATCCCCTGTTCTGACTTTGTAAATTCACCATAAATTTCACAAAGATAATTAGAAGTCATACTTTATATGTACAGATTCCTTATTGAGTCTAATTTTATTAGAAACAAACGGCATAGTCATTGAAGCTCTGTAGATGGAGATATCTGATTCGTAATACACAGAGGTCAGAGTAGTCGAACCCTGAAATAGGGGAGACTTTAACTAATAAACTGTACTAATTGGCCCGACCAAAAATTCTAGAAAAAAATTAGTAGATAGATATATGAGTCTAGTTTCAGGAAAAATTTACAGAATTGGATTTCGAGTTTCATAACTCGAGATATGATTTTGAAAACGACTGTGATGCAGTTAGCCAGCTTGTCTGGAAATTTTAAAATGAATTGTATGAGCTGTTTAAGTAATGAATTAAGTCTATTAACACCTCGTGTTTGACTCCGAAAATGGTCTCGGGTACGGGGCGTTACAACACGGGTAGACACACGGGCATGTGTCTAGGCCGTGTGTGACACACGGTCAATCCCATGGGCGTGTCGTTCGACCGTGTGTCCCCTGCACGTAAATTTTATAAGTTAGAATGCATGGTAGTAAACACACGGGCAGAGACACGGCCGTGTGTCTCAGCCGTATGGAGGACACAACTTCCAGCCACGAGCGTGTGCTTTTGTTGTGTGCCCTAAATTGGATGCTAATGTCAAAAACAGAATGTCAATATTTTTAGGCACGGGCGTGTCATGGCCGTATGAAGGACACCGGGAATGGACACGGGAGTGTGTTAGGCCGTGTGAAAACTCCTGTAGGTTCAAATTTAGAATTTAATTCGCACGGGCATGTCCCTAGATGCTTAGGCCATGTGTGTCACACGGGCTATTACTACGGCCATGTTATAATGACCACATGGGCATGTTGCCCTTCCACACGGGCGTGTGCCCTATTTCAAGAGTTATTTTTATTTACTCGGTTTAAGGACCTGAGTTGGTTCCAAATGGTTTCCAATGAAAGTTTAAGGCTTCATAGGCCCACATTAAGGAGTTTAAACAAAGTTCGAAAGAGCTTTAAATTTGATAAAGTCTTGGTGACTCGGAAATGATTGTATGCATGTAATTAAGTATGGTAATGCCTCGTGCCCAGTCCCGGCCTCGGACTCAGGTAAGGGGTGTTACAGTATGTAACACAGTTTGGCACACGGCCTGCGACATGGCCGTGTGGCGATATTTTAATTACTCACACGGGCAGACACATGGGTTGGGACACAGTCGTGTGTCCAGACTTCGAATGGTCACACGATCTATGCTAAGTCACACGGCCGTGTGACCCTTGTTTTCAATTTTCCAAAATTTTCTATTTTATTTCAAATTGATCCCAAAATGTCATCAAACTATTTTTAGGGCCCCATAGGTTTGGATTAAGGCCCGTAAGTGTATATTTTCTACAATTAAGTTGTGTTATTGAATGTTATTAATTAAGTCGCATGAAAATTTTATTGTAAGTTAAATGTTTTGAATTGTACTATAATGCTCCGTAACCCTAATCTGGCGATAGAGACGAGTTGATAGTGTTACATCTACCTCCCACAACCTCTCTCTAATTTCGTATATAGCGATTTACAACTACAAAGAATAAGAAAGGGAGGCCAACATTTAGGTTTTTAGAAAGGGAAAGCGGAAAAAAATTCTTTCTCGTTTTGAATATCTTTCATTGGCATCATCACCATTCCATTTCTAAGCTTCACCCTTATACCTTTTGACTCAACCATCACCATAAACACCCCAATAGTCAATTTTGAAAAAAAAAGAGAGAGAGGGAGAGAAAAGATTTTAATCATGCCAAATTGAGAAAATTAATCTAAAATGAAAAAAGAAGAAGAAGAAATAAGAAGCCTGAAAAGCAAATGACATAAAAGAGTTAGAATTAGGACCAAATTGGGATAATTATATATAGAATTTATTATATTTTTGAAAATATTTATGTATATGTATTTTTAGAATTAAGACTAAATTGAGATAATTTATAATGATGAGGGTTATTTTTTTAAATTATGACTAAATTAACATAATATAGAAAAATTAATGGCTAAATTTATTATTATACTAATTTTTAACGCCACTTCACCCTTCTATCGAAACTTAACGAGAAAATAAAAAATCTAATTAATTGAGTGACCAATTTAAAACATTTAATACTTGGATGGCTAAAAAAACTAAATTATAATTGAGTTATTTATAATATAGTTTACCCAAAAAATATTTTTTTAAATATAATTTTTCTTTCATGAGTTCTAATTAAGAGAACATTAAATACTATAATAATATTATGCCACGACATAAAAAGTAAAATAATCACACCATCCCTGTTCATGGCTCGACTAAAAAAGAAAACTAAAGGGAGAACACATAAGTAAACCTCCGTCGAAAAGAACAATAACCAGTAGTGGGCCCTAAATAGTAGTGTGGATTTAAAGTGCAGCGGCATTCTATTTTCAGGCAAAAAGAATTAAAATCAGAAAATGTTAACGCTTTTCTTCATTTCCTTATTTCTTATTCTCGTTCTCTCCGCTCTTCTCTTCAAGTTTGCCATTTCTGATGGTAAAGTTGTCTAAGAAATCCTGTTATAGTTTCATTTTCTTCTTTGGTAGTATTTAATCTAATTCTCTCAAATTTGTATCTCTTTGTTTTTTTTTTTTTTGGAATTTTCTTATACACTTCAGGAGATTTTACTTTACTATCTAGAAGGCATGTAAAGCGTGAAGAAATTGAAGATAAGGTAATTCTTTATATATTATTTCTTAAAGTTTAAGCTTTTTTTTATTGTATTTTGGGGTATTTATATATTTTTTCCCCACTTTCCTTTTCTTGAAATTGGATAGGTTGTGTGGATTACTGGAGCTAGCCGTGGGATTGGTAAAATTTCTAATAGTATTTATTTATTTTTGTTCATTTCCTAAATTTTGCTACTTATTTTGGGTTTGTAAAATTAATTCATTAAATTCAATTCATAACAATATGGTTTGAGGTTGTTTGTTAATTTTTGCTATCTTTGATAATTATATGATTTTAGACTTCTTTTTGGGACTTAGAGCATATATAGTTTACTCATGCTAAATAACCATTTCTATTGTTTTTTTGTTTTTTTGATTTTTTTTGTTCCAAATATTGAAGAAACATCTCGTACCTAACTCTCATTGATATATCTATACAGTTCCAAGTTCCAATAGTAATCATGCTTGACTTTTAGGTATAAGAAGTCAGCTATTTTTCTGGTCTATGGTAATAGACTAATGGTTCAAGACCTTGAGTTAGTTCTTTCTTTTTTGTCAATAAATTACCACAGAAAATGTCAGGGAAGGTGGTTTGAGTTATTGCCAAACCTAGATGGAGTGTAATGCTGCTTGGCCAGTTGGTAAATACCTTCAGAACGGCTCAAATAAATACAATCTCTTTGGTAAATGATGCCTGAATAGAACTAACAGGGTGAACGGACCAGAGTTTTTGTGACATCTTGAATTGTCATCCTAAAATAAAAAGGGATTAATAGATAGTTTATCGTGCCTTAAATCTTGCACATTAGATTTACACTTTTAGTGGTGCAAAAATCTATGCTTTTTCCATCAAAATAGATTAGGGTTCTGAAATTAAAGGCTATAAAATATGTACCTTAATTTTAATGTTGATATAAAGCATACATACTAGGGTCTAGATAGAGAACACGTGGAGGTTGTGTATGGATAGCTTACTACTGACAGAATGCTCTCTCACCAATTTAAAATCAATAATTATGTTATATTATAAATTGGTGACTACGACAAGTGGAATCTGAGGGCTCGTTTAAATTTCAAACACATTTTAACAGATTCTTGGATAGTCTTATTCCGTGAAGAACTGAAAATGTCTTTTCGTTCATCTTGTTTTATGTCCCACTTTTATAAATACTATGTTCTGCCGAATTTTAGTACAGGATGACAAACCTTATTTGAATATTGCAATTAAGTTCTTGCCCTACTTTTAAGAGGTTTCGTCTATTGATAGCTTTTGCCTTTGAGGGATTTTTGAGCTGTGTTCCTTTTGTTGATTGTCTGTCTTCTATGATGTGGCATAGATTTTCTTTTATTGTTTTGCAGCTGATTTGCTTTGCTGTTTCACATTTTTGACACATTCTATTTATAATGGTGTGTTTAGGAGAAATTCTTGCTAAACAATTGGCAAGTTTAGGGGCCAAACTTATTCTTTCTGCACGAAATGAAACTGAACTGGAGCGAGTTAGGAAACAACTTACTGGTATGCCTGAGGCCTGGGTCCTAGCTTTTAATTTTTAATAAAAATTTTAAATTTATTTCCTAGTTGGCTCCTCTTTAGTATATAATATTAGTATGCTTGCAGGTAAATATGCACCTGAACAGGTAAAGATTTTGCCCCTTGATTTGACATCTGGAGAGGCTACACTCAAGGAAGCTGTAGACAAAGCAGAATCCTTTTTTCCTGGTGTTGGTGTTGATTATATGATCCACAATGCAGCTTATGAGCGTCCTGTAAGTGTGCACAACCTCATTCTTGATAGAGATTCATCAGTATTCTACACTGCTGGATAGAAATATGTGTATTGAACTTACGTTTTCTAATGTTAACCAGGTTTCTTGAAATGAATGAAAATAGAATAGTAAAATTAAATAAATCATTAGGATGTCTGCTGAAGTCCACAGTATTGGCCATTTTCTTCTTATTTTGGTTGGGAGGGGCAGCAATTGAATATTAATATTTAAAAAGGTGGTATTAAGTTTTGATCTGTATTTAATTATTAATCATCATATTTCACTTCTCAAAGCTTTTGCTTTCAAACCTTTTACTGTTGAGGGTATCTATTTTCTCTTCAGTTGCATTGAAAAATATTTAATGCTTTTTCTTTTGCCAGTTTGTTGAAATAAATACTTTTACTTGATAGATGTTTCTGTGGTGTCAAAGTGATAGATGCTTACCCCTTTCCATCCTGCTCCAAACCAAAAGAAACAGGTTTTTATCACTTTTTTTTTTGGTGAAAAGAAAAGATTACAGAAGGATAAAAACTAAATCCCCATAGGAGGATCCTCAATCAATCTTAAGCCTAGTCTTTTAGAACGAACTGACTTGGCCAATCTATCGGCAACTAGATTTTCTTCGCGAGAAATATGTTGAATCCTCCAATTTTTTAGTGTTTTGAGGATAAAATGAATTCTTCTGACGAGTGCAGAATTAGAATTTCTTGAAGAACCTACTTGAATAGCATTAACAGCTTCAATACTATCAATTTGGATGAAGACCCTTTCGAAACTTCTATCCAAAATAAGGTTTAAGCCGTCTAAGATCCCCCAAAGCTCAGCCTCGACCACCGTACAATTGCTCAAATATCTGCAGTAGCCCATGATCCACCCATCATTATGATCGCACACAAACCCCTCAACAGTTGCAAAGCCTTCATCCAGTCTAACCGAACCATTAGATTTCAAGCTTACCCAATTGCTATCTGTATGCGAAGTGTGTGGATAACCATGTGCCTTGTGATAAGCTACTTTTGATGCTAATGAGTATTGCTTTGCCCAACTGTATGAGCCTTTAAGGATCTCTTCATAACTCCAAGAAAAGTCCTGAAAAATAAAGAAGTTGCGGTTCTTCCAAATCCACCCCTCGCATTCATGTCCACAAAATCCATAACCGCTGCTATTCCCAAAGCCTCACCTTGTCCTTTCGGCGTTCATAAGTAAGCGATGTTTGAGGGCGAGCCATAAAAAGAACCGGATTCGTTGGGGTCCACTAAAACTCCAAGGCATCTCCCAAATACGTTCTTTAGGATTCAGTGTACCTTCTCATAGGCACTTTTGATAGAAAATAAGCCAGTCAATGTAGCTCCCCAGACTATTTTGTCAGGTCCCAAAGAAGGATGTGGTGGTGAAATTCCAACAATTTTGTTAACAATCTCTTCTGGAATCCACAAATGAAAAAGATCTAAATTCCACGATCCATCACCTGCAATCATATTACTAAGCGTACAATCCATTTTAAGGTTAGTAGAGCATGGAATATAAGGTAATAAGGGGCCACAATTTGGGATCCAAGGATCTCGCCAACATTGAATACTCTTATCGTCTCCAACGGACCATAGATTTTCACGGATAAAGGGTCATACCTTGGCAATGGATCTCCATAGGAAGGAACAACGCCCCCTCGAAATATTTTCAGGTAAACCACTGGGGATTCCGTATTTTGTACGAATGACCCGAACCCATAAAGCATTGATATTAGAGACAAATTTAAAACCCATCTTCATCATGAAAGAAGTATTATGATCATCCAAATGTCTCAGACCAAGGCCCCCATGAGATTTCGGTTGACACACCGAATCCCAACTTACCAAAGCTACCTTAGCGTTACCATTAGTGGATCCCCAAATGAATTTTTGAACAATGCGTTCGATCTTATCGCATAGACCTTTAGGAACCATCATTGTTTGCATAAAGTAACTTGGGATCGACAGAAGGACAGATTGAGCTAAAGTCACCCTACTTGCCAAAGAAAGTTGTCAGGCATCCCAGCTAGACAGCTTGCTATGAACCTTATCAACCACGAAGCGTAGAGTATTATTTGTAACCCTCTCGTGAAAAAGGGTAACACCTAAGTAAAACCCCAAGTTCACTTCCTGAAAACCAAAAAAACTGCTGATATGCCTCCTTAAACTACCATCCACCTCTTTGGAGGAAAAAATATTCATCTTCCTCGTATTTATTTATGGCCCGAGTAGTTACAAAAATCATCAAGAATATTCTTGATGGCCTGAGCTTGATGTTCCTCAGCATGACCGAAAAGGATCAAATCATCTGCGAAGAAAAGGTGAGAAAGCGGTGGACCATTGCGAACCAGTCGAATAGGGGACCATTTTCCAACATTAATGGCAACATGAATATTGTGACTCAACCACTCCATGCACAAAATGAATAAATAAGGAGATAAAGGACAACCTTGTAGAACACCTCTAGCTGGTCGAAATTTGGGAGTTGGAACCCCATTCCACAACACCTACATAGTAGAGCTGGAAATTGCAGACATAATAACATTATGTAAAAAATTAGGAATACCTGCAGCTTGGAGCAACGAGTCAATGAAATCCCAACGCACTCTATCATAAGCTTTTTCCAGATCAATTTTGATGGCCATCCACCTCCTATTTTTCTGCGTGCTCCTCATAGAGTGGATAACCTCTTGTGCAATGACTATATTATCTGTGGTATTCCGTCCTGGTAAAAAACCAATCTGCTCAGAAGCTATAATTTTGGGGAAAACTACTTTAAACCGATTAGCAATAACCTTCATAACCAGTTTGTAGAGAACAGAGCACAAACTAATTGTTCGAAACTGAGCAAAGCCTTCTGGATTTTGGGTTTTAGGGATAAGAACAATAAGCGAATTATTTAAATCCGGATCAATGTTTTCACCAGCAAAAATCCCCTTAACCCATCTGCAAACGAAGGGTCCAACATGATCCCATTGACTTGTAAAAAAGGGCGTGAAAATCATCACTTCCTGGAGCCTTCAAAGGTGCCATGTCAAACAAAGCGACTTTGATTTCCTCATCAGAAACTGGATTATTAAGGAGGTTAACATCCTCGTCAGTGAGGGTCGGGAAAGCGCTTGTGGGTAAACCTCTCGTCGGGCCAGGATGCTCACCATACAAAGATTTATAAAAATTGACTGCTTCGATCTTTAGCTGCTCTTCATCCATGATCCACTCTCCCAAATCATTTTTAAGGCGGTTATTTGATTCTGCTTCTTTCTCCTCAAAGTGCGCGTGTGAAAAAATTTGGTGTTGCGATCCCCCAAGACTAACTCAAACAAACTGACAAGGCATATTATGTAATTCTCTAACTCAAACAAACTGACTTGTATTGATAGTCAGTGCATGATAGTACATGATATTTTGCTATAATATTTCTAGAGATAGTTTCATAGCTGTTTATTTGAACAGTTGCATCTCAAGCATAGAGTGGCTTTTCCTATGCTGTTTATTGTTATTATTGTTGTTTTTGTCATGTGCAGAAAACAACAGCTTTGGATGTAACCGAGGAAAGCCTTAAGGTATGGCGGAGTCCTTGTGCAATAGTAATTTTTAGATCTAGTTGATATATTTGAAATTCCATATGTTGCTACAAAATTTCAAATGGTCATAGGTTTGCTGGGGCAATATACGTTCTCAGTCTAGGTATCATGGAACATTACATATGAATTATATGTATAATTTTCTATTGTCTTTAGAAAGTAAATATTTCATTCTTTTTCTTTGCTACTAGGCTACATTCAATGTCAATGTATTTGGGACAATATGTCTCACACGGCTACTGACACCTTTTATGCTGAGGAGGGGAAGAGGTCACTTTGTTGTGGTATGTGGAACTGAATAATATTTCACCCATAGAAAATTGCAATTATTTTCTTTTAATCGTAAGAAAAAGGAAGTTATGTGAAGACTAGCTCATCCTTAAAATATTGGATGAATTCATGATATTTTTGGGGCATTTACCATGGCTTTACACTTCTGGAAAATGGTTGATCAGATGCTGCAGGCTGTAAGTTTAATTGCTATTCTTTGCATTTTACTTTGTGATACAGACTTCTTCTTTCCCCTATTTGCTGTCCAGTTGCTTAGCATCTTATATGTTGATGGCATGTTTTCTGAGTTGTCAAGAGCTGAAAGTAGAGTTATATTGTTTCCTTTGCTTTTGATTTTAATCAATTTGGTTGTGATAGATGTTTGGTTTGATTGCAATCATGTGCAGATGAGCAGTGCTGCTGGAAAGACACCTGCACCTGGTCAGGCAGTATACTCTGCTTCTAAATATGCTTTAAATGGATACTTTCATTCCTTGCGTTCTGAGGTATGTAGAGAATCTTTCCTGATGAGAAAAGGAATCATCTCATTGCCTTGTTTCAGGTTCTAAGAAATGATTCTTGTGAGATCCTATGCTGAACTAGTTTTTTGTTTGTAACGAACCAATGGGCCATTTCATAGAAACTATAAAAATTCAATTTCCATCTGAAGGTCAACTTTTTCCTTTAGCAGGTTTAGTCATTTTAACATGTTTTTAGTTAAAAAAAAAAAAAAGAAGAAGGCCTACTCTATAGTTTCTGATGCTGTAGTTCTATCATTCTATGGTTAACATTCACACGTTGTGGGGATACAAACATGCTGTTAGTAATAGTATATATCCTGAGTCAGAGAGTCTTCCTGACTTGGGTCGGAACCAGGTGTTTAGGGATCAAAAGAAGTAAAACGAGTTTTAGAAGGCTTAACATTACTAGGAATTCAGTTTGGTGACGCAACAATTTTTGAGTAGTGCATATGCTGATTACATGGATTTTCCTATCTATAATTGATTAGGGAAATCATTGTTCAGTATAAAAAAATTCAGATGTGAAAGCTGAAAATTATTATGTAATTTGTTAGTGTTAAGAGTGTTATTTGGTTTAGTCATTTCCGTTTCTGCTAAAGCTTACTATTGATACAATTGATATTTCATAATGGTGCCACCGGGAGTAATTTCATCCTTTGCAAGGTTCCAATATGGATTCTAGATATCTTCTTAGTTATGCAATTGAAATATCAAATGGTACAAGGAGATTATTGCCTTTCTTAAATTCACAATAAAAGTTCAAATTCCCTAGGATTTGTTGGTCATAGGGACAATTTTGATGTTGGATGCTGAATTTGGTGAAGTCTAGTCTGCGTAGAATACAACTAATCTTGTATTTGAAAAATAATGGTCTTCTAGTTTGGACCATTTTATCTTAGCTTCTCTGTGTTATGATTAGGATACTTTTTTGTGCTTTGAGATGTTTTCAACAGCCTTCTGAATGTGGAGGTCTCGTTGCTTGAAAATTTGTACGTTGTTTTGCATGTAACAAGGTAAATTGTTAAGTTCTCAGTGAATTGATTGATACTTTTTCAAATCTAGGAGTGGGAAGAGTAGGAAGGGGGCAATTTAAAAGAGATTGCAATTGAAAAGCCTGGTAATGCACAGAAGTCCAACATCTCAGAGGGTTCAACTGTGATGATATGTTCTGTATTTCAATATTAAGTGCAATAAGGGTTACGCTAATGAATAATGGAAGAGTTTGTTTAAAGATTTGTGGTTCTAGCATAGTTTTTATAAGTGAATTTTTCAAGAAGTTTTTGGCTTAGAGTATTTGGACTGCAGCATGGGATTTGAGTTGAGGATTCCTTACACTCTTTTAGAGGTGGGCTAGTTTTATTAGAATTAAAGTTGTTTCGGGTTTCTTAGCTGTTAGGGAAGTTTGAAAACCTGTTAGAGTTTATATTGAAGGGACACTAACTCATGCGACCAAATTTTTTCTACTTACCTCCATGAAATGTGTGCATGGAAAGGGCATTGTTGAACGATAAAGGATGAGAACATTTTCTAACCTATCCCAGGTGTTTGGAAGAGCGAGTGGTTTTCTGCAGTTTATATGGCTAAGTTGATTTACTATTGATGACAACTTAAGTTTTTGTGTTTGTCAAAGGCTGTGTTTATTTATTTACTTATTATTATTATTCCTAAATTAGTAAGGGTATAAAGTTTGGGTGACTTTACTTTTCCTACCTAAAAGAAAAAAATTGTCTGGTTGTAGACTTAGTGTGGAAGTTGTCAGCTAGTAACATATACCACAAATTATGTTTTGTTTTCTAATGGCTATCTGTCTTCTGCTTCTTCTTTTTTTCCTTTCTCTCATTCTTCCCCGTGGTCTTTTATTTTCTGGCATGCAGCTTTGTCAGAAAGGTATCAAGGTTACTGTTGTTTGCCCAGGGCCAATAGAAACATCAAATGGCTCTGGAGCAACTACTTCTGGAACTAAGGTTTCCTCCGAGGTTAGACCCTTTTTTTCAACAGTAAAACTTTTTGGTTCTCAAAATGTTTTTCAGTTAACTGCAAATTTGTTGTCTTCCCTAACTCCTATAAAAGTCAGCTTTTGTCCCTTTTTCGCTGCTGTTATGCTATCACAAGAAGTGAGCAAGGTTGTTACATCCTTTCTTGTACAAATGAAAAGTTTTCCTTCATGTTCATGCCCTTTAACAGTCATTTAGTATTGTGCGGTACTTGTGTAAAACATTTCTCAGATCCAATTGTAGACACTGGACATGATTTTAATACTCCTTTTTTTTTTTTGGTTTATAGAAGCGTGTGTCAGCTGAAAGGTGTGTAGAACTCACAATCATTGCTGCCTCTCATGGTTTAAAGGAAGTTTGGATATCCTACCAGGTATTTGCGTAGTAGTTTAATTTCTTTTTGATCATGCATACTAGTTTAATTTCTTATCATTTGTTTTTCACTTTATGTCTAATGATGATCTTTTATGTTATGTGTCAAGCCTTACAACTAGGAAGTATGGAACAGTATAACCAATAACTATACGCTATATGTTAAATCTAGATAAGCAATCCAAGGATAAGGAGGCTGGGGTTTAGTTGGAGTGACTCCTAATTTTGTCAAAAGCAAAAATATAGAAAAATGTTTGGGGGAAATTAAAAATATAAGAAATATAAAAATTTAAGCATAATTGAAAAGAAGAAAGTATAAAGAAATCAGACACAATACTTGATACTGGATTTGCTACTTTCTTAAGGCACCTATGTCTTCTCCCTTAGTTTCGATTGTTAAACAGTCCAATCCATTATTTTTCTCGAGCTTTAGAAATAACTTTGGAGTCAAAGGTATAACTTCTGTAATCACTTAAATTTCTCAAGCTCTACAAGAAAAGTGTCATGTTGATTCTCTCTTAACTTAATGCTTTTTTATCGTACTTTTTTATTTACTAATTCAGTTTTTATATAATAACAAACTTAGCTTTCAAAGTTACGACATTTTCCATTTTTGCTCCTACCTTTTATTTGAAGCAAATGAACACTTGGGCTTTTATTTTTAGTCAAATTAATCAGAAGTTAATTGAAAATATGACGTGATCATTAAATGCCTAACTTGGCCGTTAATTGTTGCCGTGTGATGGTTCACATGTATTTCATTATTGATTTTGTATGCCACCTTAGTAAATAATTTGAAATTTCAGAATTTTCCAAAATTTTTAAAATTACCGAAAACTAAGAAAGGAATAAAAACTCTTTGAAATTTAAAAAATATAAAACATACATTAAGGGTTTGTTTTGATGGAATTTTAAAATTGTAGGTTTTAAAACACATTATTTCAAAATGTTGTTTTTGTGATTATTTTGTTTGAATATATAATTTTCTTAGAAAAATATAGGCTATTGAAATTTTATGAGTTAAAAATGTTATTAAAAGAAGAAAAATAACATAAAAATAAATAATGTAAAAAATGTGATATGTATATCATTATATTTTAATAATATACACTATAAAAAAATATATTAGAATTACATGAAAATGATATTTTGACATTTAAGTTTTTTATTTTATAATAGGATCATGTGTATGAAATGAAATAGAATTATGATGAATATTGAAAAATCACCTACTGGGGTAGAATTTGAATATCATTTTAAGTTATTAAAATCCTATTTTGAAATTTCTTACAAATTTTAAAATTCTCTAGTATTTTAATCAAACAAGAAAATTTATTTTGGAAATTTGAAAACTTTGGTTGTGTTTACATATTCTAAGGAAATTAAATTATGTTTTTATTCTCTTTCCTTATTACACTATATAAACATAAATAAACTAGCTCTAGAGATGAAATATAGTTAACTTTTTGTCAATCTATTCTTCTCTTAGTAACCGTTAACATAGTATTAGAGCACCTTGACTCGATTTAGTGAAATTTGTTGTTTTGAACATGGATCATTAGGGTATTTTTGGGTTATTTTTTCAAAGTCATCTTTTGGGTACAACTCCGTCACAGGGAGGTGAGCCACCAGCTCGACAGCCAAACTGTTAATTTTGGCATCCAGGCTCATGTGCTGCTAGAAGATCCAGGTACCCTCTTCACGTGTCGGCTCGTCTGGGCGCATGGGGCGGTGTTCGGCCATCGACTTTTGTTTCCAATGTCGACTTGGTCCGATCATAGCCTAGTGGTTGGGTGCTTGATTGGTTGAAGGTTTGTGGGTTGTTTTTTGATTTTTTGAGGTTTTACATTGTTTTAGTACTGTTGATGGGTACTATTTGGGTGTTCACGACCACTGTTTGAGTATTGTTTGAGTGCTGTTTTGGGTTGTTTGTATTCTTTCCTTTTGTGGGTTTTGTTGGCTTTCGTCATATCATGGTTCCCTTTGCTTCGTTTGCAGATCTAGGTAAATCTAATGCATGTTTTATTTCCTCTTCATCCAAATGATTTATCGATTTAGGAGCTATAGATCATATGATAGGTAATCTCAATTTTTTCTCTACCTTTCAGTCACAAAATTCACCTTCCCTTGTTACTATTGCTGATGGATCCACCTATAAAGTTGTTGGTTCTGGAAGTATTAACCTAATGCCTATCACCTTATCATTAATATTAAATTTACCTAACATTGCCTTTAATTTAATATCTGTCAGTAAACGTACCCGTGACCTAAATTGCTCCATCTCGTTTTCTTCCCGATCATTGTCTTTTATAGGATATTGTAACGAGCAACACTATTGGTAAATGACATGTATTTAATGATCTTTATATTTTCTACTCATGCATGGCTTGTCCCATTCTCTCTCCGATCGAAGCACATTATTGATTGAGACATCCTCTTTTTTTGTTGAAGAAGTTATGCCCTTAATTTCAAGACTTACCTTTTTTGGAATGTGAAGTAGGTTACTTTGCGAAACACTGACGGAGCCCCTTGAGATCGAGATAAAAAAAACGAGCTAGTTTCACTTTTGAATTAGTACATTCAGATGTTTGGGGACCATGTTCGGTAGTATCTAGACTTGGATTTTGATATTTTGTTATGTTTTTTTATGAATATTCTCAAATGACATGGATATATTTTATGAAAAATCAGAGGTGTTTTTTCATATTCATGCTTTTTGTGCTAAGATAAGAACTTAGTTTCTTGGTCGGATTTTGTGCAATAATAATGCTAAATTTCGACTCTTGCAAGGCCTTTATGACCAAAAATGAGATTCTTCATCAATCCTCTTGTGTTGGCATGCCATCTTAGAATGGTGTAATTGAACAGAAAAACAAACATCTCCTTGAGATAGCTAGAGCTCTTTTATTTCGAACTGAAGTAATAATTTTGGGTTGGTATTGTTTTGACGGCCTGCTCTTTGATCTATCGCATGTTCCTCGTACTTGATGGTGATAACCCAGACAATATTCTATTTCCTTCCAAACCATTATTTCTTATAGAACCAAGAATTTTCTAGTGTACTTGTTTTGCTTGAGATGTTTGGCCTCATGTCACAAAACCCTTAAAGTGTGTATTTTTTGGGGTATTCTCGTCTTCAAAAGGGGTATTGATGTTACAGTTTAGACTTCAAGAAATATTTGGTGCCTATTGATGTTGCATTCTCAGAACAAATATCATTCTTTTTAGAAGAGATGCCTTCAAATCTTCCAAAACTGGGGGAGGAAGATGATTGGTTAATGTATATTGTCACTATTTGGACTCTTGTTCTGACAGTCCATCAGTTATTTAAATTTGTTCCAGACGAAAAGAGACTTACGATACATGTCTGATGTCGGTGTTTCCATCATCAGATCCAACTCTATTCTATGTAAAAGTAAATGCCAATTTACCTATTCTATTTTTAATTTTGTTTCATATAACCATTTGTCTCATCCATACTCTTTAATTAATCCTTAGATTTTATTCTATTCCTAAGACAATTCAAGAGCCTTTGAATCATCCTGATTTCTATGATGCAATGTTGGAGGAAATACATGCATTAGATGAAAATGGTATTTGGAACCTAGGGGGTTTACTTGTTGGTAAACAGGCTGTTGAGTGCAAATGGGTATCCACTGTTAAGGTAAATCCAGATGGCTTAGTGGCTAGACTTAAAGCTAGATTAGTTGCAAAAAGATATGCTCAGGCTTATGGAGTGGATTATTCAGATACTTTCTCTTCTGTGGCAAAACTCACCTTTGTTTGTCTATTCATCTCACTAGTCACTTTTCATAATTGGCCTTTACAACAAATTAGATATCAAGAATGTCTTTCTTTATGGGGATCTCGAAGAAGTATATATGGAACAATCGCTGGGTTTGTTGCTCAGGGGAAGCATGGAAAGGTTTGTCATCTGAAAAAAATCCTTTTATGGAATGAAACAAAGCCCTTGTGCTAGGTTTGGAAAGTTCAGTGAGATAGTTCAACAGTTTGGGTTGAAGAAAAACAGTTGTGACCATTCGGTGTTTTAAAAATGATCTGAGGTTGGAGTCATTCTTGTAGTATATGTTGATATTGTTATTACAAGAAAGACTTGGGTCAATTGTAATTTTTAGGGATAAAAGTGTTGAGAAGCAAGAAAAGAATTTTTCTATCTCAAAGAAAGTATGTTCTTGATCTACTGGCAAAAATTGGAAAGTTGGTAGCTAAACCTTGTAGTACTTTAATGGTTCCCAACGTGCATCTTACAAAAGATGATGGTGATTTATTTGATGACCTCAAGAGGTATAGTCGGATAGTCGGGAAATTAAATTATCTCATTGTAACTAGTTCGAATATCGCATTTGTTGTGAGTATTGTTAGCTAGTTATGTCTGCACCCATGGTCAAACATTGGGCAACCCAATGGGCATACTCGTATCGAGTGTTTTGTAGATGCTAATTGGGTCAGATATAAGATAGATAGGAGGTCTACTACTGGATATTGTGTTTTTGTTGGTGAAACTTAGTATCATGGAGGAGCAAGAAGTAGAATGTTGTATCTCGGCCTAGTGCAGAATTGGAATATAGGGTTATGACACAGTCCACGTGTGAAATTATGTGGATAAGACATTTGTTAATTGAAATTAGGTTGTATTTGTAACTAGCAAAGCTCTTTGCAGTAATCAAGCAGTTCTTGAAGAAAATTTACTTTAAATGGAAATGTTCTTAAAACTATTATTGTTCTTAACAATTGGTATCAAGATTTGAGTTATATCTGTTATTACCATTGATATTTGTTATATCAATCTTGTATTAAACTTTGAATTACATATGGTTGAATATTTTTGCAATTCATTCAAATAGCAAGCAATAGCAAGAAACAGGTAATATGTACTTGCAAATAACGGAGTTAGAGTCTGAAAGTCACTCTTGGCTTTTTAAGTTGTATAATTGAGAATTTTATTTAGTTTTCATGCATGAGACGGGTTGTCAACGTTCTTCTTGTGCAAGTAGTAGGTGAGAACAAATTTTGATGTTTTTACTTTTTTTTCTTCAGCCTGTACTTGCGGTAATGTATCTGGTGCAGTACATGCCTACAATTGGCTATTGGCTCATGGACAAGGTATGGTCTATCATTCTTATTTCAGTCCATTCCACGACATGATCTTATTTGTATGTTGATAGTCTCCCAAAGTTTCCATAAGACCCTGTAATACTTTTAACTGCAATTAAACTGTTGTTTCATTTCATGTTTCTTGTGATTAATTTCTCGAAATCGTTTTGAGGGTTTTGCTTTATAGTTTTCTCCTTTTGTCACTACTTCAGTTGTATTTGATTTATATGTTAATCTAATGTGAGTTCGTCTAGGTTGGAGGGCGCCGAGTGGAAGTTGCTGCGCAGAAAGGCAACACCTACTCGTTGGGATTACTTTTTGGGAAAAAGAAGGCAGCTTGATCTCAACCATATTAAATCTTTTTTCTTTTTTACTTGTTAGGCTACTGGGATCACAGGATGTAAAAAATATCTTAATTTCTATTGCAGACTAGATTGAGATCTTTACTATTATGTCACTTGTTATGGCACATAATTAGGGATCAAAATAGTTGTTAATTTCTATTTATTTCTGTTAAAATTGTTACACAAATGTGCGTTTAGGGGAGGGGTTTGTTTAACGAGAATGGGGCATTTTATGCCCAGCCTTGTAACTGAATGACAGTTGTTAAGGCTGTTATTCCTCCTCTCTTTTAGTACTTGGTGCATGCTGAGGTTAATTTTTATGCAATTACAGTATTATTCTCTCAATTCTTTCTTCTCTCTTCTTTGCTACTTTCTTCTTCCTCTTATTTTCATTCTCTTCTTCTAAAATCGATCGCTCGCATCAAGGTATCAAAGCCTCTTGTTCTTCATGGCCAACGACGGGGTAACCACTAGACTTCAAAAGGAAATGAGTCAACTACAGCAGGAGTTCACCCAGCTAAAGTTAGATCTGGATATTAAGATTGATAGCAAGTTCTAATCATTCCATGATACAATAACAAGGGAGATTCGAACTGAGATTCGCACGGGTCTTTAAGCTTTATTTGAGCAATACATGGGGCAAGCGACACCACCTAGTGCTGTTGGTCCCAACTAGGTAAATCCAGTGGAAATAAGCTTAGACAAAGGGAAAGGGATACTGGGAAGTGTTCTTCTTGAACCTTCAAAGGAGGAGTAGTTGTTACTAAAACCTTTGCGAGATTCAAAGAAAACTGGAACTTTGTCATGGGGTTTTTCAGGTGATGTCACTAATAACCTATACAGACTAGATTGCCCACGTTTTGATGGCACGGATTTTCGGGGACGGTGGTCAAAGCTTGAGCAATTTTTTTCTTCCAAATGCGTCAACGACGAGGCTAAGGTCAAGGTAGTCATGCTTTATTTGGAAGGCAAGGTATTGGACTGGCACCATTTTTTTGTTCAGAGGCGTGGTGGGTTACAATAGCTATCTTGGGAAGACTATGCTCGTGGACTTAGGGATCAGTTTAGCTCCGACACTCTTTTAGATCCAATGTCTAAGCTGGTCACTTTGAAGCAGCACGGGTCAGTTACTCAATTTCATGATACCTTTGTCAGATTGCTTAATCAAATAGATCTTACTGAGGAGCATGCCATTACCATATTTGTTAGTAATCTCAAGCCAGAAATAGGACAATATGTGAGGTTATTTCCACCTTCTACCCTAATGGATGGATTTCGTTTAGCCCGAATGGTGGAGAATATTATCTCGGGACCTGCAAAGAAACTACCATACAATGGAGGGGCCGTTGGACCATTGAAACCATTTTTGCCACATGTTAAACCTCTTTAAGCTGTTCTCATTTCCAACAACACAGGGGGTTCTAAGGGTCCTGTGAAATCTTTATCTCAGGCAGAAATGGATGATAAAAGGCGTAAAGGGCTTTGTTTTTGGTGCGCCTCCAAATACACTTCAGGACATAGGTGCCAAAAATCTCAACTGTACCAATTGGTGATTGATGTTTTCTCTGATGGTGAGACCGCTCCAAAGAGCCCCGAAAACGAGTTTCAAGACTGCAAGGAGAAGTTGGAACAAGGGGAACTAGAAACTGAGGTCACATCACCTGTACTCTCCTTGCATGCCTTGCATGGGTCGCAAGAGCACAATATTATGAGGCTTTTAGCTCGCATAAGACACAGAAGTTATTATTCTAGTGGATTAAGGGAGCACACATAACTTCATGGACTTTAAGTTGGCTAAGCGATTGGATTTATACTCTGAACAAATTGCTACCTTACGAGTGATGGTGGCTAATGGAGTTCGGTTGTCCACTATGGGAATCTGCAAAAATGTTCAGTGGGATGCTCAAGGATCTTCATTTACTACTGACTTTTATTTGTTACCTTTGAAGGGCTGTAATATTGTACTAGGAATCCAGTGGCTTCTATCTTTGGGGTCTATCATATGGAATTTTTCTTCTCTGACTATGCAATTTGAACATCGAGGAAAAAATCATATCTTGCAGGGAGTTGTTCCAGGCAGCCTTCAACTAGTGTCTAGCAGTTAAACAGTAAAATGTTTCAAGATTTTCAGCTACGGTCCCCAACCTATGCTATTATCTTTTAGTCAACAAACAGTACTCACTCTGCCAAAGTCTTACGATCATCCAATGCTACTTCAATTGTTAGCCTCTTTTGAGGATGTTTTCCAAGTACCATTCAGGTTACCTCCTCCTAGACTTCAGGATCATCGTATTCCCCTAATGGATGAAGCACGAGTGGTCAAAGTCAGACCATATCGGTACCCTACTATTCAGAAGAACGAGATTGAAAGATTAGTGCAAGAAATGCTTCAGGAAGGGATCATAAGGGATATCAATAGTCTCTTTGCTTCACCTATTGTCATGGTAAAAAAGAAATATGGGAGCTGGCGATTATGTGTGGATTATAGGCAGCTCAACAACATGACCATCAAAGACAAATTTCCCATTCTTATTATTGAAGAGCTGTTGGATGAGCTTGGTCAGGCCACTTTCTTTTCTAAACTGGATTTAAGGTCCGGATATCACCAAATTCAGATGTGGGAAAAAGATATCTATAAGATGGCATTTCGAGCCCATGAAGGCCATTATGAATTCTTGGTTATGCCATTCGGCCTAACCAATGCCCCATCCAGTTTTCAAGCCTTGATGAACACTGTTTTTAAATCGATTCTGCAAAAATTTGTCCTCGTTTTTTTTTATGACATCTTAGTTTATTCTAAGGATTGGGATGATCACATGAAGCATTTGGAAGCAGTTCTTCAGTTGATAAGGGATAATAGACTTTATGCTAAAAAGTCTAAATGCAGCTTTGTTACTGATCGGGTTGAGTATTTAGACCATGTTATAACAGCAGGAACTGTCAACATGGACTTATCAAAGATTGAAGGAGTCCTCTCTTGGCCTACACCTAAGAACATCAAGGAGCTTCGAGGATTCTTAGGGCTTTCTGGCTATTACAGGAGGTTCATACGCGAATATGGGACCATGGCTCAACCACTGACCTTATTATTAAAGAAGGATCAGCAGTGGCAGTGGACAAATTCCGCACACACCGCTTTTGTAGCTCTCAAAAAAGCTATCTGTAGAGCACCTATGTTAATCCTTCCAAATTTTCGGGAACCCTTCTGTGTCAAAACGGATGCATGTGGTAATGGCATAGGGGCTATGTTACAACAAAGAGGGCAACCCGTGGTATTTTTTAGTCGAGCTTTGGGAGTGAAACACCAAGCCCTATCTATATATGACAAAGAAATGTTGGTTGTGTTGCTTGCTGTTAAGAAGTGGCATTCGTACTTGGTGGGGAGACAGTTTGTTATCAAAACAGACCATCAAAGTCTAAAATTCTTATCAGAGCAGCAGGCTATTACCCCATATCAACAAAAATGGGTGTCTAAAATGCTCGAGTATAACTATTCCATCATTTACCGCAAGGGGTCTCAAAATATCGTGGCTGATGCCTTATCTAAAAGAACTCATGCTCAAATTCATCAATGTTTGGGGGAGTCGACCCTCACTTCGTCCGAGCTCTGGGATAAAATTCTACAAGCCAACTTGGATGATGAGAAATTACAGAAATTATCTAATGAATTGCTCCATAATCCTCAACTCCATTCCAAATACTCATGGGATGGTAGAATTCTTACGAGAAAGGGGAAGATGATGATCGGCCATAACACAGACCTTAGAAGAGTAATCTTCGATTTGTTTCACAGTGAGGCTGTTGGTGGCCACTCTGGAATACATACCATGAGGCGTCGCATAGGTAGTTTATTGTACTGGAAGGGGCTTTCACGAGATGTTAAACAGTGGGTTCAAGAATACATCACGTGTCAACAATACAAGAGCGACAATGCGGCCTACCCTGGCTTATTGCAACCATTACCAATCCCTGATCGAGCATGGGCTGCTGTCAGTATGGACTTCATCGAAGGCATTCCTTTATCCAAAGGTAAAAGTACCATCTTGGTGGTGGTTGACAGATTAACTAAACATGCTCACTTCATAGCTTTGGCACATCCTTTCACTACCGCAAGTGTTGCTCAACTCTACTTGGAGCATGTATACAAACTGCATAACACCCCCGAGTCCATAGTCTCTGACAGAGACAAAATATTTCTTAGCAGCTTTTGGTAAGAACTCTTCAAACTCCTCAGTACTAAATTGTTTCTCTCCACTGCTTATCACCCGCAAACAGATGGGCAAACGGAAGTCCTTAACAGGTTTCTTGAAGGATATTCGTGATGTATGACTGGTGAGAAACCTTCAGAATGGGTTCACTGGCTTCCTTTGGCAGAGTGGTGGTACAACACACACATCACTCGGCCATCAACAATACTCCTTATACTGCCCTATATGGTCAGGAACCTCCAACTCACTTACCCTACCTGCCAGGATCATCTACGGTAGCCCAAGTGGATCGCACACTCCAGTATCGTGAAACGCTACAAAAGCTCCTTCGGTTTTACTTGAAGCGAGCTCAAGAGCAAATGAAGCAGTTAGCAGATACGAAACGATCCACTTGAAGCGAGCTCAAGAGCGAATGAAGCAGTTAGCATATATGAAACAATCTGATCGGTCGTTTGCAGTTGGTGACCTCGTCTACTTGAAGCTCCAACCTTACAGGCAGCATTCACTGAGGAAGATGTGAAATCAGAAGCTTTCTCCCAGATTTTATGGTCCTTACCCTGTTGAAGCCAAAATCGGTTCGATGGCCTACAGATTGAAACTGCCGGAGGGAACGAAAATTCATCCTACATTCAATGTATCTCAATTGAAGAAACATATTGGTTCCACCACATTCTTACCTACCTTACCAACTGTTGGAACAGATGGCTCGATCCTGAAGGAACCAACACGAATCCTTGACAGAAGAATGATCAAAAAAGGGGAATCATGCTATTACGGAAGTGCTAGTCGAATGGGCAGACACATTTCCAGAGGACTCGACTTGGGAAATTTGGACTGAATTTTAGAGGCGATATCCTAATTTTGATCCTTGAGGACAAGGATCTGCTGCAACGAGGGAATATTGTTATGGCACATAATTATGGATTAAAATAGTTGTTAATTTCTGTTTATTTCTGTTAAAATTGTTACACAAAAATGGCACGTTTTGGGTGGGATACTTTAATGAATACGGTGCGTTTAGGGGAGGGGTTTGCTTAACGAGAACGGGGCGTTTTATGCCCAGCCTTGTAACTGAATGACAGTTGTTAAGGCCGTTATTCCTCCTTCTCTCTTTTAGTACCTAGTGCATGCTGAGGTTAATTTTTATGCAATTATAGTATTATTCTCTCAACTCTTTCTTCTCTCTTCTCTGCTACTTTCTTCTTCTTCCTCCTATCTTCCTTCTCTTCTTCTAAAATCGACCACTCGCATCATCACCTTACCAAGCTAATCTATACCTATTTGTAAAAGTTATCTATAACAATGGCATTCCTCAATGTCAATTTTAGTGTTCAACAACTAATATTTGGTATTAAATGATTTTGAAAGGTTATTTAGGGTATAAAATCTTTAAAGTATTTTGATGGATTAATAAAAGGGTTAGAAATAAAATGGAAAGGAAAGAAAAAATTGTGTAAAAGCTATAAGTTTATGGATGTAAAAGTCTTCAAATTTAAAAAAAATTAAGTTCTTATTTTTATTTTTTGTACTAAATTGGGAATTTAAATTTTAAATTGCATCAAAAACTAAAACACTCTCAAAATTTTTAAAATTATTATTATTATTATTTTACACTTTGGGTATTCTAATTGTCAAAATGCATTCGATAACTTTAATGATTAATCGCCTTAGTTTTTTATTATGACGTGACATGTGATTAAAAATAATTAAAAATAAAATTATTAAATTATTAAATTTTAATAAAAATTATTTAAAATTTTATAAAATTATTAAAATCATAAAAAATTATAAAATATATAGAAATATAGAAAAAAATTATACAATTTTATAAAGTAAGAAAATTATAAAAAGTGTAAAGAAATACAAAATTTGTAAGAAAAATTATAAAAATTATTGTACCAAAAGAAACATTTTATAATTTTTTATTATTTTATTTATTTTTATTTTTATCATTTTAAATCACATATCACATTGTATTGCGACATGTGATAACTTTAATTGAAAAAAAAACTGGGGTTTGTTAGTCAATGGTTAAAGGACGTTTTTATGTTTTTTATAGTTTTTATGATTTTTATAAATTTTTACAATTTTTTATATTTCTTTTACTATTTTATAAAAAATTCTAATTTTCAATAAAATTTTATATTTTTAATTAAAATTTAATAATTTTATAATTTTATTGGTTTTTATTTTTATAATTTTTTGCCACATGTCACATAGTGATTATGACACAAGATGATTTTAATTGAAAAAATAGGGATAGTTAAAGTTAACAGTCAAAAGGTCTTTTGATTACTTTTACTAACAAGTACCTAATTAAGTAAAAAAACACCCTTAAGCCAAAATTATATATTCATGTTACATTTTTATTATGCTATTTTTATTGCATTGTAGTAATATTCAAGGTATTCTATATAGAATTTGGCATATTAATAATTTGTTTTACATAGATTTTGAGATGCTGATATATTTGTCATATTTATGTTTTTCATGTCATGTAGTGTTTTACTTTTTGTATTGCATTTGCATTTCAGTTATGTTGCTTAGATATTTGTATATGTTTTGAAATGTTATAATTCTTTTTATGTGTATTTTCATTTACGTGAAATGTCCATATTTTATTATCGTTCAACTATTAATATCTGTATAAAACCACTATTTTAATATCATGTTTATGTTGCATAATCATGTTAAGTTCAAAATTACTTTGATTGACAATTCAATAGTTCTCGGTTATGTGGAATTTTGGTATAATAATGAGAGAGATTATTTCTCTATATTAAATTTGATAATTTGACATTTATATATTGTTTTAAGGTTTAATATTTGATAAATTGGTAGTGTATTTTTTATGTCATAAGTAGTTTTAAAAATTTATTTTTAATATTTTGTTATATATTCATAGGACACTTGTTAAGTTTTTGACTTGCTTGTAGAGTTTAACAACTTTGTTGATAGTGTACCAAATATTATTCCTTATTTTAATAATTATAAATGAAAATATTTTGCTTATGGTAATTATTTCATTTAAAATTTAAGTTTCTTGGCTTTTGACCCAAAGTAATCAATACAAGTGGTTTAGGCTTAAGCAAACATAAACGACACACTGAGCATGCTTAGGTCAAATAATAAAAGCCTGTTAAAGGCAAATAACCCACATACATTATAGGGTAGACAATTAAGGCCTATCAAGGGATCTTCCCTCATAAAAGGATTAGTGCTTATCTTTAAAATATCCTCATCTTCTTCTATATTTTTAATTTGAAGCTTCCTCATAGCACAAAATATATGAGGGATCTAGTGAACCTAAATTCACGAGGGAGTTATGAATAAAGTTGTTAGATTCTCCTAATCAATCTTAATAGAATATGAAGTTTATAAAAATGTATGTATGCCTCTAAGTTAGGTTTGTTAACTTTTAAACCTAAAAGCATCTCTTTTGTTTTCCATTGTTTGCACCAATACTAACTTAAACATTTGAGGACACTCCAAAAAAAAAACTCAGGTGCCTTTTAACCCTTTTCTCTTCTTTTGAAATTTATCTCACTTATCAACACTTTATCAACCTAACTTATTAAAAACGACATCAACAAATTGGCGTCGTATGTGAGAACTTCGGCCAAGCAATCTAGCCAAACACGTTATCAACACTCAAACTTTGAACTAAGGTTATCATTTCAAGCTACTTTTTAGTCGTCCATTGTTACTTTAACTACCAATCCATCTCCCAAACCCACAATCATAGGAAACACTAAAATCTCCTCAACTACTTATATAACACCCCATATCAATCCCGACATCCAATACAGATAGGAGATGTTACTGGAACATTTTCTTAACTAGTAAACAATTTTTCTTTCCGTAAACACCGTTTCACGACTTGGTGAAAATTCTTTAAAACCATTCTCATAATTTAGAAAGCTTGAATAAATTTTTAAAATGATTTTGAATCATTCTAAAACCATTTCAAACTCAATTAAGCATACATACATGTATCATATCAGTTTATAATTCAAAGGTTAACATAAACATTCAAATAGTTTTAGAAGTCACTAGATTTCATAACATTCAAATACTTCAATTCCTTTAATAGTCTAAGTCTCTATGTATATGCCACGATACAAGTAATAATTACAATCAACAAAGAAACATTAAAACCTCAAAATCTTGAATGGTGATACGATGCTTCCAAGTCGGAATAGTAAGCTTCTTGACAAGTCTACAACTTATGCATTTAAATAACTAGTGCATGAGATCGATGAGTGTAATAACTACACAATGATAAACCTATTTACCTATTTCTTATTAGCATTGAGCCCTTAGGAGTAATAATTCAAAGATCAATCATGACACACTGTAACACTCCTTAAATTTCAGATAAGGAATCTGATACTATTCTAAGATGGAAAATAGCAACATTTTGAGAAAAAATTGAGAAATTAGTTGATAAGGGATTCTTATGAAAATAAAGTCGATATTGTATATGAGAATTAATGAAAAAAATTTTAAAGGTGAGATTGTGGCAAAATGACTAAATTGCAATTTCTAAAAATGAAGTTTGAGGATTAAAGTGCAAATTTGACTAAAATATGAAATGTGAGTTAATATTGCTTAATTGGCATAATAATAAGTTATAATATATATGTTGTGATGAAAATGTAACACCCCAATCCCGTGACCGTTACCGGAAATCGAATACGAGGTGTTACCAAGCTTACTTCATTTATTTCCCCCCTATTTATTATTTAATTTTTTTTTGTTCCAGGCAAGCTGGCTAACTGTATCGTAGTCTCTTTAAAAATCATATCTTGAGTTCTGGAACTCGAAATCCAATTCTGTAAATTTTCTCCGAAACTAGACTCATATATCTATATGGGGGAATTTTTGTATAATTTTTGGTTGGGCCAATTAGTACAGTTTATTCATTAAAGTCTCCCCTGTTTCAAGGTTCGACTACACTGACCTCTGTACCTTACGATTTAAATATCTCCCTGTAAAGGGCTTCAATGCCTATGCCGTTTGTCTCTAATGAAACTAGACTCGATAAGGAATCTTTACATATAAGGCACGACCTCTAATTATCTCGATAAAATTTACGGTGAATTTTCTAAGTCGAAATAGGGGATCCAGAAATTGCTCTGGCCCTGTTTCACAAGAATTTAATTATCTCCTAACATACAGCTCATATGGTAGTTTCGTTTCTTCCATATGGAAATAGACTCATCAAGCTTCGATTACATAATTTATTCATTATTTAATTCCATTTCTACTATTTTTAGTGATTTTTCAATCTCACATCACTGCTGCTGTCAGCATCTGTTACTAAAGCAAACTATGCCTATTTCATGATTTTCCTTGATCTAACTAATAATTCATCATACATATTACAAATTATGACCATGACTAGCCATCCCAAAGGTTAATCATCACCGAGCATCTCCCTACTACACTATTACCAAATCATGAATTTAACACGAAAATAATCAGCCATGACATATGGCATAATAATCAGTAGGCCTCAACCAATACTCAACCAAAACCGAATTACCAAGACTTGTGTCCAAACATCATAGAACCAAATCCAACCGAACATTATGCCATTTTGGCATGGCTAAAGTTACATACCAAATTTCAACAAAACATAATAGCCTATACATGCGAAATGTTCTCCTAGACCAACTAAAAGAAGATACCAAAAGTTGCTAGCGGTGTGATGACTTGATGACGGTCCGAGTACGCAAAAAGTCGAGTCCAAGAAACCTAAAATAGGTGACAAGCAAACACCGAATGAGTATATAACTCAGTAAGTCATAAGCATTACACTACCATCCATTAATAAAATTTTCACAAGAGGAAACAACGAAATGAGGCTAAGTACTCCATCCATACCGAACTATGCCATAGTTTCTTAGACCTTACGATTCAATCTCATTCCAAGTCCTACATTGACATTTCATACGCTATTCAATATAGTAATTGAGGCATTTCCATACATCATTTTATTTTCATTACAATCATACAACTAAACGAACTTTCACCTATTCCACGATGAACCTTATGTACGTGACTTCAATTATAATCATCACATAGGTTCAAAACTTACCACGCTCAACTCCAAATATAAACATAGCACCTATTAGCCATGAACTCAAGGTACTTACCCTTTCCGCTGTCCAAAATCGACTCGGTAAGGTCGCACCCTTAATGTAAATAATCTATAGAAAATACATAGTGGGTTCGCACACATAGTGCTTAATAATCAGCCGCGCACACTTAGTGCCATATACTTTAAACTCGCACACTTAGTGCCATGCATTTCAAGCTCGCACACTTAGTGCCATGCATTTCAAGCTCGCACACTCAGTGCCAATCTCTCAACCGTGAACACTTATTGCCCGCACACTTAGTGCCGAAAACCAGCCACTCTATACGCTTCACTTCTTTTTTACATTCGACAATTTCATCTCTACATACATATACATTTGTATACATTTCACCTCATTAAACACAATTGCATAGGTATTACGATCGTTTAAATCAATACCAAATATATGCTTAATGACTTACCTTGTGTTGGGTAGAACGGTTCCAACTCGGCTATTCGATTGCTTTCTCCTTTCCTTTATCCGATTTAGTTCCCCTTTGCTCTTGAGCTTAATTTAACAATTAAATTGATTTAATCATTTTGAATATCAAAGAGAAATTCAAGGTACTCAACCCTTATTTTTAATAATAAGACCAACCATACACCTATAATAACATCCAATTCATTAATTATTTTAGCACACGCATGGCACATAAGGTTAACTAAAGCTACATTCACTTATAAGATAGCACCCTTAATGAGCTCATACCATGACTATTCCTAACCGAATTCAAATAGAGAATTTAGTACAATTACACATTCTTACTAATGTATAATTCTAGCATGCTTTAATATTTTATACACCTCATTCGCCCTAACCATTCACTTAACTTATATGTACAAATTCCATCTCAAAATTAAGAGTTGCAACTACAATTAGGTTACAACAATGCCCATCAATGACCGAATGCTTAAGCACAACTATACTAAAATTTATCCAACATCATTTTAATTTGCCCTTCACTATTTTTTTCTAATCATCAAATACAAAGTGATTTACATATATATATTAAACCAAACTTGCTAGCACACAATATTCCTTAACCGAATGTCATAAACCCAAGCCACACATTTTGATCATTAAGACCCTTCAATGACCCCATTCGGTACCCCCCTTATGAACAAACCAATTTCAACCTTCAAGAAAAAGTATATGTACCAAGAGCTTCAAACTACTTGGCGAATATCAAACCTCCAAACAACCAAACTTAATCCATGGAATGAGTAGAACTTGAACTAATCACCTTATTTATACCTAAATTTCCAAGAATTTCAAAGTGCTTACCTCTTCCTAAGCATCATCCAAGCGAATCATGAACAAAAGAATTCCTTTCTTCTTCCTCCCTCAAGTCACGGCAATGGAGAAGAAAGATGAGCATTCCATCATTTTTTCATTTTACCTTCTTTTACTAACAATATTTTATCTCCAATAACCCAATTTCTTATTATAATATCTAATTAACATAGATATTGCCCATCAACAATCCATCTTGGCCGGCCACTACAAAGGAATTGGGGAATTTGACATGCAAGTCCACCCTTGTGTCATCATGCATTAACAAGCCATTTAAAATTAGTCTATCATATTTCACCATGTCTCATATTGATCCCTATTTAATAATTTCTCATGTAATTGGCAAAATTAGAGAATGAAACTTCCACATACTCATGTACACACATAATAAGCATAGAATATAGCAATTAATTATTTTTATGACTCGGTTTTGTGGTCCCGAAACCACTTTCCGACTAGGGTCACATTAGGGCTGTCATAGAAAATCACTTTTGGGACTAAATTGAAAAATATTTGAAAGTATATAGACTAATAAATTTCCCATTTTTATTGAGAAATGAGTAAAATTGTAATTTTCTTCATCCAAGGATTATTATTAAAATTTAATTGTGAAATATGAGTTTTAGATTGGATAAGTGCTTATTATTCTGAAGAAATTGTGCTTTTGAGGGAAAAAAGCGCAAGATGATAATCTTATCATTTAAGGTATCATGTAAGGGAATTTTACTAATTTCTCCACAATTTTTATAATGTAATATTAATTAGATTATATATTTGATGTGAGATAATTTTGGACTATTGAGTCATGTATTAGAAAAGTGGGCCACAAGTTATGGAATTTTAGATTTAAGTGTTGGATTTGGATTTTTGGCCAACATGGATGATACTTTTAATGGGAAAAGTAAGTTAGAAAACCCCCATCAGCCATTCTCTTTGCTGCTGCTGACTAGCCTCTTCCATAGAGGTCTTCTTTTCTCCTCTTTCATTTTTCAAGCTTTTTTTTTTCTTCTTAAAATCTCTTCAAAGATCCAACAACCACCTTGAGATTTAATTAAAATCACCTAAAAAAAACTCTTTCATAAGCTTGAATCCACCTTCAAATCTCTATTTTTCAGTAAGGGTTTTCATGGGGTTGAGAGAGAAAATAGAAGCTAGAGAGAAAAAGCTTCATCGAGGTAAGAAGTGTTGATTTTTATCTAGCTTGTTATTTAATATTAGTTGTTAAGTACAAGCTCGGAAAGCTTAGATTCTAATGTTTGGTTATTTGCTGTATATGAGAACATGAGGAAATGTTGGATGTTAGGTTTTCAACAAGAATGAGAGTGGATTCAAACATTTGGAAGTTTGATTTTGAGTATTGATGCATCCACGAGGTAGATACCCTTGGATATTCTTACCTTTCGTATTCTAACAGGTTAAGAAATGGTAAATTGTGTAATTAAAATGAGTTTATGTTGAAATAAGATTTTAAGTGAAAATTTGTAAGTTCTATGTTTTAAAATATTAAAATAAAAATTGATAAGTTGTGGTATAATATTTGGTTATCAAATGCCATATTGATTAATAATATGCTATGGAATTGGTTTTTCACGGAATTGGCAATCATAAGTAATTTGAAATATAGGAAAGTTTAGTGACATATGATATTTTAAGTGGAAAATATATTAACATGGCAATATGGTAATTATGTGACTAATGTCCTAATTTTTTTCAATGTTGTCAATAAAGTCGATATATAGTTATAAATGAGAAAAACATGTTACTAAGATAACCAACTTGTATATTAGATAAGATTCATATGAATTAATGTAACACCTCAAAATCGATTTGAAAGTTCGACTGGATTTAGAGCATTACAATAGTCACCGGAGCAACCCGTTTAATAAATCGTTCTTCTATACACACTAAAAATAGGAATTTTAAAACATACAAATAACTCATGTAATAATATCATGCTTTGAGAAAAAAAATATTAGAACCAATTAACATAGCTTAATAAAATAACTAATCAATTAACCAATATAAAAGAGACTCGCCAATCAAACCGTCCTAAGTACATGCTAAGTCTAAACTAAGTGAAAATGTCATTATAAAATATGGATTGTTGAGACTTTTTGGGCGATACTGCTCGATAACGAAATTTGTAACATGCCAAACCCAATTTTATAATAGGATCCAAGATTAGTGTATTACTACTTGAAAGTAGACTGACTTAAACACATTTTGGTAGAAGCTTTGAAGAATTCTTACAAGTTATAGAATTAAAACAAAATTTTGTTGCTATTTTAATAAGGTGAAAGAAATATCATCACTTTGAAAATATTATATAATTCATATGGCACATAAATTCAAATATGATACTTCATAAATAGAATATATTGACTTAAACACAAATATTAATACTTCATAAAATTCTTATAAAAACAAAGTCTTAGTATACAGAAGTTCTTTATACACATCATTTTCAAAATGCACTTATATATCATGCATGATATAGTTACAAAACAACCAACTCACAATCTTAACAACTCTCTAGCGTAATCTTTGATCAAAGTCTTCCTTCAATCAGCAAATTTTTGATAAGGAAAAATGTAACAAATAAGTTCGTATGAACTTAGTGAGTTCCAAAGAGAAAGAAATATGAATGGAATATATGATATGAATCTGACTAAGGATCTGGGTACGTGGTTGGCATGAATAAGGTTTATATGTATGGTCATATGGGCATAGTGTATGTGCCAAAGGAATAGTAAACCGATGTATAGATTGTCTCTGTATAGTACTTGCCATCTGGCGAACTGTGTGATTGTGTTTGACTTTTTGATTTGATATGTTTAAAGTACTAATGATTATTGATAAGACTTATTATGGAACTCAATAAGTTCTTTGAACTTACCCTGTTTCCTTTTTTCTTCTCAGGCTTACTATTGAAGGAAGACATTTTGTTAGACTACGCTAGAAGACATCTGCTACTATGCGACTTCTGTTGTTTTGTATTATGCATGATGATGGGGGTGATGTCTGATTGTTTTTTGAAAAGAAATTGTAATTAAGACTTGTGTTAAAGAATTATGGCTCTATAAAGTTTCATTAAAATTTATGGAATGGTTTAGAAGTATTTTTATTTAGGTTGATAAAACATATTATTGAAATTCTATACGCCACTTAGCTTATACTATTTTCCATATTTTATTAAAGGTTTATTTCAAATATTATGGTTTTATAATGTATATGCCAAAAACAATTCAAGATAATGATTTCTAAGAAGTGACATGTCAGATTCAAATCCTCCTAAAAGATCGAGTTTGGCGTGTTATAGTAGACATGTCTACCATATTTTCGGTTCAATAGTAGCGTTAGGCATGCTGAACATGCAACCAGTAATATAGTGGTGAGAATAATAATAACAATTCATCATAAATACAGTGATAATAGACATGCAACATTTATATATCATCATTATAATATTCGTAATTCAATTCTCAGCTCTCAAATTCTAGCATGCTCATAATATCAGGGACACAATTGAGTGTACAAAATCTCTAAAAATAATTTGGGGATTATACAGTGACTAATCTGAACAATTCACAAAATTTTGGGCAAAATTATAAAATAGAGGTCCCACGGCCTTGAGGCCAGGCCGTCTAACAGTTTGTGACCGTGTGGTAAACGTTAAAAATTACCCTATAGAAGAGAAACGACCGTGCGGCAGACTATGTGGAAGAGCTAAGGTCGTGTTCTTCATGAACTAGCCTAAGGTTTACATAGGCATATAGTTGTGTGGTGGTCGTGCGGGAAACCTAGTGGCCTTAATCCTACACATAGTTTGCCCTAATTCACTTGGGAAAGAACATACACCTTTTACTGGGAGTTTGATCAATGTCCATCATGCCCGATTCTGATTTGTTTTACCTAAATTTGATTCTTCAAATGATATTTACACCCGAATTAATGATTGGTTTCAAGATTTGACAAGATTAATAAAAGATTCGGTAAGAACCGTAAAATATTGATTAATCGAACATAAGATTAGCATCTGATAGAAATATTACGAAAATTCAGGATCTAAACATCGAAATCAAGATGTACTTACCGATTATTGGCAAGAATAGGGATGTTATTGACAAACATTTTCAACTCTAATAGAAATTAAATGCACGAGGAAGGATTTGATTCGGGGAAAGCAAAATAATTGTCAACAATTATGATGAAAATATGGTGTAAAGAAAAGGGAAAGAAAATAGCAAAAGAAGAAATAAAAAGATGGAGAGCAATTCTATTAGAATTTGAAAAATGGTAATATAAAAATCTAATTAGGAAAAGAAAGTGGAATCATAATTCTATTGGAATTTTGAGAAAGGGCAATATATGAATTCTAATTAGAAAAAAATTGATTAATTCTTAGGATTTGTAAACCCTAGGGGCAAAACATTCAATTTACCCAACTTAAGAGTGAGGGGCGTTAATTTGTAAATTTCCTCTAGCCTTTTCGAAATTGGAAAAATGAAGGGAAAAGAGGGGGCTCGAACATGAGTCTAGAGGGCTCTAGCACTTTAACCATTAAGCCTATAGCTTATTTCTTAACTAATTTTAACAAAATAAAAGGGGAAGGAGGGGGCTTAAACCTTGGCTTTTAAGGAGGATGCACCAACGCCTTAACCATTTAGCCTATGTCTTATTTCTTACTTATTTTAGACACTTAATTGTATATATGTTTTGGGGCATATTTGCCGAAATCACAAAGTTAAAAGGAAAAGGAGGGGTTCAAACCTAGGACCTTAGGATAGATGCTCTAACTCTTAACCATGAAGCCTCAAGCTCATTTCTTGCTTAATTTTATTTCTTAATTGTATATATTTATTTCGGGATATGATGTTTACCCTAGTTTGCCGAAAATAATAAAAATATAATAGGGAGAGAATCGAACTCAGGTTTCAAGAGATCATTAGGCTAGAATATCCACAATTACCCATATTTATTTACTATTTTAATGCAAATAAACTTTTTTCATTTCCATCCATTCACACCACAATCTCATACACAATACATGTTTATCAGACTCATATTTAATTGCATTTAAGTGCCAAAATAATGCTCCTTGAGCTATCATATATCATATTTCATGTGTGCGTTAAAAACAACATATCACATATCATATTCACATTTTTTTCACATATTACCTGTTATAATAGCATCACACAATACAACCCAACTTACTTAGGCATGGCTTATCAACAAAAGCAACAAGTATAGGAAAGACTTACTCTCTAAACTTAGGATGGGGATTTAGGTTAGGAGAGAGAAGAAAAAGGCAGTGGAAATTCCTAGTAGAAGATTAATTTCCTAAAAATTGGGCAATTTGCCCTTTTGGTCACTCCCTGTTTCTCCCATTTTTCAATTAGGTCCTAACTCAATTAAAACACATCATTTTCAAATTAAACCTCGTAATCAAGTTTCGTTTGGTTATATTGTTTTAATACTTTAATTATTTATTTATAATCTTAATTTTGGTATCTATTTCAAACCCTCGATTTATTTACAAACGTATAAAGCTTTATAAATCGGGACGTGACCACTCTAGATTTTTACAAACCCGATTCTTCTAACCTGGTTTTTGGGATGTAACACCATTCCTCGATGCCACCCAAGCTCCCTTGAATCCTTATTTCAGTTTGCCCATTCCTCCAATATGCCAATTATTCTTATCTTTATCTACTCCATCAAGGTAAATTCCTCTATACTTTTGCATATAATATAATCATGCATATCGCTTAAGTCATTACACTTATTACTTACTACTATGTCATACAGTTTGCCATTGATTACTTAGTCAATTCATATATATTTGACATCCATCGTACATATCTACATGGTATGAGTCATATTCAACATGCTTATTTACCATTTTCATACACAACAATAGTTTCAGACAAACTCAAACACAAACTATCCAAACAGTTCATTATCAATGATAACCCAGCGACAAAGCATAGAAACTCACTTGGACTTATTCACCCTCGTCAGCTTAGCTTTTCCAAATGCCAGAGCCTCCATCATTCTAGAAGCTAAGCACAACAACCATATATCGGTTGAATCAAAGGTATTCAAGCCTTAAAACCTAGAACTTAGTTTAAAAATTTATCAAGAATTCTTTACCCTCTCTTTTCCTATAAACCACGAGTACAGAAAGATAAGGGAGCTTACTAATTCTTCAATTTCTCTACTTCCAATCAATTCTCATGACCACTGCTTCATGTAGGACTCTCTTAAATTTTCTTCTTCTTCAAAACAACCGAAGAAGATGATGCAGAGGATAAGAAAATTATAAACTAATTGAGGAGAATTCTTTTCTCCCTCACACACACATATATATCCTAATTTAGCACAATCTCTATAGTTAACCTTAGCCATCCATCATTAATTATTTTGTCCCTCACTAAGGAACCAGCCAGTGCCAACCTTACCAAACTAGAATTGAAACTTAAGTATTTACCAGACAATTACAAAATTTTCCAAAATTCCAAGTAAAGCCCACCAACCCATTATTTTGTTCAATTGACTCCCAAAAATCCTTTAAATTCGAGACCTTAAAGAAATCTAGGTGTGACATTACCCATTTGATGAGGCTCAAATTGAATCATAAGACCCTTTGTATTAATTCTAGACCAAAACTCATTTTATCTAGAGGTTGACCCTTTCAGTTTTTGGCTCGGTGGATTGAACATCCGAGGTTTTCAGATTTCATAAAAAAATAAAGTGGAGTTTTAATGGTAACATGTTTGATTTTCTCTTTAAGTTTATTTCTAGCATCAAGGATTAGAATAAGTCTATCTATAGTCATATCAGTGCTCGTAAAAAGAAGTTGTTCAACACTTTATCTAGCTTACAGAGGGCAATGAAATGGTTCAGTTCGGTTGATACAAAGGGAGTTGGAGGATAGAGAGGAGCTAGACTCTATTCTTCATCATGAAGAGCTTTTGTGGAAGCAAAAGGCTCAATGTGATTGGCTTAATTTGGGGGATCAAGATACTAGGTTCTTTCATAACTGCACATTTCAAAGGAGGAAAGCTAATCGCATCAATACTTTAAGGAATCAGGTAGGAGATTAGATCTTTGACTTAGATGATATCTAATATGAAACGATCAGTTTTTTTCAAAAGTTGTATGGGGAGCTACCAACATTGTTGGGAGACTTGCCTCCTAGTTCTTTCCCATAGCTTGACCAATGTCATAAGGATTTCTTGGGGAAGGTGATTTCAGATGAGGAAATTAAGAGTGCTCTTTTTAACATGGCACCTTTGAAGGCCCCTGCCAGTGATAGTTTCCATGTGCTTTTTTTTTCCAAAACCAGTAGAGGAGTATTGGTGGCAATATTTGTGAGCGGTTCAAATAAGTGTTTGATGGTGAAATGATAGATCGGGGGTTAAACAACACGCTTACTATTCTCATTTCTAAGGTACCTAACCTTGAGAGTATCTCCGAGTTTCAACCTATCAGTCTCTATTCAGTCTTATACAAGTTGAGTATGAGGATCATAACTAATTAGCTCAATGTGGTTTTTCCTAAAATCATTGCACCTAAGCAAGCTGGATTCATTCGGGAAGGAACATTTCTGATAATATTCTTACCTCTTAGGAGGTCATACATTCTATAAGGGTAAAAAGAAGATGTGGATGAAAGTCAAAATTAATCTAGAGAAAATGTACGACGAGACTTTATTAATGGTTTGCCCTGAGCAGTTGGAATTCTATATTTTCTCAGGAAAGTTATCATGCCAGCTATTTCGAATTCCACTATGCAGATTTTGTGAAATAGGGTGCCAACTCAAAATTTCATGCCTGCAAGAGGGATTTGTCAGAGGTGCCCTCTATCTCCATATTTGTTTGCATTGTGCATGTAATGGTTAGGATATGGTATCCATTCAACTATTTTAAGTGGTGAATGAAGTCCTATCAAATTGTATCGTTCGTGCCCAGAGTTATCAAACTTATTCTTTGCTGATGATCTGGTTATTTTTTCCAAAGTTGATTTACAGCATGCTTTGAATCTTAAAGAAATTCTTGACATGTTCTACTCTCTTTCAAGTCATCATGTTAACGCTCGTAAGACCAACATTTTTTTCTCTAGAGGTGTGGACAGTGAACTAAGTGATAGGTTGAGAACTTTACTTGGCTTCCAAAGAGTTCATAACCTTGGAACATACTTGGAAGTCCCTCTCTTCCATGACAAAGTAACTTATGGTACATTGGGTTTGTGCTGAAGAAGGTTTGAAGCAAGCTGAGTAACTGGGATGCTAGGCAACTTTCTTTTGCAAGCAGAATTACTCTCATACAATCAGTATTTCTTTCCATCCCAAATTATTTTATGCAATCTATGAGGATTCTAAAAGGTGTATGCGAACAAATTGAACATATCGTCTAACAATTTATAAGGGGGTCTATTAATAGAAGGAAGAAGATGTCTTTGGTTGATTGGGACTCTGTTTGTCAACCTCGTAGATGTGGAGGTTAAGGTTTCAGGCACCTAGAGGACCAAAATACTTCTTTCCTACTAAAGTTGGGGTTTAACCTAGCCTCAAAGGATAACGCCCTTTGGGTTCATATTCTTCGGTCAAAGTATGGGATGAAGAAGCGTCTACATGTTAGCATAGTGCGAGGAAACTGTTCTTTTGTCTAGAGATCCCTTGCAAGGTATGGCCTCTATTGTGCGAGAACTTAATTTGGTCAGTTAGGAAGGGGAATTCTGTCTGGTGCTGGAAGGATCTTTGGATTCCGAACTTAGGGTCGTTGTTAAATTACATGTTTGCTTACAAGTATTTTAATTTAGATTGTACTCTTAGCGATATGGTAATAGAGGAGGGTATGTAGAATCTTGATCTGTTCATTGCCAAAAAAATAGTAAGCATTCCTCCTCTTCACCCTTTTGCATGAACAAATAGAATTAATTGGCTTCGCACCTCAAATGAGTTTTGGGTTAAATGTGCATATTGGTCTCTCAAAAAAGCCATGTGGAATTCGAAGGATAAGTGTTGGAAAATAGGTTAAAAGTTTTAAAGACCTCAACGTGTTCGAATTTTCTTATAGCTCGTGTTTAAACAACATATTCTTATCAATGTGGAGAGGATAATGAGAGGCATTGACCATGATGGCTTTTTTTTTTTCTGTTACGTAATCATGATTTTGAGGACATTCTTCATGTGCTTAGGGATTGTCATGCTGCTAAAGAAGTCTAGTTAAGTATTGTGCTAATTAATCATCAACTTAGTTTCATTTTTTTCTCTAGTAACTTGTTTGAATTGATAAAGTCCAATTTATGCAATCCTTTAGGGATGCCAAATGAGGGGATCAATTGGACTTGCCTATTTGTTTTAATTGCTTGGCGCATATGGAAAAATAAAAACCTTTTTGTGTTTCAAGGAATAACTTGGAGTTCCTCTAACAATATTAAATCATCTATTAGCTAAGCTAAGTAGTTTGATTTAGCTCATAAGAAGGCCTCACCAAGATAGTTTGATATTGCTCTTAACCTACCTTTTTCAGGTAATTGGATTAACTTACATACTAACGAGGTTGTTAAGTTAGGTGTAGGTTTTATTGCTACTAGAAGTGTGGTACGCGAATAGAATGAGGGTTACAACAAGGTAATTGTCCATGCTGATAGTTTAGAGGTGGTCAATGCCTTTCAAAATAGACACTTGGCTGAATCGACCTCAGCTTTGGTAAGAAGGATTTATCTGATATTACAGACTATGGATCAGTGGAGTGTCAGACATGTTCCAAGAGAGAAGAACCAAGTGGCTGATCACATTGTTAAGATGGCTTCTGATAGGATAGAAGATGTGCATGTGTTTGGTAACATTATTGAGTAGCTCGGAGCTAGTCTTTGTGCTGAAAAAACAAATGGCTTTCCCGCATATGATGAATTAATTTAGATTTTTCTGTGTGTTTTTTTCAAAAAACTAATTTTTCCTTTCCTTTTTGTAGCTTTTATCGGGGGTATATTGATACTAAGCTGACAATTCTTGTTTAACTTTTACACATGTTTAATAATTCAAAATAAAAATAACCTCATAAAAATTTTTCTATAAAAAGTGTGAAAAATAATAAGTAGATAAGAGCTATTTATCACTTAATATAGAATATTTTCAATTAATTCAATTTTATTTCATTTATTTTAATATTATGTTATCCTATCAATATTTTACGTTTAAAATTTGAATTTTGTTTAGAATAAAGTGAAATATTTTAAAATTAAGGATAATATGTATAATTTAATTTTTCATAACTTAAAATCTATATTTATCAAACAATCTAATTACATTTTGTAATTAGTTTAACTAATATATCAAACAAATTTATAATTTAAATTCCATACTTAAATTTTCAATAAATAAATTTAATACTTATTTATATAATTTTTTAAATTCTAAAATGAATTTTAAAAGAATTCAAAAATTTTAATTAATTTCAAGAAAAGATTTGAATAAGTAATCTTTTTTAACATATTCCATCTAGAGAGACAATTTTTCAAAATCCTTACAATTTTATTTAATTTGCCTCACTAAGATAAAATTTAAACTTCAAAAATAATCTTTTATTAAATTATTTTATACTTATAGAATTTATTTTATTAAGGCTCAGTTTACATTCACATTACTGCGACATCTTAAGAAAAAAGATTTATAAATTTTACAAATATAATTATATTCATATTAGAATTTTTTATATTATATATTTTTAACATAATTATTTTCTTTTACTTGCCGTATCTTTTCTTTTCACCCTTCCCCCAATTCAAACTTAGGGTAAGTTTGGATAGATGATTAGATGCGGTACAGTATATTTATTTTACTTTTTATTTCACGCTATAGTATCGTTATAATATCTAATTTCATCACCACTATTATTTTTACATTAACCATAGATAAACGTACCATCCAATTAAACTCATACCTAGTCTAAAAGAATAAACTCACCCCTAGTCAAGAACTGGAACTGAAAAAAGAAAAACACTGACAAAACTGGAAGGGCCTGTAGCAAGTGTTTGACAACAAAGAATCGTACTGGCCTTCCTTCTGGCATCTATTTTTGAACCTTTGGTTTTTGAAGAAAATTGAAGACTGATTGTTGAAAATCACATGGCAAATTTATTTCTATACTTAATTCTAGCTATTCTATCTGAACCTCACGCCTAAATTTGGGGAACCTTTTCCTTTTTTTTTTTTTGACCTCTCCTTAGATTGTTTCCTCAGATATTGTTGGGAAAAATTGGGAATCTCCTTATTTTTAGAATTTTCACACTCTCTTCTTTATCTATTATGATTTTCAATTTCCATTTACTCTTTTCTTCTTTCAATTTCCCGAAGCTTCAAATCGTCGCATGATTCTGGTGAGTTTAATTCAACCTCTTTTTTATTCTTTATTTTTCTTGTTGGATTAGATTTTTACTGCTCTCTTGAAAGCTCTGGTAAAATCGCTCCCCCCCCTTTTGGTGTAGCATCTCTTTTCTGGGTTTTACCATTTTTTTTTCTTTGTTTGCTAATTATTTTTTTCCAGAATTTTAAATGCAAACACTTTTATTCCATGTTGTAAAAGATATATAATGAACTAAATTATAAGGTTACTAGTATTTAAATTTTAAAGTAACATAATATAATTAGGAATTGGTTTTCTGTATTGTTTTCTTATATTTAATTAAATAATTAGATCGAATTATCTTCTTAGCTTTTTATATAATTATATTAGAATTTTGATTAATATTTATTTAATTATATTTTATATTAATTCTGATAATTTCTTCTCAAGAAGTAACCAAAAACATTTGATATGATTATACTTTTGATGGTATTATTTAATTCATACACTCTTTATAATTTTCTTTCTGTAATATGTTTTTTTATATTATATAAATTTGTTTGATTTTATAGAAATAGGGATCGTATTGTAACTCATTATGTTTATATGTCTAATGTATTTTTACTATAAATTTTAGACATTTTGTTTGTTTATTACACTTTATGTTAAACTAAATATATTTATTAAATTTACTTTTATATGTGTTTTTCTTTTAATACAAGATTAAAATAAGATATCATTATGAACACATTGACAAATAATCCCCCACTCTGAAAAGTTGAAGTTAATGGAAACGAGAAATTTATTTGCATTGTTTATTTTGCAAAAAAAAAAAAAAAACCCGAAAATATGACATCAAACATTTTTCTTGAATTGCCTATTTTGTCTGTGGTTAATGTTCCTAACTCTACTAATGGCTGCTAGCATCTTGCTTGTCATATGTTGCAAAAGCTTGGATTATTCTGGTTGTTGGGAGAACCTGATTTGACTTTCCTATGTTCAACTCTTTGACTAGTGTGGCTGTTTCTTTGTTTCAGCTTTCCGAAAATTGTGGTGTTTGTTGCATGCAGTATGATTGAGCAACTAGTTAACATTGTGGTTTATGTGGCCTTTTGTGGTTTCAAATAATTTAGATTTTTTTGATTGAGCTGAACTACCGCCCTTAGTTATTTCTTAAGTAGATCATATTCACTATGACCGTTTATTTGACACACACTAATAGTTCTGCTTCAGTTGAGTCCAGAATCTTCCTATTTTATGCTATGTGAAATTAAAGTGAAAATTGGCTTGAAAGGTCATTTCACTATTTACCCGAGAAACTGAAATCGTTTAGCACTTCCATGTTTGCATTGGAAATATAATTTCAAGAAATTGGTACACGCAAAACCTGCTTTCCTCTTATTATTTTTCCATAAAGACTTTTGATGATTGCTTATTTTTTAAACTTTTTGGCTATCACTAGTGTGTGTGGTAGTAGTGGTTAGTTCATTGAATGGCTCTAAAATGTCTTTTACATCAGCTATCTTTTTTCCATAGTTTGTCCAATTCTCTTATACCCCATTCCTGAGTTTTATTTTTTCTTCTTTGATCTATATTGAGTTGGAATAGTTACTTTAATCTGGGTATTTTTCAGAGCTTTTCTTTGACTGAAATTTGTTGGTAGCCATTATGCTTTTGCCAATAGATTTTATAAACAGCTGTTCATTCTATAACTTGTGTGGAAAAACTTTGCTCTCAAATGTAACTTTTGAGTGGAGTACTCTTCATCAGCTCTTTATAAGGTTGCCTGTTTATATGTTTGTGAAAGTTTTCAAGAGAGCTTGTAATAAAACTGTTCTAGATTATTAATTGAAGAATTGAACTTAAATAGAGAAAAGAGTCCTAATCCTAATTGGGAAAATAGTTCCCTTATTCTAATAAACTACTAAAATATAAAAGAAAATAGTTCCTTGTCCTAATAAACTACTAAAAGATAAAATAAAAATATTCCTAGAATATGAATAAAACTTATCTACCTAAACAAGATTTATCTACCTAAATAAATTTAAAATATATACATATTTCAACACCCTCCCTCAAGTTGGTACATATATATCAATCATGCCCAACTTGCTTACAAGAAAATCAAAGTTTGTCTTAGAGAGTCCTTTGGTGAGTATGTCAGCAATCTGTTGTTTTGAAGGAACAAACGGCATGCACACTTGGTCTTCTTCAATCTTCTCCTTGATAAAGTGTCTATCAATCTCAACATGTTTAGTTCTGTCATGTTGGACTGGGTTGTGAGCAATATTAATGGCAGCTTTACAATCACAGTACAACTTCATTGGTGAAGTTATTGGTTTACTCAGCTCTTCCATAGTTCTTTTTAATCACATCATTTCACAAATTCCTTGAGCCATTGATCTAAACTCAGCCTCTGCACTACTTCTTGCTACAACACTTTATTTTTTGCTTCGCCAAGTCACAAGGTTTCCCCAAACAAATGTACAGTATCCTGATGTAGATCTTCTATCTGTTATTGAGCCTGCCCAATCTGCATCTGTATAAGCTTCAATTCCTCTTTGTTTGGATTTCTTGAAGAATAAGCCGTTTCCCAGTGAACTCTTTAAGTATCTTAGAATTCGAAACATTGTTTTTTCATGTTCCTTCATTGGGGAGTGTATAAATTGACTCACTAAACTCACTGCAAAAGCTATGTCTGGCCTTGTATGTGATAAGTAAATTAACTTACCAACTAATCTTTGGTACTACCCTTTATCAACTAATCGACCTTTTTTATTTTCGAATTTTACATTTGGATCAATTGGTGTGTCAGCTGGGCGGCAACCACTCATCCCAGTCTCTTTTAAAAGATCAATCACATATTTTTTCTGAGAGACCACAAGACCCTTCTTTGATCGAGCAACTTCTATTCTAAGAAAGTATTTCAAAGGACCCAAGTCTTTAATCTCAAATTGCATGCTAGATGCTCCTTGAGATGCCTTATTTCATCCACATCATCTCCTGTAAGAATGATATCAGTGACATAAACTATAATAACTGCTATTCTACTTTTTTGTGAATGTCGATAGAACATTGTGTGATCAGCTTGCCCTTGTGAGTAACCTTATTTTTTAACAACTTGAGTGAATTGTTCAAACCAAGCTCGAGGAGACTGCTTCAGACCATACAAAGATTTCTTGAGTTTATATACTCGAGTTCCAAATTTTTCTTCAAAACCTGGAGGAGGATCCATGTAAACTTCTTCTTCAAGTTTTCCATTTAGGAAAGCATTCTTCACATCTAACTGCTGTAAAGACCAATCAAGATTAACAGCAATTGATAAAAGAACTCTAACGGAATTTAATTTGGCCATTGGAGCAAACGTTTCAAGATAATTTATCCCGTATGTTTGAGTGTACCCTTTAGCCACCAACCGGGCTTTGTATCTATCTAAGGATCCATCTGGTTTGAATTTGGTTGTGAACACCCATTTACAGCCCACTGTTTTTTTCCTTATAGGTAATTCCATTGTTTCCCATGTACCTATTTTTTCAAGAGCGCGCATCTCCTCTAAAATAGCCTCTTTCCACTCAGGAACCTGTAAAACATCTTTCACATTTTTGGGTATTTGTACAGTATCGAGACACGAAACAAAGGTTGAGAATGTCGAAGACAAGGCTTTATAGGATACAAAGTTAGACATGGGATATTTGACAATATTTCTAACACCTTTTCTTTTGGCAATTGGAATATTTAAATCAGAAAATTCATTGACTGGATTATGAGTTTTACCTGGACTTTTGACAGGATCTTGCGGGTCGGATTTTTGGTGATGAATCTGGTGAATTCCACTTTCTTGATTTCGATTTCTTCTTGAATAAACAATTAACTCCTTTGTTTGTTTTTTGTTCTCATAATTAGACTCTACACCTTCATCCTCCTTTTCATTAACATTAACATCATTAATTTCTGTGTTAATTATAAATTCGCCTTCCCCATTATTAGAATCCCTATGTTGTATATTCCTAATCTTTTCTTGATCAATTATAGAATCTTCCTTAGTATAATTCCCTCCTTGAAGATTAGAATCAAAATAAGATTGTGTTTCAACAAATGTGACATCCATAGTAATAATAATCTTCCTATCAATTGGATCATAACATTTGTAACCCTTTTTAGTAGAAGCATAACCAACAAAGACACATTTTTTTGCTCTAGGATCTAGTTTACCTTGGTTGTGAAGATGAACAAAAACACTGCACCCAAAAACTCGGAGGGATAAATCTGTGATCAATTTAGAGTTAGGAAAATTATCTTTAAAGAGACTAAAAGGAGTTCTATAGTTTAGAGTTTTACTGGGCATTCTATTAATAAGATATGTAGTTGTTAACAAGGCTTCGCCCCAAAGGTAACGTGGTACCTGACTAGTGAACATCAAGGCTCTAGTTACTTCCAAAAGATGTCGGTTTTTTCTTTTTGCAATCCCATTTTGTTGTGGTGTATTTGTACAAGAACTTTGGTGGACTATTTCATGTTTGGTTAAGAAAACACCTAATTGGTCGCTAAAAAATTCTCCACCATTGTCAGTCCAAACTATTTCTATTTTCACACCAAATTGTGTTTTCACCATAGCATAAAAAGACTGAAATACATTTTTAACTTCAAACTTATCTTTTAATAAAAACACCCAACAAAGTAGACTATGATCATCAATAAAAGTGACAAACCAACGTTTTCTTGAAAAGGTCGAGACTTTTGAAGGTCCCCAAACATCACTATGAATTAACGAAAAAGGTTTGGAGGCTTTATATTTCTATGAATTAACGAAAAAGGTTTGGAGGCTTTATATTTTTGAGATGGAAAGAATGACCGATGATGTTTAGCCAATTCACAAAATTCACAATGATATGAAGAAGGTCTTTTATTTTTAAAAAGATTAAGTAACAAATATCTTAAATAGTAAAAATTAGGATGTCCAAGCCTATAATGCCAAATCATAACCTTATCAGAAACAGAATTTAAACATAAAGTAGTTGTTGGTTGACTTAGATGGTCGTCTTCAAGGAAGTAAATTCCACCAAATTCTTTAGCATTGTCAATCATCCTCCCCGAGACCATGTCTTGAAACTTACACATAGAGGAGTCAAAAATAACATGACAATTTGAGGACTGGGATAATTTACTGACCGATATGAGATTACAAGCTAGATTTGGCACGTGAAAAACATCATGTAAAACCAAGGAAGATGAAATTTTAACAGTGCCTTTCCCGGCTATTGCCGAGAATGACCCATCTGCTACTTTGATTTTTTTGTTTCCTGCGCAAGGTGTGTAAGTTGAAAAAAGAAAATGACTACTAGTCATGTGATCACTAGCTCGAATCAATGATCCATGTGTTTGTTTTACAAGGCTTGACTTTGAAAAAAAAAAATCGAGACTGATTGGGCAAAAGAGGAAGAAGGATTATTGAATGAGTTAGGAATTGAAGAATTCATCCGAAATTGTGGTGATTGAAAAAACTTGTGTAGATGCTCTAATTGTTCCTTAGTGAATGGAGACCCTTCCAGAGAACTTTGGCCCTTATAATTTCCATTAGTTGTTTGGGAAGCTCTGTTATCCCCTAATTGTGAACCACGACCATTGTTACTCTTTTTCCTTCCATTTGTCGGTTTCCTATGGAGCTTCCAACACGTTTCTCGAGTGTGCCAATATTTTTTGCAGTGATCGCACCAAGATTTTTTCTTATCTCTAGTGAAGGCTGTTTTAACCATGATGTTACTAGAGATTTTAACCTACCTCATATGCCATGAAAGTTTTTAAGAGAGCTTTTAATAAAAGTGTTCTATATTATTAATTGAAGAATTGAACTTAAATAGAGAAAAGAGTCCTAATCCTAATTGGGAAAATAATTCCCTTATTCTAATAAACTACTAAAATATAAAAGAAAATAGTTCCCTTGTCCTAATAAACTACTAAAAGATAAAATAAAAATATTCCTAGAATATGAATAAAACTTATCTACCTAAATAAGATTTATCTACCTAAATAAATTTAAAATATATACATATTTCAACAGTTTGTGCTATTGACTTTGACAGACATAGCAAAAGATGCCTTGTGCCCTTCCACAAACCCATCTAGATAATCAGAAAGTGTCAGAGGTAGGACAGACTAACCGGTCGAAGAATTTTTTGCAGCTTAACGGTTCAAGAAGATCATCAGAGGTTAGATACTTTCCTATGCCAATATTAAATTACTAAGTTATTAATCTTTTACTTTGTGATCAGCTTGAATAATTTTTTTTTCTATCACTATAAATAAATTATTCAGGTCTCTGGAATTTCTCCTTTCAATTTGAGGAACATTGACCAGAAGTAGTCCAGTTTTGGTTGTTAGATATGTAAGAATATACTTGTATGTTCTACAGCTTTAATTTAAAAGTGATTCACCAAAAGTTGCTTTAGGTTGCTTTTTGGAAACCTAAACTTCTTTCCTCCTTTTTTCTTTTGGATAAGAGGTAGGTGGTGTCCAGGGTTCAAACCTGGGTTTAGTGTTAACTATGACTTGAATAAAAGCCCTTTGCCTCTTCACTTGTAGTTCAGTTGAAAACTTGAACTTAATTTAGCTTAAAAGGCAATCTAGCTCATGAAAAAAAATGGCTTTCTTGATCATTTTGAAAATCATGGACCTGATAGTTTCGTTTGTTTTAGTAGAGGATTTGGAGTATCTTAACAATTCAGGAAATTTGAAGTTATCCGCTTGAACTATTTTTAATATAGAGCTGTACTGAAACTTAATTAGATTTTAGATAACATTTACTTTCATCATTCACAATTTATATAACAAACTAAATTCAAATCCATCCTCCCAATTCATATTCCAAACATAGAAATTAATAAAATTTCTTTTTGTTGGTACTTAAGATAGTGCTTAAGCTGTCAATCTTCATTTTCTTCCTCAAATATTTTTTTCCCTAGATTTCTGCATTCAATGTGAATGCTTAATAATTGTTTTCAAATAACTCTCTTTAGATACTTTCTCATTTCTTAATATTGTATCTTTCTTCCATATCGTGAAACTAGCTTTTGTGTACTACAAAAAAGAAAATACAAAATTCCAGCTTCAGTACTCTATAATTGGAATTGAATGAAAAAGAAGTTACTGTTTACTTTTAATATTCTGATCCATATGAAAGAAAATCTTTGTTTCAAATCTGTTGAAATCCATCTCTTAAGAAGGGATATTTTGTTAAATGAAAAGTAATTCCTTTTCTTTTGAACAAATATCATAGATAAAGTACCTCACATTTTGTTGAAATGACGTGCAAAATGAAGTGAATGACCCTTTCCCTGCTACCAAAAGCTAATAATAAAAAATGAATAAATAAAAAGAAGGAAATAGAGGAGCCAAAAGATTTTATGTTTTTTAATGTATAGAACATATAGACAAATTATTTTCCTTCTTCCAAACCACCAGTTAATGCAAATTATGCATTTCATTTGCAAAGATTTGACAAACACTCTTAAAAATTTCAATTGTCTGTCTGCACTGTATATAAATGTGACTCAAGGGGTGTAAAAATTTTGTAAGGACTTGCTAGATATCTTTAGGCCATACTCTTTTAAAAATTTCAATTGTCTATCTCTACTTGGGGTAAATTTATGATTCAGGAAATATGTTTAGTTTGTTGATACATATTGCTAGACATTCCCTACACTTGAATTTTGTGAGGACTTGCTAGATATTTTGACTGGGTCTTTTGCCTATTAATGTTTTAGGTGTGCCATTGCGACATTCCCTACACTTGAATCTGATGGGCAGTGGAGAATCTTTGCACTACCCTTGCAATGCTTTGATCACACTAACCATTTAAGATCTGGAAATCAGGTGAATATGAATGACCTGCATCTGATCTCCTCTTCATCTGTCAATTCATTTATGGTTGATAGATGGAAGACACAGAAAGGGCCTCAACCTGCAGTTACTTATCCTGCCAAGCCATTTAGAGGCAGAAGCTTTTCTGGATCCAATGTCCAACATCAATTTTGCAACAAGACCTTTTCTGGTAAAATAAATAAATTTAGTGAAGTGTCAAGCAATTCTTCCTATCATTTTTCCATCACTTGCAATGGTTCCTCTGCTGTTACGTCAAAAGGATTTATTGCTATGTTCATTGATTGTTCCAAGGAAAACAAGTCCAAAAGGAGAAATTCACAAAAGAGGACAAAAAAAAAAGGGAAAACATAAAAAGAAACAGTTCTGTGATGTTGGCTCTACGGAGTCAGAAGTTTATTCGCAGTATACCCGTGCAACTTCAGCATCTGAAATCTGTGATAATAATGACATAGATTGTTGTATAGTAGTATCAGGTGCAACTTCACCAGAAGTTTCACCCTCTGATGGCTTGCTTAATGTGATTGATTTTGCAGAAAGCAGCAATGGTGCTGTTACAAGTTCTGGTTCACCAAATATAAGCACATCTGATGTTGACGAAGTGGATATAACTGGATCTGTTGTACCTACTCAAGTTCAGAAGTTTCCTAGGGAGCATCATTTAAATAATTGTGAAATTGGTAGTGAAGACCAGCAACTTTCCAGGTGTCAAGGAGCTATAGAGAGGAAACATCTTTCACATATGGGCCCTCTAGAAGGTTTACATGAGAAGGATTTCTCTGATATGCATAATTCTCTAGCCTTGGACTCAGTTTCTGTTGGTTCAAACAGTGAAGACAGTACAAGTGCTGGTCATATTGTGAAGCCATTTAATGACAACATCCATGAAATCAGTCAATCAGAGCTACCCGGTTCCAGTACCAAGGAGGACTCCTATCATCAAAAATCATTATGTAGTACTGTAGAAACCCATGAGTATATGGGGGAAAGCAAGCATGGTCTGGCTTGTAGCAGCCTTGGTGGACGAATGGTGGCATCAGGCAAGAGGGGTAAGAAATTTAAATGTATTCCTGGGACTCCTAGTACTTGCAAACCTGGAACTATGGGAAGCTTGCATGGTCGAATGATAACAGAGAACAGTCATTCTGTTTGGCAAAGGGTTCAGAAGAATCCTGTAGAGAAATGCTGCTCTGAATTGAAGAAAACGGGTCCAATATGCTCAGAGTTTAATGTTTCTTTAAAGGATGCTCCTGTGCTGAAAGGAAATCCTAATGCTACCAATGTAACAAACTTATCTATTACTGATGGCAAGAGGAAGCTAAAAAGCATGGTTCCTAGGAAGTTCAAAAGAAAAGTTACTCCAGCATCAAAACAAGAAAACAACAGTTTTTCCAGGAAGGAATGTCATCCCATCAAGGTAAATTTAAATGCTCATGTGAAGACTAGCATGCCAAAAAGTGCTATTAGATGTTTCAAATCCTATGTATGACCATGTATTAACTAAAAATCTTTCAAGGTCTTTTTCTCAGGTTGATTGTCCAAGGCTTGGGACCATGAAAACTGAATCAGTTAACAACTTTCAAGCTGGTCCAAGCAGCACAGAACCATGTGACACTGTCTGTGGTACTGGTTTAGGTTTGAATAATCTATGTGTAGATAATCAAGACAGCTTGCCGCAAAAGTCATTTGTCCCTTTGGATCAGCTAAATTTGCTTGAGGAACAAAATCCAGTTCATCTCCCTCATCTGATGGTGAATGGTATTGCTCAAATAGAAAAAGGAATTTCTCTGGCTGAAAATGGCAAGCAAAGCCATACTTTGGGTTCTGTTATGCAGAAATGGATACCCATTAGGATAAAGGATCTTGGATTGAAAACATCTTCTAAATCTGCCAATTTGTCTTTGGAACATGCTAATGGGCCAGATGCTGAAGATTGGACTTCCAAAAATACCTTTGAGGAGAACATTACTTCTTTTTCTGAAAATCTTTCTTCTTCTGAGAATGCCGGAACACTATGTAGGACTGGGAAGGATCCAGGACATGGAATTAGTTTTCTCGAAAATGGGAACAATATTAAAAAATTGAGGAATCTTGATGCTTGTTTAAATGAGAATGAAAACAAGCATAGTGGGGCTGATTACTTTATTGATGAAACCTGAGAACAAGATTTATTAGCAGCTGCAACTGATTTAAACAAGATGGCAAAGGCATTGGATGATGTCTATAAGGCACATATGGCATCTGAAGCTGTTCAGATGGCCACTGGGTGTCCCATTGCCGAGTTTGAAAGGCTTCTTCACTTTTGCTCTCCAGTTATTTGTCATTCATACAGTTCAGTAGGTTGTCAAACTTGCTTGCTGGACCAGGTTCCTAGTGCTCTATTGTGTAGACATGAGACACCAAACATCCCATTGGGATGTCTGTGGCAGTGGTATGAGAAACAAGGCAGATATGGATTAGAAATAAGGGCAGAAGATTATAAAAATCCAAAAAGATTGGGTATTGATCAGTTTGCATTTCGTGCCCACTTTATTCCTTACTTGTCAGCAGTTCAACTTTTCAGGAACAGTAAAAGTCATTCCACCCAGAATAACACCAGAATTTCTTCTCCTGGTGTTTCTGTGACTTCTGATATCAGTTCCACTTCAAGAAACTCTACTAATTGTGGTTCCATTCCAATATTTTCAGCAGTTGTTCCACAGCCTCGCACTGCAGAACCAAGTAGTCAGTTGCAAGTTGATGATGTGTTTAGATCAGAACCTTCTCCAGTTTCTCCTGAAGATATGTTGCCTGTTAAATCAGTTGATATTTCACAGTCTGATTGTCTTGAACTGGCCTTTGAGTACTTTGAATCTGAACAGCCTCAACAAAGACTGGCATTATATGAAAGGTAAGTGTTAATTGTATTTCTTTAGTAGTTTCCCTTTGAAATTTCACTTCAGTTAGCTAAATTTATTTATTTTAGTACTTTCTGTTATGCATCAAGTTTCCTCCCCAAGTTGAATCTACTTTCATACTTCTTGGTTTCCTTTCAACCCTTTCCCTTATTCTCCCTTGAGACCTGCTAAGCATGCGTGTAGTAATTTTCCATTTTGCATCATTAAATACTCATAAAACTTTACATTTACTATTCTTGGCCTCTCATGCATTTGATGAGTGGAATCGTGATCTGGCTGCACTTGCTTCGGAGAGAATGCTAGGCTGAATGCAGTAGAAAGGTTCTTTTAGACTATAAGTCTTAGGTGGGCTTTTGTTTTATGCTATATTTGTGCATGTTCTTGCTGCTAATGATATCTATAATTCACTGTCCTTGTTTTGATTAAAAGTAAACAAGCATTTAATTGTGGGACAGCAGGTGAAGATACAGGTTGGCATATATTTAATTAGTCACTATAGTTTGGTTTAACCCTATTCTCTTGTTGGCAGCTTCAGGAAGCTTTATTTTGCAAATGAAGTAACAAGTCTATTTTCGTGGTTCTGTTTGTTTCAGGATACAAGACCTGGTTAGAGATGATGCATCTCCTCAGTGCAAAATATATGGAGATCCAGTTTATCTGAACTCCATAAATATACATGATTTGCATCCTCAATCTTGGTTAGTGATAAAATATGCTTCACTGAACTAAATAATGATGCATCTTTTGGTTTTATTTTAGGTAAGATGAAAGTTCTGTATTACCTAGATATACCAATACTTGTTTTAATATTCTGTTGTTCTATATTTCAGGTATTCTGTTGCATGGTATCCTATTTATAAAATCCCAGATGGGAATTTTCGTGCAGCATTTTTGACTTACCATTCACTTGGCCTTTTGGTTCGTAGAAGATCCAAGTTTGATTACCCTAGTGTGGATGCATCTATAGTATCTCCTGTTGTAGGTCTTCAGAGTTACAATGCTCAGGTACCCATAATAAATTACTCAATTACTATCATTTTGAATATAAACTTTGATACTTTTGGTGGCTTTGCAGGGCTCTTTTTTCTTTTTCTAATAAGAAAAACAGACTTTAAGATGTGTTGCCTAATTTATTTGTTTGGCAAACATCCAACTGTACTTTGATGTATTTCTTTTAGCTTAATATGGACATGCACTAATCCTTAACTTGGATAGGTGCTTCTTGAACATTAACCAGGCTTGGTTTTGCCAGATGTAAGCAGTCATCTGTATATACTGTTTTGTTCCTAATGGACAAGAGCAGCCTTATAAATTTTGTTAGTTCTACTTTAATGACAGGGTTTTTTGGCTGGTTTGTTTGAATTTTACATCCACATATGAAAATCCCAACCTAGAAGAGTCTAAAGAGTTAGTTATGTAATTCTCTGTTATTGGAATAATGAATTTTATTTGGGTAAATATATCTTTTGGTACCTGAACTTGGCTTCATGGTTCAAATAAGTCATTTATCGTAAGTACTAATTTGGACCAAAAAGCCAAGTTCAGAAAAAAAAACTTTAGGTATCAAATTGAACCTTAAAGACAAGTTCAAGTACCTAATTGGACTGAAAAGAAGCTTAGGTACCAAATTGAAGCCAAGTTCAGGTACCAAAATATATACTTGTCCATTATATTTTGCGTGAGTGATTATTATTTTGGGACATCCTAAATATTCAGAATTACATTCAAGTTGAAATTGGCAGAAGTACTTTATATATGTTGGTACCTGTATCTGTATATACCTGATTAAGGAGCTTCAGAAAGGTAGGATTACGGATGCAAAATTACCTAATTGGGTGATTCTACTTCACCCCATTTCATCAGCATCCCATATTACTGTCTTCTTCCGGTCATTTGCACCGAATACAGAAGCAACCGTATTGTTTAAAACTTTCTAACTGATGTTTGTTCATGTTTAGAAGTCAATATAAACTTTTCTGGTATGTTATCTTAGTTCCTTATCAAAATAGATGTGCTTATTGGTATTGCTCGAGTGTTAGGGTCAGGGTGGTGCTAGAGGGCCGCAGGTAGGGGGCCTTGCTGGCCCCCCCTCCCCCCCAAATGAAAAATTGTTCTTCTAGCCCCTTCTAAAGATTGCAAACGTTCAAGTTAATTCAATAGTAAAGTTGCATTTTGTCCCCCTTCCCCCTTCCAGAAAAAAAAAAAAAAAAGAAGCTTCACCTCTTGAGTCCATACCGTGAACAATGACATTAAAAGATTATACTATGCTTGAGCCCTTAGATAAAATCGGAACTGGAATTGATTGGTGAAACTTAGCTGATTAGCTTTGAATATGGAGAATGCGTCTTTGTCTCTTGAATAAAAAATCTGCATCCTAGCCTCATGGATCAAGATACATGAATTGAGTTTGCCTTTATTGATTAGTTATTATCTTTGTTGTTTATTCTATTTAAGTGGTGTATTATAGAACTAGGTTCCAATAGTAAACATTCCATTCGTGTAATACTGCATAGTATAAGAATCATGAAATTATCCATTTGTTGATTATGAAATAATAATGTCCTTGATCCGGTCTAATATGGAAAGCATATCTTCTTATTTTTGTCACTGTCTCTTCAGGTAGTTATTAAATTTTGTTTTGCTGCTGCATTTGTAATGTAGTGCATCTATTTTTAAAGACGATGGATTCATTAATCAGAAATGCACCTCACTTGAACAGGGTGAATGCTGGTTCCAGCCGAGGCACTTTACAATAAATGATATTTGTGAAAACCAGGGATTAAGTCCATCCTGGATACTGAAGGAGCGATTAAGGACTTTGGAGGAGACTGCATCTCTTATGGCAAGGGCAGTTGTCAACAAGGGAAATAAGACATCTGTTAACAGGCACCCTGACTATGAGTTCTTTTTCTCAAGGCAACAATAGTTAATTTCGTGCAACTCAACAAGTAAGCTTATTCAGCTAGTTCAGCAACATCCAGGTAGAAGCTAACCTTGATAGGGGTCAGTGAATGCACCATTTTTGTACAGTTTGTATGTGTTCCTTTGTTTTGATTTTGAAGGACTGTTAGTCTTCGAATTTTCAAATAGGGTGGGTGCATAGCTTTTAGCGTACTGCTAAATAATGTAATTAAGTTTGATCAAAGTTTAAAGTTAGCCAGTTTATACTCGTCAAACTGTGACCATGCACATGCCGGTTTTGCATTAGCTAAATAAAATATCTTGAAATCTTGAATAGTCAGTTTGGATGGAGAGAAAGTAGGAGGGAATGGGAAGCACGTCTCCATTTTGGTTGAGAGGGAAAGAGGGGGATGGAAATGGAAAGAGAGTTATTTGAATTTTCATTTTTCTCTAAAATATTTTGTTCGTCATTTGTGATTGAAACATATACAAATTTTGAACATAGATGCTCGGATAGTACGAGTATATGAAAACAAATAGAATATGTGTATTCCATGCTTACATGCATTCGTATAATTGTACTGTCTAAACTTGTTGAATATAGTATTTTGATAGCGAGAGAGCAGGGACCTTTCCTAGGGTTGGTGATGATGAGAAAATAGGATGGAGACAGAGAACTGTTAACTAGATTTATAAACCATAAACTTGTATATCTGATAAGATAGCATTGCCATTGATGAACATCTATCATCTCTGGGTTGAAAGTAGTGAATTTAATTGACAAGCAATTAATCAAGTGGAAAGGAGCTGGTTTCTCGGCTATGGCTTCTCTCCCACATGCATACTTAATCCCAAGTTGAACTTGTAAGATAATTAAAAGAAAACTACAAACTGATTTCTAACATTATTGAAATTGTTGTTAAATGTTATTGAATTGGTGGTAAGCGCTTTAACGGTTTCTTCATATTATTATTATTATTTAGCTACTCTTTTAATTTTCTCTAGAAGGTTTTCTTCTCCAACACTGACCCCTAAAACAAGATTTTTGCGGCCATTAAAGCCATCACCACCGACAGCTTCTTCCAGCCAAAATGACCACCAGTCCACTCCTCTTCTATCCCAAGTTCTCCAATTAGATTTTCAAACATCTTTTGCAACAGAAAACCCTTTAAATTCTCACTTTTACTTTGATCTTCAAACCCTTCAACCCACTTTGTGCACCATCAAATCGGTCTCAGATTTCGACCCTAGTTTCCTCTGACGGAAACCCTTTTTTCAATCGTTGGGATCTTTCGAAAGTCACCTATCAAGCCAGGCGAAACTTTCCAATTTTTTTTTTATTTTTTTATTTTGGTATCTTATTTTTTTTTTTGGATTTTGGATACGGTTGTTTCAGCTGTTAGTCTATAATAGGTAATGGTTTCGTCTTCCTACCGTATGCTCTCGACAAAGAGCTTTCTTTTTACGAAACAGAAAGAAGGAAGGAAAATAGCGATGTGTTTAAAGCCAATAGAACGAAGCGCTGGGCACTGCGGCGTACTCCGCCTAACGCTTAGCTTCTAGCTGTAAATTAGGCCTATATTCGTTGCTCCTCATGGCAAACGGGTGGGCTCAAACAGGTTTAAGATTGGACTTTCATCAGATTCGGTTAAGTTTGGTTCGGATGTTTTCGGATTCAGGTTCGGATTAAGCCAGATGAGTTTTGATGGATTTAAATAATTTTAAATTATTTAAGCTATAAATATCTTCATTTCAAATGTAATAATTTATTACTTTTATATAATGACGACATGATTTAAATTTGTCTTATAAAAACATAAATTATACCTATGCAATAGAGTTTTTTATATAAAATAATTAAAATGCTTATTGTATGTAAAATTCATTATTCTATGATATTATATGAAATGACAAAATATCTTTTATTTATTATTATATTATATTATAAATTTGCAATGCTTATGAATATATTTTCAAAAAAAATAAAAATAAAGAATTATCATTTATTTTTATTTTAAGTAAGATCACAAACTTATATTAATTATGAATGTTTATTATGTCTGCTCAGTTATAAATTTGAGCTTTTTTCGGGTTTTGGGTCAGACCTCAAGCTCAAGCCAAACTAATCTCAAGCTTGGATTTGTTATCGGCTAGGGCTTTCTTGAGCTCGAATTTTTTCGAGCTTGATTTTGTTACGGGCTCAGATCGACATAGGCAGGCTTTCAAGTTTGAGTTTATTTTGTCAACTCTACTAAATAGAGCCTATTGATAAGCATATGTTGAGTATTTTTGAAAAGTCGATGTGAGTTTCCATCCCACATTTGATCTTCCCAAGATAAGATTAACCCATAATTTTTCTTTATTGACCTTATATATTGTGATTTGATTTTCATGAAGAAAGAAGGCAAGCCTAAGAACGAAAATTCTGGCTTGAAGTTTGGTGTAGTCTTAAAGCCTCTACAAGTGACAAAAGGTCCCCTATGATGTCTTTAATGATGGCTGCCCTTTTAATAATGTTTTGCTCAGTCTGCTAGAGATGCATAAACAAAGTTCCCCACTAACAAATTAGTGGTTCGTGTCAAACTGTGACTTACCGAAGGTAAGTGAACAAGAGGTCTAAATCTTGGGGTGGTCCTTTCGAAAGACGGTACAATATTTTCAATCAAATCCTCGAGCTTTTGGATAGTTTCCAGATGATCTTGGATGGGTTTTGTTAAAACCATCTTATTTTTCACTTTCCAAATGATCCAAAGCACGCAAGTAAATGTGATTTAAAATTTATTGACTTCTAAATTGCTAAAGTTAATGGTGAGTAACTATTGGGAGATTTACCTTGATATGGATGAAAGAGTAAATTGTTCGACTATTAGTGAGAGAGAGCAACCAAACTAGATACATCGTGAAAATTAGCATTGTAATATCCTGATTTTGGGCCTAGTCGGAATAGTGGTTTCGTGACCACAAAATCCGAGATAGAAATAATTATTTTATGATTATTTTGAGGTCTATGATATGATTGCATGATTGTGTGAAAATTTCGTGAAGAAATTTTATGCATAAAGTGCTTAAATTGAAATTAGGGACTAAACTCGAATAATTTGTAAAACTTGCATTCTAGAAGTTTCTAGTATGAAATTGTTTTGAAATATTAATTAGGAGGTCTTAAATAGCAATTTTACCAATTTCTAAGTCTATGGACAAAAATTGGACATGGATGGAATTTTTGGAAAGTTTAGTAGTAAGGGTATTTTGGTCATTTAGGGGTAAAATGAATTAAAATACAAAATTAAAAGCCAATTTTGCTCATCTTCAACCCCATGGCCGAATATAGCAAGGAGAAACCATGGATAGGGTTTTTCAAGCTTCCAAGCTCGATTGTAAGTCTATTCTAGCCCCGTTTTTCAAGTTCTTTACGTTTTTAGAGTCCCGGTAGCTCGATTAAGCTTATGCTAGCAATAATTTAACCTAGGGTTTATATTTGGAAAAATAATCATAGGTGAAATTTGTGTATTTTGGTGTTTTATGATAGAGTATGAGGTTTTAAATTATGTTAGACAACTTGTGCTACTCGGTTTTAAGCGAAAACTAGCAAAAGGGCTTAATCGGTAAAAATACCTAATAGTCATAAGTACATGTTAGAGTGAGAATTTAATGTTGCCATAGAAGGGAAAAATGATCAGCATGTCATAAAACATAAGAAAATAGGCTGAATTTTAATTTACGAGCTTTGAGGCAAAAGTGTAAATATGCAAAAGTTTAGGGGCAAAACTGTAATTTTGCCAAAATATGATTTTGGGTCAATTTGAATAATGTGAGTCCTAATTAGACTATATTTTAAATGATAGAGAAAGGAAAACTAAAATTCGGGCTAAAATGGGGAAAATACCAAGTTGTGGACGAAATGATAAAAGTAGCCATTTTCGCATACGAGGTAAGTTCATGCGTAAATGTAGTAACATAATTGTCATTTTAAGCAATTTAATATTGTTTATATGATATGATGCTGATTATTATCATGAAATATTATGCTTTGTGGTTATTGTTGAATAATATGTAATTGTGTGAATTACTTGATGAGTATGAACTATCACTGAAGTATCAATTTCAATATTCCGTGGAAGATGGCAAAGATGTGTGATCGAGGAAAACGCCCGTTTGAACCTTAGGAATAGATTAGGATACAAGTGACATGTCACTAGGATGGTTGAGCATCCGAACTCGTTGAGTTGAGTCCGAGTTCACTTATGGATGCAAATGTCCGAACTCGTTGAGTTGAGTCCGAGTTTGTGAGATGTAACTAGGCATCCGAACTCGTTGTGTTGAGTCTGAGTTCACTCATGGATGCGAACGCCCGAGCTCGTTGAGTTGAGTCCGAGTTCGCTTATGGGCGAGTTACATAGTAGCTTGGCTACATATGTGGCACTTATGTGCAAACTTTCCATGTATCCGAATTATATTCCGATATGTTCAACGGGTAAAATTTTACTCAAGCGGAGGAATACTCGAGATGAAAGGGACGTATTGGTAAGTGTTGTGAAATTAATACTTTGAACAGGTATGTACTTAACCCTCGGGTTGAAAACTCGATATAACAACAATATGGTAAGATGATAAATGAAAATGTGATATGAATGTCTCGGTGATGATTATGCAAATGATGTTTTATGTTTGCTTATATAGTTATGTTACTTGCTATTTGCATGTGAACTTACTAAGCATTTATGCTTACTCCCTCCTTTTCATTCCTTGTAGTGTTGACAAGCCAGCTCGGAAATCGAAAACGGTCGGAGGCACGCTCACACTATCCGTATACCATCTTGGCATAATGGCTTGTTATTTTGAGTATGGCATGTATAGCATTATAATCATTTTGTGTATATGGTCTTATGATATGGATATTGAGTGGTATGGAAATGCTTGGTAATGATTAGCCATTGGAATGGCTAATCATGATCATATTTGGTGTTATGTATGCTAAATTGCTAGCTAATCCATGGAAACCATGAAATAGGTAAAATTTATCATAAAATAGATTCAGACAGCAGCAGTAATGTGAGTTTGAAAAATCACTAAAAATAGTAGAGATACAATATTAGATGATGAATAATATATGTAATTGAAGAATTATGAGTCTATTTTCATATGGATGGAACAAAACAGGTATATGAGTTTTATTTTATGAGATGTTTAAATTTTTGTGAAACAGGGCCAGAGCAATTTCTGGATCCCCTGTTCTGAATTTGGAAATTCACCATAAATTGTTCAAAGATAATTAGAAGTCATAATTTATATGTACAGATTCCCTATTGAGTCTAGTTTTATTAGAAGCAAACGGTATAGTCATTGAAAATCTGTACAGGGAGATATTTGATTCGTAATACATAGAGGTCAGAGTAGTCAAACTCTGAAACAGGGGAGGCTTTAACTAATAAACTGTACTAATTTGCTTTATCACAAATTCTATAAAAAAATTAGTAAATAGATATATGAGTTTAGTTTCAGGGAAAATTTATAGAATTGGATTTCGAGTTTCGTAACTCGAGATATGAATTTTTAAGAGACTATGACGCAGATTGTTAGCTTGACTGAAAATTTTAAAAATAAATTGTTTAAGCTGTTTAAGTAATGAATTAAGTCTATTAACACCTCGTGTTCGACTCCGGCGACGGTCTCGGGTACGGGGCGTTACAAGCATCCAACAAAATGATGATCCAAGGGTTTAGCATCTTTTAAGGCATAGAGGGAAAAGATTCTCACTCATCATGTTGTGTCTTGAAAGTTCAAGTTTTACATGGAGATAATTGTTACAAATTTTCCATAGAAATAAGATAAGTTTGAAAGGCAGTTTAAGCTTTCATAAGACTATCCATTTTTTATTATTGAAGCTCATGTTTGGGTTAGCAATATGAAATTATTTCCAAAGGAAAATATAGGTGTTATTAATATAGAAATATCTTCTAGGGTCATCCCTTCAAACAACATTATCTTCCCCCCCCCCAAAAAAAAACACCTCTTACCCATTCCCGAGACTAGGACCAGGCACGAGGCATTACCAGACACATACTTGGACATTTTCAAAAAAATATAGGTCATAAAATTTCGTTCCAAATTTAAAACCAATCAGACAACATCTTAGTGTCCTTATTATGGGCCTACGAGAAAACATACATTGAGAATGGTCTGGAATCAAACCGAGAACTTGAGAAAGTTCCTAGAAAATTTGCTAGGTTAAGCCTCACATGCCTGTGTGGAGGCAATGCACACGCCCGTGTACTTTGGGACATGCCTGTGTCCTCTACCCATGTGGGCTTTATTGAATTTATTTTTCATATCGAACCTACAACGGTTTTCAGCCAAGCACACGCCTGTGTCCTTCACATGGCCTTGACACACCTGTGTGGTTGCCCGTGCCCAAAAACTCGAGCATTCTGTTTATGACGTCAGCATGCATTTAGGGGCACACGGCCAAGACACACACCCGTGTGCTAGGCTGCACCCTCCACACGGTTGAGACACACGGCCGTGTCTCTACCCGTGTGTTTACTACCATGCATTCTGACTTAAAAATTTTAGGTGCAGGGGACACACGAACGGACTACACGCCCATAGGGCTATCCATGTGTCATACAAGGCCTAGACACATGCCCGTGTGTCTACCCGTGTAGACCTTATTGGGGCATTTTCGAAGCTTTTAGTCACCCTCTAATATTCATATCCACTTATAGTTTTCAATAACACTTAACAAGGTCTAATTATACTCTTAAATGACCTTAATATGCCTCATTGCAAACCTCATCTCATCAGTTTTTATACATGCTAGGTTAACCCCTTTTGTATTAAGGATTTCTATGTCTTATAACACGATTAAGCTTGTCTCGTTATCTTAACTCATTGCCAAATTGTGGCCAAACCACCCCATGTGATTTGGTCATATTGTATATGACTAATTGTAACACACCATATTTAATCATCACAAGAACATTGGAACATAACATGCACAATTTGGTAGGTCATAGCCTACACCAAAATGAGCCAATTCCCCTGGCCTTATACAAGTGAATATGTATACTTTTATAAGCCTTCATATTGGCTAATCAAATGACACATATAACAAAATAAAAAAAGCCCTATACATGCCATTGAACAAAATAAGAGTATTTATATACCAAAGCTAGACAAGATGATAGTGTGTTGATTCTCCAACCGTTTCCCAATCTTCGCAAGTCCACGAGCTCTGTAAGATAGGGAAAAGAGAGGGGTAAGCATTTACATTCTTAGTAAGCCCGAATAACTGAAAAGTAAACTTACCGATTAATTAGCATGCATCCATATTAAGCAATAAAACCAACAAGCATGAAATAGTTTCCCTATCACATGCACTCAATCGACAAGTTAGTTCCATAACAATACACCATGTAATTTGTCTTAGATGAGCTCATCATCCAACATTTTCATTTTTTCATCTCATGTTAATCTCGTGGAGTTTCTCAGAAATCTCGATGGATTATCCATTTATCATCAAGTCATAAGAGCGATCATCTCAAGTACGCGCTCCCGTGAACCTCACATCATACGGCGGGATTACCAGTCCAGGCTAAATCCCCCGTAATGTAAACTCATAGGGTGATGTCGGGATTACCAGTCTAGGCTAAATCCCTTATGGCGACAAACACCCTTAATGAGCTCGGATCTGAATTACCAGTCCAGGCTAAATTCAGACCTTAATTACCCGTCTGGGCTAAATCCATAATGCACATATATTCTTCGGGAGGCTCAATCACTCAAGGAACACCCGTACGGGCTAGATCCTTTCTATATTTGAGATCAACGGATTACCCTTTCAGGCTAAATCCTTTTCTGCAACACATGCAGGGTCTCAAGTCATGTAAGCCATGGTTTATCCATCGAATTTCCCTTTTGACTTCAACCGGGACATTTATTATCATATTATTATTATTAACACATTTAGTGGATTTTCATGCCATCACTATAATCAATTATCATAAATTCATAAAATATGCAATTAGACATATTAATAGTTTACTTAAAGTTATTTGAACTTACCTGGTACTCCTTTCGGTTTCGCGTTTCGGTTATTCTGAAACTTTTCGTTTTCCTCGATCGACCCCTGGAATTTATTCCTCGAGGTCTATAACAATAAAAATGAATCAATAATGCCTCACATTATTCTTTTCGAGTCTAAATTTCACCCCCGGGCAAAACGATCATTTTGCCCCTAACCTTTTACATTATTTACTATTTAGTCCCTAGGCTCGTATGATGAAATGCATGAAATTTCTACATTACCCAAGCTTAGTCAAAAGTTTTTAAATTGCAAATTGAAAAAGGACTATGAATAAAATTGTAACATGTTGGAAAGTGAGGAATTTCCCGGTTGAGCCTTCAGAATAGAAACGATACGAATGATCTATTGTGAGGTCACGTGTATAGTACTAAGTGCAGGCTACTATGCGTACCCGATAACTTCGATCACGTGTGTAGTACTAAGTGCAGGCTACTACGTGTATCAGGCTACTATGCGTACTAGATAGCCTTATCTACAAGTGTGAAAATATGTGCAAGCAACTGAGTATCAGTTATTATTCCAAAGAGTTCAACGGGAAAATCGATTAAGTAAAAATACATGTGAACATGATTATATGATGAATAAGTGTAGGTATATGTTTATGAAAATTATGAGCAATGTGCTCGATATTTGAGTGAACTTCGATATGACAAAATGGATTAAATGAAATTATGTAAGAGTGAATTTTAGTAGTAAAATAGTGTTGGATAGCAGCAGTTGTGTGACTTTGAAAATTCACTAAAAATTTTGTAATTTGAATTAAATTTCAAAAAGGTTATGGAATTAAATATTAATGAGTCTATTTTCATATAAAAGAAACAAGGGGAGAAAACGAGTCCTATATTATGTGATATTCTAATTTTTGTGAGACAGTATCAGAATGAATTCAAGATCCCCTATTCTGACTTGGAAAAATTGTTAAAAATGGTAAATAATTAATTATGAGTTATAATTTATATGAATAGAATCTTCAATGAGTATACTTTCATGAGGAATGGACAGGAACATCATTCGAGTCCCGAAATATGAGATAAATAATTTTTAGTGAAGAGAGGTCAGAACTATTGGACAGCAAAACAGGGGAAACTTTAATGAATAAACTGTACTAATTGTCTACACCAAAAATTCTGAAAATTTTATGGAAGAAAGCTATATGAATCTAGTTTCAAGGAAAATTAACAAAATTAAATTTGGAGTTTTTTAGCTTCAGATATGAATGATTTAGTAAATGTAACTCGATAAAATAGCTTAACCTGAACATGTGTAATTGTACAATTATAGTGTTTTATCTTGAAAAGCATGTTAGTAATTACTTATTAATTTCATATGGACTTACTAAGCATAAATCTTACCCATTCTCTCCATTTCTTTAGTATTGGTAGGTGGGCTCGGGGTTGGAGATCGTCGGAGGCAAAATCACACTATCAAACTATCATTTTTGGGAGAATTAATTCAAATATTAGAAATATCAAGTGAGTGGCATGTATAGGAAGTTGTTTGTAATATGTATTATTATTATGATTTTGACGATACGTATCAGTCTGCATTGAGTTATCGTATATGATCATGAGATGTGGTCCTTATCCATAATGGTTTATAAGTTTAATTAATCATGCCATGTCCTATATTTTGATGTGATGATATAGTTAGCTTTGTTTGTTATGCATGATTGGTAATACATCAGGTAAGTTAAATGCAAGCCAGTGGATCATGAATTAAATGGAAATGAGTAATGTTGCCTTGAATATGAATGTTTAATGGACAAATTGGTAACTACGTTATGATGGTATAAAATGTGAATAAGATTTAGCATGTCTAGTTCTAGTTAATGTAAGAATGTATATTATATACAGGATGGTAAGCAAATATGTTTAAAGTGAAAGACATGTTATTGCATGATTATGGATGTGTAAGTGCTCATTTGTGCCACGTTATTTGTCTTTAAATATGAGTCTATGCATGTGTTCAAAAAGTTTTGAATTAAATGAAATTTTATGGCTCGATTTTCGTCTATGTGTATGGTTAAGTCTGGTAATGCCTCGTACTTTGTTCCGGCCTTGGATACGGGTAAGGGGTGTTACAAATTGTGTTGGCATAAAATTGATAGATGAATTGAAAATTTATAAGTGCTTATGTGTTGATGTTTTATATTTTATAAACTGTTGATGATTTTTGGTATGAGCTTACTAAGCTTTTGAAAGCTTATTTTGTGTGTGTTTTCACTGTTTTATAGATATCGAAGCTACTGTGAGCTCGAGAATCATTGAGGATTGTCACCACACTATCGAACCTCATTTTGGTACCTATGAAAATGTATATATATTAAAGTATGGCATGTATAGGCTAGAAGAGTTTTGGTTAGGTTTTGTAATGTATTTATCATGCCATGTGATATGGCTAGTTTATGTTTGAACTTAAGGTTGGAAATGTTATATGATATGTGAGGCATTGTGAATTATATGGTCTGTTTTGAATGACCAAAAGAAATGGTCAATGTTGATAAGTTTTAGTAAGTTTTGAGCTTGAGATTGAATGATGTATTGAAACATATGTTTTGGTATGAATTTAGTTTAGTTTTTAGTATGTTTTGGTTGATGAATTGAGATTGGAATATATTGATAATGTAAAGGTATGATTAATGTATGTTTTGGAATAGAGATTGGCTGAAATTGGTGTACAAAATATGCTTAGTTTGATGTTGTAGGTTTGACCCAATTGGGGTGGCAAGTTGAATATTCAAATGGCCTATTTTTGTCCACACGGGCAGGGACACGGGCGTGTGTCTTAGCCGTGTGCGACACACGGCTACGTTCCACGGCCGTGTGTCCCCTGGGGTATCCTACAATTATAAGTTAGGCTTGAGCACAACCAAGGCACACGGGCGTGTGGCTAGGTGTGTGGCCCAAGTCAGATTCAACCACGGCCAAGGCACACGGGCGTGTCTTGTGGCCGTGTGAGCAAGTCAGTATGTATGCCTTGTTTTGACACGACCTGGATACATGGGCGAGTCAAATGCTGTGTAAGGCACACGGCTTATTCACACGGGCGTGTGACCTATACTTCTTTGAAAATGTTTAAGTTTTGGAAAAAAATTGTATGAGTTCGGTTTAGTCCCGAATCCTTTCTAATGCATGTTTTAGGTCTCGATGACATATATAAGGGACTCTATATTGATATTTGATCTTTGATGCTCTGATGGTTATAAAAAGTATGTTAAATGTTTCGGTTTGTTTGGTAATGCCTTTAACCCTAGTCCGGTGACGCATACGGGTTAGGGGTGTTACATCAGAAATTTGCCCATTGAATTTATTTGAAATATCGATGGATACGTAGGTAGTACACTCGAAGTGTACAAATCAGAAATTCGTTAAATCATAATCAGGGTTACTCATTAGAGTACATAATCAGGAAGCACTCTTTCGAGTCATATATCAGGAATGCTCCTATGAGCCATGTAATAGGAAGCTTATCCGGGCTAAATCAGGAAACTCATAATAGTTTAAAACGGGAAGTTCACAAAGAACTTTTAATAAGAAAACTCACGAAGAGCCTATCAAGAATTCTCACAAAGAGTCATGTAACAGGAGCTCTGGATAGCCATATATCAAGGAGTTCAGGTCATAAAATTTCATTTAATTCAAAACTTTTTGAACACATGCATAACAAACAAAGCTAACTATATCATCACATCAAAACATAGGACATGGCACGATTAATTAAACTTATAAACCATAATGGATAAGGACCACATCTCATGATTTTATCCGATAACTCAATGCAGACTGATACGTATGGTCAAAATCATAATAAAAATACATATCACAAACCAACTTCCTATACATGCCACTCACTTGATATTTCTAATATTTGAATTAATTTTACCAAAAATGATAGTTTGATAGTGTGATTTTACCTCCGACGATCTCCAACCCCGAGCCGACCTGCCAATACTAAAGAAATAGAGAGGATGGGTAAGCTTTACACTTAGTAAGTTCATATGAAAATAATAAGCAATTACTACCATGCTTTTCAAGATAAAACACTATAATTGTACAATTACACATATTCAGAGACAGCTGTTTTTCGGAGTCCGGTGTTAAAAAAATCATATCTCAAGTTAAAAAACTCAAAATCCAATTCCGTAAATTTTATATGAAACTAGACTCATATGTATACTTACTAATTTTTTTCTAGAATTTTTGGTCGGGCCATTTAGTACAGTTTATTAGTTAAATTCTCCCCTGTTTCAGGGTATGACTACTCTGACCCCTGTGCACTACAAACCGAATTTCTCCTTGTACAGAATTCTAACGACCATGCCTTTTATTTACCTTAAAATTATATTCAATAAGGAATCCATGCATGTAAGGTATGACTCTCAATAATTTTTTTACAATTTATGGTGAATTTCTAAAATCACAACAGGGGATCTCAAATTCGTTCAGACCCTGTTTCACAAGAATTCAAATAAGAATTCAAATATCACACAATATAGAATTCTTTTGCTTGCTTTGTTTCTTTCATGTGAAAATAGACTCATTAAGCTTTATTTCCATAATTTGTTTTTAAATTTAATTCAACTTAAACAATTTTTGGTGAATTTTAAAAGTCATGCATTGCTGCTGTCTAATACTGTTTTACTACTAAAGTTCACTTTTACACAATTTCACTTAACCCATTCCATTTTACCGAGGTTCGCTCAAATATTGAGCATATTGCTCATAAATTCAAATAAACATATACTTGCACTTGTTCATCACATAATCACTTTCACATGTATTTTCATTTAATCGATTTCCCGTTGAACTCATCGGAACAGAACGCTCATAAAGAGCTGCGTTTGTGTCCGCAACATATGTAGGATCACAACTGATCGCATAACAGGACGCTCATAAAGAGCTGTGTTTGTGTCTGTAACATATGCAGGATCATAACCGATTAATAAACATGACACTTATAAAGAGCTATGTTTGTGTCCGAGCTATATGCAACATATGCAAGACTACAACCATTTCAGGAAATCTAGTAATCCATCGAATTTCATTTATTTAAACGGGACTAACATTTTTTGGGCATTATCATTTATTGGGCTTTGTCAGATATGTCTTCAATGTCATATATATATAATATTTATACAATTCACAAGCACAACATTCAATTCAAGTATACAATTATACATAATTTAGTTACATGAACTTACCTCGATAATTGTTTGTGTACGTAGAATCTACTAATCCAACATTTTTCTCTTTTCCTCGTTCTAACTCTGAATTTGGTCTATCCGGATGTATACGAGTAAATTTAACATCAATTTAATATAATTCATACTCAATTTAGTCCAATTCTCATTTTAGGAAAAATTACCATTTTGCCCTAAACTTTTAATTAATGACGATTTCATCCCTAGGCTCGGAAAATGAAATTCATGCAATTTAATCCTTATTCCAAGCCTAGCAAAATTTTCACAAGTAACATTTACAGCCCATGTATTTCACAAAATTTTGAATTATTCCATAAATTTTACAACTTTACAACTTAGTCCCTAATTCACATTTTCACCAAAATTCACTTTACAAAAGTTGTTTATCTATCAATAACCTTTCATTTTCTACGATAAATTTCAAAATTCTAGCATATTCATTCATGAAAAAATTTCTACATTGATAACTCTTCAAATTAATCCCCAAAATAGCTAGATTAGGTTATCCCGATCCAAAAAATATAAAAAATACTAAAAACGGGACTTGAATACTTACCTAATTTGGCCAAATAAGTTTTCTCTTTCTTCCATTCTCCATGGCTAGGGTTTCCATATTTATTTGGGAAATATGATGATAAAATGATCATATTTTCTTTATTTTATTATTTATCACCTTTATTTATCATCTTTCCAATTTTGTCCTTTTCTTTATTTTATTTTCCATGGATGATTCATCATCCTTAACAACTAAGTATTTTTAATGGTCTATTTCTCATATAAGGATCTCAAATTTTGAATTCCATAGCTATTTAATCCCTTTAGCTATTAAAACTCAACTTTTGCACTTTGTGCAATTTGGTCCTTTATCAAATTAAACATGTAATCGGTAAAATTTCTTTACGAAATTTTTATATGACATTATTATCATACTGTAGATCATAAAATAATATTAAAATAAATTTCTTTTTGGAATTAGATTTGTGGTCCCGAAACCATTGTTCCAATTTTATTGCAAACGGACTGTTACACAATTTTTCTTGTTTCAACACTATCAGGGGTATCATGACTTCCATGGTTTGATATCATGATACCCCCCTTTTAGGTGAAGTTTTCTTCACATTCGAGCCACCATCAACTCTCTACAACACTTAATCCACTTGTTAGGTTCCCTATAGCACATTTGGCTAACTTGGGTCTCAAAAAGAGCTTAAATCACACAAAATCACTTATTCAAGCAAAAAGCTAAAACTAAATAAAAACATGAAAAAGACATCCAAATTTCTCGAGAATAAGCTCTTCAAGTGTAATGAAGAGCCTAATTTGACGTATTAAATTATGAACAGATCAAAATCTCCCACATTTAAGTCTTTGCTTGTCCTCAAGAAAAAAAAAACATGCAGAAGACGACCTTTAAACTAAATTAGGCAGAAGAGAATATAATTGTTGAATATCAAATTTGTAAAAAGATTATCTTACATGCAGCTTAGGACTGATATATAGCTAACTCACTACTCTAAAAGCAAACATGATTAGTTCCACAAGTTAAAGAGCTAACAAATCTAGAGGTAATATAAATGAATATGTATTTAATTGTGTTATCCATTGACATAAACTATATAGATACATAATAGACACAAAATGTGAATCAAATAATTCATCAAGGTAAATATACACAAGTCAAGAAAATCGTGCAAAAGAAATGTTTAGGTCACATAGGTCTTCTAGGCTTGTAACATTTAGAGGCTTAGGATGGCTTGGATTCCAAAAAAAAGTTAACTTAAAATAGTTTCAAGTAATAGAAAAGGTGAAACGAATGACATTGTCCCCTAATCACCCTTAATTGACCATTAAGCTCACCTCCTTATTTCTCTTTCTCTCGCCTCCCTTATCTCTCAAAAGATTTAGAAGATACAGTTTGATATTGGTGCATATATGAAGCTAGCAAGTGCTAATATATTATAAACTAAAAGATTTCTTTTGAGGCTCGAAATTGATTTTATTTTCATTTGAGCTTTTTTTCTAAATTTTTCACTCTTTCAATCATAATTTTATTCCACTCACTTTGCTTTTAACCCTCACATTGCTTATATATATATATTTTCATTTTAGTCACTTAACAAGGGTCTATATACACCATATCATACAATCTCTTCTCTTTTCTCTCAAGAAAAAAATGAAATATCCATAATGTGTCTACCTAACCCTCAATATCCATGGCCCAACGTCCATTATATAGTGCATTTTAATATTAAGGACAAATAAGGATTTAGTTTTTAACTCAATTTAGGCTTTAGGCTTTAAAAGTCAAGCTAATTAATAAAGAAAGATTTGAGGCTCAAAGTATGGGAACTAAGGGCATATAGCATAAAGGTTAGTTGTTTAGGCACTCGACTAATAAAACAATGCCTTAAGTCCTTCCTAAACATTTCATCTACAAGCTCGGTAGGAACTTCATCTAACTAACGACGACTTTCAGAGTTTTGTTCCCTGTCTGCTAAGTGCCCTTTATTATCCTCAACCACGGGCAAGTTGGAGGTGGAAAATATAATAGGTTGTTTACACTTTCTTTGGAAGGCTTCCTACTCTTCACCGTTATGATAGTAAATGTCAAAGTTGAGCAACTTTACAGAGGTATCCTTTAAGTAATCGAAGTCTTCCTCGTTAAGGTCAAGGGGATCAACGGCCACTTGGTCGTGCAGAATGAGATTTGATTTCTACTCTGGTAGAGCTTAATGAGATTCCTACGAGTATCCTCTTGATATTTCTTGAAGGATTCATTATAGGATTTGCGCAGCCTTTCCAACTCAGCCTAGTGATTCTTCTCTTGAGCCTTGGACCTTCATTCAAAGACAAATTTTTCATCCCTCAAATGATTGATCTTGTGACAGCCCTAAAGTGACCCTAGTCGGAAAGCGGTTTCGGGACCACTAAATCGAGTCACTAAATTATTTGAATATGATATTTATTGTCTAAAATATGTGATTATGAATGTGTGAAAGTTTTAAGCTTCAATTTAGTAAATTGCATGTGAATTTAGTCAATAGGACTTATGTGTGACACTTTTGAAATGTGATAGGTTAATCTATAAGGATCTATTAGTGCATGTAATCAAAGGGGTGGACTTGCATGTCAATTTTCCCCCATTTAATTACTAGTGGCCAACCATGACAAAGGGTGATGGGTAAAACATGTCATAAAACATGTTGTGTTAATGGTTTATGTTAGAAATGATAAAATAATAATGGGAAGGCAAATGATGACAAAAAAAATGTGTGTGGTTGCCCCCCCTCCATTGCCGTGAATGGAAGAAAGAAAACAAAAAAAAAGAAAAAAAAAATGTTCATCTTCTCCTCCTACCTCTCTCAAGCCGAAATTAACCAAGAAATGGAAGAAAGCACACCTAAGGCATTCGGCCATCTTGTGTGGGGGGAATTAAGGTATGATATCAAGTGATTCTTTTGGAATTTTTGTGAAGTTGAGTTTGTTTTGGTGCTCATAACATGACCCATGTGTTAATTTTTGAGTTTGTGTTGCAAGAAACATTTGGTTATGTCCTTATATGTCAAATTGATGATAAATTTTGATATTTGGTGAATGAATATGGGTTTCGGTCATGGTAGATAACAAAGAATGTGGTTGTTGTTCTTGTTGATTTGGATGAATTTTTGGTGGATAGGTGCTTGAATCAAACAAATGATCATGTGTGTACACTAGGTGCTAGTTGAGAAGGATCGGTCACTATATTGGAGGCCATTGCGAATATGAGTTTAGTTATTGAGAGGGATGAATGTGTTTTGAGTTGATGGAATAAAAGAATGCTTAAAGATGTGTCACAACAAATTATATGTTAAGCTAAGGTTGTTAAATTATCAATCTTTCTTCCTAGCCGAATATGTGTTTATAAAGTTGAGTTGTTAAATAGATTTTGAAGTTAGCCCATGCATTTATTTTTGAATTTAAGAAGAATGATACATTCGACTATGCTTTGATGTGCTTGGATTGTTGTTCATTGAGTAAATGATTGAGGAATGGTTAGAAGAATTTGAATGCTAAACTAGTTGATTTGTTTGATGATATATATATATATTCGGCAATGGGATAAAATGTGTATTAAGGTGAGTTTCATGGTGATTATGCTTGTGATGTTGGGTTATTATTCGGCATTGAGTAATGTGGGGTAAGGTGATTAATCGGCTATGAAATTAGCTAAATTGAATAGGTATGTTTAATGATATGCTTAGTATAATGTATGATCTTATAACTCGGTTTGGTATTGAGATAAAGGTTAGATGTATGATTGGATTTTGGTATGTGTTAAATTGGTCAATCAAAGATTAAATGATATGTGATTGCCAAATGTGATTGTTAAGTGAATAATATTAGTTAAGTACTTAAGCAAATCTATTGTTTTACTTAAGCTTAAGAGCAAAGAGGATCAAAGTCGGATAGGGGAAAAGAGAAAGTAAACGAATAGCCGTGGACATCTAATAAATCGACCACTTCGAGGTAAGTTTTAAGCGATTAAACGTTGAGTAAATTCAATCATAATAGGACATAATGAGTGGATTTAATATGATATGATGTGGCCATGATATGTCTTAAACTCAAATGGTAAGTTCATAAGTGTTTGGACTTGGAAATTTAAGAGCAAATTGTAATAATTTGCTTGGACAGCAACAGTAATGTGATTTTAGAAAATCACTATAAATTGTTGGTGTGGAATTATAGGCTGAATAAAATATGTAATCAAATCTTAGTTGGTCTAATTTCTTATAAAAGAGACCGTGGAAGCAAAGAAATTTCCTATAAAGAGATATTTAAAGTTGTGTGGGAAAGTGTCGAATGACTCGAAATCCCTGTTCTGTTTTGGAAAATCATTATAATTTGTAAAAAATGGTTATAAGATAAGATTTATATGCTTAGACTCCTTAATGAGTCTAATTTCAAATGAAATCAAATAGAACACATTATGAATTCTGTACAATGAAAAATTTGATTCGTAGTGAAGAGTAGTCAGATTAGTCAAACAGTGAAACAGGGGAAACTTTAAGAAAAATCTGGTATTGATTGGCCAAACCTAAAATTCTTAAAATTTTATGGATGGAATATATATGAGTCTATATTCAGGGAAAATTAACGGCAATTGATTTTGAGTTTTGTAGCTCCAGTTATAAATAATTTAGTGACTATTGCTCAGGAAAACAGCTTGTGGTGAATTTGTTGTAAACATTGATCAAACTATTTGAGTTGCTTATAAGCTATGGCTGAAATTGATGTACAAGATAAATATATATATGTGTGATATGTATATGTGGTAAAGCCGAATGGCTAATGTGAAATATATATAAGATATGTATATGTGGTAAAGCCGAATGGCTAATGTGAAATATGTATGAGATATGTATATGTGGTAAAGCCGAATGGCTAATGTGAAATTTATATATGTGTGATATGTATATGTGGTAAAGCCGAATGGCTAATGTGAAATATATATAAGATATGTATATGTGGTAAAGCCGAATGGCTAATGTGAAATATGTATGAGATATGTATATGTGGTAAAGTCGAATGGCTAATGTGAAATATATGTGTGATATGTATATGTGGTAAAGCCGAATGGCTAATGTGAAATATGTATGAGATATGTATATGTGGTAAAGCCGAATGGCTAATGTGAAATATATGTGTGATATGTATATGTGGTAAAGCCGAATGGCTAATGTGAAATATATATGAGATATGTATATGTGGTAAAGCCGAATGGCTAATGTGAAATATATGTGTGATATGTATATGTGGTAAAGCCGAATGGCGAATGTGAAATATGTATGAGATATGTATATATGGTAAAGCCGAATGGCTAATGTGAAATATATATAAGATATGTATATGTGGTAAAGCCGAATGGCTAATGTGAAATATATGTGTGATATGTAGATGTGGTAAAGCCGAATGGCGAATGTGAAATATGTATGAGATATGTATATGTGGTAAAGCCGAATGGCTAATGTGAAATATATATGAGATATGTATATGTGGTAAAGCCGAATGGCTAATGTGAAATATATGTGTGATATGTATATGTGGTAAAGCCGAATGGCTAATGTGAAATATATATGAGATATGTAAATGTCGTAAAGCCGAATGGCGAATGTGAAATATGTATGAGATATGAATATGTGGTAAAGCCGAATGGCTAATGTGAATGTTGTAACATGCGATTAAATGTACATGAAACTTGGAGATTATGTCCGGGTAAGACCCGATGACTACGTGTGGAGATTATGTCCGGGTAAGACTTCGTAATAAGAATTGCTTATAAATATATTCAATGCGAAAAGTTAAGCGGTATGTACTCCAAGTTTATATATGATGCATCGAGAGCAATCTATGGGACTATTCCTATGATTATGTGACATCGGATTAGTGTGAGAGGTTATGTGAAATCATACGATATATCTATGTCACATGAGCTCACTTTTATGTGAGAGTTTATCTGCCTATTGTATATGATGAGATGTGCATATTCGGTAAAGGGATGGTATGCCCGAAGGAAGAGTGAAATAAAAATACGAACAACTATGTTATAATTTGATTGTTATCTGTTGACCTTGCTTAAAACTTACTAAGCATTGTAATGCTTACTCCGTTTACTCTGTTTCCTCTGTCTTATAGGTCTCATTCGAAGCTACTGGGCTTGGGGATCGTCAGCAACTAGTCACACTATCACTATCCACCGCTTATTTTTGCTATGTTTAGAACTATTTTATGGCATGTATAGAATAGACTAGTGGCGGAAGAATATTTTTGGTTAATGTATATAAGCCATGCGAAAATGGCATCTTTTGAATGTTTACTTAGTGAAGTTTAAATTTTACCTTTGGCTGTGCTTAGTACTTATTTAAATGAACGATCTTTAATTCAAGAAAAAAGTTCAAAATTTTGCTGTTCTGACGTGAGTTACAAGTCCGGTAATGCCCCTTACCTATTCTGGCAACGGTTACGGAATAGGGGTGTTACAGATCTTGTCTTCCAACTAATTAGTCTCTGTTTGAACATACATGCACTTACTCTTCAGAGTCGTGATTTTGATAGACAGCCTTGAGAACATATTGCTTGAGTTGTGGTATTTTTGGTAGAGTTCAGTTAGGGTGTCTTCGTTAGATTTTAAAGAATTCTCCAAATATGCTATTTTACTTTGGTATTGCCTACTAGCCTTTCAGAGGACCCTTCTCCAAAGACTATGTTCGAGTGACGAGATCTTTGAGATTTGAGCCATGAGAGATAAAAGATCCTTTAAGGTATGGGATGCAATATAAGAGAAGAAAACTTCTTTTAGCTATTAAGGTAACAAGTGTAGCTGTTGCTGAAAGATAGAACTAAGAGGAGTGGCAAAGGGCATTGACTCTATAAGGCCCTGGTAAGGGAAGTTACTACTTGATTATGTAGAGGTTGCTTCTTATTCTGGAGGAGGAAGAATATATTATTGAATTGGAGGGTTTATCCTCGAGGGATTCTTTGATGTAGGGAGATCAAAACCGTGCTTCGGTGAATTCTATTTGAGGGCCGGAGCCTTCAGGCACTGAAGGAATTGCATGAAGAACTAGAACTGAGGAAGAGTGGGTGAGCGTTGCAATAGGTTATTTACTTGGTTTATGCCTCGTTAAGGGTGGACATTCAATGATTCTAGATTCGTGAGTACCCTCGATTGATGTGGCCTTTTTCCTTGCTGTCATTTTTCATGGCAGTGTAGCAGCAGTCTTCCCCTAGCCACGAGTTCCCCTAAGAATTAAGGAGATGTCCCTGCCTTGAGGATGGGAACATGACGAAGATCGTACACCAGCAACAGGTGAATTTACTTGATCTGAAGATATAATTATCCAATTTATTAGGAATAGATTACATATACGATAAAAGTATGAAGGAGTCTCTCGAATGCACCGTAGTAAAATGCGCACCGAATCACTATCTGAGTTGTATGGCCAAGCTTTGAGGGTAGAAGGAACAATAGGACTAATTGTCTGAATGTTGGATTGTAACCATTTGGACTTAGGTTTTTCATCTAGTACTGAAATACATCTCTGATTAAAACCAACTCCATCAAATCAAGCACATAACCCATTTTCAACCTTTGGTATTGCCTTTCAGCTACATCAGAATCATCTGGCTGGCATGTGTTGTAGACGCCTCCCAAAGGTAGGGGCCACTTGGTTGGGAAACCAAAACTAGACTTGAGTTTGCTCACAACCCTGATGCACTTGTCCTTTCTAATATGAAGATTTGAAATTTTGTTCTTGATGAGAAGCTCATAATCGGACCGTACATTGAAGTGAGCATTGCTAACAGAAGCTCCGATTCTCTATTTCATGAGTTGGTAAAATCTCTGGAAGACACTCAGTAGTGGACGCTCATTGTGTATGCAATAGTTAATGAAGAATGCCACTAATGTCCCCCAAGATATGGCTGATAACTGACCTAGTGCAATTTCATAACTGTTGAGTATGACACAAAAGAATGGTTGGAGAGATAGATGGAATCCAGCTTCCAACAGAGTGAATGGTAAGATGAAGCCTAGGGAACTGTCACTGGGATGACACTGATCAGGAAGCTAGAAATTGTAGGCAAAATTTTGGTTTGAGAGACCCCAAGCTCTCAAATAACGATTGATTTCCTCTTGAGTGGTGGTGCAGTCACAAATTTTGGACTCAATATGAGGTGAGATTTCACGAGTGACGGTTTGGTTGGGCTGGTCACGACCCCTTCCTTTGATGGTGGTTCTTCTCAGGATTGGAATTATAAGTTAAAAAATGAAAGAAGAAGGAAGAAAAGAGTTACCTTGAGAAAAATCAGAATTGAATGATGAAGATGTAGGAGGATTTAGCAGAGGAAAGTTAGGGTTTCAATCAATTTTGCAAAAGGAAACGAAGAAGTGTTTGAGTACCTATTTATAGAAGCAAACTTGCATGAGAATTTTACTTTAAAGGGACTTTTCAAATTCTCCAAAGTAAGGTTGACATTTGTCATAAGGAGGTAAGTGTAACATTCAAAAATTTTATGACGATGGTAAAAATTCAAAAAATGCAACTCATATTATTGCGTAGGGAGAAGATCAGTTGTCAAGTACACAATTGTAATTATTTTTCAAGATAAAAATTCTGAGGATGAAATTTTTTGTTAAGGGGAGGAGAGTTGTAACACCTAGTTCTGGAGGGTTATGAATTTAGCGGGTTCTAAACTTGGTTAACTAAGTAGTATTCTAAGCGGCATAATGTTACCCGCCCAACTGTTGCTCTTGGCGTATAAAGTAGTGGTGTGGTAGGCAGTGGAATATTGCGAGTAATTGCCTTAGAAAATGATGAATTGTTAAGAATAGGGGCTTGGTAAAGAATTAAGGAAATTCAAGTGATTGGGCTATCAAACATATTGTATGCCAAGTTTGGTTATTCATGGTACTGGTTATGTTTTAATAGGGTGGTTAGAAGCGAGTGATGAAATTACTATATGTGTGTGTGTGTTGGGTTTTTTTTATACACATTTCTATACAACTATGAACCAACAATACAAAAAATTGATCAGGATTACGATGCGTGTCAAGTTTCCATAGGGACAAAGGTTGTATATCTATATAATCAGGTTAAGAAACATGAGAGTTTTCTTCTTCCTACTATAATAAGTATTTTTTTCTAGATCTAAAGAAACCTAGGGAGAATTCTTTATGCCAAGGTAAGATTTATGACCCTACACGCTTTGATTGTGAAAGAGTAAATCCATTTAACTTGGTAAGATGGATGATATAAGATCTTATTTGACAATTTTAGTGTTTGAGATGAAGAAAAAAAGGGGTACATGAATCGATTTCGATAACTTTTCATGCTTTAGAAGTAGTTGCTGCTAATTGTTCGATAGAAGTCTGGATTTAGAGTTCGAAGTTGGAGAAGGTGAAAATCAAGTGACTCCCCAAAGCTGACTCTTGCGTGTATACAATATATTATAGATGCTTCTGTTTAGTATCGTATGGGCTATGAAAATAACCTTAGAAAATAAAGCGTATAGAGTATTCTATGGTATGTATAGTTGCGAGGTTTGCATGAATGGTTGTACAATAATTGACAAGAACATTCACATATAAATAAGATTGTATGAGAATAATTAAAATATATGGGAAGGGTTATGTGTATGTTCAGTTGGTATATGTGAATGAATCAAAAGGGCTAAGTATTAATATGGTATCAATCCATGAAAGTCTATCAAATGAGTCTACGTTTGTCTCTGTGGTGTCGTCTAAAGGGGTCTGTCAGGACTTTAAATATTATTCTCTGAAAGGGAAATTCCACAACACCATATCCTGTAAAACCAGTGGGTTATGACATCATATGGAAAGAACTAAAGGAAAGTTATTATCAAATGGGGTTGTCTGCGTGACCCAAGATGATAAGGGGCAAACCTCGAGTTTAACCAAATCCCTATTGTGAACATGTCAGAAAATGGAAGCCTTTGTGGTGTATTGGAAATGGAAGCCATTGTGGCATATCTGAAAGAGAAGCTGTTGTGGCAACCTTCTAAAAGAAACACCTCTATGGCAATCCCTGAAAGAATGAAATAATTTCTATTGTAACACCCTTTACCCGTATACGACACTGGAACAGAGTCCGAGGCGTTGCCAAACTCAAACATAAACATTCATACAAAATCGGGCCATAAAATTTCATTCAATTTAAAACCATTCATACACATGCATATCGTCCTTTGTATGGGCCCCTGAGGCCCAAAACATACATTGGGTGTGGTTCGAGACTAAACCAAGAACTTTCAGAACTTATACAACACTTAGAAAATTTTCTTATTTTGGGGGGTTATACGCCCGTGTGGGTAGGCCGTGTGGTCACACACGCCCGTGTGGCTTGGGACATGCTTGTGTCTTCAGCCCATGTAACTCTCTGCTTATGACGTCATCAACTAAATAGGGTCACATGGCCAAGTCACACGCCTGTGTGCTTAGGCCATGTGGCGAATTAAATTCCAAAAATTCGATGCAGACTTTACACGACCAGGGCACACGTCCATGTCCTGAGGTCATGTCCTTCACACGGCTGAGACACACGGCCGTGTCTCTGCCCGTGTGTTTACTACTGGGCATTCTGTTTTACCTAATTAGGGTGCAGGGGACACACGGCCAGATCACACGCCCATAGGGTAGACCGTGTGTCAAACACGACCGAGACACATGCCCATGTCTCTACCCATGTGGACAACTATAAGTCTAATTTCCAGGCCCTTTGCCACCCTTAGACACTCACATACTTGACATATTTCATGGCACACAACATGTCACATTTTGATAATCAATCATTCCTAATCAATACAAATTCATACCCATGTAGTGTCACCATTTCACATACTCAAATTAACAAGCTTACTTAAGACATTCTACACCAATTTCATATCCAGTCAACATTATTAAACTACTCTCAATTCACACATTGAAACCATGATCAAAGGCATATCAATTTGTCATCATTCATTCTTCATACTTGTATGCCATATAACACCATCCATCATCATCAAAATTTTGACACATGCATGAATAAATAATTAGGTTTACAACCCAATAATCAATATGAACCATATCTCATGACCATATACAAAATGAATCATCAAATCATTATAAGCCAACATATTTGGCTATACCAATATGACATATAACAAAAAGACCAAGTCCCTATACATGCCATACTCAAAATGTTGAGACTAACTATACCCAAATGGCCAATTGATAGTGTGATCGAATCTCTAACGTCCTTCGATTCTCGAGCTAGCTTGGTAATACTATAAGAAAATGGAAAAGACAGGGGAATAAGCATAAAGCTTAGTAAGTTTGCAGGTAAATAATTAACAATATTAATCATGCATTTTTATACACATGACATAATATGGTTTGTCACCATGTCATCAAGTGTCATAGATACATCTTAAATCATGTCATTTTCACTTCCTACCGAGGTCTCATTGATTCATAATCTCAATATTTATGAGCTTTGTGTACATACCTGTACCCTTCCAACATGATCATACCTTGTCATTTCTTTGACATAATCTTTGAATTACCTGTTAAACCACTTGGACTACTAAAGGATACCCGGTGAAAATCTCATACACATAGCAAGATTCCAATGCCATATCCCAGATATGGTCTTACATGGGATCACATATCGATACAGATAGCCCAGCTATGGTCTCACACGATGTTTCAAATCGATGCCATGTCCCAAACATGGTCTTACATGAAATCACATATCGATGCCAATGCCATATCCCAGATATGGTCTTACATGGGATCACATATTGATGCCAATGCCATGTCCCAGACATGGTCTTACATGGTTTCACACCTAACCCTAATGTCATGACATTCGTATCCTAGCTATTCGTAAGGTTCAACTGAGATTTCGAACCACCAAACCTTTGTGGATCGTCATCGAGTCATCAATAACCAAATTCATAGATACAATATACATTTCATGCAATATCAAAGAAATAGATACATAATAACATAATATTGAATTTTTTACACACGAACTTGCCTCGGTACCAAAATATGTTTAACTGTTCGATTTAGTCCACAACTTTGTTCTTTACTCGGTTTATATCCAGACTCCGTTTTTCTTGATCTATAATAGAAAATTTCTCTTATTTAATTATCACATTGTTCAAAACAGTCCATAAATCATACTCTCGCAAAATTACAATTTTACCTCTAAACTTTCACATATTTACAAATTAGTCCCTAGGCTTGTAAAATGAAATGTACTCATTTTCTTTGTTACCCAAGCCTAGCCGAACCTATATTATACTTATAACAACTCACATTTTCTTTCAAATCATATATTTGCCACCTATTTTACAACTTTTACAAAAAGGTCCTTTTTAGCCATTTTCACTAGAAATCACTTAGTTTATGATGTTTATCACACATCAAATATTCGTATTCTTCCATTAAACATCAAAATATATGCATGTCACACATGAGTAAGTTTTTGAACATGAGCCCTAGCTCAAAATAATGGTTGAAATAGCTAGATCGGTTGATGATAACTTCAAAAATATAAAAAATATTAAAAACGGGGCTAGGATTGACTTCCAATTAAGCTTGGAAGTTGAACAAAACCCTAGTTATGGGTCCTTGAGATTTTCGGCTAAGGTAGGAGAAGATGGACAAGATTTATGCTTCATTTTTTCCCTTTTTATTCTTTTATTAATCAAATGACAAAAATGCCTTTAACTTTTTTTGAAATTTTACCTACCCATGCCCATTTTTATCCATAAAAATAGATATTGGAAAAATTGCTATTTAAGGACCTCTAATTAATAATCCATGGAAATTTCATGCTTAAAGCTTCTAGAATTCACATTTTGCAACTTTTGCAATTTAGTCCTAAATGTCAAATTGGACACTTTGTTCACAAAATTTCTTCATGAAACTTTCACACAATCATGCAAACATGCCATAGACTTCAAAATATTTATAAAATAATTATTCTACTTTAGATTTGTGGTCTCAAAACCACTATTTTGACTAGACCCTAATTCGGGATGTTACATATATGATGTATTCTAATGGAATGGATTTTGACGAATAAGGAAGGTAACTAAATTAAAGGCGAATTTGAAACTTAGAATCTTCACGAAAAAGAACGAAGGATATGCCCCTGTGGTGGGTCACGAAGGAAATATCCTCTATGGTGGATCTTATAAAGAAATTTTCATGGCACACATAGGATGGGATACTCCTGTGGCATGTACTGGAAAGGCTCCCAAGAATAAACTATGATGGATGCTTCTTGTGGTAGATTTTCTATTAAGTGATAGGAGTATTTCTTATTATTCCTATATGCAAAGACTGCGATCAATAAGTACAAAACGTATAGACAGGTATCATAGTAAAGTACTCGATACGACTAAGATTGGTTTAGAGATGGAAATTTTAAGAAAATTAGTGAGGTAATGGTAATGTATTTTGAAAATGAGCGTAAACAAGATACGCCCCAAAAAAATGTATCGATCACTTGTGTGTGGGTCACTTCCTGAACTTCAAAGAAGTTATGGCTTGGTGAATAGAGAATATAGGTAAGTATTAAAGGCACTAAGGAGAAAGAAAAGGACTCAGAGAAAGGCATGGTAACGAACCTGACTAAAGAAATGAAAATAGGGGGCAGTTTTTGTTAGAGAATCGTTGAAGAACGAGAATAACAATATGATTCTTGAAACCTTAGATGCGTAAGAAAATATGATTTAGGTAAAAGGTGGTTGCCTCACTAAGTTCCATCAAACTTATTTTAGCGTGTTATGTTTCAAGTAAACTCTCAAAGGTTTGCGATGGAGGGACGACACTAGGGCTATACCAAGGGAGTGGCGAGGTAGGCTATTATGCATACAGAGTAAATTGTTGGAGTGTTCAAGTCTAAGTTGTTTTACACAGAATGATTATGATGGACCAGGATACTAAATCTGTCATAGTTGTAAATAAATTCTCTATGCATACTATTTAAAATTTTGCTTGGTTCTCACTCACATATTTCATAGAAAAGTAGTAAATAAACAGTTGTAATTGAATGTAATTTGAATGAATAGAATTGAATTTCTTATGTACTTGAGTAGCAACTCCCTAGGTTGGGATTTGGATCATCAGATCGGGTTTGGGGCATTACATATCGATACTAATGTAAAAACGATACCATTTTAGCTCTCTGCCAATTTTTTGGTTCAAAACATTTTATCGATACCTTTGCAGAGGTATTAGTATTTTTATCACTAGTATTGATACTCATGATTGGGTATTGATACCAAATTTGGTTACTACTGGTTTTTCAAAATTTTCCATTCTAATGTATCGATATTTTGGTCTTGAGTATCAGTACTTTTACTCAGAATGCAAAAATTCACGAGTTAAAATATTCTACATGCTCAAAATAATATTCTTGCTCTGTAAAAAATTAATGGCTAAGTCAATCAAACCTATTAACATCTTTTATCCATTTTCCATGCCATATTATCACATATTTGTCAAGCAAACAACCGTAGACATTCGAGTGGCAGTCCTTGACTAATAGGAGTAGGGTTGGCACCACCAATCATTTAAAATGCCCCAACCATGGCTTGCATTAGAAGGTCAACACTCGCATATTTTATATTTACTCTATGAGGCGATACAGGTGGTGCAAAGGATGTACCAATAGTGCAAACGTCTACGAGGCATATTGTATCTACTCTAAAACACATAAACAAACTAAGAGTGTGAGTGGAAAGAAATGATCCAAGGCATATTCCTAAAATAAAATTTTAATAAAGGCAATTTTTCCCAATCCTACCCCTAAAACAAGTAATTTCATAATAATTTCAAAAAAAGATATTCAAGTCAAACAACCTAACTACTATGAAAATCTGGGTCCAACGGTTACGTTACCTTAGTTCTGAATATTTAAAAACTTTAGGTCTGAGTGTTAGATAACCTAGGCTTTAATATCACCAAATGTAACACTCTTCACCCGGTCTGATCGTCGAACCCGAGTTACAAGATTATACAAAAACAATCAGAACTGATACATATGCATACACAATTGCAAATAAGAGCAACGACTACCATTATCAACCTTTTGAGATGAAATCATAATTAAACATTTAAATAAATATTAGAATTAGAATTATTCGAGAAATAATGATTATTTTGAAAATTTTACGAAATACAGTGTGAGTATCGATACTAAAGAAGCAGGTATCGATATTTATGTGTTAGGTATCAATACTAATGTAAAAATTGATACCATTTTAGCTCTCTGCCAATTTTTTTGTTCTAAACATTTTATCGATAACTTTGCAGAGGTATTATAGCACCCCGAAACCGTGGCCGTCACCGGGGTCGAATACGAGGTGTTATCGGGCTTAATTCATCATTTATACAGCTCAAACAATTTATTTTTGTATAATTTTTGGTTGGGCCAATTAGTACAGTTTATTTGTTAAAGTCTCCCCTGTTTCAGGGTTCGACTACTCTGACCTCTGAGCATTACGACTTAGACATCTCCCTACACAGGGCTTCAATGCCTATGCCATTTGTCTCTAATGAAACTAGACTCAATAATGAATCTGAAAATATAAAGGATGACTTCTAATTATCTCTACAAAATTTATGGTGAATTTCCAAAGTCAGAACAGGGGATCCAGAAATCGCTCTGGCCCTGTTTCACAAAAATTTAAACATCTCATAAAATATAGCTCCTATGGTTGTTTCGTTTCTTCCATATGAAAATAGGCTCATCCAGCTTCGATTACATAATTTATTCATTATTTAATTCCATTTCTACTATTTTTAGTGATTTTTCAATTTCACATCACTATCTGTATCGCATCTATTATTAGAGTAAATTTTACCTATTAGAGTAATTTAACATACATATCACCAAGTATGATCATGACTAGCCATACCAAAGGCTAATCATTACCAAGCATTTCCTTACTACTCAATAACCATATCATGAGTGTAACACCGAAAATGATTAGCCATGACAAACGGCAAAATAATCAAATAGACTTTAACTATTACTTATAACTAAGTATCATAAGACCAAATCCAACTTAACATTTATGCCATTTTGCATGGCTAAAAGTATACATACCAAAGTTCAAACAAAACATAATAGCCTATACATGCGAAATGTTCTCTTAGACCAACTAAGAAGAAGATACCAAAAGTTGCAAGCTGGTGTGATGACTTGACGATGGTCCCGAGCACACAAAAATGGATCAAAGGAACCTAAATAAGTGACAAATAAACACACCAAATGAGTATATAACTCGATGAAGTTATAAGCATTACACTGCAGTCCATTTATAAAGTATCATAAAAGAAAACAAATAATGCAAGATTAGGTACTCCATCCATACCGACTATGCTATAATTTCACGCACATTTATCATTACATGCTCTCAACTAGCCAAGCCTCCATTGACATCTCGTATGATATTTGATATGATATTTGATGCATTTCCACACATCATTTTATTTTCGTTTAGATTATACTAATAATAGCATTTCATCTATTCCACAATAATCTTATGTTCCTAACTTCAAATATAATCACCACATAGGTTCAAGACTTACCAAGCTCAGTTCCAAATATAAACATAACGTCTATTCCTCATGAACTCAAAGTATCTACTCATTCCGCTGTCCATGATCTACTCGATAAAGTCGCACACTTAACGTTAATAATTATTCGAAAATATATAGTAAGTCCGCACACTTAGTGCTTAATAATCAAACTCGCACACTTAGTGCTATACAATTAAACTCGCACACTTAGTGCCAATCTCATTATCGTAAATGTTTATACCCGCACACTTAGTGCCGAAATCAACAACTCAATACATCCCACTTCTTTTTACACTCGATAATTTTGTCACTACATGCATTTATATATCATTCCATTCGGCATAAGTACATAGGTATTATGATTATTTAAATCAATACAAAATATATGCTTAATAACTTACCTTGTGTTGGGTAAAACGGTTCCAACTCGGCTACTCGATGTTCTTTCCTTTGCCTTTGCTTGATTCTCCTCCTTTAACTTCTTGAGCTTAATCAATAAATTAACTAGTTTAACCGTCTTGCTAAATATTTATATCAAAATATTAATGATTTCATATCATAGGAGATACATGACTAATTCTTATCTTCCTACCATATGTTTTTGAGCTATTCGGCTAATAACCATATGCTATCACCCTACTATCAATAATCCAATCACACATGCATATATATATATATATAATTGGACATTCGGCAACCACCCTTGCTAATTACTCATTTTTAGTCGATTATATATATAATCCAAAAGTAATATCACGAATGGGCATACATTTTTATATATATATATATATATATATATATATATATATATATATATATAGAATGTGCAAAACTTAGACTCAACATCACCTATGCTCTTAATTTGATGGCGAATATGCATATATATATATATGATATCAACTATACTATCATCTTTAATTCATCTAAACACAAAATTTCATCTCATGAACACTTGACCGAATTTTTCCTAATCTAGCATGGCTTCACATCTATTTGTAACATCCTATAAATCCACATATACCACATTTCTACATAAATTTTCTTTCACTTTTCCACTACTTCCATTCACAACATCAAAAGCACCATACTCTTAGCATTTACATCTTCCTAACCATATGCCATCTAAGTACCCCTTTAGGTAGAAAATTAACATATGGGTTGTAATAAGCCATTGGCTACTAACTAGATTTTCACAAGAATTTAGTAAAAGTAACATAAATCCTACCTTAATCAACCCCTTTTGAGTTGGCGAATGTCTAGAGCATTTCTTCCTTCCTTCTCCTAACTCACGGCAATTGCAAATAAAAAAAGAAAGAAGATGAATACTCCTCTTCCTTCCTTATTTTATTCATCTTTTCTTTTAATTCCTTTCTTTAATTTATTTTAATTGTTAACTAATAAAAGAATTGCATTGAAATTCAACCTAGTGGATGGGGCATCATGGCTTGGCAGGCCACTACTTGGGTTTTGGGCAATTTGACATGCAAACCCAAGTTTCCTCACTTTGTTATTATTTGATCCTTACATATTCCCCTATCATATTTTCTTAAGTTCTCAACTAAGTCAATCACATGAAATTCACATTCATAAGTCTAAATTAAAACATCAAATTTTCACACATGCACTAATACACATAGAGGATATGCAACCAAATTTTAAATAAATTTTGGGACTCGGTCTTGTGGCCCCGAAACCACATTCCGACTAGGGTCGAATTAGGACTGTCACAGGTATCGAAACTTTATTACAAGTATCGCTACACATGATTGGGTAACGATACAAAATTTGATTACTGTCACTTGATCTACTGTAATTCGATGTAGTAAATTAAACTAGTTTTCACATGTGAAGAGCTTGAATACAAGCACTTTAGTTAGATTTTAGTTAAGTTTTCTTTACTCTATTTAAATTCAATAAATTGTGTAATTTCTGTCTTTTATTGAACTTAGGAGCCGAATAAGGCCTAAGGATGAGCTAATTTACTTTGTGAGTATGCAAGAGACCATTAGAATGAGTGCTAACTTGATACTTGTTGCTATGTTACAACATAGGGAGTAAAAGAGAAGAATTTCAAGATTTCCTTTGGTGTCACGACACAGTCTGTGGATGTTGCGACACACCCCTGAAGATACCTTAAAGATGATCATACTGCCTTCGATGTCGTGACACAAGACCTGGTGTGTCTCGACATCAACTCTATATGGGAAATAATGATGAGCCAAAGGTGTTTTGGTCCACACAATAAAACAATAAGCATGAGGACGAAAATTGGCCTAGGGTCAAGGACGATAACCACTCTAATTCTATAAATAGCCTCATTTAACACATGTTATGGATAGCTTTTCATATTGTATAATTTTATTCATAGTTTAGTTTTTAGTGTTCTCTTTTCTTAGGTTTTAGGATTATTCTAGCTTTGTTATTTGCTTTTGTTGGGAGATCCATTCTGTAGAACTCAATCAAACTCTGTGTGGATTCGACATTATTTTCAATACAATTCAGGCTTCTCCTAAACCTTATTCTCTTGATTCGTTCTTCATGTCTATTTTCTATATCAAGTTTACCATGTTTATGAGATCCATGAGTAACTAATTCCTTAATAGGGATTAGCGAGTAGAGGTATGATTAATTAATTATTTTGTAAGGTTTTCTTAACGAATCGATTGTTTGGGGTAGAAAGAACATAAACCCTAGGCTTGGTGACCATAGGAAGTCATTTAGATGGGAATTAACCCAAAATTTGTATGGCCTATCTGTGAGGACCTTAGCCCCGAACTGGTATGGACTATGAGGTCGAGAGATAAGTAGTTCTTGTTGACTCGTTATTTTAGTGGAAGATCGGAAGATCCTACTACGATAACGATTAGTTGATTGAATAAGAAGCCCAAAATAACATTTGGTTATGATTACTAAAGCAAGCAAATCACCCATGCTTAGATTTGATATTGTTTACTTATTGATTTTCAAACGTTTCTTTATTTATGTTATTATCTTTATTATATAAAAACTCTAAAAATCTTTACTTATGTTTATTTGTAATATAATTTAGTTAAAGTACTAATTAGATTCATTTGTGTTTAGATTAGGATTAATTTAGTACTGGCCTCGCTTGGGTACAATCTTTGGAGTACTCCCCTACTTCGTTGTAACTATATTAAAACCTAACCCGTATGCTTGCGGACTGTAACATCCCGATTTTTGTCCTAGTCAGAATAGTGGTTTCGGGACCACAAATCCAATGAGAAAAATTTTTTATTATATTTTTATGGTCTAAAATTTCATGAAACGATTTTGTGAAAATTTCGTTTGAAAATTTTGACGTTTGGGCACTCAATTTAGTCAAAAGGACTAAATCGTAAAAAGTGTAAAAGTTGAGTTCTACATGCTAGAGGTTTCCAATTGTTATGAAAATTTAAATTGGAGGTTCTTATATGGTATTTAGACCATTGGTTAAGATGGTGGACAAAAATGGACATGGTTAGGTATGTTTCCAAAGTTTTGCATTAAGGGCATTTTGGTCATTTAGTTATTAAACTGAATTAAAAACAAAATTAAAAGCCAATTTTTATCGATATTCAACCTTTTGACTGAAAATTGCATGGAGAAACCATGGCTAGGGTTTTTCAATCTTCCAAGCTCGATTGTAAGTCCGCTCTAGCCCCATTTTTATTGATTTTTACGTTTTTGCAATCCCCGTAACAATATCTATCTATTTCTACCATTAATTTGAGCTAGGGTTAATGTTTAAAAATTGGCCCATGTGTGACATACATGCATTTTGATGTATAACGATAGAAAATGAGTGTTGGGTGTTAAATAAATGACTTTTACTAAGCGGTTTTCGATGAAAATGTCCGAAATGACCATTTTGTAAAAGTTGTAAAATGGTATAAAGGTGTGTTTTTGATGAGAATTGTAGTTTTATATAGTTACAAAAATGGTTCGGATAGGCCTATAGAGTGAGAAAATTAAATAAAAATCACTTTACGAGCCTAGGGGTAAAAGTGTAATTTTGACAAAGTTTAGGGGTAAAAACGTAATTTTTCTAAAATGTGATTTTTGGATCACATTAAATAATTTGACTAATAATTGGACTAATGTGATATTATAGATCAAGGAAAATGATGGTTGGACCTAGATCGGTGAAAAATGGAAAATCGACGGTTAAGTTCCTTTTTGCTATTTTGGTGCCGAGGTAAGTTCATGTGTCAATAATATTGCAATGCTATATTTGAATTGAAAATTCTATATTATTATTGCACGAATGGCATGGATTAATATATTGAAAAGTGATGAAAGAATGGTATATAAAATTTGTGAGAACAATGATATATGACTAATAGCACATGAAATGTTTGATGGTTCCATCATTGATGGCTTTCTATATAATAACTGAATATATTGAGAATTTGATATAACATGATGTTTTATTAAGTTGGATAACTTGTGAAAGAGTGAAAAGGAAGGTAAGTTTGTATGTAAATAATATATCGATTCTTTTTATTTATTATATTTTGTTATTATATGAGATGTGGCTGCCTATAGAATGATCATTTGATGTAAATTATGAATCGAAATAGACTATGAATGAATTTGTTGAATGTTGAAAAGTGAAAAATGTCCCGGTTGAACCTTTGGAATAGAAATGATACGAATGATCCATTTTGAGAACACATGTGTAGTACTATGTGCAGGCTACTATGTGTTTAAGACGGTTTTAGGTCACGTGTGTAGTACTAAGTGCAGGCTACTATGCGTACCCGACAACTTCGATCACATTTGTAGTACTAAGTGCAGGCTACTACGTGTATCAGATGGTTAGGTCACGTGTGTAGTACTAAGTGCAGGCTATTACTTGTACCAGATTGTTGGTCGCATGTGTAGTATTAAGTGCAGCTACTATGAGTACCAGATAGCTTCGGTTACAAGGGTGGTAATATGTGCATGCAACCGTGTATTTGTTATTATTCCGATGAGTTCAACGGGAAATTAACTAAGTGAAAATACATGTGAACATGACCATGTGATGAATAAGTACAGGTATATGTTTGTGGAAATTTATGAGCAATGTGCTCGATAGTTGAGCGAACTTTCGGTAAGATGGAATGTAGCAAGTGAAATTATGTAAGAGTGAAATTTGTAATAAAATAGTTTTAAACAGCAGCAGTTGTGTAACTTTGAAAAATCACCAAAAATCAGGGAAATCGAATTAGAGATTTAATAAGATATTAAATTAAATTTTATTGAGTCTATTTTCATATAAAGGAAACGATGTAAGAAAAAGAATTTCATATTACGATATATTTGAATTTTTTTGAGATAGGGTCAGAATGATTTTTGAATCCCTATTTTAACTTGGAAAAATCAGTAAAAATGTAAAAATATAATTATGGGTTATAATTTATATACCTAAAATTCTTAATGAGTCTATTTTCGAAAGATACAAATGATAACATTATGGAAATCTTGTACAAAGAGATAATTAATTTTTAGTGCAGAAGGGTCGAAACTGTCAGACAGCAAAATGGGGATGACTTTAAAGAATAAACTGTAGTTATTCTCAACCAAAAATTTTTAAAATTTTATGGTAAGAATATATGTGAGTTTAGTTTCTGGGAAAATTAGCAGTTCTAAATTTGGAGTCCCATAGCTCCAGATATAAATAATTCAGTGACCATGACGCGAGAAAACAACTTAACTAGACTTTGAATAAATAGAGAGGAATTGAAAAATAGCATGTTAATACATTGCTTATTTTTTTCACGCGGGCTTACTAAGCGTAAAGCTTACTCCATCCTTCCCATTTATTTTAGTTTTTTTAGGTTGGCTCGGGGTTGGAGATCACCGGAGGCAGCATTACGCTACAAGCCAATACCTTTGGAGTATTGATACATATGTTAGAAATATCAAGTGAGTGGCATGTATAGGGACCTAGTTCTATGACATTTGTTATTATTATTTGGCTAAATGTATTGGCCTATATCGAGCTATTGTATATGGACATGAGAGGTGGCTCATATTGATTATGGTTTGTAAGTCTATCTAATCATGTTACATTTTAATGCATATGATTTGATGATATGAATATGTTTGTTTGCCATGCATGGTTGGTAATATGTCATGTGTGTTGAATGCATGTTTTATGACCAATCGAGGTGGTCATGACCATGAATTAAACGTGTAATATGGTAATAAGATGATAGTGCCTTGAACATGGGTGTTTGATGTATAAGTTAGTAACCTTAGTTTAATGGTATAAGTGATTAATGAGATGACAAGGTCAAATGAATGTGTAATAATGTGGCTAGACTAGTTTATCATGAGTAGGTGGAACATATGTATAATGACGAGCTAATGTTGAATGTGTCTTAATAAAGGGGTGTTACACGGACACCGCCTTTTAAACATATTTTGCGCAGGAATTCTATTCTAGACGTTAGTATGTCCACAGGCAATGAAGTTGTTTCGTCGTTTCTGGGGAGGCAATGTCACTAGATTGATTTTAATTTTTGCATTTAAAATAGAATAATTAGGAGATATCTAAATTATAGATATGATAATCAGTTCATTTAGTTAGTTGTTAACATTACTAATACTTTCCTGAAATTAGTTTAGTAGAAACCATGGAAAACTTTGACTTCATGTGGTCAGATGAGGAACAGGATTATGATGATGAAATTTATGAAGGAGTTTATGAGGAATAGAAGATTCAGGAAAATCAGAGATTACTCATATTAGAACTGAGTCAAATTAGAGGTGAAAGTCCAACCGATTTGTGAGATTGTGACACAAGCATCAACGTAAATCTAATGAGTCACCAGTATGAGCAAGCCCAAAGCCTAGACAAATAAGGAAACTTATTAGTAAACTCCTATGCGGGGAGGGAACCCTTAAATAGTCAAACAGCTCCGAGTATGGAAGGATACCGAGGTAGGCTAGGAGAAATAACACCACGAAAAGTTACTCAGGAAGATGTAAAGCCTGTTGAGGAGATAGTGATCGGATAGATGACTAAATCAAGAGTCGAGTTCACCCTTCCAACAACGTTAGGTCTTTTCGATGGAAAGAATGAACAAGATCAAAATGTATAAAGGGTACTCAAGTTATGAATCCACCTCAATTGTTAGAGGCAATAATTATCCCTGTTAACTCAACGAAGGAATATGAGTCTCGGAAACTTGTGGAAGAAAGTAGGGACAACGATGCAACTTTTGAGGGAACTTATAATCTGAATATATTCTACAAAATAAGACACCTCAAAGTTTTGACAATTTAGGAGTCTTTCAGATACTGATGAAGATTAGAAAAGTATATATTGATGGAATCTATGATTATGAGCTATTAGTAGGCAAGTAGTACCAACACTAAACATAAAGAGGAAGTTGAAGGAACTACGAAGTATTCGATTCCTACAAGAATCACCTAATAAAATAGTAGCTCAACATGAGGGAAAACCTGAAGGCCTTTGGAACAAGCAACCAAGTAATGCGGTTTATAACGATTCCCTAATTAGGCTGTTTGAGGTAATCCTCGAGAAACCTCTTTCACTGGATTATTTCCTTAAAAAATTTATCCAAAGTAGGTATGGAAAATATCTCTAGAATATCCTATAGAATAGGGACTGTACAAAAAGTTTAGCGTTGTTACACTGTTACCCAATTTTAAAAGTAGCTAATTGTGACGATTTGCGAAAAAAAAATTAGTGATCAATTTAGGACGAAAAGGTAAATCCAAAGAGCGAGATAAATGAAGAAGAGAAAAATGGCATGATGGATGTTGGATTAACATTGAAAGAAACAAAAAACCACCCTTGTATGCATCAAAGGAGTTGTAGGACGAATTTAGTAGTAAAACTTGATAATTTGGTTTAACCTTTATTTTTATTTAAATTTTTATATATTTAACTATTTAGTCTAGATTCTAATTTGTATCAAATTTACGTTTTATAACAACCAAAAAAACTATGGAAATTAAAATTTTAGGTAAAAACAGAGTCGGTGTCGCAATAATGTAACCTTATGTCGTGACACCAAGGCTAGAACTTAAGGAATTACGAAAAACAACTTGATGTGGTGACATGGGCTCTGTATGTTGCAACACCAAAGACAATGTACCCAGAATTCCAAAATTTCAAAGTGTCTCGCAACATTAAACCCTGATGTTGCGACACAGAATCCCTATGTTGTGACATCACTGCAATTTCTTGCAGGGTTAACCTAACCTGATCGTGCAACTCAGTGGTTTAATTTTTATTTTACCTGGTTTTTAAAAGTAAAAAAACCTTATTTTTAACTTCAAAACACCTTAACTCATTACCCCAACTCTCCTTAAACAGTAAACTTCTTAAAATACTCTCAACCTTCAAAACCTCTTTCCCCCAAACCTTTAAATCCATTAGCCTCCATCACTATTTTAAGTTTTACTTGTTTTTACTATTTTATCGACTATTATTTGATTTTATTTAGCTGCTTTGGTATTGAATATTGAATATGCCTCCTAGAAAAAATAGGAAATCTAATGTCCAAAAAACTTCGATGGTATCTGACCCTAAAAAATTCCAGCATCTAAATGTCGAGAAATATTTTCTCAAATTACGAGGAAAAACTTTTATACAAGAGCAAGGGTTTGGACCATCAATGGCCATTTGCAAAGAAATTTGAACATTAGTCAGGTACCATAGATGGGAGCAATTCTGTGCCACGCTTAAGGAGAATGCGATTATACTAGTAGTACAAGAATTTTACGCCTCTTTTAGAGATTAGGAAACTAGATAAAGGTAAGGTGAATTTTGGGACACTGTAATGGTAATTTGGTGAAGAAGTACCGATTGCCCTTAGAGAAATATGTGAGTTTTACGATGTCCCTTACTATGAAAAAGATTTCCTTGATAATACTGACTTAATTGCATTTAACGACATAGAAATGAATGACATTGTTAAAATACTTCCTCAAGGTAGAGGAATATAGAACCATAGGCCAGATACTACAATCTTGACTAATTTCAATCAAGCAATTATGTTCCGGTAGCCAAAATGTGGATGCAATTTATATGCACTAGAATAACACCTACATTAAATGTTTCTAACGTTAATACCTTTCGAGTTGTTCTATTATATGGTATTTTGCAACGTAAAAAAGTATGCGTGGGTAGGTGGATATACCACAATATGAAGTGTTGTATAAGTGGCCAAAAAGTAAGGGTCTTCTTTCCCTACCTTGTGATGGCACTTTGTAAAAGGGTGGAGGTCCCGATGGGAGAAAATAAGCAATTCAAAAAGCCAATAAGAAGCCTAATTAGTGATTCATTATATACTCAGTATGTTAAGCTTCAAAGAAAGTAAATCATTGACTAGAAACAAATGAGGAAAGAGAAAATGGATGTTCTGGCTTCGCTTAAAAGGAAGGAACAAGCAAAGGCTCGAAAAGGAACAAGTAGGAGCACAGAAGAAGAACTAGATGGAATGATAAGATTGATGCAAGAGACGAGCCCAGTTCTCTAAGAATTCACACAACAACATGGTTTAAGAGCTCAAAATTACCTACTGGACATGTTTGGGCCTATGTAAAGTCATCAAAGAGATGAGAAGGCGACTTCAGACAAGGAGGATACGGTGGATGAATAAGAGTTCCAGAGACTGGATGTCAATTATGAGGCATCATTCCAGCCACAATACTCTATACTAAAGGGGCCCATCATTCTAAGCCTAGCCCGACATGCACCTTTAGCAGGTGGAAGCTCCCACCAAGGATATAGCTCAGGGAAGGGAAAAGCACTGATGGAAAGGAGCCATTAGCCTCATTTTGATAATTCTGATAAAGATTAAAATTAAATTTTTGGAATCGTTCTAACTTTGAAATATGTTTTCTTAGCAGTATGAGTATTAGTAGATTATTATTTGTCTTGCGTTTTTTATTTTCTATGTAGGAACCTCATGTGAAGAAGCACAACAAATTCAAACCTCCAACGATGAAAGTAGAAAGCAACCACCAACAGCTTACGAAACTACCACAATCAATCAGTTAAGTTCTCTCCTTAATCTTTATGCTTTTCTTTGATTTTTTTATTGTTAATAGTGTGCTTGAGCTTGTAGAAATACAAGTGATTGGTTAATAGTATATACATAGGTTGATTGTATTTCTTGTAAATTTGGCATGATGATATTTGAGTTTAAATTTTTTATTATTTGACTAATAAGTTCTATATATTACACTGTAAATAGGCATTGAGCAACTTAATATACCATATGATATAGGAAATAAAGGGAAACAAGCATGCTTGTATGATAAATTGTTGAATTTGTGATTATTTAGTGGACTAAATTTGTGAGTATTGAGATCCTTAGGGATGACCTAAGGCATTGTTTGGTATACACCCATAACTAAAAATCTAACCTTATTTATCCATCTTAAGTACCTATATTTGAACCAAAAAATACTTATTGAAGAGCCTTCATGCAAGATTTGATCCAAAAACACTAATTTGTATTTTCCCTCTTTCTTTGGTCTTGAATTGCATGACTATAGACGTTTGGCCATACTTATTGAGGGTTAAGTAGATACATTATGGTGCAATTTTGCAAAAATAGGGCGGAATAGGAAAGATTAGTGTGAAAAAATAATTATAGGTTAGCCAATTTGTGCAACAAAAGAAAAATTCAAAAAGAAAATAAAAAGCGAGTAGAAAAACTTTGTGAAAGTAAAGGAATTTGTGAATGAAAAATGCATAGAAAAAAAAATAAACAAAGGTGACAAATTCACCAAAAATAAAGAGATTCATTCATTACAGCACACAAACTCGTGAGCTAGCCATAGTTGTTGTATTATGCAGAGATTTCCCATGGAGAAGTGAGGAAGGTGAGAGAAGGAGAAATAAAACAGTGAACGGGTAAGGATCGCTAAGGGGGAAGAATATATAGTGTGCCAAACTATTTTCATGCTTGAAACTATTTGATGCTTACAGTTTTTTAATTCCAAACTTGTCTTAAGCCTCAAAACGTTACAAGCTGAAAAGCCCTATGTGATCTAGGTAGACTTATTTACAAATTGACATCATAATGAATAATTGCATTTACGACTGTTTGTATTCTGCTAGGATAATTAAAATTACTTGTTTTGTAACACCCTTAACCCGTATCCGTTGTCAGACTAGGGTTAAGAGGTATTACCGGATGTTTTAGAACATTTTACGATCAATTCACAAATATCAATCATATATCATCATTTCATAGTAAGTCATACACAAAGTACCTTTCTTAGGTCAATGAGACCTTAAACATGCTTTAGAAAAGAATCGAAACTAATCCAAGCACATACAAAATCTCTCAAAACAATACAATTTTCCCAAGTTACAAAGGTCACACGCCCGTGTGAACAGGCCGTGTGCCTCACACGGCATTAGACACGCCAGTGTGTCTAAGCCGTGTCAAAATAGGGCATACATACTGACATATCCACACGACCAGAGACATGCCCTTGTGCCTTGGCCGTGGTTGAAACTGACTTGGGTCACACGGTTAACCACATGCCCGTGTACCCTCCGAAATGGCTACACACGCCCATGTGCCAAGGTTGTGTGCCTCACAAGGTCACCAGACACGTCCGTGTGTCTAAGCCATGCTCGAGACTGACTTTAAATTGTAGGACTACCCCAGGGGACACACGACAGTGTTACATGACTGTATGTCACACACGGCTGAGACACACGCCCGTGTCTCAACCCGTGTGGACAAAATAGGCTACTTGAAAAGCCATTTCGCCACCCTATATACATAAGCTTTTAAGACCACATTTCATCACCCAGTATGTAACCAAAACATTTCCAAAACAAGCATCACTCATATTTCAATATCATTAATCATTTCCATACATAATTCCAACTCAAACATACTAATTCCATGTAACTAATTCATACCATGAACACAGGATTCATATCACATTTATAACCATTTCAACCATAAAACTAACTTACCAAAAACACCATTTCACTAGGCCATATATATATATACACCAAATTTACCATTTTTACATCACACATCATATACCAAAATCAAACCATAAGTTCAACCATAATCAAGCCATATCTCATGGCATGATATACCCATCTCAAAACATACCACATTAATCCTAGCCTATACATGACATACTTTGATATATACATTTTCAAAATGTACCAAAATAATATTTGATAGTGTGGTGATGATCCTCGACGATCCCTGAGCTTTCTGTAGCTCTGATAATCTATAATACAATTGGAAAACAAACAAAGTAGGCTTTCAAAAGCTTAGTAAGCCATATACAAATAAACTTATCTCATATCACAATTATAAACCAATTCATTTATATGAATCTTACCAAAACATAATAGCAAGTTCATTTTTCTCATTTAGCTCAATCATTCATAATCATTTACTTATAAGTACATCACATTTCCATGTAACTCACATATCACAAGATCATATTCATACTCACCTTTCATTGCAAAATTCCATATACAGTTCATACGTACCTGAATCAAATATACATTCACATAGTTATTCATTTCTCGGAATACCCATTGAACCATACGAAATCAAATAGGATACGTGGATAGCTTGGAAAGCTCGTACAATGCCAACGTCCCAGACGTGGTCTTACATGTAATCAAATATTGATGCCTCTGTCCCAGACAGGGTCTTATATGAAATCAAATTCGATGCTGATGTCCCAGACATGGTCTTTCATGTAAATCTCAAATCGATGCCAATGTCCCAAACGTGGTCTTACACGAAATCACATATCGAAGTCTTATGTCATGACATGTATCCTAACTATTCCTATGGTTCGTACAGGGCTTTCAGATGTCGTCACATTATCAAAACTTTCTCAATTTCACATATTCAACTTTTATAACCGATCATCACAATTCAATATCATATAAGCATGAATAATCAATTCAAACACATTTATTTGTATATAAACTTACCTCGTACAAGAAGGAAAGGAAACGAACGGATATTCAACTACTTTTGACTTTCCCCGATCTAATTTTGTTTTCTTTGGTTCTTGATCTAAACACATTCAAATTTGACTTATTCAATCTCACATTCATTCAGATCAATCCATAAACACATATTTAGGGCATTTTACAAATTGGCCGTCACATTTTCACATTTTAACACTTTACTCCCTAATTCATAAAATTACAAAATACACATAATTTCATAGTACACATGCTTGGCTGAATTTTCCCTTAGCTCATATAAACCCACGTATTTCATTTATTTCACATTTTAGTCCCTCAAAATCTTATTTTCACAATTTAGCCCAAATTACTCAAATTTATCAAAAATTCAAATACAAAACATATTAATCTAACACATGTCTTTCATTTTTCATCAACTAACATCACAAAGCTCACAAAATCAACAATGGCATCTCATGAAATCATCAACAATTTTAGAAATTGAGGCATGAGCTTAATAGAACACAAAGCAACGATCACAAAAACGTAAAAATTATCAAAAACCGATCAAAGAACATACCTTAATCACAATCAAAAGGAGCCAAGCCCTAAAAGCTTTTATTCCTTCCTTATTTTCTTTGTATTTTCGGAAAAATGATGAAAAGATCAAGTAAAAATCATGTTTTGTTTAATTAATAAACATTAATTCATCATTTACCAAAATAACCTTATTATATACATTTAAAAATCCACTAACCCTTGGCATATATGTCCATTCATAAATTTATGGTCTAATATCAACATAAAGACCTCATAATTAATAAGCCATGTCAATTCGGCCCTTAGTCATGTAGCACACAACTTTTGTATTTTCTACGATTTAGTCCTTTATCAAATTGAGCACATAAACGATTGAATTTTCATACGAAATTTTCACACATGCTTAACCACATACTGCAAACACGAAAAATAATATTAAAATATTTTTTTGACTTGGATTGGTGGTCCCAAAATCACTATGCTGACTAGGGTCTAAATCGGGATGTTACAACTCTCCCCCCTTAAGGATTTTCCTCCCCGAAAATCTTACCATCAAATAGGTTCGGATATTGTTGTCTCATAGCATCTTCGGGCTCCCACGTAGCCTCTTCAACACCGTGTCGATGACACATTACTTTTACTAACGAAATTTTCTTATTTGCAGTTCTTTAACCTTGCAAGATAAGATACGAATCGGTTCCTCTTCATAAGTCATATCATGTAACACCCCAAACCCGAGACCATCGCCGGTGTCGGACACGAGGGGTTAACAAGCCAAATCCACATATTTCACCCACCAATTTGACATTTCCAGACAGGCTGGAAATCTGCGTCACTGTCACCTTAAAAATCATATCTCGAGTTTCAAAACTCAGAAATTGATTCCGTAAATTTTCCCTGAATTTAGACTCATATATCCATCCATGGATTTAATTCTAGAATTTTTGGTCGGGCCAATTGGTACAGTTTATTAGTTAAAGTCACCCATGTTACAGGGATCGACTGCTCTGACCTTCGCGCGTTACAACTTGAATATCTCTCTGTACAGGGCTTTAATACTGGTGCCGTTTGTTTCTAATGAAACTAGACTCAAAATGGAATCTGTAAATATAAGGCATGACTCCTAATTATTTCTGGATAATTTATAATAAATTTTTAAAGTTGCGACAGGGGACCCAGAAACCGTTCTGGCCCTATCTCACAATAGCTTTAATATCTCTTAACATGTAACTCCTATGACCGTTTCGTTTATTCCACATGAAATTAGACTCATTAAGGTTCATTTAAATAATTTATTCATAATTTAATACCATTCCTACAAATTTTGGTGATTTTTCAAAACCATACCACTGCTGCTGCCAGCATCTGTTTTCAAAGTAACCATTACCTATTTCATGATTTCCACGATTCAAATGGCCCTTTTTGCACCATAGCACAAAGTGTGATTATGATTAACCATTCCAATGGCTAATCCTTTCAGACAATTTCATACCCCATAATGATTATCATACAAACTATTATAGAATCATACTAAAAACGTATATAAGCCATTTTCGCATGGCTATCCAAGCTTACACAAAACCGAAAGGTACATGACCTTCAACATTAGGGTAGTCCTATACATGCCATTTCAAAGTTCAACCAAAATTATACCAAAATGGAGGCTTTGATAGTGTAGATGACTTGACTTTAATGATCCCGAATGATCGCTAACGAGCAAAATCTATAAAAGAGAGCCAAAGCAACGGGTAAGCATTTTTATGCTTAGTAAGTCTCAAGCAATAAAATCAGCTTTAACTAAGGCATTACATTCACATAGCCAAATGAATCATTTCATTAATACACATTCACATAATCATACTTGCTTCACACTTCATCATTGTATACTTTCACAAGATATCAACCAATTCAATAGCTGAAAATTCGTTAGTCGATTGAACGAATGTTACTCAAACATATCGACTTTTCCAATGCACATATAAACATACCTTTTCCTTTGGGCTTTTCGAGCGTACTAATTAAATTTATTACAGCAACCAACGCTCACCTTCAGCCCAAGCTTCTTCGGAATACAACCGGATATAACCACATGCACGAATGCCTTCGGGTCTTAGCCCGGATAGAACGACTTGCACAAATGCCTTCGGGTATTAGCCCGGATTTAACAACTTGCTAACCTCTCTTAACCAGAACTCACACTTGCTGAACTTAGCATATAATTGCTTATCCCGTAAAATTTGCAGTACTAACCTCAGGTGTTCAGCATGTTCGGTCTCATTTCTTGTATAGACCAAGATGTCATCAATGAACACGACTACAAACCGATCCAAATATGGTCTGAAGATCCGATTCATTAAATCCATAAATACCGCAGGGGCATTAGTAAGCCCAAACGGCATCACTAGGAACTCATAGTGACCATATCTCATTCTGAAGGCAGTCTTGGGTACGTCCGAATCTCGAATTCGTAATTGATAATAGCCCGATCTCAAATCTATTTTCGAGAACACTGAGGCTCCCTTCAGTTGATCGAACAAGTCATCGATACGTGGTAACGGATATTTGTTCTTTATCGTCGCTTTATTAAGGTCGACGATAGTCGATCTATGACCTCATGGTTCCATCCTTCTTTTCACAAACAACACCGGCGCACCCCAAGGTGAAAAACTCGGCGAGCAAAACCTCTATCCACCAATTCTTGCAACCGAGCTTTCAACTCCTTTAATTCGTTGGTGCCATACGATACGGAGCTATCGAAATTGAGTGGTACCGGTACCAATTCGATGCCAAATTCTATTTCCGAGCAGTGGTAAACCCGCAACTCTTGAGGAAAACATCCGGTATTCACAAACCACCGCATCGATTCGGGTTTCTTTTTCGATTCCTTGTCCTCGAGCACATACACAAGGTACGCCGCACCCTTTTCTTACATATTTCCGGGCCAACATTGCTGATATTACGGTGGCAACCCTTTAAGTCCGTAGACTCAACCCGAATTATCTCGTTATTCGCGCACCTCAAATCGATAGTCTTGCTTTTGCAATTTACAACCGCATCGTGCATGGTCAACCAATCCAAACCAAGAATAACGTCAATTCATCGAACAGCAAAAGCATCAAGTCCGCCGGAAAACAAGAACCTCGGAACACTAGGGGACTTTTCTTGCACACTTTGTTGACAAGCACGTAATGACCCAAGGGTTTGACACCGAATTACAAACTCGAAGAGACTCAATAGGCAAAGTCTTCTTTGGATGCTAAGGTTTCACATATATAAGAATGAGTAGAACCGGGGTCAATCAAAGCAATCACATTAGTATTGAAAAGAGTGAAAGTACCGGTAATGACATCCGGAGAGGCAGCATCCTCGGCGTGCGCGTATGGCATAAGTCCTAGCAGAGCCGAGCCTCGGATCGATGGTAGTATCTCTAGATCCTCTCGACCGCCACTAACATTGCCCATATTTCTAGGTGGCCTACCTCGGCGGTGGTAGCACCGGGTTTCCACTCGACTTACATTTTGTTCAAGCAACCTCGGGCAATCCTTCATAAGGTGGTCGGCCGATCCACACTTATAGCAGGGCGATCACGGAACCAACAGCTCCCGAATGCCATTTGCCACAATGCGACATACGCCCTCTCGGCGATCATTTCCACCACTGGCGATCAAGTGACTCGTGTGGTCACAGGGGTCGATCGCGTCCTCGTCTAGAAAAGCCCGAAGCGCCTCTAGACCGGCTCACATCATCTCGAAATCTCTTCGATGCCTGTTGAAGAGACTTTCCGAGGACCTTTTCGAATTCTCCGGTTCCCACATCAACTTTTGTTTCTCCTTTCTAAGATCTTGACTTTACAAGCTCGCTCAACAAGTACTACGAACTCTCGTATTTCGAGAATGCCAACGAACATCCTTATATCATCATTCAGCCCATCCTCGAAGCATTTACACATAATAGCTTCGGACAAAATGCATTCTCGCGCGTACCGGCTAAGCCTCACAAATTTTCGTTCGTAGTCGATGGCGACATAGAACCTTGCTTAAGATCAAGAAATTCCTTCGCTTTTGGTCGATGAATCTCTGACTGATATACTTTTTTCGGAACTCGGTTTGAAAGAATTCCCAAGTCACTTGCTCTCTAGGCACCACAGAAGTCAGAGTACTCCACCAATAATAGGCGGAATCGCGTAGCAAGGAGATGGTACACTTTAAGCACTCATCGGGTGTACAAGATAGCTCATCGAGCACCCGAATAGTGTTATCCAACCAAAATTCAGCTTGCTCGGCATCGTCGCTATCCGTAGCCTTGAATTCAGTGGCCCCATGTTTACTGAATTACATCATTGGGGCTTACTTGACCTTATTTGGTCGATTCTCGGAGGTATTGTAGGTGCGGGGTTGCATTAGTCGGGAATGGAGGTTGTGGAAGCAGTAGTGTTAGTTCGAATGTATTGGTTGAACCAATCATTCATCACACTATAAAAGGCTTGCCTAGCCTCATCATTCGGATTGCTGGCCATAGGTTGAGAGTCATGCCGGCTGTCCCTTCGCGGGAGCAAGCGCCACACTCTCCACATCATCAGCTATTGCTCGGTTGGGATCGGGATCCATTGCTATAAACAAACACAAAGTCAAATTGTCAGAAATCACCACACTATCAATTCATCATTTAATGGCATGTATAGCTAGACCCCAAACATATCACGGTAGTCCTAGAATCGACTAAACCTGGCTCTGATACCAATTAAATTGTAACACCCCGAACCCGAGACCATCGCCGGTGTCGGACACGAGGGGTTAACAAGCCAAATCCACATATTTCACCCACCAATTTGACATTTCCAGACAGGCTGGAAATCTGCGTCACTGTCACCTTAAAAATCATATCTCGAGTTTCAAAACTTGGAAACTGATTCCGTAAATTTTCCCTGAATTTAGACTCATATATCCATCCATGGATTTAATTCTAGAATTTTTGGTCGGGCCAATTGGTACAGTTTATTAGTTAAAGTCACCCATGTTACAGGGATCGACTGCTCTGACCTTTGCGCGTTACAACTTGAATATCTCTCTGTACAGGGTTTAATACTGGTGCCGTTTGTTTCTAATGAAACTAGACTCAAAATGGAATCTGTACATATAAGGAATGACTCCTAATTATTTCTGGATAATTTATAATAAATTTTTAAATTTGCGACAGGGGACCCAGAAACCGTTCTGGCCCTATCTCACAATAGCTTTAATATCTCTTAACATGTAACTCCTATGACTGTTTCGTTTATTCCACCTGAAATTAGACTCATTAAGGTTCATTTACATAATTTATTCATAATTTAATACCATTCCTACAAATTTTGGTGATTTTTCAAAACCATACCACTGCTGCTGCCAGCATCTGTTTTCAAAGTAACCATTACCTATTTCATGATTTCCACGATTCAAATGGCCCTTTTTGCACCATAGCACAAAGTGTGATTATGATTAACCATTCCAATGGCTAATCCTTTCAGACAATTTCATACCCCATAATGATTATCATACAAACTATTATAGAATCATACTAAAAACGTATATAAGCCATTTTCGCATGGCTATCCAAGCTTACACAAAACCGAAAGGTACATGACCTTCAACATTAGGGTAGTCCTATACATGCCATTTCAAAGTTCAACCAAAATTATACCAAAATGGAGGCTTTGATAGTGTAGATGACTTGACTTTAATGATCCCGAATGATCGCTAACGAGCAAAATCTATAAAACAGAGAGCCAAAGCAACGGGTAAGCATTTTTATGCTTAGTAAGTCTCAAGCAATAAAATCAGCTTTAACTAAGGCATTACATTCACATAGCCAAATGAATCATTTCATTAATACACATTCACATAATCATACTTGCTTCACACTTCATCATTGTATACTTTCACAAGATATCAACCAATTCAATAGCTGAAAATTCGTTAGTCGATTGAGCGAATGTTACTCAAACATATCGACTTTTCCAATGCACATATAAACATACCTTTTCCTTTGGGCTTTTCGAGCGTACTAATTAAATTTATTACAGCAACCAACGCTCACCTTCAGCCCAAGCTTCTTGAGAATACAACCGGATATAACCACATGCACGAATGCCCTCGGGTCTTAGCAGGATAGAACGACTTGCACGAATGCCTTGGTCTTAGCCGGATGTAGTCACTAGCACAATTGCCTTGGTCTTAACCGGATATAATTTCCAGCATAAATGTCTTGGGACTTAGCCGGATATCATTCAATTGCTCATGCACACATATACATCAATAATCATTTCACATTCATATTTCATTTTCGTTACTAAGGCTCAAACACAAACATATCACTAGCATAATCGCCTTGGGACTTAGCAGGGTATCATTCAAATACTCATACACACATAAATCAATAATCATTACACATCCATATTTCATTTCACATAATTCAAGTAGGGTCATTTCTTGAGGACTTACCTCGGATCTTTGTCGAGCGGCTTCAACGGCTATTCGATCACTTTTTCCCTTCCTTTATCGGATTTAGCTCCCTTTGCTCTTGAGCTTAACGAATGCAAGTAGAAGTATTCAATATTTTTCTCAATAATGTTTACTTGTTAATCACATTCAGCATCTCATATCAACTCATTTTATTATAAACTATCAATCGACTTTTTAAACCAAAACGCCATTATAAGGCCGATTGTTCTTGGTCATACATACGAAATCAAAAATAAATTCCAAGGTTTTCACATTATAAGGTACTAAGCCGAATACACTTGCTAGGTTCACATACATTCTTCATCAATTTCTTCTTTAAACAAACACATTTAAGCATTCCTTTCAGTATTATCAACTCCAACCACATTCATTACTCAAGTATAGTAATTTCACATTCGGCAATAGTATTACATACAATAGCCGATTCTTCTTACTTTGTATTTGTGCATCTATTTGATCATTAGTTTAGTTCAAACACCCATACACCAAGATTCATCAAGTTTAGCATGAAACACAAACCTTAATCCTCAATGACCACTATGGCGAAAATCCTAGTCAACCCAAAATCACAATTTCTAGCATGGGTTACCTAGAGAACTTGGTAACTAGCTCAATTTCATCTAACGTTTCAAGAATTCACATGAATTTCTCACTTTATTTATAGCTTAGAAACCGAATGGTTGCTCCTTAGAATCGGCCAAGAAGAAACAAGAAACAAAAACTTGTTTCTTTCACCCATCCACCATTTCTCCTTAAAACACAAGACAACAATCATTTTCCTCCATTTCTTCCATGGTCGATTACCCACTATCACCACACAATCAAGATCTTGACAAGGCTAAGTAGAAAACTTAGTAACTAGCTTGATGTATGCTAATATTTCAAGAACTAACATGAAATCACTTACCTTGTTCCAAGCTTAAGGGTGACCGATTGGCTATCTCCCCTTCTTCCTTTGAGGTTCGGCCAAGCTAAGGAGGATGAACACTTTTCTTCTTTTTTTTTTTTTCTTTCTTTGTTTTTGTTTCTCTCATGTACGGCAAAGGGGGAAGCATCCACACTCATTTTTTTTCATTCCTTTACCCATGCTCTTATTTTATTATTTCTAACATCCACCACTAGCAAAACATGTTTAAGACATGTTTTCTTTTGCCCATCTTCATTACCATGGCGGCCACTTCCTTTTCTTTGGGTAAATTGACATGCAAAACCATTCTTTTGCATGCATATACTATTAGACCATTGAAAGATTAGCCTATCACCTTTCAACAATGTTTCATATAAGTCCATTTTAATAAATTCACATAGAAATGATCAAATTAATGCATGCAACTTTCACACATGCATTTACTAACATCATAAACATAGAATATAACTTTTAATTACTTATAAGACTCGGTTTAGTGGTCCCGACACCACTTTCCGACTAAGGTCAAATTAGGGATGTCACAACTCTCCCCCACTTAAGAAATTTTCGTCCCCGAAAATCTTACCGGTAAATAGTCTCGGGTATCGCTCTTTCATAGAGTCCTCAAGCTCCCAAGTGGCTTCTTCAATTCCGTGTTTATGCCACAACACCTTCACTAACGGGATTTTCTTATTGCGCAACTCTTTTCGCTTCACGCATCATAATGCGAATGGTTCCTCTTCATAGCTCAAATTAGGCTGAATCTCAATCTCGGACGGAGCGATCACGTGCGATGGATCGACCTATATCGTCAAGCATCGAGACATGAAAACGTTGTGGATCCTTTCAAGCTTAGGGGGTAAAATTAATCGATATGCGACTGGCCCAACTCGTTCGGATACTTCATATGGCCCGATGAACCTCGGACTCAATTTGCCTTTACGACCAAATCTAAGCACCTTCTTCCAAGGTGAAACTTTGAGAAAGACCTTGTCTCCAACCTGATATTCGATATCTTTTCTTTTCAAATCCGCATACGACTTTTGGCGATCCGAAGCAGCTTTCAAACTATCACGAATTACTCGAACTTTTTGCTCGGCATCCTTAACCAAATCAACCCCGAAGATTTTTCCTTCACTAAGTTCAGTCCAGAATAATGGGGTACGGCATTTACGACCGTATAAAGCCTCGTAGGGTGCCATCTTAATACTTGATTGAAAATTTGTTGTTGTAAGCGAATTCAATCAACGGCAAATACCGTTCCCATGAACCCATCGAACTCGAGGATGCAACATCTCAACATATCCTCAAGTATCGTATTATCCGCTCGGATTGACCATCGGTTTGGGGGTGAAAAGCGGTCTGAAATGCAACTTGGTACCTAAAGCTTCTTGCAACTTTTTCCAAAATCGCGAGGTAAATCTCGGATCTCTATCGACACGATGGAAATAGGCACCCCATGCAATCTCACAATATGAGAAGCGTCTGATTCGGCTAGTTTGTCCATTGGAAAGTCCGTACGTATGGGGACAAAGTGAGCCGACTTAGTCAATCTATCTACAACGACCCAAATCGCGTCCTTCTTACTCACTGACAATGGCAGTCCGGATACAAAGTCCATTGTGACTCGATCCCATTTCCACTCGGGTATCGTGATGGTGAAGCAATCTGAAGGCACTTGATGTTCCGCTTTCACTTGTTGACATATTAAACATCTCGAAACAAAGTCAGAGATGTCTCGTTTCATACCACGCCACCAAAACCGACGTTTCAAATCGTTGTACATCTTCGTACTCCCCGGGTGGATTGCCATTCGGCTACAATGGGCTTCATTCGAATTATCGAGATAAGTTCAATTCTTTGGAACACACAAACGATTTTGAACCTCAAACAATCGTCATCGTCGATTTGAAACTCCGAGTCCTTGTTCGGAACACACTCAGCCCGTTTTGCGCCAACTCGTCGTCGACTTTCTGAGCTTCACGAATTTGATGTATCAATAATGGTTTGGCTTTCAATTCAGCTACTAACTCACTGTCGGATCGAACAGACAAGTGCACATTCATTGCTCGTAAAGCGAATAATGATTTACGACTTAAGGCATCCGCAACCACATTCGCCTTTCCCGGGTGATAGTCAATGACCAGCTCATAATCTTTTAACAGCTCGAGCCAACGTCTTTGTCGCAGATTTAAGTCTCTTTGGGTCATCAAATATTTGAGACTTTTGTGATCCGAGTACACATGGCACCTCTCACCAAATAAGTAATGTCGCCAAATCTTTAAGGCGAATACGATGGCAGCCAATTCGAGATCATGGGTCGGATAAATTTTCTCATGTGGCTTTAATTGCCTCGACGATAGGCCACAACTCGACCTTCTTGCATCAATACACAACCTAACCCAAGTAGGAGGCGTCACTATAGATGACAAACTCTTTGCCGGATTCGGGTTGCACTAGAATTGGGGCTTCATCAAATAAGTTTTCGATTGATCGAAACTTTTCGACATTTCTCCATCCATTCGAACTTAACATCCTTTTGGAGTAGCCGTCATCGGCGTGGCTATCGTTGAGAAACCTTTACAAATCATCGGTAATAATAAGCAAGCCCCAAAAGCTCGAACCTCAAGTAATATTTCTGAGGCTTCCAATTAAGTATGGCTGAAATTTTATTGGGTTGACTCGAATACCGATGCAGATACCACATGACCCAAGAAGCTAACCTCTCTTAACCAGAACTCACACTTGCTGAACTTAGCATATAATTGCTTATCCCGTAAAATTTGCAGTACTAACCTCAGGTGTTCAGCATGTTCGGTCTCATTTCTTGTATAGACCAAGATGTCATCAATGAACACGACTACAAACCGATCCAAATATGGTGCGAAGATCCGATTCATTAAATCCATAAATACCGCAGGGCATTAGTAAGCCCAAACGGCATCACTAGGAACTCATAGTGACCATATCTCATTCGAAGGCGGTCTTGGGTACGTCCAGAATCTCGAATTCGTAATTGATAATAGCCCGATCTCAAATCTATTTTCGAGAACACCGAGGCTCCTTCAGTTGATCGAACAAGTCATCGATACGTGGTAACGGATATTTGTTCTTTATCGTCGCTTTATTAAGTCGGACGATAGTCGATCACGACCTCATGGTTCCATCCTTCTTTTCACAAACAACACCGGCGCACCCAAGGTGAAAAACTCAGGCGAGCAAAACCTCTATCCACCAATTCTTGCAATTGAGCTTTCAACTCCTTTAATTCCGTTGGTGCCATACGATACGGAGCTATCGAAATTGGAGTGGTACCAGGTACCAATTCGATGCCAAATTCTATTTCCCGAACAGGTGGTAAACCCGGCAACTCTTCAGGGAAAACATCCGGGTATTCACAAACCACTGGCACTGATTCGGGTTTCTTTTCTGATTCCTTGTCCTCGAGCACATACACAAGGTACGCTTCGCACCCTTTTCTTACATATTTCCGGGCCAACATTGCTGATATTACAGCTGGCAACCCTTTTAAGTCCGTAGACTCAACCCGAATTATCTCGTTATTCGCGCACCTCAAATCGATAGTCTTGCTTTTGCAATTTACAACCGCATCGTGCATGGTCAACCAATCCAAACCAAGAATAACGTCGAATTCATCGAACAGCAAAAGCATCAAGTCCGCCGGAAAACAAGAACCTCGGAACACTAGGGGACTTTTCTTGCACACTTTGTTGACAAGCACGTAATGACCCAAGGGTTTGACACCGAATTACAAACTCGATGAGACTCAATAGGCAAAGTCTTCTTTGGATGCTAAGGTTTCACATATATAAGAATGAGTAGAACCAGGGTCAATCAAAGCAATCACATTAGTATTGAAAAGAGTGAAAGTACCGGTAATGACATCTGGAGAGGCAGCATCCTCGCGTGCGCGTATGGCATAAGTCCTAGCAGGAGCCCGAGCCTCGGATCTGATGGTAGTATCTCTAGATCCTCTCTGACCGCCACTAACATTGCCCATATTTCTAGGTGGCCTACCTCGAGCAGTGGTAGCACCCGGGTTTCCACTCTGACTTACATTTTGTTCAAGCAACCTCGGGCAATCCTTCATAAGGTGGTCGGCCGATCCACACTTATAGCAGGAGCGATCACGGAACCAACAGCTCCCCGAATGCCATTTGCCACAATGCAGACATTCCGCCCTCTCTCGGCGATCATTTCCACCACTGGCGATCGAAGTGACTCGTGTGGTCACAGGGGGTCGATCGCGTCCTCGTCTAGAAAAGCCGAAGCGCCTCTAGACCGGCTCACATCATCTCGAAATCTCTTGATGCTGTTGAAGAGACTTTCCGAGGACCTTTTCGAATTCTCCGGTTCCCACATCAACTTTTGTTTCTCCTTTCTAAGATCTTGACTTTACAAGCTCGCTCAACAAGTACTACGAACTCTCGTATTTCGAGAATGCCAACGAACATCCTTATATCATCATTCAGCCCATCCTCGAAGCATTTACACATAATAGCCCGGACAAAATGCATTCTCGCTGCGTCGGCTAAGCCTCACAAATTTTCGTTCGTAGTGATGGAATCGACATAGAACCTTGCTTAAGATCAAGAAATTCCTTCGCTTTTGGTCGATGAATCTCGATCGATATACTTTTTTGAACTCGGTTTGAAAGAATTCCCAAGTCACTTGCTCTCTAGGCACCACGAAGTCGAGTACTCCACCAATAATAGGCGGAATCGCGTAGCAAGGAGATGGTACACTTTAAGCACTCATCGGTGTACAAGATAGCTCATCGAGCACCGAATAGTGTTATCCAACCAAAATTCAGCTTGCTCGGCATCGTCGCTATCCGTAGCCTTGAATTGGTGGCCCCATGTTTACGAATTCTGTCATTGGGGCTTACTTGACCTTATTTGGTCGATTCTCGGAGGTATTGTAGGTCTTGGGGTTGCATTAGTCGGGAATGGAGGTTGTGGAACAGTAGTGTTAGTTCGAATGTATTGGTTGAACCAATCATTCATCACACTATAAAAGGCTTGCCTAGCCTCATCATTCGGATTGTTGGCCATAGGTTGAGAGTCCGCGGGCTGTCCCCTTGCGCGGGAGCAGCGCCACACTCTCCACATCATCAGCTATTGCTCGGTTGGGATCGGGATCCATTGCTATAAACAAACACAAAGTCAAATTGTCGAAATCACCACACTATCAATTCATCATTTAATGGCATGTATAGCTAGACCCCAAACATATCACGGTAGTCCTAGAATCGACTAAACCTGGCTCGATACCAATTAAATTGTAACACCCGAACCCGAGACCATCGCCGATTGTCGGACACGAGGGGTTAACAAGCCAAATCCACATATTTCACCCACCAATTTGACATTTCCAGACAGGCTGGAAATCTGCGTCACTGTCACCTTAAAAATCATATCTCGAGTTTCAAAACTTGGAAACTGATTCCGTAAATTTTCCTGAATTTAGACTCATATATCCATCCATGGATTTAATTCTAGAATTTTGGTCGGGCCAATTGGTACAGTTTATTAGTTAAAGTCACCCATGTTACAGGGATCGACTGCTCTGACCTTTGCGCGTTACAACTTGAATATCTCTCTGTACAGGGTTTAATACTGGTGCCGTTTGTTTCTAATGAAACTAGACTCAAAATGGAATCTGTACATATAAGGCATGACTCCTAATTATTTCTGGATAATTTATAATAAATTTTTAAATTTGCGACAGGGGACCCAGAAACCGTTCTGGCCCTATCTCACAATAGCTTTAATATCTCTTAACATGTAACTCCTATGACTGTTTCGTTTATTCCACCTGAAATTAGACTCATTAAGGTTCATTTACATAATTTATTCATAATTTAATACCATTCCTACAAATTTTGGTGATTTTTCAAAACCATACCACTGCTGCTGCCAGCATCTGTTTTCAAAGTAACCATTACCTATTTCATGATTTCCACGATTCAAATGGCCCTTTTTGCACCATAGCACAAAGTGTGATTATGATTAACCATTCCAATGGCTAATCCTTTCAGACAATTTCATACCCCATAATGATTATCATACAAACTATTATAGAATCATACTAAAAACGTATATAAGCCATTTTCGCATGGCTATCCAAGCTTACACAAAACCGAAAGGTACATGACCTTCAACATTAGGGTAGTCCTATACATGCCATTTCAAAGTTCAACCAAAATTATACCAAAATGGAGGCTTTGATAGTGTAGATGACTTCGACTTTAATGATCCCGAATGATCGCTAACGAGCAAAATCTATAAAACAGAGAGCCAAAGCAACGGGGTAAGCATTTTTATGCTTAGTAAGTCTCAAGCAATAAAATCAGCTTTAACTAAGGCATTACATTCACATAGCCAAATGAATCATTTCATTAATACACATTCACATAATCATACTTGCTTCACACTTCATCATTGTATACTTTCACAAGATATCAACCAATTCAATAGCTGAAAATTCGTTAGTCGATTGAACGAATGTTACTCAAACATATCGACTTTTCCAATGCACATATAAACATACCTTTTCCTTTGGGCTTTTCGAGCGTACTAATTAAATTTATTACAGCAACCAACGCTCACCTTCAGCCCAAGCTTCTTGAGAATACAACCGGATATAACCACATGCACGAATGCCCTCGAGTCTTAGCCGGATAGAACGACTTGCACGAATGCCTTGGTCTTAGCCGGATGTAGTCACTAGCACAATTGCCTTGGTCTTAACCGGATATAATTTCAGCATAAATGTCTTGGGACTTAGCCGGATATCATTCAATTGCTCATGCACACATATACATCAATAATCATTTCACATTCATATTTCATTTTCGTTACTAAGGCTCAAACACAAACATATCACTAGCATAATCGCCTTGGGACTTAGCCGGGTATCATTCAAATACTCATACACACATAAATCAATAATCATTACACATCCATATTTCATTTCACATAATTCAAGTAGGGTCATTTCTTGAGGACTTACCTCGGATGCTGTCGAACGGCTTCAACGGCTATTCGATCACTTTTTCCCTTCCTTTATCGGATTTAGCTCCCCTTTGCTCTTGAGCTTAACGAATGCAAGTAGAAGTATTCAATATTTTTCTCAATAATGTTTACTTGTTAATCACATTCAGCATCTCATATCAACTCATTTTATTATAAACTATCAATCGACTTTTAAACCAAAACGCCATTATAAGGCCGATTGTTCTTGGTCATACATACACGAAATCAAAAATAAATTCCAAGGTTTTCACATTATAAGGTACTAAGCCGAATACACTTGCTAGGTTCACATACATTCTTCATCAATTTCTTCTTTAAACAAACACATTTAAGCATTCCTTTCGTATTATCAACTCCAACCACATTCATTACTCAAGTATAGTAATTTCACATTCGGCAATAGTATTACATACAATAGCCGATTCTTCTTACTTTGTATTTGTGCATCTATTTGATCATTAGTTTAGTTCAAACACCCATACACCAAGATTCATCAAGTTTAGCATGAAACACAAACCTTAATCCTCAATGACCACTATGGCCGAAAATCCTAGTCAACCCAAAATCACAATTTCTAGCATGGGTTACCTAGAGAACTTGGTAACTAGCTTAATTTCATCTAACGTTTCAAGAATTCACATGAATTTCTCACTTTATTTATAGCTTAGAAACCGAATGGTTGCTCCCTTAGAATCGGCCAAGAAGAAACAAGAAACAAAAACTTGTTTCTTTCACCCATCCACCATTTCTCCTTAAAACACAAGACAACAATCATTTTCCTCCATTTCTTCCATGGTCGATTACCCACTATCACCACACAATCAAGATCTTGACAAGGCTAAGTAGAAAACTTAGTAACTAGCTTGATGTATGCTAATATTTCAAGAACTAACATGAAATCACTTACCTTGTTCCAAGCTTAAGGGTGACCGATTGGCTATCTCCCCTTCTTCCTTTGAGGTTCAGCCAAGCTAAGGAGGATGAACACTTTTCTTCCTTTCTTTTTTTTTTTTTTTCTTTCTTTGTTTTTGTTTCTCTCATGTATGCAAAGGGGGGAAAGCATCCACACTCATTTTGTTTTTTTTCATTCCTTTACCCATGCTCTTATTTTATTATTTCTAACATCCACCACTAGCAAAACATGTTTAAGACATGTTTTCTTTTGCCCATCTTCATTACCATGGCCGCCACTTCCTTTTCTTTGGGTAAATTGACATGCAAAACCATTCTTTTGCATGCATATACTATTAGACCATTGAAAGATTAGCCTATCACCTTTCAACAATGTTTCATATAAGTCCATTTTAATAAATTCACATAGAAATGATCAAATTAATGCATGCAACTTTCACACATGCATTTACTAACATCATAAACATAGAATATAACTTTTAATTACTTATAAGACTCGGTTTAGTGGTCCCAACACCACTTTCCGACTACATATCAGACTGAATTTCTATTTCGAACGGAGTAATTACATGCGAAGGATCAGATCTGTATCGTCGAAGCATCGGTACATGAAACACATTATAGATCTTTTCTAACTTGGATGGCAATAATAATCTATATGCAACTGGCCCGATACGCTCAATAATCTCAAACGGTCCAATGAACCTCGGATTCAATTTGTCTTTTCTGTCGATCGGAGTATTTTTTTCCGTGGAGATACTTTCAAAAACACTTTATCCCTGATTTCAAACTCAACATGTTTTCGTTTCGAGTCTTCGTATGATTTCTGACGATTTGATGCTGCTTTCAAACTATTTCGAATCACTTTTACTTTCTGTTTGGTCTCTTTGATCAAATCAACCCCGTGAATCTTATTCTCTCGAAGCTCAGACTAGTATAACGTTGTTCGGCATTTATGACCGTATAAGGCTTCGTACGGTGCCATTTTAATGCTCGATTGAAAACTATTATTATACGTAAATTCAATCAATGACAAATACTATTCCCACGAACCTTCAAACTCAAGAATGTAACATCTCAACATATCCTCGAGTATCTGAATAATCTGCTCAGATTGACCATCCGTCCGCGGGTGAAAAGCAATACTGAAGTGCAATGTTGTACCTAAAGCTTCTTACAGTTTCTTTCAAAACTGTGAAGTGAATCTCGGATCTCTATCGGACACAATAGATAATGGCACCCCGTGCAATCTCACAATATCGAAAATGTATAACTCAGCTAATTTGTCAAGCGAGTAGTCAGATCGTGCTGGAATAAAACGAGCTGATTTCGTCAATCGGTCAACTACAACCCAAATCGCATATTTCTTTCTAGGAGATAGGGGCAAACTCGAAAAAAAATCCATGGTTACTCTATCCCATTTCCACTCGGGAATCATAATCGGTTGTAACAAACCTGAATGGCATCTGATGTTCAGCTTTAACTTGTTGACATATCAAACATCTCGAAACGAGGTCAGAAATATCTCTTTTCATTCCAGGCCACTAGTATAGCTGTTTGAAGTCATTATACATTTTTTTACTTTCCGGATGAACAGAAAAAAAGACTGTTGTGAGCTTTGTTCAAAATCATCTGAATTAACTCTAAATTTTTTGGAACACAAATCTGATCTCAGAATTTCAAACAATCATTATTATCAACTCAAAATTCTGAATCAAAATTCAAATCACACTGAGCTCGTTTCGTTATTATCTCATTATCAACTTTCTGTGCATCATAAATCTGCTATAAGAACAAAGGTCTCACTCTAAAACCGAACCATCATCAGATATACACAACTGAGCATGTATAGCACGTAATGTAAATAATGATTTCTGACTCAAAGCATCAGCAACAGCATTTGCTTTTCCCGGATGATAATTAATAACGAGCTCGTAGTCTTTTAGCAACTCCAGTCATCTTCTCTATCGCAGATTCAAATCTTTCTGAATCATCAGATATTTCAAACTTTTATGATCTGAAAACACATGACACTTTTCACTGAACAGATAATGGTGCCAAATTTTCAATGCGAACACAATCGCAGCCAGCTTAAGATCGTGGGTTAGATAATTCTTTTCATGCGGCTTTAATTGTCTTGAGGCATAGTCTATAACTTTGCCTTCCTGCAGCAAAACACATCCCAGACCGTTCAACGAAGCATCACTATATATCACAAATTCTTTACCGGATTCTGGTTGGACTAACGCTGGAGCTTCAGTCAAAAGGGCTTTCAACTGATCAAAACTTTTCTGACATTTATCTGACCACTCGAACTTAACATCTTTCTAAAGCAATTTTGTCAATGGAGTTGCAATCGTCGAAAAGCCTTTTACGAACCGTCAGTAATAACTAGCAAGTCCCAGAAAACTACGGACTTCAGAAATATTTCTCGGAGGCTTCCAATCTAAAATTGCTGAAATCTTGCTTTGATCAACTCGTATATCAGATGCTGACACAATACGGCCCAGAAAACCAATTTCACGTAACCAGAACTTACATTTACTGAACTTTGCGAATAGTTGCTTATCACGCAGAGTCTGTATCACCCCTTTCAAATGTTTGGCATGCTCATTTTCATCATGCGAATAAATCAATATGTCATCAATGAATACAACAACAAATCGATCTAAATATGGTCTAAAAATTTTGTTCATTAAGTCCACAAAAATAGCAGGAGCATTCATTAATCCGAAAGGCATAACTAAAAACTCATAATGCCCGTACCTAGTTTGAAAAACAGTTTTCAGAATGTCTGAATCTTTTACTTGCAACTGATAGTATCCTTATCTCAGATCTATCTTTGAAAACACAGTAGCTCCTTTCAACTGATCAAACAAATCATCAATTCGGGGTAGAGGATATTTGTTCTTGATAGTCACTTTATTCAACTGACGATAATCAATAGACATTCTCATCGTTCCGTCTTTCTTTTTCACAAACAGAACAAGAGCACCCCAGGGAGAAAAGCTCGATCGTGCAAATCCTCTATCGGTCAACTCTTGCAACTGAGATTTCAATTCTTTCAATTCTGTCAGAGCCATTCTATACGAAGCTATCAAAATCGGAGTAGTCCTCGATACTAACTCAATACCAAACTCAACTTCTCGTATCGGAGGTAATCCCAGTAATTCTTAAGGAAACATGTCAGGAAACTGACAAACAATAGGCACTAATTCTATTTTCTTTTCTGTCATTTTCATATCAATCACATAGGCAAAGTAGGCTTCACAACCCTTTTTCACATATTTCAGAGCTTTCGTTGTAGATATCACAGCTAGTAGCCCATTCAAATCGCTGAACTCAATTCGGATTATCTTGTCATTCTTGCATCTCAAATCAATAGTTTTTCGTTTGTAGTTCATAATAGCATCATGCAAAGTTAGTCAATCCATACCCAAAATTATATCAAATTCTTCAAAAGGTAATAGCATCAGATCAGCCGGAAAACAAATATCTCGAATCATCAACGGACAATTCTTACACACTTTATCAACCAGGGCACTTTTGCCTAAAGGGTTCGATACTCTAATCACAAATTTAGTAGACTCTACAGTTAAAGTCTTACTAGATACTAAATTCATGCATATATACGAATGCGTTGATCCTGGATCTATCAATGCAATCACAGAAGTATAGTAAAGAGTAAATGTACCCATAATCACATCTGGAGATAAAGCTTCCTCACAAGCTCAGATGGCGTAGGCTCTGGCAAGTGCTCTAGCCTCAGATCAAACAGCTGTATCTTTAGTAACTCTTTAGCTACTACTTACATTTCCCATATGTCTGGGAGGCTTGCCTCTAGATGCAGTGTTACTTGGCCTCGTATTCTGCACTGTATCTTGCTTGGTCAACTCAGGGCATTCACTAATGAAATGATCTAATGATTCACATTTGAAACAAGCCCAATCATTCAATCTACAACTCTCCGGATATCTTTTGCCACAGTGTCTGCACTCAGATTGATCAGATCGGACATTTCCAGCACTTGCAACTGAAGTAGCTGGAGCTCTGAAGTTCGAATATGATCTAGCACGATCTCTACTCGAATGTCCCACATTAATCTTTGAACGGTTATAATCATCTCAAAATTTCTTTGACGTAGACTGAAATGATTTACTTGTGGATCTCTTTCTTGTATCTCTAGCTTTTGAGTCGACTTTTCTTTTCTCTTTCCCAAGCTCTTCAGCTTTACACACTCGTTCAACAAGTACTACAAATTCTTTTATTTTTAGAATCCCGACTAACAACTTGATGTTTTCATTCAAGCCATCTTCGAATCTCTTGAACATAATTGCTTCAGTCGAGACACATTTTCGTGCATACTGGCTCAATCTCACGAATTCTCGCTCATATTCTGTAATAGACATACGACCCTATTTCAACTCAAGAAACTTTTTGCGTTTCTGATCTATAAATCTTTCAGTTATGTATTTTTTTAGAATTCGGTTTGAAAGAAATCCTAGGTGATTCTTTCTCTCAGAACCACTTATATCAAAGTTTTCCACCAATGATACACGATATCCCTCAGAAGTGAAACAACACATTTAACACATTCTTTCGGAGTACAGGATAATTTATCAAATACCCGAATTGTATTATCGAGCCAAAACTCAGCTCTCTCAGTATCATCATCAGTAGTAGCATAAAATTCTTCAGCCCCATATTTTCTAATCTTATCAACTGGAGGCTTATTCACATGAATTGAATCTACATCTTGGGGAGCTACGGGAACTAGTGGAGGCGGAGTTGGGGAGCAGCCGGATTAGTTTTAATATATTAAGTGAACCATTTATTTATCATTTGATAAAAGGCTTGCTTAGCTTCTCCCTCATGACTACTCATCACGGGTCTAGAGTCAGATTACGCTGTCCTTTGAGCAGGAGCAGGCGCGTTACTCTCTACATCGTCAGCTATGGCTCTTTCGCGATCTATTTACTATATAAAATCACATTTTGTTTGTCAGGATTCATCACACTATCACAGTTCATGTATATGGCATGTATAGCTAGACTCACACATGCTACGTTAGTCCTAGAATCGACTAAACTGTAGCTCTAATAACAATAAAATGTAACACCCCTAACCCGTATTCGTCACCGAGCTAGGGTTAAGAGGCATTACCGGACATTTCAGAACATTTTATGACCAATTCACAAATATCAATCATATATCATCATTTCATAGCAAGTCATATACAAAGTACCTTTCTTAGGTCAATGAGACCTTAAACATGCTTTAGAAAGGAATCGAAAGTAATCCAAGCACATACAAAATCTTTCAAAACTATACAATTTTTCCAAGTTACAAAGGTCACATGCTCGTGTGAACAGGCCGTGTGCTTCACATGGCATTAGACACGCCAGTGTGTCTAAGCCATGTCAAAACAGGGCATACATACTGACTTGTCCACATGACCGAAAACATGCCCGTGCGCCTTGGTCATGGTCGAAACTGACTTGGGTCACAGGCTAACCACATGCCTGTGTGTATAGCCTGTGTACCCTTCTAAATGGCTACACACGCCCATGTGCCAAGGCTTTGTGCCTCACATGGCCACCAGACATGCCCTGTGTCTAAGCCGTGCTCGAGACTGACTTTAAATTGTAGGACTACCCTAGGGGACACAAGGTCGTGTTACATGACTGTGTGCCACACACGCCCGTGTCTCAACCCGTGTGGACAAAATAGGCTACTTGAAAAGCCATTTTGCCACCCTATATACATAAACTTTTAAGACCACATTTCATCACCCAGTATGCAACCAAAACATTTCCAAAATAAGCATCACTCATACTTCAATATCATTAATCATTTCCATACATAATTCCAACTCAAACATACTAATTCTATGTTAGTAATTCATACCATGAACACATGATTCATATCACATTTATAACCATTTCATCCACAAAACTAACTTACCAAAAACACCATTTCACTATGGCCTATATATACACCAAATTTACCATTTTTGCATCACACATCATATACCAAAATCAAACCATAAGTTCAACCATAATCAAGCCATATCTCATGGCATGATATACCCATCTCAAAACATACCACATTAATCCTAGCCTAAACATGCCATACTTTAATATATACATTTTCAAAACGTACCAAAATAATATTTGATAGTGTGGTGATGATCCTTGATGATCTCCGAGCTTTCAGTAGCTTTGATAATCTATAAAATAATTGGAAAACACACAAAGTAAGCTTTCAAAAGCTTAGTAAGCCATATAAAAATAAACTTATCTCATATCACAATTATAAACCAATTCATTTATATGAATCATACCATAACATAATAGTAAATTCATATTTCTCATTTAGCTCAATCATTCATAATCATTTACTTATAAGTACATCACATTTCCATGTAACTCACATATCAAAAGATCATATTCATACTCACCTTTCATTGCCAAATTCCATATACAATTCATACATACCTGAATCAGATATACATTCACGTAGTTATCCATTTCTCAGGATGCCTGTTGAACCTTACGGAATCAAATAGGATACGCAGATAGCTCGAAAAGCTCGTACAATGCCAACGACCCAGATGTGGTCTTACATGTAATCAAATATCGATTCTTCTATCCCAGACAGGGTCTTATACGAAATCAAATACGATGTCGATGTCCCAGACATGGTCTTACACGTAAATCTCAAATCGATGCCAATGTCCCAGACGTTATCTTACACGAAATCACATATCGGAATTTTATGTCGTGACATATGTATCCTAACTATTCCTATGGTTTGTACGGGGCTTTCGGACGTCATCACATTAAAACTTTCTCTATTTCACATATTTAGCTTTTATAACCATTCATCACAATTTAATATCATATAAGCATGAATAATCAATTCAAACACATTTATTTGTATATAGACTTACCTTGTACAGCAATGAACGGGAACGAACGGCTATTCAACTACTTTTGACTTTCCCAGATCTAATTCTATTTTCTTTGGTTATTGATCTAAACACATTCAAATTTGACTTATTCAATCTCACATTCATTCAAATCAATCCATAAACGCATATTTAGGGCATTTTACAAATTATCCCACATATTTTCATATTTTAACACTTTACTCCTTAATTCATAAAATCACAAAATACACATAATTTCATATTACACATGCTTGGCCGAATATTCTCTTAGCTCATATAAACCGACATATTTCATTTATTTCACAAAACATATTAATCTAACACGTCTTTCATTTTTCATCAATTAACATCAAAAAGCTCACAAAATCAACAATGACATCTCATGAAATCATCAACAATTTCAGAAATTGAAGCATGGGCTTAATAGAACACAAAGCAAAGATCACGAAAACGTAAAAATTATCGAAAATCGATCAAAAAACATACCTTAATCACAATCAAAAGAAGCCAAACCCTAAAAGATTTTATCCCTTCCTTATTTTCTTTGTATTTTTGACAAAAAAGATAAAAGATGAAGTAAAAATCATGTTTTTTTAATTAATAAACATTAATTCATCATTTACCAAAATAACCTTATTATGTACATTTAAAAATCCACTAACCCTTGGCATATATGTCCATTAATAAATTCAATGGTCCAATATCAACATAAGGACCTCATAATTAATAAGTCATGTCAATTCGACACTTATTCATGTAGCACACAACTTTTGCATTTTCTGTGATTTAGTCCTTTTATCAAATTGAGCACATAAAAGATTGAATTTTTATACGAAATTTTCACACAAGCTTAACCACATACTGTAAACACAGAAAATAATATTAAAATATTTTTCTGACTCAAATTTGTGGTCCCAAAACTCTTATTCCGACTAGGTTCTAAATCGGGCTGTTACATGTTTAACTTATTTATGGATCCCTACATTTGAAACCCTTAATTCTTGTATGCTTTGTAGTACACTGAACTTAGGAATTTGATATTAAAAGTGGTGAGCCAGCTATATATCATGCCAAGATTATGTATGAATCTGGAACGCTTAGTCATGTGCTCCAAAGCTAACATTTGTACTATATTTGCTCAAGGGTCATCTTTTCATTTATTGCTTTTGTTTGCCTTGCTTGGAGACTAGCAATACTTAAGTATGGGGGAGTTTGATCTGTCGTAATTTGGCGTAGCAGATTAAAATAGTTTTCGCATTTGAAGATCTTGAATACAAGCACTTTAGTCAGATTTTAGTTAAGTTTTAATGACTTTATTTAAATTCAATAAATTGTTTAATTTTAGTATTTTATAGACCTTAAGGGCTAAATGAGGCCTAAGGATGAGCTAATATGCTTTTTGAGTGTGCATGAGACCATTAGAAGGTGTGCTAACTTGATACTAGTCACTGTTGTGCAACATAAAAAAATGGATGTCGCAGCACAGAGAGTAGAAGAGAAAAATTTCAAGACTTCCTTTGGTGTTGCTACATAGCTTGAGGATGTCACGACGCACCCCTGAAAATACGTTGAAGATGAGCAGACTACCTTCGATGTCTGACATAGGACCTGGTGTGTTGTGACATCAACTCTGTACGGGAAATAATGACAAACCAATGGCGTTTTGGTCTCTACAATCAAACATTAAGTAGGAGGACGACAACTGACCTTGTTAAGGATGGCAGTCACTCTAATTCTATAAATAGGCTCATTTAACACATGTTGTGGACAACTTTTCATATTATATAATTTTCTTCATAGTTTTAGTCTTTAGTTTTCTCTTTTCTTACACTTTATGATTATTTCTGGTATTTTTATTTGCTTTCATTGGGATATCTGATATGTGGAACCCAATCAAACTTTATGCAAATTCTACATTATTTTTAATACAATTTAGGCTTCTCCTAAACCTTATTCTCTTGATTTGTTCTTCATGTCTATTTTCTATATCAAGTTTATCATGTTTATAAGATCCATAAGGAACTAATCCTTTTATGGGGGATTAGCAAGTGGAAGTATGACTAATTAATTGTCTTGTAGGGCTTTCATAATGGATCAGCTGTTTGGGAAAGGAAGAACATAAACCCTAGGCTTCACGATCCTAGAAAGTCATTTAGGTGGGAATTAACCCAAAATTAGTATGGCCTATCCATGAACACCTTAGCCCCAACCAATCTAGACTTTGAGGTTGAGAGATAAGTAGTTATTGCCGACCCATTATTTTAGTGGAAGATCGAAAAATCCTACTAGGGTAACGACTAGTTGATTAAATGAGAAGCCCAAAGCAACAGTTGGTTATTATTACTAAAGTGAGCTAATCACCCATGCTCAGATTTGATAGTGTTTACTTATTGATTTCCCAACGTTTCTTTATTTATGTTATTGTCTTATTATTATAAAAACTCCAAAATCTTTACTAATGTTTATTCATAATATAATTTAGTTAAAGTACCAATTATATCTATTTGTGTTTAGATTAAGATGAGTTTAGTACTAGCTTCCTTTATGTATGATCTTCAGAGTACTAACTTACTTCATTGTAATTGTAGACACCCATTTTTGTCCGAGCCCAATTGGAGGCCCATTTAAATTTTTGTTCTCTCTTGGCCCGTTCGAAGCCCACCCGATTTTGGTCAATTTGAGAACTTTGTTTTTCTTTTATTTTTCTTTCCTTTTGGGTTTGTCAAGGGCCCAAATTATTATTATTATTATCATTATTACTACTACTATTATTAAATATTATTATTATCTTCTTTTTTTTTACAAATAACAAGATTAAAAAACAATATGTATAGATGAAATGAAGTGAAAGAAAAAAGAAAATAAGGCTTTCCATATTTTGTTCTTAAAAAAAAAGGTAAAAAAAAACTGCTACAACCACAAGCATTCTTAGTTTCTTTTTTTTTTCTTTTCTTCTTTTTTTTTTGCCATATACATATCTTGAAGGATCGGGTTTGGGCTCGGATGAAGGAGACGTCACTGGAACTTCAGTCCTCCACCCCTAGGAGCCGCAAAAATCATGTTTTTTCCCTTCCCCTTTCTAAAATAGATTTTTTTTAAAAGGCTTAATCTTGGAAAAAGTTTTGATTTTATTAAAAAAAAAGAAAGTTTAGATTTTAAAATAAAATCTACATATTAAAGAAAAAGTTTAAATTCTTAAAACAAAGTTTTAATCTTTTTCAACTATTTGAAATAAAGTTTTGATTTTTAAGAAAAATAGTGATTTTAAGAAAAATAGTGATTTTTTTAAAGAGAAAGTTTAGATTTTTAAAAAAATATCAGTTTTAGTCATTTTAAAGGAAAATTTTAAAAATTTTAAAACAAAGTTTTGATCTTTTTCAATTATATTGAAATAAAGTTTTGATTTTTAAGAAAAGTAGTGATTTTTTAAAAGAAAACTTTGATTTTGCAAAAAAAAAAAAATTTGGCCACCGTATGTTGTGGCTCCACCACCGGAGGCCGGAGAGCCATTGGACTTTTTGGTGGTGGAGCCATGGCCAACATAGAAAGAGGTTTTTTTTTTTTGGAAAAAAATGAGGTTAAAATGAAAGAATGAAATTTTTTTTTCATTTATAGGTGCCAAAAATAGGTAATTTATTCCTACCCCCTTACTTTTAACATTACAAAAGAATACTCCATTTTTTGTAGCACCACCCTCACTCTCTAGCCTATTTACACCCGTAACCCTTTTGTTTATTCAAACCTTCGATTTAATTCGAAATTTCAAAATTAAAAACAAATTAATTGCTACATTAGTCCTCTATCTTCCACATTTTTTATCTTTTAATCCTAAAATCAAGCTATGTCATTTTGTTTCCATCTTTAATAAATTATTTACACTAATATCTTCCCTTTCATTTGCATTTATACCTTATATATTTAATGTCAATTATGCACTTTATTTTAATGTTTTATATTTATTCACACTTGTATAATTTGTATTTATTCTTATTTTGTCTTTATTTTTTATGTCTATTTATATTTATGTTTTTTTTATGCATTCCCTTACATATATTTTAATATTATTTATTTATGTTACTTTGATTCTTTTATTGTATTATGAATAAGGTGTATTATTGTTATTATTATCATTATCATGTTAAGATCTTATTAATTTCATTTATTTAAGTTTTCTTTTATTATTGTCCCTTTTGAAAGAGTTCTAACTTTTCATTAATTTTAGCCAATTAAATTAAATTATCTATTTTATTACTATTCGTTTTAAAAGAGGGAACTTTAGGTCATTTTTCCATCCTATAAATGTTGACATGACGTTAGTTAAGTAGGTGTTACATTTTAATGAAACCATAAGGTTTTTACATTTGAATTTAGGTTACTCTTTAACATCTTATTTACCATTTACCCTAGAAAATTATAAATAATATGTAGGATATTTTTAGGGTTTAAATTAATTGTAAATATCGTATAGGATTCCTCTTTAGAATCTTAAATTAATATGCAAATATTCTTTAGGACTTTGTTCAAGATTAAAGCTAAAATTTTTGTAGGTGAATTGTAAATCATGAGTAGGTCTTTCTAAGTATTTTATTTTATTTTAGAAACTTTTTAAGAAAGCTAATAAATGTTATTTAAGATGTATTATTTTAGGATTTTGACGAATTTAAACTTTAGATCAATAATTTTAAAGTAAGATAAATCATAAACCCGACATAGGATACTTTCCTAAGATCTTGATAGATTCAACGTTATAAATTAATTCTCTTAAATCATAATGATAAAAGATCAAATAAGTTGTAGATGGATTTTAATATTTGTCTTAATTCATTAGTAATTTCTACATTTTTTAGAATTCTAAAATAGAATTAATTTTTGGAATTGAAGGTATTTACTATAATTATTTAGGTATCCTTTAGGGTTCCCTTAAAAGTAAAAATATCAAATTTAAGTTTCAAATCAAATAATTTTGGTAAACACATCTTAATCGAGTTACAAGTAACTCAGAGACATTTTCTTTAGAGTTTTTATTTAAGATATCCATAAGATTTTAGCCTAGATTAAGACATTAATATGCTTAAATAAAAAAATCTAGCCCTTAAGACCCCGTAGGACTATCCCCGGATAGGCGTTGTGGGGGTGCTATAACCTTTCCCACACGTAACCGTACTCCTGAACCCAAAATTTGGTGATGAGATCGAGTCTAGATGTAACATCTCAAATTAGGGGCTAGTAGGAATAGTGGTTTTAAGACCACAAATCCGCGATAGAAATAATTATTTTATGATTATTATGAGGTCCATGATATGTATGCATGCTTGTGTGAAAATTTCATGAAGAAATTCTATGCATAAAATGACAAATTTAACTTTAGGGACCAAGTTGAATAAGATGCAAAACTTCTATTTAAGAAGCTTTAAGCATGAAATTTCTTTAGATCATAAATTAGAAGGTCCTAATTAGCAATTTGATCAGTTTCTATAATTTTGGACAAAAATGAACATGCATAGGAAAAATTTGAAAGGAAGGCCTTAAGGGCATTTTAGTTAATTGGTAAATAAAAGAACAAAAAGGGAAAATGAAAGAAAAAATGTGCTCATCTCCTTCATGTGGCTGCCAAAAATTCTAAGCACTCCATAGCTAGGGTTTTTGACATTTTCAAGCTCAATAGTAAGTGTTCCCTAGGTCGTTTTTAATGTTCTTTACATTTTTTAAGTCCTTGTAGCTTGATTTACCTATTTCTACCCTTATTTTGAAGTAGGGTTTATGTTCAAAAATTTATCCATGTATGACATACATGTATCTTAATGTTTAATGGAGGAAGATGAAAGTTTGGTGTAAGTTAAACATCTTTCACAAAGTGATTTTTCACGAAAACCACTAAAAAGGACTATTTTGTAAAAGGTGTAAAATAAGTGATAAAAATCTGATTTTGATGAAAAGTATGGCTGTTATGAGTACGAGGAAAGTTTGGCTAGGCTTGGGTAACAAAGAAAATGCATGCATATCATTTTACGAGCCTAGGGACTAAATTATAAATTAGTGAAAAGTTAGGGATAAAAAGGTAATTTTACTAAAGTATGAATTATGGATTTATTTGAACAATGTGATTATTAAACAAGTTAAATTTGACATTATAGATCAACAAAAACGTGATTTAGGTCTTGATCAAAGAAATAATAAAGTTTACGACGAATAGACTCTTTTCTCATCGTTTTGTACCGAGGTAAGTACATGTGTAAATAATATGACAATATAGCATATTTTGATGTATTGATATTATGTGGTAAATAATTTATTTTCATTATGAATGTTATGTCTAATGGTGGTTATGAAAGTATGAATGATATTATGTTCGTATCCACGACATCATGAGCAAGTGCGGTTGAGATGTTATGTACATGTGAGGAAGAATCCCGTTTGAACCTTAGGAATAGTTTAGGATACAAGTGACATGTCACTAGAAAAGTATATGATCCGAACTCATTGATTTGGTCTGAGTTCATGATATATATAACATCTAAGCTCATTGAGTTGGTCTAAGTTCATGATGTTTATGACACATGTAATTTGGTTTTGGGCACTGGTCTTGGGTGTCCTACCGGTGGCTAGGTAGTCCTGAGTTTGTCGGATACTTGATAGCTTGTGTGAGCTGTGACAGCCCAAAATAGACCCTAGCCGGAATGTGGTTTCGGGACCACAAAACCGAGGCATAACAATAATTTAAAATTTATTTCGATGCCTATAATATGTGAGTATTCATGTATGACATTTTTTGATGATTGATTTAGTGTTATAAAGGTGAATTCCACTAGAAAGGACTTAGTAGTGAACTTTGAAAATACGATAGGGAAAGGGTGATGACTAATTAAAGCATGCATGCAAAATAATGGACTTGCATGTCAAATTCCCCTTTACAAGTGATGGCGGCCATGACAAAGAGATATGGGTTAAACATGTCATGAAACATGTTTTGTTGGGCATTAGGGAGAAATAGTAAACAAATAGGCATGGGTAAGAAAAGAATGAAAAAAAAAATGTGTGAGAGAGTAGCATACCCCATTGCCATGCAACCAAGAAGAAAAAAAAACAAAAACAAAAAAAATTTGTTCATGCTTGCTCTCTCCCTTTTGGCCAAAAATACTAAGAGGAAGAAGGATTTTGCTTCATTTCCTTTGTTTAGAAGAGATCTAGAAGGTGATTTGGCTAAATTTGCATCAAGAGTAAGGTATGTATGAGGTTGTGTTGGGAGTTTCATGCATGTTTTGGTTGCTAATTTGATGTGCATGTTAGCCATGGCTCAAATCTTTGTTATGCCATGGAAATGGCATTTGGCCAAAGTTGTTATGGTGATAAAGCCATTGCATGCTAAGTGTGAAGCTTGATGATGATGCATGCAATGATGGATTTTCTACTCATGAGTAAGATTTTGAGCTTTTTTTGTTTTATCATGATTGAAGTTGAAAAGGAGCATGATTGTCATATTCGCCATGATGCATTCTTGAGCATGATTCATGCTTCTTGCATGTTAGTTAAAATTTGTGTTTTGGATGGCTATGGACACCTTGAAATTCGCCATGCTCATATATGCATATATATGATTGCACATTATGTTTTGGTTATGAACTAAGTGATGAATATATTGGTTTAAAGAAGAAGATGTGAAGAATGCTTGAGAAATTGCAAGCACAATTCGCCTAGCACACATATAAGTGCTTGATGCTATATTATAAGTTTTGGGCCACAATGTGCAAAGCATTAATTAGTAAATTGCATGCTGTTTTTGTGAGGTATTAAGTGCAAAATTGACCTCAACATGTACATGAATATTCGGCCTTGGGTAGCCTATTGAAGGCCTTAACATTTCCTTGATGCTCGAATAAATTGTATTGAATTGCTTGATGTAGTATAAAATGTGCATGACCATTGTGTATTCAAGCTAAAGGGTGGCCATATGACCATTTAAACTCCTTGTCATATTCGTCCATAAGCTAGCACAATGAGGTTTTAATAAATTGAATTTGTTTGAATTAGCTCAAGAGCTAAGAGGGCCACAATTGGACAAGGGGAAGGAAAAGGTGATCGAATAGCCGAAAAAGCCGTTCGACAACATCCGAGGTAAGTCCTCAAGAAGTGACCCTACTTGAATTATGTGAAATAAAGTATGGATGTGTATTGATTATTGATTATGTATGCATGAGTATTTGAATTCTACCGGGCTAAGTCCGAAGCGAATATGCTTGTGACTATAATTGCGTTTGAGCCTTAGTAACGAAAATGAATTATGTATGTCCAATGATAATTGATGTATGTGTTCATGGAAATTGAATGATATCCGGGCTAAATCTCAAGACAATTATGCTGGAAATTATATCCGGGTTAAGACCGAAGGCAATTGTGCTAGTGGCTACATCCGGGCTAAGACCAAGGCATTCGTGCGAGATATTCTATCCGGGCTAAGACCGAAGGCATTTGTGCGTGATTATATCCGGTTATATTCGAAGAATCTTGGGCTGGAGGTGAGTGTTGGTTGCTGTAATGAATTCAATTAGTACACTCGAAAAGCCCAAAGGATAAGGTACGTTATATGTGCATTGGAAAGTCGACATGTTTGAGCAACATTCGCTCAATCGACTAATGAATTTCAGTTATTGAATTGATTGATATTTTGTGAAATTATATAATGATGAAGTGTGAAGTAAGAATGTGTATTAATGAAATGATGCATTTGGCTATGTGAATGTATTGCTGTAATTAGAGTTGATTATATTCCTTGAGACTTACTAAGCATAAAAAATGCTTACCCGTTGCTTTGGCTCTCGGTTTTCTAGATTTCGCTCAAGCAATCGGATTTGGGATCGTTGAAGTCGAAGTCATCCACACTATCAAGCCTCCATTTTGGTATAAATTTTGGTTGAACTTGAGATGGCATGTATAGGACTACCCTTGTTTGTTAAATATGTTGTGATGTAAGTATGTACGGCCATGCGAAAATGGCTCGAAAAGGAAACATGAACTTAGAATAATTGTGGTTGTATGTTTATATTTGGTGTCATGATGTGGCTATGGCTTGGAAATGGGAATGTTGGTCATATGATCAGCCATTGGCATGGTTAAAATGATCATATATGAACCTATGTATGGCAAGACTAGTTGGTTCATGGAGACTACCAAATAGGTAAGACCTACCTTAAAAACAGATGCTGCCAGCTGCAGTGACGTGAATGTGAAAAATCACCAAAATTCGTAGGAATGGAATTAAATAGTGAATAAGCTATTTAAATGAACCTTGATGAGTCTATTTTCATATGGAAGAAACGAAATGGTCATAGGAATTACATGTTAAGAGATATTAAAGCTATTGTGAGACAGGGCCAGAATGGTTTCTGGGTTCCCTGTCGCAACTTTAAAATTCACTATAAATTATCCAAAAGAATTAGGAGACATACCTTATATGTACAGATTCCATTTTGAGTCTAGTTTCATTAGAAACAAACGGCACCAGCATTAAAGCCCTGTACAGAGAGATATTCAAGTTATACCACGCGAAGGTCAGAGCAGTCGATCCCTGTAACATGGGTGACTTTAACTAATAAACTGTACAAATTGGCCCAACCAAAAATTCTAGAAATAAATCCATGGATGGATATATGAGTCTAAATTCAGGGAAAATTTACGAAACCAGTTTTCGAGTTTTGAAACTCGAGATATGATTTTTAAGGCGACGGTGACGCAGTTTTCCAGCTTGACTGAAAATGTCAAATGGATGGGCAAAACAAGTGAACTTGGCTTGTTAACCCCTCGTGTCCGACACCGGCGATGGTCTCGGGTTCGGGGTGTTACATGAGCAGGCCCATGAGTAGCTTTATTATGAGCGTTACATGTTTTGAGGTAGCTTTGGCTACGTATGTGTATGTGACACTCAAGTGCAAGGTTTTCCATGTATCCAATATTATTCCGAGTGTTCAACAGGTAATGCAATGGATGATGTAATGAAAGTCCCAAGGAGGGCATATTAAAGAAGGTATGGCCGTGTGCTATACTACGAAATGGTACAGGTATGTACGCTACGCTTATGAGTAATACCTTGGTAAATTATTATTCGTGATAAGGAAATATATACATAATAAATAAGTCTAGAAAGGTTTGAATGGTAAACAATCTTTATATTTATGCTATCATGATGTTGTATAATATCTGCTTGTTCTCATTGCCTATTATTTGCATATGGACTTACTAAGCTTTAATGCTTACCCCTTTTCCTTTCCATCCTTTGTAGTTCCACCAAGCTAGCTTGGGGATCAGAAGTAGTCAGAGTATTCAATCACACTATCAAAAGAAAATTTGGGAATAGTGAATTTGATATTTTGAATATGGCATGTATAGGGGACTTGGTTATTTTATGATATGTGTCATGCTATTTTGGTTGAATGGTAAATGCCTATAATATTGATAATTCATTTTGTAATAGCATGAGATATGGCTTATGTTTGATTATTGGATTGTGAAACCTAATTGTTCATGCATGCATGTGCTAATGCCTTGACGATGTGTTATGTGATTGTTTGATTAGTATATGGTGAGATGTGAATTAGATGCTTGAAATTAAGGGATGCAATAATGACTTGAGATGATCATAGTAAAGAGTTTGTAACTTGGAATTAAAATGTATGCATGAAATTGGTGTGGAATATTTGTAAAAGGTATGGCTAATAGAATGTGTAAATAAGATGACACTAAGAAGACATGATAATACCATGATATTTAATATTTGAGTGTTTAAATAGGTTATGTTGCATGGTATGAAACAAGTTTGAGTAAATGAGTGTTTGAGGGTGGAAATTGGCTTGGAAATTAGCCTCTAAAATGTCCACACGGGTAGACACATGAGCATGTGTTTAGGCCGTGTGTGACACACGGTCAGACCCATGGGCATGTTGCTCGGTCGTGTGTCCTTTGTACCTTAGTTTTGCAAGTCAGTATGCCTAGTGGTAAACACACGGGCTAAGACACGGGCATGTGTTTTGGCCGTGTGAGAGACACGGCCTACCCACATGGGCGTGTACTCTGGCCGTGTGAAGTCTGCACCATTTTATGAAAAATTCATTTATTTTTAATTCGCCACATAGTCTAAGCATACAGGCATGTAACTTGGCCGTGTGACCTTGTTTTGTGGATGATGTCATAGTTAGAGAGTTATACGAGCTGAGGACACAAGCGTGTCCCAAGCCACACGGGCGTGTGTAACCACATGGTCTACTCACACGGGTGTGTGACTCTCCAAAACAAGAAAAATTTTTAAGTGTTTTAAAGGTTCCAAGGGATGTTACACTAGACTTTTAGGATTTTTCCGTAATTCTAGATTTGTACGCGATAGGTGACTAATCAACCTAGCCCTAATTGGTTAGTTGCGACTCTACGTTAATTTAGGCCCTCCTTGTTTATCTTTGCTTACTAGGACCTCGTACTCTTATGTAGGCAACTTTATGACAATATTGGTGACTCCATTGGGGACGTTAGTAAGTCGAGTTACTTAGGTTTGAGAGCTAGGGTTTTTAGCATTTGTGCATATTAGATTTATTTATTCATGCATTAATTTTTTTAATTGTTTAGTGTCATTTTAAATTGTTGAATATGTGTTAAATATTGATTTATTTGATCATTTCATTTACTTATCCTATTTTGATATATATGCTAATGTGTTGGTTTATTCTTTTATCGATGAAATTGATTAATGTGTATGTTGACTCTACTGTAATGGGGTGGCTATAATTGTCATTCATGATTGCATCTTACTTTCGGTCCTACCCTAGGCCCATCCCGTTTAGGAGGAGTAGCCTTAGGCTTTTGTGTGGCAATATGTCACCACATAAGTTTAACTACTACTCTATGGTTAAGATAGACATAGAAGTTTGTGTTGCAACAGCTACCGTGTACGCTATGGACGTCTTACCACCCAAGGGCTAACCCTTTTTAAAGGGGAACGTATCCCTATGGGTTTTGTATTTAAGCCTTGTGTTCCCCGTGCATTACAGTCAGTCGTAAGGCAGCATTTTATGACCATTTTAAATGTGAAGCTTAGACATAAGAGTTGTACCTTACCCATTATAATAATACCCTATAGGACCTCATAAGCATTTATTCGTATTGTGTTTGAATTTTTTCGTAATGCTTTATGATTTAATTTGCATTTTTTTTCCATTTGACTTTATTATTATTTTTACTGACTTTGTTTTTCTTGTGTTTGTGTCCCTCCATGGCATAATTCATGCATCATTTAAACACTTAGGGCACAGTGTCGCATCTATATTCGACATGAACACATTTCGAGAAGATTCAGTTGTTCGACATGGGGTAGAAAATATAAGGATAATAGTAAGAATGTTAGAGGATACTCAGAGCAGAGTAGGCGATTGCTAGATAGCTAGTTTTGACTTGGGCCTACCTCAGAAAGTCCACATGGACTGTAGGAGGAATCGCAAAGATAAGTTAAAGGGAATATGGCAATCATGGGACGAGGCTAAGAAAACTCGCTTTCAGGATAAGTATGGTGATGTAGCACAGCTTCTGTTCGTTAAATAAGATGATGCCCTGTTGAAGGCCATGGTATGTTTTTGGGATCCCACTTATAGGTGTTTTACGTTTAATGAAGTGGACATGGTACCAATTATCGAGGAATATTCTACCCTTCTCCACTATGACTTTAGAGATCTTCTCAAGATATATTGGAAGCGAAACGTCGATTTCTGAGGACCTTTAGCCAATTTGATAGGAGTAGCTGTAGATACAGTGAAAGCAAGATTAAAGATAAAAATGGTCCTTGCATTTCCTAGTCTGACATTAGGGATGCTATGGGAAAGGCCAGTGGTGATAGGCATTTGGCACTATTTGCGTTTGCTGTATATGGGTTGATTGTGTTCCCAAAAGCTCTGGGATACGTGAGTGTTGAGCTAGCTAATTTTCTATTTCAGATTGAAATAGGGGTGAATCTTGCTCCAGCAGTCTTAGCTGAAACCATCATTTTACTCAATTTCTTCAGAAGGAACGGAGACGAGCATTTCATAGGATGCGCACAATTGTTTTTTGTATGGATGAAAAGCCATTTTAGGTGCCTCTATAAGCACTTTCATCAAGTGTTTGTTCCTTCAACCAAACCTATAGAAGAATTTCTGGAAAGAAAGTGGCCTCCAAATCAATCGATTGAGGAGTGGTTTCAGAACCTTAGTACATTGACATACCAAGAAATAGAATGAAGGGCTCCATAGATGATTCCGAGCACGGTACTTATTAGATGCGGTGGTCATTTATGGGTTCCCTTAATTGGCATATGGGGAGCCAACAGTTGTTCCTCATTGATGGTTCTGAATCAATATGGGTATGATCAATGCCTGGTTTAAATGAGGTGGAAGCTTCGATTCAGGATTCGGGATTTTAGAAGAAATTGGAAGAGATACGAATCAAGTGGGGTCAAACCTTGAGATTGCAATCAGGAACCTTTTTCAACCATTCCACCTCGAAAACGTATATCCAGTGGCGTCTAAAAAGAAGAAAAATCTCTATGTCAGCGTAATTCAAGGGAAAAAGGAAGGTCCTAGATGATGTAACTGAGCTAACAAAAAAGATGCATGATTTAGAGATGCGTCTGAGGGGGAGAGATGAAGAGGTCAAACGGAAACGAGAGCAGTATCAGGCATATGTAAAGGAAAAAGAGGAAGAAATTATGAGACAACAACAACAACACCGATTAGACATGAAGGGAAGAGTGGAAGAACTAAGAATATAATTAGAACGGCGTCAATGAGAAAGATCTGACTTGTTCTCTCAAATTCAAAGGTTAGAGGTAGATCTGAGTCTGCAAGCTAATTTGGAGGAGGGTGTCTAAAGAGAAAACTGCTGAAATTGAAGTGCTGGAAGAGGAAATCTGTCATTTGACTAAATAATTAAAGACAAAAGAAGAGCAAAACAAAGAGGTCACGAAAGAATATACGGAGCTTGCGGAGCATTTTATTGCTGTGGAACAAATGGCAATAAACCGACAAGAGGTGTTTGCAACAATGCACAGGGAAGGTCAGGTTTTCACTCAGCAAGCCAAAGACTTATGTGAACAGATTGAATAACTTTAAAAAGAATCTACCCCTTTTGCGATTAGGAATGAGCCTGCAATGAAACTTCTGGAGGTGGCTTAGACACATTACCAAAAGTTCATCAAGCTCATGAGGAGGAAGAAGAAGAACGACGAGTAGAGATTTGCCTTATGGCAATAGGGTTGATTAGGATTTTATCTAAGTATGAAAGAAAAATGAAAAAAAAATTGTAAGCCGAACAACTTTTGAACCTTCTATGAAAGAAAATGTTTATATTTGAGTATATTTACGATAATGTGCCCTAATTTCAGTCAATCCATTCGTTCACTCATTCGCTCATTTGTTTATTCAAAAACATTATTTAAAAAAATAAAAGAACATTTTTTTATGATTAATCGAAATAATTTTCTAACATTGGAAATAAATGCCATTTGAAAAAGGACTAATGATAGCTCACCGGTATAACACTCGCTCAAAAGCCAAGAAGATGACAAAAAAAGAATTAGCTTGCATGGCCAGACTAGAGGAACAAATGGAAAGGATGATGGAAATGATGACTGCAATGGTCAAAGGCAAGGCCAAGGTAGGAGAAGGAGGTAGCACTTTGGACAATTGAATCCTTTTTTATATTAATACAGGGGTATATCATGAAGGTTTACTGCTTCAAGTGCCAAGTGTGACCATTCAAATCACAAGAGTAAACGAGTTGCCTACAAGTGAGGAGCCAAGAGAAATGGATAAAGGAAATTCAATTATGGATGAAGAAGCTCATAAATTCAGCCAAATTGAAGGACATTTGAAAGTCATTGAAGGATTATACACCTTTGGATCTGTAGAAGTAGAAGGCCTTTATCTGGTACCTGATGTGGGACGTTCCTGACTTTGAAAAATTTAATGGAAGCAATTGCTCCATTACTCACATTGCCATGTACTGTAGGAAAATGGTTGTTTACTCTAAAGATGAGAAACTGCTAATGCACAAATTTCTAGACAGTTTGACCGGATCTACGGTTCGCTAGTATGTAAAGTTGGACAGGAGCCATATTCAAACTTGGGGAGAGCTCACACAGGTATTTATTGCTCAATACAAACATATTGTAGACATGGCCCCAGACCACCTAACTGTGTAGAACATGGAAAAGAAATCAAATGAGAGTTTTAAGGAATACGTACAACAGTAGAGGGACTTGGCATCGTAAGTACAGCCCCCGTTCAAGGGAAAAGGGACCGTTGTTCTATTCGTTGGTACGCTAAAAGGCATATACTATAACAGGATGCTAGGAAATGCCTCTAAGACCTTTGCAGATATGGTATTATCCGGAGAAATGATAGAGAATGCATTGAAGTTGGGCAAAATAGATGACCCTTTGAGCATGAAAAGAGGTGTCATTGGGAAGAAAAAAAGAAGCAGAAACGCAAACAATCACACCGGGCGAATACCCATACTCTAACTTTCCATACCCGAGCCCAATACCTCCACGCCTCGAATACCTTGCTGTAAATGCTACCAATACTTCACCTTTTATGTATCGTCCACCTATACCCATTACAAATCTTCCATGTTAACTATACCAACCCTATCCCACAGACCTAAGCTCCAGTAAGGCCGCCACGAGAGAGGCCTGTGTTTGATCCAATTCCCATCCCCTAAGTAGAACTTTTTCTAATTCTAGTGGAGAAACACCTCTTTGTACCTACATACAAGGAACCAATGCAACTGTCATTTCCAAACTGGTATGATGCCAACACTCAATGTGAGTATCACTCTGGCAATCCAAGCCATAGCATCGAGAACTACTTAGTGTTAAAATATAAGGTGCAAGATCTTATAAGGGCGAGAAAGATAAATTTCCAGCAAGAGAATACACCAGATGTTAACACGAATCTGTTACCAAACCACAATCGAACAGTTAATGCTATAACTGAAGAAAAAAGCCTTCAAAAGAGAAAAGTGGAAGATATCACAACCTCACTCTAACGACTCTTCAACATTTTGAGAGGGTCAAATCTAATTCACACCGAGCAACCTAGGTCTGTAATGGGAATTGATATGGATCAAATCTGCAAATTGCACTAAAGAGCTCGATAACACTCTATCCAAGTTTTCCCAACGTTTGGGGAACATATACAGTGTCTCTTGGATTCTTTCTAGCTAGAGATATGGGAGGGTGTTAAGACCAATGAGATAAACACGTTAGATGTGAAACCTGTCACCATCGCATATGGACAGAAAACCCCTATTGGAAAAGAGTCTACCTCAAAGGCCGTAAAGGATGGTGTATTGATCATTAGGGTTCCCGACCCTTTTAAGTATGGAGATGAATAACGAGTTCCTTAGAGATATGATTACTAGGTGGTTAGATATGATGCCTCCAACATCTCTAAACTTAGTGGCATAACTCAAAAAGGGCATTATTACAAGCCAAACATAGTGGGGAAAGAACCCTATGGTAAAGAAGTGATTTCAGAAAATTAACTAGAAATTGGCGATAAAGAAGCCGATAAGGAAACATTAGAAAACTAAAAGGAAGAAGTCGAGAATGATGAAGTTAACAAATTTTTGCGTCTGATAAAGCACGATGAGTATAGCTTGGTCGAGCAGTTGAACAAAACACCAGCAAGAATTTCTTTGCTGTCACTACTTTTGAACTTGGAGCCACATAGGGAGGCTCTTGTATGAGTTCTAAAATAAGCTTATGTCGCTCACAACGTGTCAGTAGAAAATGCCAGTCACTTAGTAGGGAGCATTTTTTCTAAAATTACATATCTTTCAATGATGATGAAATACCCCCGAATGGAAGAGGAAGTACCAAGGCACTACACATATCAGTAAAGTGTAAAGCCTATTCCATGGCTAGAGTCCTAATCAAAAATGGGTCATCAATCAACATCTTACCTTTTTCAACATTATCCAAGATGCCCGTAGACACGTCATGCATGGTATCGAGCCCTTTAGTGGTGCGAGCTTTTAATGTCACCAAAAGAAGCATGACTGGCAAAATAAAGATTCCCTTGTTGGTAAGAGCTGTTAACTTCCTTATTCGCTTTTAGGTGATTGCTATAACACCTTCTTACATTATGCTATTGGGATGCCCCTATATTCATTTGGCTAGGCTAGTACCATCGTCCTTACACCAAATATTGAAATTTGTAATCGATTAGAATTTATGCATCGTGCGAGGCGAAGAGGACCTATTGGTAGCTAGCTTGCCAAATTCTCCTTTCATAGAAGTGGATGATGTTGCAATAGAGAGTTCTTTCTAGACCTTTGAGGTGGTGACTGCATCTTATGTGGCAGAGGGAATGCAAGCCCCTAAGCCTAATGTGCCACGAACAACAAACATGTTATTTTCCTAGACAATAAGGAAAGGTTAGAAAATCCACTTAAGTTTGGGAAAAAACCTACAAGGTATCTCAAAAGCCATTTTTGTTCCCACTCAGAAGGATACAAGAGGGTTGGGATATAAGCCTATGAGGGAGGATGTCGAGAGGATGTGTAAAGAGCGAAAAGCAAAGAGGTTGGCCCGTATGCCTAGAAAGAAGGTGGTGGAATATCCTTTGATTTGTCCTCCACTATCTGAGACCTTTTACTCAATTGAATTCGAGCATCAGAAAAGGACCTCGGTCAACTTAATGATTAATGGAGATGCAGTAGATCTAAACATTAAGGGTGATAGGGTGCCGATGTCAAGAGACTAGGTTCGTATGACCCTTCTGCCGCAGACAACTAGCAGCTCATACTGTTACCTGCTACCCTTGAGTCTTTCGAGATCATTTTTAAGAGTTTTTATATCAAATTTTAATATCATTTAGTTAATTTAAATTCTTTCGAAAATCCATGTAAAACTATTTTCTCTTTAATGAAATCAGATTTGGATCATGTCCCTAGTCACTTTTATTCATTCAATCATTTTCATTCATATACCAATATACATACTCATAATTATTTCAGGGATATACCTCATGAACAATGATCCAAATGACATATTTGAATCAAATTCTCATAATTATGCTCATTTTAACGATCATGAGATGAAAGAGGAGAAAGTTGTACCAAATGATTTTTTGAGGCTAGTTGAACAAGAAAGGAAGCTTTTAGAACCCCACTTGGAGGGAACATATTTAATCAATCTGGGTGATGATGAGGTAACAAAGGAAATTAGGATTAGAACCACTCTCATGTCAGAGCAAAATCAATTGTTGAAGGATCTACTTATTGAGTTCTCATATGTGTTTGCATGGTCATACCAAGATATGTCGGCTTTGGACACCAATATCATGAAACACATGCTACCTTTGAAATCAGACTGCAAGCTCGTATACCAAAAGTTGAGAAGGATGAAACCTGAGATGCTGCTGAAGATCAAAGAAGAGGTCAGAACATTATACCAGAAGTAGCTAAATACCCAGAGTGGGTAGCGAAATTGTATAAGTTCCTAAAAAGGATGGGAAAGTTTAAATGTGCATCGATTATAGAGATTTGAACCAAGCTAGCCCCAAGGGTAATTTTTTGTTACCTCATATTGACACACTAGTGGATAACACTACTAAACATTGTGTTTTCTCTTTTATGGATGGATTCTCGGGGTATAATCAAATCAAAATGGCGAAGGAGGACATGGAAAAGACCATGTTCATCATTACTTAGGGAACTTTTTGTTACAAGGTCATACCGTTTGGTCTAAAGAGTGCTGGGGCCACGTATCAATGAACAATGGTGACACTGTTTCATGACATGATGCATAAAGAGACTGAATTTTATGTTGACGATATGATAGAAAAGTTTTCTAGGGAGGAAAGTCATGTTGAAAACCTTTACAAACTATTTGAAAGATTGTGGAAATACAAATTGAGATTGAATCTAGCAAAATGTACTTTCGTGGTAAAGTTGGGGAAGCTGTTGGGTTTCGTAGTGAGTGAATAAGGAATTGAAATAGATTTGAAAAAGGTTCAAGAAAATCAAGATTTGACACCCCCTAAAACTAAAATGAAGGTAAGAGGTTTTTTGGGACGGTTAAATTACGTATGTCATTTCATCTCACAGTTCACGGATAAATGTGATCCCATCTTCAAGCTCTTACATTAGGATGGTGATGGTGAATGGCCTGAAGATTGTTAAAAAGCAATCGAGAAAGTAAAATAGTATTGTGCTAAGAAGACCTTTAATTTTGTATTTGGTAGTGCTGGATAATTCTATAGGTTGTGTTCTAGGGCAACAAGATGGTTCAAATAAGAAAAAGCACGTAATATATTATCTGAGCAAGAAGTTCACAGAATATGAAGCCAATTATTCCCATCTAGAAAAGATGTGTTGCGCTTTAACATGGACCGCGCGTCAACTAAGGTAACACATGTTGTATCACACCACATTCCTCATCGTAAAGTTAGACCCTTTGAAGTAGATTTTAGATAAGCCATCATTGTCAAGGAGAGTTGCTTGTTGGCAAGTGGTATTTTCCGAGTATGACATCGTCTACTTGTCCCAAAAGGCTATTAAAGGAAGCATAGTTATGAATTTTCTGAAAAATCGCGCGAAAAAAGAATATGAGCCTATGAGCTTTGATTTTCCAGAATGTCAATTTTGAAGTGGAAAGAAAAAATTTGGGTATATTTTGATGGAGCATACATTATGATGAAGCATGGGACTGGATCAGTACTAATCTCCCTAAGTGGCCAGTATTTTCTCACTACAGCTAAACTAATGTTCACCTGTACAAACAATGTAGCTGAATATGAGGCATGTATTTTGGTACTTCAGATCACCATTGAGAAAAAGATTAGGGTTTTAAAAGTTTTTGGTGACTTAACGTTAGTTGTTTACCAATTAAAAGGAGAATGGGAAACAAGAGATTCCAAACTGATTTATTATAAAACATATGTGTATAGACTGATCAAAGAGTTTGATGACGTTCAATTTTGTCATTTGCCAAGAAAAGAAAACTAGTTAGCAGATGCATTAGCTACTCTAACCGCCATGTTCAAAGTAGGATCCTAAATAGAAGTGCAACCTATACAGCTAAAGGTCAAGGACTCGCCGGCCCATTGCGCGGGAGTACAACCGAGAATGGATGGGAAACCATGGTATGTTGACATTAGACGATTTTTAGAATACCAGCAATACCCGGATTGTGCCTCAGAAAATGATAAAAGAATAATTAGGAGGCTGCTTATGGGTTTCTTATTAAACCGTGAGTTTTTGTACAAAAGAGGATGTGACCAAACCCTGTTGAGATGTGTCGACACAAAAGAGGGGAATTAGATAATGGAAGAAATTCATGATGGAGTATATGGAGCACATAGTAACGGAAATATGATGGCAAGACAAATCATGAAAGCTGTATATTTCTGGTTGACTTTGGAGCGAGATTGTTTAAATTATGCTCTGAAATGTCATAAATTCAGATTTATGCAGACAGTATTAACATTCATCCTACCAACCTTCATATCTTGGAACCTCCTTAGCCTTTCTCAATGTGAGGCATGGATGTCATTGGTCCCATCACACCAAAAGCATCAATTGAGCATCACTTCATCTTTGTAGTGATTAATTATTTCACCAAGTGGGTCGAAGCCGCTTCATATGTTAGCGTAACTCGATCAGTGATCTGCAAATTTATGAAAATAGAGGTCATTTGTCGATACGGTTTACCAAAAAGAATCATCTCAGATAATGCCAAGAACTTGAACAATGCCCTAATAGAAGAGGTTTGCACACAATTTAAGATCAAGCATCACAATTCTGTGCCATATCGTCCAAAAATGAATAGGGCAATCGAGGCTGCAAATAAGAATATCAAGAAGATCATTCCCAAGACAACAAAAATGTATAGGGATTGGCATGAGAAACTCTCTTTTGCTCCCCACACACACCGTACATCTGAGAGGACTTCGACTGGAGCTACTCTATTTTCATTAGTGTATGGCATGGTGGCCGTTTTACCTATCGATGTACAAATCCCATCTCTACGAGTGTTAAGAGAGGTGCTACTAGAGGAGGCTGAATAGGTGCAAGAGAGAGATAAGAAGTTGAATTTAATTGAAGAAAATAGATTAGCAACTTTATGTAATGGCTAGTTGTATTAATAAATAATGATGGAAGGTATGACCAAGGCAGTTCAGAGAAGGGGATCTGGTACTGAAGAAGATTCTGCCATATGTTCATGATCATCGGGGAAAATGGATGCCAAAATGGGAGGGACCGTATGCGGTGAAGAAAGCTTTCTCTGGTCTAGCATTGATTTTCATTGAAATGGATGGAAACAAGATGTCGAACCCGGTAAATTTTGATGTAGTGAAAAAATACTTCGCTTAAAAATAAGTTTGATTGTTCTTAAAAAGTTAGTCACGTTAACTAATATTGACTTTTTTAGTTTTTCTTTTCTTTTTGCATCACGTTTGTGGTTACATTTTACCTTGAAATCTTGCATTCTCCTTAAGGTTAATTACTTAATAAGTTAGCAATGTTCAAAGTGACAAATGAAATTTTTGAAATATCCTTCACTTGAAGAAAATTTAATCCTCTGTTAACCACTTTGGGCCATCTGTTTTGTTCAAAATTGACCTTTGCCGAAGGATCACCTTCCACGTTGGGGGACAACTTATGAGGTTTTGGGTATGGATCGATGATTTTACAACACTATGAGACAAACATGAAATTATGCGCAATTTAAATTGAAAACATGGGTGCATTCCAAGAATGACATTTATGATGAGATTAACCATATTTTGAAATGATAAATGGCATTCTTTTGTTCTCCCTGTCACTTGGAGAAAATTATATCCCTTGCTACCCTATTTTGAGCTTGATGTATCTTTTTTTTTGAACCCTAACTAAAGTCATCCATCGAACATCATGGATTGACAAGAAATATCATGAAAAATGAAAGCAAAATTCTAAATTCTTGATCTCATTCCAAAAAAAAAAAAACAAAAACAAAGAAGAAATAGAGAAAGTTAATAAGAAATAAAAAAGAAATGAAATAAGAAGGAGTAAGAGTGAAGAAAAGTGATTGAGGATGGAAGGAGCAATCAAAATTTTAAAATAACTTCTCATGATTTTTATACTCTTTCACATAATATATATTTTAGCCTGGAAAACCTTTGTCTGATTGACCTTTCACCCTCAGACCACGTTACAACCCTTAAAAGACCATTTTGATCGAATATGTTTGTTCAAATCAAGAAGTTAATCTTTGGGAAATTGTGACGTCTTCAATAGCATAAAAGAGTGAGATGAACTTTAAGGTGAAAACTCAGAAATGAGCAGTCTAGAGAGATTTCTAAAAAAAAGATATGAGATGCCCTAGAGGATAATGAAGATTTCCATAAGAAATTTATCTATAGATACGAGCCTAAAGTCATCTATTTGAGCCTATTTTAGCCCTTTCTTTGGCACCTAAACTCGAGCTGACACTATAACCTTGGAACAAGTCTATCTCTGATTGCTCATGGTCGGTTTAAATTATGGACTTAATCTACTTGGAGAATGTAAGAGTCTATAGAAAGAATATTTTGCTTAAATCAAGAAAAAAAGAATGAAAAACAATAAACCAAAAAATAAACAGAGAGCAAGATAAAGGAACTGTATTGAAGAATATCTACTTTAAGACGCAATTTTTCAAAAGAGCATGGTATAGGGTTCACAGTTGGAATAGTCTAAAGTCAAGAAAAGGAAATCCGGCTTCATGAGAATTAACGAGTTGACTCTTGATGCAAAAAAAAAAAATGTTTCAAGGATGGATTTATGAAATCCGTAGTACCAAGTCTGTTAAGTGAATTATCATTTGAGAATTTAATTTACGAGTCATAAAATCATTTTAAAATTTGTTAAGGTGATATATTATGGAATTTGATTTTCATGATTTATTATGTGTGGATAGGGATTTAATCTTTTTCAACCCAAAAACATGATTTTCAAAGTGATTACCTTTTATGAAAAATTCAAGAAATGAAGAAAGAAAAACATTTATTGCATTTAAATGCTCAGCTGTGGAGGTCTATTTACTTTACATTGCATTTAGAGACCCAGGCGTAGAGGTCCATTTACTTTTTATTGCATTTAGAGACCCAGGTGTGGAGGTCCATTTACTTTTCATTGCATTTAGAGGCCTAGGTGTGGAGGTTCATTTACTTTTTATTTCATTTAGAGGCCCAGGTGTGGAGTTTCATTTACTTTTCATTGCATTTAAAGGCCCAGGTGTGGATGTCCATTTCCTTTTCATTGCATTTAGGGGCCCAGGTGTGGAGGTTCATTTAATTTTCATTGCATTTAAAGACCCATGTGTGGAGGTCCATTTGCTTTTCATTGCATTTAGAGACCTAGGTGTGGAGGTCCATTGACTTTTCATTGCATTTAGAGGCTTAGGTGTGGAGGTCCGTTTACTTTTCATTGTATTTAAAGTCCCAGGTGTGGGGGTCCATTTACTTTTCCTTGCATTCTCATTTCAAAGATTTGGTTGTGAGGTCTATCTTGTATCGCTCTTCATGTTTTGATGGTTTGGTATCTACTTTTCTAGTTTTGGATAACGTAATATGTTTTTCATCTATTTCGATTTTGGTAATTGCAAAACTCTGTTATTCCATTTACTGTGATGTTGAGTGGGATTTGATAGTGGTTAAGTATCTACATCTTTGTACGTTCACGAAAAAAGAGGGGCAACTGTAGACACTTATTTTTGTTCGAGCCCAATTGGAGGCCCATTTAAATTTTAGTTCTCTCTTGGGCCACTTGAAGCCTACCCGATTTTGGTCAATTTAAGACCTTTGTTTTTATTTTACTTTTCTTTCTTTTTTGGCCTTGTCAAGGGCCCAAATTATTATTATTATTATTATTATTATTATTATTATTATTATTATCTTTTTTTACAAAAAAAGATTAAAAAATAATATATATAGATGAAATGAAATGAAAGAAAAAAAAAAAGAAAAAGAAAAGGAGGCTTTTCATATTTTGTTCTTAAAAAAAAAGGTAAAAAAAACAACAAGAAGAAGCATTCTAGTTTCATTTTTTTTTTGCTATATACATATCTTGAGGGATTGGGTTTAAGCTCCGGTGAACGGGACGTCACCGGAACGTCGCTCCTTCACCCCTAGGAGCCCCAAAAATCCTATTTTTTTCGTTTCCCCTTTCTAAAGTAAATGTTTTTTTTTTTAAGGTTTGATCTTAGGAAAAGTTTTGATTTTTAAAAAAGAAAGTTTAGATTTTTAAAATAAAAATATGTTTTTAGTCATATTAAAGGAAAAGTTTAAATTCTTAAAACAAAGTTTTGATCTTTTCAACTATTCGAAATAAAGTTTTAATTTTTTTAAAAAGAGAAAGTTTAAATTTTAAAATAAAAATATGCTTTTAGTTATATTAAAGGAAAGGTTTAAATTCTTAAAATAAAGTTTTGATATTTTTCAACTATTTTGAAAATAAAGTTTTGATTTTTAAGAAAATTAGTTATTTTTTAAAGAGAGTTTATATTTTTAAAATAAAAATATGTTTTTAGTCATTTTAAAGGAAATGTTTAAATTTTTATTTTATTTTAGTTTTGAAAAAATAAGGTTAAAATGAAATAATGAATATATTTTTTTTCATTTATAGGTGCTAAAAACGGGTAATTTATTCCCACCCCTTACTTTTTAAATTTACAAAACAATTCCCCTTTTTTGTAGCAACGCCCTCACTCTCTGGTCTATTTACACCTGTAACCCTTTTGTTTATTCAAATCTTCAATTTAAAACAAAATTTCAAATTTAAAAGCAAATTAATTGCTACATCAGTCCTTTGTCTTCTACATTTTTTTTATTTTTTAGTCCCAAAATCAGGCCATGTCATTTTGTTTCCATCTTTAATAAATTATTTACACTTATATCTTCCTTTTCATTTGCATTTATACCTTATATATTTAATGTCAATTATGCCCTTTATTTTAATGTTTTATATTTATTCACTCTTGTATAATTTTTATTTATTCTTATTTTGTCTTTATTTATTTTCATGTCATTTATATTTATGTTGTTTTTACACATTCCGCTTACATATATTTTAATATTATTTATTTATGTTACTTTGATTCTTTTATTGTATTATGAATAAGGTGTATTATTGTTATTATTATCATCATCATGTCAAGGTCTTATTTATTTCATTTATTTAAGTTTTCTTTTATTATTGCCCTTTTGAAAGAGTTTTAATTTTTATTAACTTTGCCAATTTAATTAATTTTCCTATTTTATTACTATTCGTTTTAAAAGATGGAACTTTAGGTCATTTTTCCATCCTATAAATGTTGGCATGAAGTTAGTTAAGTAGGTGTTACATTTTAATGAAATCATAAGGTTTTTATATTTGAATTTAGGTTAGTTTTTAAGATCTTGTTTACCATTTACCCTATAAAAATTATAAATAATATGTAGGTTAGTCTTCAAATCATGCAGGAATAATTGCAATGCATGAAGTTAGTCAAGAGTGTATTTGGCCAACGCTAATGACTCACCATATCTAGAAGATGTGTAATTTACTTCTACAAGAAAAGGCATCAACCATCTTATACGAAAATAATGCAACATGTATTGCTTAATTAAACGAATGATACATTAAAGGAGATAAGAGCAAAACATATTTCACCAAACTTATTCTTCACTTATAATATTGAAAAGAAATATGATATTAAAGTTCAAAAAATTGTTCTAATGATAACTGAAAAGATTTTTTAACCAATACATTATCAACCACAACATTTGAAAGATTAATATACAAAATTAGAATGTTCAAACTCTACAAAATTAGAATGCGCCAAGTCAAAAATGTAAAGTGACATCATCATCAGGGAGAGTCTAAAATATGTTGCCCTCTTTTCTTTTAATCAAGTTTTGTTCTATTAGTTAATTGATGAGACAAAACTCTTTACTAATTTCATTAGCAGGCAGAAGATAACAATTGATTAAGTCTTTCCTTGTACTAGAGAAATTTTCCTATGTCATTCACTTGTTAGTATTCTTTTATTTTATTATTTTTAACATATATATTTTTTACAAATAAAATATATATCTTAAAATTAATAATAGCATACTACTATTGTATAAAATTAACTTTTAAAATAAAATAATGTACAAGGAAAAACCATATGATACTAGAATTTCAATATAATATAATTGTTGTAAATTACCCCCTAATTGTTTTACTTCTCATTCTCCTCTAAGAATGGGAGATCCATACTCAAATTCAATTTAGTGAAACCCACTAAACATGTCACGTGTGTAATTTCAAATAATTACATCCGATAATTTACATATGCAGGGTTCTATTGAAGGGATTCTTTTTCCTTTTCTTTTTGCTGTACTGGACAATGTTAAAAAACCAGATGAGAGAACAGACTGATGAAACCTCTTGTCGATTTAACTAAATGTTAATGATGGAATCAAGGCAATTACATGACCACCCAAACATCCATTGCAGTAAACAGATGCTAAAACTAGCTCAACTGATTCAAAATAACTATAAATTTTCATAAACAAAGGTTTGACAACATGGTTACACGGCATCTAACATGGAGACGTCGTTGAATTGCATGCTACAAGATGCATAGGGAACAGAGGGAACATTAAGGGGCAGTTTTAACTGATGATTTCCCTAACTAGCCAATCCAAACTGGGGAAAGCAAAGTACAAAATGAGAAAAGACGGGACAGCGAACACCACAGTGATAAGAATATACAGAGCAAAAACGGCTGCACTTGCAGGTATGGCATATAAGACCATCAAAAGAAATATGACAATCAAAGGGAACTTAACTGTTAAGTGCAAAAGGAAAACCAAGGACTTGCGGAGTGACAAGTGAAGTCTTTCGGCACTGAAATAGTCGATTATCAGGCGTCCTTGACTACGGCTTGACGCTGAATTTTCCAAACAGTGCATAGTACATTGAGCTCGCCTCGTATTTATATGCCTAAGCTGAACACCACCATCTGTTATTCTATTTGTGGAACAGGCAGGTGGATGACCCCCATGAATGGAAGAATTCGATTTTGACCTATCACCATTCATGCTCTCAATCATCCAGAGGAGAAAGTAGTTCTTGCTGGGAAACTTGACGTTCCCCTTGTAAACCAGCCTCAAGGAGAATAGATTACACCATGGGCAAGTCACGAAGAACGGAAGATGGATTGGTAATGTAGGGTATTTCAGAACAGCTCGTTGCAGCCCTAAGACACAATTTTTACATAAAGTATGGCCACACCATAGAACATACGGTATATTCTCTACAACATTGAAGAATTCCCAGCATATCGGGCATTCCAATCTTTCCTCTCCACGGTTGTGCAAAGACGTATCATCATCCAAGCATTCTGAAGAAACCTGACTTGGTTTCGAACCAGTCTTAGACCCGCTGGCTCCAGTAAAGGCCTTCACAACAAAGTTCCACATGGTGATCGTCTGATTAGCAGGCTTTATAGGAAGATTGTTTTTCAAGTGGACTTAGCCATGGATTTTAAACCTGATATATTGGCAATACAAACGGCATTGAGTTTGACAAGCAATCTCCACGAAATGAGATAATTAATGGATTGAAACTTTTTTGTGCTAATAGTGAAACAAATATTACAAAATAGGACAATCGATCCGACAAACATGTTTAAATGAAGCTCTTTTCTTTGTTCATTAATTTCCCCAGTCCCTGATCTCTTTTCTATTAATAACAATACAAAACCATTTGAACTTAAAGATCAAATGACGATCCACAAGAATAACCCAACCAAGAATATTTGTGTACCCGACATAACGTTTCTATGTCCTGGTTCTTGTAGTTGACCCCAGATAGGATTGAAGCTCTTGGTTTGATTTGGTTTTGAATTTTATTTCAGTCAGCCATTTAAGCAAGCACATAGAATACAATATTACTACACTGTGATTGAATTTAATTATTTGAATAAAAAGAAACCAACATTAAACTATAAAGATTCCCAAGAACTTGAGCAATGGCGAAACCGCGAAAGGCAATGGCAATTTGAAAACTTTTAAAGGACTTTATAAACCCTAAACCCACCAAGAATAACTCGATTTTAATCATTACCATGCAAAATTGAAATCATTGTTTCAAAAATTCCCCAAAATTTATTTGCATTACCAACATTATTTTTTTCTCTAGATACACATTAAAACAAAAATTACGAAAACCGTAAAAACTCACAGTTTCTTCACTTCCTCAATCTCTCTTCACCCTCATTAAGATTAACACTTTGAAGAAACAGGTCATTACCCATGAAATTTAAGAACTAAACAAACACTAGAATATGCAAGATAAAGATCAGAAAATTAAATAAATAAAACAAAGAAAGAAGGATGTAAACTTACTAAAAGAAAAGAAGAAGAAAAGCTCACTTCTTTGAAAAAATTAATCTGTGGTTTTTTTTTTTTTGGTTGGGGATTTTGGGAAAAGAATGGTGATGTGTTTAGCAGAGAAAGCAGAACAAAGAGAAAGATGACTAATGTCTGATGAGATGAATCGATGCGCTGATGCGATGTGTGTTATTGTTACAAGTTTATTACAAAGCAAAAACACGTGTCTAAATATGATAATTTGGGTTATTTTACTCAAATAACAAAAAAAAACTAATTATTTACGCAAATAACCTTTGTTAAAAAATAATTATTTAAATGAACTAAAATGAACAGTAAAATTAAGTAACGAGAACTAAATGGTCGGCACCAGTATTTTGATACAGGTTAAAAAAATATATTTTTGGGTGTTGGACACTGGATGGCCAACAGCCTTGTATTTTTTTAGCCCGTATCATATTGGTATATATTTATACTAATATTTGAAAAATAATTTAGGGCGTTGGCACAATTAATAAAAAAAAATTCTTTAAGGGGTGTTGGTATACTGATAGTTGACACCCCTTTTATTTAATTAAAAAAAATAGGGTGTTGACACCCCAATGATCGACACCCTTCTTAAAATTAAAAAAAAAGTATTAGGGTGCTGGAGCACTAGTGGACGACACCCTTTTACCAGATTTTTTTAAAAAACAAGGGTGATGGGACATTGATGGCTGGCACCCCAGTACCAAATCTAAAAAAAAATTCAAGTGTTGGGACACTGATGGCCGACACCCCTTCTCCAGATAAAAAAAATTAGTGTCGAACTTTCAATATAAAGAGGTGTTTTGTCTTCCATTTGAGTTTTTTGTTTGTTTTATCAATTGAAAACCGAGATTAAGGATATCAATGTTTTGTTTGTTGAGGAGGAAGCAGAAATTGTTGAATATGAGTTCCCAAATTTTGTTAGTTTATGTTCATTTCAATCGAGAAATGATAAATACAGCTGAAAAAGGTTGTGCCTTTCAAAGTCAGTAAAAAATCAAAATGAGATTCAATGTAACACCCCTTACCCGTTACCGTCGCCGGAACAGGATACAAGGTATTACCAGAACATAACACATACCATTAAACATAACCGAAATATAAATATGTCATCTAATTTGTTAGTGCATCGTATAATATATGTCTTGAACAATATTAGCCAACTTTAATGGCTTGTACAAAGTAGTGGTCGAAATCAGTAACTAATATTTTAAACCTAGACAAATATGACACGTAACAAAATAATTAAGCCTACTATACATGCCATAATTCAAAACGTTTAGTTCAAATACCCTAAAGTATGATAGTGCGGGTAGATCTTCACGATCCTTAACTCCTGAGCAAGCCGAAGGACACTATAAGACAAAAGAGAGAAACAAAGTAAGCTTATAGCTTAGTAAGTAAGTATGTAAATGCTAATTAAAGAATCTAACATGTTTACACAACAATTCAAGTATATCTACTTTAACTTCACTATTCATTCCACTTTGATTAAGCTGTCTCTGCTGCGTCATATTCACTAAATAAATCATAACTCGAGTTACAAAACTCGAAATTCAAATCCGTAAAATTTCCCTGAATCTAGACTCATAAAGCTTTTTTGTAAATTTTTTCTATAATTTTTGGTTCAGCCGATTAGTACAGTTTATTAGTTAAAGTTTCCCCTGTTACACAACTCGACTGATCTTACCTCTGTTCACTACGAATTGAATTTCTCTCAGTACACAATTCAAACAACCCTGAAGTCTGTTTCATTTAAAACTAGTCTCAATAAGGAATTTAGGCATGTAAACTATATTTCTTAATTTGCTTTGTACAATTTTAATGATTTTTCAAAGTTGGAACAGGGATCACGTATTCATCCTGAGCAAGTCACATACAATTGTAAATATCTCAAAATATAGAATTCCTTTGCTTGCTCTGTTTCGTTTATATGAAAGTAGACTCATTAAACTTTAATTTCACATCTCATTCAACCTCTAATTATATTCCTCCTATTTTTGGTGATTTTTCAAAATCACGTCACTGCTACCATCTAAAAACAGTTTTAATGCTAATTTCACTCTTTCACACATTCTTTATGCTAACCTCATTTTATCTTAGATATGTATATACCACAAATCATTTTCACCACATTTCATTCACCATAAGTGTAGGTCCAAACCACAATATCACCACAAAACCATCCCGTTGAACAATTCGGATCAATCCTCGATATTTAATGGTTTCAAAGACACACCCCACTATCATACTCCGCTTAGTTCGGCTCTCTTGTACACATGGTGAACACTTAGTACCACTCATGCGACCTAACCGATTTGTCTCGTAGCTCTCTTGTCTACATGGTGTCCTTCACTTGGAATCATGCATGCACCTAGCTACATTTATCTTTCACGTAGCTCTCTTGTCAACATGGTGTCCTTCACTTGGAATCACGCATGCGACCTAGCTACATTTATCTTTCACGTAGCTCTCTTGTCTACATGGGATACATCTCGTATCACACATGTGACCTAGCTACTACAGGTGTCTCGTAGCTTTCTTGTACACATGATGTGCACTCAGCATCATACATGTGACCTAGCTACGCCCTCTATTTCATTCGATCTCTCCAATGTTCAACCGGATCTCTCTCTATATTTATTTCCATTCTTCCAATAGTCGATTTATATTTTAACATCAGCTAGTATATTTATATAATAGGCTGAAATATAAGAATGTACATGAAATTATTGTAATATTTACATACAAACTTACCTTGGTGCAAAATGTGGAAATTTTGCAATTTAGTCCAAAACTTTTTCCTTCCCGTTTGAGATCAATTCGCGTCTTTCTTGATCTATAATAACACATTTAGCTCATTTAATACTCATACTATTTATTTCAATCCAAAAATCACATCATGGAAAAATTACATTTTTGCCCCTAACTTTACAAAATTACAATTTTGCCCCTAGGCTCGGAATTTAATTTCAGCCCTTATTCTTATATTTTATGATATGCTGAACATTTTCTCTTCTACAACAACATCAAATTCTCACTCTATCATATAGTTATGAACAATAGGTATTTTTATTGATTATCTGCTTTTACTCGTTTTCACTTAAAACCGAGTAGCACAAGTTATTTAACATAATTTAAAACCTCATATTCTATCATAAAACATCAAAATACACAAATTTCACCTATGGGTATTTTTCCAAATATGAACCCTAGGTTAAATTATTACTAGCATAAGCTTAATCAAAGCTTCCGGATTCCAAAACGTAAAGAACATTAAAAATGGGGCTTGGAATCACTTACTATGGAGCTTGAAAATTGAAGAAACCCTAGCTATGGAGAGAGGGAGAATTCGGCAGCAACTAAGGAGGATGATGATCAATTTTGTGTTATTTTTCCCATTTTATTTCATTTAATATCCAAATGACCAAAATGCCCTCCTTACTAAACTTTCAAAATTCCTTCCATGTCCTAATTTTGTCCATGAACTTAAAATTGGTCAAATTGCTATTTAAGACCTCCTAATTAATATTCCAAAACAATTTCATACTAAAAACTTCCGGGATGCAAATTTTGCAACTTATTCGATTTAGTCCCTACTTTCAATTTAAGCACTTTAGGCATAGAATTTCATCACGAAATTTTCACACAATCATGCAATCATATCATAAACCCCAAAATAATTATAAAACAATTATTTCTATCTCGGATTTGTGGTCACAAAACCACTATTCCGATTAGGCCCTAATTCGGGTTGTCACATTCAACAAGTGTGTTTTGCTGGCGGATTTGAAACAAAAGATCAATACAAAGATAGCTACCGTGTAACACCCCAAACCCGACCCAGACTTTATGGCCGGATCAGACATGCCACATCGAAGCGTTCAAAAGATTTCAGGTTGTTGTTCTAGAAAAAAACTTACTTAGTGTTTTAAAAGATAATTTCAATGCAAGTTAAAGTGAATGGAAGCTGCGCACCAGGTAGGAAACCGAAAAAGAGGAGGTGAGTCCCTCGGACTGCTTAAGTACCAAGCTCCCTTCGGATCCAATACTAGACATGCACACTGCCGTTACCACACCTTAACGTCGTGTATATTTCCAGGAAACCAATTTGATTAAGTCCTTTTTAGGAAAAGTGATTAATTTTGGAAAAATATTCTCATTGTGTAAGCTTTGCTTGTTGTCGTGTTATTTTGAAATCGATTACTGTTTTTGAAAATGCGCCCTAATGCTATCCAAATTCAATAGTTAAATATAAATAATACCTAACTCAATAAAACATATAAAACCCATCAAAGAAAATAATTAAGCGGCCTTATTACATTTTTAAAACCCAAAACCTTAAACGTAAATAAAAAAAATGTCCAATTCACCAGAATAAAATCAACTTGTAGAACGTGTGGCCACTCCGAATCCCTCACAGCTCCAAGCCCACTATGGTTGGGGATTACCTGCGTGGATGAAAAATAAAAGGGTGAGTTTGGGGAAACTTAGTGTGTAAATTAACCCAACCATAGCCTATATCGGTTTAAACCACAGAGAACTGAATAAGTTGGCCTTAGCCTGAATGTAAGTCGAGAATAAAGCCCATAGGCCCATAATGAGCGTAGCAGATATTACATGTCTATGCAAAACCCAACCCATATCCAACCACAGGCACCCCATACCAACCTTTCACCATGTGGGAGACTACTCGACCCACCCAATCGCTACACGCCACGTAAATGTGCGTAATGGTCGCGAGCAGATAATGTGACATTGTAACGCCCCAATTTTCTAAATTCGTGAATGTTGGCGAGGTTTAATTATGTTAGTGGGCCTCTAGAAGGCCCAAGCTTAAGATAGAACCCGACAATTTTAGTTAATTTTTTTGTTCCATAAGAAAAAGGGGGTGAAATTATGAAATAGGACCTATGTGAAAATATTTGAAAATGCTATAGGCTAAATTGAAGTGGCCAAATAAATAGGAGTGCAAAATAGGAGGATTTGCATGACAAACCTCCCATTTTACATGAAGTGGCCAACCATCATGTTGTTGTAGACAAAATGTGCACTTGATATCCATAATTTATGGTACAAATTGATACAAATTGATAATGGGTTAGGTAAATGTTCCATGATAATGGGTTAGGTAAATGTTCCATGATAATGGGTTAGGTAAATGTTCCATGATGGGAATTTCATGTCTTTTGTATTAAAGAATTAAATGGATGAAATATGAAATTTTATTAAAAAAAAAAGGGGTGAAAAGAAAAAAGTTTCGTCCATCTTTGTTCATCATAGCCTAAAGTTAGAGAAGAGAAAAGAGAGGAGAAAGCTCTTGAATGTTCAGTCACTTGGGGAAGAAAATTGAAAGTAAGTTCATGGTAGTTTGCTTTTATTTTGAGGTTCATGAGTTCTTCTTAATTCTACCTTAACTCTTGAAGCATATTTTGGTTTTTAGTTATGTTGTGAGCATTTAGTCATGAATTAAAATGAAGGAAATGGTTGTTGTTTCATGTTCTTTTGATGAAAAAATGGAAGATAGGTAAAGTTGAGCCAAACAAATGAGCATGCATGTGCCTTAGATGTTAAAGGGAAAAATCGGCTAACATGTTGTGCTTTAAAATGATGAAATGGAGATTATACTTAAGTAAAATCATAGATATGTGATGATTGATTGGTGATATACATGTTTAAAAAAAAACATGCATGCAAGTTATGTGTGAAAGAGTGATTTGGTAATAAATCTGCTTGGGACAACAGCAGTAACGTGACTTTGGAAAATCACCATAAATTGTGGGAGATGAGTTAGAAGCTGCATAAATTATGTAATTATAGCTTAATGAGTCTAGTTTCAAATGGAATAAACAAGAACATATTTTGAATTCTATACAATGATAAATTTGATTCGTAAAGAAGAGTGGTTAGATTAGTCAAACAGTGAAACATGCGAAACTTTGAGAAAAATCTGGTATTGATTGGCCAAACCAAAAATTCTGAAAATTTTACGGATATAAGATATATGAGTCTATTTTCACGGAAAATTAACGGCACTTGATTTGGAGTTTCGTAGCTCCAGTTATAAATCATTTAGTGACTGTTGCTAAGGAAGACAGCTTGCAATGAAATTATGATTATGTGGTAAACATTGACAAAAATTTGTTAATGAGTTGCTTATTGATTTCTTATAAGCTTACTATGATCTGTAGGTGTGGTTGGCCGAATATTGTAAGGGGTTAATACGTAGTTTGTATTTGAATAGTTAGATTAATGTGTTAGTAATCCAATTGTAGGCGGTTCGTGTGTGGATCTAAATCAAGATATCGTCGCAAATGTGTGTAACTAACACCCTCTTTCTTAGTCTGGATCGGTAAAAGTCGAAAAGTCGAAATGCCAAAACCGGTATTTTGTAGATTTGCGAGTGTGCGAATGCTCGTAAGGTAAATCGATTAATGTTTTTGGTAACCTGCAAAATTTGGACGCAAAGTGCATGATTTACGTGCCCTCGATATTTTTGGGCTTAATGGGCCAAAATTGGAATGATGGGCCAAGCAGCCCAATTGTAAGAACACTCGATGACGTGATTCGTTAGTACGTGAAAAGTAGGAATATGCATGAAAAACCCTAAAATAGATAAATTATGAAATACCTTTAAAAGTGGAAAATTTACGGTTTTACCCCTAGTAGATAAATTACCAAATACCCTAGGGTTAAATTGACCTAAATGCATGTTTGATTGTTGTTATTTACCGCATGCCATGTTGTTATTATCGATGTATGGGATTGGGATATTGACGGAGGAAGTAATGAAAGTGGCTTGTCCACGTCTTGGAGGCTTTGCCTCAATTTATTGTTAAGCTGAGCAGCAAGGTCAGAATCGTGGAGTGTTGAAATTTGGGTGGGTTGAGCTATTCCCACATGGAGTGTAGGGTTGGTACGGTGGAGTGCAAGTGGTTGGTGGGTTGAGTAGTTTCCCCAAATGGGCTTGCATATGTTATTGATGTTGCATGTATTTTGAAATAGGCCTATGGGCCATACTGTTATCTGAATAAGGGGCTAAGGCCGAGTTTATTGTAATCTGAAAAGGGCTCGGTCCAAGACCATTATTACTGAATGGGCTTAGGCCCAATAGGCTTGAGCTAACTTGGGCTTTGAATGGGTTTTCCTTACACATCGAGTTTCCCCAAACTCACCCCTTTTATTTTCATCCACGCAGTAATCCCCAACCATAGTGGGCTTGGAGTCGTGAGGGAATTAGGAGTGGCCACCGCTCGAAAGTTTGATTTTCTTCCGTGAACTGGACATTCTTTTTTTACGTTTGAAGTTTTGGGTTTTAAATGTAATAAGGTCGCTTAATTATTTTGATGGTGTTAATATGTGTTACTAAGATAAGTATTAGTTATTTTAACTGTTGAAGTTGGAAAGCTTTAGTAGCGTTTTCAAAAACAACAATTGATTTCAAAATACCACGATGACAAGCAAAGCTTCCGCAATAAAAGTATTTTCCAAAATTAATCACTTTTCCTAAAAAGGACTTAATCAAATCGGTTTCCTAGAAATATACATGACGTTAAGGTGTGGAAATGGCGGTGTGCATGTCTAGGATTGGATCTGAAGGGAGCTTGGTACTTAAGCAGTCCGATGGACTCACCTCCTCTTTTCTGGTTTCCTACCTGGTGCACAGCTTCCATCCACTTTAACCTATAATCATCTTTTAAAACACTAAGTAAGTTTTTCTTTATCAACAATATAAAATGTTTTGAATGCTTCGATGTGGCATGTCGGATCCGACCATGACGTCTGGGCCGGGTTTGGGGTGCTACATTTAGTGGTATCAGAGCCTAGGTTGCAACAACTCGGCTGTGGAATGGGTTTACAAAAACAAATATTTTCAAAAAAAATTATAAAGATTGCGAAAAATGCGATTTTCAAAATTTAGATCTTTAGAAGGTGGCATTCCGAATCTCCGGCTCAAGTCTATAAGTATTCTGAATTTTTCTGAATATTTTCCTGAATTATCTGTCTGTACTGAAACCCTACTAAGACACTCTAGATAGGATGATACTGAAACCATAAGAAAATTTGATAAGAGACTGAAACTATAGCTAGACTCCGATTCTGCGAAAACAACCTCTGAATTACTGTCTGATTCATAAAACATCCGTAATAAACACTGGAATATTGAATTAATGCATAAAAATTCGTAATTGGATAATACGATATAAGTACAAGAGCTGCTCGTGGAAGAGGCCGTGGACGAGGCCGAGGTAGTACTCAAGTTGGATCTTCGTCTTCTGAACACATACCCGTTGGAGTAGCATGACCACCACCGGTGGATGAGAATGGGCCGTATGATCGGGCCGCGGAGGATGATGCCCTATCACAGGCAATGCTTCGTGTTCTGGAAAGGGTTGCTGGGGCAAGTACGGGCAATGGAGTTCGGGGATCTATTTCTGAACGACTTCGGGCTAACGGAGCGGAGATCTTTAGGGGCGTTTCTGGTATCGCCTCGAATGTGGCAGAATATTGATTGGAGGCCACAGAACGGATTATGGACAACTTGGACTGCTCTGAGGAGATTGTGAGTGGGGTATCTGTACTAAGTCCTTTGGGTCACTTTCGGTTAGGGTAGACAAAGCGTATAGGGATGTACCCTTAGAAACTCAAGGTAGGATTTTCCCTGGAGATCTGATGGAGTTACCGTTCGGAGAGTTTGATCTCATTTTGGGAATGGACTGGCTTGTTAAGCATAAAGTGACCTTGGATTGTGTTGCTAAATGAACGGTGTTAAGGACCACAAAGGATGAGGAGGTTATGGTGATAGGTGAGCGAAGGGATTATTTGTCCAATGTGGTGTCGGCATTAAGAGCCGAGAAGTGGATTCGGAAAGGTTGTGAGGCCTATTTGGCATTTTTAAGTCAGTCGAAAGAGGAGGGATTGACGGTGGATAAGGTTAGGACTGTAAAGGAGTTCCAAGATGTTTTTTCGGAGGAGCTTATAGGATTGCCTCCGAACCGAGAAGTGGAGTTTGGAATCGACTTATTGCCTGGAACGGCACTAGTGTCTATCGTACCGTATAGAATGGCACCGAAGGAGTTGGTGGAGCTAAAGGCACAAATTCAAGAGTTGTTGGATAGGGGCTTCATTAGGCCAAGCGTGTCTCCATGGGGAGCACCGGTGCTATTCGTGAAAAAGAAGGATAGTACGATGCGGATGTGCATTGATTATCGCCATTGAACAAACCGACGATTAAGAATAAGTATCCACCGCCAAGGATTGATGATCTGCTCGACCACCAGAGGAGCTTCAGATTTTCCAAGATCGACCTTCGATCTAGATATCATCGATTAAGGGTAAAGGAGGCGATATCCATAAGACAAACATTTAGGACTCGGTATGGTCATTACGAGTTTCGGTTATGCCATTTGGATGACCAACGCTCTGCAGATTTATGGATCGATGAATCGTGTGTTCCAACCATTTTTTGATCGGTTCGTAGTCGTCTTTATTAACGATATCTGGTATATTCTCGAAGCGAAACATGAAGAGCATCTCCGTATAGTGCTGCAAGTGTTAAGGGAGAAGGAACTCTTTGTGAAGTTCAGCAAGTCTGAACTTTGGTTGATGGAGGTAACCTTCTTAGGACATGCGGTCTCTACTGAGGGGATTAACGTGGACCCTCGGAAAATTGAAGCGATTTTGGAGTGGAAGCCGCCTAGGTTAGTGTCGAAAATACGGAGTGTCCTAGGATTGGCAGGATACTACAAAAGGTTTGTGGAAGGTTTTTCTGTGATGGCAGCACTTCTGACAAAACTCATAAAGAAAGGAGTACCGTTTGTATGGACTGAGAAGCAGCAGGAAGCTTTTGAGAAGTTGAAGAAAGTTCTGACTAAAGCACCTGTGTTGATTCAGCCGGAGTCTGGGAAGGATTTTAGTGTGTACACCGACGCATCACACGTAGGTTTGGGCTGCGTGTTAATGCAAGAAGGTAAGGTGGTGGCATATGCATCACGACAGTTTAAGCCTCATGAGGGGAACTATCCGACTCATGATTTAGAGTTGGCAGCAATGATATTTGCACTTAAGATTTGGAGACATTACTTGTACGGAGAAAGGTGTATTATATACACTGACCATAAGAGTCTTAAGTATTTGTTGACTCAGAAGGAGCTGAACCTTAGGCAAAGGAGATGGATTGAGTTACTTAAGGATTATGACTGTTCGATCGAGTATCACCCAGGCAAGGCTAATGTGGTAGTCGATGCTCTAATTCGTAGAGCTGTATTTGATCTAAGAGCAATGTTTGCTCGTCTAAGTCTGTATGATGATGGAAGTCTGTTGGCTGAGTTGCAAGTGAGGCCAACCTAGGTGGATCAGATTAAGGAAAAGCAGTTGAACGATGAGTCTTTGGTCGCTCGTTTCCAACAAGTTAAGGAAGGGGAAACTTCTGAGTTTGGGTTAAATGGCGAAGGAGTTCTGTGTTTCCAAGGAAGAATTTGTGTTCCGAAGGACTCTGATTTGAGGCAGACAATATTGAAGGAAGCTCATGGAGGACTTTGTGCCATGCATCCTAGAGGGAACAAGTTGTATCATGACTTGCGAGAATTGTACTAGTGGTCTGGACTTAAACGAGAAGTAACGGAGTTTGTAGGGAAATGTCTGACATGCCAGCAAGTGAAAGCTGAGCATCAATTACCCTCTGGACTGTTACAGTCAGTGAAGATACCACTTTGGAAGTGGGAGAGGGTAACCATGGATTTTGTGAGTGGGCTCCCTTTGACACCATCAAAGAAAGACTCGGTGTGGGTGATTGTGGATAGGTTGACCAAATCAGCCCATTTCATACCTGTTCGTACCAACTTTTCACTTCAAAAGTTAGCCAAGTTGTAAGTGGCAGAGATTGTGCGACTTCATGGAGTCCCAGTTTCAATTATTTCTGATCGGGATCCCAGATTTACATTTCGGTTTTGGCAAAGGTTGCATGAGGCGTTGGGGATGCGATTGAATTTTAGTACGGCTTTCCATCCCCAGACTGATGGTCAATCGGAAGGGGTTATTCAAATTCTGGAGGACATGTTGAGGGGATGCGTGATTGACTTTTGAGGTAGTTGGGAGGATTACTTGCTGTTGGCAGAATTTGCGTACAATAATAGTTACCAGACGAGTATTCGAATGGCACCGTATGAAGCACTGTTTGGACGAAGGTGTCGTACACATAGTTGATGGACCGAACTAGGAGAGCGACAAGTTCTTGGACCAGAGGTTGTAGCTGATACTGAGGATAAGGTCAGAATAATTAGGGACCGGTTAAAAGAAACATCTAATAGGCAAAAGTCGTATGCAGATTTGAAGCGTAAGGAGATTGAGTACTCAGTAGGTGATATGGTCTTCTTAAAGGTTTCTCCTTGGAAGAAGATATTAAGGTTCGGTAAGAAGGGCAAGTTGAGTCTGCGGTTCATTGGGCCTTATCGGGTTTTGAAGCGAGTAGGCCCAGTGGCTTATCAGTTGGAATTGCCTCCAGAGTTAGACAGGATTCATGATGCTTTTCACGTCTCCATGTTAAGGTGTTATCGTGCTGACCCTGCTCAAGTCCTACAGTTGCAGAAATTGAAGTTCAGACTGATTTGACCTTTAAGGAGTAGCCTGTGCAAATATTGGCTCGAGATGTTAAGGTTCTCAAAAGGAAATCTGTCCCGTTAGTGAAAGTACTTTGGCTTAATCATGGAAGGGAAGAAGCTACTTGGGAATCAGAAGAGACTATGTGTCAACAATACCCTCAACTAGTTGGATCAGGTAAATTTCGAGGACGAAATTTCTTTAAGGAGGGTAGAGTTGTAACGCCCCAATTTTTGAGAATTCTGTGAATGTTGGCATAGGTTTAATTATGTTAGTGGGCCTCTAGAAGGCCCAAGCTTAAGATAGAACCCGGCAATTTTAGTTAATTTTTTGTTCCATAAGAAAAAGGGGGTGAAATTATGAAATAGGACCTATGTGAAAATGTTTGAAAATGCTATAGGCTAAATTGAAGTGGCCAAATAAATAGGAGTGCAAAATAGGAGGATTTGCATGACAAACCTCCCATTTTACATGAAGTGGCCAGCCATCATCTTGTTGTAGACAAAATGTGCACTTGATATCCATAATTTATGGTACAAATTGATACAAATTGATAATGGGTTAGGTAAATGTTCCATGATAATGGGTTAGGTAAATGTTTCATGATAATGGGTTAGGTAAATGTTCCATGATGGGAATTTCATGTCTTTTGTATTAAAGAATTAAATGGATGAAATATGAAATTTTATTAAAAAAAAAGGGGTGAAAAGAAAAAAGTTTCGTCTATCTTTGTTCATCATAGCCTAAAGTTAGAAAAGAGAAAGGAGAGGAGAAAGCTCTTGAATGTTCAGTCACTTGGGGAAGAAAATTGAAGGTAAGTTCATTGTAGTTTGCTTCTATTTTGAGGTTCATGAGTTCTTCTTAATTCTACCTTAACTCTTGAAGCATATTTTGGTTTTTAGTTGTGTTGTGAGTATTTAGTCATGAATTAAAATGAAGGAAATGGTTGTTGTTTCATATTCTTTTGATGAAAAAATGGAAGATAGGTGAAGTTGAGCCAAACAAATGAGCATGCATGTGCCTTAGATGTTAAAGGGAAAAATCGGCTAACATGTTGTGCTTTAAAATGATGAAATGAAGATTATACTTAAGTAAAATCATAGATATGTGATGATTGATTGGTGATATACATGTTTAAAAAAAAACATGCATGCAAGTTATGTGTGAAAGAGTGATTTGGTAATAATCGCTTGGGACAACAAAGAAGAACGTGACTTTGGAAAATCACCATAAATTGTGGGAGATTAGTTAGAAGCTGCATAAATTATGTAATTAAAGCTTAATGAGTCTAGTTTCAAATGGAATAAACGAGAACATATTTTGAATTCTATACAATGATTAATTTGATTCGTAAAGAAGAGTGGTTAGATTAGTCAAACAGTGAAACATGCGAAACTTTGAGAAAAATCTGGTATTGATTGGCCAAACCAAACAGCTTGCAATGAAATTATGATTATGTGGTAAACATTGACAAAAATTTGTTAATGAGTTGCTTATTGATTTCTTATAATCTTACTATGATCTCGTAGGTGTGGTGGTCAATATTGTAAGGGGTTAATACGTAGTTTGTATTTGAATAGTTAGATTAACGTGTTAGTAATCCAATTGTAGGCGGTTCGTGTGTGGATCTCACAAGATATCGTCGCAAAATGTGTGTAACTAACACCCTCTTTCTTAGTCTGGATCGGTAAAAGTCGAAAAGTCAAATGCCGAAAACCGGTATTTTGTAGATTTGCGAGTGTCCGAATGCTCGTGAGGTAAATCGATTAATGTTTTTGGTAACCTGCAAAATTTGGACTGCAAAGCGCATGATTTACGTGCCCTCGATATTTTTGGGCTTAATGGGCCAAAATTGGAATGATGGGCCAACTGCCCAATTGTAAGAACACTCGAGACGTGATTTTGTTAGTACGTGAAAAGTAGGAATATGCATGAAAAACCCTAAAATAGATAAATTATGAAATACCTTTAAAAGTGGAAAATTTACGCTTTTACCCCTAGTAGATAAATTATCAAATACCCTAGGGTTAAATTGACCTAAATGCATGTTTGATTGTTGTTATTTATCGCATGCCATGTTGTTATTATCGATGCATGGGATTGGGATATTGACGGAGGAAGTCTTGAAAGTGGCTTGTCCACGTCTTGGAGGCTTTGCCTCAATTTATTGTTAATCGAGCAGCAAGGTCGCAACTTTGGAGTGTTAAATTTGGGTGGGTTGAGCTATTCCCACATGGAGTGTAGAAATTTGGTAGGGTTGAGTGTAGTAGTTGGTGGGTTGAGTAGTTTCCCAAATGGGCTTGCATATGTTACTGATGTTGCATGTATTTTGAAATGGGCCTTTGGGCCATACTGTTATCTGAATAAGGGGCTAAGGCCGAGTTTATTGTAATCTGAAAAGGGCTCGTCCAAGACCATCATTACTCGAATGGCTTTAGGCCCAATAGGCTTGAGCTGACTTGGGCTTTGAATGGGTTTGCCTTACACACTGAGTTTCCCCAAACTCACCCCTTTTATTTTCATCCATGCAGGTAATCCCCAACCATAGTAGGCTTGGAGCTGTGAGGGAATTCGGAGTGGCCACCCGTTCTGAAAGTTTGATTTTCTTCTGGTGAACTGGACATCCTTTTTTTTTACGTTTGAAGTTTTGGGTTTTTAAATGTAATAAGGCCGCTTAATTATTTTTGATGGTGTTAATATGTGTTACTAAGATAAGTATTAGTTATTTTAACTGTTGAAGTTGGAAAGCTTTAGGGCGCGTTTTCAAAAACAACAATTGATTTCAAAATACCATGATGACAAGCAAAGCTTCCGCAATGAAAGTATTTTCCAAAATTAATCACTTTTCCTAAAAAGGTCTTAATCAAATCGGTTTCTTAGAAATATACATGACGTTAAGGTGTGGCAATGGCGGTGTGCATGTATAGGATTGGATCTGAAGGGAACTTGGTACTTAAGCAGTCCGATGGACTCACCTCCTCTTTCTCGGTTTCCTACGGTGCATGACTTCCATCCACTTTAACCTATAATCATCTTTTAAAACACTAAGTAAGTTTTTCTGGATCAACAATATAAAATGTTTTGAATGCTTCGATGTGGCATGTCAGATCCGACCATGACGTCTGGGCCGGGTTTGGGGTGCTAATGACAGTGTCACCAGAACAGATAATTGTGACAGAGCCACCAGAACAGATATATGTGGCAGTGCCACTAAATCAGATAATTGTGGCATTGCCACCAGGACGCTTCCTCCATAATATAACCCATGTCCCCATGCAACAGATATACAATCATGTCATACATCATACAGAATTAAATCATCATGCTTTTCAGTTAAAAGTAACCCTAGGGGTATAATGGTAATTTTGCACCTAGGGGTATATTAGTAATTTCTTTACATAGGGGTATTAAGTAATTTAACTATTCTTAGGGTTTTCATGCATAGCATAGCCATTTTCCTACGACCAGAAACACTTACCGGGTTTTCTTATCAAATTGGGCCCGTTGGCCCATTAAGCCGTTTTCGGCCCGTTAAGCCCAAAATATCATTAATGCACGAAATTGCACGTACTGCAGTTTTATCACTTTAGATTACCAAAAATATTAACCCACTTATCTTACGAGCATTCGCACACTCGTAAGTTCCCAAAATACCAACTTTTCGGCATTTCTGCTTTTCGGCTTTCGCCGATCTAGTCTATGAGAGGGTGTCAGTTATACACCTATTTGCGATGATTCATTGATGAGATCCACGCAAGAACTACCTACAATTATATTACTACCACGTTAATCTAACTACTGAAATGAACTACATATTAACCCCTTACCCTATTCGGACAATAACACCTTAGGCACTAGCAACCTTACCTTTGCCAGAATTAGCGACTAGATTTAGATCCCGTTGTTCCCCTTGTCCAAGCCCTTGATTAGCAGCCTCTAGATCACACTATCATCAAGATAAAACAGTTATCACAACCCCTTAGGGCTACAAGTCCAAAACGACAGCCTCCCTAACCTTTAGGGATTTCAGCTTTTCCTAAAATACGAAATAAAGACTAGGTTGAAAAGACTAACCACCGATTCCTTCAGTCAACAATACCTCTTAATCCCCACTCGATTCTGATACAGTTCTAAGCCCTCAAATAATAGCAAAAGTTGAGCCTTCAGTGATCTCAATATTCGGCTAAGTCTCTAGGAGTGTAGAGTTTTCGGTTTTTTTCCCTTGCAACTGTGTAACGAAAGATGAAATAGGAGGGTTTTACTGTGGTCTTGTCGACAGAAACTTGAGGTTTAGAGAACTAAAGAATCGGTCAAGAATGATGAAAAAGATGAGAGAATTGGCTAGGAGAAATCGCACGATGAAGGAAATATGGCTTTTGGATTTTGGCTTTTCTTATGGCAAATGGCTATGAAGGTTTAGGATTGTCTGAAGAAAAAAGATAGAGATGAACAGGAGGATAGAAGATTCGGCTATAGAGAAAAGAAGAAAAAAGAAAAAGTTGATGGAGAGAGGAGAAAAAGAAAAGAAGAGGAGAATAGTCAGGAAACGGCACAACTTACCCCTAGTGCCGAATTTATACTGGCACTTAACCTAGCCAAAATTTGCCCCCTAAAACACCCCTTGTCCGACCAACTCTTGCTCCTCAAGAGTCCACCGTTTAGCCAACACCGTTCTCCCTAATCAGCTCCTAAATCCTCTCCCTTATCAGGTCCCAAATCTTCTCCTGACAGCCTTTCTCTTCAATTCCACTGCTTACCTTTTCTATACATAAAAATTAATATCACTAATTTGCTTACCTTGCGACTCGAACCTTAGCTCACCTTGGTCATCTACACGCCACCTCTAAAGCCCCCAAGTGGCGTCACATGCCAACTTACCATAGGCTTCCTTGTGTTTTATTTTACCCAGTTAATACTTAAAAGCCTAGCTAACCAGAACCTCTTTTCCCTATGGATTAAAATCACTTAAAATTACTGGGTTTTAGCTTAAGCTTGGGCCTTCTAGAGGCCCACTAACATAATTAAACCTACGCCAAACAGTCAAAACATAGAAATTTTAAAATTCGTTGAAAACCACAAAAATCCCGAAAATCCCAAAAATTGGGGCGTTACAACTCTACCCTCCTTAAAGAAATTTCTTCCTCGAAATTTTACCTGATTCAAACAGATGAGGGTATTGCTGTTGCATTGCCTCTTCTGGTTCCCACGTAGCTTCCTCTCTGCCATGATTACGCCAAAGCACTTTCACTAATGGGACAGATTTCCTTCTGAGAACCTTGACATCTCGTGCCAATATCTGCACAGGCTCCTCCTCAAAGGTCAAATCAGTCTGAACATCAATTTCTGCAATTGGCACAACATAAGCAGGGTCAGAGCGATAACGCCTTAACATGGAGACGTGAAATACATCGTGAATCCAGTCTAACTCTGGAGGCAATTCCAATTGATAAGCTACTGGGCCTACTCGCTTCAAAATCCGATAAGGCCCAATGAACCGCGGACTCAACTTGCCCTTCTTACCAAACCGTAATATCTTCTTCCAAGGTGAAACCTTTAAGCAAACCATATCACCTACTGAGTACTCAATCTCCTTACGCTTCAAATCTGCATACGAATTTTGCCTATCAGATGCTTCTTTCAACAAATCCCTAATTATTCTAACCTTATCCTCAGTATCAGCTACCAATTCTGGTCCAAGAACTTGTCGCTCTCCTAGTTCAGTCCAACAACTAGGTGTATGACACCTTCGTCCATACAATGCTTCATACTGTTATTGTACGCAAATTCTGCCAACGGCAAGTAATCCTCCCAACTACCTCGAAAGTCAATCACGTATCCCCTCAACATGTCCTCCAGAATGTGAATAACCCTTTCTGACTGACCATCAGTTTCGGGATGGAAAGCCGTGCTAAAGTTCAATCGCGTCCCCAATGCCTCATGCAGCTTTTACCAAAACCGAGATGTGAAGCTAGGATCCAGGTTAGAGATAATCGAAACTGGGACTCCATGAAGTCGCACAATCTCCGCCACATACAGCTTGGCTAACTTTTGAAGTGAGAAGTCAGTACGCACAGGTATGAAATGGGCTGATTTGGTCAACCTATCCATAATCACCCACACCGAGTCTTTCTTCGATGGTGTCAAAGGCAACCCACTCACAAAGTCCATGGTTACCCTCTTCCACTTCCAAAGTGGTATCTTCACCGGCTGTAACAGTCCAGAAGGTAATTGATGCTCAGCTTTCACTTGCTGGCATGTCAGACATTTTCCTACAAACTTCGTTACTTCTCTTTTAAGTCTAGGCCACCAGTACAATTCTTGCAAGTCGTGATACAACTTATTCCCTCCAGGGTGCATAGCACAAAGTCCCCCATGAGCTTCCTTCAATATTGCCTGCCTCAAGTCAGAGTCCTTCGGAACACAAATTCTTCCTCGGAAACACAGAACTCCTTCGCCATTTAACCCAAACTCAGAAGTTTCCCCTTCCTTAACTTGTTGAAAACGAGTGACCAAAGACTCATCGCTCAACCGCTTTTCCTTAATCTCGATCCACCAGTTGGCCTCACTTGCAACTCACCACAGACTTCCATCATCATCTGAGACTCAGACGAGCAAACATTGCTCTCGGATCGACATCTGATTCTCGACTTAGAGCGTCGGCTACCACATTAGCCTTGCTCAGGTGATACTCGATCGAGCAGTCATAATCCTTAAGCAACTCAATCCATCTCCTTTGCCTAAGGTTCAGCTCCTTCTGAGTCAAGAAATACTTAAGAATCTTGTGGTCTGTGTATATAATACACCTCTCCCTGTACAAGTAATGTCTCCAAATCTTAAGTGCAAATATCACTGCCGCCAACTCCAAATCATGAGTAGGATAGTTCCATTCGTGGGGCTTAAGCTGCCGTGATGCATATGTAACCACCTTACCCTATTGCATTAGCACGCAGCCCAAACCTACATGTGATGCATCACTATACACAGTAAAATCCTTCCCAGACTCCGGCTGAATTAACACAGGTGCTTTAGTCAAAACTTTCCTCAACTTCTCAAAAGCCTCCTCCTGCTTCTCAGTCCATACAAACGGTGCTCCTTTCCTTATGAGTTTTGTCAGAGGTGCTGCCATCACAGAAAAACCTTCCACAAACCTTCTATAGATCCTGCCAACCCTAGGAAACTTCGAATTTCTGACACCGACCTAGGCAGATTCCACTCCAAAATCGCTTTAATCTTTCGAAGGTCCACCTTAATCCCCTCAGCAGAGACCACATGACCTAAGAAGGTTACCTCCCTCAACCAGAATTCACACTTTCTAAACTTCGCATAAAGTTCCTTCTCCCTTAACACTTGTAGCACTATACGGAGATGCTTATCATGCTTCACTTCTGTTTCAGAATATACCAAGATATCGTCAATAAAGACGACTACGAACTGATCCAAAAATGGTTAGAACACATGATTCATCAGATCCATAATGTCTGCAGAGCGTTCGTCATCCAAATGGCATAACCGTAAACTCGTAATGACCATACCGAGTCCTGAATGCCGTCTTATGGATATCTGCCTCCTTGACCCTTAATTGATGATATCCAGATCGAAGGTCGATCTTGGAAAATACAGACGCTCCTCTAAGCTGGTCGAATAGATCGTCAATCCTTGGCAGTGGATACTTACTCTTAATCGTCAGTTTGTTCAACTGGCGATAATCGATGCACATCCGCATCGTACCATCCTTCTTTTTCACGAATAGCACCGGTGCTCCCCATGGAGACACACTTGGCCTAATAAAACCCCTATCCAACAACTCCTGAATTTGTGCCTTTAACTCCACTAACTCCTTCGGTGTCATCCTATACGGTGCGATGGACACGGGTGCCGTTCCAGGCAACAAGTCGATTCCAAACTCAACTTCTCGGTTCGGAGGCAATCCTGGAAGCTCCTCCGAAAAAACATCTTGGAACTCTTTTACGGTCCTAACCTTATCCACTGTCAGACCGTCTTCCTCCAACTGACTTACAAATGCCAAATAGGCCTCACAACCTTTCCGAATCCACTTTTTGGCTCTTAATGCCGACACTACATTGGACAAATAATCCCTTCACTCACCTATTACTATAACCTCCTCATCCTCCGTGGTCCTTAACACCATTCGTTTAGCAGCACAATATAAAGTCGCCTTATGCTTAACAAGCCAGTCTATTCCCAGAATGAGATCAAACTCTCCGAACGGTAACTCTATCAAATCTCCAAGGAAAATCCTACCTTAAGTTTCTAAGGGTACATCCCTATACAGTTTGTATACCCTAACCAAGTGACCCAAAGGACTTAGCACAGATACCCCACTCACAATCTTCTCAGAGTGCACACCCAACGACACAGATATGGCACATGCAACATAGGAATGAGTAGATCCAATATCTACCAAAGTAGTATACGGTATGCTAGAGACCAAAACGAGTCTGTTATGACGCCAAAAGGCCGCCTCCTCTCGATGACGAGCTGCATACACCAACGCTGGCTGTCGAGCTTCAGCATTTTCGGCACCCCTACCAGGTGCCCCTCGACCTTGACCATTTCCATTTCCATTCCTACCTTGCCCACATCCTCTCGGTGGTTGTGGTCCACCTCTCATGGGTTGAGCAACCCTCTGTACAACAACCTGAGCTTGATCAGCTCTCTGAGGACAGTCCTTAACTCTATGCTCCATAGATTCGCATCGGAAACAAGCACCGGAACGTTTCCTACACTCGCCCAAATGTACCTTACCACAGTCTTTACAGATTGATGGTCTAACCACATTCATCGGCACTGCTCGAACTGGTTCCTCCACTCTTGTTGTCTTAGCATTCCTATTAGCACCACCTGAGGGCCCTGAATCCCTCCGAAAACAGTTTCGATCCTTTTCCCGATTCTGCTTTTCAGCCCGCTTAACCTTCTTAGCTATCTTTGCCTTCTCCACCAAGACCGCAAAGTCTCGCTCCCTCTGCGGAGCAATCAACACCCTAAGGTCATCTCTAAGACCATCCTCAAAGTGCACACTACGCTCATATTCCGTAGCGACTATGCCCACGCAGATATGGCTCGATCTTAGAAACTCGGCCTCAGACTCAAGAATCTGTTTTACCTCCTTGCACCAGATTCAAGAATTCCTTTTCATGAGTGTCCACATAACTTGCCCCAACGCATTTCCCTTTAAAGGCCGTCTTAAACAGTTCCCTGTTACCAGATCGGCCTCACGGTGAGCCACCATCGATAGGCTTCCGTCTCGCAAAGAACGACACGGCTCCTTTTTTCGCTCCACCAAAGCGGTCAAGTTGTCCATAACTGCTCCGTGGCCTCCAACCAACATTCCGCCACATTCGGGGCTACACCAGACACACCTTTAAAGATTTTCGCTCCGTTAGCCCGAAGTTGTTCATAAATAGATCCCTGACTTCCGTTGCTTGTACTTGCCCCGGCAACCCTTTCTAGAACCCGAAGCATTGCCTGTGACAGGGCATCATCCTCGGCACCGCGGTTATGAGACTCCACCTCCGTTGCCGGTGGTACCGGTGCATCCGCAGCTGGCATATGTCCCGAAGACAAAGATCTCGCTCGAGCACTTCCTCGGCCCCGTCCATGGCCTCTTCCACGAGCGGCTCTTGTACTCATATCGTATTATCTGATTTACGAAATTTTATGCATTAATTCAATATTCCAGTGTTTATTACAGATGTTTTATGAATTAGACAGTAATTCAAAGTTTGTTTTCGCAGAATCGAAGTCTAACTACAATTTCAGTCTCTTATCAAATTTTTCCTATGGTTTCAGTATCATCCTCTCCTAGTGAAATTTCAGTACAGACAGATAATTAAAAAAAATATTTAGAGAAGTTCAGAGTAATACTTACAGGCTTGGGCCGGAGATTCGAAATGCCACATTCCAAAGATCTAAATTTTTAAAAATGGAGTTTTTTTTTAAATTTTGTTTTCGAAAATCTTTGTTTTTGTAAACTCGTTCCACAGCCGAGTTGTTGTAACCTGGCTCTGATACCACTAAATGTAACACCCCAAACCCGGCCTAGATGTTATGGCCGAATTTGACATGGCACATCGAAGCGTTCAAAAGATTTCAGGTTGTTGTTCTAGAAAAAAAACTTAGTGTTTTAAAAGATAATTTCAATGCAAGTTAAAGTGAATGGAAGCTGCGCACCAGGTAGGAAACCGGAAAAAAGGAGGTGAGTCCCTCAGACTGCTTAAGTACTAAGCTCCCTTCGGATCCAATCCTAAACATGCACACCGCCGTTACCACACCTTAACGTCGTGTATATTTCCAGGAAACCAATTTGATTAAGTCATTTTTAGGAAAAGTGATTAATTATGGAAAAATATTCTCATTGTGTAAGCTTTGCTTGTTGTCGTGTTATTTTGAAATCGATTACCGTTTTTGAAAATGCGCCCTAATGCTATCCAAATTCAACAGTTAAATATAAATAATACCTAACTCAATAAAACATATAAAACCCATCAAAGAAAATAATTAAGCAGCCTTATTACATTTTTAAAACCCAAAACCTTAAACGTACATAAAAAAATGTCCAATTCACCGAATAAAATCAACTTGCGTAAGCGTTTGGCCACTCCGAATCCTCACGACTCCAAGCCCACTATGGTTGGGGATTACTGCGTGGATGAAAAATAAATGGGTGAGTTTGGGGAAACTCGGTGTGTAAATTAACCCAACCATAGCCTATATCGGTTTAAACCACAGAGAACAAAATAAGTTGGCCTTAGCCTGCAATGTAAGTCGAATAAAGCCCATAGGCCCATAATGTAACGTAATGATATTACATGTCTATGCAAAACCCAACCCATATCCAACCACATGCACCCCATACCAACCTTTCACCATGTGGGAGACTACTTGACCCACCCAACCGCTACACGCCACAGAAATTTGCAGCATGGTCGCTGAATGTATAATGTGACAGTGTCACCGATCAGATAATTGTGGCAGAGCCACCAAAACAGATATATGTGGCAGTGCCACCAGATCAGATAATTGTGGCATAGCCACCAGGACGCTTCCTCCATAATATAACCCATGTCCCCGTGCAACAGATATACAATCATGGCATACATCATACAGAATTAAATCATCATGCTTTTCAGTCAAAAGTAACCCTAGGGGTATAATGGTAATTTTGCACCTAGTGGTATATCAATAATTTCTATACATAGGGGTATTATTATACATAGGGGTATTAAGTAATTTAACTATTCTTAGGGTTTTCATGCATAGCATAGCCATTTTCCTACGACCAGAAACACTTACCGCGTTTTCTTATCGAATTGGGCCCATTGGCCCATTAACCCGTTTTCGGCCCGTTAAGCCCAAAATATCATTAATGCACGAAATTGCACGTACTTCAGTTTTATCACTTTAGATTACCAAGAATATTAACCCACTTATCTTACGAGCATTCGCACACTCGCAAGTTCCCAAAATACTGACTTTTCGACATTTCGGTTTTTCGGCTTTCGCTGATCTAGTCTATGAGAGGGTGTCAGTTACACACCTATTTACGACGATTCGTTGACGAGATCCATGTACGAACTACCTACAATTATATTACTACCACGTTAATCTAACTACCGAAATGAACTACATATTAACCCCTTACCCTATTCGGCCAATAACACCTTAGGCACTAGCAATCTTACCTTTGCCGGAATTAGCGACTAGATTTAGATCCTGTTGTTCCCCTTATCCAAGCCCTTGACCAGCAGCCTCTAGATCACACTATCATCAAGATAAAACAGTTATCACAACCCCTTAGGGCTACAAGTCCAAAACGACAGCCTCCCTAACCTTTAGGGATTTTGGCTTTTCCTAAAATATGAAATAAAGACTAGGTTGAAAAGACTTACCACCGATTCCTTCAGTCAACAATACCTCTTAATACCCACTCGATTCTGATGCAGTTCTAAGCCCTCAAATGATAGCAAAAGTCGAGCCTTCAGTGATCTCAATATTCGGCTAAGTCACTAGGAGTGTGGAGTTTTCAGTTTTTTCCCTTGCAACTGTGTAACGAAAGATGAAATAGGAGGGTTTTACTGTGGTCTTGTCGAAAGAAACTTGAGGTTTAGAGAACTAAAGAATCAGTCAAGAATGATGAAAAAGATGAGTGAATTAGCTAGAAGAAATCAGCACAGAACAAAATATGGCTTTCGAGATTTCGGCTTTTCTTATGGCAAATGGCTATGAAGGTTTAGGATCGTCTGAAGAAAAAGATGGAGATGACCAGGAGGATAGAAAGATTCGGCTATAGAGAAAACAAGGAAAAAGAAAAATTTTATGGAGAGAGGAGAAAAAAAAAAGAAGTGGAGAATAGTTAGGAAACGGCACAACTTACCCTTAGTGCCGAATTTATACTGGCACTTAACCTAGCCGAAATTTGCCCCCCTAAAGCACCCCTTGTCCGGCCAACTCTTGCTCCTCAAGAGTCTACCATTCGACCAACACCGTTCTCTCTAATCAGTTCCTAAATCCTCTCCCTTATCAGCTCCTAAATCCTCTCTCTTATCAGCTCCTAAATCCTCTCCCTTATCAGCTCCCAAATCTTCTCCTGACAGCCTTTCACTTCTATTCCACTACTTACCTTTTCTGTAGATAAAAATTAATATCACTAATTTGCTTACCTTGCGACTCGAACCTTAGCTCACCTTGGTCATCTACACGCCACCTCTAAAGCCCCCAAGTGGCGTTACATGCCAACTTACCACAGGCTTCCTTGTGTTTTATTTTACCCAGTTAATACTTAAAAGCCTTGCTAACCAGAACCTCTTTTCCCTATAGATTAAAATCACTTAAAAATACCGGGTTTTAGCTTAAGCTTGGGCTTTCTAGAGGCCCACTAACATAATTAAACCTACGCCAAATAGTCAAAACACAAAAATTTTAAAATTCGTTGAAAACCACAAAAATCCCGAAAATTGGGGCGTTACATACCATTGCAGGAAGCAAATGTTGAGACAGTTTTACAAATTTTGATTTTAACAGATCCGCTTAAGTTTTCAGAAATGGAGCTTGAAGATGAAGATGATGATCTATGGTTAATAATAACAATTTATTACCCTCCTAAGATGGATAATCCAAGCCCAATTGAGTTGTTCGTGAAGATAACTGAATCGAAACCTGTTCAAGTCGTAATTCTAGTAAGCCAGTGTTCTATAATTGATTTTTTTCTTAATGTAAGCAGGGAAGATTAACCGAGTTGTGGAATGTCACTACAAACTCTCAAAAATCCAAACTATGGTGGATGTTCATATAACATCCCAATCCTGTGTTCTCATCTAGAGATTCATTCAAAAGTGTTAGCCACCATAAAAAATGGTGATGAAGGGTCCGATAATGAAGAGTAGTCCCACCATGATAATGAAGATTTCAATGACCTTGATTTGGATGACATCCCTGAAGACATAGACGATGAAGGCGCAGTGGAGGGTAAAGATGTACACCTCCATTCGATTGGGAACACGGGATTTGGTATAGTTATCCATAATAATCCAAGGGCCTTCATGTCTGATATAGATCCTGATGCGATGTTTGCACGCGAGTTCTTCGAATATTAGAATATAATGTCGGTTCACCTACTGAATGAAGAATCGGATGCTAAAGAGTTATTCGTAAGATAAAAATTTAATAATAAGAAAGATTGTTTACATACAATAAAGTAGTACAACTTGAAGTTGTCTATTGGCTACAAAATCACGAAGTCAACGCAGTCTTTATTTTCCAAAGAATGTTGGGAAGCCTCAAGTGGCTATAACTAGTGTGTTCGAGTTTCATTAATGCAGCGGACTCAGATGTGGACAATCAAAAAAATAGAAGGTCCTCACACATACATAGTCACTAGTATGTCACAAGACCATTGAAAATTGGATGCAAAAACCATATGCAACAACATCATTCCGTTGGTGAAAGACATGCCCACTATCCTTATATCGATCCATATTGCAAACATGCAAGCTTGATTCAAGTAAAGGGTTTCCTACAAGAAGGCATGGTGGGCAAAGAAAATGGCAATGCAGCAGCTGTATGGTGACTGGGATGCGTCATACAATGAACTTCAATGGTTGGTAGCCATGATACGAAAGTATATGTTGGGAACGATGACTAATTTGCAAACACTGCCGCATAGAGGCCCGGCGATGAGATAGAACTGAGGAAACGATTTTTCCACCGATTGTTTTGGACGTTCAAGCCGTGTGTTAAGGCATTCCCTCACTACAAGTCGATGGTGCGGGTGGATGGTACCTGGCTCTACAGAAAATACAAGTAAATACTCTCGATTGTGGTTGCACAAGACGACAATTGAAATGTACTTCCTATCGCTTTTGCCATCATGGAGGGTAAGTGCTTTGAGTTTTGGGAATTTTTCTTGAGAATACTGCAGAGGCATGCTGTCAAGCAAGACAACATCTACCTTATGTCGGATAGATCGAAAAGGCTACTGTCTGCAATAAGGTGTTCGAGGATTCTATAGAGGTCCGTTTACTTTATCTAACACATCGCGACAAACTTATACAAAGATTATAAGAATAAAGAATAGTGCAAAGAAATCATGAACATGGGTAAAAAAATATTGTTCTAAAATTGATATGCTCATATATAAAATTTAATATATTTGGAAAATTTGTCAATGTATAATTTTTAAAATCTGTTCTAAAAAATCATCGATTTGTATATTTTTATAATCTTTGTTCAAGATTTATTAGTTTTTTTCTAAATCGTCTTTGAAAATTTATCAATCTATATTTTTTAAATATTGATTTGAAAATTTGTAGTCATTTTTAAAATATTTTTACAAAATTTTTAGTCATTTTAAAAATATTTTTTTAATTTTTGTTCCAACTTGATAATTAACATTTTGAATGTGTTGCATAAATAGGGTACGAGCTAGAACCACAAAGATTCAGGCAACGGTTCGCGAGGCTTGAAGCTCAGATGACATCATTACTCAAAATATTCAACGGTGATTGGGTAGAATGGAGCACTGGTAGTGGAGTCAAAGTTATGATGATGGGTTTCGTTATAGCCAGATGACGACCAGTCTCGTAGAAGCAGTTAACTCTGTCTTAAGGCATACACGTGAATTTCTACAACTTTATTGGGAACATTTTATAGGCTTGCCACATTGATGCCAATGATGGGGATAAGACAATCAAAACAAATAGAGGTCGGGTATGTCTATATTGAGGCTGTCCAAAAGGCAATGGCAGTAAATACTAAAAGAGCGTAGACGATGAGCACAGAATTGTATTCATGTGACTTGGAGACTGTCTAGGTTGAAAATTACGTCGATCGTCGCTCAAGTCTTCCGCCTAGGTCATATGCAGTTGATCTACGAAACAGACGTTGTGAGTGCGGGAAGTTCCAAAGTGTAACAGCCCGTTTTCGGTGAAATCAGAAAAGTGATTCTAGGACTACAAATTCGACGTCAAAAAATTTATTTTATTATTATTTTAATGTCTACAGCATGTTAGTAGTGTCGTATAAAAGTTTTGCGTAGAAATTTTATCATTTTCATGTTTAATTTAATAAAAAGGATTAAATTGCAAAAGGTGCAAAATTTGAGTTCTATAAGTTAAAAGGATTAAATAGTTTTGATAATAAAAGTTTGGAGGGCTTATGTTGTAATTAAACCATGTGAGTGGACTTATATGGACATTTATTAATGGTTCTAAAGGTTATTAATTAAGGTTAAAGTTGTAATTTAATAAAATAAACTTAGTAAAATAATGAAAACAAAAATGTATCATCTTTCTAACCCATCTTCAACCGAAAATAAAGAAGCAAAAACTCCATTGTTGTGCTTTTGAATGTTCGGTCCTAGTCTCCTTGCATGTAAGTGCATTTTCGACTCATTTTTAATGATTTCTATGTTTTCCGGATCATTGTAGCTTAATCTAATTAGCTCGGGGACTAATTTGTAAAACTGTTAAAAGTCTAGGGTTTTACCATGAATGTATGTTAGTTGTTTTTTATGTTTGATGGATGAAAATGAATGCTTGATGATAATTGAACAACTTTAGTAAAGGAAATTTGGATGAATTTGTCAATTAGGTGTTAAATTGAAAAATAGAAAAATATTCAGGGTTAAATTGTGAAATAAAGGAAATGTAGGGCTTACTAAAGGCAATAGTAATATTCAACTATAGTGGCATTGTATTAAATTGCATGAATTTTCATTTTTATGAGCTAGGGACTAAATTGTATTGAATTCAAAATTTAAGGGGCAAAAGTGTAATTTTATCAAAATATGATTTTTGGATTAAATTGAATAGAATGAAGTTTGAATTAGTTAAATTTGGTTATATAGATCAAGAAAAGCAATGTACGAATTTAGATCAGAGAAAAGAAAAAGTATTGGATTAATCGATCGTAATTCTCCGTTCGTGTTTAAGGTAAGTTCATGTATTTAATTAGTATTGAATTATATTTGAGGTAAATGCCTTTACATTATATATACTGAAATTACGACTCTACGAAAATATCTAACAAAGTTTTGGTGACTTTTGGATCCCGTTTGAACCTTAGGAATATATAGGATACAAATGACATGTCATTAGGGGTTATCGTGTTACGGGAGCTGGTCTCGTACATCCTACCGGTGGCTGAGTTTTCAGCATGTGGTGCGGTTACTTGATAGCTTGTATGAGCAGCACCATGTTGCTACGTCTTGACTGACAGCTTGTGTTGAGAGACCCATTTATGGCTCGAGAGAGAACATTGATATGATATATGAGTTAGTAGTGGTTTCGACCACATGTGGGCACTTAATGTACAAGATTCCCACGAATTCGATATTATTCTAGTGATTCAACGGGTATGAAAAAGGGAAGGTTTGACAAATGCTCCAGTAAGTGATATTATGAAAGTATGAAAAGTATGAGTTGTTAATGATTGAAATATGCTAAGCCATTTGTTGAAAGTATGAATGCTTTGAAGTAATATGTATAAAAGCTACAATGCTATGAGATGATTTGCTATGCCATGTCATTTGCTAACTTGAAAGGTTGTGGTTGCTTAGGCTAATGCCAACCCATGTTGGAAAGTTTCAAGTTGATTTTTATGCTTTTAAAATGAAATGGTAAATTTTTTTTATGAATTACGAACTTACTAAGCATTACATGCTTACTTTGTGTTAATTTATTTGTGTTTCTAGATAATCGAAAGCTCGTTCGGGTTGGAAGTTGTTGGAGATTTCATCACACTATCCATTCGTTATATCGGAATATATGGCATGTATAGCTAGACTCTCACACATGCTATGTTAGTCCTAGAATAGACTAAACCGTAGCTGTGACAGCCTTAAAACGACCCTAGTCGGAATGTGGTTTTGGGACCACAAAACCGAGGCATAAAAATAATTTAATATTTATTTTATTGCCTATAATATGTGTTAACTCATGTGTGACATTTTTGATGTTTTGATTTAGAGCTATAAATGTGAATTTCACTAGAAAGGACCTAGTAGAAAACTTTGGAAGTATGATGGGGAATGTGTAATGACTAATTAAAGCATGCATGAAAAACAATGGCCTTGCATGTCAAATATCCCTCTTTTATAAGAGGTGGCGGCCATGACAATGAGGATGGGCAAAACATGTCATAGACATGTTTTGTTGGTGCATTAGGGAGAAAAGAAATAAACAAATAAGCATGGGTAATAAAGAATGAAAAAATGTGTGTGAGTGAACCCCTATTGCCGTGTATTGAAGAAAAGAAAAGAAAAAAATTGATCATCCTTTCATTCTCTCTTGACCGAAAATCCTAAGGAAGAAGAGGGAATTTTTGCTTCATGTTTGGTTTGGAAGAGGATTAGGAAGGGGTTTGGCTATACTTGCATCAAGATTAAGGTATGTTTGAGGTTGTGCCATGAGATTAAGGTATGTTTGAGGTTGTGCCATGAGATTCATGCATGTTTTTAGTTACTAGCTTGATGTTCTTATTAGCCCATGGTTCAAATCTTTGTTATATCATGGGGATGGTATTTGGCCAAGGTGGATTTTGTGTTAATGCCATTGCATGTTAAATATGAAGCTTGTTAATGGTATATGTGATGGTGGATTGATGGCTCTTGGACTTTCTTTTTAGTATTTTTGAGTAAGACATTAAGTTCTTTGCTTAATCATGACCAAAATTATGGTGTTGTGATGTATTCGGTCATGGTATATCCATAAGTATGATTCATGCATGTTGCATGGTAGGTAAGATTTGAGCTTTGGATATGTGTTTATATTTGGATATAAACAACTTGAGATTCGCCCTTGCACCTACATGAATATGTGTTTGCACATGATGAATTGGTATGACATATATACTATTTCAAGGTGTATATTTGCTTGTGATGATGTTTTGGTTATGTAGTAAATGAGAGATGTGTATTGAGCTACAATATGTAATGCGTTAGTTAGTAAAATGTATGCTGTTTTTTTGTGTGGTATTAAGTGTAAAATGGCCTCAACATAGACATGCATATTCGCCAAATGAAGTAGATTGGTGTGCATGTATTCGGTTAGAGGCAACCGTATTGAAGCCTTATCTTGGCTTAGATAATTGACTAAATGGGTAATAAGTGAGGATGGTTGCGAATATACAAACATACATATGCATGTGTAATTGAATTATGAATGTTTAGCAAGATGGTTAAACTAGTTGATTTATTGATTAAGCTCAAGGAGTTAAAGAAGGAGAATCAAGCAAGGGAAAGACGAAGGTCATCGAGTAGCCGACTTGGACTGCTTTTACCCAACACAAGGTAAGTCACTAAGCATATATTTTGTATTGATTTGAATAGACATAATGTCTATGTAATTATGCCGAAAGGAATGATGAATTTATATACATGTGTGTATGTGGTGATGGAAGTATTGAATGGAAGGAAAAGAGGTGAGATGTATTGAGTTGTTGATTTGGCACTAAGTGTGCGGGTATAAACATTTGTGATCATGAGAATGGCACTAAGTGTGCGGGTTTAAAACTTGTACAGCACTAAGTGTGCGAGTTTGATCATGTAGCACTAAGTGTGCGAGTTGATTATATAGCACTAAGTGTGCGGACTCACTATATGCTTTTGAATCACTATTGACACCGAGTGTGCGACACTATTGAGTTGATCACGAACAATGGATCGGGTAAGTACCTTGAGTTCATGGCTAATAGGCGCTATGTTTATATTTGGGGTCGAGCTTGGTAAGTTTGAACCTATGTGACAATGTAAATTGAAGACACGTACATAAGAATTATCGCGAATGAGTGAAAGGTCATGTAGATGTATGATTGAATCAAAGGTCTAAGGAACTATGGTATAGTTCGGTTTGAATGGAGTAATTAGCCTCGCTCCATTTTGTTTCCTCTTGCGATAATGTTATTAATGGTTGTTAGTGCATTGCTTATGACTTCTTGAGTTATATACTCATTCGATGTTTGCTTGTCACCTATTTTAGGTTTCTTGGACTCGACTTTTTTGCGTATTCGGACTGCCATCAAGTCATCTGTGATGACCCTAAATTGACCCTAGTCGGAAAGTGGTTTCGGGACCACTAAACCGAGTCATAAAATAATTAATTGTTATATTCTATGCTTACTATATGTGTGCATGCATATGTGGAAGTTTCATTCTCTAATTTTACCAATTTTGTGAGAAATTATTAAATAGGGATCAATGTGAAACATGGTGAAATATGATAGGCTAATTTTAAATGGCTTATTAGTGCATGTTAACACAAAGGTGGAGTTGCATGTCAAATAACCCATTTCTTAAGGTTAGTGGCCGCCATGACATGATGATGGGCAAAGAAAACATGTCCTAGACATGTTGGCCTAGTGCATTATGGAAGGAAATAAAGAAATGAAAAAAAAAGAAGGAAAATGATGAAGAAAAATGTGTATGGATACTCTTGTGCCGTGACAAAACAAAGAAAAAAAAAGGGAAGAAAATTGGTTGTTCATCCTTCCTCATTTTTGTTACAATTGCCATGACTTGAAAAGATGAAGGAATAGGGAAATCTCCTAAAGCAAATCGGCATTCTTCTTTAGCTAGCAAGAGGGTGATGAAAACAAAGCTTGGAACTTAAGCTCTTCTTGGCCGAATGTAAAGAGGAAGAGGGGAGAAAGACTTTCGGTCATGGAAGGAGAAGAAAGGTTAGTGAAAAGTGTTAGATTTGTTTTGAAATTCAAGCTTGTTTTAGGTTAATCATCTTGCTTCTTACTTAACCCAAGCCAAAAGAATCTTGAAATCTTGATGGAGGTATGGTACATTCGCTTATGGTTAATGGGAGAATAATTTGATTTTAGCCTTTAAACCTTGAGGAAGAAATTGTTGTTGCAAGAAGTTGAGCTTATTGATAGTATAAATTTCTAATGCACCTAAGGTAATAGCCGAACATGTAGTGGTTTAATGCCTTGAACAAGTGTCGTTTAGATGTTCTAAGATTGTCTAAATTAGATGTTTAATCATCTAAGGGTTCGGCATGGTGCATTCTTGAGAAGAGTTTGATTTGAAATCATGAGATCTTGTTGACTTGTGTTTAAGTTGTAATCGGCCATGGGCTATGGGTGTTTGCTAATCCGGTTTTGTTGCATAGGTGTTAAATACCTGTATTGGGAATTTGATGAATAAGTAGCAATAAATTAAGATGAGATTGAGTAAATTTTAGCTTAGTTGTGTTAAGTATTCGGCAATAATCATAATAATGCATATGAATGCCGTATGTTTGTGTTTGATGGAGAGGTGAATTGTTTGATTTAGCTCCGAGCAAAGGGGACTAAATCGGACAAAGGAAAGGAGAAAGCAAACGAGTAGCGAATTGGAACCGTTCTACCCTACATAATGTAAGTCATTAAGCATATATTTGGTGTTGATGTAAATGACCATAATATATACGCAATTGTGTTTAAATGAGTTGATGTGTAAATGAAAATGTATGTGTATGGAATGATGCCATTGTTGAATGTATAAAGGCAGCAAAATGCATAAGGTATTGGTCTCGGCACTAAGTGTGCGGGTATAAATGGACACGGTGACAAGATTGGCACTAAGTGTGCAGGTTTAAAATTGTACAGCACTAAGTGTGCGAGTTTGATTATATAGCACTAAGTGTGCGAGCTGAAAATTATATAGCACTAAGTGTGCGAGCTGAAAATATATAGCACTAAGTGTGCGGATTCACTATATGCTCTTGCATTACAATTGGCACTCGAGTGTGCGACATTATCGAGTTAATCCCGGACAGCGGATCGGGTAAGTACCTTGAGCTCATGACGAATAGGCAATACGTTCATGCTCGGGGTTGAGCTTGGTAAGATTTAAATCTATGTGATGATTGCAATTGTATGATTGTGGTGTGAATGAGTTGGTGTGTAAAATGCCTCAAATATCTTATTGTATAGAATATGAAATGTGGATGTATGACTTGGTATGAGATTGAACCGAAAGGTCCGAGGAATTATGGTATACTTTCGATATGGATGAAGTACCTAGCCTCGTTTATTGTTTGATGTTGTGAAAATTTTATTAATGGATGGTTGATGAATGCTTATGACTTACTGAGTTATAAACTCACTCGGTGTTTTCTTGTCACCCATTTTAGGTCTCTTGGACTCGTATTGTTGCGTGTTCGGAACCGTCGTTGAAGTCATCACACCGGCTGGAAATCTTTTGGTATTGTCTTCGTAGTTGAACTAGGAGAACATTTGGCATGTATAGGCTATTATGTTTTGTTGAATTGTGGGTTGTAAACTTTAAGCCATGTGAAAATGGCCTATGTGGTCGTTGAGTGGGATGCTAGAACCTATAGCCACGAGTCTTAGAAACTTTAATTTTGATAAGGTGGCCATAATTTGTGTCATGTATGATGGATGATTAGTAAGGCCAAGGAAAGATTCATGAAATTGGCATAGTCACTGCAGTAACTGTTGCGGACAGCAGCAGTGATATGAGATTGAAAAATCACTAAAATAGTAGAAGTAGAATTAAATAGTGAATAAATTATGAAATTTAACCTTGATGAATCTATTTTCATATGGACGAAACGAAACGACCATATGAGCAGTATACTGAGAGATATTAAAGTTCTCGTGAAATAGGGCCAGAACAGTTTCTCGATCACCTGTCTCGACTTTGAAAATTTACCATAAATTATCCAGAAGGAATTAGAAGTCGTGCCTTATATGTGCAGATTCCCATTTGAGTCTAGTTTCATTAGAAACAAACTACATGAGCATTGAAGCCCTGTACGAGAATATATCCAGGTCGTAATGCGCGAAGGTCAGTGTAGTCGACCCCTGTAACATGGGCGACTTTAACTAATAAACTGTACCAATTGGCCTGACCAAAAATTCTAGAAATAAATCCAGGGATGGATATATGAGTCTAGTTTCAGGGAAAATTTATGGAACTGATTTTCGAGTTCTGGAACTCGAGATATGATTTCTAAGGTGACAGTGACGCAGTTAGCTAGCCTGCCTGGAACAGAAATCAATTATTTCAAAGAGAGAAATAAGGGAAGTAAGCCCGGTAACACCACGTGGTCAAATCCGGTGACGGTCACGGGTTTGGGGTGTTACAGAATGGATCCAACAGAATTAAAAGAGTTGAAAGCTCAGTAGCAAAATTTGACGGATAAAGGTTTTGCGAGACCTAGTTTTTCTCCATGGGGTGCACCAGTATTATTTATGAAAAAGAAAGATGGCTCTATAAGACTTTGCATTGATTACCGAAAACTTAATAAAGTGACCATAAAGAATAAGTATCCTTTTCCAAGAATAGATGATTTGTTTGACCAATTGAAAGGGACCACATGGTTTTCAAAGATAGACTTGAGGTCTGGTTACTATCAGTTGAGAGTCAAAGACTCGGATGTGCCGAAAACTACATTTCGGACGAGGTACGGTCACTATAAATTTTTGGTTATACCTTTTGGTTTAACGAATGCTCCCGCTGTGTTTATGGACTTAATGAATAAGATTTTTAGACCATACATAGATAAGTTTGTGGTTGTGTTTATCGATAATATTTTGATTTATTTCTCGAAATGAGTCCAAGCATGCTGAGCATTTGAGAACTGTTTTGTAAACTTTGAAAGATAAGCAATTGTATGGTAAGTTTAGTAAAAGTGACTTTTGGCTTCGAGCAGTCAGATTTTTGGGGCATATTGTTTCGGGTGATGGTATTCGAGTTGACCCGAGTAAGATTTCAGTAATTGTTGATTGGAAATCGCCGAGGAATGTATCTGAGGTTAGAAGCTTTCTAGGCTTAGCCAGTTATTACAGATGATTTGTTAAAGGATTTTTCGTGATTGCTACTCCGATGACAAAGTTTCTATAGAAGGATGTCAAGTTCGAATGGTTAGAAAGGTGTCAACAGAGTTTTGAGAGGTTGAGTGTAACACCCCTTACCCGTGTTCGACACCAGGATAGGATACGAGGCATTACCGGACTTAAACATACACATACATGTAAAACCAGGCCATAAAATTTCAACCAAATCAAAAACATTCAAACACATGCATATCGTCCCTTATACGGGCCTACGAGGTCCAAACCATACATCGAGGGTGGTTCAGGACTAAACTGAGAACTTCCAGAAATTTTACAACACTTAGGGAATTTTCCATGTTTAGAGAGTCACACGCTTGTGTGGATTAGGCCGTGTGGCTTGGGACACACCCGTGTCCTTAGCCCGTGTAACTTTCTGTTTATGACGTTAGCAATGAAATGGGGTCACACGGCCAAGTCACACACCCGTGTGCTAAGGCCGTGCTCCCCATACGGCTGAGACACGCAGCCGTGTCTCTTCCCGTGTGGCCAACACTTAGGCTATTTTCCAAGCCTTGGTCAACAATTATCCCTCACACATTTATACAACATCAAGTACATATAACATGTCCTCCATTTAACGATTAAACATCTTCATTTAGGCCATAAACATAGCATTTGCATGTCATGATTCATGTGTTTTACACACTCATTTGGCCTTTTCTATTATGATATCACTTATACTTTTATATCATGGTTACCATCATACCAAAAGATTTCAACTTAATCATCAAACATTCATATTCAAGGCTAACTCATAACTTTATAACATACCAACATATTTCACACACGTAGAATAACATGCTTGTCTAAGACGTTGCACACCACATCAAGTCACATACTCACTTCACTTGAAACTTTTAAGCTTGTGCATGCACATATAATAGGGTTACAACCCAATAATCAATATAACCCACATCTCATGGCTATATACAATTGAATCATTATAAGCCAATAAATTTGGCCAATTCATGAAACACATATATCAAAAGGCTAAGTCTCTATACATGCCACTCACTTGAAATCACTTAAGGTTTATTAACACCCTAAATTGATAATTTGATAGTGTGATGCTGCCTCCGACGATCTCCAACCCCAAGCTAACCTAACAACACTAAAGAAATGGAAAGGAGGGAGTAATCTTTATAGCTTAGTAAGTCCATATGAAAATAATAAGTAATATGTCAACATGCTTCTCAAAGAAATACAATCATAATTACACATTTACTTATGTTTTGGTCAAGCTATTTTCTAGAGTCATAGTTACTAAATTATTTATATCTGGAGCTACGGAACTCCAAATTAAGATCCACTAATTTTTCCTGAAACTATACTCACATATCTTCTTACCATAAAATGTTTAGAAATTTTGGTCAAGTCAATAAGTACAGTTTATACTTTAAATTTACCCCTATTCTGCTATTTGACAGATTTAACCTTTCTTTACTAAAAATTAATTATCTCATAGTACAGGATTCGGATAATGTTCCCATCTATTTGTCTTGAAATTAGACTCATTAATGATATATTCATATGAATTCTAATTAATAATTATTTTTATAAAATTTTTAATGATTTTCCAAAGTTAAGACAAGGGAGCCCGAAATCACTCTGACCCTATCTCACAAAAATTAAAATATCTCATAATATGAAAAAAAATTCTTACAAAGTTTCCTCTATGTAAAACTAGACTCAATAATATTTAATTTCATATCTTATTCAGTCTCTAATTTGATTTCCATAAGTTTTGGTGGATTTTCAAAGTTGGACTGCTGCTGCTGTCCAAAACTGTTTTAGTGTAATATGATGATAACTATCATAAGTTCATTTTCAATTAATCATGAACTCACCATTTCATGGATTCCATGTTCAATTACACAATGTAAGTTAGCATGATAATGCAACAAAATTCATAATCTTAATTCATACATCTTAGCTCACTAAGGTCTCGACATTTCAAAATCTCAATAACCATAAGCTTAGTGTACATACCTGTACCCTTTGAACAATTTTCACATATTCATTCTTGTCTTTGACATACCCTTTTGGGACTAGCATCAAATCATTCTTTGAACTACCCGTTGAACACTCAGAATATTATTGGATATACAGAAAACTTGCACATAAGTGCCACATATACATACATAGCCAAAGTTACCTCATATCATGTAACGCTCGCCATTGAGATACTCACGGGCCTACTCACACAAGCTGTTAGTCAGGGTGTAACTACACGGGCTGCTCACACAAGCTGTTGGGTATCCGACACTCTCAGGACAACCTAGCCACTGGGAGGACACACAAGACCAGCACTCGAAACCAAATTACATGTGTCACGTACATCATGAACTCAGACCAACCCAATGAGCTCAAGTGGCGCATGTATCATGAACTGAGACCAGCTCAATGAGTTCGGATGGCACATATATCATGAACTCAGACCAACTCAATGAGTACAGATCATATAATTTCCTAGTGACATGTCACTTGTATCCTATACTATTCCTAAGGTTCAAACGAGATTCTTTCTCATGTGTACATAACGTCTCCATTACACTTGCTTGTGATGTCGTGGATAATGACCATAATATCATTCGTACTTACAACACCATCATTAGGCATAGCATATGTAATAATGATGAAACATTTATCACATAATGTCAACTCATCAAAATATATTACATTGTCACATTATTTACACATGTACTTACAATTCATGTAATATCAAGCATTAACATTCCAGTATAACGTTGCACTATTATTATCACACGAACTTACCTCGATACCAAAAATGGCGAAAAGGGACCTAACCGTCAATTTCTTATTTTTCCCCCGTTCTAGGTCTGAACCTCATTTTCTTTATTCTATAATATCACATTTAGTCTATTTATAACATTCAAGTATAACGTTGCATTATTATTATCACACGAACTTACCTCGATACCAAAAATGGCAAAAAGGGACCTAACTGTCAATTTCTTATTTTTCCTCTGTTCTAGGTCTGAACCTCATTTTATTTGATCTATAATATCACATTTAGTCTATTTATTAGTCACATTAGTCAATGTGATCCAAATATCATACTATGGAAAAATTACGTTTTCCCCTTAAACTTTGTCATATTTACACTTTTGCCCTTAGGCTCGTAAAATAATTTTCATTCAAATTCTTTGTACTTTAAGCCTAACTGAACAAATTTCATAACTACATCAGCCCTCAATTTCCACTAATTCACACTTTTATGACAAATTTTATAACTTTTATAATTTAGTCCTTTTATGCATTTTTACCAAAAATCACTTAGTAAAAGTCATTTCTTTAACCACAAACTTGCATAATTTAAACATCAAAATACACACATATTTATCATTGGTCAAAACCCTAGACTTCAACCATATCTCAAAATATTGGTAGAAATAGATAGATCGAGTGATAACGATTTCAAAAAAGTAAAAATCATTAAAAACTGGGCTAGAACAGACTTACTATGGAGCTTGGAAAGTTTCGAAAGCCCTAAATATGGTCTCCCCTTACAAAATTCACCATGGCATGAAAAATGAAGAAGATGAAATCTTTTTTTCATGTTATTTTGGCTTTATTAGCCAAATTACTAAAATACTCTTAATGAAAAACAATTTAAAACATACCTAACCATTTCCATTTTTGTCCAAAACACAACTAATAGTCTAATTACCACATAAGGACTTCCAATTTAAAATTTCATAGCAATTAGACACCTTTAGCTTCTAGAACTCAAGTTTTGCACTTTTTACTATTTAGTCCTTTTGACTAAATTGAGTGCTCAAATGTTAAAATTCTTTAATGAGATTTTCACAAAATCATTCCGTATAATTGTAGACCATAAAAATATAACAATTTTTTTTTTACTGTGTCATATTTGTGGTCCCAAAACCACTATTCTGACTAGGCCCTAATTCGGGATGTTACATTGAAGGCATTGTTACTGAGGCACCGATTTTAGTACAACCTGAGCTGGGAAAAGAATTTGTGATCTATAGTGATGCATCCTTGAATGGATTGGGTTGTGTACTTATGCAAGAAGGCAAAGTGATAGCTTACGCCTCAAGGCAATTGAAACCACATGAGAAAAATTATCCAACACATGATTTGGAGCTAACCGAAATTGTCTTTGCATTGAAGATTTGGAGACATCATTTGTATGGTGAGAAATGTAATGTTTATACTGATCATAAAATTTTAAAATACTTAATGACTCAAAAGGATTTGTGTAACATCCCTTACCCGTATCCGAAGTTGGGACAGGGTTCGAGGCGTTACCGGACTTAATCACAAGCAACATACAAAACTGGGCCATAAAATTTCATTCAAATTAAATTCATTCATACATATTCATATTGTCCCTTATATGGGCCTATGAGGCCCAAAACATACATTGAAAGCAATTCGGGACTAAATCGAGGACTTTGAGAAATTTTAGGAAAACTTAGAAAAAATTTTCATAGAACAAGGTCACACGCCCGTGTGGATACACGGACATGCCCATGTGCCTTCGACATGCCCGTGTCCTCAGGCTGTGTAACTCTCTATTTATGATGTCAGCACAAATTAAGTGCAGACTTCACATGCCTTCAACACACGCCCATGTCTCTAGGCCGTGTCCTTCACATGGCTGAGACACAAGGCCATGTCTCTACCCGTGTGACCAATACTTAGGCTATTTTCCAAGCCTTTTGTTACCTTTAATCCCAACCATACTTAAACACATCAAAGGCATATAACATAGCATCAATTTAATGATTACACATCCTCATTTAAGGCACAATTTTAGCATTTACATGCCATCATCCATGCATTCCACACACTCATATTAAACCACATCTAAACACACCAATTCACATTCATTTAGCCTTGTCATTTTGATGACTACTTTTACCTTTATACTATGATTATCAACTTAATCATCAAGCATTCTTATTCAAGGCATTGTTATCTTATTACCATATCACAAATTAATTCCATGGCTATGACTGTAACACCCCCGTACGCGATACCATCTCTGGAGTCGAGCACGAGGTGTTAACAGACTTAATTCATTAATTAAACAGCTCAAACAATTTATTTTTAAAATTTCCAGACAAGCTGGTTAACTGCATCACAATCGCTTAAAAATTAATATCTCGAGTTCCAAAACTAAAAATTAAGATTCGTAAATTTTTCCTGAAACTAGACTCATATATATATCTACTAATTGTTTTCTAAAATTTTTTGTCAGGCCAATTAGTACAGTTTATTAGTTAAAGTCTCCCCTGTTTCAGGGTTCGGCTACTCTGACCCCTGTGCACTACGAATCAAATTTGTTTCTATAAAGAAATCCAATGACTATTAAGTTTGTTTCAATTAAAAATAGACTCAATAATAAATCCATACATATAAATTTTGAGTCCTAATTATTTTTACACAAATTATGGTGAATTTCTAAAGTTAGAATAGGGAATCCAAACATTTCTCTGACCCTGTTTCACCAAAACGTAAATATCTCAAAAAATAAAACTATTTTACCTATTTTGTTTCTTCCACATGAAAATAGATTCATTAAGATTCAATTCCATATTTTATTCATCATCTAATTATATCTCTACTATTTTTAGTGATTTTTCAAACTCACGTCACTGCTGCTGTGTGATTCTGTTTTATAGCCAATTTCACCATTTTATGGATTTCATAGATTAGTTAGCACATAAAGCATACGTGTTATCAAATATAATCTCGATTAGCCACTCCAATAGCTAATCATTCTCAAACATTTCCATGCCATCCATGAGCTATATCATAAGATTATATACACAAAAGGATTATAATGCTATACATGCCATATTCTCAAAATATGCAAGCCACCATACCGAGATGGTCCGTTGATAGTGTGAGCGTGCCTCAATCATCCGATCTCCAAACCGGCTTGTCAAAACTACAAGGAATGGAAGGAAAGGAGTAAGCATAAATGCTTAGTAAGTTCACATGCAAATAACAAATAACTTAACAAAGCAATTATACCAACCAACATTAGCATAATATCACCAAAACATATATCACATTTCTATTCATCATTCATCGTCTTACTACATTATTGTTGTCGTATCAAGTCTCAACCCGAGGGTTAAGTACATACCTGTCCAAAGGGCCCATTCCATAACACTTACCAATACGTTACTTGCATCTTGAGTATTCTTCCATTTCACTAGAATTTTACCCGTTGAACACATCGGAATATAACTCGGATACATGGAAAGTTTGCACATAAGTGCCACATATGTAGCCAAGCTACCATGTAACCCGCCCATAAGCGAACTCGGACTCAACTCAATGAGCTCGGGCGTTCGCATCCATAAGTGAACTCGGACTCAACTCAACGAGTTCGGATGCCTAGTTACATATCACGAACTCGGACTCAACTCAACGAGTTCGGACGTTCGCATCCATAAGTGAACTCGGACTCAACTCAACGAGTTCAGATGCTAAAATATTTGAATCTATTCCTAAGGTTCAACGAGACTTTCCTCGTTCGTACTCCTTTACCATTCTCCTTGAAATACCCATGACGATACTTCGGTAGTCTTTCACATTTTTCCCATAATTCATAAAATTTTTGCATGTTGTCCAACAATGACCACAAAGTATAGAATTGCATGATAACAATCATAATATCGTATAAATAGCATTAAATGATTTAAAATAACGGTTATATTACAATATTTACATTTGAACTTACCTCGTATGTGAAAATGGTCATTTTTACCATTTTGTCCACAACTTGGTATTTTACCGATTTTAGCCCGAATTTTGATTTTCCTTGCTCTATCATTTCCAATATAGCCTAATTAGGACTCATATTATTCAAATCAACCCAAAATCATATTTTGGAAAAATTACAATTTTGCCCCTAAACTTTCACATATTTACACTTTTTCCCCAAATCTCGTAAATTAAATTTCATCCTATTTTCTTATGTTTTATGATATGCTGATCATTTTTCCCTTCTACAGCAACATCCAATTCTCACTCTAACATGTACTTATGAACATTAGGTATTTTTACTGATTATGTCATTTTAGTCGTTTTTAGGTAAAATCACTTAGCAAAAGTTGTTTAACACAATCTCAAGCTTCATATTATATCATAAAACATCAAAATTCATGCATATCATTCATGGGTAAATTTTTAAATATAAACCCTAGCTCAAAATATTGGTAGAAACAGGTAAACCGAGCTACGAGGATTTCAAAAATGTAAAGAACATTAAAAACGGGCATAGAAATCACTTACAATCAAAGCTTAAAAGTGTTGAAACCCTAGCTATGGTGGAGAGAAAAATTTGGCGCCAACTTATGGAGAAGATGATCATTTTTGTGTTATTTTTCCCATTTTATTTCATTTAATATCAAAATGACCAAAATGCCCTTCTTTATTAAACTTTCAAAAATTCCATCCATGTCCAATTTTTGTCTATAAACTTAGAAATTGGTCAAATTTCTATTTAAGACCTCCTAATTAATATTTCAAAGAAATTTCATACTAGAAACTTCTAGAATGCAAATTTTGTAACTTATTCAATTTAGTCCCTAACTTCAAATTAAGCATTTTATGCATAGAATTTCTTCACGAAATTTTCACACAATCATACAATCATATCATAGACCTCAAAATAATCATAAAATAATTATTTCTACCTCAGATTTGTGGTCTCAAAACCACTATTCCGATTAGGCCCTAATTCGGGATATCATAATGACCACTTTGATTGGTCATAATGCATTCATCAAGCACATATGTATATATACCATGACACTATCCATTCATAACAAACAAGCATGACCACATCACATGAAATTAACATAGATGAATAGGCTTACAAACCCATAACTAATATAAGCCACATCTCATGGCTATATACAATGAATCAATATCAGCCAACATCTTTGGTCAAATCATAAGAACACATATCATAATAACTAAGCCTCTATACATGCCACTCACTCGAAAACATTTAAAACTTTCAATACCCCAAATTGATAATTTGATAATGTGATGCTGCCTCTGACGATCTCCAATCCCCGAGCCGACCTGACAACACTAAAAGAAATGGAAAGGAGGGAGTAAGCTTTAAAGCTTAGTAAGCCCACATGAAAATAATAAGCATTTAATTTACATGCATTTACCAATTTCACCAAAATGTTCTCATAATTACCAATCAATCGATTATAAAGCTCATCCTTTTTAAACTATATCATAGCTTATCGTGCTTAGGTTTTAGTCAAGCAATCATAACCTCTTCATAAATGTACATCTCAACACTCGACTAAACATCTCAGCATATGTACTACAAATGCATATTACTTAAGTGTAATCATGCTTCTCAAGTCATATAGCTTGACATTATTCAACAAATCACAAACTTAAAGGATAAACACATTGTGTCTCAAATCACATTAATTTAAAAGTCTTACACATGTTCCATAATCGGATTCATAACACATTTATACCACATGAATATAAATCCATACTCACAAGGTCATTATAGCGATCATTCTTGCAAGCATACTATCTCATAAATATTCTTACCACATATTTATCACATAATAAGTTCATTGCTCATGAGTTTTAAGTATGTACCTGTACTACCTTATTTTATAATCACTTACTTTCTCATCTTAGACAAACTCAATGAATTACACCTTGAATTATCCGTTGAAATTCCCATTGAACACTTGGAATATCATTGGATACTTGGAATCTTACTAGAGAAATCTCATATGATGCCAATGTCTCAGACATGGTCTTACACGTAGAACCCATCTCTATGCTTATGCCATATCCCAAGTATGGTCTTATACGGGATCTCATATCATATATCACATGCTGCTCACTTTTGAGCTACTCAGGGTCTGCTCACGCAAGCTAACAGTCAGGACGTAACTACTCGGGCTACTCACACAAGCTGATAGGTACCCGCAACACATGCCGGGCTACCCAGCCACTGGTAGAATATACAAGACTAGCACCCGGACTACCATAACATGTCTCACATATATCATAAACTCAGACCACAACTCATGAGTTCAGATCACATAGTTCCTAGTGACATGTCACTTGTATCCTAAACTATTCCTAATGTTCAAACGAGATTTTCCTTACTATAGTTTCTCTATCGAGCTTGCTCATAATATCATTCTCAATGTCCATAATACCCATCATTTACTCATGGAATGATCAAAACATTCTCATAATAGTAATAAAGCATTTAAAATTCACATGATATTAAGCAATAGAACATGACATAACATCACATATAAACTTCCTGTAACAACTCGATTTAGGGCCTAGTCAGAATAGTGGTCTCGGGACCATAAATCTAGAGTTGATTAAATTATTTTATAATTATTTTGATGTTACAGCATGATTATATGAATGCATGGAAAATTTGGTGAGTTAATTTTGACGTTCGTGAGCTCAATTGAGAAAAAGGACTAAATCGCATAAAATGAAAAAGTCCTATTTTGATAGCTAAAAGTGCCAAATAGCTAGAGAACCTAAATTTGGGGTCTTTAAAGGGTAATTAGACCCTAATATTGTGCATGTCCGGCCATAGGAGGTAATTTGGTCAAAAAGTCCAAGTTTGGTGGGTTTGGTGGCTAATTTGACTAAAATAGAAATAAAATAAAAGAAAGATGATATCATCCTATTTCACATTTCTTCTCCTTTGGTTTTTCAAATATTTTTGGGGGTTTTGAGTTTAAAAAATTTCAGGAACATTAAGTCTTCACAAGTAAGTGATTTTAATGGCTTTTCTTAAATATTTTTGTATTTTTGAGACCCTTGAAGCATGAGCTTTCAAATGAGGGTAGTATTTTGCAAAATGATTAAGAGTGTAGGGTTTTTCCATGAAAGAGTTTGTAATTTTTTCTGATTTTTTATGGAAGAAAATGAGTCTTGGGTGTGTTATAAACAACTTTTGTGAAAGATGTTAGCACGAAAACACGTAAAAGGACCATTTTGCACAATTTCTAAAATAGATGTTAAATATGTGAAATAGTGAGAATTTGGAGTTTCTATAAGAGTAAAAAGGGTTCTTCTAGGCTTAAGATGTGAAGAAATTCGATAAAAATTGATTTTCAGGCCTAGGGGTAAAATGGTTATTTTGTCAAAGTCTAGGGGCAAAATGGTTATCTTACCAAAAATATGAATTTTCGATTGCCTAATTTTAATTAGTGACTAAATAAGTACATTTTGCTATTATAGATCAAGAAATATCGAATCTGAACCTAAACCGGGGGAAAGCCAAGCAAATGACTAGTTACTACATTTTGTAATCCGAGGTAAGTTGTATGTAAATAATACAACTACCATGTTAATGTATATGTTGAATTGTACTTGAATTTAATATAGCATAAATTGCTTGATTGTGGAATTGAGAAAGCATGATGGTAATAGAGATAGTAAAGTTCCCATTTGACCCTAGGAAATAAATCGGATATTCATGCCATAACATATGGTTTATTGTGAGCTAGTGTACGACATGTCTGGGACATGCATCGGCCACATTATGAGAGCCAGTGTAAGACCATGTCTAGGACATGGCATCGACATTGAGACGAGTGCTAGTGTAAGACATGTCTGGGACATGCATCGGCCTCAAGACATAAGCCAGTGTAAGACATGTTTGGGACATGCATCGGCCTCAAGACGTAAGCCAGTGTAAGACATGTCTAGGACATGTATCGGCTACGAGAGTGCCAGTGTAAGACCATGTCTTGGACATGGCATCGACACAGATATGCTAGAGCTTGTGTAAGACCATGTCTGGGACATGGCATCAGCACCTACACCCATGTTCTAAATGAGTATCTGATAATGTTCCAAATACTTCAATGGTAAAAGTATGATTTCAAGTTAACAAGGAAAGTATAACCTCGTTGTGAGTGACACAGGTATCTATTTGGTATGTATGAAATGCAAGCTCAACATACACTATATGAGGTGTGTTGATTATTGATGAGTAAGTTTTGCTTATGTCACTTGTGTATTATGATACTTGTTGATGAATGGCACAGTTATGTTGTATAATTAATTATGTGCAACTTACTAAGCTTACTCCCTCTCTTTTTCCATTTTCTTTTAGTGCCGCCTATCTAACTCAAGGATCAACAGAAGTCAGAGATATCGATCACACTATCAATCGAAGCTTTCGGTATAGTTTGATTTATATTTTTGAATATGGCATGTATAGGGCTTAGACTTTGTTATTTTTGTGTCATTGAAAACTGGCCAAATGTGTTGGCTTGGGATGAGAACCCTTCATTTTGTATTAAGCCTTGAATAATGGTTAATATTTATTTTGATTTATGTACAAAGATGTTATTTTCATATATGAGTAAAATGCACAAATGGAATGTTGTTTATTGTGGCTGATTGGGTTGCTTGGAATAGTCTTATCTTGATTGTGGTTGCTATCATGCAGGTTGTGTAAGTAAGGGTAGCAAATAGGCTTGGTAAATAGCCTTATATTGTCCACACGGGTAGACACATGGGCATGTGTCTAGACTGTGTGTGACACACGGTCTACCCTAAAGGCATATGGTCCGGCCATGTGTCCCCTGCACATAAAGATTTCAAGTCAGTATGCATGATAATGAACACCGGGCAAATACACGGCTGTGTGTCTCAGCCGTGTGATGGACACGGCCTAGCATACGGGCGTGTGCCTTGGCCGTGTGACATTTTAGGGATGTTGATGTCAGAAACAGAATGTCCATGTTTTTGCACACTGGCTAGGATATGGGCGTGTCATGGTCGTGTGAAGGACACGGGCCAGGCACATGGGCGTGTGCCAGGCCTTGTGAAAACCCCTGTAGGTGTAAATTTAAAATTATTTCTACACGAGTGGAGGACACGGGCATGTCCCTATATTGCTTAGGTCGTGTGAACCACACGGGCCATCACATGACCATGTCGAAATGGCCACACGGGTGTTACCCTTCCACACGGGCGTGCTTTGTTTCAAAGTCAAATTTTCTATAGATGGTTTAAGGACCCGGGTTGATCCCAAACAGTTTTCAATGGTTGATTTGGGGCTCGTAGGCTCATAACAAGTAGTTTAAATTAGAAATTGAAAAAGTTTTAAATTGGACCGAGTCTGGGTGACTTGTGAACGTTTAGGTGCATGAGATCGAGTTAGGTAATGCCTCATATTCCTCTCCGGTGAAGGTTATGGATATGGGTGTTACACTTCCTATTCATTTCCAATATATTCAATCACCACATAACACGTTATTGATATATGGACTATCGAATATTTCATGGAGTACATTACCATTACGTACATAGCATGTAAACATTTAATTTAACATCACCATTACGTACATAGCATCGTAAACATTAATTTAACATAGTCGAATTAACATACCAATTTAGGTCTCAAGCATAAATAACAATAACGTTGCATTATTATTATCACACGAACTTACCTCGAATGCAAAAACGACTATTTATTTTGATTTAGTCCATAACCTCGTTATTTCCTGATCTAAGCCTGAATTACATTTTTCTTGATCTATCAAATCAAATATGACTTATTTAACACTCACATTATTCAAATTGGTCCAAAAATCATCCTTTGGAAAATTTACAATTTTACTCTTAAACTTTCCCATATTTACACTTTAGCCCCTAGGCTCGTAAAATAAAATATATAGATTTTCTTGGTTACCCAATCCTAGCCGATTCATATTCCTTCTCATGGCAGCCCACATTTTTCTTTATTTCACATTTTTACTACTCACTTTTACAGCTTTTACAATTTGGTCCCTTTAGGTGTTTTCATGCAAAATCACTTAGTAAAAGATGTTAAACACACATCAAACTTTCATATTCCTCCATTAAACATCAAAACACATGCATGTCACATATGGGTCAAATTTTAAACATGAACCCTACTTAAAATATGGCTAGAAATGGGTAGAGCATGTTACAAGGACTTCAAAAATGCAAAGAACATAAAAAATGGGGCTTAGATGCACTTACTATTGAGCTTGGAAGCTTGAAAACCCTAGTCATGGTGTCTTATTGGTCACACAGCCATGGGGAAGAAAAGATGAGCAATTTTGGCTTTTTATTTTGTCTTTTAGTTCATTTAATTACTAATTTACTAAAATACCCTTAATGCCTTTCTTTGAAATTTCACCTATCCAAGCCCATTTGTGTCCAAAATTTTAGAACTTGGTTAAATTACTATTTAAGGACCTCTAATTAATAATCTAATGCAATTTCATGCTTGAATCTTCTAGAACACAAGTTTTGCAATTTATTCAATTTAGTCCCTAAAGTCAAATTGGACACTTCTCACATAAAATCTCTTCATGAATTTTTCACACAAGTACGCATACATATCATAACCCTTATAATAGTCATAAAATAACTATTTCTATTTTGAATTTCTGTAACACCCCAAACCTGGCCTAGACGTTATGGTTGAATCTGGCGATGTCACATTGGGTGTTTTTCGTAAAGTGTTATATCGGTGAAAACTCTTACAAAATATTTATGAATAGCCTCCTAACTATTCCCATGCTCAAGACTTAATACTTCTAGGCTAAAATTTAGGGTGTTACAATCCACCCCTCCTTAAAGATATTTTGTCCCTAAAATTTCCAACTATCAGATCAGTCGCATAACACAGACTACACCACTACGCTCCCATTGCACACTCTAGTTCAAAACACTACCAAATTTAACTTGAGTGTTTTCAGTACAATCTGTAGATAGACTGGGATAGTACGTCAATCCAATACTCGGCCACCTTAGGGGCAACATCTGTGACCCTCTCCAAAATCCTTAGCATAGCCTGGGACAATGCATTGTCCCCAGCCACAATAGTGGGCGACACTGGTGTCTCACTCGTATCCAAATTAGGCATATTTCCAGATGACGAGGACCCAGCTCAAGCCCCTCTACGGCCTCTACCACGGCCTCTTATATCCCTTTCAGAGTACCTCTAGCATTCACTATCGATTTGCGTATTATCTGAATTAACAGTTTTATGCAGATCAATTTATAGTTCCAGTGTTTATTAACATATATTTTATGGAAACAATATCAAAAGTATAGAGTTTTACTTTCGCACAACACAGTGTCTATTGGTGTCTACTAGTTTTGCTACAATGTCAGTATACACTACTCAAGAGTTTGCAGTACAGTATATTACCTACAATAGTATTAGTAATCCTACCTATGGCAGTTTCAGTTAAAATCAAAATACAGTTTTCAGAGAGAACTTACAGGATCGGCGCAGAGACTCGGTGTACCACACATTCAGCAAAACATTTTAAACTACCTCAAACATTTGAAACAGTTCTTTTTAGAAAATTCACAGCTGAGTTTTACAACCTGGCTCTGATACCATTAAATGTAACACCCCAAACCTGTCCTAGACGTTATGGCCGAATTTGACGATGTCACATTGGGTGTTTTTCGTAAAGTGTTATATCAGTGAAAACTCTTACAAAATATTTAACCTCTTTGTGTGTTTTTGGAAAAAACAGTTATCTTTTTGAAACTTGCATTACTATCCAAAAAGTATTTACTTAAAAATCGTTATTCATTTTCAATAATATCATTCTATAGCAGAAATTTTTTAAAACAGTTGCGTACTTGCGTTTACTTTGTAAAAACATTGTTTCTTTTGAAAACTTGAGTTTTCCTATCTCTAGCAGTTATAAGATAAAGCAAATAAAAACCCAAATTAAAGTTAAATCAATAGAGGCCTTATTACAGTAAAAATACCCAAATTAAAATAACTTATAAAAATAAAGCAAATATGATAGTAAATGCAAATGTGTGGTCGCCTTTGAGTCCCTCGCAGCACCGATCTGCCTAAGCCTGGGGATTACCTATACAGATAAATAGATAGGTGAGTTTACAAAAACTCAGTGTGTAATCCCATATAAGCAAACAGTTAGAAAACAAGCACAGTCTGGGCCTAAGCCCTTTTTAGTAACAGTGACAATATCAGTTTGGGCTTTAGCCCATCTTAATATAGAAACAGTTATATGTCTGGGCCTTGGCCTATTGCAGTAACAGTAAACAGTGCAGTAACAGTAAATAGTATGCAAGTCCTACCCATCCAACCTCTACACTCCATCTCCGTCTAACTACACTCCATGTGGGGATAAAATCAACCCACCCATCCCTACACTCCAAGTAGCACCGGTTGCGACACTAAACAGTATTTGTAGCAGAGCTGCCAGTATAATAGGCTTAAAGCCATCAGTGATTTGCAGCAGAGCTTCTAGTATAATACACTTTCTCTAATCATAATAAACCCATCCCCATGTAGTGCTTCATACAATCATGTCATGTCATATCATGGAATCATACATGTATCCATTACAGTTTAAATAGCATGCTATAATATGTACATGTACCTAAAAACATATATACACCACATAGGGGCAAAACAATCATTTTACCATGTAAGGGCATTTCAGTCATTTTACAATATAAGGGCAAAATAGTCATTTTACCACATAAGGGCAAAATAGTCATTTTACCACATAAGGGAAAAATAGTCATTTTATCGATTTGGGGTCTAGGTATACTTACCAACCCAATAGTAAGCCCACAGTCGTCTCGGACGACCCGTGCAACCTTAACAAACAAATAGTGAAAATGGGCCAACGACCCATACTGCGGGCCAATGTGGGCCCACACGCTCGTGTGGCCCACATAGCCCATAAATGGCCTTGGCCATGTGGATTACACAACCTAGCCCAATATTCACCACACGTCTGTATGGTTTACCCGTGTGGGGCCTACACGGCCCATTTCGGCCCAAAATAGCGTAAAATAGCCTCAACCCATAAAATCGCTCATGGATGGCCCCAACGATCTTACGCCCATGTTTAGGCATTCGGTTTACCACACGAGCAAGCGCATGCCCGTGTGGCATCAACAGTCACCTATTTCAACTTTTGCTGATTTACGATTATGGTAGTGTTGTTACACACCTGTTCGCGAAAATGTGCACACCACTCTAGAGCACTCCAACCTTAATCAACCGATTTAGGTTTGCACCCTTCAACCATTGCAGGAACTGATTATAGGCCCTTAGGAATCACTTACATTCCAACCAAACCTATTAACCTTAATCATATTGCTCGTACAACTGTTTGAACCAAATGTAAACCACTTACCGAAAACATAAAATCGATTATAGAGAAGGGAAGTAATAGGTCTATCTCCACAGCGATCATCCTATGCGACAGAGGCAGAGGCTTAGCACAAACTGCCCCTAGTAAATATCAGTAGCAAAGAATACATTAGATGGAAACTATTAACATGGCAGAAAGAGCAGAAGGGAGAGAATAACTGTGTGCACTCAAACCTGATTGGTCAAATAATAATAGTCAAACCGACAAGATATAGGTGGAGTATTCGGCCAAACCACCAAGTGAAAAGGGAAGGACTTGAGAGAGAGCAGAGATGAGAAAAGAAGAAGAAGTATTCGGTCAACACAAAACTGATTGAGGGAGGGGAGAAAACAAGGGGAATCGGCTAAAGCAACAATATGCAAAAGAGGGAAATTGATGGCCTCAAGAGAATTCGGAGAGAGAGACAGAAATCATTCGACAACTGGGAAAGGAAAAGAAGAATGAAATGAAAAATAAGAGACCCCAAAATGTTAACCCGAAACAAGCCAAAAGAAAAGAGAGACACGACCAAATTCCCTAGCACCAATTGGTCTACAAAGAAAATAATCCCTAAAACTTTTGGCAGCAACCGAAATAAAGTGCTCCCCACTCACCCCAAAGCCGATTCCTTTCCCCAAAACTGATTTCTTTGAGAGCCTAAAGTCCCAATTCATCACAACACTCCCTTACCCTCAACTCCCCACGATTTCTCCTAAAATCTCTCTTCAAATCCCTCAACCGATCACTCTTCCCTCAACTACTCAGTTTGAATTCCATTCAAACACCTCAGTGTTTCGGTCAAACCACAACACCTCTACAGCATCAGCAGCAAAATAAAAGACTCCCATGCGCTAAGCAGGACTCGAACTCAAGCCCCTCAGTAACAGTAGCACGCCACCTATCCCTTAGACCAGCAGGCCCATTCTGTCATAAAATGCTCACATTAATTTAAAAGCCTACTAACTAAAGGCAAGGGTTTATTCTTTAAAAAATAAAACTTTTGCGCAAGCCAATGCTTGAACTCAAGAATTCTTAGACACTCCCAGAGCACTTAACCACTAAGGCAGATACACACTTGTGTCACTTTCTTACACAACTAAATATTTATGAACAGCCTCCTAACTGTTCCCATGCTCAAGACCTAATAATTCTAGGCCCAAATTCAGGGCGTTACAATTTATGGTCTCAGAACTACTATTTCGACTAGGCCATAATGTGAGATGTTACAATTTGAATTTATGGCAATGGAGATGGTTGGAATTATTAAAAGATTATGAGTTAGTGATTGACTACCAACCGGGAAAGGCGAATGTTGTCGCTGATGCTTTGAGTAGGAAGTCATTGTTTGCTTTGAGAGCTATGAACACTCCGTTGACCTTATCCAATAATGGTTCGATTCTAGCTAAATTGAGAGCCAGACCGATGTTTCTCCAAGAGATTTACAAAGCTCATAAACGTGACAGTGATTTGTAAACCAAAAAAGCCCAATGTGAATCGGGTATGGAATTAGATTTTTGGATTAGTTCTAATGTTCTGAGATAGGGTCTATGTACCAAAAGATGACGAGCTTATTCAAAAAAATTTGCACGAGGCATATAGTAGATGTTTATCTGTTCATCCAGCCAGTACAAAGATGTATAATGACTTGAAGAAAATGTATTGTGGTCGAGAATGAAAAGAGACATTTCAGGGTTTGTATCGAGATGCTTGGTTTGTCAACAAGTAAAAGCTGAACACCAAATATCTTCGGGTTTACTTCAGCCTGTGATGGTCCCCGAGTGGAAATGGGATAGAATTACTATGGATTTTGTGATGGTTTTTCCCTTGTCACCGAAAAAGAAAGATGCCATTTGGGTTGTGGTTGATAGGCTAACGAATTCGACTTATTTTATTCCAGTACGTACCGATTACTCACTTGATAAGTTAGTTGATTTTTACATTGGTAAAATTGTTAGATTGCATAGAGTGCCTATCTCGATTATATCGGATAGAGATCTGAGGTTCACTTCGCTGTTTTGGAAAAAGTTACAAGAAGCTTTAGGTACAAAGTTAAACTTTAGCACCGCTTTTCACCCACAAACTGACAGTCAGTCTAGCGAGCAATTCAGATTCTTGAGGATATGCTTTGTTTTTGTATTCTTGAATTCGAGGGTAGTTGGGAAAAATACCTACCTTTGATAGAATTTGCCTACAACAACAATTTTCAGTCGAGTTTGAAAATGGCACCTTATGAGGCATTGTACGGTCGTAAGTGTTAGACACCGTTGTATTGGATTGAACTCAGAAAGAATCAGATTCACAGGGTTGATTTAGTTAGATAAACAGAAGAAAAAGTGAAGACAATTCATAATTGTTTGAAAACAGCTTCGGATAGACAAAAATCCTACGTGGATTTGAAACGGAAAGAGATTAAGTTTCAGGTCGGTGATAAGGTATTCCTGAAAGTGTCTCCGTGGAAGAAAGTTCTTAGATTTGGCCACAAGGGTAAGTTGAGTCCACATTTTATTGGACTGTATGAGATTACCGAAAGAATAAGGCCAGTAGCATATTGGTTAGCTTTGCCATCTGAGCTGGAAAGGATTCACGATGTGCTCCATGTGCCTATGTTACATTGATACCGATCAGACCATTTACATGTGATTTCACTGGCAGAGGTTGAGATTCAACCGAATATGACTTATGGTGAAGAGCTGGTTAAGATTTTGGCTCGAAAAGTCAAACAATTGAAGAATAAAAGTATAGCCCTCGTGAAAGTATTATAGCAAAGGCATGGGGTTGAAGAGGCTACATGGGGAACTAGAGGAAACTATGAGAAAACAATACCCAAACCTTTTTACTGGTACGATTTTCGGGGACAAAAATCCCTAAGGAAGAGAGAGTTGTAACATCCCGATTTTGGGCCTAGTCGGAATAGTGGTGTGACACCCCTAATTTGACCCTAGTCGGAAAGTGGTTTCGGGATCACAAAACCGAGTTACAAAAATAATTAATTGTTATATTTTATGCTTATTATTTATGAATAAGTATGTGTGAAAATTTCATGCTTTAAATTTTGTCATTTGGATGTGAAATAAATAAAAAGGGCTTATGTGAAAAATCTTGAAAATGCCATAGGTTAATTGGAAGTGGCTAAAATTGCATGGTTTGAAGCATGAGGGACTTGCATGTCAAACATTCCTTTTCTTGGTAGTGGATGCAAGGATGGGCATGAATGACACATTTTGGCATTTTGTGCTTTGTATGTTAGTAAATAATGTTAATAATATATTTGTTTATATTAAAGAAAATGGTTTCATAAAATAGAAATAATAAAAGTTAATGAAATAAATGAATAAAACATGTTTGAGGTGAAAATAACAAGGCCATTTCTTCTTCTTCTTGCCGTGAGTTGAGAAAGAAAATAGAAACCTTTGAGCTTAGGGCATTCGGCAAAAGAAGGCTTCAAATAAGGTAAGGTTCATGTTATTTTCTTTGAAAAGTTGTGAATTTTGGTTGGTTTTGAAGCTTGCAACAAGACCCATGTGAAAATTTTGTGTTCATGAAGCATGTAGCAATCGGTCATGAGCTTAATGGGGTATATTTTGTATGTTTGATGATTTTGGGAGGATAATTGATTCTAGTTGAGTATGAACAAACTAAATGTGCTTGATGGCTCAAATGAGCTTGGAAAGTTGGCCAATGTTGTTTAAGTTCATGAATTAGGGCATAATTTCATTCGCCATGGAAATTTAGCATGGAAAAAAAATCGTGTGGGATATATGAAGCTAAAATTTAGTTTGAAGTGTGGTAATTGTGTTAAAGATGAACATTAAACCTTTATGTTTTATGGTCTTGTAAGTTAGGTGTAAAACCCATGGCCTTTTATGCTTGGCATGGAATTAGTGGTTAAATGAGTTATGAACCTATTATAATTTGAAAATTTGATGGTTTTATGGAGAAGGGGGCATTCGGAAATAGAGGTTAAATTATAATAACCTCACCTTAGTGAATTGAAGTAAAATTTGACTCTTTATAGGATTAAATTACCAATGACCGAATGTGATGAAATTGTCAAGAAATAAATTTGATTAAATGAGATTCGGTTAATGGTGGGTGTATAGAATAATTGAATGCTAATTTGATTAACTCTCTAATGGTTAAATGTGTTAAACCTTAAAGCATGATTTAGTTTAACCAAGGAGAACTTGTATATTTGTAGGAGGGCATGTTTGAACGTGTATTGATAATTGATTTTGAAGGTTCGGCTTTATGCCTTGATAGTTGGTTTTGAAGTATATGATGTCTTGGTATAAATATATGTGCATTCGGTTACTTTCATAACATGCATTTAAGTGTCCTTTGGATGCAATTGCTTATGCACTTGAGGGTATATGAGTTAATTTTCTTTATGGCTAATTTGGATAAGAAGCTAACTAATAATATGCTAAGGTAGTCATGTGGATAATCGGCTTGGTGAATATTATTAAAGGTGTAATTAGTTATATGCATAGGTCATCGGTAAAATTGACCACATAACTAGTATATGTATATAAGGCGACATGGTGATACCTAGGTAAATGTATTTGGGATGGTTTTTATGAAATACCGAATGTGTGCAGATGTATCGAGGTGTTGCCTTATGTATGAGTTTCATTGAGAAGATTTACCTTGTTGTTTTTAATGATATAACAAGGTGATTAAAATAGTTTAAATTTTGTTAGTTAAACTCAAGAGCATAGAGGGGCAATTTTGGATAAAGAGAAAGTAAACGAATAGCCATGGATATCTAGTCGTCGACCACTTCCGAGGTAAGTCTTAAGTGATTAAACGTTGAGTAAATTCAATCATAATAGGACATATTGAGTTGATTTAATAAGATATGATGTGGCCATGATATGTTCTAAGCTCAAATGGTAAGTTCTTAAGTGTTTGAGCTTGGGAATTTAAGTGTAATTTGAAATAGTCTGCTTAGGACAGCAGCAGTAACGTGACTTTAGAAAATCACCATAAATTTATGGACTTGAATTAAAGGCTGAATGAAACATTAAATTAAAGCTTAATGAGTCTAGTTTCTTATAAAAGAAACCGTGTAAGCAAAGGAATTTCCGATAATGAGATATTTAAAGTTGTGTGAGACAGTGCAGAATGACACTGTAATCCTCTGTTCTGTTTTTAGAAAATCATTATAAATTGTACAAAAATTTTTAAAAGACAAAATTTATATTCTAGATGCCTTAGTGAGTCTAGTTTCAAATGAAATAAACTAGAACATATTTTGAATTTTTTACAATGAGAAATTTGATTCGTAGTGAAGAGTGGTCAGCATAGTCAAACAGTGAAATAGTGGAAACTTTAAGAAAAATCTGGAATTGATTGGCCAAACCAAAAATTCTGAAAATTTTTTGGATAAAATATGTATGAGTCTATTTTCAGGGAAAATTAACGGCACTTCATTTGGAGTTTCGTAGCTCCATTTACGAATAATTTAATGACTGTTGCTCAGGAAAAACAGCTTGTGCTGAATTTGCGATTATGTTGTAAACCTTAATAAAACTATTTGAGTTGCTTATAAGCTATCGATTAAATATTGGTAATCAAAGTACCAAATCCGTATTAAAGTGAAGCTATAAGCCGTAAATGACTAGTATACCTAGTCAATTTTGTTATGATGAAACTGATGTACAAGGTGTGTATATGTGATAAGGCCTAATGGCCGATGTGATGAATGTGAAAGTGTATATATGTGATAAGGCCGAATGGCCAATGTGATGAATGTGAAAGTGTATATATGTGATAAGGCCTAATGGCTGATGTGATGAATGTGAAAGTGTATATATGTGATAAGGCCGAATGGCCAATGTGATGAATGTGAAAGTGTATATATGTGATAAGGCCGAGTGGCCAATGTGATGAATGTGAAAGTGTATATATGTGATAAGGCCGAATGGCCAAGGTGATGAATGTGAAAGTGTATATATGAGATAAGACCTAATGGCCGATGTGATGGATGTGAAGGTGTATATATGTGATAAGGCCGAATGGCCAATGTGATGGATGTGAAAGTGTATAAATGTGATAAGTCCCGAAGGGCATTTGTGTCAGTACTATATCCAGGTTAAAACCCCGTAGGCTTTATGCGAGAATATTATCCTGATTAATGTTCGTAGGCTTCGTGCTCGTACTATATCCGAGCTTTAAAGACCCGACGGCTAAATGCTAGGATCCAAGTAAGACTTTGATATTGAGTATCTGCAATAAGTTACCATCAAATAAGTATTATGTATTTAAGATGTTCAGGTACGTATTACTTACTCATCGGTGGAGTGATTTCGAGGTGAATTATCATTATCAAAGAGGTAGGTAAATGTGATTAATATTATAACTCCAAATATGAGAATGATCTAATTGGTAATGGTATGCTTGTATAATGAAGTATGTGATGAAATATTCTTATGTATTAGTGCATATTCTGCCCAAAAGCCTTATGATTTGAGTATGGGTTGGGTTTAGCTAGATGTGCCAGTACGAGGTAAGGATTATGTTTTGTAAGCTTACGTATATGTGATAAGGAATATGTTTGGTTCTTTATGTGCCTACGGTAATTTAGTACTTGTCATGTTGAAATACTTAAAAATATGGATGTGATTATGAATAAGTGGAAAGGATTATTGAAAGTTGAAAATTGATGAAGAATGTGCTTTGGAAATATTTGACCATCTAGGTCATTATTATTCGAAACTATATATGTGACAGCCAAGTGATGCGTTTATTGATATTATAGTTCGAGATGAAGCTCTAGATTAACTTCATCGAACAGTTGAAATGAATGACCAATGATAGTGAATGAGAACACTTTGTTTTGCTTAAAACTGACTAAGCTTACAAAAGCTTTTTCTGTTCAATCATGTTTTGGTTTATAGGTTGTGGATTCTGACTACCAGTTCGGGGATCATCAGCACTTTGTCACACTATCTACCATTACGGCAACTATGTAATTAGACTTAGCTTATGGCATGTATAGGATAGACAATATAGTAGAATGATATTTTGACTATTGTATATAAGCCATATGAAAATGGCATCTTTTGAATGTTTACTTATAGAAGTTTACATTTTATCCCTGGCTGTGTTTAGTGTTTATCCAAATGAATGATCTTAAAAAAAAAAAAAGTTTACCGTTCTGTCCTGAGTTACAAGTCCAGTAATGCCCCTTACTTATTCTGGCGATGGTTACGGATAGGGGTGTTACAAGTGGTTTCAAGACCACAGATCCAAAGTAAAAATAATTATTTTATGAATGTGTTGAGATCTATGATATGTTTGCTTGATTATATGAAAGTTTCGTTAAGAAATTTTGTTGATAGAGTGTCCAATTTTATTTTTAGGACTAAATTGAAAAAGTTGCAAAATATGTGATTCTAGAAGCTTTAAGCATGAAATAGCTATGGATTAGCAATTTGACCAATTTCTATTTTATGGACAAAAATAAGCATGAATAAGGACAAAAATGAGCATGAATAAGTAAAAAGAACATTTTGGTCATTGAGTAATTCAAAGAATAAAAAGGGAAAATCAAGTCAAAATTTGCTCATCTTCTCCATGCCATAGCCGAAATTCTGAAAACACCATAGCTAGGGTTTTGTTCAACTTTCAAACTTGATGGTAAGTGCACCCTAACCTCGTTTTTAATGTTATTTACATTTTTTGAAGTTGTTATCAACCGATCTAGCCATTTCTACCATTTATTTGAGCTAAAGCTGATGCCTAAGGTTTGACCCATGTGTGACATGCATGTATTTGATGTTTCATGGTAGATTATGAAAGTTTGATGTGTGATAAACATATTTTACTAAGTGGTTTTTGATGAAAACACCTAAAAAGGGCTTATTTGTAAAAGTTATAAAAATGGGTAGTAGAAATGTGATTTGATGAAAAATGTGGGCTGGTATAAGCATGATATAGGCTTGGCTAGGCTTGGGTAACAAAGAAAATGAGTACATTTCATTTTACGAGCCTAAGGACTAATTTGTAAATATGTGAAAGTTTAGGGACAAAACTATAATTTTGCCAAAGTATGGTTTTTGAACTGATTTGAACAATGTGATAATTAAATGAGCTAAATTTGCTATTATAGATCGAGCAAAACAGAGTCTGGACCTAGACCGGGAAAAGAACAAAGTTGTGGACTAAATCGAATTAGTTAGCCATATTTTGTACCAAGGTATGTTCGTGTGTAATAATGAAACTTATATTATGTATTTAATATTTTTTTATTGCATGACTTGTACAATAATCCTTATGGATTTGTTCGGAAAAATTCGATACAGCGAAATTCCCGGTTGAACCTTAGGAATAGTTAGGATAAAAATGTCATTACATTAGGGTTATGAGTTTACGTGTAAGACCATATCTGGGATATGGCATTGTTATGAGATTTCTATAGGACCGTGTCTGGAACATGGCATCGATATGAGAATCATGTAAGACCATAGCTGGGCTATTGGCATCGATATAAGATCCCATGTAAGACCTTATCTGGGATATGGCATTGGTATGATTCTATGTGTATGTAATTCCCGAGTATCCTTTAATATTCCAAGTGGTTCAATGGGTAATTTAAAGATTATGTCAAAGATATGAAAAGTTATGATTATGTTATGAAGTGGTACAGGCACGTACGCAAAACTCATGAGAAATGATCCTAGTTTAAGATGCACTATTGGTAAGGATACAAATGAGTAAGATATGTCTATGATCACTTGATGATTTTGTGCTAATTTACATTATGTTATGTGCATGCTATTGTATGTTTAAAGTTGATTATTATTTACATGCTAACTTACTAAGCTTAAAGCTTACCCCCTTCTTTTTTCATTTCTTATAGTGTCATCAATCCAACTCGGGGATCGAAGGTGGTCGGAGATCCACTCACACTATCAAATTATCATTTTGGGTACTTATTATTACATTATTTCGAGTTATGGCATGTATAGGGACTTGGTCTTTTTGCGATATGAGTCATCATTAATTTGACCAAATGTGTTGGCTTGTAATGGTATTTAGTTCATTTTGTAAATGGTTATTTGATATTGGCTAATATTGGTTAAGTATTTATACATATAGTGATGCCTTTCATGGATGGAGTTATTGCATGGTTTGTGATGATAATTATGAAATGTTGTATGTGATAGAAAATATCATGTAATTGATGTGTGGATGTCTTGGTTGTGGCTGAATTGGTTGTGTGTATATGCTTGGATTGGTGTTGTTTGATGTTGTGTAGGTTGATGCAAGTAAGGGTGGCAAAAAGGCTTGATAAATAGCCTTATTTTTGTCCACACGGGCAAACACACAGGCGTGTGTCTAGGTTATGTGTAACACACGACTTGCCCATTGGTTGTGTGATCTGGCCGTGTGACCCTTGTATTTTTGAATTTTATCTTCGAATTGGCCACACGGGTAGAAACATGGCCGTATGTCTCAACCGTGTGAAGGACATGACCCAGGGACATGGGCGTGTGCCCAAGGCGTGTGAAGTCTGCACCTATTTTAGGAAAATTTATGAAAATTAAATCACCCGCACGGCCTAGCACACGAGCGTGTGCCTTGGCCATGTGACCCTAATTTGTTGATGACGTCATAAACAGAGAGTTACACAGGTTAGGGACACGGGCATGTATTACCACACGGCCTACCCACACGGGCGTGTCCCAAACCACAAGGGCGTGTGACCCCTGTTTTTATAAAAAAATTTCTAAGTGTTTGGAAAGTTTCCAAAGTTCTTGGTTTAGTCCCGAACCGCTCCCAATGTATGTTTTGGCCCTCGTAAGATCGTCTAAGGGATGATACGAATGTTTTGAAAAGTTTTAATTTGGATGGAAATTTATGTCTCGATTCTACATGATTGCTTGTGTATAAGTCCAATAATGCCTCGTACCCTATTTCGGTGTCAAATACGAGTAAGGGGTGTTACTAGAATGGTCTAATTACCACTTAAGGACCTCCTCTTTCAAGTTCCAAAGCTATTAGATACTTTTAGTTAATAGAAATCTAATTTTGCATTTTACGCGATTACTTTGAAGATTTTGGGTTATGGTTATAATGGCATGTATAGGTGTTTTGTTTGATGAATTCTAGCCATAAGTGTGGATTGTATATATATATGACATTATGGTTGATGATTTATTTGGTATGATGTATATTTCTGTGGTATCTTGTGTGGTTGGTAACTTGATATTGTGTTGGTTAAACTGATGATATGGAAATGTTATAATATGAGTTGGTGAATGGTGAAAAAAGGGATAGTCCATAATGTTGCTAAAGGCTTGATTTGGTAGTTTGAGAATGATCATCTTTTGGTCAATTTGGTATGGTATAGATTAGTTGTGAATATGGCTATTTTGTATTGATTATGTATACATATTTGGTTTATGAACATTGTGGCAAATATAGCATTGGGATGATCCAATTAGTAGTTTAGATGTGGAATGAAATGGTTAACTGTTTAAGTAAAATTCATTTGTTGAAATTGAGGTGCCATTTCGGCATATTGGTTGAATGGTTAGTTTCTAGGTTGTTTAAGCTAGATTCTTGCATTTGTTAAGTGTGTTTTGAATGTTTGATTTTAGGTACAATTGGCTTGTGTATGAGATAGGAGATTGGGTGAGAAAAATGGCTTGAAAGTGGCTTATTTTTCGTCCACACGAGCAGAGACACGGATGTGTGTCTCAGCCGTATGTGACACATGGCTAGGCAACACGGCTGTGTGTCCCCTGTAGCTTTCAAAGGGTTACAAGTCAGGCTTGTACACGGCTTAGCACCCAGCCTGACACACGAGCGTGTGGCTTGTCCGTGTGGCCCAAGTCAATGAGTTACACGAGTATGGACACAGGCTGGGACACGGCCGTGTGTCCCTATTTCGAAAGCCCACACGGCCTAAGACATGGACTTGTCTCTTGGCCATGTGACCCCTGCAGTTTGAAACAATTTAACTTTTTTTAAAAAAAATTTCATATGTTTCCGATTTAGTCCCGAATCGATTCCAATGTCTGTTTTGGGCTTCAAGGGCTCATATAAGGGACCGTATGTATATTTTTTATTGATTTTGTTATGTTTTACCTTTTGATTTATTTATGATAATAAATTGTTCGTTATATGACGTTATGCTTTGGTAATGCTCTGTAGCTCTAATCCAACTACGGATATGGAATAAGAGTGTTACACAAAGTTTTCGATATTCGTGTACGCATGTTCATGCAACGTGTGCGACATCAAACCTAGTCGTTGAACAATTCATTAATGATGTCTACACGCTATAATGCATATTGCATATCTTGGGAAACAAATTTCCCGTAATGTCGGATGGCTTAAACTAGGAAATTTCATCGCTTGCTTTCAAGATGCTGCCAAATTGCAGTCTTTGTAGAGATCCTAAAGATCAACCACAATCAACGAAGATTCAAAATGACATGAATGTCAAGAAGATGAGGGAACCCAAATAGTGCAGAGTGTGCCGAAATTCCAGCCACAAACCTATCAACTTGCCCATATTGAGTCTATTGTGCCAGTCAATTTTCTCGTGATGCCCGTTTGAAAAATGATGAGTGATATTTTATTTGTATCTATAAGTAAATCAATTTTGTATCTAATGATGAAAAACTGTTTTAATTTGTATCAATTTTATATCAATTAAATATCAATTAATAACCCCAACTAGTTTTAATTTTAAAATATGGTTGTATAATTAATTATTGTTGTAAAATATTTAATTTTAAAATTAACTATTGTTGTAAAATTAAATAAATTAAAATGAAATTAATTTTAAAATTCAAAATTAATTAAAGAAATAAATTAATTACAATTTAAAAATATTATTTTAAAAATCAAAATTAAATTTAAAGATCAAAATTAATTAAAGAAACAAGTTAATTACAGTTTTAAATAAAATTAATTTAAAAATCAAAATTAAATTTAAAAATCAAATTTAATTATAGAAAATGGGATGACAGAAGATTTGATGTGGAAAAAATAACCAACTTTTCCGATTCAGGGGTTGCTAGGAAAATTCTGTGTATTCCCCTTGCTTTGAAGGCCCAGGTAGATGTGATCATTTGGCAAGCAGAGCCTTCAGGAGAATATACCGTTCGGAGTGGGTATAGGTTATTACAAGGTCTCGGGTATGCAAATACAATAGAAGGGGACAATTCCTATATACCTTTTTACAACAAATTATGGAAGCTTAATTTGCCAGAAAAGGTAAAAATCATTTTCTGGCGTATTTTCAATAATCTAATTCCAAATTCCTATAATTCGTACAATAAAAGATTGGTTGGAGCAGCGACTTGCCCTTTTGCTTGAGAAGTGAGGAGACGTTGGAGGATGGACTGTCCGTTTGCAATTGAAACCTGGCATTTGTTAGATATCAGATGGGAGGGAGTAAGAAATGATGAAAGTTATCAACAGTGGATTCAAAATTTTTTCACATGCTGCCTAGTTTTACCTGTCGAAAGATTGTTTGTGCAGTTTGGTCTCTTTGGTCTATAAGAAATAAATGGGCTCATACCAAAACATTTATCTCACCACGGCAAATATTGAGGCAGACCATTGATTTTTTGAATGAAATAGATGAGATTGCAAAGAACCTACCTGTCACCAAGGTGGGGTGCGAGAGGTGCAGGCCACCGGAAGTCCCTTTTATAAAAATCAATTTTGATGCCGCTTTCCAGGCTACCACATCAATATCTTATTCGAGAATAATTGTTAGAGATGGCAGATCGAGAATTTTAAGTATAAGAGCTTCACCTTTCGCGGCCGAAGCTCTTGCATGCCTCCAATCGCTCAAAGTGGGGAGGGATCAGGGGTTGAGGGAGGTGATGGAGGGTGATTCATTATCTGTGATAAAGAAAGCAAGATCGGAAAATCTGGACAGATCATCCATTGGCCCTTACATTTTGGACATAAAAAATGAAGCAGGGAAGTTCAAGGAGGTTCGCTTCACCTATGTTTCACGTTCGGCGAACAAATCTGCGCATTCTCTGGCAAAGGAGGGTTTTAGAAGGGAAGATGACTGGGGTCTCGACCAAGACACGCTGGAGTTGTTTGTGGCTCGAGAGAATCGGAACTCTTTCACTTACGCCGGCGAGGAAGATGTGGAGGTGACTGGATAGAACGATTTGTTTCTTCCAAAGGATTGTGAAGGGCGGAGATGAAGTAAAGAATCTGGATGATTGCTTTGGAACGGGAAAAGGAAATGTTAAATTTCCAAAAGATAATTCATGGACCTGTTTCAGTTTGGAGTGCCCCGAGAAGTGGCGTGCATTTTTTAGTGGGACTGAGCTCAATTTACCATGCTGGGGTTTTAAATTTTATTTTATTTCTTCTTTATTTTTCTTTTCTTTCTCAGTTTTGCTTGGGTTTAGTGTAACTGTCTTTTATTATATGATCTTTTTAGTTTATTAATAAATTAACCCAACTAGTATTTATTCAAAAAAATGTTTAAAATCGAAATTAATTAAAGAAATTAATTAATTACAGTTTAAAATAAAATTAATTTTAAAAATAAAAATTTAAAAATCAATAAATTAAATTTAAAAATCAAGAAATAAGTTAATTAAAGTTTAAAATAAATTTTATATAAAAAACGAAATAAATTAAATAAATAGTGATAGGACGGGTCAATGGGCCATGGCCATATAATGGTTTGCACCTGGCATTGGATTGGGCCTAGGAAGGCTGGTGTAATACCTCTAACCCGTATCTGTCGCCAGAATAGGGTTATAGAGCATTACCCTAAAAACGTAACTTATAATCATTCATTTCTAAACATTTCATAAATCATATCATAATCCATTCAAACATATCCATTTCGTCCCTTATTTAAGCCCTCGAGGCCTACGAAAAACACTTTAAAACGATTCGGGACTAAATTAGAAACATTTAGGACTTTATGGAACAAGATAGAAAATTTCACACTGCAGGGGTCACACGGCCGTGTGGACAAGCCGTGTGCCTCACACAGTTGAGACACACGTCCGTGTCCAGGCCGTGTAACAATCAAATAGGGACACATAGCTGGGTCCCAACCCGTGTCCGTGCCCGTGTAACTCACTAACATTGTAATTGTAATATCCCGAATTAGGGTCTAATCGGAATAGTGGTTTCAGGACGAAAAATCTAAGATAAAAATAATTATTTTATTATCATTTTAAGGTCTATGGCATGATTTCATGATTTTGTGAAAATTTCATTTAGAAATTTTATTGATAGAGGGTCCAATTTGATATTTAGGACTAAATTGCAAAAGTTGTAGAATGCATGTTCTAGTTCACAAAAGTACTAAGTACTTGTGAGTAATGGGTTTTTAAAGTGGAGGTCCTTGGATAGTAATTAGACCATTATACTACTTTGGACAAAAATACCTAAAGGAAGATAAAGCACCATAGTTTTTAATTAAGGGTATTTTGGTGATTTTGTTATTAAAATGAATTAAAAACAAAATTAAAAGCCAATTTTTGTCCATCCTCAACCCCTTGGCTGAATTTCACATGAGGAAGACATAGCTAGGGTTTTTCAAGCTTCCAAGCTCGATTGTAAGTCCATTTTAGCCCCGTTTTTAATGTTCTTTATGTTTTTAGAGTCTCGGTAACTTGATTAAGCTTATTCTAGCAATAATTTAATCTAGGGTTTATATTTGGAAAAATACTCATAGGTGAAATGTGTTTATTTTTATGTTTTATGGTAAAATATGAAGCTTGAAATTGTATTAAACAACTTTTGCTAAGCGATTTTACGTGAAAACGAGTAAAACGACATAATCGGTAAAAATACCTAATGTTCATAAGTACATGTTAGAGTGAGAATTTGATGTTGCCATAGAAGGGAAAAATGATCAGCATGTCATAAAACATAAGAAAATAGGATGAAGTTTAATTTCCGAGCTTTGGGAAAAAGTGTAAATATGTAAAAGTTTAGGGGCAAAAATATAATTTTGCCAAAGTTTGAGTCAATGACTGTTTTAATAAATGTGAGTATTAAATAAGCTAAATTTTTTATTTTAGATCAAGAGAAACAAGATTCGAGTCATGTTCGAGGGAAAAATAAAGTTTACGAGGAATAGGCTCGATTTTTAACATTTTTTACCGAGGTAAGTTCATGTGTAAATGTAGTAACATAATTTTCATTTTAAGTAATTTAATGTTATTTATATGATATGATGATTATTATTATGAAATATTATGTTTTGTGGATTATTATTTAGTAATATGCAAATTATGTAAGCTACTTGATAAATATGAAATGCTATCAAGTATCGGTTCCGACATTCCGTGGAAGACAACAAAGATGTGTGATTGAGGAAAATCTTGTTTGAACCTTGGGAATAGATTAGGATACAAGTGATATGTCACTAGGATATTTGAGTTCCGAGCTCGTTGAGTTGAGTCCGAGTTCGTGAGATGTAATTAGGCATCCGAACTCGTTGAGTTGAGTCTGAGTTCACTTATGGATGTGAACTCCCAAGCTCATTGAGTTGAGTTCGCGTTTGCTTATGGGCGGGTTACATGGTAGCTTAGCTACATAATTTCTGTAAGCTATTGAGTTTGTCTAGCTGCGGGTATGACACTTATGTGCATGCAATCCGTGTATCCAAATTATATTCCGATGTGTTCAACGGGTGAATCTTAAATGAATAAGGAGAATACTTAAGACGAAGGTGGCATGTTGGTAAGTGTGGTGAATCAAAAAATTTGGACCCGGTTGAGAACTTGGTATGATGCAATCATGGTAAGATAGTAAATGCAAATGTAACATGAATGTCTTGGTGATATTTATACAAATGATGTTTTATGTTGGATTGCATGATTATGTTACTTGCTATTTACATGTGAACTTACTAAGCATTTATGCTTACTCCCTCCTTTCTATTCTTTGTAGTTTTGACAAGCCAGCTCAAAAATCGGGAACGATCGGAGGCTCGCTCACACTATCCGTGGACCATTTTGGTATAGTGGCTTGTATATTTTGAGTATAGCATGTATATCATTATAATCATTTTATGTATATGATCTTATGATATGGCTATTGGGTGGTAGGGAAATGTTTGGTAATGATTAGACATTGGAATGGCTAATCAAGATCATATTTGGTGTTATGTATACTTAATGTACTATCTAATCCATGGAAATTCATAAAAAGGTGAAATTTGCTATAAAACAATATCATACAACAGCAATGACGTGAGTTTGAAAAAACTAAAAATAGTAGAGATAGAATTAAATGATAAATAAAATATGAAATTTAAGCTTATTGAGTCTATTTTCATATAGAAGAAAGAAAACAGGTAAATGAGTTGTAGTTTATAAGAAATTTGAGTTTTGGTGGAATAGGGTCAGAGCGATTTCTGAATCCCCTGTTCTGACTTGAGAAATTCACTAAAAATTGTACAAAAACAATTATGAGTCATACTTTATATGTATAGATGTATTATTGAGTCTAATTTTAAGATAAATAAACGACATAGTCATCTGAATTCTGTACAGAGAGAAAAGTGATTCATAGTGAACAGAGGTTAGAGAAGTCGAACACTGAAACAATGGAAACTTTAACTAATAAACTGTACTAATTGGCATAACCAAAAATTCTGGAAAAAAATTAGTAAATATATATATGAGTATAGTTTCAAGAAAAATTTATATATTTTAATTTCAAGTTTCATAACTCGAGATATGATTTTTTTAGCGACTCTGATGCAGTGGGAAGTTTTTTATGAAAGGTGAAATAAATTGTTTGAAATTGTTTAAGTGATAATTTAAGTCTGTTAACGCCTCGTGCTCGAATCCGGTGACGGTCTTGGGTAAGGGGGTGTTACATTTGGTGGTATCAGAGCGACGGTTTAGTCAGTTCTCGGACTAACGTGGCGTATGTACGGGTTTTGCTAGACATGCCATATATATATTGTGATAGTGTGACGACTCCTGACCTTTAAAATGATTTTTTTTAATAGTAAATGGATCCCGATCCAGCTGTGGCAGATGATGTAGAGAGTAATGCACCAGCTCCTACTGAAGGAGCGGTGTCGACTGAAAATTGACCTCCTACTGTTAGTCAAGGAGGAGGAGAAGGGGCTCGGGAAGCCTTTCTCCAGATGATGAATGCATGGTACATCGAGTTCGTTCGTACGAACCCGAATGCTCAACAACCTCCCCCACCTCTCTTGATTCCTCAACCTGTACCCCCGATGCCTCAAGGTATGGATCTGATGAAATTTTATAGAACCCCAGTTGACAGAATTCGCAAGTAAGGGGTTGAAGAATTTAGGGAAAATGTTGATGATGATGCCGAGAAAGCAGAATTTTGGCTTGAGAATTCTATTCGGGTATTTGATGAATTGTCTTGTACACCTGAAGAGTGCTTGAAATGTGCTATATCCTTGTTGAGAGATTTAGCCTATTATTGGTGGAAGACATTGATTTCAGTGGTACCAAAAGAGAAAATGACTTGGGAGTTCTTTCAAGAAGAATTTCGAAAGAAATACATCAGTGAAAGATTTGTTGAACAGAAGTGTAAAGAGTTTCTCGAGTTGAAATAAGGCAACATGACAGTTACTGAAAATGAAAGGGAGTTCGTTGCTAAAGAATGAATTCCTTCAGAGGCTAAAATGTGCAGACGATTTGAAGACGAACTCAATGAAGACATCAAAGTATTTGTGGGAATTCTTGAGTTGAAAGAGTTTGTAGTACTTGTTGATCGGGCTTGCAAGGCTGAAGAACTAATTAAAGAAAAGAGAAAGGCAGAGGCTGAGACTAGAAATTTGAAGAAAAGACCGATGAGCAGTGCATTCCCACCGCAATCTAAAAAATCCAGAGATATGGCACCAACAGAGTTGAAAGAATTAAAGTCGCAGTTGCAAGAGTTGACTAACAAAGGCTTTGTGAGACCAAGTTTTTCGCCTTGGGGTGCTCCAGTATTATTTGTGAAAAAGAATGATGGTTCTATGAGATTGTGTGTAGACTATCGGCAGTTAAATAAGGTAACAATCAAGAACAAGTATCCATTTCCGAGAATTGACGATTTTTTTGATTAGCTGAAAGGAGCAACATGGTTTTCAAAGATTGACTTGAGGTCTGGATTTTACCAGCTGCGAGTAAAAGAGTCAGATGTGCCTAAACCTGCTTTTAGAATAAGGTACGGCCATTATGAATTTTTAGTTATGCCATTCGGTTTGACAAATGCTCCTGCTGTGTTTATGGATTTAATGAATCACATATTTCGGCCATACTTGGACAAGTTTGTTGTGGTATTTATTGATGATATCTTAATTTATTCGAAAGATAAGAGAGCATGCTGAGTATTTGAGGATAGTTTTGCAAATTTTGAGAGATAAGCAGTTGTATGCCAAATTTAGTAAGAGTGAATTTTGGCTTCGAGAAGTTGGATTTTGGGTCATATTATTTCAGGTGATGGTATACGGGTTGATCCCAGTAAAATTTCAGCTATTGTTGATTAGAAACCGCCGCAAAATGTAACTGAGGTTAGAATTTCTTGGGTCTAGTTGGTTATTATCGACGGTTTGTAAATAGATTTTCTATAATTGCTACTCCTATGACCAGACTACTCCAAAAGGATGTTAAATATGAATGGACGGAAGAATGTCAACAAAGCTTTGAGAAATTGAAAAAGTTACTGACTGAGGCACCAGTGTTAGTACAACCCGAGTCAGGTAAAGAATTTGTGCTGTATAGTGATCTTCTCTAAATGGCTTGGGATGTGTACTTATGCAAGAAGGAAAAGTGGTGGCTTATGCTTCGAAGCAGTTGAAACCTCACGAAAGGAATTATCCGACTCATGATTTGGAATTGGCTGTTATAATGTTTGCTTTGAAGATTTGGCGACATTATTTGTATGGTGAAAAGTGCCGAGTATATACCGACCAAAAAAGACTCAAGTACTTGATGTCACAAAAATACTTGAACTTGAGACAGCGGAGATGGTTAGAATTATTGAAAGATTACGAGCTTGTGATTGACTACCATCCGAGGAAAGCGAATGTGGTTGCCGATGCTTTGAGTAGAAAGTCGTTGTTTGCTTTGAGAGCTATGGATACTCAGTTGATGGTGTCTGATGATGTTTCAATTCTAGCAGAGTTGAGAACAAGACAGATGTTTTTACAAGAGATTTGTGAAGCTCAGAAAAGTGACAAAGATTTGTAAGCCAAGAGGAAGCAATGTGAGGCTGATACAGGATCAGATTTCATAATCGGTTCTGATGGTTGCTTGATGCTTAAAGATCGGATTTGTGTACCGAAAAATGCTGAGTTGATTCAAAAGATCTTGCATGAAGCATATAGTGGTTGTTTGTCAATTCACCCAGGCAGTACAAAAATGTATAATGACTTGAAGAAAATGTATTGGTGGAACGGAATGAAAAAAGATATCTCCGAGTGTAAGTAAGACTACTTCAGCCTATCATGGTTCCCGAGTGTAAGTGGGATCGAATTACTATGGATTTTGTATCAGGGTTGCCATTAACTTCGAGGAAGAAAGATGCCATCTGGGTAATAGTCGATAGATTGACTAAATCGACTCATTTTATTCCTGTATGTACTGATTATTCTCTTAATAAGTTGGCTGAATTGTATATCAGTGAGATTGTTAGACTTCACGGAGTACCTTTGTCTATCATTTCGGATAGAGATCCGAGATTTACATAGCGATTTTGGCAAAAGTTGCAAGAGGCATTAGGTACGAAGTTAAATTTCAGCACTGCCTTCCATCCACAGACTGATGGACAATCAGAGAGAGTAATTCAGATTCTTGAAGACATGCTCAGATGTTGTGTATTGGAATTCCAAGGTAATTAGGAAAGATACTTACCGTTGGTAGAATTTGCCTACAATAATAGTTATCAGAGGAGTTTGAAGATGGCACCTTATGAAGCATTGTACGGTCGTAAGTGTCAGACGCCATTGTATTGGACTGAGCTCAAAGAAAATCAGAATTATGGAGTTGATCTAATTAAAGAAATCGAAGAAAAAGTGAAAGTGGTTCGAGATTGTTTGAAAGTTGCTTTAGATAGACAGAAATCCTATGCGGATTTGAAATGAAAAGAAATCAAGTTTCAAGTCGACGATAAGGTATTTTTTAAAAGTGTCTCCATGGAAAAAAGTTCTTAGATTTGGTCGGAAAGGCAAGTTGAGTCTGCGTTTTATCGGATCGTATGAGATAATTGAAAGAGTTGGACCGGTAGCATATCGTTAGCATTACCACCTAAATTAGAGAAGATTCATGATGTGTTCCACGTATCTATATTACGACGGTATCGTTTGGATCCTTCACATGTAATTTCACTGACAGAAATTGAGCTACAACCTGATATGACTTACAATGAAGAACCGATTAAGATTTTAGCTCGGGAGGTCAAGCAACTAAGGAATAAAAGTATAGCTCTCGTGAAAGTATTGTGGTAAAAGCACGGGGTAGAAGAGGCTACATGGGAGCCTGAGGAAACTATAAGGAATCAATACCCACACCTGTTTACCGATAAGATTTTCAGGGACAAAAATCCCTAAAGGGGGGAGAGTTGTAATATCCCGAATTAGGGACTAATCGGAATAGTGGTTTTGGGACCACAAATTTGAGATAGAAATAATTATTTTATTATCATTTTAAGGTCTATGGCATGATTTATGATTGTGTGAAAATTTCGTTTAGAAATTTTATCGATAGAGGGTCCAATTTGATTTTAGGATTAAATTGCAAAAGTTGTAAAATGTGTGTTCTAGTTCACAAAGGTACTAAGTACTTGTGAGTAATGAGTTTTTAAAGTGGAGGTCCTTGGATAGTAATTAGACCATTATACTACTTTGGACAAAAATACCTAAAGGAAGATAAAACACCATAGTTTTTAATTAATGGCATTTTGGTCATTTAGTTATTAAAATGAATTAAAAACAAAATTAAAAGCCAATTTTTGTCCATCTTCAACCGCTTAGCCGAATTTCACATGAGGAAGACATATCTAGGGTTTTTCAAGCTTCCAAGCTCGATTGTAAGTCCATTTTAGCCCCGTTTTTAATGTTCTTTACGTTTTTGGAGTCCCGATAACTTGATTAAGCTTATTCTAGCAATAATTTAACCTAGGGTTTATATTTGGAAAAATACCCATAGGTGAAATGTGTTTATTTTGATGTTTTATGGTAAAATATGAAGCTTGAAATTGTGTTAAACAACTTTTGCTAGCCGATTTTACGTGAAAACGAGTAAAACGACATAATCGGTAAAAATACCAAATGTTCATAAGTACGTATTAGAGTGAGAATTTGATGTTGCCATATAAGGGAAAAATGATCAGTATGTCATAAAACATAAGAAAATAGGATGAATTTTAATTTCCGAGCCTTGGGAAAAACTGTAAATATGTAAAAGTTTAAGGGCAAAAATGTAATTTTGCCAAAGTATGAGTCAATGACTGTTTTAATAAATATGAGTATTAAATAAGCTAAATTTGTTATTTTAGATCAAGAGAAACAAGATTCAAGTCGTGGTCGAGGGAAAATAAAGTTTACGAGGAATAGGCTCGATTTCTAACATTTTGTACCGAGGTAAGTTCATGTGTAAATGTAGTAACATAATTGTCATTTTAAGTAATTTAATGTTATTTATATGATATGATCATTATTATTATGCAATATTATGCTTTGTGGATTATTATTTAGTAATATGCAAATTATGTAAGCTACTTGACAAATATGAAATGCTATCAAGTATCGGTTCAGACATTCCGTGGAAGACAGCAAAGATGTGTGATTGAGGAAAATCCCATTTGAACCTTGGGAATAGATTAGGATACAAGTGACATGTCACTAGGATATTTGAGTTCCGAGCTCGTTGAGTTGAGTTCGAGTTCGTGAGATGTAACTAGGCATCCGAACTCGTTGAGTTAAGTCCGAGTTCGCTTATGGGCAGGTTACATGGTAGCTTGGCTACATAATTTTTGCAGGCTATTGAGTTTGTCTAGCTGCAGGTATGAAACTTATGTGCATGCAATCCTTGTATCCAAATTATATTCCGATGGTGAATCTTAAGTGAATAAGGAGAATACTTAAGACGGAGGTGACATGTTGGTAAGTGTGGTGAATGAGAAAATTTGGACAAGTATGCGCTTAAACCCTCGGGTTGCGAACTTGGTATGATGAAATCGTGGTAAGATAGTAAATGCAAATTTAAGATGAATGTCTTGGTGATATTTATACAAATGATGTTTTATGTTGGATTGCATGATTATGTTACTTGCTATTTACATGTGAACTTACTAAGCATTTATGCTTACTCCCTCCTTTCCATTCTTTGTAGTTTTGACAAGCCAGCTCAAAAATCGGGAACGATCGGAGGCTCGCTCACACTATCTGTGGACCATTTTGGTATAGTGGCTTGTATATTTTGAGTATGGCATGTATAGCATTATAATCATTTATGTATATGATCTTATGATATGGCTATTGGGTGGTAAGGAAATGTTTGGTAATGATTAGCCATTGGAATGGCTAATCAAGATCATATTTGGTGTTATGTATATTTAATGTACTATCTAATCCATGGAAATTCATAAAAAGGTGAAATTTGCTCTAAAACAATATCATACAACAACAATGATGTGAGTTTGAAAAATCACTAAAAATAGTAGAGATAGAATTAAATGATAAATAAAATATGAATTTAATATTATTGAGTATATTTTCATATGGAAGAAATAAAACAGGTAAATGAGTTGTATTTTATGAGAAATTTGAGTTTTGGTGGAACAGGGTTAGAGCGATTTTTGAATCCCCTGTTCTGATTTGAGAAATTCACTAAAAATTGTAAAAAAACAATTATGAGTCATAATTTATATATATAGATGTCTTATTGAGTTTACTTTTAAGATAAACAAACGACATAGTCATCTGAATTTTGGACAGAGAGAAAAGTGATTCGTAGTGAACAGAGATCAGAGCAGTCGAACACTGAAACAGTGGAAAATTTAACTAATAAACTGTACTAATTGGCCTAACCAAAATTTCTGGAAAAAAATTAGTAAATATATATATGAGACTAGTTTCAAGGAAAATTTACAGATTTTAATTTCGAGTTTCGTAACTCGAGATATGATTTTTTTAGCGACTCTGACGTAGATGGGTAGTTTATGACGAAAGGTAAAATAAATTGTTTGAAATTGTTTAAGTGATAATTTAAGTCTGTTAATGCCTCGTGCTCGACTCTGGCGATGGTCTCGGGTAACGAGGTGTTACAGTTATAGCTTGTTTTCAATAAAATTAGAATAGTGGTTTTGGAACCACAACCTCGAAGTCAAGAAATTTATTATTATTATTATTTTACAGTCTACAACATGATAGAAATATCATATAAAAATTTCGTTGAGAAATTTTACCGTTTACATGCTTAATTTGATAAAAAGGACTAAATCGCGTAGAGTGCAAAAGTTGAGTTCTTATAGCTAAAGGTATTAAATAGCTATAGGGATTTTAAGTGGAAGTCCTTATATGGTAATTAGACCATTTATGAGTTAGTGGAAGATGTTGGCTTGGCAATTTTGAAATTTGGTTTAATTATTAAGGTTAATTTTGGAAATTAGTAATTATATGTTATAATAAATGAACCAAATGAAAAAGCTATCATCTTTTTATTGTATTCAACCAAATTTAAAAGGGGAGAAGCCATTGTTGAAGCTTAACTTTCGGCAACCGTAATTTCTTCAATTAGGTATGTATTTTTAATCCGTTTTTAACGATTTCTATGTTTTCAGGATCGTTATAGCTTAATCTAGCTAGCTCGAGGACTAATTTGTAAATTTGAAAAACTATTAGGGTTTTACCATTGATGCATGTATATGAGTTTTGATGTTTGATGATAGAAAATGAATGGTTTTTGTTAGATAAACAACTTTTGTAAAAGAATTTTAGATGAAATTATCAATTAGGGGCTAAATTAAAAAAATAAAAAATATTGTGTGGTGAAATTGTGAATTTATGAAATATATTGGTTGCTATTAATACGTATAAAAATTGGCTAAGCTTGGGTAAGGTTTAAATTGCATGAATTTCATTTTTCAAGCCTAGGAACTACAATGCAAACAAATTAAAAGCATAGGGGTAAAATGATAATTTTGTCAAAAATATGTGTTGGACTAAACTGAATGTGAAATATATTGAATTGGGTTAAAATTTATCTGTTTAGATCTAGTCAGACCTCTTACAGATTTAGATTGAGGCAAAGAGAAAATCTCGGATTAATCGCCTCCGTATCTATATATACTCATCAAGGTAAGTTCGTGTAATTAATGTAACACCATTTACCTGTATTCGACGATGGAACAGGGTACGAGGCGTTACTTAACATAAACTCACACAATCATACAAAACCGAGACATGAATTTTCATCCAAATTTAAAACTTTTCATTCACATGCATATCGTCCCTTATACAGGCCCACGAGGCCTAAAACATACATTGGGTGTGGTTCGGGACTAAACCGAGAACTTTGGAAACATTTGGAAGACTTAGAAAAATTTCCATGAAAACAGGGTCACATGCCCGTGTGGCTTGGGATACGCTCGTGTCCTCAGCCCGTGTAACTCTCCATTTATGACATCATCAACCAAAATAGGGTCACGCGGCCAAGTCACACGCCCGTATGCTGAGGCCGTATCCTTCACACGGCTGAGACACACGACTGTGTCTCTGGCTGTGTGTTTACTACTGGGCATTCTATTTTACCTAATTAAGGTGCAGGGGACACACGACCGGAATACTCGCGCATGGGGCAAATCGGTTGTTACACACCGCCTAGACACATTCCTGTGTGTCTACCCGTGTGGACAACTTTAAGGCTATTTTCCAAGCCTTTTGCCACCCTTAGGCACTCACATACTTAAACATATTTCATGGCACACAACATGTCACATTTTGACAATCAATCATTCCTAATCAAGACTAATTCATGCCCATGTAATGTCACTATTTCACATACTCAATTTAACAAGTTTACTTACTTAAGGCATTCCACACCAATTTCATATCCAATCAACATTATTAACCCACTCTCAATTCACATATTTAAACCATGATCATAGCAATACCAATTTTGTCATCATTCTTTCATCATACCCATATGTTATCTAACACCATCCATCATCATCAAGACTTTGACACATGCATGCATAATTAATTAGGTTTACAACCCAATAATTAATATGAGTCATATCTCATGGTCATATACAAAATGAATCACCAAATCATTATAAGCCATCACACTTGACCAAATTAATAATGATATAATTAATCAATAGACAAAGTCCCTATACATTCCATAAATTTAAAATACTTGTTTTCACTTATACCCAAATGATAGCTTGATAGTGTGATGGCATCTCCGGCGGTTTCCAACCCGAGCTAGCTAAATTAACTTATAAGAGATGGAAAAGGAAAGGGTAAGCTTTAAACCTTAATAAGTTCATATGCAAATAATAAACAACTGTTAACATTCATCTACTTTATCCATCCATAAGAATACTATTATTATAATTGGCATTAGATCTTAAGATTTCCACTTATTCGTTTGTAGTGCTTACTATTTTAACTCATAAACACCATTACATGCCTTGGCATTAGCCTAGCCACTATAGTTTCCCCATTATAATATATCACATTAATTAACAAATTATTTCCATCCTCTTAATCACATGCACATTATTTATGAGTAATCATAATTTCAGCGTATAGTTTAACCACCTTTCACTTGTTTAAGCTCGTATCTTACTATATTCTTATAATGACTTTATTCAGCAATTATGCCTGTATTTCCTTTCCTCATATCCAATGAAACACAATTTAAATAAATGAACCGTACTATATCACAAATCAATTAGGCTTACAAGCCTATCACATAATCCTTATCAAATCTTATCATGCATCCATTCATCAATATGTAGATCATTTGTCACAAGGATATAAATGTTTCATATGCATAACTTGTTCGTGTACATTTTTACCACATATTCATCATATACCAAATTCACTTCACATGAGTTCTGTGTACATACCTGTACCACTCGCAATATAGTCACATACTTTCACGTTCTTAACATACCCGTTGAAATACAATTTAAGCATATAAACATATTAGATCACATTTCAATTCGGCCCAAAAGCCTAACACGTAATCATCATTTATATTTATCATATATCCAACATCACAAGTATGTACACTATCAATCACAATGGATAGTAAACAATTATTTCCACAATAATCATGAATTTACAATCATAGGCTTATGTACATGCCTGTTCACCTGTAGTAATTTCATTCACATACTCATCTTAGATTTACCCGTTGAACACTCAGAATACTATTGGATACACGGAAAGCTCGCACATAAGTTTCACATTCGTAGCTAAAGCTACCTCATATCACATAATACATAAAAGCTCATTCTCGAGCTACCCACGGGTTTGCTCACACAAGCTATCAGGTACCCGCAACACATGCCGAACTACCTAGCCACCGGTACCACATACACATGTATCACATATCTCATGAGCTCATAAATCACATGATTCCTAGTGACATGTCACTCGTATCCTATTCTATTCCTAAGGTTCAAACGGGATTTTTCACACTTATCAGAACTTGTCAATTGTATCCATAGAATTAATCATTCATTCCACACATTAATGAAGCATTTAAAATATTTAAAATACAAACATAATAATGCATTATTCACATACGAACTTACCTCGACACCAAAATGGCAAAGAGAGACCTAACCGTCAATTACTCATTTTCCTCGTTCTAGGCCCGAATATCATTTTCTTTGATCTATAACATCACATTTAGCCCACTTATTAGTCACATTACTCAATGTGACCCAAAATTCATATTATGGAAAAATTACGTTTTTGCCCCTAAAGTTTGTCATAATTACACTTTTGCTTCTAGGCTCGTAAAATGAAATTTATTCAATTTCTTTAACATACAAGCATAGCCGAATCATTTTCATAACTATAAAAACCCACAATTTCCATTAAAACTCATTTTACTACATATTTTATAACTTTTACAATTTAGTCCTTTTGGACGTTTTCACCGAAAATCACTTAGTAAAAGTCATTTTTTACACATCAAACTTTCATAATCTACCATGAAACATCAAAACACATGTATGTCACACATGGGTAAATTTTTAACATCAAATCTAGCTCAAATAAATGGTAGAAATAGATAGATATTGTTGCGAGGATTTAAAAAACGTAAAAATCATTAAAAATGGGGCTAGAACAGACTTACAATCGAGCTTGGGAGCTTGAAAAACCCTAGCCATGGTTTCTCTATGAAATTTTCGACCAAGGTGTTGAAGATGGACAAAATTTGGCTTTTAATTTTGTTTTTAATTCATTTTAATAACTAAATGACCAAAATGCCCTTAATGAAAAACTTTGAAAACATGCCTAACCATGTCTATTTTTGTCCACCAACTTAACCAATGGTCTAATTACCATATAAGGACCTCCAATTTAAAATTTCATAACAATTGGACACCTCTAACATTTAGAACTTATCTTTTACACTTTTTACAATTTAGTCCTTTTGACTAAATTGAGTGCCCAAACGTCAAAATTTTTGAACGAGATTTTCACAAAATCATTCCGTGAAATTGTAGACCATAAAAACATAATAAAAATAAATTTTATTATGTCAGATTTGTGGTTTCATAACCATTGTTCTGACTAGGCCTAAAATCAGGCTATTACAATTAAATTAATTATTTATATGTTTTAATTGAATTATATGTATTTGATTTGTATAATTTCCATGTATAAGTACCGATCACATATTTGACGACGCACGACGATTACCGAGTCTCGTTTGAACCTTTGGAATTCGTAGGATACAAATGACACGTCATTAGGGATTACTGATTCTCAGCTCGTATGAGCTTACCGATTTGCAGCTCGTGAGAGCTTACCGATTCTCAGCTCGTATGAGATTATTGATTTATAGCTCATGAGAGCATACTGATTCATAGCTCATATGAGCATACATGTATAGGAATTGACGGATTATAGTTTAACACACTATGTGTGAGCTATCCCGAGTACCCAACGATATTCTAAATGGTTAAACGAGCAATGTTATGTTACGAGATGATATGAGTTCAATACGAACTACTACAGGTATTTACATGAAATATATGGAAATTGTTTTACATGATATATAGAGAAATGGTATGGATGTTACATGTATATGGAAACTTGATTAATTGTTGAGCTCATCCATGACCATTGATTCATATAAGAATTTACATGCCTAACATGGTTGGTGTATATGTGCATAGGCTTTTGGCCAAGTTGTGTCGGGATATGCTTTGTTACTTACCTATTATTTGACTAATGGTAAGTTAAATTTCATGTTATACGAACTTACTAAGCTTAAATGCTTACTATGTGTATTTTACTATGTTTTATAATGAATCGAAAGTTCGTTTGGGCTGGAAGCTTGTCGGAGCTATATCACACTATCCACTGGCTCTTTTGGTACATTCGGTTAGTTTAATTTTAGTTATAATGACATGTGTAGGTTATTTTTGTAACACCCCTTACCCGTATCCGATGCCAAGACAGGGTACGAGGCATTACCGAACTTAAGCAGAACCAAACATATAGAACTGGACCACAAAATTTCATTCAACTAAAATCAATCAATTAAGGTCAATTTGTCCCTATTATGGACCTACGAGGCCCAAAACATGCATTCTTGGTGGGTCGGGACTAAACCAAGGACTCACAAAAATTCTAAGAAAATTTCTAGGTTAAAGCCTCACACGCCCGTGTGGAGGCAATGCACATGCCCGTGTGCTTGGGGACACGCCCATGTCCCACACCTGTGTGGAATTATTGGTTTTATTTTCTAATTTGAACCTACAGGGGTTTTCACACGGCTGAGCACACGCTCGTGTCCTTGGCCCATGTTCTTCACAAGGCTAGGGACACGCTCGTATGGTGGCCTGAGTGATTTTAGCAAGCATTCTGTTTATGATGTCATCATACAAATCTGAGGCACACAGCTAACCACACACTCGTGGCAAGAGGCCGTGTCTTTCACATGGTTGAGACACACGGCCGTGTCTCTGCCCGTGTGTTTCCAACCATGCATGTTAACCTAAAATTCAAGGTGCAAGGGACACACGGCCGAACGACACGCCCATAGGGCTAACCGTGTGTCACACACAGCCTAGACACATGCCCATGTGTCTACTCGTTTGACCAGTTCGAGGCTACTCTCCAAGCCATTGGTCACCCTTAAACAATCATTCACCCTTAAACAATCATACACTTCCATATGTTCAATGGCATATCCCATGATAAATTTGGACACTTAAACATGCAACATTATAGCATCACTATGACTCCTTTTTCATACTAGTCCCTTAGTATTCACACAAACTTATCTTTTAGTCATTCCACACCAATTTCATGGTTTACCATATTCCTTATTATCAATCCATTACGAGTGCTAAATCATGCAACCACATACTAGCAAATGAATAGTCATCCATCAAACCAACACATACACATCTTAGTATGCATGTAAAGATAAACTTAGGGGTACATCCCAATCATTAATATGGACCATATCACTTGGCCACATACAAAATAATCAATGCCCAAATGAGTCATTATACTTGGCTACTTCAACATGACACATATACACAAAATAGACAAGTTTCCTATACATGCCATGACCAAAATAATTGAACCCTTTTTCTTTTATACCCCAAATCCTTGAAGATAGTGTGATCCGAGCTCCAACGTTTCCTGATCCTTCGAACTAGCTTGACGTTTCTAAAGGGAATGGAAAAGAGAGGAGGGTAAGCTATAAAGTTTAGTAAGTACACATACAAATAATCTACATTTTGCAACTATTGAATAACTAAGCATAACTGCTTATCCATTACGATACTTTTCATTATCACAGAATCACGTGCTGCTCTCAACAGGGCTACTTAAAGAGCTAAGACAGTATCCAAACAAAACTCAGGATACCCAGCACCCGGAACCTAGCATGTATCACATATTAAATGAGCTCATAACACACATGACTATCCTAGTGACATGTCACTTGTATCCTCAACTATTCCTAAGGTTCAAACGGGATTTTAGATTTCCAGACCGTTACCAAACGTACTCACACAATGGTTTCTTTCACATGGCCAACGTCTCTTAATCATATAGCAAAACATCAAAACATGTTATATTGTCAATATAGCCAAATAAGCATATTAAGCATACATATATCAATAAATCATTTAATGAAAATAATTAATGTATTTATTTGCATATGTACTTACCTCGGTACATATATCAATAAACCTCGTAAACCTTGTTCTTTCCCAGATCAAGGCCTGTATCTCAATTTTCTTGTCTATAATACCAAATTTAGCCTGTTTAAGACATACATTACTTAAAAAGACCCAAAATTCATACTTGGGTAAAATTACTATTTTACCCCTAAACTTTCATATATTTGCAATGTAGTCCCTAGGCTCGAATAATACAATGTAAGGGATTTTTTAGTTACCTAAGCGTAGCTGAACATTTATTATGTTCATAACAGCCCATATTTTTCCTTCATTTCACATTTTCTATCCCTTTTCTACAACTTTTACAAAAAATGCCCTTTCCATGAAAATCTACTTAGTAAAAGTTGTTTACCATCCTTTAAACTCTCATATCCTTCCATAAATCATCAAAACATAAGCTTCTCATGCATGGGTAAATTTCTAAACATGAACCCTAGCATGAAATATGTGTAGAAATAAAGAGGGCATGTGACACCCCTAATTTGACCCTAGTCGGAAAGTGGTTTCGGGACCACAAAACCGATTTACAAAAATTATTAATTGTTATATTCTATGCTTATTATTTGTGAATAAGTATGTGTGAAAATTTCATGCTTTAATTTTGTCATTTGGATGTGAAATTTAGCTAAAAAAGGCATATTTGAGAAACTTTAAAAATATGATAGGCAAATGTCCAAGTGATTAAAATGTTGAACTATTAAAGTTGTGGGTTTGCATGTCAAAGTACCCAAAATTTGACTAGTGGCCGGCCATGCTATGGGTTAAAATGTATTATAAACATTTTATGTTAGTGTTTTATGTTAGAATTAATAAAATAAAGAACATGGGTAATAAAATAATAGTGGTTAGTAGGGAAGAAACAAAAAATTAGCTAGGTTGCTCCTCCATTGCCGTGAATTGAAGGAAGAAGAAGAGGGGAAGTTCGGCCAAGGTGGTTCTTGAGATTAAGGTATGTTCAATGTTGCTTTTGGAGGTTTACACATCCTTTGAAGGGTTAGCCTACTTCTATTTATCTCATGGATGAAATTGGAGTTGTTGGAGAGTTAGGATTCGGCTAAGAGGCTTCAAAATTTTAGTTGATGCCTTGATACTACTATCATGTTAGCTATATGGATGTGTTAAGTTACTTGAAATGTTAGATAAATTTGAACTCCCTACCAAATTCTTTAGGCAACCCATGTTAGAAATTTCGGTATTGAGATGTCTAGATCTTTCGGCCATTGTAGCTATGGAGGAATAAAGTTTTGTTTCTTGTTAAATTGGATGAATCTTGTTGTATGAGTGCTTGAACAAACTATGATTAAATGGATGCATAGATTCAAAGTGGGAAGAAATGGGCTATTATATTTGATGCTAATGCCGAATATGAAGATGATGAACTTGAATAAATAATATTCAGCTAGCATGATAAGTTATGAAATATTAAGTAGATGATATAATTGATTGATGAAGTGGCTAATAGGGATTTTTAATGAAATTTTGCCAAGGCTGAATGTGCATATAAGTAAGCGGAGTTATGTTATAATAGAACTAAGTGTGGCTAGTAAAGCCTATTTAGTTTTCTTGCTATGTTTGACCATAAATATGATACATATTGAAATCTATTGTTTTAGATATAGATTAAATGATATGTGATTGCCAAATGTGATTGTTAAGTGAATAATATTAGTTAAGTACTTAAGCAAATCTATTGTTTTACTTAAGCTTAAGAGCAAAGAGGATCAAAGTCGGATAGGGGAAAAGAGGAAGTAAACGAATAGCCGTGGATATCTAGTCGTCGACCACTTTCGAGGTAAGTTTTAGGTGATTAAACATTGAGTAAATTCAATCATAATAGAACCTAATGAATTGATTTAATAAGATATGATGTGGCCATGATATGTTTTAAACTCAAATGGTAAGTTCATAAGTGTTTGGACTTGGAAATTTAAGAGCAAATTGTAATAATTTGCTTAGGACAACAGCAGTAATGTGATTTTAGAAAATCACCATAAATTGTTGGCGTGGAATTATAGGCTGAATAAAATATGTAATGAAAGCTTAATTAGTCTAGTTCCTTATAAAAGAGGCCGTGTGAGCAAAGAAATTTCCTATAAAGAGATATTTAAAGTTGTGTGAGACGGTGTCGAATGCCTCCAAATCCCTCGCTCGCTTTTTAGAAAATCGTTATAATTTGCACAAAAATGGTTATAAGGTAAATATATTCTTAGACTCCTTAATGAGTCTAGTTTCAAATGAAATTGAATATAACACATTTTGAATTCAGTACAATGAGAAATCTGATTCAGTAGTGAAGAGTGGTCGATTAGTCGAACAAAGTGAAACAGGGAAAACTTTAAGAAAAATCTGGTATTGATTGGCGCACCTAAAATTCTAAAAATTTTATGGATGAAAGATAAATGAGTCTATATTCGGGAAAATTAACGGCAATTGATTTTGAGTTTTGTAACTCCGATTATAAACAATTTAGTGACTGTTGCTCGGAAAACCGCTTGTAGTGAATATGTGATTTTGTTGTAAACTTTGATGAAACTATTTGAATTGCTTATAAGCTATTGCTGAAATTGATGTACAAGAAAAATATGAAATATGTATGAGATATATATATGTGATAAGGCCGAATGGCCATTGTGATGAATGTGAAAGTGCATATATGTGATAAGGCCTAATGGCCGATGTGATGAACGTGAAAGTGTATATATGTGATAAGGCCTAATGGCCGATGTGATGAATGTGAAAGTGTATATATGTGACAAGGCCGAATGGCCAATGTGATGAATGTGAAAGTGCATATATGAGATAAGGCCTAATGGCCGATGTGATGAATGTGAAAGTGTATATATGTGACAAGGCCTAATGGCCGATGTGATGAATGTGAAAGTGTATATATGTGACAAGGCCTAATGGCCGATGTGATGAATGTGAAAGTGTATATATGTGATAAGGCCGAATGGCCAATGTGATGAATGTGAAAGTGCATATATGAGATAAGGCCTAATGGCCGATGTGATGAATGTGATAGTGTATATATGTGACAAGGCCTAATGGCCCATGTGATGAATGTGAAAGTGTATATATGTGATAAGGCCGAATGGCCAATGTGATGAATGTGAAAGTGCATATATGAGATAAGGCCGAGTGGCCAATGTGATGGATGTGAAAGTGTATATATGTGACAAGGCCTAATGGCCCATGTGATGAATGTGAAAGTGCATATATGTGATAAGGCCGAATGGCCAATGTGATGAATGTGAAAGTGTATATATGTGATAAGGCCGAGTGGCCAATGTGATGGATGTGAAAGTGTATAAATGTGATAAGTCCCGAAGGTCATTTGTGTCAGTACTATATCCGGGTTAAAACCCCGCAGCTTTATGCGAGAATATTATCTGATTAATGTCCGTAAGCTCGGTGTTTCGTACTATATCCGAGCTCTAAAGAGTCGATGACTACGTGTGGAGATTATGTCAGGTAAGACCGATGACCACGGTGGAGATTTTGTCCGGTAAGACCGAACTAAAGGTTTCATTGAAGATTCGAGTAAAGCGTAAGATTATACGACTTCACAGTAACAATTGGTAATAAATACATTCAATGCGTTAAGTTGGTCAGGTATGTATTTTGAGATTATATTTAAGCTTGATTTGGACTAAATCACAAGGTCGTTATATGATGCATATGTGAGTAAAGTAATAAGACTGTTCTATGATTATTGTGCATTTGGTCGATGTGGAAAGTTAGGTGAAAATATGTAATGTACCTATGTTTACAAGAGATCACTATCAAGTGAGAATTTATCTTCCTATTATATATGATGAGATGTGCATATTCGGTAAAGGGATGGTATGCCCGAAGGAAGAGTGAAATAAAAATACGAACAACTATGTTATAATTTGGTTGTTATCTATTGACACTGCTTAAAACTTACTAAGCATTGTAATGCTTACTCCGTTTACTTTGTTTCCTCTGTTTTATAGATCTCATTTGGAAGCTACTGTGCTCGGGTCTCGTCAAGAACTAGTCACACTATCACTATCCTTTGTTTGGTACTGCTATGTTTTGGATTATCTTATGGCATGTATAGAATAGACTAGTAGTGGGAGGATATTTTGGTTAATGTATATAAGCCATGCGAAAATGGCTTTAAGTATACTTTGATCATAACATTATAATCATTTTGTATGTCATCCGTCGAGAGGTATGGAAATGTTGGTAACGGTTAGTCATGGGAATGGTTATTCATGATCACTTTTGGTATATGTATGACAAACTCTAGTTGATCCACGGAGGATCATGAGATAGGTAAAGTTTACCTTAAAAAAATTGATGCCGGCAGCAGCAGTGATGTGAATGTAAAAAATCTCTAAAAATAGTAGGAATGGAATTAAATAGCTAATAAATTATGTAAACGAACCTTGACAAGTCTATTTTCATAGGAAAGTAACGAAACGACTATATGAATAGTATGTTAAGAGATATTAAAGTCTTCGTGAGACGGGGCCAGAACGGTTTCTGGAGTCCCTGTTCCGACTTTGGAAATTCATTATAAATTAACCAGAGACATTTATAAGTCATGCCATATATGTATAGATTCCTTTTTGAGTCTAGTTTCTATAGAAACAAACGGCATCAGTATTGAAGCCCTGTACAGGGAGATATCCGAACCGTAATGCATGAAGGTCAGTGTAGTCGCACCCTGTAACAGGGGAGACTTTAACTAATAAACTGTACTAATTGGCCCGACCAAAAATCCTAGAAAAAAATCTATAGATGGGCATATGAGTCTAGTTTCAGGAAAAAATTTACGAAACTGATTTTCGAGTTTTGGAACTCAAGATATGATTTTTAAAGTGACAGTGACGCAGTTAGCCAATTGCCTGGAAATATTTAAAATGGACTGTGAAAGCAAGTGATTTAAGTATGCAAACCCCTCGTGTCTGACTCCGGTAACTGTCTCGGGTACGGGGTGTTACAATTTTATTGGTATCAGAGCTATGGTTTAGTCGATTCTAGGACTAACGTAGCACGCGTGAGTCTATTTATACATGCCATAAAGTGATAAAATGATAGTGTGATGATTTTGACTATTAAAATGTGTTTGTTGTATTGTAATGAATCTTGATCCTGATCGAGCTGTAGCAAGCTTCTGACTATGAGAATTTGCGATATAACTTCACTTAGATATGCCTAAATTATTAAGTTGATCAGGTACGTATCATGTACTCGTATTTGAATTTCGATTTGGATTGAATTAAAAGGGTATAAGTGATGCAATTTTGAAAGAGTGTTATGACTATAAATGTGATTTTTGTATGTGGCTATGGAACTGGAAGTTGAATGGTCGATAAGCATGTTGTGTTTGTATTCAAGTAATGTAAATGATATACAAATGTGTATTGCTATATGTATATGTACATGAGCATTGAGTGTGATATATCCGGGCTAAATCCCGAAGAGCATTCGTGCTAGTGATGTATCCGGACTAAGTTCCGAAGAGCGTTCATGCTAGTGATGTATCCGGACTAAGTTCCGAAGAGCGTTCGTGCTAGTGATGTATCCGGACTAAGTTCCGAAGAGCATTCGTGCTAGTGATGTATCCGGACTAAGTTCCGAAGAGCGTTCGTGCTAGTGATGTAACCGGACTAAGTCCCGAAGAGCATTCGTGCTAGTGATGTATCCGGGCTAGGTCCCGAAGAGCAATCATGCTGGTGACGTGTATTCGGGCCTTCGTGCCTAGTAGGCTTCGTGCCGATAATTTGAGCAAAGTTTAAGTGTTCATTACTATACGAATTCAAATTTTAAATGAGATGATATGTTTAAAAGTGTACATACATGATGTTTATCGACTTGGTTAAGTCATTTCAATGTGTAATAACGAATGAATAAGAGCACTATGTGTGTGAATGATTAGAGCCACTGTGTGTGTGCGAATTCCTTTAACCGAGCACTATGAGTGCGAGATCGATCAGTGGGCACTAAGTGTGTGATGTGGAATTCATGTAAAACCTCGTCTGGGACGAAGGCATTGATTTGAGATAGTGTGTAAGACCATGTCTGGGACATGGCATCGGCTCGATATGTGAGAATATGTAAGACCATATCTAGGATATGGCATTGTAAGAGCTATATGTGCTTAATGAGTACCCGTAATGATTTCGAATGATTCAACGGGTATATTTAAGATGATAAATAAAGTAAGATCAGAATAAGTGATACAGGTATGTACGGAGGGTATGTGAAAATCAAATGAAAGTAAAAATTTATGAGTTCATATTGTATTATGTTATGTATTCCAAATAAGTGAATACGTAAAAAGATGGTGGATATCTTGTTAGAAATGAATTCATATTATAAATGTGTTATGGATTTAGTCTATGGGATGCTCGGTATATGAAGTCATATGTGTTATTGCTAAATGACCCCTATTTTTTTTGTTAACCATGTTCAAGAAATTATTTCGATTAAGTTCGACATGTGGAAGTCTGTAAGAATTTTTGATGAATGCTGATAATTTTGGATATATGGGTTATGTGCTAAAATAAATCCCATGCCGGTGTACTATACGAGGCTTTAGGCCTAATCGACTGTATGCGAGTAGCGTTAACGGTGATTGAATGTGCTGAATGAATTAAATGTTCAGGTATGTGGAAGTTGATATTCTGTCGGAAATAAGTTAAGTTGAATATTGAGATACGATGGAGTTATAAAGGATATTTATTGGGATGTTTGAGTATATGTGCATTTTCGGTCAGGTTATAACTTATACATGAATGAAAATGTGGGTTACGAATGTGTGAGTTGATGATACGAATTATACATGTTAATATGTGCTTTATATTTGTTTGAAATGCAATTGTGAATTAAATTAAGTGAATTTTTGCTTATGAAATCAAGGAAATGAGATATATGTGCATACTTGTAGAACTGTTTATGTATTTGTTTTAAGATAAGAAAATGATTTTATAGATCGATGCGAAATCAATAATGAATTACAATTGCTATAAATAAGCTAATGTCTTTGTGGATATAATTCAATAAGAGGACGTTATCCTAACCTATGCATCGGTGGAAATTTTCGGGGATGAAAATCCCTAAAGGGGGGGGAGAGTTGTGACACCCCTAATTTGACCCTAGTCGGAAAGTGGTTTCGGGACCACAAAACTGAGTTACAAAAATTATTAATTGTTATATTCTATGCTTATTATTTGTGAATAAGTATGTGTGAAAATTTCATGCTTTAATTTTGTCATTTGGATGTGAAATTTAGCTAAAAAGGGTATATTTGAGAAACTTTAAAAATATGATAGGCAAATATCCAAGTGACTAAAATGTTGAACTATTAAAGTTGTGGGTTTGCATGTCAAAGTACCCAAAATTTGACTAGTGGCCGGCCATGCTATGGGTTAAAATGTATTATAAACATTTTATGTTAGTGTTTTATGTTAGAATTAATAAAATAAAGAACATGGGTAATAAAATAATAGTGGTTAGTAGGGGAGAAACAAAAAATTAGCTAGGTTGCTCCTCCATTGCCGTGAATTGAAGGAAGAAGAAGAGGGGAAGTTCGGCCAAGGTGGTTCTTGAGATTAAGGTATGTTCAATGTTGCTTTTGGAGGTTTACATATCCTTTGGAGGGTTAGCCTACTTCTATTTATCTCATGGATGAAATTGGAGTTGTTGGAGAGTTAGGATTCATCTAAGAGGCTTCAAAATTTTAGTTGATGCCTTGATACTACTAGCATGTTAGCTATATGGATGTGTTAAGTTACTTGAAATGTTAGATAAATTTGAACTCCCTACCAAATTCTTTAGGCAACCCATGTTAGAAATTTCGGTATTGAGATGTCTAGATCTTTCGGCCATTGTAGCTATGGAGGAATAAAGTTTTGTTTCTTGTTAAATTGGATGAATCTTGTTGTATGAGTGCTTGAACAAACTATGATTAAATGGATGCATAGATTCAAAGTGGGAAGAAATGGTCTATTATATTTGATGCTAATGCCGAATATGAAGATGATGAACTTGAATAAATAATATTCAGCTAGCATGATAAGTTATGAAATATTAAGTAGATGATATAATTGATTGATGAAGTGGCTAATAGGGATTTTTAATGAAATTTTTCCAAGGCCGAATGTGCATATAAGTAAGTGGAGTTATGTTATAATAGAACTAAGTGTGGCTAGTAAAGCCTATTTAGTTTTCTTGCTATGTTTGACCATAAATATGATACATATTGAAATCTATTGTTTTAGATATAGATTAAATGATATGTGATTGCCAAATGTGATTGTTAAGTGAATAATATTAGTTAAGTACTTAAGCAAATCTATTGTTTTACTTAAGCTTAAGAGCAAAGAGGATCAAAGTCGGATAGGGGAAAAGAGGAATTAAACGAATAGCCGTGGATATCTAGTCGTCGACCACTTTCGAGGTAAGTTTTAGGTGATTAAACGTTGAGTAAATTCAATCATAATAGAACCTAATGAATTGATTTAATAAGATATGATGTGGCCATGATATGTTTTAAACTCAAATGGTAAGTTCATAAGTGTTTGGACTTGGAAATTTAAGAGCAAATTGTAATAATTTGCTTAGGACAGCAGCAGTAATGTGATTTTAGAAAATCACCATAAATTGTTGGTGTGGAATTATAGGCTGAATAAAATATGTAATCAAAGCTTAATTAGTCTAGTTCCTTATAAAAGAGGCCGTGTGAGCAAAGAAATTTCCTATAAAGAGATATTTAAAGTTGTGTGAGAGGGTGTCAGAATGCCTCCGAAATCCCCTGTTCTGTTTTTAGAAAATCGTTATAATTTGCACAAAAATGGTTATAAGGTAAAATTTATATTCATAGACTCCTTAATGAGTCTAGTTTCAAATGAAATTGAATATAACACATTTTGAATTCAGTACAATGAGAAATCTGATTCGTAGTGAGGAGTGGTCAGATTAGTCGAACAGTGAAACAGGGGAAAACTTTAAGAAAAATCTGGTATTGATTGGCCACACCTAAAATTCTGAAAATTTTATGGATGAAAGATAAATGAGTCTATATTCGGGGAAAATTAACGGCAATTGATTTTGAGTTTTGTAACTCCAGTTATAAACAATTTAGTGACTGTTGCTCAAGAAAACTGCTTGTAGTGAATATGTGATTTTGTTGTAAACTTTGATGAAACTATTTGAGTTACTTATAAGCTATTGCTGAAATTGATGTACAAGAAAAATATGAAATATGTATGAGATATATATATGTTATAAGGCCGAATGGCCAATGTGATGAATGTGAAAGTGCATATATGTGATAAGGCCTAATGGCCGATGTGATGAACGTGAAAGTGTATATATGTGATAAGGCCTAATGGCCGATGTGATGAAGGTGAAAGTGTATATATGTGATAAGGCCTAATGGCCGATGTGATGAAGGTGAAAGTGTATATATGTGATAAGGCCTAATGGCCGATGTGATGAATGTGAAAGTGTATATATGTGACAAGGCCTAATGGCCGATGTGATGAATGTGAAAGTGTATATATGTGACAAGGCCTAATGGTCGATGTGATGAATGTGAAAGTGTATATATGTGACAAGGCCGAATGGCCAATGTGATGAATGTGAAAGTGCATATATGAGATAAGGCCTAATGACCGATGTGATGAATGTGAAAGTGTATATATGTGACAAGGCCTAATGGCCGATGTGATGAATGTGAAAGTGTATATATGTGATAATGCCGAATGGCCAATGTGATGAATGTGAAAGTGCATATATGAGATAAGGCCTAATGGCCGATGTGATGAATGTGAAAGTGTATATATGTGACAATGCCTAATGGCCCATGTGATGAATGTGAAAGTGTATATATGTGATAAGGCCGAATGGCCAATGTGATGAATGTGAAAGTGCATATATGAGATAAGGCCGAGTGGCCAATGTGATGGATGTGAAAGTGTATATATGTGACAAGGCCTAATGGCCCATGTGATGAATGTGAAAGTGCATATATGTGATAAGGCTGAATGGCCAATGTGATGAATGTGAAAGTGTATATATGTGATAAGGCCGAGTGGCCAATGTGATGGATGTGAAAGTGTATAAATGTGATAAGTCCCGAAGGGCATTTGTGTCAGGACTATATCCGGGTTAAAACCCCGCAGCTTTATGCGAGAATATTATCCTGATTAATGTTCAGAAGCTCCGTGCTCGTATTTATATCCGAGCTCTAAAGACCCGATGACTACGTGTGGAGATTATGTCCGGTAAGACCCGATGACCACGGTGGAGATTTTGTCCGGTAAGCCCGAACTAAAGGTTTCATTGAAGATTCGAGTAAAGCATAAGATTATACGACTTCACAGAACAATTGGTAATAAATACATTCAATGCGTTAAGTTGGTCGGTATGTATTTTGAGATTATATTTAAGCTTGATTTGGACTAAATCACAAGGTCGTTATATGATGCATATGTGAGTAAAGTAATAAGACGTTCTATGATTATTGTGCATTTGGTCGATGTGGAAAGTTAGGTGAAAATATGTAATGTACCTATGTTTACAAGAGATCACTATCAAGTGAGAATTTATCGCCTATTATATATGATGAGATGTGCATATTCGGTAAAGGGATGGTATGCCCGAAGGAAGAGTGAAATAAAATACGAACAACTATGTTATAATTTGGTTGTTATCTATTGACACCGCTTAAAACTTACTAAGCATTGTAATGCTTACTCCGCTTACTTTGTTTCCTCTGTTTTATAGATCTCATTTGGAAGCTACAGGCTCGGGGATCGTCAGCAACTAGTCACACTATCACTATCCTTTGTTTGGTATCGCTATGTTTTGGATTATCTTATGGCATGTATAGAATAGACTAGTAGTGGGAGGATATTTTGGTTAATGTATATAAGCCATGCGAAAATGGCTTTAAGTATACTTTGATCATAGCATTATAATTATTTTGTATGTCGTCCGTCGAGAGGTATGGAAATGTTGGTAACGGTTAGTCATGGGAATGGTTATTCATGATCACTTTTGGTATATGTATGACAAACTCTAGTTGATCCATGGAGGATCATGAGATAGGTAAAGTTTACCTTAAAAAAATTGATGCCGGCAGCAGCAGTGATGTGAATGTGAAAAATCTCTAAAAATAGTAGGAATGGAATTAAATAGCGAATAAATTATGTAAACGAACCTTGATGAGTCTATTTTCATAGGAAAGTAACGAAACGGTCATATGGACAGTATATTAAGAGATATTTAAGTCTTCGTGAGACGGGGCCAGAACGGTTTCTGGAGTCCCTGTTCCAACTTTGGAAATTCATTATAAATTAACCAGAGACATTTAGAAGTCATGCCATATATGTATAGATTCCTTTTTGAGTGTAGTTTCTATACAAACAAACGGCATCAGTATTGAAGCCCTGTACAGGGAGATATCCAAATCGTAATGCATGAAGGTCAGTGTAGTCGCACCCTGTAACAGGGGAGATTTTAACTAATAAACTGTACTAATTGGCCCGACCAAAAATCCTAGAAAAAAATCTGTAGATGGGCATATGAGTCTAGTTTCAGGAAAAAATTTACGAAACTGATTTTCGAGTTTTGGAACTCAAGATATGATTTTTAAAGTGACAGTGACGCAGTTAGCCAACTGCCTGAAAATATTTAAAATGGACTGTGAAAGCAAGTGATTTAAGTCTGCAAACCCCTCGTGTCCGACTCAGGCAACGGTCTCGGGTACGGGGTGTTACAGGGCAAGTTATCGGGATTTCAAAAATACTAAGAACATTACAAACGGGGCCTGAGAGCACTTACTATTTAGCTTGGAAAGCTTTAAAACCCTAGTTATGGAGAACCCTAATTTTCGGCAGCAACATGGAGAGAATACGCTAATTTTTGGCTTATTTTCCCATTTTATTTCATTTATAAACCAAATGATCAAAATGCCTTTAATGCCTTTCCTTCAAATTTTTCCATACAAGCCCATTTTGTACAAAAACTTAGAAATTGGGCAAATTGCTCTTTAAGACCTCCTAATTAATAATCCAAAGCAATTTCATACAAATTGCTTCTAGAAAACAAATTTTGCAACTTATTCAATTTAGTCCCTAATTTCTAATTGGACACCTTATACTTAGAATTTCTTCATGAAACTTTAACACATGCATATATTCATATTCTAAACCTCATAACAATCATAAAATAAATATTTTAACATCGAATTTGTGGTCTTAAAACTACTATTTCCACTAAGCCCTATTTTGGGATGTTACAGTTCTCCCCCCTTAGGGACTTTCATCTTCGAAAGTCTTACCAGTAAACAGGTTCGGATATTGACTCCTCAAAGTGTCTTCTAGTTCCCAAATGGCTTCTTTAACCCCATGTCTATTCCACAGTACCTTCACAAAGGAAATACTTTTTTTTCTTTAGTTGCTTAACTTCCTTGGCCAAAATCTTAACCGATTCCTCACTGTACGTCATGTTTGGTTGAATTTCAACCTCTGTCGAGGTAATCAAATGCAAGGGGTCTGATCTATATTGACATAACATGGATACATGAAAAACGTCATGGATCTTTTCCAACCCTGATGGCAGAGCTAAGCGATAGGCAATTGATCCTATTCTCTCGATAATCTCATAAGGCCCAATAAAAAAAGGACTTAATTTGCCTTTTCTACCGAATCTTAAAACCTTTTTCCAGGGTGATACCTTCAAGAATACCTTATCACCCATTTGATACTCAATTTCTTTCCTTTTTAAATCTGCATACGATTTCTGTCTGTCTGACGCCACTTTCAAATAATCTTGAATCACCTTAACTTTTTCCTCGGTTTTTTGATCAAATCAACTAAAAAATTTTACTTTCCTTAAGCTCTGTCCAATACAAGGGAGTTCAACATTTCGGCCGTATAATGCCTCATAAGGCGCCATCCTTAAACTAGACTGATAACTGTTATTATAAGCAAATTCAACCAAAGGTAGATAATTTTCCCAACTACCTTGAAACTCGAGAACACAACATCTAAGCATATCTTCAAGTATCTCGATTATTCTCTCGGATTGTCCATCAGTCTGTGGGTAGAAAGCAATACTAAAATTTAGGTTCATTCCAAAAGTCGCTTACAACTTTTTCCAAAATCGTGATGTAAATCTCGGATCTCTATCTCAAATAATCGACAATGGCACACCATGAAGTCTAACAATCTCTGAAATATACAAATCGGATAACTTATCTAGAAAAAAATCTGTGCGTACTGGTATAAAATGAGCCGACTTAGTCAATTTGTCGACTATCACCCAAATAGTATCTTTCTTTCTCGGAGTCACTAGCAATCAAGTTACGAAATCCATAGTGATCCTATCCCATTTCCACTTAGGGACCATAATAGGTTGAAGTAGACTAGAGGGTACTTGATGTTCACCTTTAACCTGTTGACAAATCAAACATCTTGTTACAAACTCTAAGATATTTATTTTCATGCCATTCCACCAATAAACTTTCTTCAAGTCATTGTACATCTTGGTACTTCCCGGATGAACTGACATACGACTGTTATGTTCCTCTTGTAAAATAGTCTGGATCAACTCAGTATCATTCGAAACACAGATTCTTCCCTGAAATCTCAAGCATCCCTCAGAGTCAATCTGAAAGTCGGGTTCAATGGTTGCTTCACACTGAACTTTCTTAGCTTGTAATTTTTCATCAGATTTCTAAGCTTCACAAATCTGATAGAGAAGAGGCTTCCTGCTCAAAGCGTTGGCGACCATGTTCGCCTTTCCCGGATGATAATCAATTATAAGCTCATAATCTTTCAACAATTCCAATCATCTCTGTTGCCTTAAATTTAAATCTTTTTGAGTCTTTAAGTACTTGAGGCTCTTATGATCGGTATGGACATAACATTTTTCTCCGAACAAATAAGGACGCCAAATCTTAAAGGCAAACACTATGGCAGCCAATTCCAAATCATGAGTCGAATAATTCTTCTAATGGGGCTTTAGTTGTCTCGAAGCATAGACTACAACCTTTCCTTCTTACATAAGCACACAACCTAGTCCATTCAAGGACGCATCGCTGTAGATTACAAATTCTTTCCCTGGTTCCGGTTGTACTAGCACTGGCGTTTCGGTGAATAGCATTTTCAACTTTTCAAAGCTTTGTTGGCACTTTTGTGTCCATTCAAACTTAATATCCTTTTTCAGCAGTCTCGTCATAGGAGTGGCTATCATAGAAAATCCTTTTACAAACCTTCGATAATAACAGGCTAAGCCCAAAAAGCTCCTAACTTCAGTTACATTCCTTGGAGGCTTCCATTCAACAATGGCAGAAATTTTACTAGGATCAACCCGAATACCATCACTGGAAACAATGTGGCCTAAAAACCCAACTTTCTGAAGCCAAAACTAACTTTTACTAAACTTGGCATATAATTGCTTATCCCTCAAAGTCTGCAAAACGATCCTCAGATGTTCGGCATGCTTTGTCTCAACTCGGAATAATCCTTGATAAAGTGGTCTTGAGAACCACATATATAACACGTCCCATCATTCCTACTGTATGAGCCTGGATGACGTCGTTCACAGTATTCGCACTCGGGTCGACAAGGTTTAGCATCTCATATGCTAGCTACAGATGTAGCCTGAGTATGAAAACCTAAACTTTACTTCTTACGATTTCCATGGGAGCGTCCTGTCGATGCATAAGAACGAGAATACGCATCTTTAGATTTCTTAGATTGAGTTGGGGCCGATCTGCTCATCATTCTCTGTCAGGTATCTTTAGCTTCCGACTCAGCTTTCTTTTTCTCCTTTGTCAATTCTTCAGCCTTACATGTCTGCTCAACGAGCATAACAAACTCCTTTAGTTCAAGGATGCCTACTAACACTCCGATATCCTCATTAAGTCCGTCCTCAAACCTCCTACACATCTTAGCCTTAGTGGGCACACACTCTCAGGCATACTTACTAAGCCGGACGAACTCTCACTCATATTCGGTAACCGACATGTGACCCTACTTAAGTTTAAGGAATTCTTTACGTTTCTGGTCGATAAACCTTTCGCTAATATACTTCTTCTGGAATTCCTCCTAGAAGAAGTTCCAAGTAACTGCCTCTTTAGGCACAACAGAAATCAAAGTCTTCCACCAATGGTAGGCATCATCCCTCAACAATGAAATAGCACACTTCAAACATTCTTCAGGTGTACAAGACAGTTCCTCGAACACCAGAATAGAATTCTCGAGCGAAAACTCGGCTCTCTCAGCATCATCCTCAGTGATAGCTCTAAACTCCTCTTCTCCTTGTTTCCGAATCTTACCCACAAGAGTTTTAGAAAATCTCATAAAATCTATACCTCGGGGCATCACAGGTACAAGCTGAGGGTTCGGAGGGGTGGAAGAGGTTGTGTCTGAGCGGTTGGGTTCGCATGGACGAACTCAGCATACCAATCATTAATCATTTGGAAAAAGGCCTCTCTAGCCTCCCCCCTTGGCTCACAGTTATGGGTCTACTCTCTTCACGCACCATCCCTTAAGAGGGGGCTGGTGAATTGCTTTCTACGTCATCTGCTACAGCTCGGTCAGGATCCATTACTATATGAAAAACACGATTTAATATCGTCAGGAGTCGTCACACTACCACAATTTACGCATGGTATGTATAGCTAGATACAGACACATGCTACGTAGTTTGAGAACTGACTAAATCATAGCTCTGATACTAATAAATGTAACACTTCTTAACCGTATCCGATGCCGGGACAGGGTACGTGGCATTACCAAACTTAAGAAAAACCAAACATTCAGAACTGGGCCAAAAAATTTCATTCAACTAAAACCAATCAATTAAAGTCAATTTGTCCCTATTATGGACCTACGAGGCCCAAAACATGCATTATTGGTGGGCCGAGACTAAGCCGAGGACTCACAGAAATTCTAAGAAAATTTCTAGGTTAAAGCCTCACACGCCCATGTGGAGGCAATGCACACGCCCGTGTGCTTGGGGCACGCCCATTTCCTACACCCATATGGAATTATTGGATTTATTTTCCAATTTGAACCTACAGGGATTTTCACACGGCTAAGCACACGCCCGTGTCCTTGGCTCGTGTTCCTCACATGGCCTGGGACACACCCGTGTGGTAGCCCGTGTAATTTTAATGAACATTCTATTTATGACGTCATCATACAAATTTGAGGCACACGGCCAAGCGTACACCAGTGGCCAGAAGCCGCATCCTCCTCATGGTTGAGACACATGGCCGTGTCTCTGCCCGTGTGTTTACTACCATGCATGTTAGCCTAAAATTCAAGGTGCAGGGAACACACGACTAAACGACACGCCTATGGAGCTGACTGTGTGTCACACACGGCCTAGACACATGCCCGTGTGTCTACCAGTGTGGACCATTTCGAGGCTACTCTCCAAGCCATTGGTCACCCTTAAACAATCATACACTTCCATATGTTTAATGGCATATCCCATGATATATTTTGGACAATTAAACGTGCAACATTATAGCATCACAATGACTCCTTTTTCATACTAGTCCTTTAGTATTCACACAAACTTATCTTTTAGAATTTCATGGTTTACCATATTTCTTATTATCAATCCATTATGAGTGCTAAATCATGCAACCGCATACTAGCAAATGAATAGTCATCCATCAAACCAACATATACACATCTTAGTATGCATGTAAAAATAAACTTAGGGTACATCCCAATCATTAATATGGACCAAATCACATGGCCACATACAAAATAATCAATGCCCAAATGAGTCATTATACTTGGCTACTTCAACATGACACATATACAGAAAATAGACAAGTTTCCTGTACATGCCATGACCAAAATAATTGAACCTTTTTTTTTATATACCAAAAATATTTGAAGATAGTGTGATCCGAGCTCCGACGTCTCCCGATCCTTCAAGCTAGCTTGACGTATCTAAAGGGAATGGAAAAGAGAGGAGGGTAAGCTATAAAGCTTAGTAAGTACACATACAAATAATCTACATTTTGCAACTATTGAATATCTAAGCATAATTGCTTATCCATTATGATACATTTCATTATGTCATACACATACTTACCTTCCATATTCATATGCACATGCTTATCCAAATACATATCTTTTCATATACTAAGTCCTCATAGGGTTTTAGTACATACCTGTGCCATCCTGCACACACATGGCCTACTTTAATTTTACTTTCGAAATTCATATTACGTTACCCGTTGAACACTTGGAATATGATTTTGACACACGGAAGAAATGTACCGGAGTGCCTGAATGTAGCCTTGGCTACCTGATAGAAAGTGCACTGAAGTGCCTCATATAAAAGAATCACGTTCGCTCTCAACAGGGCTACTCAAAAAGCTAAGAGAGTATCCAAACACAACTCAGAATACCTAGCATCCGGACCCTAGCATGTATCACATATTGAATGAGCTCATAACACACATGACTATCCTAGTGACATGTCACTTGTATCCTCAACTATTCCTAAGGTTCAAACAAGATTTTAGATTTCTAGACCTTTACCGAACGTACTCGCATAATGGTTTCTATCACATGGCCAACGTCTCATAATCATATAGCAAAGCATCAAAACATGTTATATTGTCAACATAGCCAAATAAGCATATTAAGCATACATATATCAATAAATCATTTAATAATAATTAATGTATTTATTTGCATATGTACTTACCTTGGTACAAAATATTAGGATTCCAGCCTAAACCTCGTAAACCTTGTTCTTTCCCCGATCAAGGCCCGTATCTCGATTCTCTTGATCTATAATACCAAATATAGCTCGTTTAATACATACATTACTCAAAATGACCCAAAATTCATACTTGGGTAAAATTATTATTTTACCCCTAAACTTTTATATATTTTCAATTTAGTCCCTAGGCTCGAATAATACAATGTAAGGGATTTCTTTGTTACCCAAGCTTGACCGAACATTTTTCATGTTCATAACAACCCACGTTTTTCCTTCATTTCACATTTTCTGTCCCTTTTCTACAACTTTTACAAAATTGTTCTTAAAGCCCTTTTCATGAAAATCTACTTAGTAAAAGTTGTTTACCATCCTTTAAACTCTCATATTCTTCCATAAATCATCAAATTTCTATACATGAACCCTAGCATGAAATATGGGTAGAAATAGAGAAGGCAAGTTACTGGGATTTCAAAAATACGAAGAACATTAAAAACGGGGCTTGGGAGCACTTACTATTAAGCTTGGAAAGCTTGAAAACCTTAGCTGTGGAGAACCCTAATTTTCGATAGCAACATAGGGAGAATGAGCTGATTGTTGGCTCATTTTCCCAATTTATTTCATTTATAAACCAAATGACCAAAATGCCTTTAATGCCTTTCCTTCAAATTTTTCCATACAAGCCCATTTTTTCCAAAAACTAATTAGGCAAATTGCTCTTTAAGACATCCTAATTAATAATCTAAAGAAATTTCATACAAATTGCTTCTAGAACACAAATTTTGCAACTTATTCAATTTAGTCCCTAATTTTCAATTGGACACCTTATACTTAAAATTTCTTCATGAAACTTTAACACATGCATATATTCATATTCTAAACCTCATAAAAATCATAAAATAAATATTTTAATGTCTGATTTGTGGTCTCGAAACCACTATTCTGACTAAGCCTTATTTTGGGATGTTACAATTTTGGCTAATGTTAGCCTATGTGTTTTGATTGTGGAAATAACCATTTGGTTGGTTTGCATTATGACATGTTATTGATGAAATGGCATATTTTGATGTGCATATAAGTTGCCTTATATGGTTGAGGTATGGATTGTTATGTTTGAGTTGTGGAAGATGAAAATCATGTTATAAATTAGCATTTAATATATGCGTCTTGTGATATAATAACTTGTGGTAGATTGGTACTTAAGTAGACATGATTTATATGGTAAATTGATGCTAGTTAAAGAATGGTAATTTTGGTACCAAATGGTTGTGTTTTGGTAAGTGAGTTACATGGTAAGTTTTGATACAAATATGCACATATGTTAGTTGATCATTTGATTATATTGAACACATAGTTAAACATGTTTATAAATTGTCATTTGAGGTGCCTAAGGGCATATTGGTTGTATGTGAATATACTACATGTTTCAGGTTTGTTTATGCTTGATTTTGATGCATTGCTATGGCTTGTAAGTATGTGTAATTGTGGTTGTTGGTACATGCCAAATTGGGTGAGAAAAATGGCTTGAAAAATAGCCTATTTTCGTCCACATGGGCGTGTGTCTCAGTTGTGTGTGACAAACAGCCAGGTGACACAACCATGTGTTCCTTATAGCTTTCAAAGGGTTGCAAGTCAGGCTATTACACGGCCTAACAGACAGCCTGGCACATAGGCATGTGACGTTACTTCGAAGGATACACGGCCTAGAACATGGGCGTGTGGCTTGGCTATGTGGCTTAAGTCAGTGAGTTACACGGGCACTGTAGCACCTCTTACTCATGTCTGACGCCGGGACAGGATACGAGGCATTACTTAACTTAGACACAAGCAAATATCATAAACCAGCCATAAAATTTCTCATTCAATTTAACTATTCATACACATGCATATTGTCCCTTATATAGGCCTACGATACCCAAAACATACATCGGAAACAGTTCTTGAGTAAACTGAGAACTTTAGAAAACTTTGGGTAACTTAGAAAATTTTCTTACTTTGGAGATTCACATGCCCGTGTGGGTAGGCCATGTGGTCAGACACACCTGTGTGGCTTAGGACACGTCCGTGTCCTCGGCTCGTGTAACTCTCTGTTTATGATGTCATCAACTAAATAAGGTCACATACTAAGTCACATGCCTGTGTACTTAGGCCGTGTGGTGAATTAAATTCCAAAAATTAAGTGTGGACTTCACATGGCCATGGCACACGCTCATGTCCTAAGGCTGTGTCCTTCACACGGTAGAGACACACGGTCGTGTCTTTGCCCGTGTGTTTACTACCAGGCATTCTGTTTTGCATAATTAGGGTGTAGGGAAAACACGACCGGATTACACGCCCATAGGGCAGACCGTGTGTCAAACACGGCCTAGACACATGCCCATGTGTCTGACCGTGTGGACAATTCTTAGGCTATTTTCCAAGCCATTTGCCACCCTTGAACATTCACCAACCTACACTATCTTCATGGCATGCAACATGGCACCTTTGGTTACTCAAGCATTCATATACATGGTTAATTTATTACTTGGTAGTGCCAACATATCACATACTTAAACCATTAGGCTTTCATATGGCATACCACACCAATTTTATATCTATTCATCATTATACCACAATTATTGTCATACACATTAATCACATTTCATACATTAAACAAAAATTCCATCCATCACACTCATCAACATAAACAACCACAATCCTCATCAAACACATACATTTAGCATGTAAATCACACTTCACCACATATCCATCAAGCAAACAGAACAAGCTTAACACATTTGTATGCAGGCATAAATAATTAGGGTTACAACCCAAATAATCAATATGAGCCACCTCTCATGGCCATATACAAAATAATCATAATACTTTCATGAACCAACACATTTGGCTATTCAATATGACACATAACAAAATAACCAAGTCCCTGTACATACCATATTCAAAATGTTGAGACCAACTATACCTAAAATATCCAATTGATAGTGTGGTCGAAAACTCCAACATCCCCTGATCCCCGAGCTAGTTGGCGACACTATAAGAAAAGGAAAGGAAGGGGGTAAGCTTTAAAAGCTTAGTAAGTTCACATGCAAATAAAATGCAACTTAAACAAGCATTAATCATACATTTAGCATAATAAACATAGTCTTGCACTTTTATCAAATCTTTTAAACTTACTCTTCATAAATATATTCTTACCACAAGTTCATCATATCTCATGGCATTCTCATGAGTTCGATGTATATACCTGAGCCACTTGCACATAATAACTTACTTTATTGTCTTTGATGCATTCATTAAGATTACCCATTGAGCTTCTCTTGGACTACCCATTGAACACTCGGAATACTATCGGATACATCGGAATCTTACACCTAAGTGCCTCATATGTAGCCAACGCTACCTCATATCACATATCACATGTTGCTCGCTTTCAAGCTACTCACAGGTCTGCTCACTCAGGCTGTCAGGTATCCGCAACACATGCCGGACTACCCAGCCACTGGTAGAATATACGAGACCGGTACTTGGACCGCCATAACATGTGTCACATATATCATGAACTCAGATAACAACTCATGAGTTCAGATCACATAATTTCCTAGTGACATGTTACTTGTATCCTAAACTATTCCTAAGGTTCAAACGGGATTCTTCGATACCACATTTTGTCGAACTTGCTCATAATGTCGATTCCAATATCCATAGCACCAATCGCATACTCATGGAATAATCAAAGCATATCTCATAATAAAATTTAGGCGTTTAACACATGATACAACATCACATTAACTATATAAGTGCTTACCGTAAATGCAATATTAAAGCATTTAAAGTATGGTACATGTTGCATAATTTGCAAATGAACTTACCTAAGTACAAAATGATAGAAACGAGCCTAATCTTCGTAAACATTTTTTTTCCCCCGATCAAGACCCGAATCAGGTTTTTCTTGATCTATAATGCCAAATTCAACTTGTTCAATACATACATTATTTGAATCGACCCAAAATTCATACTTTGGTAAAATTACCTTTTTACCTCTAACTTTTCACTTATTTACACTTTGGTCCCTAGGCTCGTAAAATGAAATGCATGCATTTTCTTTGTTACCCAAGCCTAGCCAAACCTATACCATGCTCATATCAGCCCATACATTTCTTTATTTTACATTTCTACTACCCATTTTTACGTCTTTTACAAATAAGTTCCTTTTAGTTGTTTTCACTAAAAATCACTTAGTAAAGGATGTTCATCACACATCAAACTTTCATATTCTTCCATTAATCATCAAAATAAAAACATGTCACACATGGGTCAAATTTCATTCATGAACCCTAGCTCAAAATATGGTTAGAAATGGATAGATCATGCTTCAAAGACTTCAAAAATGCAAAGAACATAAAAAACGGGGCTTGGGAGCACTTACAATCAAGCTTGAAAAGTTGAAAACCTGGCTATGGAACCCATGGAAATTTCAGCACACTAGGAGGAAGATGGACACAATTTTGACTTGATTTTTCCCTTTTTATTCTTTTATTTACCAAATAACAAAAATGCCCTTAAGGCCTTTCTTTCCAATTTTTCCTATTCATGCCCATTTTTGTCCAAAATTTTAAAACTTGGTCAAATTGTTATTTAAGGACCTCTAATTAATAATCCAATGCAATTTCATGCTTAAAGCTTCTAGAACACAAGTTTTGCTACTTATTCAATTTAGTCCCTAAAGTCAAATTGAACACCCTCGGCATAGGATTTCTTCATGAAAATTTCACACAAACATGTAACCATATCATAGATTATCAAATAATCATAAAATGATTATTTCTATTTCGAATTTGTGGCCACAAAATCACTGTTCTGATTAGACCCTAAAACGCGATGTTACAACTCTCCCCCTTTTGTGATTTTCGTCCTCGAAAATCTTACCGGTAAAAAGGTTTGGGTATTGTTTCCTCAGAGCCTCCTCGGGCTCCCATGTAGCCTCTTCAACCCCGTTTCTTTTCCATAAGACCTTTACAAGAGCAATACTTTTGTTTCTCAATTGCTTGACTTCTCGAGCCAAGATCTTAATCGGTTCCTCACCATAAGTCATATCCGGTCGAATCTCAACTTCTGTCGGTGTAATCACATGTGAAGGATCCGATCTATATCGAAGCAACATAGACACATAAAACACATCGTGAATATTTTCCAACTCAGACAGCAAAGCCAACCGATATGCTACTGGCCCTATCCTTTCGGTAATCTTTTACGGCCCTATAAAACGAGGACTCAACTTGCCTTTTCTGTATCTCAAAACCTTTTTACATGGAGATACTTTCAAAAATATCTTATCATGGACTTGATATTCAATTTCTTTTCTTTTCAAATCTGCGTAGGATTTTTGTCTATCCGAAGCAGCTTTCAAACAATCTCGAATCACTTTTACCTTTTCTTCGATTTCCTTAACCAAATCAACTCCATGAATTTGATTTTCTCTGAGTTCAGTCAAATACAAAGGTGTTCGGCACTTACGTTCGTGCAATTCCTCATAAGGCGCCATTTTCAAACTCGACTGAAAAATATTGTTGTAGGAAAACTCCACCAACGGTAAGTACTTTTCCCAACTACCCTGGAATTCCAACACACAACATCGGAGCATGTCTTCCAGGATCTGAATTACTCGCTTAGACTATCCATCAATCTGCAGATGAAAAGCAGTGCTAAAATTCAGCTCTGTACCTAAAGCTTCTTGTAACTTTTTCTGAAACCGTAAAGTGAACCTCGAATCTCTATACGATACAATCGATATAGGTATTCCATGAAGTCTAACAATTTCACCAATGTACAATTCAGCTAACTTATCAAGTGAGTAATCGGTATGCACTGGAATAAAATGAGCCGATTTAGTCAGTCTATCAACCACAGCCCAAATGGCGTCTTTCTTTCTTAGAGTTAAAGGCAAACTTATCACAAAATCCATAGTAATCCTATCCCATTTCCACTCGGGAACTATGATGTGCTGAAGTAAACCGTAAGGTACTTGGTGTTCAGCCTTTACTTGCTGACAAACTAAGTATTTCGACACAAACTTTGATATATCCCTTTTCATACCATTCCACCAATATATTTTCTTCAAGTCATTATACATTTTTGTGCTGTCTGGGTGAACTGACAAACATCCATTGTGTACCTGATGTAAAATATTTTGAATCAACTCAGTGTCCTTCGAAACACAAATCCTACCACGGAATCGCAAACCATTAGAGCCACTCAAAAAATCCGGTTCACTGCTGGACTTACTCTGAATTCTCTTAGCTTACAACTATTTATCAACTTTCTGAGGATCACAAATCTGTTGAAGAAAAGTTGGACTAGCTCTCAATTTGGCTAGAATCGAACCATCACGAACCAAGTCAGCCTTGTATTCATAGCTCTCAAGGCAAATAATTATTTCCTACTTAAAGTGTCGGCGACCACTTCGCCTTGCCCGGATGGTAATCAATCACAAGCTTGTAGTCTTTGAACAATTCCAACCATCTTTGTTGCCGTAAGTTCAAATCCTTTTGATTTATTAAGTACTTAAGACTTTTATGATCAGTGAACACTCGACATTTCTCTCCATACAAATGGTGTCCCCAAATATTTAACACAAACACAATGGCGACTAGCTCTAAATCATGTGTTGAATAGTTCTTCTCATATGGTTTCGGCTGCCTCGAGGCATACGCTATCACTTTGCCTTCTTTCATAAGTACACAATCCAATCCATTGAAGGATACATCACTATAAGCCACAAATTCTTTTCCCGGTTTAGGCTGTACTAAAACTGGGGCCAAAGTCAATAATGTCTTTAGTTTCTCAAAACTCTGTTGGCACTTTTCTGTCCGTTCAAACTTGACATCTTTCTGAAACAACCTCGTCATAGGAGTAGCAATCATGGAAAATCCTTTAATAAACTGTTAGTAGTAATCGACTAAGCCCAAAAAGCTTCTAACTTCAAATACATTCCTTGGCGGTTTCCAACCCACAATAGCTGAAATCTTACTCGGGTCAACTCTAATACCGTCTCAAGTGTTCGGCATGCTCTGCCTCATCTCTAGAGTCAAATTGAACACCCTAGGCATAGAATTTCTTCATGAAAATTTCACACAAACATGTAACCATATCATGGATAATCAAATAATCATAAAATGATTATTTCTATTTCGAATTTGTGGTCACAAAATCACTGTTCTGACTAGACCCTAAATCGCGATGTTACAACTCTCCCCCTTTTGTGATTTTCGTCCTCGACAATCTTACCGGTAAAAAGGTTTGGGTATTGTTTCCTCATAGCCTCCTCGGGCTCCCATGTAGCCTCTTCAACCCCATTTCTTTTCCATAAGACCTTCACAAGAGCAATACTTTTGTTTCTCAATTGCTTGACTTTTCGAGCCAAGATCTTAATCGGTTCCTCACCATAAGTCATATCCGGTCGAATCTCAACTTCTGTCGGTGTAATCACATGTGAAGGATCCGATCTATATCAAAGCAACATAGACACATAAAACACATCGTGAATATTTTCCAACTCAGATAGCAAAGCCAATCGATATGCTATTGGCCCTATCCTTTCGGGTAATCTTATACGACCCTATAAAACGAAGACTCAACTTGCCTTTTCTGTATTTCAAAACCTTTTTCCATGGAGATACTTTCAAAAATATCTTATCATGGACTTGATATTCAATTTCTTTTCTTTTCAAATCTGCGTCGGACTTTTGTCTATCCGAAGTAGCTTTCAAACAATCTCGAATCACTTTTACCTTTTCTTCGATTTCCTTAACCAAATCAACTCCATGAATTTGATTTTCTCTGAGTTCAGTCAAATAGAAAGGTGTTCGGCACTTACGTCCGTACAATGCCTCATAAGGTGCCATTTTCAAACTCGACTGAAAACTATTGTTGTAGGAAAACTCCACCAACGATAAGTACTTTTCCCAACTACCTTGGAATTCCAATACACAACATCAGAGCATGTCTTCCAGGATTTGAATTACTCGCTTAGACTATCCATCAATCTGCAGATGAAAAGCAGTGCTAAAATTCAGCTTTGTACCTAAAGCTTTTTGTAACTTTTTCTAAAACCGTGAAGTGAACCTCGGATCTCTATACGATACAATCGATATAGGTATTCCATGAAGTCTAACAATTTCACCAATGTACAATTCAGCTAACTTATCAAGTGAGTAATCAGTATGCACTGGAATAAAATTAGCCGATTTAGTCAGTCTATCAACCACAACCCAAATGGCGTCTTTCTTTCTCAGAGTTAAAGGCAAACTTATCACAAAATCCATAGTAATCCTATCCCATTTCCACTCGAGAACTATGATGGGCTGAAGTAAACCGTAAGGTACTTGGTGTTCAGCCTTTACTTGCTGACAAACTAAGCATTTCAACACAAACTCTGATATATCCCTTTTCATACCATTCCACCAATACATTTTCTTCAAGTCATTATACATTTTTGTGCTGTCCAGGTGAACTGACAAACATCCGTTGTGTACCTGATGTAAAATATTTTGAATCAAATCAGTGTCCTTCGAAACACAAATCCTACCACGGAATCGTTAACAATGATTAGAGCCACTCAGAAAATCCGGTTCACTGCTGGACTTACTCTGAATTCTCTTAGCTTGCAACTATTTATCAACTTTCTGAGGATCACAAATCTGTTGAAGAAAAGTTGGACTAGCTCTCAATTCGGCTAGAATCGAACCATCACGAACCAAGTCAGCCTTGTATTCATAGCTCTCAAGGCAAATAATTATTTCCTACTTAAAGTGTCGGTGACCACATTCGCCTTGCCCGAATGGTAATCAATCATAAGCTTGTAGTCTTTGAACAATTCCAACCATCTTTGTTGCCGTAAGTTCAAATCCTTTTGATTTATTAAGTATTTAAGACTTTTATGATCAATGAACACTCAACATTTCTCACCATACAAATGGTGTCCCCAAATATTTAACGCAAACACAATGGCGACTAGCTCTAAGCCATGTGTCGAATAGTTCTTCTCATATGGTTTCGGCTGCCTCGAGGCATACGCTATCACTTTGCCTTCTTGCATAAGTACACAATCCAATCCATTGAAGGATGCATCACTGTAAGCCACAAATTCTTTTCCCGGTTCAGGCTGTACTAAAACTGGGGCCAAAGTCAATAATGTCTTTAGTTTCTCAAAACTCTGTTGGCACTTTTCTGTCCATTCAAACTTGACATCTTTCTGAAACAACCTCGTCATCGGAGTAGCAATCATGGAAAATCCTTTAATAAATCGTCAGTAGTAATCAACTAAGCCTAAAAAGCTTCTAACTTCAAATACATTCCTTGGCGGTTTCCAACCCACAATAGCTGAAATCTTACTCGGGTCAACTCTAATACCGTCACCTAAAACAATGTGACCCAAGAATCCAACTTCTCGAAGAAAAAACTCACTTTTACTGAACTTGGCAAACAACTGCTTGTCTTTTAAAGTCTGCAAAATAGTCCTCAAGTGTTCGGCATGCTCTGCCTCATCTCTAGAATATATCAGAATATCATCAATAAATACAACAACAAACTTGTCCAAATATGGCTGAAATATTCGATTCATTAAATCCATCAACACAGCATGTAACGCCCCAAATTTTGGGCCTAGATGAATTGGTCTTTAGGCTTTGGGTCTCATAAAATTTTTAAGTAAGGAAGAAAATGACACATGACATGTTGGCTTTAAGGGTTTAAGGAACTTGAAGTGTCTAGGTATGTTGGAGAAGTTCTGGGTTCAAGTTTTGTGGTGGAGGAATTTTAATTTAATTATTAAAGGAATCAGGGTTGGGAGTAGTTGGGCTTTTAAATAATGTTAGGGGAAAATAGTATTAAAAAGCCTTGTAGAAGAGTATCTAGGTGACGCCACTTAGAGTGTAAGGAGGAGGCGTTAATAGCTAGCAATGAGGTCCAAGGTTCGAATCCTAGCTTAGTGTTTTTAGAAGTTTAATTTTGGCCTTCTAGAAGGATGGAAGTAGCGTGAAAGTGGACTTCAAAAGAAGTGTTCAGGAGAGGAAATTAAGAAAAGGATCAAGGGGTTATCAGGGAGAAAAACGAGGAGATGAGAAAGGATAAGTGATGGAGCCGAATGGGGAATTGGGCATGGGAAAATTTGGCTATAAGGCTTATAAATAGGTACCGAATGCTAGGGTATGAAGCTAATACCGAATTTCCTTCACCCCGTTACCAGAAACTCCTTTCTCTAAAAGACGAAAACCCTCTGCTTTTTTTCTTTTTCTTCTTCCTTTTGCTGAATTCTATTTTTCCTCTACCTCATTGCTGACTTTTCTTTCTTTATCCTTAGAGTCGAATCACCCTTTTTTGCCATACAAATTCGTAAAGGGCCGAACCTCTGTGGCCGAATACCCTTGGTGTAATTACTACTCCTTCTACTTCGGTCAAATCTAGTGTAAGTGTTGTTCCCCTAATTGGTTTCTTTACTAAGTATCGAATATTGTCCCGCACTCTTTTTAATCAACTATGGTAGGGAATTAGTATCGGATCTCGGATCTTAGCTCATTGTCGAATTGTTCCTTAGGTTTGCGGTTTTGGTAAGTATTCCTCTTCCATTGGCTAAGGTTGGCCGAATAGCCATAGTAAGGTAAGTGGTAACCATAATTAAGGGAAAATTACCGAAATGCCCCTAAGGGCGAAAATGACCAAAATACCCTTAAGTGTTGAAGGTATGTTTTGTGGATGTGACATGCATATATATGATGTTCTGCTTAGGTTGGATATGGGGTGGGAAATTATGGTACGGAGGAAGTATATGAGGATTGCATGATTGCCTGACAATCGTGGATCCACCGACGGCTTTTAAAGCCCAATATATAAATGAAGGTAGTTCCGCAACCGGGCTACCATTGGTGTGTTGGCTGGGTGGGTCGATATCTATATCCTTACATGGTGTAATGGGGGACGGAGCTGGTGTGTAGTGGATGGATAACAAGAATGGGTTTGCATTGCATGTTGATATATGATGATTTTTGAATGCTTGTTTTCCGTCGAGAGTTGTACACACTGAGTTTGCGAAAACTCACCCCCTCTTTTATTTTATTTTTAGGTGATGCTCAGTAGACGGTTCGATGTTTGGAGGGACTCTGGGTGGCCATCTAGCAAGATGAATTCGGACTTTTTTTTTAACTTATGAGTTTTATTTTAGTAAGTATGTTTCAGACCAGATTGTAATAAGGTTTTCATTATGCTAATATTACATGAATTATTATTATTATTTTCTTTGTAATTACGAGAAGTTGAACATGGGTTTCCTAAATTATAGTATGTTTTTTACGTTTCCGCAACTTAATTTTTAAATGATAAGTTTTCTTAAATCAAATTTTAAACAAGGCCTTAAGAATGTGAATTGGGCCTAGTGGGCCAAATAAGTATGTTTTCTACGTTTCCGCAGCTTAATTTTTAAATGATAAGTGTTCTTAAATTAAATGTTTTAAACAAGGCTTTCGCAACTAAAAGGAGTGTTTATTTTTTTTAGTTAATTAAGGTTTCTTTTGTTTAAGAATGGTTTTCAATGAAAACACGATTTTCGCTAAAACACTTCAATGTAACACGCCAGATTTGGCCATAACGTCTGGGCTGGGTTTGGGGTGTTATATTTAGTGATATCAGAGCCAAGGTTATAAAACTCGGGCTGTGAAGTGGGCCTTATTACTTGATTTCTTCTTGTGATTTAAGAAAAAACAAAAAAAAATTACAATGATTTGGAAAAGGGGAAGTCTTGCTGAGCGGCACACCGAGTCTCCAACGTCGAACCAAGTAAGTACTTTTATTCTTAAATTTTTTTAAATTGTTATACAGTAGATAGTTAGAGGGCTACTTTAGATGATTTGGTTAGAATGGAACCAAAGCCTGCAGGAACTTGAAACTGTAGAGGATTTTCGAAAACAATCTTGTCTTTAATTACTTCTATAAAATATCGATGTATATTATGAAACTAAATAAGACTTCATAATATTTTTTAATTCAGAAAACTCGCAAATCGACGATGGGCGATAGAAGAGGTGCGAAAGGCCATGGCCGAGGCCATGGAGGTGTTAGGGTAGAATCATCAGCCTTGGGCATATGCCTGATGTTGGAGTAGAAGAGGCTCCGGCCTCACCTGTGGCTGGGGATGGACAGTATCATCGGGCCGTGGGGGAAGATGCATTGTCGCAGACAATGCTGAGAATTTTGGAAAGGGTCACTAGGCCCAATAATGGCAGCGAAAATCATGGGTCCATTCCTGTGCAACTTCGATCGAACGGGGCTGAGATCTTTAAGGGCGTGGCTAGCGTGGCTGGCGTGGCTCCTAATGTGGCAAAATATTGGTTGGAGGCCACTAAAAGGAAAATGGAGGACCTGGACTGCTCACTTGAGCAAAAGTTGAAAGGAGCAGTGTCACTGCTTAGGGAAGAAGCCTACCAGTGGTGGTTGACGGTGAAAGAGGGCACCCAACCGGAGCAGGTCACTTGGGAGTTCTTGAAAACTGCTTTCCAAGGGAAGTATGTAGGGGCAAGCTATGTGGATGCTAGAAGAAAGGTGTTCTTGGACCTGACCCAAGGAAACAAATTAGTTGCAGAGTATGAGGCGGAGTTCCTACACCTTAGTAGGTATGCAAGAGTAATGGTGGCAACGGAGTATGAGCGTTGCGTTAGGTTTGATGATGGACTTAGAGATAGCCTCAGGGTACTGATAGCTCCACAAAAGGAGCGAGTTTTCTCGGAGTTGGTGGAGAAGGCGAAGATAGCAGAGGAGGTTAAGCACACTAAGCGCTTAAATCGGGAAAAAGAAAGGGTTAAGGATAAAAGGGAGGCTGAGACCCTTGTTGTTTGACAGAGGCCTAGGGCTAGGGCCAGAGTTGATGGGCCAATTAGAGTAGGGCCCCCTGTTGTTAATCCAGGGGTGCCACCTTGTGCTGATTGTGGGAGAAGCCATAGAGGCGAGTGTTAGAAGAGAATGGTAGCTTGTTTCACTTATGGGTCTCTGGAGCATAGGATCAATGATTTCCCCCGAATGATAGGTCGAGTGCCAGTAGTGGGCCAAGGTGGTGTTCAGCCACCAAGGGGTGTCAACTACTGCCAAGGGGCCGTGAGCAGGCCAGGGGTGGTGACGGCAATGGATGTGGACGTGGAGTACTAGGCGAAAATGTAGGTCATGCTGGGGCGAGGCAGCCAACTTTGGTGTATGCTGCTTATCATCGAGAAGACGAAGATGCTCTAGAAGCGAATACTGGTAAGTACTTTTTCTATAGTGTGCGAATTATTTATTTTGAAATTAGAAATAGAGTGCGCAGTAGAAGCGTAATGGTGTAACCTAAGCGATGTGACATCAATATCCTCAACTTTTTGAATCAGGTAAAATTTTGAGGACTAAATTTCTTTTAGGGAGTAGAGTTGTAATGCCTCTAATTTTGGGCCTAGATGAATTGGGCTTTGGGCTTTTGGTCTCATAATATTTTTAAGTGTGCAAGAAAATGACACATGACATGTTGGCTTTAAGGGTTTAAGGAATTTGAAGTGTCTAGGAATGTTGGAGAAGTTCTGAGTTCGAGTTTTGTGGTGGAGGAAATTTAATTTAATTATTAAAAGAATCAGGGTTGGGAGTAGTTGGCTTTTAAATAAATTTAAGGGAAAATAGTATCAAAAAGCCTTGTAGAAGAGTGGCTAAGTGACGCCACTTAGAGTGTAGGGAAGTGGCGTTAATAGCTAGCAAGGTGGTCCAAGGTTCGAATCCTAGCTTAGTGTTCTTAGCAGTTTAATTTTGGCCTTCTAGAAGGATGGAAGTGGCGTAAAGGTGGACTTCAAAGGAAGTGTCCAGGAGATAAAATTAAGGAAAGGATCAAGGGGTTATCAAGGAGAAAAATGAGGAGATGAGAAGGGAGAAGTGAGGGAGCCGAATGGGGAATTGGGCATGGGAAAATTCGGCTATAAGGCTTATAAATAGGTGCCGAATGCTAGGGTATGAAGCTAATGCCGAATTTCCTTCACCCTGTTTGGAGAAATTCTTTTCTCCAAAAGCCAAAAACCCTCTGCTTTCTTTTCTTTTTCTTCTTCCTTGTGCCGAATTCTATTCTTCCTCTACTTCATAGTTGACTTTTCTTTCTTTTTCCTTGGAGCCGAATAACCCTTTTTTGCCATACAAAATCGTAAAAGGCCGAACCTCTTTGGCCGAATACCCTTGGTACAATCACTACTCCTTCTACTTCGGTCAAATCTAGTGTAAGTGTTGTTCCCCCAATCAGTTTCTTTGCTAAGTATCGAATATTGTCCCTCACTCTTTCTAATCAACTATGGTAGGGAATTAGTATCGGATCTCCGATCTTAGCTCATTGCCGAATTACTCCTTAGGTGTTGCGATTTTGGTAAGTATTCCTCTTCCATTGGCTAAGGTTGGCCGAATAGCCATAGTAAGGTAAGGGGGCTTGTGTTGGATAGAGTCACCTATTATTCTGATTTTAATAGTTACGATTGGGGCAGATCTAGGAGTTGATTGTGGTTAGTGAAGGGGCTGTTATACTTATCGCGCAAGGTAAGGTTAAGGTGAGATTTTGGCTTTTGGTAAAGTATTCGATAAGTATGTGAGATTAGTCTTTGGGTGATATCAATTGTAGATTGGGCTAAGGAAATTGCAACACGCTTGCCTACCAGGTGTGTACATACACTGCACACACACAATGAATCGGCAAAAGTTGAAATGCCGAAAAGCTGAAAACCAAAAAGCCAAAATGCCAAAAAGTCGAAAGTTGGGCTACGGTAGTCACACGAGTGCGCAAACACTCATGGAGAGGAAACCGATAGGTTGCCTGAAGCCCACGGGCGATTCCATGGACTTGGGTTGAGAATTGGCCAAATGGGCTGGAATGGGCTAAATGGGCCTGATTGGCTGTTGGGCCTATAGTAGGCAAGGATTGATAAGTGATGCTATGTGTTAGAAAATTTGTATGTGAGCATGAGTATAATATGATTTGGGCCTACTGGGCCGTATGAATGTGAATTGGGCCTAGTGGGCAATAAGAATATGAACTCGGCCAGATGGGCCATTTGAATAAGATTGGGCCTAGTGGGTCATATGCATGTATGCAGGGGTATTGGGCCTAGTATATGATGACTACGTAAAACTTAATTAATTAATTGAGACCGTGGACAGGTCATAGGGTTAAGGTGTGGCAACGGGTATATGCATGTCTAGGATTAGATCTAGGGAGAGCTTGGTACTTAAGCGTTCTTAATGACCCACCTCCTTGTCTCTAGAATCCTATCTAGTGCATAGTATTCGTTCATCTTAGCTCGCGGGACTTGTTAACGAGCCAAGGTAAATGGTAACCATAATTAAGGGAAAATTACCGAAATGCCCCTAAGAGCGAAAATGACCAAAACACCCCTAAGTGCTGAAGGTATGTTTTGTGGATGTCACATGCATATATATGATGTTTTGCTTAGGTTGCATATGGGGTGGGAAATTATGGTACAGAGGAAGTATATGAGGATCGCATGGTTGCCTGACAATCGTGGATCCACCAACTGCTTTTAAAGCCCAATATGTAAATGGAGGTAGTTCTGCAACCGGGCAACCATTGGTGTGTGGGCTGGGTGGGTCGATATCTATATCCTTACATGGTGTGATGGGGGACGGTGCTAGTGTGTAGCAGACGGATAATAAGAATGGGATTGCATTGCATATTGATGTATGATGATTTTTGAATGCTTGTTTTCCGTCGAGGGTTGTACACATTGAGTTTGTGAAAACTCACCCTTCTTTTATTTTATTTTCAGGTGATGCTCAATAGACGGTTCGATTTTTGGAGGGACTCTAGGTGGCCAGCTAGCAAGACACATTTGGACTTTTTTTTTTAGCTTATAAGTTTTATTTTAGTAAGTATATTTCAGACCAGATTGTAATAAGGTTTTCATTATGCTAATATTACATGAATTATTATTATTATTTTCTTTGTAATTACGAGAAGTTGAACATGGGTTTCTTAAATTATAGTATGTTTTCTACATTTTCGCAACTTAATTTTTAAATGATAAGTTTTCTTAAATAAAATGTTTTAAACAAGGCTTTCGCAACTGAAAGGTGTGTTTATTTTTTTTAGTTAATTAAGGTTTCTTTTGTTTAAGAAGGGTTTTCAATGAAAACACGGTTTTCGCTAAAACACTTCAATGTAACACGCTAGATTTGGCCATAACGTCTGGGCTGAGTTTGGGTGTTACATTTAGTGGTATTAGAGCCCAGGTTGCAAACCTCGAGTTGTGAAGTGGGCCGTATTACTTGATTTCTTTATGTGTTTTAAAAAACAAAAAAAATTACAATGATTTGGAAAAGGGGAAGTGTAACACCCCATACCCGAGACCGTCGCCGGAGTCGGACACGAGGGGTTAACGGGCTTAATCCACTTACTTACACAGTTCATTTTAAAAATTTCAGACAGTAGGCTAAGCGTGTCGCATTGTCACCTTAAAAATCATATCTTGAGTTCCACAACTCGAAAATTAGTTTCGTGATTTTTACCTGAAACTAGACTCATATATGCATCTACAAATTTTTTTCTAGAATTTTGGGTCAGGCCAATTAGTACAGTTTATTAGTTAAATTCTCCCATGTTACAGGGATCGACTACACTGACCTTTGCGCATTACGACTTGGATATCTTCCTGTACAGGGCTTCAATACTGATGCCGTTTGTTTCTACAGAAACTAGACTCAAAAAGGAATCTGTACATATATGGCATGGCTTCTAATTATCTCTGGTAAATTTATAATGAATTTCCAAATTCAGAACAGGGACTCCAGAAGCCGTTCTGGCCCTGTTTCATGAAAACTTAAATATCTCTTAACATACTGTTCATATGATCGTTTCGTTACTTTCCTATGAAAATAGACTCGTCAAGGTTCGTTTACATAATTCATTCACTATTCCACCAATAGTAGGCAGAATCACGTAGCAAGGAGATAGTACACTTTAGGCACTCATCGGGTGTGCAAGATAGCTCATCGAGTACCCGAATAGTGTTGTCCAACCAAAATTCAGCTTGCTCGGCATCATCGCTATCCGTAGCCTTAAATTCAGTAGCCCCGTGTTTTCAGATTCTATCAACTGGGGGCTTATTTGACCTTATTTGGTCAGTTACCGGAGGCATTGTAGGTGCGGGGGTGGTATTTGTCGGGAATGGAGGTTGTGGAACAGCCGTATTAGTTCGAATGTATTGGTTGAACCAATCATTCATCACGGTATAGAAAGCTTGTCTAGCTTCATCATTCGGATTACTAGCATTAGGTTGAGAGTCTGCCGGCACTATCCCTTGTGCGGGAGCAGGCACTACACTCTCAAGATCATCAGCTACCGCTCGGTCGGGATCGGGATCCATTACTATAAATAAACACATTTGCAAATGTCAGAAATCACCATACTATCAAATAATCACATAAAATGGCGTGTATAGCTAGACCCAAACGCATTACGGTAGTCTTAGAATCGACTAAACCGTAGCTCTGATACCAATAAAACTGTAACACCCGTACGCGAGACCGTCGCCGGAGTCGGACACGAGGGGTTAACGGGCTTAATCCACTTACTTGCACAGTTCATTTTAAAAATTTCCAGACAGCCGGCTAACTGTGTCGCTGTCACCTTAAAAATCATATCTTGAGTTTCACATCTTGAAAATCAGTTTTACGATTTTTCCCTGAAACTAGACTCATATATACATCTACAAATTTTTTTCTATAATTTTTGGTCGGACCAATTAGTACAGTTTATTAGTTAAAGTCCCCCATGTTACAGGGATCGACTACACTGACCTTTGCACATTACGACTTAGATATCTCCCTGTACAGGTGTTCAATGCTGATGACGTTTGTTTCTACAGAAACTAGACTCAAAAAGGAATCTGTAAATATATGGCATGGCTTCTAATTATCTCTGGTCAATTTATAATGAATTTCCAAAGTCGGAACAGGGACTCTAGAAGCCGTTCTGGCCCTGTTTCATGAAAACTTAAATATCTCTTAACATACTGTTCATATGATCGTTTCGTTACTTTCCTATGAAAATAGACTCGTCAAGGTTCGTTTACATAATTCATTCACTATTTAATTCCATTACTATTATTTTTAGTAATTTTTCACATCCACGTCACTGCAGCTGTCAGCATCTGTCTTTAAGGTAGGCTTTACCTATTTCATAGTTTCCATGATTCAACTAGCCCTTTAACATAAATAGCACAAAATATGATCATGATTAACCATCCCAATGGCTAATCGTTTCCAAACATTCCATACCTCTTAATGAACAACATACAATGATTATAATACCATGCCCAAAGTATACTTAAGCCATTTTCGCATGGCTATCCAAATTTACACAAAACCGAAAGGTACATGACCTACAACAAAGGGTAGTCCTATACATGCCATTTCAAAGTCCAACCAAAAATATACGAAAGGAGCTTTGATAGTGTGGGCGACTTCGACTTCAAAATCCCGAGTCCGATAGCTGAAGAACCAAAATCTATAAAACAGAGAATCAAAGAAAGCGGAGTAAGCATTTAATGCTTAGTAAGCTTGAGTCATGAATTTAGACACAACCAAAGTATAGCATTCATGTAGCTAAGCAGATAATTTCATATGCAAAATTCTCAATATCGGACTTACTTCACATTACCAACCCTTATATTCATACACAAAGATCAACTTAGCCAAAGGCGGTAGCTCATTTATCAACCGGCGAATACTTATTTGTAAGGGCTCAACTAATTCAAAGCACATATGACACATACCTCATTGTTGGGATTTCACAAGTGTATTAATTGAAATTTTTACAGCAAGATCATTCATTTCGAATCACGTACCTTGAGTTTAACCGGATATAGCTACTCGTTCAAATGCCTTGGGACATAGCCGGTTATAGTAACTTCGCACAAATGCCTTCGGGACTTAACCCGTATTTAGTAACTCGCACAAATGCCTTGGATCTTAGTCCGGATTTAGTAACTCGCACAAATGCCTTGGATCTTAGTCGGATTTAGTAACTTCATACGAATGCCTTGGATCTTAGTCCGGATATAGTCACTTAGCACAAAGCCTTGGGACTTAGCCGGACATCATTGAATAACCATGCACATTTATCAATAAATCATGACACATTAGTATTTCATTTTCATTAGCAAAACTCAAACACAAGGCACTTATCACACTTGCAATTTCGGCTCAATAGCCACACACAAAGAGCATGATTTTGATTTGCTTAAAACATGATCTAATCAAATCATAATCTAAGTTCCATTACTCGAAAACTTACCTCGGATGTTGTCGAGCGGCTTCAATGACTATTCGATCACTTTTTCCTTTCCTTATCCAACTGTGGTCCTCTAAGCTCTTGAGCTAATTCAAACAAATTTAACTTATTAAAGTCTCATTTTGCTAGCTTATGGCGAATATGACAAGGAGTTTGATAGGTCATATGGCCACCTTTTAGCTCAAATACACAATGATCATACGCATTTTTAATCACATCAAGCAATTTAATACAATTCATTCGAACATCAAAGAGAAGCTCAAGGTATTAGCCCTATATACATTAGACATTAAAGTCCCATATGTACGAAATCACGAATCGAATTCAACATATTTGCTAATATTCCGCTTAGCCGAATTTTCTAAGTCAACCTAAAGCCATCAATAGGCTACCTATGGCGAACATACACATCAACTCATATACTCATTCATGTGGCGAACATACATGTCTATGTTGGGGCTGATTGCAACACTTAATACATTCTACAAGTATGGTCACTTGTATTGACTAAACACCATTTTGTTTCAAGTTCAAAACTTGGCTAATACACACATATACACTAGTAAATCAAACACTAGCATTTGCACTTCACCTTACTACCATTTCTCATCCAATAACGTGAACAACAACATATTTCTCTTCTACTTCCTACCATGGCCGAATGCATCACAACACCATACCATTTCGATTTTGGTCATGGTTAAACAAAGAACTTAATGTCTAACTCAAAAAAAAAAATGCTAAAAAGAAGATTTAAGAGTCATCAATCCACCTTCACATGCATCATTACAAAGCTTCATTTTTAGCATGTAAATGACATCAACACCAAGCAAGAATGATGCATCCATGGCCGAGTGTCATTTCCATCACCTAGCAAGGTTTAGACCATGGGCTAGGTAGAACTCAAGCTACCAACTAAAACATGCATGCATCTCATGGACAACATCAAACATACCTTAGTCTAGCAAATCACCATAGCCAATTGTTTCAAGCTCCTCCCCTTCCTTTCTTTCCTCTATTCGCCAAGGATGAACCAAAGGATGAACACCCTTTTTTTTTTGTTTTTCTTTCCTTCAACTCACGGCAATAGGGGGACAATCACACACATCCTTTCTTTTTCTTTTTTGTTTCTCATCCTACTAACACTAATATTTTATTGCCCATGCTCTTTATTTTAATAATCCTTACATAATGCATTACCCCATCATGTTTATGACATGTTTTTAGCCATAGCATCTTGTCCACCCATGCTCATGGCCGGCCACTACATATTAAGGGGGAAAATTGACATGCAAGTCCCCCCTTTTGATTACATGCACTATTAGGTCCTTATAGATTAGCCTATCACATTTCAAAAATGTCACCCATAAGTCCTTTTGACTAAATTCACATGCAATTTACTAAATCGAAACCTAAAACTTTCACACATTAATAATCACATATTTTAGACAATAAATATCACATTCAAATAATTTGGTGACTCGGTTTAGCGGTCCCGAAATCGCTTTCTGACTAGGGTCACTTTAGGGCTGTCACAACTCTCCCCCACTTAAGAAATTTTCGTCCTCGAAAATCTTACCAGTAAATAGGTTTGGGGATCGCTCTTTCATAGAGTTCTCGGGTTCCCAAGTAGCTTCTTCAATTCCATGTTTGAGCCATAACACTTTTACTAACGGAACCCTTTTGTTTCGCAACTCTTTCACTTCACGAGCTAGGATGCGAATCGGTTCTTCTTCATAACTCATATCGGGTTGAATTTCAACCTCTGATGGATTAATTACGTGTGATGGATCAGATCTATAACGTCGAAGCATCGAAACATGAAAAACATTGTGGATTCTTTCGAGTTCAGGGGGTAAAAGCAACCTATATGCAACTGGGCCCACTCGTTCGGAGATCTCATATGGCCCAACAAATCTCGGACTCAATTTTCCCTTACGGCCAAATCTGAATATCTTTTTCCAAGGTGAGACCTTAAGAAACACTTTGTCTCCCACTTGATACTCAATATCTCTTCGTTTTAAATCCGCATACGACTTCTGACGATCTGATGCTGCCTTCAGACTTTCACAAATTATTCTTACTTTCTGTTCAGCATCTTTAATCAAATCCACTCCGAATATTTTACTTTCACCGAGCTCGGTCCAAAACAAGGTGTACGGCATTTACACCCGTACAAGGCCTCGTAAGGTGCCATCTTAATACTTGATTGAAAACTATTGTTGTAAGCGAATTCAATCAAAGGTAAATACCGTTCCCATGAACCACTAAACTCGAGGATGCAACATCTCAACATATCCTCAAGTATCTGAATTATCCGCTCGGATTGACCATCAGTTTGTGGATGAAAAGCGGTGCTAAAATGAAGCTTGGTACCCAAAGCTTCTTGCAATTTCTTCCAAAATCTCGAGGTGAATCTCGGATCTCTATCCGACACGATAGAAATAAGTACCCCGTGTAATCTCACAATCTGAGAAATATACAATTCAGCTAGTTTATCTATTGAAAAATCCGTGCGTACAGGGATAAAGTGAGCCGACTTAGTCAATTTATCAACAACGACCCAAATCGCATCTTTCTTACTTGCCAAACCTTCGGCGGCCGGATACAAAATCCATCGTTACTCGATCCCATTTCCATTTAGGTAACATGATCGGTTGGAGCAAACCCGTAGGCACTTGATGTTCCGCCTTCACTTGCTGACATATTAAACACTTCGAAACAAAATCGAAAATGTCTCGTTTCATACCATGCCACCAAAACTGACGTCTTAGGTCGTGGTACATTTTCGTACTCCCCGGGTGAATTGACATTCGGCTACAATGAGCTTCGTTCAGAATCATCGAAATGAGTTCTGAATTTCTTGGAACACACAACCAATTTCTGTACCTCAAACAATCGTCATCATCAATTTGAAACTCCGATTCCACATTCGGAACACATTCAGCCCGTTTTGCAACCAACTCATCGTCGACTTTCTGAGCTTCACGAATTTGATGAATCAATAATGGTTTGGCCTTTAACTCGGCCACTAACACATTGTCGGGTAGAACAGACAAGTGTACATTCATTGCTCGTAAAGCAAACAGTGATTTCTGGCTTAAGGCGCCCGCAACCACATTAGCCTTTCCCGGGTGATAATCAATGACCAGCTCATAATCTTTCAACAACTCAAGCCAACGCCTTTGTCGCAGATTCAAGTCTCTTTGAGTCATCAAATATTCGAGACTTTTGTGATCCGAAAATACATGGCACTTCTCACCAAATAAGTAATGTCGCCATATTTTCAAAGCGAATACGATGGCGACTAATTCGAGATCATGGGTCGGATAATTTTTCTCATGTGGCTTTAATTGTCTCGCGCGATAGGCCACAACTCGACCTTCTTGCATCAATACGCAACCTAACCCAAGTAGGAGGCGTCACTATAGATGACAAACTCTTTGCCCGATTCGGGTGCACTAAAATTGAGCTTCCAGTCAAATAAGTTTTCATTGATCGAAACTTTTCGACATTTTTCCGTCCATTCGAACTTAACATCTTTTGAAGTAGCTTCATGGGCGTGGCTATCATTAAGAAACCTTTACAAATCGTCGGTAAGTAAGCAAGTCCCAAAAAGCTCCGAACCTCAGTAATATTTCTCGGAGGCTTCCAGTTAAGTATGGTTGAATTTTTGCTCGGGTCAACTCAAATACCCGATGCGGATACCACGTGACCCAAGAAGCTAACCTCTCTTAACCAGAACTTACACTTACTGAACTTAGCATATAACTGCTTATCCCGTAAAATTTGCAACACTAATCTCAGGTGCTCAGCATGTTCGGTCTCGTCTCTTGAATAGACCAAGATGTCGTCAATGAACACAACTACGAACCGGTCCAAATACTGTCTGAAGATTCAGTTCATCAAATCCATAAATACCACAGGGGCATTAGTGAGCCCAAACGGCATTACTAAGAACTCGTGTGGCCGTATCTCGCTCGAAAGCGGTTTTGGGTATATCCGAATCTCGAATTCAGAATCGGTAATACCGATCTCAAATCTATCTTTGAAAACACCGAGGCTCCTTTAGTTGATCAAACAAATCATCAATACGCTGATAGCGGATATTTATTCTTTATCGTCACTTTATTCGGTGACGATAGTCAATGCACATCCTCATGGTTCCGTCCTTCTTTTTCACAAACAATCTTGGTGCACCCCAAGGTGAGAAACTTGGTCGGCGAAACCTCTATCCGTCAACTCTTGCAACCGAGCTTTCAATTCTTTTAACTCGGTTGGTGCCATACGACACTGAGCTATCGAAATTGGCGTAGTCTGTGTACAAGCTCAATACCAAACTCTACTTCCCGAGCAGGTGGTAAACCCGATAATTCTTCGGAAAACATCCGGTATTCACAAACCAAAGCAGATTCGGGTTTCTTTTCCAATTCCTTGTCATCAAGTACATACGCAAGGTATGCTTCGCACCCCTTTCTTACATATTTCTGGGCCAACATTGCTAATATTACAGCTGGCAACCCCTTTAAGTTTGTAGACTCAACTCGGATTATCTCGTTATTTGCGCACCTCAAATCAATAGTCTTGCTTTTGCAATTCACAACCGCATCATGCACGGTCAACCAATCCAAACCAAGAATAACATCAAATTCATCAAACGGCAAAAGCAGTAGGTCCGCCGGAAAACAGGAACCTCGAATTACAAGGGGGCATTTCTTACACACTTTGTCAACAAGCACGTAACGACCCATGGATTTGACACCCAAATTACGAACTCAGTAGACTCAATAGGTAAAGTCTTACTGGATGCTAAGGTTTTGCTTATATAAGAATGAGTAGAACTAGGGTCAATCAAAGCAATCACATTAGTATCAAAGAGAGTGAAAGTATCGGTAATAACATCTGGCGAGGAAGCATCCTCGGCGCTTGGCGTATGGCATAAGCCCTAGCGAGAACACGGCGTCGATCTGGTGGTAGCATCTCTAGATCCTCTCGACCGCCGCTAGCATTGCCGTATTCCTAGATGGTCTACCCCGAGCGGTGGTAGCACCGGTTTCCCACTCGATTTACATTCTTCGAGACAATCTCGGGCAATCTTTGATAAAGTGGTGGTGACCAAGACTTATAACAGAGGCGGTCATGGAACCTACAACTCCCGAATGCCATTTACCACAATCTCGGCATTTCGCTCTGTCTCGACGGTCATTTCCAACATCGGCGATCGAAGTGACTCGTGTGCTCACGGGGTCGATCGCGATCTCGTCTAGAAAAGCCCGAAGTGTCCCTAGACCGCCCAAGCCATCTCTAAATTTCTTCGATGATGTGGGAAGGGCTTCCCAAGACCTCTTCTGAAACTCCTTGCTCCCACCTCGGCTTTTCTTTTCTCCATCTTGAGCTCCTCGGCTTTGCAAGCTCGCTCAACAAGTACCACAAATTCTCGGATTTCCAAGATGCCAACATACGACTTTATATCATCGTTAGTCCATCCTCAAAACGTTTACACATTACGACTTACGAGGAAATGCATTCTCGTGCATACTGGCTAAGCCTCACAAATTTTCGTTCATAGTCGATGAACCGACATGGAACCTTGTTTAAGCTCAAGAAATTCCTTCCGTTTTTAATCCATAAATCTCTGACTGATATACTTTTTCCGAAACTCGGTTTGGAAAAACTCCCAAGTTACTTGCTCTCTAGGCACAACAAAAGTCAACGTATTCCACCAATAGTAGGCAGAATCACGTAACAAGGAGATAGTACACTTTAGGCACTCATCGGGTGTGCAAGATAGCTCATCGAGTACCCGAATAGTGTTGTCCAACCAAAATTCAGCTTGCTCGGCATCATCGCTATCCGTAGCCTTAAATTTGATAGCCCGTGTTTTGATTCTATCAATGGGGCTTATTTGACCTTATTTGGTCGATTCTCGGAGGCATTGTAGGTATGGGGTGGTATTTGTCGGGAATGGAGGTTGTGGAACAGCCATATTAGTTCGAATGTATTGGTTGAACCAATCATTCATCACGCTATAGAAAGCTTGTCTAGCTTCATCATTCGGATTACTAGCATTAGGTTGAGAGTCTGCCGGCACTGTCCCTTGTGCGGGAGCAGGCGCTACACTCTCAAGATCATCAGCTACCGCTCGGTGGGATCGGGATCCATTACTATAAATAAACACATTTGCAAATGTCGAAATCACCACACTATCAAATAATCACATAAAATGGCGTGTATAGCTAGACCCAAACGCATTACGGTAGTCCTAGAATCGACTAAACCGTAGCTCGATACCAATAAAACTGTAACACCCGTGCCGAGACCGTCGCCAGTCGGACACGAGGGTTAACGGCTTAATCCACTTACTTGCACAGTTCATTTTAAAATTTCCAGACAGTAGGCTAACGTGTCGCTGTCACCTTAAAAATCATATCTTGAGTTCCACAACTCGAAAATCAGTTTCGTGATTTTTCCCTGAAACTAGACTCATATATACATCTACAAATTTGTTTCTAGAATTTTTGGTTGGACCAATTAGTACAGTTTATTAGTTAAAGTCCCCCATGTTACAGGGATCGACTACACTGACCTTTGCACATTACGACTTGGATATCTCCCTGTACAGGGCTTCAATACTGATGCCGTTTGTTTCTACAGAAACTAGACTCAAAAAGGAATCTGTACATATATGGCATGGCTTCTAATTATCTCTGGTTAATTTATAATGAATTCCCAAAGTCGGAACAGGGACTCCAGAAGCCGTTCTGGCCCTGTTTCATGAAAACTTAAATATCTATTAACATACTGTTCATATGATCGTTTCGTTACTTTCCTATGAAAATAGACTCGTCAAGGTTCGTTTACATGATTCATTCACTATTTAATTCCATTCCTACTATTTTTAGTGATTTTTCACATCCACGTCACTGCAGCTGTCAGCATCTATCTTTAAGGTAGGCTTTACCTATTTCATAGTTTCCATGATTCAACTAGCCCTTTAACATAAATAGCACAAAATATGATCATGATTAACCATCCCAATGGCTAATCGTTTCCAAACATTTCCATACCTCTTAATGAACAACATACAATGATTATAATACCATGCCCAAAGTATACTTAAGCCATTTTCGCATGGCTATCCAAATTTACACAAAACGGAAAGGTACATGACCTATAACAAAGGGTAGTCCTATACATGCCATTTCAAAGTCCAACCAAAAATATACCGAAAGGAGCTTTGATAGTGTGGGCGACTTCGACTTCAAAATCCCGAGTCCGATAGCTGAAGAACCAAAATCTATAAAACAGAGAATCAAAGAAACGGAGTAAGCATTTAATGCTTAGTAAGTTTGAGTCATGAATTTAGACACAACCAAAGTATAGCATTCATGTAGCTAAACAGATAATTTCATATGCACAAATTCTCAATATCAGACTTACCTCACATTACCAACCCTTATATATTCGTACACAAAGATCAACTTAGCCAAAGGCCGGTAGCTCATTTATCAACTGAGCGAATACTTATTTGTAAGGGCTCAACTAATTCAAAGCACATATGACACATACCTCATTGTTGGGATTTCACAAGCGTATTAATTGAAATTTTTACAGCAAGATCATTCATTTCGAATCACGTACCTTTGAGTTTAACCGGATATAGCTACTCATTCAAATGCCTTGGGACATAGCCCGGTTATAGTAACTCGCACAAATGCCTTGGGACTTAACCCGGATTTAGTAACTCGCACAAATGCCTTCGGATCTTAGTCCGGATTTAGTAACTCGCACAAATGCCTTGGATCTTAGTCCGGATTTAGTAACTTCATACGAATGCCTTCGGATCTTAGTCCGGATATAGTCACTTAGCACAAAGCCTTGGGACTTAGCCGGACATCATTGAATAACCATGCACATTTATCAATAAATCATGACACATTAGTATTTCATTTTCATTAGCAAAACTCAAACACAAGGCACTTATCACACTTGCAATTTCGGCTCAATAGCCACACATTAAAGAGCATGATTTTGATTTGCTTAAAACATGATCTAATCAAATCATAATCTAAGTTCCATTACTCGAAAACTTACCTCGGATGTTGTCGAGCGGCTTCAACGGCTATTCGATCACTTTTTCCTTTCCTTATCCAACTGTGGTCCTCTAAGCTCTTGAGCTAATTCAAACAAATTTAACTTATTAAAGTCTCATTTTGCTAGCTTATGGCGAATATGACAAGGAGTTTGATAGGTCATATGGCCACCTTTTAGCTCAAATACACAATGATCATACGCATTTTTAATCACATCAAGCAATTTAATACAATTCATTCGAACATCAAAAGAGAAGCTCAAGGTATTAGCCCCTATATACATTAGACATTAAAGTCCCATATGTACGAAATCACGAATCGAATTCAACATATTTGCTAATATTCCGCTTAGCCAAATTTTCTAAGTCAACCTAAAGCCTTCAATAGGCTACCTATGGCCAAACATACACATCAACTCATATGGCCGAACATACATGTCTATGTTGGGGCCGATTGCAACACTTAATACATTCTACAAGTATGGTCACTTGTATTGACTAAACACCATTTTGTTTCAAGTTCAAAACTTGGCTAATACACACATATACACTAGTAAATCAAACACTAGCATTTGCACTTCACCTTACTACCATTTCTCATCCAATAACGTGAACAACAACATATTTCTCTTCTACTTCCTACCATGGCCGAATGCATCACAACACCATACCGTTTTGATTTTGGTCATGGTTAAACAAAGAAATTAATGTCTCACTCAAAAAAAAATGCTAAAAAGAAGATTTAAGAGTCATCAATCCACCTTCACATGCATCATTACAAAGCTTCATTTTTAGCATGTAAATGACATCAACACCAAGCAAGAATGATGCATCCATGGCCGAGTGTCATTTCCATCACCTAGCAAGGTTTAGACCATGGGCTAGGTAGAACTCAAGCTACCAACTAAAACATGCATGCATCTCATGGACAACATCAAACATACCTTAGTCTAGCAAATCACCATAGCCGATTGTTTCAAGCTCCTCCCCTTCCTTTCTTTCCTCTATTCGGCCAAGGATGAACCAAAGGATGAACACCTTTTTTTTTTTGTTTTTCTTTCCTTCAACTCACGGCAATAGGGGGACAATCACACACATCCTTTCTTTTTTTTTTTGTTTCTCATCCTACTAACACTAATATTTTATTGCCCATGCTCTTTATTTTTTTAATCCTTACATAATGCATTACCCCAACATGTTTATGACATGTTTTTAGCCATAACATCTTGTCCACCCATGCTCATGGCCGGCCACTACATATTAGGGGGGGAAAATTAACATGCAAGTCCCCCCTTTTGATTACATGCACTATTAGGTCCTTATAGATTAGCCTATCACATTTCAAAAATGTCACCCATAAGTCCTTTTGACTAAATTCACATGCAATTTACTAAATCGAAGCCTAAAACTTTCACACATTCATAATCACATATTTTAGACAATAAATATCACATTCAAATAATTTGGTGACTCGGTTTAGCGGTCCCGAAATCGCTTTCTGACTAGGGTCACTTTAGGGCTGTCACAACTCTCCCCCACTTAAGAAATTTTCGTCCCCGAAAATCTTACCGTTAAATAGGTTTGGGGATCGCTCTTTCATAGAGTTCTCGGGTTCCCAAGTAGCTTCTTCGATTCCATGTTTGAGCCATAACACTTTTACTAACGGAACCCTTTTGTTTCGCAACTCTTTCACTTCACGAGCTAGGATGCGAATCGGTTCTTCTTCATAACTCATATCGGGTTGAATTTCAACCTCTGATGGATTAATTACGTGTGATGGATCAGATCTATAATTTCGAAGCATCGAAACATGAAAAACGTTGTGGATTCTTCGAGTTCAGGGGGTAAAAGCAACCTATATGCAACTGGGCCCACTCATTCGGAGATCTCATACGGCCCAATGAATCTCGGACTCAATTTGCCCTTACGGCCAAATTTGAGTATCTTTTTTGAAGGCGAGACCTTAAGAAACGCTTTGTCTCCCACTTGACACTCAATATCTCTTCGTTTTAAATCCGCATATGACTTCTGACGATCTGATGCTGCCTTCAGACTTTCACAAATTATTCTTACTTTCTGTTCAGCATCTTTAATCAAATCCACTCCGAAAATTTTACTTTCACCGAGCTCGGTCCAAAACAATGGTGTATGGCATTTACGCCCGTACAAGGCCTCGTAAGGTGCCATCTTAATACTTGATTGAAAACTATTGTTGTAAGCGAATTCAATCAAAGGTAAATACCGTTCCCATGAACCACTAAACTCGAGGATGCAACATCTCAACATATCCTCAAGTATTTGAATTATCTGCTCGGATTGACCATCGGTTTGTGGATGAAAAGCGGTGCTAAAATGCAGCTTGGTACCCAAAGCTTCTTGTAATTACTTCCAAAATCGCGAGGTGAATCTCGGATCTCTATCCGACACGATAGAAATAGGTACCCCGTGTAATCTCACTATCTGAGAAATATACAATTCAGCTAGTTTATCCATTGAAAAATCCGTGCGTACGTGGATAAAGTGAGCTGACTTAGTCAATCTATCAACAACGACCCAAATTGCATCTTTCTTACTTGCCGACACTGGCAACCCAGACACAAAATCCATCGTTACTCGATCCCATTTCCATTTAGGTATCATGATCGGTTGGAGCAAACCCGTAGGCACTTGATGTTTCGCCTTCACTTGCTGACATATTAAACACTTGGAAACAAAATTGGAAATGTCTCGTTTCATACCATGCCACCAAAACTGACGTCTTAGGTCGTGGTACATTTTCGTACTCCCCGGGTGAATTGACATTCGGCTACAATGAGCTTCGTTCAGAATCATCGAAATGAGTTCTGAATTTCTTGGAACACACAACCGATTTCTGTACCTCAAACAATCGTCATCATCAATTTGAAACTCCTATTCCACATTCGGAACACATTCAGCCCATTTTGCAACCAACTCATCGTCGACTTTCTGAGCTTCACGAATTTGATGAATCAATAATGGTTTGGCCTTTAACTCGGCCACTAACACATTGTCGGGTTGAACAGACAAGTGTACATTCATTGCTCGTAAAGCAAACAGTGATTTTCGGCTTAAGGCATCCGCAACCACATTAGCCTTTCCCGGGTAATAACCAATGACCAGCTCATAATCTTTCAACAACTCAAGCCAACGCCTTTGTCGCAGATTCAAGTCTCTTTGAGTCATCAAATATTTGAGACTTTTGTGATCCGAAAATACATGGCACTTCTCACCAAATAAGTAATGTCGCCATATTTTCAAGGCGAATACGATGGCAGCTAATTCGAGATCATGGGTCGGATAATTTTTCTCATGTGGCTTTAATTGTCTCGATGCATAGGCCACAACTCGACCTTCTTGCATCAATACGCAACCTAACCCAAGTAGGGAGGCATCACTATAGATGACAAACTCTTTGCACGATTCGATTTGCACTAAAATTAGAGCTTAGTCAAATAAGTTTTCAGTTGATCGAAACTTTTCGACATTTTTCCGTCCATTCGAACATAACATCTTTTGAAGTAGCTTCGTCATGGGCGTGGCTATCATCGAGAAACCTTTTACTAACCGTCGGTAATGGCGGCAAGTCCCAAAAGCTCGAACCTCGATAATATTTCTCGTAGGCTTCCGATTAAGTATGGCTGAAATTTTGCTCGGGTCAACTCGAATACCGATCACGGATACCACGTGACCCAAGAAGCTAACCTCTCTTAACCGAACTCACACTTCTTGAACTTAGCATATAACCGCTTATCCGTAAAATTTGCAACACTAATCTCGGTGCTCGGCATGTTCGGTCTCTTCTCTTGAATAGACCAAGATGTCGTCAATGAACACAACTACGAACCGGTCAAATACTGTCTGAAGATTCGGTTCATCAAATCCATAAATACCGCAGGGGCATTAGTGAGCCCAAACGGCATTACTAAGAACTCGTAGTGGCCGTATCTCGTTCGAAAGCGGTTTTGGGTATATCCGAATCTCGAATTCATGAATCGGTAATACCCCGATCTCAAATCTATTTTTGAAAACACTGAGGCTCCCTTTAGTTGATCAAACAAACCATCAATACGTGGTAATGGATATTTATTCTTTCTCGTCACTTTATTCACCTGACGATAGTCAATGCACATCCTCATGGTTCCGTCCTTCTTTTCACAAACAATCTTGGTGCACCCCAAGGTGAGAAACTTGGTCGGCGAAACCTCTATCCGTCAACTCTTGCAACCGAGCTTTCAATTCTTTTAACTCGGTTGGTGCCATACGACACGGAGCTATCGAAATTAGCGTAGTCCCATGTACAAGCTCAATACCAAACTCTACTTCCGAACGGTGGTAAACCGGTAATTCTTGGAAAAAATCCGGTATTCACAAACCAGCAGCATGATTCGGGTTTCTTTTCCAATTCCTTGTCATCAAGTACATACACAAGGTATGCTTCGCACCCCTTTCTTACATATTTCTGGGCTAACATTGCTGATATTACAGCTGGCAACCCCTTTAAGTTTGTAGACTCAACTCGGATTATCTCGTTATTTGCACACCTTAAATCAATAGTCTTGCTTTTGCAATTCACAATCGCATCATGCACGGTCAACCAATCCGAACCAAGAATAACATCAAATTCATCGAACGGCAAAAGCATCAAGTCTGCTGGAAAACAGGAACCTCGAATTACTAGGGGGCATTTCTTACACACTTTGTCAACAAGCACGTAACGACCCAAGGGGTTTGACACCTGAATTACGAACTCAGTAGACTCAATAGGTAAATTCTTACTGGATGCTAAGGTTTTGCTTATATAAGAATGAGTAGAACCAGGGTCAATCAAAGCAATCACATTAGTATCAAAGAGAGTGAAAGTATCGGTAATAACATCTGGCGAGGAAGCATCCTCGCGTGCGCGTATGGCATAAGCCCTAGCAGGAGCACGAGCGTCAGATCTGGTGGTAGCATCTCTAGATCCTCTCTGACTGCCGCTAGCATTGCTCGTATTCCTAGATGGCCTACCCCGAGCAGTGGTAGCACCCAATTTCCCACTCTGATTTACATTCTGTTCAGATAATCTTGGGCAATCTTTGATAAAGTGGTCGGCTGATCCGCACTTGTAACAGGAGCGGTCATGGAACCTACAACTCCCCGAATGCCATTTACCACAATACTGGCATTCCGCTCTCATCTCGACGGTCATTTCCAACACCGGCGATCAAGTATTTGTGTGCTCTCAGGGGTCGATCGCGATCTCGTCTAGAAAAGCCGAAGTGTCCCTAGACCGCCCAAGCCATCTCTAAATTTCTTCGATGACTGTGGGAAGGGCTTGCCAAGACCTCTTACTGAAACTCCTTGCTCCCACCTCGCTTTTCTTTTCACCATCTTGAGCTCCTCGGCTTTGCAAGCTCGCTCAACAAGTACCACAAATTCTCGGTTCCAAGATACCAACATACGACTTTATATCATCGTTAGTCTATCCTCGAAACGTTTACACATTACGGACACGAGGAAATGCATTCTCGTGCATACTGGCTAAGCCTCACAAATTTTCGTTCATAGTCAGAACCGACATGGAACCTTGTTTAAGCTCAAGAAATTCCTTCCGCTTTTGATCCATAAATCTCGGTGATATACTTTTTCCAAACTCGGTTTGGAAAAACTCCCAAGTTACTTGCTCTCTAGGCTGTGAAGTCAACGTATTCCACCAATAGTAGGCGTAATCACGTAGCAAGGAGATAGTACACTTTAGGCACTCATCGGTGTGCAAGATAGCTCATCGAGTACCGAATAGTGTTGTCCAACCAAAATTCAGCTTGCTCGGCATCATCGCTATCCGTAGCCTTAAATTGAGAGCCAGTGTTTTGATTCTATGAACTGGGGCTTATTTGACCTTATTTGGTCGATTCTGGGAGGCATTGTAGGTCTTGAGGGTGGTATTTGTCGGGAATGGAGGTTGTGGAACAACAGTATTAGTTCGAATGTATTGGTTGAACCAATCATTCATCACGCTATAGAAAGCTTGTCTAGCTTTATCATTCGGATTACTAGCATTAGGTTGAGAGTCCACGTATTTGTCCCTTGTCTTGAGCAAAGCGCTACACTCTCAAGATCATCACTACCGCTTCGGTCGGGATCGGGATCCATTACTATAAATAAACACATTTGCAAATGTCAGAAATCACCACACTATCAAATAATCACATAAAATGGCATGTATAGCTAGACCCAAACGCATTACGGTAGTCCTAGAATCGACTAAGCCGTAGCTCTGATACCAATAAAACTGTAACACCCCGTACCCGAGACCGTCGCTGGAGTCGGACACGAGGGGTTAACGGGCTTAGTTGTGACATCCCTAAAGTGACCCTAGTCGGAAAGCGGTTTCGGGACCGCTAAACCGAGTCACTAAATCATTTGAGTATGATAGTTACTGTCTAAATATGTGAAAATGCATGTGTGAATTTTTAATTCTTTTATTTAGTATATTTGAATGTGAATTGAAAGAAAAGGGACTCATGTGAAAGGATTCAATTATATGTGGCTAATTTTAAGAGGTTAATAAAGGAATGAAGTAAAATAAATGGAGTTGCATGTCAAATAATCCATTTGACAAGGATAGTGGCCGGCCATGACAAAATTATGGGCAAGGGAAACATGTTTCCAACATGTTAGGCTAGTGATGTATGTAGGAAACAATAAAATAGAAAGCTAGTAGTAAAGAAAAAAAAAAAAGAAGAGAATGGTGAATGTCCCCCCATTGCCGTGAGTTGAGGAAGAAGAAAGAAAAATCCTTGTTGTTCATCCATTCTCATTTTTGTTACAATTACCATGACTTGAGAAGAAGAAGGAGTGTTCATGTTTTCTTTCTTTTGCAATTGTTGTAACTAGAAGAAGAAGAGGAAGCAATAATAGAGAAATACAATGGAGCAAATCAAATAGGTGATTTCCATCTTGGAGGAATTTTCGGTCAGTTCTTTGCAAATATTTTATATTTCTTCCTAAGCTGTTCGGTTTTAAGTGTTGCGATGCTTGAGATTGTTGTTGCATGCGACATGCATGTAAGATTTTGATAGTTTTGTTTGGTGAGTGTGGATTAATTTGCTCCTCGGAAACCGTGGCTAAATGGTGAAGTAAATGGTGTGGTATGGCTGCTCAAATATGTGTTGGCGTGTGCAATTGTGACTATCTTATTATCTGCCTTAATTTGCTTTTACATGCTGTCCAATATTGTAAATTTTATGACAAATTCGGTTAAGTTTAATGCATGTCTCATTTGAAAATTCAATGCTGTCCAAAGCTGGACATTTCCATGTTGTTCGGGTGAGTCTTTCAAAGGTAACTTTGCTAAATTCTCACATTTAATTTATGGGTACATATACAAGTAATGTTCGCTATATGGAATGTAAGTATAGGTGTGATCGGTCATGGAAATTTGATATGAAGTTTTGTTAGGTGAGTGGTGAATGGCGAATGAATTATATACATTGTGAGGATGAAATTTGTATATAAATTGTGTATGTGTGCATTCGGACTTTAAGGGTAATGAGATGAAGTTAAGGTGCGAATTTTAGTTGGGTGATAGAGATAATTCGGTTGAGTTGATTCATGATGTTGTACATTAGAATAAAAAATTTACTACTAAATGTATTTATTCTAGATCAAGACATCAAAGGGGGAAAATCAAACAAAGGCAAAGCAAAGATAATCGAGTAGCCGATTGGAAATCGTTTCATCCAATATAAGGTAAGTCATTAAGCATATATTTGGTATTGATTTAAATGATCATAATATATATGCAATTGTGTTTAATGAGTTGATGTGTAAATGGAAATGTATGTGTATGGAATGATGCCATTGTTGAATGTATAAAGGTAGTAAAATGCTTAAAGTATTGGTCTCGGCACTAAGTGTGCGGGTATAAATGGATACGGTGACGAGATTAGCACTAAGTGTGCATGCTGGAAATATATGGCACTAAGTGTGCATGCTGGAAATATATGGCACTAAGTGTGCGAGCTCGAAGGGTATGGCACTATGTGTGCGGGCTTAAATCGCATGGCACTAAGTGTGCGAAATCGAGTATTAAGCACTGTGTGTGCGTACTCTATATATATATATATATATATATATATATATCTCCAATCGGACAATTATATGGAGGGTGTGTCTCCATCGAGTTGAGTATGGGCAGCGGATCGGGTAAGTACCTTGAGCTCATGACGAATAGGCAATATGTTCATGCTCGGGGTTGAGCTTGGTAAGCTTTAAATCTATGTGATGATTGCAATTGTGTGATTGTGGTGAAAATGAGTTAGTGTGTGAAAATGCCTCAAATATCTTATTGTGTAGAATATGAAATGTGGATGTATGACTTGGTATGAGATTGAACCGAAAGGTCCGAGGAATTATGGTATAGTTTTGGTATGGATGAGTACCTAGCCTCGTTTATTGTTTCATGTTGTGATAACTTTATTAATGGATGGTGGTTGAATGCTTATGACTTCTGAGTTATAAACTCACTCGGTGTTTTCTTGTCACCCTTTTAGGTCTCTTGGACTCGTATTGTTTTGCGTGCTCGGAACCGTCGTTGAAGTCATCACACCGGCTGGAAATCTTTTGGTATTGTCTTCGTAGTTGAACTAGGAGAACATTTGGCATGTATAGGCTATTATGTTTTGTTGAATTATGGGTTGTAAACTTTAAGCCATGTGAAAATGGCCTATGTGGTCGTTGAGTGGTATGCTAGAACCTATAGCCACGAGTCTTAGAAACTTTAATTTTGATAAGGTGGCCATAATTTGTGTCATGTATGATGGATGATTAGTAAGGTCAAGGAAAGATTCATGAAATTGGCATAGTCTACTGCAGTAACTGTTGCGGACAGCAGCAGTGATATGAGATTGAAAAATCACTAAAAATAGTAGAAGTAGAATTAAATAGTGAATAAATAATGAAATTGAGCCTTGATGAATCTATTTTCATATGGACGAAACGAAACGACCATATGAGCAGTATACTGAGAGATATTAAAGTTCTCGTGAGACAGGGCCAGAACGGTTTCTGGATCCCCTGTCTCGACTTTGAAAATTTACTATAAATTATCCAGAAAGAATTAGAAGTCATGCCTTATATGTGCAGATTCCATTTTGAGTATAGTTTTATTAGAAACAAACGGCACCAGTATTAAAGCCCTGTACAGAGAGATATTCAAGTTGTAACGCGCGAAGGTCAGAGTAGTCAACCCCTGTAGCATGGGTGACTTTAAATAATAAACTGTACCAATTGGCCCTACCAAAAATTCTAGAAATAAATCCATGGATGTATATATGAGTATAGTTTCAGGGAAAATTTACGGAATTGGTTTTCGAGTTCTGGAACTCGAGATATGATTTTTAAGGTAACAGTGATGCAGTTAGCTAGCCTGCCTGAAACAAAAATTTCATAATTTCCAAGAGGGAAATAAGGAAGTAAGTCGGTAACACCTCGTGGTCGAATCCGATGACGGTCACGGGTTTGGGGTGTTACATTTAATTGGTATCGAGCTATGGTTTAGTCGGTTCTAGGACTACCATAGCGTGTGAGTCTAGCTATACATGCCAAATTGTTAGTGCTTAATAATGTGATGACTTCGATGGTTGAAATTTTTGTTTTGATTAGCAATGGAACCCGGTAGAGAGACCCTTGGCGGATGACGTTGAAAGTGTAGCGGCTGCTCCGCACAAGGGACACCGCCTGTTGAGCCTCGATCATCCGCGAATAATCAAAATGAAGGCGAAACAAGCCTTCTTCACCATGATGAATGAGTGGGTCGCAATATGCCCGAACCAACCCGGCTGTCCAACCATTCCCGAATTTAAATACTCCGCCCCAAGAGTCCGCAATGCCTCCGAGCATCGATCCGTGAGGCTAAGCAAACCACCTGTAGACTTGATTAGGAAGCGCGGGGCGAGAAGTTCAAGGCCATAGTCATCGATGATTGAAAGAGCCGATTCGCTCGATAACACCATTCGAGTGTTAGATGAACCGCCATGCACACCGATGAATGTCTTAAGTGTGCTATATCCTTGTTCGAGACTCGACTTACTATTGGTGGAGGACTTTAATTTCCATAGTCCCAAATGAACGCGTTACTTGGGATTTCTTTCAATCCAATTTGAAAGAAATACATTAGTCAACAGTTCATCGATCGAAGCGTAAGGAATTCTTGGAACTCAAGCAAGGCGGATGATCAGATCTGAATCTGAACATGAGTTCGTAAGACTTAGTCGGTATGCCCGGAGTGTGTGGCTGATGAGGTTGCTATGTGCAAAAGATTTGAAGAAGGATTGAATGAAGACTTAAAGTCGCTAGTGGGTATTTTGGAGATAAAGGAGTTCGTAACACTAGTCGAACGAGCACGCAAGGCGGAAGAACTTGGAAAGGAAAAGAAGAAGGCTGAATTTGAAGCAAGAGATTACCGTAAAAGATCGACGAGTAAAGCTCCGCTTCTAACTGTAAAGAGGTTCGTGGAGGACACCATGAAGTCGAGGACGATGCGGGAATTTCCATTAGAGCCCGACCATTGACGGACTCGAGCTACTTGGTAGCTAGTGTGGGCAATAATCGTCAAGAGAGACTGAATGCCCCCAATGTGGAAGATGACACCTCGGTGAATGTTAAGGTAAGTCATTAATAGGGCTCGTTATGGATGCGGTTCGAAGGACCACTTCATTAGAGATTGCACGAGCTAGATGAGAGGAATAAGACGCAAGGTGCAAGACCTAGTGGAACGATGGTGGAGGTAGGCCCCGAGAATCTCTGGAGGTAGGGGTGGTAATCAGAGAGGAGCCTCTAATACGGCTGTCCGATCCGAGACCCGTGCTCCTGCTAGAGCATATGCCATCCGCGCACGAGAGGAGGCATCCTTCCCTGACGTTATCACTGGTACTTTTACTCTCTTTGATACTAGTGTGATTGCATTGATTGACCCCGGCTCTACTCACTCATATGTATGTGAAACCTTAGCATCCAGTAAGACTCTACCTGTTGAGTCTACTGAGTTCGTAATTCGAGTGTCAAACCCTTTGGGTCAATACGTGCTCGTTGATAAAGTGTGCAAGAGATACCCCCTAATAATTCGAGAATCCTGTTTTCCGGCCGATCTGATGCTTCTACCATTTAATGAATTCGATGTTATTCTTGGTATGGATTGGCTGACCGTACATGATGTAGTGGTGGACTGCAAAAGGAAAACCATTGATTTGAGGAGTGCAAATAATGAGGTAGTCCGAGTCGAGTCTACTGATTTAAAAGGAGTGCCAGCGATAATATCTTCTATGACCGCTCGGAGACATATGAAAAAGGGGTGTGAAACATACCTTGCGTATGTGTTTGAAAGTAAAGAGACGGAAAAGAAACTCGAATCGGTACCAGTGGTTTGTGAGTATTCAGATGTTTTTCCTGAGGAGTTATCGGGATTGCCACCGGTTCGAGAAGTGGAATTCGGCATCGAAGTTGTACCGGGTACTACGCCGATTTCAATAGCCCCGTATCGTATGGAATTAACGGAATTAAAGGAATTGAAGGTTCAATTGCAAGAATTGACGGATAGAGGTTTCGCTCGACCGAGTTTTTCTCCATGGGGCGCACCAGTATTGTTTGTGAAAAAGAGGTACGGTCACTACGAATTCTTGGTGATGCCGTTTGGGCTTACTAATGCCCCTGCGGTATTTATGGATTTAATGAATAGAACTTTCAGGCCATACTTGGATCGATTCGTAGTTGTATTTATCGATGACATTTTGGTCTATTCGAGAGATGAAACCGAACATCTTTGAGCACCGAGGCTAATGTTGCAAATTTTACGAGATAAGCGATTATACGCAAAGTTCATAAATATGAATTTTGGTTGAAAAAGGTTAGCTTTTGGGGCACGTGGTGTCCGTGATCGGTGTCGAGGTGGACCGAACAAAATTTCGACCATAGTCGATTGGAAACCTCCAAGGAATGTTACCGAGGTTAGGAGCTTTTGGGGCTTGCAGGATACTATTGACGATTTGTGAAAGGTTTTTCGGTGATAGGCGTGTCGATGACAAAACTACTTCAAAAGATGTTAAGTTCGAGTGGTCGGAACATTTGTCAAGAAAGTTTTGATCGACTAAAACTGCTTAACCGAGGCCCCGGTACTAGTACTGTTGAGTCCGGTAAAGAGTTTGTCATATCTGATGACGCATCCTTGCTTGGGTTAGGTTGTGTGTTGATGCAAGAAGGTCGAGTTGTGGCTTACGCGTCGAGACAACTAAAGCCGCATGAGAGAAACTATCCGACCCATGACCTTGAATTAGTAGCCATAGTGTTCGCCTTGAAGATATGGCGGCATTACTTGTTTGGAGAAAGGTGTCACATTTATTCGGACCACAAGAGTCTAAAATATTTGATGACTCAGAGAGATTTAAACCTGCGACAAAGACGTTGGCTTGAGTTGTTGAAAGACTATGAACTCATCATTGATTATCACTCGGGAAAGGCCAACGTGGTGGCCGATGCTTTAAGTCGCAAGGCACTGTTTGCTTTTAGAGCGATGGATGCTCATCTATCCGTTTCACCCGATGAGGTGCTAGTAGTCGAATTAGAGACCAAACCGTTATTGATTCATCAAGTACTTGAATCTCAGAAGGTCGACGCCGAATTGGTCGCTAAGCGAGCGAATGTGTTCGAAGGAGGAATCGAATTTGATTGACGACCATGATTGCTTGACGTTCAAGGGTCGATTATGTATTCAAGGAATTCGGAACTTGTTTCGATGATTTTGAACGAGGCTCACAGTAGTCGAATGTCAATCCACCCGGGTAGTACTAAAATGTACAATGACCTGAAACGTCGGTTTTGGTGGCATGGTATGAAACGAGACATCTCTGACTTTGTTTCGAGATGTTTAATATGTCAACAAGTGAAAGCGGAGCATCAAGTGCCATCGGGATTACTTGACCGATCACGATACCCGAGTGGAAATGGGATCGAGTCACCATGGACTTTGTATCCGACCGCCATTGTCGTGAGTAAGAAGGATGCGATCTGGGTCATTGTTGATAGATCGACCAAGTCCGCTCATTTTATTCTGTCCGCACGGATTTTTCGCTGATAAATTGGCGAATTATCGTCTCCCAAATTATTCGATTGCATGGGGTGCCTATTTCTATCGTGTCGATAGAGACCCAAGATTTACATCGCGATTTTGGAAGAAATTGCAAGAGGCTTTGGGTACCAAGTCGCATTTTAGCACTTTTCACCCCCAAATCGATGGTCAATCCGAACGGATAATTCAAATACTCGAGGATATGTTGAGATGTTGCATCCTTGAGTTTAGTGGTTCATGGAACGGTATTTACCTTTGGTTGAATTAAACACAACAATAGCTTTCAATCAAGTATTAAGATGGCGCCTCACGAGGCTTTATACGATCGTAAATGCCGTACCCCATTATTCGGACTAAACTTAGTGAAAGTAAAGTCTTCGGGTTGATTTGATTAAGGATGCCGAGCGAAAGTTCGAGTAATTCGTGAAGGTTTGAAAGTCGCCGGATCGCCAAAAGTCGATATGGATTTGAAAAGAAAAGACATGGAATATCGGGTTGGAGACAAGGTATTTCTCAAAGTCTCACCCGGAAGAAGGTGCTTAGATTTGGCCGTAAGGGCAAATTGAGTCCGAGATTCATCGGTCCGTATGAAGTATCTGAACGAGTTGGGCGATGGCGTCCGATTAATTTTACCCCGAGCTCGAAAAGATTTACAACGTTTTCCATGTCTCGATGCTTGACGATATAGATCCGACCCGTCAGACGTAATCACTCCATCCGAGATTGAGATTCACCTAATTTGAGTTATGAAGAAGAGCGGTTAGCATTACGATGCGTGGCGTAAAGAGTTGCGAAATAAGAAAATCCCATTAGTGAAGGTGGTGTGGCATAAACACGGAATTGAAGAAGCCACTTGGGAACCCGAGAACTCTATGAAAGAGCGATACCCAAACCTATTTACGGTAAGATTTTCGGGACGAAAATTTCTTAAGTGGGGAGAGTTGTGACATCCCTAAAGTGACCCTAGTCGGAAGCGGTTTCGGGACCGCTAAACCGAAGTCACTAAATCATTTGAGTATGATAGTTATGTCTAAATATGTGAAAATGCATGTGTGAATTTTTAATTCTTTGATTTAGTTAATTTGAATGTGAATTGAAAGAAAAGGGACTCATGTGAAAGGATTCAATTATATGTGGCTAATTTTAAGAGGTTAATAAAGGAATGAAGTAAAATAAATGGAGTTGCATATCAAATAATCCATTTGACAAGGATAGTGGCCGGCCATGACAAAATTATGGGCAAGGGAAACATGTTTCCAACATGTTAGGCTAGTGATGTATGTAGGAAACAATAAAATAGAAAGCTAGTAGTAAAGAAAAAAAAAAGAGAAGAGAATGGTGAATGTCCCCCCATTGCCGTGAGTTGAGGAAGAAGAAAGAAAAATCCTTATTGTTCATCCATTCTCATTTTTGTTACAATTACCATGACTTGAGAAGAAGAAGGAGTGTTCATGTTTTCTTTCTTTTGCAATTGTTGTAACTAGAAGAAGAAGAGGAAGCAATAATAGAGAAATACAATGGAGCAAATCAAATAGGTGATTTCCATCTTGGAGGAATTTTCATTCGGTTCTTCGCAAATATTTTATATTTCTTCCTAAGCTGTTCGGTTTTAAGTGTTGCGATGCTTGAGATTGTTGTTGCATGCGACATGCATGTAAGATTTTGATAGTTTTGTTTGGTGAGTGTGGATTAATTTGCTCCTGGAAACCGTGGCTAAATGGTGAAGTAAATGGTGTGGTATGGCTGCTCAAATATGTGTTGGCGTGTGCAATTGTGACTATCTTATTATCTTGCCTTAATTTGCTTTTACATGCTGTCCAATATTGTAAATTTTATGACAAATTCGGTTAAGTTTAATGCATGTCTCATTTGAAAATTCAATGCTGTCCAAAGCTGGACATTTCCATATTGTTCAGTGAGTCTTTCAAAGGTAACTTTGCTAAATTCTCACATTTAATTTATGGGTACATATACAAGTAATGTTCGCTATATGGAATGTAAGTATAGGTGTGATCGGTCATGGAAATTTGATATGAAGTTTTGTTAGGTGAGTGGTGAATGGCGAATGAATTATATACATTGTGAGGATGAAATTTGTATATAAATTGTGTATGTGTGCATTAGGACTTTAAGGGTAATGAGATGAAGTTAAGGTGCGAATTTTAGTTGGGTGATAGAGATAATTTGTTGAGTTGATTCATGATGTTGTACATTAGAATAAAAAATTTACTACTAAATGTATTTATTCTAGATCAAGACATCAAAGGGGGAAAATCAAACAAAGGCAAAGCAAAGATAATCGAGTAGCCGATTGGAAATCGTTTCATCCAATATAAGGTAAGTCATTAAGCATATATTTGGTATTGATTTAAATGATCATAATATATATGCAATTGTGTTTAATGAGTTGATGTGTAAATGGAAATGTATGTGTATGGAATGATGCCATTGTTGAATGTATAAAGGTAGTAAAATGCTTAAAGTATTGGTCTCGGCACTAAGTGTGCGGGTATAAATGGATACGGTGACGAGATTAGCACTAAGTGTGCATGCTGGAAATATATGGCACTAAGTGTGCATGCTGGAAATATATGGCACTAAGTGTGCATGCTGGAAATATATGGCACTATGTGTGCGGGCTTAAATCGCATGGCACTAAGTGTGCGAAATCGAGTATTAAGCACTGTGTGTGCGTACTCTATATATATATATATATATATATATATATATCTCCAATCAGACAATTATATGGAGGGTGTGTCTCCATCGAGTTGAGTATGGGCAGCGGATCGGGTAAGTACCTTGAGCTTATGACGAATAGGCAATATGTTCATGCTCGGGGTTGAGCTTGGTAAGCTTTAAATCTATGTGATGATTGCAATTGTGTGATTGTGGTGAAAATGAGTTAGTGTGTGAAAATGCCTCAAATATCTTATTGTGTAGAATATGAAATGTGGATGTATGACTTGGTATGAGATTGAACCGAAAGGTCCGAGGAATTATGGTATAGTTTTGGTATGGATGAGTACCTAGCCTCGTTTATTGTTTCATGTTGTGATAACTTTATTAATGGATGGTGGTTGAATGCTTATGACTTCTGAGTTATAAACTCACTCGGTGTTTTCTTGTCACCCCTTTTAGGTCTCTTGGACTCGTATTGTTTGCGTGCTCGGAACCGTCGTTGAAGTCATCACACCGGCTGGAAATCTTTTGGTATTGTCTTCGTAGTTGAACTAGGAGAACATTTGGCATGTATAGGCTATTATGTTTTGTTGAATTATGGGTTGTAAACTTTAAGCCATGTGAAAATGGCCTATGTGGTCGTTGAGTGGGATGCTAGAACCTATAGCCACGAGTCTTAGAAACTTTAATTTTGATAAGGTGGCCATAATTTGTGTCATGTATGATGGATGATTAGTAAGGTCAAGGAAAGATTCATGAAATTGGCATAGTCTACTGCAGTAACTGTTGCGGACAGCAGCAGTGATATGAGATTGAAAAATCACTAAAAATAGTAGAAGTAGAATTAAATAGTGAATAAATAATGAAATTGAACCTTGATGAATCTATTTTCATATGGACAAAACGAAACGACCATATGAGCAGTATACTGAGAGATATTAAAGTTCTCGTGAGACAGGGCCAGAACGGTTTCTGGATCCCCTGTCTCGACTTTGAAAATTTACTATAAATTATCCAGAAAGAATTAGAAGTCATGCCTTATATGTGCAGATTCCAATTTGAGTATAGTTTTATTAGAAACAAATGGCACCAGTATTAAAGCCCTGTACAGAGAGATATTCAAGTTGTAACGCAAGAAGGTCAGTGTAGTCGACCCCTGTAGCATGGGTGACTTTAACTAATAAACTGTACCAATTGGCCCTACCAAAAATTATAGAAATAAATCCATGGATGGATATATGAGTATAGTTTCAGGAAAATTTACGAATTGGTTTTGAGTTCTGGAACTCGAGATATGATTTTAAGGTAACAGTGATGCAGTTAGCTAGCCTGCTGAAACAAAATTTCATAATTTCCAAGAGGGAAATAAGGGAAGTAAGCCCGGTAACACCTCGTAGTCGAATCCGGTGACGGTCACGGGTTTGGGGTGTTACATTAATCCACTTACTTGCATAGTTCATTTTAAAAATTTCCAGACAGCCGGCTAACTGTGTCGCTGTCACCTTAAAAATCATATCTTGAGTTCCACAACTCGAAAATCAGTTTCGTGATTTTTCCCTGAAACTAGACTCATGTATACATCTACAAATTTTTTTCTAGAATTTTTGGTTGGACCAATTAGTACAGTTTATTAGTTAAAGTCCCCCATGTTACAGGGATAGACTACACTGACCTTTTCGCATTACGACTTGGATATATCCCTGTACAGGGCTTCAATACTGATGCCGTTTGTTTCTACAGAAACTAGACTCAAAAAGGAATCTGTACATATATGGCATGGATTCTAATTATCTCTGGTCAATTTATAATGAATTTCCAAAGTCGGAACAGGGACTCCAGAAGCCGTTCTGGCCCTGTTTCATGAAAACTTAAATATCTCTTAACATACTATTCATATGATCGTTTCGTTACTTTCCTATGAAAATAGACTCGTCAAGGTTCGTTTACATAATTCATTCACTATTTAATTCCATTACTATTATTTTTAGTGATTTTTCACATCCACGTCACTGCAGCTGTCAGCATCTGTCTTTAAGGTAGGCTTTACCTATTTCATAGTTTCCATGATTCAACTAGCCCTTTAACATAAATAGCACAAAATATGATCATGATTAACCATCCCAATGGCTAATCGTTTCCAAACATTTCCATACCTCTTAATGAACAACATACAATGATTATAATACCATGCCCAAAGTATACTTAAGCCATTTTCGCATGGCTATCCAAATTTACACAAAACCGAAAGGTACATGACCTACAACAAAGGGTAGTCCTATACATGCCATTTCAAAGTCCAACCAAAAATATACCGAAAGGAGCTTTGATAGTGTGGGTGACTTCGACTTCAAAATCCCGAGTCCGATAGCTGAAGAACCAAAATCTATAAAACAGAGAATCAAAGAAACGGAGTAAGCATTAATGCTTAGTAAGTTTGAGTCATGAATTTAGACACAACCAAAGTATAGCATTCATGTAGCTAAACAGATAATTTCATATGCACAAATTCTCAATATCAGACTCACTTCACATTACCAACCCTTATATATTCGTACACAAAGATCAACTTAGCCAAAGCGTGTAGCTCATTTATCAACCGGCGAATACTTATTTGTAAGGGCTCAACTAATTCAAAGCACATATGACACATACCTCATTGTTGGGATTTCAAGCGTATTAATTGAAATTTTTACAGCAAGATCATTCATTTCGAATCACGTACCTTGAGTTTAACCGGATATAGCTACTCATTCAAATGCCTTGGGACATAGCCGGTTATAGTAACTCGCACAAATGCCTTGGGACTTAACCCGGATTTAGTAACTCGCACAAATGCCTTGGATCTTAGTCCGGATTTAGTAACTCGCACAAATGCCTTCGGATCTTAGTCCGGATTTAGTAACTCGCATACGAATGCCTTGGATCTTAGTCCGGATATAGTCACTTAGCACAAAGCCTTGGGACTTAGCCGGACATCATTCGAATAACCATGCACATTTATCAATAAATCATGACACATTCGTATTTCATTTTCATTAGCAAAACTCAAACACAAGGCACTTATCACACTTGCAATTTCGGCTCAATAGCCACACACAAAGAGCATGATTTTGATTTGCTTAAAACATGATCTAATCAAATCATAATCTAAGTTCCATTACTCGAAAACTTACCTCGGATGTTGTCGAACGGCTTCAACGGCTATTCGATCACTTTTTCCTTTCCCTTATCCAACTGTGGTCCTCTAAGCTCTTGAGCTAATTCAAACAAATTTAACTTATTAAAGTCTCATTTTGCTAGCTTATGGCCGAATATGACAAGGAGTTTGATAGGTCATATGGCCACCTTTTAGCTCAAATACACAATGATCATACGCATTTTTAATCACATCAAGCAATTTAATACAATTCATTCGAACATCAAAAGAGAAGCTCAAGGTATTAGCCCTATATACATTAGACATTAAAGTCCCATATGTACGAAATCACTAATCGAATTCAACATATTTGCTAATATTCCGCTTAGCAATTTTCTAAGTCAACCTAAAGCCATCAATAGGCTACCTATGGCCGAACATACACATCAACTCATATACTCATTCATGTGGCCGAACATAAATGTCTATGTTGGGGCGATTGCAACACTTAATACATTCTACAAGTATGGTCACTTGTATTGACTAAACACCATTTTGTTTCAAGTTCAAAACTTGGCTAATACACACATATACACTAGTAAATCAAACACTAGCATTTGCACTTCACCTTACTACCATTTCTCATCCAATAACGTGAACAACAACATATTTCTCTTCTACTTCCTACCATGGCCGAATGCATCACAACACCATACCATTTCGATTTTGGTCATGGTTAAACAAAGAACTTAATGTCTCACTCAAAAAAAATGCTAAAAAGAAGATTTAAGAGTCATCAATCCACCTTCACATGCATCATTACAAAGCTTCATTTTTAGCATGTAAATGACATCAACACCAAGCAAGAATGATGCATCCATGGCCGAGTGTCATTTCCATCACCTAGCAAGGTTTAGGCCATGGGCTAGGTAGAACTCAAGCTTCCAACTAAAATATGCATGCATCTCATGGACAACATCAAACATACCTTAGTCTAGCAAATCACCATAGCCGATTGTTTCAAGCTCCTCCCCTTCCTTTCTTTCCTCTATTCCGCCAAGGATGAACCAAAGGATGAACACCCTTTTTTTTTTGTTTTTCTTTCCTTCAACTCACGGCAATAGGGGGACAATCACACACATCCTTTCTTTTTTTTTTGTTTCTCATCCTACTAACACTAATATTTTATTGCCCATGCTCTTTATTTTATTAATCCTTACATAATGCATTACCCCAACATGTTTATGACATGTTTTTAGCCATAACATCTTATCCACCCATGCTCATGGCCGGCCACTACATATTAGGGGGGAAAATTGACATGCAAGTCCCCCCTTTTGATTACATGCACTATTAGGTCCTTATAGATTAGCCTATCACATTTCAAAAATGTCACCCATAAGTCCTTTTGACTAAATTCACATGCAATTTACTAAATCGAAGCCTAAAACTTTCACACATTCATAATCACATATTTTAGACAATAAATATCATATTCAAATAATTTGGTGACTCGGTTTAACGGTCCCGAAACTACTTTCTGACTAGGGTCAATTTAGGGCTGTCACAGGAAGTCTTGCTGAGCGGCACACTGAGTCTCCGACGTTGAACCAAGTAAGTACTTTTATTCTTAAATTTGTTTAAATTGTTATATAGTAGATAGTTAGGGGGCTACTTTAGATGATTTGGTTAGAATGGAACCAATGCCCGCAGGAACTTGAAACTGTAGAGGATTTTCGAAAACAATCTTGTCTTTAATTACTTCCATAAAACATCGGTGTAAATTATGAAACTAAATAAGACTTCATAAAATTTTTAATTTAGAAAACTCGTAAATCGACGTTGAGCGCTAGCAGAGGTGCGAGAGGCCATGGCCGAGGCCGCGGAGATGTTAGGGTTGAATCGTCGGCATCGGGCCATATGCCTGATGTTCGAGTAGAAGAGGCTCCGACCTCACCTGTGGTTGGGAATGGACAATATGATCGGACCGCAGGGGAAGATGCATTGTCGTAGGTAATGCTGAGAATTTTGGAAAGGGTCACTGGGCCTAATAATGGCAGTGAAAATCGGGGGTCCATTCTAGAGCGACTTCGATCGAACGGGGCTGAGATCTTCAAGGGCGTGGCTGGCGTGGCTCCTAATGTGGCGGAATATTGGTTGGAGGCCACTGAAAGGATAATGGAGGACCTGGACTGCTCACCTGAGCAAAATTTGAAAGGAGCAGTGTCATTGCTTAGGGAAGAAGCCTACTAGTGGTGGTTGACAGTGAAAGAGGGCACCCAACCGGAGCAGGTCACTTGGGAGTTCTTCAAAGCTGCTTTCCAAGGGAAGTATGTAGGGGCAAGCTATGTGGATGCTAGAAGAAAGGAGTTCCTAAACTTGACCCAAGCAAACAAATTGGTGACGGAGTATGAAGCAGAGTTCCTATGCCTTAGTAGGTATGCAAAAGTAATGGTGGAAACGGAGTATGAGCGTTACGTTAGGTTTGAGGGTGGACTTAGAGATAGCCTCAGGGTATTGATAGCTCCACAAAGGGAGCGAGTTTTTTCAGAGTTGGTGGAGAAGAAGAAGATAGCAGAGGAGGTTAAGCGCACTGAGCGCTTAAATTGGGAAAAAGAAAAGTGTAAGGATAAAAGGGAAGCTGAGACCCAGGTTGTTGGACAGAGGCCTAGGGCTAGGGCTAGAGTTGATGGGCCAGTTAGAGTAGGGCCCCCTGTTATTAATCCAAGGTTGCCACCTTGTGCTAATTGTAGGAGAAGCCATAAAGGTGAGTGTTAGAAGAGAATGGGAGCTTGTTTCACTTGTTGGTCTATGGAGCATAGGTTCAAGGATTTCCCCTGAATGCTAGGTCGAGTGCCAGTAGTGGGCCAAGGTGGTGTTCGGCCACCAAGGGGTGGTCAACCTTCGCCAAGGGGTCGTGAGCAGGCCAGGGGTGGTGATAGCAATGGACGTGGACGTGGAGTAGTAGGCAGAAATGCAGGCCATGCTTAGGTGAGGCAGACAGCTTTGGTTTATGCTGCTCATCACTGAGAAGACGAAGATGCTTCAGAAGCGAATACTGATACGTACTTTATCCATAGTGTATGAACTATCTATTTTGAAATTAGAAATAGAGTGTGCAGTAGAAGCGTAGTGGTGTATCCTAAGCGATGCGGCATGAATATCCTCAACTGTTTGAATCAGGTAAAATTTTGAGGACGAAATTTCTTTTAGGGGGTAGAGTTGTAACACCCTGAATTTTGGGCCTAGATGAATTGGGCTTTGGGCTTTAGATCTCATAAAATTTTTAAGTGAGCAAGAAAATGACACATGACATGTTGGCTTTAAGGGTTTAAGGAATTTGAAGTGTCTAGGTATGTTGGAGAAGTTTGGGGTTCGAGTTTTGTGGTGGAGGAATTTTAATTTAATTATTAAAGGAATTAGAGTTGGGAGTAGTTGGGATTTTAAATATAGTTAGGGGAAAATAGTATCAAAAGGCCTTGTAGAAGAGTGTCTAAGTGACGCCACTTAGAGTGTAGGGAGGTGGCGTTAATAGCTAGAAAGGAGGTCCAAGGTTCGAATCCTAGCTTAGTGTTTTTAAAAGTTTAATTTTGGCCTTCTAGAAGGATGGAAGTGGCGTGAAAGTGGACTCCAAAGGAAGTGTTCAGGAGAGAAAATTAAGGAAAGGATTAAGAGGTTATCAGGGAGAAAAATGAGGAGATGAGAAGGGAGAAGGGACGGAGTCGAATAGAGAATTGGGCATGGAGAAATTTGGCTATAAGGCTTATAAATAGGTGCCGAATGCTAGGGTATGAAGCTAATGCCGAATTTCCTTCAACCTGTTACCAGAAACTCTTTTCTCTAAAAGCTGAAAACCCTCTGCTTTATTTTATTTTTCTTCTTCCTTGTACCGAATTCTATTCTTCCTCTACCTCATTGCTGACTTTTCTTTCTTTTTCCTTGGAGCTGAATAACCCTTTTTTGCTATACAAAGTCGAAAAGGGCCGAACCTCTTTGGCCGAATACCTTTGGTGCAATCACTTCTCCTTCTACTTCGGTCAAATCTAGTGTAAGTGTTGTTCCCCCAATCGGTTTCTTTGCTAAGTATCGAATATTGTCCCTCACTCTTTCTAATCAACTATGGTAGGGAATTAGTATCAGATCTCGGATCGTAGCTCATTGCCGAATTGCTCATTAGGTGTTGCGGTTTTGGTAAGTATTCCTCTTCCATTGGCTAAGGTTGTCCGAATAGCCATAGTAAGGTAAGGAGGCTTGTGTTGGATAGAGTCACCTATTATTTTGATTTTAATAGTTACGATTGGAGAAGATCTAGGAGTTGATCGTGGTTAGTGAAGGGGCTATTATACTTATCACGCAAGGTAAGGTTAAGGTGAGATTCCGGCTTTTGGTAAAGTATTCGATAAGTACTTGAGATTAATCTTTGGATGATATCGATTGTAGGTTGGGCTAAGGAAATCGCAGCACGCTTGCCTACCAAGTGTGTACATACACTGCACACACACAATGAATCGGCAAAAGCTGAAATGCCGAAAAGCCTAAAGTTGGGCTACGGTAGTCACATGAGTGCGCGAACAGTCATGGAGATGAAACTGATAGGTTGCTTGAGGCCCACAGGCGATTTCGTGGACTTGGGTTAAGAATTGTCCAAATGGACCAGAATGGGCTCAATGGGCATGATTGGCTGTTGGGCCCATAATAGGCAAAGATTGATAAGTGATGCTATGTGTTAGAAAATTTGTATGTGAGCATGAGTATAATGTGATTTGGGCCTAATGGGCCATATGAATGTGAATTGGGCCAGTGGGCCTTAAGAATATGAACTGGGCCAGATGGGCCATTTGAATAAGATTGGGCCTAGTGGGCCATATGCATGTATGTAGGGGTATTGGGCCTAGTATATGATGACTACATAAAACTTAATTAATTAATTGAGACCGTGGACAAGTTATAGGGTTAAGGTGTGGTAACGGGTATATGCATGTCTAGTATTGGATCTAAGGAGAGCTTGGTACTTAAGTGGTCTTAATGACCCACCTCCTCTTCTCTAGAATCTTAGCTGGTGCATAGTATTCGTTCATCTTAGCTCGCGGGACTTGTTAACGGGCCAAGGTAAGTGGTAACCATAATTAAGGGAAAATTATCGAAATGCCCCTAAGGGAAAAAAAGACCAAAATACCCCTAAATGTTAAAGGTAAGTTTTGTGGATGTGACATGCATATATATGATATTCTGTTTAGGTTGCATATGGGGTGGGAAATTATGGTACGGAGGACGTATATGAGGATCACATGGTTGCCTGAAAATCATGAATCCATCGACAGTTTTTAAAGCCCAATATATAAATAAGGTAGTTCCGCAACCGGGCTACCATTGGTGTGTGGGCTTTGTGGGTCGATATCTATATCCTTACATGGTGTGATGGGGGACGGAGCTGGTGTGTAGCGGATGGATAATAAGAATGGGATTGCATTGCATGTTGATGTATGATGAGTTTTGAATGCTTGTTTTCCGTCGAGGGTTGTACACACTGAGTTTACGAAAACTCACCCCCTCTTTTATTTTATTTTAAGGTGATGCTCAGTAGACGGTTTGATGTTTGGAGGGACTTTGGGTGGCCAGTTAGCAAGACAAATTTGGACTTTTTTTTTTAGCTTATAAGTTTTATTTTTCTAAGTATGTTTCAGACTAGATTGTAATATGGTTTTCATTATGCTAATATTACATGAATTATTATTATTATTTTCATTGTAATTATGAGAAGTTGAACATGGGTTTCCTAAATTATAGTATGTTTTCTATGTTTCCGTAACTTAATTTTTAAATGATAAGTTTTCTTAAATAAAATTTTTTAAAGAAGGCTTTCGCAACTGAAAGGTGTGTTTATTTTTTTTAGTTAATTAAAGTTTCTTTTGTTTAAGAAGGGTTTTCAATGAAAACACAGTTTTTGCTAAAACACTTCAATGTAACACGCCAAATTCGGCCATAACGTCTGGGTCAGGTTTGGGGTGTTACACAACAGGTGTGTTCATCAAGCCAATAGCATAACAAGAAATTCTTAATGGCCAAACCTTGTTCTAAAAGCAGTTTTAGGTACATCTGACTCTTTAACTCGCAACTGATAGTAGCTGAACCTCAAGCTTATTTTAGAAAATCAAGTCGCTCCTTTTAATTAATCAAACAGGTTATCAATCCATGGCAAAGGATAGTTGTTCTTGATTGTTACCTTATTGAGTTGTCGGTACTCTACACACAATCTTATAGATCCATCTTTCTTTTTCACAAATAATACTGGAGTGCCCTATGGTGAAAAGGTCAATCTTATAAAACTCTTGTCGATCAATTCTTGTAGCTGTCACTTCAGTTATTTCAACTCAGTTGGGGCTATCCTATATTGAGCAATCGAGATAGGTGCTGTACCAGGGGTTAACTCAATACCAAATTCAACTTCTCTAATAGGGGGTAATCTGGGCAACTCTTCCGAGAATACATCCAAATATTCACATACAATAGGCACCGATTCAATATTCAATTCAAACTCTTTTGTATTCAACACATAAGCCAAATAAGCTTTACACCCTTTTCTCATACATTTCTGACCAGACATTGAAGAAATCACCATTGGCAATCTATCCGACTCATCTGATGCAACCCGAAGAATTTTACCATTGTAGTCAACCCCTGTAGCATGGGTGACTTTAAATAATAAACTGTACCAATTGGCCCTACCAAAAATTCTAGAAATAAATCCATGGATGTATATATGAGTATAGTTTCAGGAAAATTTACGAATTGGTTTTGAGTTCTGGAACTCGAGATATGATTTAAGGTAACAAGATGCAGTTATTAGCTCCGCCTGAACAAAATTTCATAATTTCCAAGAGGGAATAAGGGTGAAGTCTTGTACCTCGTGGTCGAATCCGATGACGGTCACGGGGTTTGGTGTTACATTTAATTGGTATCGAGCTATGGTTTAGTCGGTTCTAGGACTACCATAGCGCGTGTGAGTCTAGCTATACATGCCAAATTGTTAGTGCTTAATAATGTGATGACTTCGATGGTTGAAATTTTTGTTTTGATTAGCAATGGAACCCGGGGTAGAGACCCTGGCGGATGACGTTGAAAGTGTAATGGCTGCTCCCGCACAAGGGACACCGCTGTTGAGCCTCGGCCATCCGCGAATAATCAAAATGAAGCTAAACAAGCCTTCTTCACCATGATGAATGAAGGTCGCGAATATGCCCGAACCAACCCGGCTGTCCAACCATTCCCGAATTTAAATACTCCGCCCCAAGAGTCCGCAATGCCTCCGCAGCATCGATCTCCGTGAGGCTAAGCAAACCACCAGTAGACTTGATTAGAAGGGTCGAGAAGTTCAAGGCCATAGTCATGATGATGCCGAAAGAGCCGACTCGCTCGATAACACCATTCGAGTGTTAGATGAACCATGCACACCCGATGAATGTCTTAAGTGTGCTATATCCTTGTTGTAGACTCACTTACTATTGGTGGAGGACTTTAATTCCATAGTCCCAAATGAACGCTACATTTGGGATTTTTTCAATCCGATTTGAAGAAATACATTAGTCAACGGTTCATCGATGTCGTAAGGAATTCTTGAACAAGCAAGGCCGATGATCAGATCCGAATACGAACATGAGTTCGTAAGACTTAGTCGGATGCCCGGAGTGTGTGGGTGATGAGGTTTATGTAAAAGATTTGAAGAAGGATTGAATGAAGACTTAAAGTCGCTAGGTGGGTATTTTGGAGATAAAGGAGTTCGTAACACTAGTCGAACGAGCTCGCAAGGCGAAGAACTTGGAGGAAAAGAAGAAGGCTGAATTTGAAGCAAGAGATTACCGTAAAGATCGACGAGTAAAGCTCCGCTTTGGTCAAAGAGGTTCGTGGAGGACACCAGAAGTCGAGGACGATCTGGAATTTCCATTGCCCTAATTGATTGATTCCCGAGCTACTTTGTAGCTAAAGCTGGGCAATCGTATCAGAGAGACCCAATGCCTCCAATGTGGAAGATGACACCGGTGAATGTTCGGTAAGTCTCTAATAGGGCTCGTTATGGATGCGGTTCAAGGACCACTTCATTAGAGATTGCACTTGAGATGAGAGGAATAAGACAAGGTGCAAGACCTAGTGGAACGATGGAGGTAGGCCCCGAGAATCTCCGGAGGTAGGGTGGTAATCGAGAGGAGCCTCTAATACGGCCGTCCGATCCGAGACCCGGTTCGCTAGAGCATATGCCATCCAGCACGAGAGAGGCATCCTTCCCCGACGCTATCACGGTACTTTTACTCTCTTTGATACTAGTGTGATTGCATTGATTGACCTACTACTCACTCATATGTATGTGAAACCTTAGCATCCAAAGAAGACTCCACCGTTGAGTCTACCGAGTTCAATCGAGTGTCAAACCCTTTGGGTCAATACGTGCTCGCTGATAAAGTGAGAGATACCCCTAATAATTCGAGAACTCGCTTTTCCTACCGATCCGATGCTTCTACCATTTAATGAATTCATGTTATTCTTGGTATGGATTGGCGACCGACATGATGTAGTGGTGGATCGCAAAGGAAAACCATTGATTTGAGGAGTGCAAATAATGAGGTAGTCCGAAGTTCATCGATTTAAAGGAGTGCCAATGATAATATTCTATGACCGCGGAGACATATGAAAAGGGTGGAAACATACCTTGCGTATGTGTTTGAAAGTAAAGAGACTAAAAGAAACTCGAATCCATACAGTGGTTTGTGAGTATTCAGATGTTTTTCCGAGGAGTTATCTGGATTGCCACGGCTCGAGAAGTGGAATTGCGATCGGTTGTACCGTACTACCGATTTCAATAGCCCCTGATCGTATGGAATTAACTAATTAAAGGAATTGAAGGTTCAATTGCAAGAATTGACGGATAGAGGTTTCGCCGAATCGAAGTTTTTCTCCATGCGACCAAGATTGTTTGTAGAAAAGAGGTACGGTCACTACGAATTCTTGGTGATGCCGCTATTACTAATGCTCCCAGATTTATGGATTTAATGAATAGAACTTTCGTGCCATACTTGGATCGATTCAGAGTTGTATTTATCGATGACATTTTGGTCTATTAGAGATGAAACCGAACATGCCGAGCACCCGAGGCTAATGTTGCAAATTTACGAGATAAGCGCTATACGCAAAGTTCAAGAATATGAATTTTGGCTGAAAAAGGTTAGCTTTGGGCACGTGGTGTCCGATCGGTGTCGTGGTGGACCCAACAAAATTTCGCCATAGTCGATTGGAAACCTCCAAGGAATGTTACCGAGGTTAGAGCTTTTGGGGCTTGCGATACTATTGACGATTTGTGAAAGGTTTTCGGTGATAATGTGTCGATGACAAAACTACTTCAAAAGATGTTAAGTTCGAGTGGTCTAACGTCAAGAAAGTTTTGATCGACTAAAACTGCTTAACCGAGGCCCCATTAGTACAAATTGAGTCCCAGAAAGAGTTTGTCATACAAGGACGATCCTTGCTTGGGTTAGGGTGTGTTGATGCAAGAAGGTCGAGTTGTGGCTTACGGTCGAGACAACTAAAGCCGCGAGAGAAACTATCCGACCCATGACCTTGAATTAGTAGCCAAGGTTCGCTTGAAGATATGGCGGCATTACTTGTTTGGAGAAAGGTGTCACATTTATTCGACCACAAGAGTCTAAAATATTTGATGACCCAAAGACGTTGGCTTGAGTTGTTGAAAGACATACATCATCACTGGCGAGGTGCTAGTAGTCGTTTTAGAGACTCAAGCTTGGTTGATTCATTGGCATTGGAATTTTCGACCAAGCGATGCTAATTGTCAGTGCAGCCGAAAGGAAGTGCCAAGTGATAATTGCATTGTATTGATTGACCATGATTGCTTGACGCTCAAGGGTCGATTATGTATTCCAAGGAATTCGAACTTGTTTCATGATTTTGAACGAGGCTCACAGAGTCGAATGTCAATCCACCGGTAGTACTAAATGTACAATGACCAAACGCCGGTTTTGGTGGCATGGTATGAAACGACATCTCTCGACTTTGTTTCGAGATGTTTAATATGTCAACAAGTGAAAGGAGCATCAAGTGCCATCGGGATTACTTCACCGATCACGATACCCGAGTGGAAATGGGATCGAGTCACCATGGACTTTGTATCCGACCGCCATTGTCGCGAAGTAGAAGGATGCGATCCGGGTCATTGTTGATAGATCGACCAAGTTCCGCCATTTTATTCCTGTCCGCATTTTTTGATAAATTGGGCGTAATTATACGCCTCCCAAATTATTCGATTGCATGGGGTGCCTATTTTATCGTGTCGATAGAGACCCAAGATTTACATCGCGATTTTGGAAGAAATTGCAAGAGGCTTTGGGTACCAAGTCGCATTTTAGACCTTCACCCCAAATCGATGGTCAATCCGAACGGATAATTCAAATACCGAGGATATGTTGAGATGTTGCATCCTTGAGTTTAGTGGTTCATGGAACAGATTTACCTTTGGTTGAATTCGCCACAACAATAGCTTTCAATCAAGTATAAGATGGCTTCACGAGGCTTTATACGTCAGAATGCCGCACTTATTATTCTCGACTAAACTTAGTGAAAGTAAAGTCTTCGGGTTGATTTGATTAGGATGCCGAGCGAAAGTTCGGTAATTCGTGAAGGTTTGAAAGTCGCCGATCGCCAAAAGTCGATGCGATTTGAAAAGAAAAGACATGGAATATCGTTGGAGACAAGGTATTTCAAAGTCTCACCCTGAAGAAGGTGCTTAGATTTGGCCGAAGGGCAAATTGAGTCCGAGATTCATCTCCGTATGAAGTATCCGAACGAAGTTGGGCCGAGCGCATCGATTAATTTTAACCCCGAGCTCAAAAAGATTTACAACGTTTCCATGTCTCGATGCTCGACGATATAGATCCGAATTGTCAGACGTAATCACTCCATCCGAGATTGAGATTCAAACCTAATTTGAGTTATGAAGAAGAGCCGTTAGCATTCTCGATGCGTGACGTAAAGAGTTTGTAAATAAGAAAATCCCATTAGTGAAGGTGTGGCATAAACACGAATTGAAGAAGCCACTGGGGAACCCGAGAACTCTATGAAAGAGCGATACCCAAACCTATTTATCGGAAGATTTTCTGGGACGAAAATTTCTTAAGTGGGGAGAGTTGTGACATCCCTAAAGTGACCCTAGTCTGAAAGCTTCCGGACCGCTAAACCGAGTCACTAAATCATTTGAGTATGATAGTTATGTCTAAATATGTGAAAATGCATGTGAATTTTTAATTTTTGATTTAGTTAATTTGAATGTGAATTGAAAGAAAAGGACTCATGTGAAAGGATTCAATTATATGTGGCTAATTTTAAGAGGTTAATAAAGGAATGAAGTAAAATAAATGGAGTTGCATATCAAATAATCCATTTGACAAGGATAGTGGCCTACCATGACAAAATTATGGGCAGGGAAACATGTTTCCAACATGTTAGGCTAGTGATGTATGTAGGAAACAATAAAATAGAAAGCTAGTAGTAAAGAAAAAAAGAGAAGAGAATGGTGAATGTCCCCCATTGCCGTGAGTTGAGGAAGAAGAAAGAAAATCCTTATTGTTCATCCATTCTCATTTTGTTACAATTACCATGACTTGAGAAGAAGAAGGAGTGTTCATGTTTTCTTTTGCAATTGTTGTAACTAGAAGAAGAAGAGGAAGCAATAATAGAGAAATACAATGGAGCAAATCAAATAGGTGATTTCCATCTTGGAGGAATTTTCACGTTCTTCGCAAATATTTTATATTTCTTCCTAAGCTGTTCGCTTTTAAGTGTTGCGATGCTTGAGATTGTTGTTGCATGCGACATGCATGTAAGATTTGATAGTTTTGTTTGGTGAGTGGATTAATTTGTTCTCGAAACCGTGGCTAAATGGTGAAGTAAATGGTATGGTGCTCAAATATGTGTTGACGTGCAATTGTGACTATCTTATTATGTCCTTAATTTGCTTTTACATGCTGTCCAATATTGTAAATTTTATGACAAATTCGTTAAGTTTAATGCATGTCTCATTTGAAAATTCAATGCTGTCCAAAATGGACATTTCCATATTGTTCAGTGAGTCTTTCAAAGGTAACTTTGCTAAATTCTCACATTTAATTTATGGGTACATATACAAGTAATGTTCGCTATGGAATGTAAGTATAGGTGTGATCGGTCATGGAAATTTGATATGAAGTTTTGTTAGGTGAGTGGTGAATGGCGAATGAATTATATACATTGTGAGGATGAAATTTGTATATAAATTGTGTATGTGTGCATTCGACTTTAAGGGTAATGAGATGAAGTTAAGGTGTGTAATTTTAGTTCGGGTGATAGAGATAATTCGTTGAGTTGATTCATGATGTTGTACATTAGAATAAAAAATTTACTACTAAATGTATTTATTCTAGATCAAGACATCAAAGGGGAAAATCAAACAAAGGCAAAGCAAAGATAATCGAGTAGCCGATTGGAAATCGTTTCATCCAATATAAGGTAAGTCATTAATATATTTGGTATTGATTTAAATGATCATAATATATATGCAATTGTGTTTAATGAGTTGATGTGTAAATGGAAATGTATGTGTATGGAATGATGCCATTGTTGAATGTATAAAGGTAGTAAAATGCTTAAAGTATTGGTCTAAGCACTAAGTGTAAGCGGGTAATGGATACGGTGACGAGATTAGCACTAAGTGTGCATGCTGGAAATATATGGCACTAAGTGTGCATGCTGAAATATATGGCACTAAGTGTGCATGTTGGAAATATATGGCACTATGTGTAGGGCTTAAATCGCATGGCACTAAAAGTGAATCAGTATTAAGACTGTGTAAGTATTTATATATATATATATATATATATATATATATCTCCAATCGACAATTATATGGAGGGTGTGTCTCCATCGAGTTGAGTATGGGCAGCGGATCGGTAAGTACCTTGAGCTTATGACGCAATAGGCAATATGTTCATGCTCGGGGTTGAGCTTGGTAAGCTTTAAATCTATGTGATGATTGCAATTGTGTGATTGTGGTGAAAATGAGTTAGTGTGTGAAAATGCCTCAAATATCTTATTGTGTAGAATATGAAATGTGGATGTATGACTTGGTATGAGATTGAACCAAAGGTCCGAGGAATTATGGTATAGTTTTGGTATGGATGAGTACCTAGCCTCGCTTATTGTTTCATGTTGTGATAACTTTATTAATGGATGGTGGTTGAATGCTTATGACTTCATCGAGTTATAAACTCACCTTGTGTTTTCTTGTCACCCCTTTTAGGTCTCTTGGACTCGTATTGTTTGCGTGTTTCAACCGAATTGCTGAAGTCATCACACCGCTGGAAATCTTTTGGTATTGTCTTCAGTAGTTGAACTAGGAGAACATTTGGCATGTATAGGCTATTATGTTTTGTTGAATTATGGGTTGTAAACTTTAAGCCATGTGAAAATGGCCTATGTGGTCGCTGGAGTGGGATGCTAGAACCTATAGCCACCGAGTCTTAGAAACTTTAATTTTGATAAGGTGGCCATAATTTGTGTCATGTATGATGGATGATTAGTAAGGTCAAGGAAAGATTCATGAAATTGGCATAGTCTACTGCAGTAATCTGTTGGACAGCAGCAGTGATATGAGATTGAAAATCACTAAAAATAGTAGAAGTAGAATTAAATAGTGAATAAATAATGAAATTGAACTTGATGAATCTATTTTCATGGACAAAACGAAACGACCATATGAGTAGTATAGAGATATTAAAGTTTTGAGACAGGCCAGAACGGTTTCTGGATCTCTGTCTCGACTTTGAAAATTTACTATAAATTATCCAGAAAGAATTAGAAGTCATGCTTATATGTGCAGATTCCAATTTGAGTTATTAAACAAAGCCTGCATGTCAGTGTAGTCGACTTAATAACTGTACCACTATTCTACCAAAATTATAGAAATAAATCCATGGATGGATATAGTTTCAGGAAAATTTACGATTGGTTTTCGAGTTCTGAACTCGAGATATGATTTTTAAGGTAACAGTGATGCAGTTAGCTAGCCTGCTCTAAACAAAATTTCATAACCAAGAGGGAAATAAGGAAGTAAGCCCGGTAACACCTCGTAGTCGAATCCGTGACGGTCACGGGTTTGGGGTGTTACATTAATCCACTTACTTGCATAGTTCATTTTAAAATTTTCCAGTACCGCTAACTGTGTCGCTGTCACCTTAAAAATCATATCTTGAGTTCCACAACTCAAAATCAGTTTCGTGATTTTTCCTGAAACTAGACTCATGTATACATCTACAAATTTTTTCTAGAATTTTTGGTTGGACCAATTAGTACAGTTTATTAGTTAAAGTCCCCATGTTACAGGGATAGACTACACTGACCTTTTCGCATTACGACTTGATATATCCCTGTACAGGGCTTCAATATTGATGCCGCTTTGTTTCTACAGAAACTAGACTCAAAAAGGAATCTGTACATATATGGCATGGATTCTAATTATCTCTGGTCAATTTATAATGAATTTCCAAAGTCGGAACAGGGACTCCAGAAGCCGTTCGCCCTGTTTCATGAAAACTTAAATATCTCTTAACATACTATTCATATGATCGTTTCGTTATTTTCCTATGAAAATAGACTCGTCAAGGTTCGTTTACATAATTCATTCACTATTTAATTCCATTACTATTATTTTTAGTGATTTTTCACATCCACGTCACTGCAGCTGTCAGCATCTGTCTTTAAGGTAGGCTTTACCTATTTCATAGTTTCCATGATTCAACTAGCCCTTTAACATAAATAGCATAAAATATGATCATGATTAACCATCCCAATGGCTAATCGCTTCCAAACATTTCCATACCTCTTAATGAACAACATACAATGATTATAATACCATGCCCAAAGTATACTTAAGCCATTTTCGCATGGCTATCCAAATTTACACAAACCGAAAGGTACATGACCTACAACAAAGGGTAGTCCTATACATGCCATTTCAAAGTCCAACCAAAATATACCGAAAGGAGCTTTGATAGTGTGGGTGACTTCTTCAAAATCCTCGAGTCCGATAGCTGAAGAACCAAAATCTATAAAACAGAGAATCAAAGAAACGGAGTAAGCATTAATGCTTAGTAAGTTTGAGTCATGAATTTAGACACAACCAAAGTATAGCATTCATGTAGCTAAAACAGATAATTTCATATGCACAAATTCTCAATATCGACTCACTTCACATTACCAACCCTTATATATTCGCATAATAAAGATCAACTTAGCTAAAGGTGTAGCTCATTTATCAACCGAAATACTTATTTGTAAGGGCTCAACTAATTCAAAGCACATATGACACATACCTCATTGTTGGGATTTCAAGCATTAATTGAAAATTTTACAGAAGATCATTTCCGAATCACGCACCTTCTGAGTTTAACCGGATATAGCTACTCATTCAAATGCCTTGACATAGCCCGTTATAGTAATCGCACAAATGCCTCTGGACTTAACCCGATTTAGTAACTCGCACAAATGCCTTCTGGATCTTAGTCCGGATTTAGTAACTCGCACAAATGCCTTCGGATCTTAGTCCGGATTTAGTAACTCGCATCGAATGCTTTTGATTGACCATCGGTTTGGGGGTGAAAGGCGGTCTGAAATGCAACTTGGTACCCAAAGCTTCTTGCAACATTTTCCAAAATCGCGAGGTAAATCTCGGATCTCTATCCCACACGATGGAAATAGGCACCCCATGTAATCTCACAACTGAGAAACGCACAATTCGCTTAATTTGTCCATTGTGACTCGATCCCATTTCCACTCTGTATCGTGATTGGTGAAGTAATCTCAAGGCACCGATGTTCCGCTTTCACTTGTTGACATATTAAACATCTTGAAACAAAGTCGGAGATGTCTCGCTTCATACCATGCCACCAAAATCGACGTTTCAACTCATTGTACATCTTCAGATTCTCGTGGATTGCCATTCGGCTACAATGGGCTTCCTTCGAATTATCAAATGAGTTCAATTCTTTGGGACACATCGACGACTTTTGAACCTCAAACAATCGTCATCGCCGATTTGAAACTCCGAGTCCTTGTTTGGAACACACGCACTTCTGCTTTTGCAACCAACTCGTCGTCGATTTTCTCGAGCTTCGAATTTGGTGTGTCAATAATGGTTTGGCTTTCAATTCAGCCACTAACACATTGTCGGATCGGATGGATAAGTGCACATTCATCGCTCAGTAAAGTGAATAACGATTTATTTACTCAAGGCATCCGCAACCATATTCGCTTTTCCGGGTGATAGTCAATGATCACTCATAATCCTTTAATGTTTCGAGCCAACGCCTTTGTCGCAGATTTAAGTCTCTTTGGGTCATCAAATATTTGAGACTTTTGTGATCCGAGTATACATGGCACCTTTCACCAAATAAGTAATGTCGCCAAATCTTTAAGGCGAATACGATGGCGGCCATTTCGAGATCATGAGTCGGATAATTTTTCCTCATGTGGCTTTAATTGCCTCGACGACAGGCCACAACTCGACCTTCTTGCATTAATACGCTAACCTAACCCAAGTAGAGCGCGTCGCTATAGATGACAAACTCCTTGCGGACTCGGGTTGCACTAGAATTGGGGCTTCACCAAATAAGTTTTCAGATTGATCGAAACTTTTTGGCATTTCTCCCATTCAACTTAACGCCCTTTTGGAGAAGCCATCATCGGCGTGGCTATCGTTGAGAAGCCTTTTACAAATCGTTTGTAATAACCTAAGCCCCAAAAGTCTCAACCTCAAGAATATTTCTGAGGCTTCCAATTAAGTATGGCTGAAATTTTATTCTGTCGACTCAATACCCGGCGCATACCACATGACCCAATAAGCTAACCTCTCTTAACCGTAACTCACACTTGCTGTCAACTTAGCATATAATTGCTTGTCCCGTAAAATTTGCAAAGACTAACCGCAGGTGTTCAAGATGTTCGGTCTCATTTCTTGAATAGACCAAGATGTCATCAATGAACACGACTACTTAATCGATCCAAATATGGTCTAAAGATCCGATTCATTAAATCCATAAATACCGTAGGGCATTAGTGAGCCCAAACGGCATCACTAGGAACTCATAGTGACCATATCTCGCTCGAGGCGGTCTTGGGCACGTCCAATCTCGGATTCGCAATTGATAGTAGCCCGATCTCAAATCTATTTTCGAGAACACCGAGGCTCCCTTCAGCTTGATCGAACAAGTCGTCAATACGGGCAACGGATATTTGTTCTTTATCGTCGCTTATTAAGTCGACGATAGTCGATGCACGTACCGCATGGTTCCATCCTTCTTTTCACGAACAACACCGGGCGCACCCTAAGGCGAAAAACTCAAGCAGCAAAACCTCTATCCACCAATTCTTGTAATCGAAGCCCAACTCCTTTAATTCGTTGGTGCCATACGACACGGAGCTATCGAAATTGGAGTGGTACCTGTACCAATTCGATGCCAAATTCTATTTCCGAACAGTGGTAAACCCGCAATTCTTCGTGGAAAACATCCGGTATTCACAAACCACGGCACAGATTCGTTTCTTTTCTCGATTCCTTGTCATCGAAAGCACGACGCTGTGCACGCTTCGCACTCTTTTCTTACATACTTTCGCCAACATTGCCGATATTACATACCGGCAACCCCTTTAAGTCCCGAGACTTAACCCGAATTATCTCGTTATTCACAAGACTCAAATCGATAGTCTTGCTTTTGCAATTTACGACCGCATCGTGCATGGTCAACCCATCCAAACCAAGAATAACGTTGAATTCATCGAACGGCAAAAGCATCAAGTCCGCCGGAAACAAGAACCTCTTAACACTAGGAGACTTTTCTTGCACACTTTGTTGACAAGCACGTAATGACCCAAGGGTTTGACACCAATTACAAACTCAAGAGACTCAATAGGCAAAGTCTTAATCGATGCTAAGGTTTCACATATATAAGATTGAGTAGAACCGTGGTCAATCAACGCAATCACTTTAGTATTGAAAAGGGTGAAAGCACCAGAATGACATCCGGAGAGGCAAGATCCTCAAGGCAATGGCAGATGGCATAAGTCCTCGCAGGAGCACGAGCCTCGATCGATGGTAGCATCTCTAGATCCTCCCCGACCGCCACCGACATTGCCCATATTTCTAGGTGGCCTACCTCGAGCAAAGGTAGCACCCAGTTTCCACTCGACTCACATTCTGCTCAAGCTTCCTGCAATCCTTCCTAAAGTGGTCGGCCGATCCACACTTATAGCAGGAGTGATCACGAAACCAACAGACTCCTCAATGCCATTTGCCACAATGTTGACACTCCGCCTCTCTCGGCGATCATTTCCACCATCATGATCAAGTGACTCGTGGTGGTCACAGGGGTCGATCGCGTCCTCGCCTAAAAAAGCCCAAAGCGCCTCTAGACCGGTTCACATCATCTCAAATCTCTTCTTGCTGTTGAAGAGACTTTCCGAGGACCTCTTTCGAATTCTCCGGCCCCACATCGCCTTTTTGTTTCTCCTTTCTAAGCTCTTCGACTTTACAAGCTCGCTCAACAAGTACTACGATCTCTCGATTTCGAGAATGCCAACGAACATCCTTATATCATCATTCAGCCCATCCTCAAGCATTTACACATAATAGCTTCGACGAAATGCATTCTCGCAGTATCGGCTAAGCCTCACAAATTTTCGCTCATAGTCGGTAACCGACATAGAACCTTGCTTAAGATCAAGAAATTCCCAAGTCACTTGCTCTCTAGGTACCACGAAGTCGAGTACTCCACCAATAGTAGGTGGAATCACGAGCAAGGAGATGGTACACTTTAAGCATTCATCGGTGTACAAGATAGCTCATCGAGCACCGGATAGTGTTGTCCAACCGAAATTCAGCTCGTTCGGCATCATCATCATCTCAGAGCTTTAAATTCAGTGGCCCCATGTTTTGAATCCTATCGATTTGGGGCTTACTTGACCTTATTTGGTCATTAACGGAGGTATTGTAGGTGCGGGGTTGCATTTGTCGGGAATGGAGGTCGTGGGACAGCCGTGTTAGTTCGAATGTATTGATTAAACCATTCGCTCATCACACTATAAAAGGCTTGCCTAGCCTCATCATTCGATTGCTGGCCATAGGTTGAGAGTCCACCGGCGCTGTCCCTTGTGCGGGAGCAGGCGCCACACTCTCCACATCATCGCTATTGCTCGGTTGGGATCGGACCCATTGCTATAAACAAACTCAAAGTCAAATTGTCGAAATCACCACACTATCGATTCATCATTTAATGGCATGTATAGCTAGACCTCAAACACCTCACGGTAGTCCTAGAATCGACTAAACCGTGGCTCTGATACCATAAAATTGTAACACCCTTAACCCGAGACCATTGCCGTGTTTCCGGACACGAGGGGTTAACAAGCCAAGTTCACATGGTTTGCCCACCAATTTGACATTTCCAGTCAGGCTGGAAGACTGCATCACCGTCGCCTTAAAAATCATATCTCGAGTTTCAAAACTCGGAAACTGGTTTCGTAAATTTTCCTAAATTTAGACTCATATATCCATCCATGGATTTATTTCTAGAATTTTGGATGGGCCAATTGGTACAGTTTATTAGTTAAAGTCACCCATGTTACAGGGATCGACTGCTCTGACCTTCGTGCGGTATAACTTGAATATCTCTCTGTACAGGGCTTTAATGCTGGTGTCGTTTGTTTCTAATGAAACTAGACTCAAAATGGAATCTGTACATATAAGGTATGTCGCCTAATTCTTTCTGGATAATTTATAGTAAATTTTAAAGTTGCGACAGGGAACCCAGAAACCGTTCTGGCCCTGTCTCACAATAGCATTAATATCTCTTAACATGTAACTCCTATGACCATTTCTGTTTCTTCCATATGAAAATAGACTCATCAAGGTTCATTTACATAGCTTATTCACTATTTAATTCCATTTCTACGAATTTTGGTGATTTTTCACATTCACGTCACTGCAGCTGGCAGCATCTGTTTTAAGGTAGGTCTTACCTATTTGGTAGTCTCCATGAACCAACTAGTCTTTGCCATACATAGGTTCATATATGATCATTTTAACCATGCCAATGGCTGATCATATGACCAACATTCCCATTTCCAAGCCATAGCCACATCATGACACCAAATATATACATACAAACCACAATTATTCTAAGTTCATGTTCCCTTTTCGAGCCATTTTCGCATGGCCGTACATACTTACATCACCACATATTTAACAAACAAGGGGTAGTCCTATACATGCCATTTCAAGTTCAACCAAGAATTTATACCAAAATGGGGGCTTGATAGTGTGGATGACTTTCGACTTCAACGATCCCGAATCCGATTGCTATCGAAGCGTAAATCTAGAAAACCGAGAGCCAAAGCAATGAGTAAGCATTTTTATGCTTAGTAAGTCTCAAGGAATATAATCAACTCTAATTACAGCAATACATTCACATAGTTAAATGCATCATTTCATTAATGCGCATTCACATAATCATACTTACTTTACCATCCCAACTCTTATGTTCATACACAAATAACGGCTTCATTAAGGCCGATAACTAGCTCCATCATAGGAGCGGATATTCACACGCTTACTCCTAGCGCAAAGCACACACCGCACTTACCTTATCATTGGGAAATTTCACAAGTGCATTAGCTGAAATTTTCCAGCAAGCTCATAATTTTCAAATCACATACCTTCGGAGTTTATCCGGATGTCGGTACTCGCTCAATCGCCGGACATAGCCCGGTTATGGTAACCGCACCAAGGCCAACGGACTTTACCCGGATATCACGATTTGCACAAATGCCTTCGGTCTTAGCCCGGATTTAACAACTTGCACGAATGCCTTCGGTCTTAGCCCGGATTAGCTACTAGCACAATTGCCTTCGGTCTTAACCCGGATATAAATTTCAGCATAATTGTCTTCTGGCTTAGCCCTGATATCATTCAATTTCTCATGCACACATACATCAATAATCATTGGACATACATATTTCATTTTCGTCATTAAGGCTCAAACACAATTATAATCATTAGCATATTCGCCGGACTTAGCCCGGTGGAATTCAAATACTCATACACACATGATCAATAATCATACACATCCATGTTTCATCTTACATAATTCAAGTAAGATCACTTCTTGAGGACTTACCTCGGATGTTGTCGAACGGCTTTTTCGCTATTCGATCACCTTTTCCTTCCCTTGTCCAATTGTGGCCCTCTTAGCTCTTAAGCTAATTCAAACAAATTCAATTTATTAAAACCTCATTGTGCTTGCTTATGGCCAATATGACAAGGATTTTAAATGGTCATATGGCCACTCTTTAGCTTGAATACACAATGGTCATGCACATTTTATACTACATCAAGCAATTCAATACAATTTATTTGAGCATCAAGGAAATGCTAAGGCCTTCAATAGGCTACCCAAGGCCGAATATTCATGTACATGTTGAGGCCAATTATGCACTTAATACCTCACAAAAACAGCATGCATTTTACTAGTTAATGCTTTGCATATTGTGGCTCAAAACTTATAATATAGCATCAAGCACTTATATGTGTAGGCTAATAATTGTGCTTGAAATTTCACAATTATTCTTCAACATCTTCTTCTTTAAACCAACTTATTCATCACTTACTTCATAGCCAAAACATCATGTGCAAACATATATATACAATATGAGCATGGTCAATTTTCAAGGTGTCCATAGCCATCCAAAAATACAAATTTTAACTAACATGCAAGAAGCATGAACCATGCTCATGAATGGTCGAATATGACAATCATGCTCCTTTTCAACTTCAATCATGATAAATCAAAAGAAGGCTCAAAATCTTGCTCAAGAGTAGACAATCCATCATTGCATGCATCATCATCAAGCTTCACACTTAGCATGCAATGGGTTTGGCCTTTAATTAAAATGCTACTAACACATTGTCGGGTAGAATAGACAAGTGTACATTCATCGATCGTAAAGCAAACAGCGATTTTCGCTTTTAAGGCGTCCGCAACCACATTAGCCTTTCGGGTGATAATCAATGACAAGCTCATAATCTTTTAACAACTCGAGCCAACGTCTTTGTCGCAGATTTAAGTCTCTTTGAGTCATCAAATATTTGAGACTTTTGTGATCCGAATACACATGGCACTTCTCACCAAATAAGTAATATTGCCATATCTTTAAGGCGAATACGATGGCAGCCAATTCGAGATCATGGGTCGGATAATTTTTCTCATGTGGCTTTAATTGTCTCGACGCATAGGCCACAACTCGACCTTCTTGCATCAATCGCAACCTAACCCAAGTAGGGAGGCGTCACTATAGATGACAAACTCTTTGCGATTCGGTTTGCACTAATTTGGAGCTTAGTCAAATGAGTTTTCAATTGATCGAAACTTTTCTCGACACTTTTCCGTCCATTCAAACTTGACATCTTTCTCGAAGCGGTTTCGTCATGGGTGTGGCTATCATCGAGAATCCTTTTACAAACCGTCGGTAAGTAACCGCAAGTCCCAAAAACTCGAACCTCGATAATATTTCTTGGAGGCTTCCGGTTAAGTATGGCTGAAATTTTGCTCGGTCGACTCGAATACCGTCTGAGATACCACATGACCCAAGAAGCTAACCTCTCTTAACCGTAACTCACACTTCTTGAACTTAGCATATAACCGCCTATCCCGTAATATTTGTAACACTAATCTCAAGTGCTCGCATGTTCGGTCTCATCTCTTAAATAGACCGGGATGTCGTCAATGAACACAACTACGAACCGATCCAAATATGGTCTAAAATCGATTCATCAAATCCATAAATACCGAGGGCATTAATGAGCCCAAACGGCATCACTAAGAACTCGTAGTGACCATATCTCATTGTGAAGGCGGTTTTGGGTATATCCGAATCTCGGATTAAGATGGCGATAATAGCCCGATCTCAAATCTATTTTTGAGAACACTGAGGCTCCCTTCAGTTGATCGAACAAATCATCGATACGAGGTAACGGATATTTGTTCTTTATTGTCACTTTATTAAGCTGACAATAGTCGATGCATAACCTCATGGTTCCGTCCTTCTTTTTCACAAACAACACTGGTGCACCCCAAGGTGAAAAACTCGGGCGAGCAAAACCTCTATCCACCAACTCTTGCAACTGAGCTTTCAACTCCTTTAATTCCGTTGGTGCCATACGATATCGAGCTATCAAAATCGGTGTGGTCCCAGGTACAAGCTCAATACCAAACTCTATCTCCCGAACAAGTGGCAAACCCGGTAATTCTTCGGGAAAAACATCCGGGTATTCACAAACCACCGGCACAGATTCGGGTTTTATTTCTAGCTCCTTATCATCAATTACATACGCAAGGTATGCTTCGCACCCCTTTCTTACATACTTCTGGGCCAACATTGATGATATTACAGCTGGCAACCCCTTCAAGTCCGTAGACTCAACTCGGATCATTTCGTTATTTACGCACCTCAAATCAATAGTCTTGCTTTTGCAATTCACAACCGCATCATGCACGGTCAACCAATCCAAACCAAGAATAACATCAAATTCATCGAGCGGCAAAAGCATCAAGTCCACGGAAAGCAGAACCTCGAATTACTAGGGGCATTTCTTACACACTTTGTCGACCAAAGACGTAACGACCCAAGGATTTGACACCGAATTACGAACTCGAAGAGACTCAATAGGTAAAGTCTTCTTTGGATGCTAAGGTTTCACATATATAAGAGTGAGTAGAACCGGGGTCAATTAAAGCAATCACAATAGTATCAAAGAGAGTGAAAGTACGGTAATAACATCTGGCGAGGAAGCATCCTCACGTCTTGGCGTATGGCATAAGCCCTAGCGAGAGCGCGAGCCTCGGATCTGGTCGTAGCATCTCTAGATCCTCTCGACCACCACTAGCATTGCCGTATTTCCGGATGGTCTACCTCGGCGGTGGTAGCACCGGTTTCCCACTCGATTTGTATTCATTCGGGCAACCTCGGGCAATCTTTAATAAAGTGGTCGACCGATCCGCACTTGTAACAGAGCGGTCACGGAACCCTGACTTCCGAATGCCATTTGCCACAATCTCGACACTCCGATTCGTCTCGACGTTCATTCCCAACACTTTGCCGATCAAGTGCCTCGTGTACCCAGTGGGGTCGATCACGATCTCGTCTAAAAGGGCCGAAGTACCTCTAGACCGCCCACATCATCTCTAAATTTCTTGATGCATGTTGAAGAGACTTTCCGAGGATCTTTTACGAAACTCTCCAGTTCCCACATCAACTTTTGTTTTTCCTTTTAAGCTCTTGACTTTACAAGCTCGCTCGACAAGTACTACGAACTCTCGTATTTCAAGAATGCCAACGAACATTTTATGTCTTCATTCAGCCCATCCTCGAAGCGTTTACACATAGCGATGACCTCGGACGAAACACATTCCGGCGTATCTACTAAGTCTAAGAAATTTTCGCTCGAATCGAGAATCGACATAGAACCTTGCTTAAGCTCAAGAAATTCCTTCCGCTTTTGATCAACAAATCTCGGTGATATACTTTTTCGAAACTCGGTTTGGAAAAATTCCCGAGTTACTTGCTCTCGGGCACTGTAAGTCGAGTGCTCCACCAATAGTAGGCGAATCACGTAGCAAGGAGATAGCACACTTTAGGCATTCATCGGTGTACAAGATAGCTCATCGAGTACCAGATAGTGTTGTCCAACCAAAATTCAGCTTGCTCGGCATCGTCGTTATCCGTAGCTTTAAATTCAGTAGCCCCATGTTTTCGGATTTCATCAGCTGGGGCTTATTCGACCTTATTTGGTCGATTCATTGGAGGCATTGTAGGTGCGGGGTTGTATTAGTCGGGAATGGAGGTTGTGGAACAGTAGTATTAGTTCGAATGTATTGGTTGAACCAATCATTCATCACGCTATAAAAGGCTTGCCTAGCCTCATCATTCGGATTGCTAGCAATAGGTTGAGAGTCCATGTATTTGTCCCTTGTCGGGAGCAGCGCCACACTCTCCACATCATCGCTATCGCTTTCGGTTGGGATCGGGATCCATTACTATAAATAAACACAAATTCAGATGTCAGAAATCACCACACTATCAAATAATCACATAAAATGACATGTATAGCTAGACCCAAACGCATTACGGTAGTCCTAGAATCGACTAAACCGTAGCTCTGATACCAATAAAATTGTAACACCCCGAACCCGAGACCATCGCCGGAGTCGAACACGAGGTGTTAACAGGCTTCAAACCACTTATTGAGAATTTCCCAGACAAGCTGCCAATCTGTGTACTAGTCGTTTCAAAAATCATAACTTGGGTTTTACCACTCGAAAATCAGTTGCGTAATTTTTCCCTGAAACTAGACTCATATGTCCATCTACATATTTTTTTCTAGAATTTTTGGTCGAGCCAATTAATACAGTTTATTAGTTAAAATCTCCCATGTTACAGGGGTCGACTACACTGACCTTCGTGCGTTAGAACTCGAATAACTCCCTGTGCAGGGCTTCAATACTGATACTGTTTGTTTCTATAGAAGCTAGACTCAAAAAGGAATTTATACATATATGGTATGACTCCTAATTATCTCTGGTTAGTTTATAATGAATTTCCAAATTCGGAACAGGGGATCCAGAAACCGTTTTGGCCCTGTTTCACGAGAACTTTAATATCTCTTAACAAATAACTCATATGACCGTTTCGTTTCTTCCATATGAAAGTATATTCATCAAGGTTCATTTACATAATTTATTCACTATTTAATACCATTCCTACTATTTTTAGTGATTTTTCACATCCACGTCACTGCTGCTGTCAGCATCTACCTTTAAGGTAGGCTTTACCTATTTCATGATTTCCATGATTCAATTGGCCCTTTTTGCATACATAGCACAAAGTGTGATCATGATTAACCATTCCAATGGCTAATCGTTCAAAACAATTCCATACCTCATAATGATCAACATACAAACGATTATAGTACTATGCTAAAAATGTATATAAGCCATTTTCGCATGGCTATCCAAGTTTACACAAAACCGAAAGGTACATGACCTACAACAAAAGGGTAGTCCTATACATGCCATTTCAAAGTTCAACCAAAATTGTACCAAAATAGGGGCTTTGATAGTGTGGGAGACTTCAACTTCCAAAAATCCCGAGTCCGATAGCTGACGAGCCAAAATCTATAAACAAAGAAACAGAGAAAGCGGAGTAAGCAATTTATGCTTAGTAAGTTTGAGCAAGAAATTCAACACAACAAAAGCATAGCATTCAGTAAAGCTAACGGATAATTTCATATGCACAAATTCTCAATATCCTACTCATTTCACATTCCAACCCCTATGTTCATACATAAGGGATCATCTTAACCAAATAGGAAACTCATTACTCGATTGGCGAATACTATTCAAGGAATCAACTAATTCAAGCACATACGAACATACCTCATTGCTGGAATTTTTCAAGCGTATTAACGAAAATTTTACAGCAAGATCGCTCATTCTCGAATCACGTACCTTTAGAATTTAACCGGATATAACGACTCGCTCAAATGCCCTCGGGACGAAGCCCGGTTATAGTGACTTCGCACGAATGCCTTGGGACTTAACCCGGGTTTAGTAACTTGCACAAATGCCTTGGGCTTAGCCCGGATTTATTAACTCGCACGAATGCCTTTGGATCCTAGTCCGGATATAGTCACTTAGCACAAAGCCTTGGGACTTAGCCGGACATCATTGAATAACCGAGCACAATTATCAATCAATTATGACACATTCGTATTTCATTTTCAATAGCAAAACTCAAACACAAGGCACTTTTCACACTTGCAATTTCGGCTCAATAGCCACACACAAAGAGCATGATTTTAATTTGCTTTAAACATGATCTAATCAATTCGAATTTAAGCTCTATTACTCAAGAACTTACCTAGGATGTCGTCGAGCGATTTCAATGGCTATTCGACCACTTTTTCCTTCCCTTTGTCGGATCTAGTTCCCTTTGCTCTTGAGCTTAATTTAACAAATAAATCGATTTGATCATTTGAGTATCGAAAGAGGAATTCAAGGTACTTAGTCAATATATATACTCATTAGGCATCAAAGTCGCATATGTACAAAATCATGAATCGAACTCAACACATTAGTTAATATTCCTCTTAGTCAATTTTCTAAGCCAAGAATAGGCATCAATATGCTTGCCTCTAACCGAATGCATGCACACCAATTTCCCCTCATGTGGCGAATATGCATGTCCATGTTGAGGCCAATTATACACTTAATACCACACAAAAACAGCATACATTTTACTAACTAACGATTACATATCGTAGCTCAACACACATCTCTCATTTACTTCATAACGAAACATCATCACAAGCAAATATACACCTTGAAATAGTATATATGTCATACCAATACATCATGTACAAACATATATACATATATATGTGCTAGAGCCGAATCTCAAGTTGATTGTAACTAATCATGAACATAATTTCAAAACACAAATCTTACTTTCCATGCAATGAGCATAAATCACACTTTTGGATGTACCATGGCGAATACATCACAACACCATAATTTTGGTCATGATTAAACAAAGAACTTGATGTCTTACTCAAAAATACTAAAAGGAAGTCCAAGAGCCATCAATCCACCATCACATATATCATTAGCAAGCTTCATATTTAACATGCAATGGCATTAACACAAAATCCACCTTGGCCAAATACCATCCCCATGATATAACAAAGGTTTGAACCATGGGCTAACAAGAGCATCAAGCTATCTACTAAAAACATGCATGAATCTCATGGCACAACCTCAAACATACCTTAATCTTGATGCAAGTATAGCCAAACCTCTTCCTAATCCTCTTCCAAACCAAGCATGAAGCAAAATTCCTCCTTCCCTCTAGTATTTTCGGTCAAGAGAGAATGAAAATGGATGAACAATTTTTTTCTTTTCTCTTCCTCAATACACTGAGCAATGGGGGTTCACTCACACACACATTTTTTTTTCCTTTCTTTATTACCCATACTTATTTGTTTATTGTTTCTCCCTAATGCACCAACAAAACATGTTTCATGACATGTTTAGCCCATACTCCCTTGTCATGGCCGGCCACTAGAACTTGGGGGGGGGGGGGAAATTTGACATGCAAGTCCTCCCCTTTGACTACATGCACTATTAGGTCCTTATAGATTAGCCTATCACTTTTCAAAAGTGTCACACAAGTCCTACTAACTGAATTCACATGCAATCGGCTAAATTGAAGCTTGAAATTTTCACACATTCATAATTACATATTCTAGACAATAAATATTACGTTCAAACATTTCGTGACTCGGTTTAGCGGTCCCAAACCACTTCCGACTAGGGTCAATTTTGGTGTCACAACTCTCCCCCACTTAAGAAATTTTCGTTCCCGAAAATCTTACCGGTAAATAGGTTTGGGTAACGCTCTTTCATAGAGTTCTCGGGTTCCCAACTAGCTTCTTCCATCCCGTGTTTGAGCCATAACACTTTTACTAACGGAACCCTTTTGTTTCGCAACTCCTTTATTTCACGAGCTAGGATACGAATCGGTTCTTCTTCATAACTCATATCGCTTGAATTTCAACCTCTGATGGACTAATTACGTGCGACGGATCAGATCTATAGCGTCGAAGCATCGAAACATGAAAGACGTCGGGAATCTTTTCAAGTTCAGGGGGCAAAATCAAACGATACGCAACTGGACCGACTCGTTCGGATATCTCATATGGCCCGATGAACCTCGGACTCAATTTGCCCTTGCGCCCAAATCTTAGTATCTTTTTCCAAGGCGAAACTTTAAGAAACACTTTATCTCCCACCTGATACTCGATGTCTTTTCGTTTCAGATCCGCGTACGACTTCTGACGATCGGAGGCTATCTTCAGATTTTCACGGATTGCTTTTACTTTTGCTCAAAGCATCTTTAATCAAATCCACTCGAAAATTTTGCTTTCACCGAGCTCGGTCCAAAACAATGGTGTACGGCATTTACGCCGTACAAGGCCTCGTAAGGCGCCATCTTAATACTTGATTGAAAACTATTGTTGTAAGCGAATTCAATCAAAGGTAAATACCGCTCCCATGAACCATCGAACTCGAGGATGCAACATCTCAACATATCCTCAAGTATCCGAATTATCCGCCGGATTGACCATCGGTTTGAGGGTGAAAGGGGTGCTGAAATGCAACTTGGTACCCAAAGCTTCTTGCAATTTCTTCCAAAATCGCGAGGTGAACCTCGGATCTCTATCCGACACAATGTAAATCGGTACCCGTGTAATCTCACAATCGAGAAACGTACAATTCAGCTAGTTTATCCAATGAAAATCCGTGACGCACAGGATAAAGTGAGCCGACTTAGTCGGTCTATCAACAACAACCCAAATCGCATCCTTCTTACTTGCGACAATGGCGGTCCGGACACAAAGTCCATTGTGACTCGATCCCATTTCCACTCGGGTATCGTGATCGGTCAAGTAACCACAAGGCACTTGATGTTCCGCTTTCACTTGTTGACATATTAAACATCTCAAACAAAGTCGGAGATGTCTCGTTTCATACCATGCCACCAAAACCGACGTTTCAAATCGTTGTACATCTTCGTACTCCGGGTGGATTGCCATTCGGCTACAATGGGCTTTGTTCGTAATTATCGAAATAAGTTCAATTCCTTGGAACACATGACGACTTCGAACCTCAAACAATCGTCATCATCAATTTGAAACTCCGATTCCTTGTTTGGAACACACTCAGCCCGTTTTGCAACCAACTCATCGGCAACTTTCTGAGCTTCACGAATTTGACGAGTCAACAATGGTTTGGCCTTTAATTCGGCTACTAACACATTGTCGGGTAGAATAGACAAGTGTACATTCATCGATCGTAAAGCAAACAGCGATTTTCGGCTTAAGGCGTCCGCAACCACATTAGCCTTTCCCGGGTGATAATCAATGACAAGCTCATAATCTTTTAACAACTCGAGCCAACGTCTTTGTCGCAGATTTAAGTCTCTTTGAGTCATCAAATATTTGAGACTTTTGTGATCCGAATACACATGGCACTTCTCACCAAATAAGTAATATTGCCATATCTTTAAAGCGAATCGATGGCGCCAATTCGAGATCATGGGTCGGATAATTTTTCTCATGTGGCTTTAATTGTCTCGACGATAGGCCACAACTCGACCTTCTTGCATCAATACGCAACCTAACCCAAGTAGGGAGGCGTCACTATAGATGACAAACTCTTTGCCGATTCGGCCGCACTAATCTTCGAGCTTAGTCAAATGAGTTTTCAATTGATCGAAACTTTTTCGACACTTTTCCGTCCATTCAAACTTGACATCTTTTCAAGCGGTTTACGTCATGGGTGTGGCTATCATCGAGAATCCTTTTACAAACCGTCGGTAAGTAAGCGCAAGTCCCAAAAACTCGAACCTCAAGAATATTTCTTGGAGGCTTCCAGTTAAGTATGGCTGAAATTTTGCTCGGTCGACTCGAATACCGATGCAGATACCACATGACCCAAGAAGCTAACCTCTTAACCGTAACTCACACTTCTTGAACTTAGCATATAACCCGCCTATCCCGTAATATTTGTAACACTAATCTCAAGTGCTCGCATGTTCGGTCTCATCTCTTAAATAGACCGGGATGTCGTCAATGAACACAACTACGAACCGATCCAAATATGGTCTAAAATCGATTCATCAAATCCATAAATACCGCAGGGCATTAATGAGCCCAAACGGCATCACTAAGAACTCGTAGTGACCATATCTCATTGTGAAGGCGGTTTTGGGTATATCCGAATCTCGGATTCATGAATCGATAATAGCCCGATCTCAAATCTATTTTTGAGAACACCGAGGCTCCTTCAGCTTGATCGAACAAATCATCGTACGTGAGTAGCGGATATTTGTTCTTTATTGTCACTTTATTGTCGACAATAGTCGATGCATAACCTCATGGTTCCGTCCTTCTTTTCACAAACAACTTTGGTGCACCCCAAGGTGAAAAACTCGGCGAGCAAAACCTCTATCCACCAACTCTTGCAACTGAGCTTTCAACTCCTTTAATTCCGTTGGTGCCATACGATATCGAGCTATCAAAATCGGTGTGGTCCGTGTACAAGCTCAATACCAAACTCTATCTCCGAACAAGTGGCAAACCGGTAATTCTTGGGAAAAACATCCGGTATTCACAAACCACCCCGCACAGATTCGGTTTTATTTCTAGCTCCTTATCATCAATTACATACGCAAGGTATGCTTCGCACCCTTTCTTACATACTTCGGGCCAACATTGATGATATTACGGTGGCAACCCTTCAAGTCCGTAGACTCAACTCGGATCATTTCGTTATTTGTGCACCTCAAATCAATAGTCTTGCTTTTGCAATTCACAACCGCATCATGCACGGTCAACCAATCCAAACCAAGAATAACATCAAATTCATCGAACGGCAAAAGCATCAAGTCCGCGGGAAAGCAGAACCTCGAATTACTAGGGGCATTTCTTACACACTTTGTCGACCAGCACATAACGACCCAAGGATTTGACACCGAATTACGAACTCAAGAGACTCAATAGGTAAAGTCTTCTTTGGATGCTAAGGTTTCGCATATATAAGAGTGAGTAGAACCAGGTCAATTAAAGCAATCACATTAGTATCAAAGAGAGTGAAAGTCTTGGTAATAACATCCGGCGAGGAAGCATCCTCACGCGGCGTATGGCATAAGCCCTAGCAGAGCGCGAGCCTCGGATCTGGTCGTAGCATCTCTAGATCCTCTCGACCACCACTAGCATTGCCCGTATTTCCGGATGGTCTACCTCGGCGGTGGTAGCACCGGTTTCCCACTGATTTGTATTCTGCTCAGCAACCTCGGGCAATCTTTAATAAATTGGCGACCGATTCGCACTTGTAACAGAGCGGTCACGGAACCTCGACTTCGAATGCCATTTGCCACAATGTCGACACTCCGCTCGTCTCGACGTTCATTCCCAACACCGGCGCCACAAGTGCCTCGTACCCCTGGGGTCGATCACGATCTCGTCTAAAAGGCCCAAGTGCCTCTAGACCGCCCACATCATCTCTAAATTTCTTGATGCATGTTGAAGAGACTTTCCGAGGATCTTTTACGAAACTCTCCGGTTCCCACATCAACTTTTTGTTTTTCCTTTTAAGCTCTTGGCTTTACAAGCTCGCTCGACAAGTACTACGAACTCTCGTATTTCAAGAATGCCAACGAACATTTTATGTCTTCATTCAGCCCATCCTCGAAGCGTTTACACATGACAACCTCGGACGAAACACATTCCCGGCGTATCTACTAAGTCTAAGAAATTTTCGTCAGAATCGAGAATCGACATAGAACCTTGCTTAAGCTCAAGAAATTCCATCCGTTTTTGATCAACAAATCTCGATCGATATACTTTTTCCAAACTTCGGTTTGGAAAAATTCCCAATACTTGCTCTCGGGCACAACAAGTCGAGTGCTCCACCAATAGTAGGCGTAATCACGTAGCAAGGAGATAGCACACTTTAGGCATTCATCGGTGTACAAGATAGCTCATCGAGTGCCGGATAGTGTTGTCCAACCAAAATTCAGCTTGCTCGGCATCGTCGTTATCCGTAGCTTTAAATTCAGTAGCCTCATGTTTTCGGATTACATCAGCTGGGGCTTATTCGACCTTATTTGGTCAATTACTGGAGGCATTGTAGGTGCGGGGGTTGTATTAGTCGAGAATGGAGGTTGTGGAACAGCCAGATTAGTTCGAATGTATTGGTTGAACCAATCATTCATCACGCTATAAAAGGCTTGCCTAGCCTCATCATTCGGATTACTAGCAATAGGTTGAGAGTCCGCCGGTTGTCCCTTGTGCGGAGCAGGCGCCACACTCTCCACATCATCAGCTATCGCTCGGTTGGGATCAGGATCCATTACTATAAATAAACACAAATTCAGATGTCAGAAATCACCACACTATCAAATAATCACATAAAATGGCATGTATAGCTAGACCCAAACGCATTACGGTAGTCCTAGAATCGACTAAACCGTAGCTCTGATACCAATAAAAGCTTAGTAAGTTCACATGCAAATAAAATGTAACTTAGACAAGCATTAATCATAAATTTAGTGTAACACCCCAAACCCGAGACCGTCGCCGGAGTCGAACACGAGGTGTTAACAGGCTTCAAACCACTTATTGAGAATTTCCAAGACAAGCTGCCAATCTGTGTACTAGTCGTTTCAAAAATCATAACTTGGGTTTTACCACTCGAAAATCAGTTTCGTAATTTTTCCCTGAAACTAAACTCATATGTCCATCTACATATTTTTTTCTAGAATTTTTGGTCAAGCCAATTAATACAGTTTATTAGTTAAAGTCTCCCATGTTACAGGGGTCGACTACACTGACCTTCGTGCGTTACAACTCGAATAACTCCCTGTGCAGGGCTTCAATACTGATGCCGTTTGTTTCTATAGAAACTAGACTCAAAGAGGAATTTATACATATATGGTATGACTCCTAATTATCTCTGGTTAGTTTATAATGAATTTCCAAAGTCGGAACAGGGGATCCAGAAACTGTTCTGGCCCTGTTTAACGAGAACTTTAATATCTCTTAACATATAACTCATATGACCGTTTCGTTTCTTCCATATGAAATTAGATTCATCAAGGTTCATTTACATAATTTATTCACTGTTTAATACCATTCCTACTATTTTTAGTGATTTTTCAAATCCACATTACTGCTGCTGTCAGCATCTGCCTTTAAGGTAGGCTTTACCTATTTCATGATTTCCATGATTCAATTGGCCCTTTTTGCATACATAGCACAAAGCGTGATCATGATTAACCATTCCAATGGCTAATCGTTCAAAACAATTCCATACCTCATAATGATCAACATACAAACGATTATAGTACTATGCTAAAAACGTATATAAGCCATTTTCGCATGGCTATCCAAGTTTACACAAAACCGAAAGGTACATGACCTACAACAAAAGGGTAGTCCTATACATGCCATTTCAAAGTTCAACCAAAATTGTACCAAAATGGGGGCTTTGATAGTGTGGGAGACTTCAACTTCCAAAATCCCGAGTCCGATGGTGACGAGCCAAAATCTATAAACAAAGAAACAGAGAAAACGGAGTAAGCAATTTATGCTTAGTAAGTTTGAGCAAGAAATTCCAACACAACAAAAGCATAGCATTAAGTAAAGCTAACGGATAATTTCATATGCACAAATTCTCAATATCCTACTCATTTCACATTCCAACCCCTATGTTCATACATAAGGGATCATCTTAACCAAATACGGAAACTCATTACTCGATCGAGCGAATATTATTCAAGGGAATCAACTAATTCAAGCACATACGAACATACCTCATTGCTGGAATTTTTCAAGCGTATTAACTGAAAATTTTACAGCAAGATCACTCATTCTCGAATCACGTACCTTGAATTTAACCGGATATAACGACTCGCTCAAATGCCTCGGACGAAGGCCGGTTATAGTGACTTCGCACAAATGCCTTCGGGACTTAACCCGGGTTTAGTAACTTGCACAAATGCCTTCGGCTTAGCCCGATTTATTAACTCGCACGAATGCCTTTGGATCCTAGTCCGGATATAGTCACTTAGCACAAAGCCTTGGGACTTAGCCGGACATCATTCAATAACCGAGCACAATTATCAATCAATTATGACACATTAGTATTTCATTTTCAATAGCAAAACTCAAACACAAGGAACTTTTCACACTTGCAATTTCGCTCAATAGCCACACACAAAGAGCATGATTTTAATTTGCTTTAAACATGATCTAATCAATTCGAATTTAAGCTCTATTACTCAAGAACTTACCTAGGATGTCGTCGAACGATTTCAATGGCTATTCGACCACTTTTTCCTTCCCTTTGTCGGATCTAGTTCCCCTTTGCTCTTGAGCTTAATTTAACAAATAAATCGATTTAATCATTTGAGTATCGAAAGAGGAATTCAAGGTACTTAGTCAATATATATACTCATTAGGCATCAAAGTCGCATATGTACGAAATCATGAATCGAACTCAACACATTAGTTAATATTCCTCTTAGCCGAATTTTCTAAGCCAAGAATAGGCATCAATATGCTTGCCTCTAACCGAATGCATGCACACCAATTTCCCCTCATGTGGCCGAATATGCATGTCCATGTTGAGGCCAATTATACACTTAATACCACACAAAAACAGCATACATTTTACTAACTAACGCATTACATATCGTAGCTCAACACACATCTCTCATTTACTTCATAACCGAAACATCATCACAAGCAAATATACACCTTGAAATAGTATATATGTCATACCAATACATCATGTACAAACATATATACATATATATGTGCTAGAGCCGAATCTCAAGTTGATTGTAACTAATCATGAACATAATTTCAAAACACAAATCTTACTTTCCATGCAATGAGCATAAATCACACTTTTGGATGTACCATGGCCGAATACATCACAACACCATAATTTTGGTCATGATTAAACAAAGAACTTGATGTCTTACTCAAAAATACTAAAAAGAAAGTCCAAGAGCCATCAATCCACCATCACATATATCATTAGCAAGCTTCATATTTAACATGCAATGGCATTAACACAAAATCCACCTTGGCCAAATACCATCCCCATGATATAACAAAGGTTTGAACCATGGGCTAACTAGAGCATCAAGCTATCCACTAAAAACATGCATGAATCTCATGGTACAACCTCAAACATACCTTAATCTTGATGCAAGTATAGCCAAGCCTCTTCCTAATCCTCTTCCAAACCAAGCATGAAGCAAAATTCCTCCCTTCCCCTCTAGTATTTTCGGTCAAGAGAGAATGAAAAATGGATGAACAATTTTTTTTTCTTTTCTCTTCCTCAATACACGGCAATGGGGGGGTTCACTCACACACACATTTTTTTTCTTTCTTTATTACCCATACTTATTTGTTTATTGTTTCTCCCTAATGCACCAACAAAACATGTTTCATGACATGTTTAGCCCATACTCCTTGTCATGGCGGCCACTAGAACTTGGGGGAATTTGACATGCAAGTCCTCCCCTTTGACTACATGCACTATTAGGTCCTTATAGATTAGCCTATCACTTTTCAAAAGTGTCACACAAGTCCTACTAACTGAATTCACATGCAATCGGCTAAATCGAAGCTTGAAATTTTCACAAATTCATAATTACATATTCTAGACAATAAATATTACGTTCAAACATTTCGGTGACTCGGTTTAGCGGTCCCAAAACCACTTCTCGACTAGGGTCAATTTTGGGCTATCACATTTAGCATAATGAACATAGGCTTGCATTTTTATTAATCTCTTAAACTTACTCTTCATATACATATTCTTACCACAAGTTCATCATATCTCATGGCATTCTCATGAGTTCGATGTACATACCTGAGCCACTTGCACATAATACCTTACTTTATCGTCTTTGACGCATTCATTAAGATTACCCATTGAGCTTCTCTTGGGCTACCTGTTGAACACTCGGAATACTATCGGATACATCGAAATCTCTCCCCTAAGTTCCTCATATGTAGCCAATGCTACCTCATATCACATATCACATGTTTCTCGCTTTTAAGCTACTCACGAGTCTGTTCACTCAGGCTGTCAGGTATTAGCAACACATGCCACACTACCCAACCACCGGTAGAATATACGAGACCAGTACTCGGACCGCCATAACATTTGTCACATATATCATGAACTTAGACCACAACTCATGAGTTCAGATCACATAATTTCCTAGTGACATGTTACTTGTATCCTAAACTATTCCTAAGGTTCAAACGGGATTCTTCGATACAACATCTTTGTCGAACTTACTCATAATGTCGATTCTAATATCCATAGCACTAATCGCATACTCATGGAATAATCAAAGCATATCTCATAATAAGATTTAGGCATTTAACATATGATACAACATCACATAAAATATATAAGTGCTTACCATACATGCAATATTAACGCATTTAAAGTATGGTACATGTTGCATAATTTGCAAATGAACTTACCTCGGTACAAAATGATAGAAACGAGCCTAATCCTTGTAAACCTTATTTTTCCCCCGATCAAGACCCGAATCACGTTTTTCTTGATCTATAATGCCAAATTTAACTTGTTCAATGCATACATTATTTGAATCGACCATAATTCATACTTTGGTAAAAATACCTTTTTACCCTTAACTTTTTAATTATTTACACTTTGGTCCCTAGGCTTGTAACATGAAATGCGTGGATTTTCTTAGTTACCCAAGCCTAACTGAACCTATACCATGCTCATATTAGCCCACACTTTTCTTTATTTCACATTTCTACTACCCATTTTTACATCTTTTACAAATAAGTCCTTTTTAGTTGTTTTCACTAAAAATCACTTAGTAAAGGATGTTCATCACAAAATACAAACATGTCACACATGGGTCAAATTTCATACATGAACCCTAGCTCAAAATATGGCTAGAAATGGATAGATCACGCTTCAAGGACTTCAAAAATGCAAAGAACATAAAAAACGGGGCTTGGAAGCACTTACAATCAAGCTTGAAAAGTTGAAAACCATAGTTGTGGAACCCTTACAAATTTTGACACACTAGAAGGAAGGTGGACACAATTTTGACTTGGTTTTTCCTTTTTATTCTTTTATTTACCAAATGACAAAAATGCCCTTAAGGCCTTTCTTTCCTATTTTTGTAACACCCCAAACTTGGCCTAGACGCTATGGCCGAAATCTGGCGTGCCACATTGAAGTGTTTTTTGAAAACCATATTCTCATTGAAAACCCTTCTTACTATTTAAAACCTCTGGCCATTTTAAAACTTGTGAAAACATCAGTTTCCGTTGGTTTATTAAAATTCATTCTCTTGTAAAACATTATTACCTTTAAAACTTTATTTGCTGCGGAAGCTTAGTTTAAAGTTTTGCGAAAACGTGATATTTTGAAAAACTATTATTTTTTTGGAAAAGAAAACCGTGTTCTACTCCAGCAGTTATAAAACAATATATAAAATTCCAAATTTAGAACCAGAAATTAAAAGAGGCCTTGTTACAAACCAGATCAAATATAAGTACTTGTAAATAGATAACTTAAAATAAAATCAAAAACAATAGCAGTTGTGTGGCCACCTCCGAGTCCCTCGCAGCATCGATCCTCCTAATGCTGGGGATTACCTGCACAGTTAATAAACGGGGTGAGTTTATGAAAACCCAGTGTGTAATCCCCTCCTAAACTAAAATAGTTAGTAAACAGACAGAATTCAGAATCAGTCTAGGCCGGATCCCATTACAGTAATAGAACAATGTGTGTGGGCCTAAGCCCAGTACAATTTCACTTGGGCCTCAGTCCTCATCGGAATCAATTGGGCCTAGCCCATTCTCAAAATTAGTAACAGTTCAGCCTAACCTATTAACAGAATCAGGTGGGCCTAAGCCCAGTAAAGAATCACTATTAGTTATAGATATGCAGATAGATTTCCAGCCCAGTCCAACCAATACACCACCCGTACCAACCAACACACCATATGGGGATAAAATCGACCCACGCAGCCAACACACCAAGCTTAGCACCGGTTGCGGCAGTAAGTCAACAGGACGGCTCAACGCCATAGACAAGACGGCTAAAGGCCATAAATATCACAGCAACGCAACCAGCTAACATAACGGCTATAAGCCATAAGTATCACAGAAAGGCTGAAAGCCTTGTACAGAACGGCTATAGGCCGTACACTTCCTCCGTCCATAATAATCCAACCCCATGCAGTATGTCATGTCATAAATATTACGTGCATGCAAAGTCATACTCAGCACAATCATATATGTATCATAGGCACATCAGTCATACGAAACATAAGGGCATAATCGTCATTCTACCATATAGGGGTATTACGGTCATTTTACACTACAAGAGTATTTCGGTGATTTTAAAAACTGGGGTCTTAACGACCCAACAGAAGGTCCACCATCCCCTCTAGCGACTTAAGTAACCTAAACAGACATAACAGTGCAAATGGCCCTAAGGCCCATTAGTTGGCCCAAGTGGGCCCACAACCTCGTGTGGCCCATTTAGCACAAATTTAGATACGGCTATGTGACCTACATAGCCCAGTCCAATAATTATCATAAATTGCAGATTTAATCTGTGTAGGGCCCACGAGCCTATTAGGTCGACACGGCCCATCTAGGCCCAGCGTGGCCCAGAATTACCTAAGTCGTGTGCGTGACATGACAAGTCTATTTACATCCCACTTAACAGTAAAGTTTACAGAAACGGGCCCATGGGCCTATCTGGCCATTCGAGGCTCAGAACAGCCCCAGCACACGAGAACGCTTATGGCGGCCTCTACAGTCTATCGCCCATGATTTGTGGGCTCAGTTTGCCCCTCATGTGTTTGCATGCTCGTGAGGCCCCGAATGTCGAGGTTTCAGCTTTTTAACTTTTGCCGACTTCCAACAAAGAAGGGCGTAAATACACACCTGTTTATGAGAACGCGCCGAAGTCCACGATCACTAACCTTGGCACATCCTACATTGAGTCTCAATCACTTTTTCCCTCACCAACTCATCTGGTTCACTCTATTTAAAGCTAGCTTCTCACCAATTCCCATGTTAGCTTCCCGATGTGGGATTACTTTCAACCATTAGGAAAATTTCTTATTTTTATATGACCACTTCAACCACAGAGTTCCAGTCCAACTCCACCTCCTACACAGCTCAAACAACAAAATAAATACCCCATTTCGCATTCCAAGACTTAAACCTTAGACCTCACAGTTACATAACATGCCACCTTGCCGTTACAGCACAAGGCTCTTTGTGTCACCATTTTATCCTCAATTAATTATAAAGTTTATAGGCCAAAGTCTAGGTTCCTTTAAAAGAAAAACCAAAATAAATTGCAAGAGCCAAGACTTGAAGCCAGGCTCCTTTGCAACCTTAATGACGCCACAATCACTAGACCATATGCTTCATTGTGTCATTTATTTACCACAATAATTTAAAAGGCCTTCATCCAAGAACCTAGGGTTTTATTCACTTAAAACCAAAATTTTTGCTAAAGCCCAGGTTTGAACCCAAGATTCCTCCAGCACTTTTCAGGGCCATTAACCACCCAAACAGACATTTAATTGTGTCATTTCTTTGTACAATTAAATACTTATATACAACCTCCTTACAGACCCATACTCAAGGCCCAGTACTTTTAGGCCCAAATTCGGGGCGTTACAATTTTTCCTATTCATGCCCATTTTTGTCCAAAATTTTAGAACTTGGTCAAATTGTTATTTAAGGACCTCTAATTAATAATCCAATGCAATTTCATACTTGAAGCTTCTAGAACACAAGTTTTACTACTTATTAAACTTAGTTCCTAAAGTCAAATTGAACACCTTAGGCATAGAATTTCTTCATGAAAATTTCACACAAACATGCAATCATATTATGGATCATTAAATAATTATAGAATAATTATTTCTATTTTGAATTTGTGGTCACGAAACCACTGTTGACTAGACCCTAATTTGGGATGTTATAGGCACGGACACGGGCCACGACACGGCCGTGTGACCGCTACAGCTTTGAAATTTTTCAATGTTTTCCAAAAAATTCTTTGAATTTTTGATTTAGTCTTGACTTATTTCTAATGTATATTTTGGGCGTTGAGGGCTCGTATATGGGAAAATATGAATGATTTTGATTGTGTTTTTATACAAATATTGATATGTTATGAAATATTAGAAATTATGTTTGTTTGTACTGTAAACTCCGGTAATACTCCGTAACCTTATTTCGACGACGGATACAAGTTAGGGGTGTTATGGACTTGGGTCACACGGTTGAGCCACATGCCCGTGTGCTAGGCTGTGTAACCTTCGAAAAGAAACCATTACAATGTACAGGGGACACATGGACATGTCACTTTGCCATGTGTCACACACAGTTGAGACACGTCCATGTCTTAGGCTGTGTGTAACACCCCAAACCCGGCCTGGAAGTTTGGCTCGAATCTGGCATGTCACATTGAGGTGTTTTTCGAAAACCATGTTTCTATTAAAAACCCTTCTTAATAATTAAAAAATTATACCCTTTTTAAACCTTGTTAGAAACCTCAGCTGAATAACATTCTTAACAACTTTGTAAAAATCTTGGCAGTTGCGGAAGCTTGATTTAAAAACAATTGCGGATACGTGATATTTTGAACAACAGTAGTTTCTTTGGAAAACCGTGTTCTAATACTAGCAATTATAAGAACAATAAGTAAAATTTCAAATTTGAAATCCAGAAAATTACAACGGCTTTACTACAACCCACATAAAACATTTAAAAGTAATAATCAAAACTATAAAATAAGCAGTGTGTGTGGCTTCCAACGAGCCCCTCGCACTCGATCCGTCTAAAGGTGGAAATTACCGAAGGTTAATAAGCGGGTGAGTTTCTGAAACTCGATGTGAAATCCCTACTATAAAAAGAACGATCAGGTCATATAAAAGAATTAAAAGTCTGGCCCCAGCCTTACTTACAGTTTCAGTATCAATTGGGCCTTAGCCCAACATAACAGATAGTACCAGATGGGCTTTAACCCATTATAGAATAAGAAACATTATCAGAACTAGAATCGAATCGTAATCGAATCGGTGATGAATCGAATCGATGTCGGTAGTAGAATCAAAATCAGAATATGAATGCAATCCCAACCCAATCCAGCCGTATACACCCCCGTACCAACCTTACACTCCATGTGGGGAATAGCTCAACCCACCCAGACCTACACTCCACAGAATTTGCAGCATGGCTGCCAGAACAGATATTGTGCTAGAGTCACCAGATACAGATATTTTGGCAGAGACACTAGAACAGATATTTGTGGCATAGCCACCAGAATCAGATAATGTGGCAAAGCCACTTAACAGAATACGTGGCACAAAGCCATCGATAACTGTAATAACTTCGGCACATAGCCATCAGTGACGGTAATATAACTGGCACACAGCCTTCGGTAAATATGATCGACACAGAGTCGTCAAAAAATATGTTAGGCACATAGCCACAGGTAAATACGTTTGGCACGAAGCCATAGTCAAGATGGCATGAAGCCATATTTAGGTTAGCGTAGAGCCATCGATAACGGGTCTATAATCGGCACGAAGCCCACAATATCAATACGAATCCCACAATAATGGCACACAGCCTTCGGTAACATGATAGGCACTCAGCCATCGATCGGTCCACAGTCGTCTCGAGTGACCCGTGCGACCTTAACAGATTAGATCTTCCTCCGTACGAAATCCCAACCCATGCAACATGTCATGTGTGCAGAATGTCATGCCCATATTTGAATCAAACAATCACAATCAGGTCATTCATATCACCAACATATATTTACAATCAAATCCGTCAACCACATAGTCCAAGTCAGTCACTTGCCCACAAGGGCAAAACAGTCATTTAACACCCTAGGGGCAAAATGGTAATTTTACCCCACGAGGGTATCTCGGTAATTCTACCCTATAGGGGTATTTCGATAATTCTACCTTACAGGGGTATTTCAGTAATTCTACCTTAGAGGGGTATTTCGATAATTCTACCCTACAGGGGTATTTCGGTAATTCTACCCTACAAGGGTATTTCAATAATTCTATCCTACAGGGGTGTTTCGATAATTCTACCCTACAGGGGTATTTCGGTAATTCTACCCTACAGGGGTATTTCGGTAATTTCACAAATCAAGGGTATTTTGGTAATTTTATAAACCAGGGGTATTTTGGTTTATTGATTGAGGGTATTTTGGTAATTTTGTAAACCAAGGGTATTTCAGTAATTTTGTAAATCGAGGGTAAAATGGTAATTCTGTAAATCAAGGGTAAAACGATAATTCTGTAAATCGAGAGTAAAATGGTAATTCTATCTTATTTCGGTAATTTTACAAATCGAGGATATTTGGGTAATTTTATAAATCGGGGGTACTTTGGTAATTTTACAAGTCGAGGGTATTTCAGTAATTTGGTAAACTAAAGTATTCTAAACAGGGATAACAATACGAATGGGCCTAAAGCCCTTCTCGGCCTAAATGGGCCCACACGCTCGTGTGGCCCTTTTAGCCCAAATCTTGTCACAGATATGAGATTCACCTAGCCTAGTCCAATATTTACTACACAATCAAACAACTTATCCAATTGGGCTCGTAGCCCATTGGGCCTACATGGCCCCTTTCGGCCCATCGCGGCCCGAAGTAGCCATCCTACAGCTAGAGTAGTGAGAAATACACACCTGATTAGAGACTGGAGTTAATCCACGCTCCGAGCACTCTTAGCCGATGCCCAACCCAAACGAGCACGCCATAAAGCGAAAGGGATCAGCCAAGAAAGGTACCTTTACTCTCCTCATGGTTCTCTCTATTTAAAGCCGACCAGATCCACTCTTATGTTAGCTTCCGATGTGGGAGCCCTCTATCATCAGAGTTTAAATTCAACACCAACTCTTGCCGCCCCTGTTAGCAAAATAAATGCTCTTTGCTTGCCATGGGATTCGATCCCATGCCTCCCCTTAAATACTCCATACGCTACTTGCCAATAAGCCACAAGGCTTTTTGTGTCACAATTTCTCCAACAATATTCTTAAGGCCTACCAACTACACCCAGGGTTTGATTCACCTTAAACCAAAATTTTTGCTAGAGTCCAGGTTTGAACCCAGGACTTCTCCAATGCTTCTCAGCACACTTAACCACTAAAACAAGCCTTCAACTACGAAATTTTCACGCACAACAGAATATTATAAGCTGCCTTCAACGACTCCCATGCTCAAGGCCCAAAACTTCTAGGCCCAAATTCAGGGTGTTACACCGTGTGTACAAGAAAATGGCCAAAATCAAGCCATTTCTCTCACCTTTTAAAGCCTGAACCTACTAGCAACTTTTAAATATACACAAGGCCTTAAAACATACCCAAATCATGCATAAAATGACCAAATCTTTATACCAAATGTCCATACAACCAATATGCCAAAAGGCACCTCAATCACAATTCATCAAACCTATCAAAACATGTGTATATTTATCCATTCATCAACCAATTACACCTAACCTATTTCCATTCCAAACTTACCATATTTGACTACATTTATATCATTACCAATAGTTCATAACTACCTCAAAGCATAATCCATCTTGGCCACATTATAAACATACCAAAACATAATCATTCCAAACATGCGTCCATTTAACCATATTAACAACCGCCAACTAAGCATCAAAATACATACCACAACTCCAAAGCAACATTACATGCCATGAACATCAATTAAACATTAGACATAAGTCCACCTATACATGACATTATAACCATGACCAAAACATCAAAATCTACTGATATAATCGCTGGATAGTGTGAAAGATCTTCAACAAGCTTCCAACTCGATCGAGCTTCCGATAATCTGTAAAGTAAGAGAAAGATAACCACATAAGCAAGGAATGCTTAGTAAGCTCGTATAAGCTTTAATCAGAATACTCCATTTTAAATATGAACTTTATAGGTCATAAATAAACCTATACAATGCCTCAAGATTTATCAAACTATATAACTATCAACTCATAAATGAATAGGTTCATTAACATCCCAAATATTTTCCATTTATAACATAATAAGGTCTTATAAGCTGAATTACATAATCATTAACCTTTTCTTAAAATGGCGAACCATTTCATTTACTTACTAATCATTCTATTTACTTAGCATAAGCTTGATTACATTATCAATTCACGAATTAGTGTATTTACTCACAACATAAGTAAACTCACATATAACATAAGTAAACTCTTTCCTCACTAGTAATTCCTTTAACTCAACAATCCTTTTTATTTCATCATATTGCATCTCAACTATGAACTTATCATTTCATTATCTATTGTCATCTGTTTTGTTTGCATAACACACAGGACATAAGCATAAACATCAACCATAACCACAAGCTAGTGCATTTAAACATAACTCTTTAAGGATCAACTACATGATAAACCATTTCGTAATAAATTACATCTTTTGATTTGTACCACCTTTTCATGAACATAAGCATATTACCATTTGAACACTTACCATTTCAATGTATTTAAGTAAGATTAAGCATGATATAATCCAATCAAAAGCTTGGTACAAGCCTAAGCATCATCCGCAACACAAGTTAGAGAATCAACTTATAAATCACTTGAAATAACATAAGGTAAGTCATATACATGAACAACATCATTTGCAATCATCAATTTCATGAACATAAACATACTTTCATTGAACATTACTTTACCAAGATTTCCAATTCGAAGAATGACTTACGTATAGGAGCACATCGTCATTCCAACCATAACACGCCAGATGCTCGTATGAGCCAATTCCTCCAAAAAAACATCAAATGCTCACAAGAGCTAGTCCAACCATAACACACCAATGCTCATAAGATCTAGTCCAACTAAAACACGCCAATGTTCATAAGAGCTAGTCCAACCAAAACACGACAATTCCCATAAGAGCTAGTCCAACAGAAACACGCCAATGCTTATAAGAGCTAGTCCAACTGAAACACACCAAACAAAGAGTATAACACGAGAGTTTGCAACAAATGTTGAACCTCGGTTTACTCAAAAATCAAATATATACATCCCTCCAAACCATCTCCACTCCAATCCCCCACAACACACCATATCACGATTGTACTCTATCCTGCGTTCCATCCAATCCGGACATCAAATTCAATAACATTTCACAAATATTCTTTCATCAACAACAATTATATATATCATTTGTAACATCTCAATTATTCAAAAATTCCTATAAATTTTATATTTTAAACCGTACGAACATAGCTGCCTAAATTTGCAGAAATGTCAAAGTACATGGGCTATTTGATAATTTTCCATTCTCCTCGATTTTCCACTCGATATTGATCTAAATTAATAATTTCATTCAATTCATTAATTTAGATAGCAAAAAAAATATTTTATGCAATTTAGTCTTTTTTGAATTTTTTACAAAATTACCCTTAACATTTTACTTTTATTCAATTTAGTCCCTGAGCCTAAAACATGCAAATTAACCATATTTATTGCAAAATCATGGAAACCAAATGTTAATAGCATCCATTTCAGCCATTTTTTCAATAATTTCACATCAAGTCCTTGAGCTATTACTATTTCAACAATTTAGTCCCTAATTCGCAAATTCATAAAAAATTACTTAACAAAATACTTTTAAATACCAGCTAACACTTCAAATTCATCATTTAATGTCTAAAATCACAAAGATTCATCAATTATAACATTCAAAATCTTTAACAGCTTCAAAAACAAAGGTACAGGCTAGTTGGACCTAGTTGCAATGATCTCCAAAACATTAAAATTATTAGAAACAGGGCTAAAATGACATACTATACAACTTCAAAAAGAAGATTGAATTCTCAACCCCTTCCATGGCTTCCTTCTTTCTCAATTTTGGCAAAACATAAAAAGAGAAAGATGATTGTGCTTTGTTTTATTTTATTACCTTAATAATTAGTTTTTTTAATTAATAAAACATATAAATTCATAATAAAACAAAGCCGACCGCCCACTCAAATATACTATGGTATATTTACCATATTAGTCCATGAATTTACTTTTTCATAGCTATTAAACATCTTTAGTTAATAGAATTCAATTTTCACACTTTTTACGATTTAGTCCTTATTAATTAATTAACTATCGAAACATTAAGATTTCTTAACAAAACATTAATACAACCTTAATAACGCTCCGTAAATATTTATAAAAATATTTATGACTCGGTTCATAGAAACGAGGTCTCGATACCTCATTTTCTAAAACCACTTTACCTTAGGGTCTTACTACTTGAACTTAATTAATCATTCAAATAGCATAAATTACCATATCAAAAACCTTTCTAAAACCATATTTAACTCAGAAATATTAAAAAAATAATATTTACGAACTTACTCGTCGAATTTGTGGCCCCAAAACTACTATTTCTGACACCACTGAAAAATGAGTTGTTACAACTGACACCTGCAACAATAGGTAAAACAGTTTAACTTTTGCCATTAAGTGGCTGGCACCTGATTCATGTCAATGTGCAGGTGGCTCTTGATGGCCAACATCAGTGGGCACCGATGTGACTCGACGAGCACGGGTCACGGTGCACTCAGGTAATTTTTTTTCATTCCTTTTTTCTTCCTTTCTTTACGTAACACCCTCCATTGGTTCCCCACTATAAAACCCTCTATTGGTCCCCCACCATTCCACCACCGCAAGCACGATCGCTATTCAGCAGAAATATTTTTTCCCATTTTACCCTAGTACTTAAAAAATGTAAGTTAATATAACATGTTATTAATATAAATGTTTTTTTCAATAATTTCTTCATTTTTTAAATTACTCGTGATAAATTGTTCAACTTTTACGCAGATATCGGAATGGATTCTCAATCTCTTCTAAATAATGAAAGTCACATTGCAAAGTTCGTACATGATATGGTAAATTTTTGACCAATTGAGACTTAAACAAAATCCATAAAATTTTTATTTTGAACGAGAAATAAAACATATTATTTTTACTATTTCTATAGAAATGGTACCGAGTTGTAAGACGTCAACTCCATGATTCGGGATATTTTCCCAATCAGAGGGTTTTACCATTTTTGAATGCCATGGGGTTTGGGGTAGTTGAATTCATTCAAATTGTTGACCTACGAGCCAATTTAGTATCAGCCCTAGTGGAAAGATGGCGTTCAAAGACACACACATTCCACCTCCGGTGTGGGGAGGTAACCATAACACTAAAAGATGTAGCAATCTAGCTAGGGTTGTCTATTGATGAAGAAGTAGTGATTGGGCCATGAAAAGTGATCGATCCATAGGGCACTTGTAAATGTTTACTTGGAAGAGTGCCCCCTAATGATGAGGAAGGAAGATTAACCGATATTAAATTTACCCGATTAAGAAATCATTTCAATCATCTACCAAGCCGTCCAACGCAAATGGAGATTATCTACATTGCAATTGTAACACTTCTAACCCGTATCTGTCTTCGGAATAAAGTTATGAAGTATTACCGAAACTTTCAGAACATTTACAAATAAATCGTGTCAACCACTGTTTATTCAAAACATCCTTTAAATGAACCCTTGAGGCCCAATATAAGCATTAAAATCAAGTCGGGACTTAATCAGAAACTCTAAGAATTTTTCGCGACATTTCAAAAATTTTCTAAGTTATAAGGTTCACACGCCCATGTAGTCCAAGGGACACACCCGTGTGACCTTGGGACATGCCCGTGCTGCAGGCCGTGTTCGACCCCGTGTAACTCTTTGACTTGTGCACACGACCATGCCACACGCCCGTGTTCTAGGCCGTGTGGTTAATTAAAATTTTTCGAAATTAGGTGTAGGTTTCACATGGCCAAGACACACGCCCGTGTTCTAGGTTGTGTAGCACACACGACTGAGACACATGCCCGTGTCTCTGCCTATGTGCTCAATTCCGAGCATTCTGTTTCTCTAATTTAAAGTGCAGGGGACACACGGCCTAACCACACACTCATGTACCAGGCGTGTGTCACACACGGTCTAGACACACGCCCGTGTGTTTGCCCATGTAGACAAAATAAAGCTATTTCTAGCTTCATTTCTAACCCAAAATCACACTAATGACCTGCACTTAAACTCACATCCAAATACCAACCATTTCAAGCATTCAAATTAAGCAAACTCTATCATTCAACATGACATATCATTACATGCATGCATGTCTATAATCTTACCTTGGTATATTCCATATGATAGGCATAATTTGAACAACCTTTTAACATGTATATAGCTACCATAGTATGACATTACAAGTATATAAAAAACAACCATTACTAGCCATTCCAATGGCTAGATTAAAAACCACATATTTAAGCCATCTATGGCCAAGTTATCCTATACATGCCATCATACCAAAATGATTTTACTATATATACCCAAAATAAGTTAGTGGATAGTGAGATGATGCTCCAATGATCTCCAACCTTTGCGAGCTTCCGAGCACTATAAAATAGGGGAAAATAAAACAGAGTAAGCATTACATGCTTAGCAAGTTCGTATAATGGAAACTAAACTTACCAACCCTGATTATTAAATCTAAACATACAAAGTCATGTTTTCCATCAACTTGGCAAAATTTCCTAAACACATGCATTCAATCAAACATGTTAGTCACAAAACATTCATATACACATACACCAAGTAACATAGATGAGCTCATCATGCAATATTATTTCAAGACATTATCATTTCATCTTGTAATTCTCTCTTCATGCCAAGAGTTTTGTCCGTTGAATCATTGAAATTTCGGTGGATACTCAAGTGGTACACTCAAGGTGTACAATTCATTAACCCGTCAAATCTTATTCAAGAGTACCCATTAGGGCATTTAATCAAAGATCAAACTCTCGAGCCACATATCATATTGCAGGATTACCAGTCCAGGCTAAATCCTTTATGTAACGTGTGCTCAGTAGAGCTCAATTAGAATTTCTAGTCCAGGCTAAATTCTAATTATAACATATACTCAAGAGGGATTATATCAGGATTACCCGTCTAGGCTAAATCCTTTCTATAACTAGGTCAATAGGATTACTTGTTCGAGCTAAATCCCGTCAGCAACAAATGCAGGACCTCATTTTATAAGGCAATCACATTTATCCATCAAAATTCAATATTCAAACGAAACTTTACCCTTTTCTAAAATTTCCGAACATGTAATCATTTCACACATTTATAATATTCACATAAATATAAATCATATTGCATACAAACATAGCATTCAAGTTAACATATTTACATGCTCGATTAAGCTACACGAACTTACCTCGACACTGGTTTGCGTAAATAATCTACTAGTTCGAAACCTTTTCTTTTCCTCGATCTAACCTCGAATTTGTATTGTCCAGATCTATATAAGTAACTTTAATAATCAATTTCACACGTTTCATATTCATTTGGACTCAATTTACATCCTAGGAAAAATTACCATTTTGCTCTTAACTTTTTTGTAAATTCCAATTTCGTCTCTAGGCTCAGAAAATGAAATTCATGCAATTTACTCCCTATTCCAAGCCTAACCGGAATTTCAACATAAAATTTATAGCACATATTTTCTATAATTTTCAAATTTTTTCATCAGTTTTCACAACTTTACATTTTAGTCCCTAATTCATGTTTTCATCAAAAATCACATTGTAAAAGTTGTTTATCTATCAACAACCTTTCATTTTCTACCATAAATTTCAAATTTTTAGCATATACATCCACGACCTAATTTTCACACTTTGATAACTCTTCAAATTGATTCTCCAAATAGATAGATTAAGCTATCTCGATTTCAAAAATATCAAAATTACTAAAAATGGGACAAGAAAACTTACCCAATTAAGCCATGAAAGTTTCTTCTTTCTCTCCTAGGGTTTCCATGTATTTTTGGGGAAGAAGATGAGTAAATAAGATGATATTTTCTTTTTCATCTTTTAATTAATTAAATTATTTCAAATTCTAATTTAGTCCTTACTCTTTTCCTAAATTTCCATGGAGGAGTCACTGAAATATCTACATACCTTTCTTTAATAGTCTAATTACAATATAAGGACCTCAAGTTTTGAATTCCATTGCTATTTAATCCTTCTAGCTACTAGAATTTAACTTTTTCATTTTATGCGATTTAGTCCTTCCCGTAATTAAGCACTAAATCGATAAAATTTTATTATCAAAATTTTTACATGATATTTCTAGCAAATTACGGACCATGTAATAAAATAAAAATATATCTTATTTTCTAATCGGATTTATGGTCTTGAAACCACTATTCCAATTTCACTAAAAAATGAGTTGTTACAGCAATAACATATATTTTGCAACTGATAGGCGGGGTATTGATGCCGAATGTAAATCATAATAAAGTCCATATCATGTACCTCCCTTTACTAGAAGATCTGGCCCAAATCGAGAATTCTAGTTGGGGCTCTACAGTATTGGCATGTTTATATCGGGAGCTTTGTCACGTGACAAAGCCGTCTACAAATACCATAGGTGGTTGTTGCCTTTTACTGCAGTCATTGGATGTCATTTTTGGCATCAATGAGTCACCAATTGTGGGTGTGGCCATTTGTAAATAGGTGATTGATAATTCGACTTTACTTTTTGTTTCTTAATTGTATGGTATAGTAATTTTTTTTTTTGATGCAAAAAATAATCCAAAATATGAAAGTGTTTTTCAGATGGGCGATGATACCAAGAATCGGATGATTGTACACCACTTTCGTATACTGCCAGATGGTAGAGGCTCATTCTGGGGATAATGTAAAATAAATTATTTATTTGCCAAAAAATTTAACTTAACTAAAAATGTCTACTCTATACTGTGCAGTTTCTATGGATGCCATATAAGGAGGAAGAAATTGCGGCCCTCATACCATCATGGATTCACGAGTAGCAAGCTCTATTCATGACATCATGGGTTCACGAGTAGCAAGCTCTATTCGTGACAAACGCCCCATTGTTTAGATTCCATATGGTCGAGTAGCACGTAGTGGATCAGGTCTTGAAACAGTTCAGTTGCATGCAACCTATCTCAAACCCTTCACAGGACTTCAAAGAAGTCCACGAGATAGAAAAAAAAAAGAGGTAGGGACGCCATAAATTGTGCAAACCAACATGCTCTGTACATTATTTTGTTGAATTCCCGACATCAAAGGTGGACACCTTTGTAGTCTCAAAGCCTGGGTTCTTTCCTACGAGCGAGTACGCAGCTTAGTACATGGTCCCGGAACACGCACAACCAGAATCTTCTCGATGGCAATGGATGAACACACAACTGAGCTGTAACTGAGTTCCACCATTCGAAAACACAAAATCTGCCTCATACCCTGACCCCGAGCCCTAATATACGGCATCCGGATCCTCATCGCATACCCTCCATCCCTAACAACAACCTCTTTCACTCGAGATGTTTAGCGACGACTCTAACCTCAATATTTGGTACATTTCAGGTCATCCTCGTACCACCTGGAGCTTCAAGGAAGCGCATACACCTACCGTGGAGGATATTTTTGCCTCAGCCCATCAGGTATCGCAATACCTCGTCACACCCAATGATGGGACATACAATTATACCACTTTTTTAATACACCAGTACAAACACTGGAGGTTGACCCAAGCATTTACCAATCCACGCCAATGGAGATAGGCCTAGCGTTACACTGCGAAGCCAGAGACATCGCCAAGATCCAAGCAATTTTGATTTTTTGTAATTATTAACTTTGTACATATTCTTTCAATACAAAAAAAAAACATATTTTAACATAATACTTTGTTTGCATAGATGAATACAAAATATTAAGCATAAAAAAATTATAATTCAACCAACAAATAATATGGACCTAAATTGATTTATAGATATAAAAAATATGAATATTGTATACGTTTGATATACAAAAAAAAAATCCAACAAAAAATAATACAAACCAACATTGATTTGCAGATAAAAAAATACAAACATTTTGAATAGTAGTTTTTCCACTAGTTTTTCCACAGTTAGTCATCTTCTGCCTAAATCAGCTCCATGTTGCATTTAGTATTTTTTACCATTTTTGCCCGCCATCTTCTTTAACTATAACTGGTCTACACAATTCATCATCTTTGATGAAGAAAGCCATCAACTTTTGTAAATCATAATTGGGTGTAACCGATACCTCCACCCTTTAATGGCATAACCATTACGTTTCATGTGACAATATATAATTTAACTCCGATAAAATATGACAGTTTATAATTCAACCCTGAAATTCAATTGTACACTCCCAACCACTTCCATCTACAATGTAACAGCCCAATTTCAGTGAAATCGGAATAGTGGTTTTGGGACCACAAATTCGAGTCCGAAAAATGAAATTATTTAAATTTCATAAAATGATAGGTATTATGATAGAAATATTCGATGAAAATTTTTATCAAAAAATTTTATCAATTATGTGTCTAATTGCAAAAAGGACTAAATTGAATAAAATGTCAAATTTGAATTCTAGTAGTTATAGGGATTAAATAGCTATAGAATTAAAAATGAGAAGTCCTTATATGGCAATTAGACCATTGATGAAAACCATGTAGATATTTTTAATGAGTCATCCATGGAAAAATTGAAAAAGGTTAAGGACTAAATTGGAAATTGAATTAAATAAATTATGATAAATGATTAAGTAGAATTAAATCCATTTTATATCATCTTATTCTTCATCAATTACATGGAAACCCTAGGAGAGAGAAAGGAAATTTCTCAAGCTTGATTTGGTAAGTTCTATATCCCGATTTTAGTGATTTTTATATTTTTGAGATCGGGAAAGCTTAATTTCTTTATTTGGGTGATTAAATTGAAAGAAAATCAAAGTTTAGAAAATTACCCATGGATGAATATGTTGTAAATTGAAAGTTTTTGATAGAAAGTGAAAGATTATTGATAGATAAGTCACTTTTACAAGGTGATTTTTAGTGAAAACAAGTGTAGGGACTAAATTGCAAAGTAGTGAAATTCTTGGAAAAATTCTAAAAATTATGAAATACATGTGCTGTAAAAGTTATATTGAAATTTTGAATAAGCTTTAAATAAGGAGTAAATTGTATGAATTTCAATTTCCGAGCCTAGGGACGAAATTGGAATTAATAAAAAGTTTAGGGGCAAAATAGTACTTTTGCCTAAAATGTGAAGTGGTCTTGATTGAATGTAAAAATCATAGAATTGATGATTAAATTTATTTATATAGATCCGGAAGTGTCGAACAAAGAAAAAGATTGAGGGAAAGAAAAAGTTTCGAATTAGTAGATACGATCAATTCCCGAGGTAAGTTCGTATAACTAAATTAAGCATGTAAATGTGTTGAATTGATTGTTGAATATTGTGCATTATGATTTGTAATTGGTATGTACATGTAATAAATCAATCTTGATTTGTGATTTACATGTAAATGATGAAATATTACATGAATCCGTTTGAATATTGATTTCCGATTGGACAGGTGATTACCTTGTATATGAGATCATGCATATGTTGCAGTAAAGGTTGTTTCGAAAGGGATAATCTTTTGATCTTATTATGAAAAGGAATGTAACCCGAAAGAGTGATACTTGAAAAGGATTTATGTACCCAAATGGTACAACTTGAAAAGGTTATGTACACTTTGTGTGTACACTTGAAAAGGAAAGGTATGCTTTGTGTATACCATATGAAAAGGAAAGGTACACTTTGTGTATACCACTTGAAAAGGAAAGGTACACTATATGTGTACACTTGAAAAGGTTATGTGCACTTTGAGTGTAAAAAATGAAAAGGGTATGTACACTTCGCGTGTACCACTTGAAAAGGGAATTTACACCTCGAGTGTACAACTAGAAAAGGAAAAGTCCATCAGAAATTCAAAAATTCAACGGAAATGTTTTTACAAGTGAAATAAGAAGAAATGACATGATGAGATCATCTATGCATAATAATGTTTTTGTACTAACCAAATTTGGTTGAATGATTGTGTATAGGTCATATTTGCTAGTTTGCTAAATTGATGGATAAATTGCTTTATGTGTGATTTACTTGTTATATATGAGTGGTAAGTGTAGTTTGGTTATATGAACTTACTAAGCATATAATGCTTACTAGGTTTATTTTTCTCTGTTTTATAGTGCTTGAAGCTTATGAAGGTTGGATCGGGTCGGAGTATCATCACACTATCAACTATTTAATATTGGTATAAACGATAAACTCATTTTGATATAATGGCATGTATAGGCTAATGAGGCCAAATGATGATGTAATATGTTTGTTTACAACTTAGCCATTGGAATGGCTAGTAATATGTATTTTGTGATAATGTGGTATGTTCATAATCAACAAGATACAAATCACCTGTCATAAAACTTGATTTACAAACCAATGTAAAGGTAAGCTTTAAAGTATGTTTAAAAGTTGGAAATGTTAGATTGAATTATGGAAATTGGTTGAAATGGATGGTATATATTTATAAGTTTTCATGTAGGAAAATGGTTAAGCTTGGGTGAGAAATTGGGCTAGAAAATGGCCTTATTTCATCCACATGGGTAAGATGCACGAGCTTGTGTCTAAGCCGTGTGTGACACACGGATAGCCCACAAGCATGTGAAATGACCATGTGTCCCCTGCATCTTTAAATATGAAGTCAGGGTAGTACATAGGTAGAAGACACGACTGGGTGTCTTGGTCGTGTGAAGGACAGGGGTTTCAAGCATGGCCGTGTGTCAAAACTGTGTAAAAATGGCTTAAAAATGGTGAAAGATCAGTGTACTACACGGCCTGGCCACATGGGCGTGTGCCCAGGCCGGTGCCCCTTTGATACTTAAGAAATTGTAAGTTAGAATTCCACACGGCTGGCCACATGGCCATGGGATCTCAACGGGCGTGTGCCCCTATCTTCAAGGAAAAATTTTCAAAGTTGCTATTTAGTCCTGAACCATTTCCAAAGCATGTTTTGGGCCCCGTAGGCCCATATTAGGGACTTTAAGTTGAATATTTGAATAGAATTGATTTGAAATGCATATTTATAACTCAGTTTTGTATAAATGTTAGTGTAAAAATCTAATAATGCCTCGTAACCCTATTTCAGTGATGGATACGGGTTAGGGGTGTTACATTTATTGGTATAAGAGCTACGATTTAGTCGATTCTCAGACTAACGTAGCAAGTGTGAATTTAGCTATACATGCCATTATATAATTGATGATAATGTGATATATTCTGACCATTTTAAATGTGTTTTTCATATAGTAAATGTCTTCCAATCGAGCAAGAGCAGAATCTGAGGAAGCTGAGAGCGCTTCTCAAGCTTTCATACGACGAGCTATAAATGGTAGTAGTAGTAGAAGGTCCGAATCAGAGGGCCGAAGTGAATATGCTAAAGAGGATTTCTTTGAAATGTTGGATAAATGGTTTCTTTAATATTTGAGAAGAAATTCAACTACTTTCCAATCACAACCTCCCCCACCAAATACTCAGTCTGTTCTTGAGAGACCATCGGGTACTGAAACTGTTAGAATTGGTAAAGCTCTAGTGGATAAACTCAAAAAATATGGAGCTGAGGAATTTAGAGCTACAATTGAAGATGATCCAGAAAAAGCTAAATTCTGGCTGGAAAATACTACCCGAGTGTTGGACGAATTATCATGTACTCTAGCTGAATGCTTGATATGTGTTGTATCTTTGTTAAAGGACACGGCTTATCACTGGTGGAAAACAGTAAGTTTAGTAGTTCCAAAAGAAAATATTACTTGGGAATTCTTTCAATCTGAGTTCAGAAAGAAATATATTAGTCAAAGATTCTTAGATCAGAAAAAGGAAAGAATTTCTAGAATTAAAGCAAGGGAACAGGTCCGTTGCGGAATATGAAAGGGAGTTTGTTCAGTTAAACCAATATTCTAGTGAATGGGTACAAACAGAGACAGAAATGTGTAAACATTTCGAGGAAGGATTAAATGAAAATATAAAATTACAGATTGGTATTTTGGAAATAAGAGAGTTTGCAGCACTTGCTGATCGTGCAAAGAAAGTGAAGAGCTAAGTAAAGAAAAGAAGAAGGCAAATAGAGAAGCCCGATTCTCTGGGAAAAGACCTATTAGTAGGTCTCAATCATTTTCTTCAAAGAAATCAAAGAGGTATCAAGAAGGATCTACTACTTCAGCTAGGTATTCAAGTCAAGAGCGTGGTTTTCAACGCTTTAATCGCAGTCTTCGTCACCGTCAGTGACTAGTGTTGGAAGTATGGGAAATGTGAGGCCAAAATTAAACATTGTAACAAATTTTATCATGAGGAATGTTGAATGAAAATCGGTGCATGTTACAAATGTGGTTCATTTGATCATTTCCTGAAAGATTGTCCAGAAATAGTAGAAAGAGATGCTGAACAGACTTCAAAACTAGGTAGCACTACTTTAAGGGGCAGACCACCTAGACACCCCAGAAATGTTAGTGGTAGCCGAAGTGCTACAAAAGATTCAAATGCTAAATCTGAGGCCAGAGCTCCTCCAAGAACATATGCCATACGAGCCCGAGAATATGCTTCAGCGGCAGATGTCGTTACTGGTACTTTTTCTTTACTAGATACTGATATTATTGCATTAATTGATCCTGGTTCCACACACTCGTATATATGCACAAATTTAATAGATGTTAAAAATTTATCTATTGAATTCACTGAATTTATGGTGGAAGTTTCAAATCCTTTGGGTCAATGTGTAAAGGTGGATAAAGTTTGTAAAAACTATCCACTTATGGTAAAGGGTAAATCATTTAATGCTACTGCCTTTTGATGAATTCGATGTGATATTGGGAATGGATTGGTTAACCCAACATGATGCAGTGGTTAATTGTAAGCAGAAGTATATTGTGTTGAAATGTCAAGATGGTGAGTTACTTCATGTTGAATCTAACAAGCTAGATGGATTATTTAATATGATTTTAGCAATAGCAGTACAGAAATGTATAAGGAAGGGGTATGATGCTTATCTTGCTTATGTGTTGGATACTAAGGTAACCGAGTCAAAGATTCAATCCGTGCTAGTCATATGTGAGTTTCTAGATGTTCTTCCAGAAGAATTGCCTGGCTTACCACCTATCAGAGAAGTGGGATTCTCTATAGATTTAATTCCAGGAACAACACCAATATCGATAGCACCTTATCGAATAGCTCATGCCGAGTTAAAAGAGTTGAAGGCGCAGTTACAAGAATTAATTGACAAGGGTTTTGCTAAACCTAGTTTCTCACCATGGGGTGCTTCGGTGTTATTTGTAAAGAAGAAAGATGGATCTTTGAGGTTGTGTATTGATTACCGGCAACTCAACAAAGTCACTATAAAGAATAAATATCCACTACCTTAAATTGATGACTTATTTGATCAGTTGAAGGGAGCTACTGTATTTTCAAAGATTAATCTTCATTTGGGTTATTACCAGCCCTGGGTAAAGGATTCAAATGTTCCAAGGACAGCTTTCAGAACTAAATATGGTCATTACTAATTCTTGGTGATGCCATTTGGATTAACAAATGCACCAGCAGTGTTTATGGATTTAATGAATAGGATTTTTAGATCGTACCTAGACAGGTTTGTCGTGGTATTCATAGATGATATTTTAGTTTATTCTCGAAGTGAAGATGAACATGTTGAACATTTGATGATTGTTTTGAAAAATTTACGGGAAGAAAATTGTATGCCAAGGTTAGTAAATGTAAATTTTGGCTACGAGAAGTTAGCTTTCTTGGTCATATTGTATCTGTTGAAGGCATCAGGGTTGATCCGAACAAAATTTCAGCAATTATTAATTGGAGTCCACCAAAGAACGTGTCAGAGGTTAGAAGTTTTCTGGGTCTAGCTGGATATTATCAGAGGTTTGTTAAAGGATTTTCAATGATTGCTTCTCCAATAACTCGTTTGTTACAGAAAGATGTAAAATTCGAGTGGAATGATCAATGTCAGTAGAGTTTTGATAGACTGATGACTTTGTTGACTGAAGCACCTATGTTAGTACAACCTGAATCGAGTAAGGAATTTGTAATTTATAGTGATGCATCTTTAAATGGTTTAGGTTGTGTTTTGATGCAAGAAGGTAAAGTGGTTGCTATGCTTCAAGACAACTTAAACCACATGAAAGAAATTACCCGATACATGATCTTAAGCTAGCAGCCATAGTGTTTGCTTTGAAAATATGGTGACATTATTTATATGGTGAAAAATGTCATATTTACACTGACCATAAAAGTCTGAAGCATTTAATGACACAAAAAGACTTGAATTTAAGGTAACGCAGGTGGCTCGAGTTAATAAAGGATTATGATTTGATTTTTGACTATCATCCAGGAAAGGCCAATGTTGTGGCAGATGCACTGAGTAGGAAATCTTTATTTACTTTAAGAGCAATGAACACCCGATTATCTTTGTCAGATGATGGTTCGGTTGTAGATGAATTGAAAGCTAGACCGACATTTATACAACAAATTTATGAAGCATAAAAGAGTGACAATGAGTTGCAAGTTAAATGAGAACAATGTCAAAAGAATTTCGATTCAGAGTTTCAAATTAGGTCTGATGATTGCTTGTTGCTTAAAAACAGAATATGTGTTCCGAAGAACTCAGAACTGGTACAAAAGCTTTTGTATGAAGCTCATAATGGTACGATGTCAGTTCATCCTGGTAGTAATAAAATGTATAATGATTTGAAAAAGATGTATTGGTGGCCGGGATTGAAAAGAGATATTTCTGAATTCGTAGCCAAATGTTTAATATGTCAACAAGTGAAAGCTGAGCATCAGATGCCTTCAGGGTTATTACAGCCAATCAATATACCGGAGTGGTAATAGGAAAGGATTACCATGAACTTTGTAACGGATTGCCTATGTCACTAAGAAAGAAAGATACCATTTGGGTAGTTGTTGACAGGTTAACAAAATCGGCACATTTTATACTAGTACGTATGGACTTTTCATTGGATAAATTAGCCGAATTGTATGTCTCTGAGATTTTTAGATTGCATGGTGTACCAGTTTCTATTGTTTCTGATAGAGATCCTTGTTTTACATCCCAATTTTGGTATAAATTGCAAGAAGCAGTGGGAAGACAGTTGCATTTTAGTATTGCATTCCATCCTCAAACTGATGATCAATCAGAACGGGTGATCCAGATCTTAGAAGACATGTTACGGTGTTGTGTGCTTGAATTTGAAGGTAACTGGGAAAGGTATTTGCCTCTGATTGAATTTTCCTGTAATAATAGCAACCAATCTAGTATTAAAATGGCACCGTATGAAGCTTTATATGGTCGGAAATGTAAAACACCATTGTACTGGACAAAGCTCAGTGAAAAGAATATTCATGGCATTGATTTAATTCGAGAAACTGAAGAAAAGGTAAAAGTGATACAAGACAGCTTAAAAGCAACTTCAGACAGACAAAAGTCTTATGCTGATCTTAAAAGAAAGGAAATTGAGTTTAAGATTGGTGATAAGGTATTCTTGAAAGTGTCACCCTAGAAGAAATTTTTCTATTTTGGTCGTAAAGGAAAATTAAGTCCTTGGTTTATTGGACCATATGATATCATTGAAAGAATTGGACCGGTAGCTTATCGGTTAGCATTACTGAGAGAACTTAAAACAATTCACAATGTTTTTCATGTGACAATGTTAAGACAGTATCGATCGGATCCATCACATGTTATCTCTCCAAAAAAAGTAGAAATTTAGCCCGACGTGACGTATAGTGAGGAACCAATTAAGATTTTAGAACGAGAAACAAAAGAATTTAGAAATAAAAAGATAGCACTGGTAAAGGTTCTTTGGCAGAAATATGGAATTGAAGAAGCTACTTGGGAACCTAAAGATATCATGAAAAGGCAGTACCCGAATCTCTTCACTGGTAAGATTTTCGAGGACGAAAATCCTTAAGAGGAGAGAGTTGTAACAGCCCAATTTCAGTGAAATTAGAATAGTGGTTTCGAGGTGTAACACCCCGAACCCGAGACCATCGCCGGTGTCGGACACGAGGGGTTAACAAGCTAAATCCACATACTTCGCCCACCAATTGACATTTCCAGTCAGGCTGGAAAACTGCGTCACTGTCGCCTTAAAAATCATATCTCGAGTTTCAAAACTCGGAAACTGGTTTCGTAAATTTTCCCTGAATTTATACTCATATATCCATCCATGGATTTATTTATTGAATTTTTGGTTGGGCCAATTGGTACAGTTTATTAGTTAAAGTCACCCATGTTACAGGGATCGACTGCTCTGACCTCCGCGCGTTACAACTTGAATATCTCTCTGTACAGGGCTTTAATCCTTGTTCCGTTTGTTTCTAATGAAACTAGACTCAAAATGGAATCTGTAAATATAAGGCATGACTCCTAATTATTTCTGGATAATTTATAGTAAATTTTTAAAGTTACGACAGGGGACCCAGAAACCGTTCTGGCCCTGTCTCACAATAGCTTTAATATCTCTTAACATGTGACTCCTATGACCGTTTCGTTTCTTCCATATGAAAGTAGACTCATCAAGGTTCATTTAAATACCTTATTCAATATTTAATACCACTCCTACAAATTTTGGTGATTTTTCACATTCACGTCACTGCAGCTGGCAGCATCTGTTTTTAAGGTAGGTCTTACCTATTTTGTAGTCTCCATGAACCAACTAGTCTTGCCATACATAGGTTCACATATGATCATTTTAACCATACCAATGGCTGATCATGTGACCAACACTCCCATTTCCAATCCATAATCACATCATGACACCATATATATATATACAAACCGCAAATAGTCTAAGTTCGTACTTCACTTTTACGAGCCATTTTCGCATGGCCGTACACATATACATCACAACATATTTGAACCAACAAGGGGTAGTCCTATACATGCCATTTCAAAGTTCAACCAAAAATTTATACCAAAATGGAGGCTTTGATAGTGTAGATGACTTCGACTTTAATGATCCCGAATCCGATTGCTATCGAGCAAAATCTATAAAACAGAGAGCCAAAGCAACGGGGTAAGCATTTTTATGCTTAGTAAGTCTCAAGGAATAAAATCAGCTTTAATTAAAGCAATACATTCACATAGCCAAATGCATCATTTCATTAATACACATTCACATAATCATTCTTACTTCACACTTCATCATTATATACTTTCACAAGGTATCAACCAATTCAATAGCTGAAATTCGTTAGTCGATTGAGCGAATGTTGCTCAAGCATGTCGACTTTTCCAATGCACATATAATCATACCTTATTCTTTGGGCTTTTCGAGCGTACTAATGGAATTTATTACAGCAGCCAACACTCACCTCCAGCCCAAGCTTCTTGAATACAACCGGATATAACCACGTGCACGAATGCCTTGGTCTTAGCCGGATAGAACGACTCGCACGAATGCCTTGGTCTTAGCCGGATGTAGCCACTAGCACAATTGCCTTGGTCTTAACCGGATATAATTTCCAGCATAAATGTCGTCGGGACTTAGCCCGGATATCATTCAATTGCTCATGCACACATACATCAATAATCATTAGACATTCATGTTTCATTTTCGTTACTAAGGCTCAAACACAAATGTAATCACTAGCATAATCGCCTTGGGACTTAGCCGGGTATCATTCAAATACTCATACACACATAAATCAATAATCATTACACATCCATATTTCATTTCACATAATTCAAGTAGGGTCACTTCTTGAGGACTTACCTCGGATGTTGTCGAACGGCTTTTACGGCTATTCGATCACTTTTTCCTTCCCCTTGTCCAATTGTGGCCCTCTAAGCTCTTGAGCTAATTCAAACAAATTCAATTTATTAAAACCTCATTATGCTAGCTTATGGCCGAATATGACAAGGAGTTTAAATGGTCATATGGCCACCCTTTAGCTTGAATACACAATGGTCATGCACATTTTATACTACATCAAGCAATTCAATACAATTCATTCAAGCATCAAGGAAAAGCTAAGGCCATCAATAGGCTACCTAAGGCCGAATATACTTGCAATTTCACAAACATTCTTCAACATTTTCTTCTTTAAACAAACATATTCATCACTTACTTCATAACCAAAACATCATGTGCAAACATATATATACATATATGTGCATGGCCGAATTTCAAGGTGTCCCTAGCCATCCAAAACACAAATTTTAACTAACATGCAAGAAGCATGAACCATGCTCATGAATGCATCATGGCCGAATACATCACAATCATGCCCCTTTTCATCTTCAATCATGGTTAAACAAAAAGAAAACTCAATGTCTTAGTCAAGATGGCTACAAAGAAATTTCAAGAGTAGACAATCCATCATTGCATGCATCATCATCAAGCTTCACACTTAGCATGCAATGGCTTTATCACAATATCAACTTTGACCAAATACCACTTCCATGGCATAACAAGGATTTGAACCATGGCTAACATGAACATCAAGTTGGCAACTAAAACATGCATGAATCTCATGACACAACCTCATACATACCTTAATCTTGGTGCAAGTTTAGCCAAATCTCCTTCTAGATCTCTTCTAAACAAATAAAATGAAGCAAAAATCTCTTCTTCCCCTTAGTAGTTTCGGTCAAAAAGGAGAGAACAAGGATGAACAAAAATTTTTGTTTTCCTTCTTAGTTGCACTGCAATGGGGGAATGCTACACTCTCACACACATTTTTTTTGTTTCTCTTCCCACATCTAATTATTAATCATTTCTTTCATGCTCCATTAACAAAACATGTTTCAACATGTTTTCTTTGCCCATAACCCATGTCATGGCCGCCACCACCTATAAAAGGGGAATTTGACATGCAAGTCCATTATTTTGCATGCATGCTTTAATTAGTCATCACACATTTCCTATCGTACTTTCAAAGTTCACTACTAAGTCCTTTCTAGTGGAATTCACCTTTATAACACTAAATCAATCATCAAAATGTCATACATGAGCATACACATATTATAGGCATCAAAATAAATTTTGAATTATTTTTATGCCTCGATTTTGTGGTCCCGAAACCACATTCCGACTAGGGTCAATTTTGGGCTGTCACACGAGGCCACAAATCTGAGTCCGAAAAATGAAATTATTTAAATTTCATAAAATGATAGGTATTATGATAGGAATATTGCATGAAAATTTTTATCGAAAAATTATATCAATTATGTGTCTAATTGCAAAAAGGACTAAATTGAATAAAATGGAAAATTTGAATTCTAGTAGTTATAAGGATTAAATAGCTATAGAATTAAAAATGAGAAGTCCTTATATGGTAATTAGACCATTGATGAAAAACATGTAGATATTTTTAATGAGTCATCCATGGAAAAATTGAAAAAGGTTAAGGACTAAATTGGAAATTGAATTAAATAAAGTATGATAAATGCTTAAATAGAATTAAATCCAGTTTATATCATCTTCTTCTTCATAAAATACATGGAAACCCTAGGAGAGAGAAAGGAAATTTCTCAAGCTTGATTTGGTAAGTTCTATGTCCCGTTTTTAGTGATTTTTATATTTTTGAGATCGAAAAAGTTAAATTTCTTTATTTGGGTGATTAAATTGAAAGAAATCAAAGTTTAGAAAATTACCCATTGATGAATATGCTGTAAATTGAAAGTTTTTGGCAGAAAATGAAAGATTATTGATAGATAAGTCACTTTTACAAGGTGATTTTTAGTGAAAACAAGTGTAGGGACTAAATTGCAAAGTAGTGAAATTCTTGGAAAAATTACATGTGCTGTAAAAGTTATATTGAAATTTTGAATAAGCTTGGAATAAGGAGTAAATTGCATGAATTTCAATTTTCGAGCCTAGGGATGAAATTGAAATTATTCAAAAGTTTAGGGGCAAAATGGTACTTTTGCCTAAAATGTAAAGTGAGCTTGATTGAATGTAAAAATCATAGAATTGATGGTTAGATTTATTTATATAGATTCGGAAGTGTCGAACAAAGAAAAAGATCGAGGGAAAGAAAAAGTTTCGAATTAGTAGATAAGATCAATTGTCGAGGTAAGTTCGTCTAAATTAAGCATGTAAATATGTTGAATTGATTGTTGAATATTGTGCATTATGATTTGTAATTGGTATGTACATGTAATAAATCAATCTTGATTTGTGATTTAAATGTAAATGATGAAATATTACATGAATCTGTTTGAATATTGATTTTCGATAGGACAGGTTATTACCGTGTATATGAGATCCTGCATATGTTGCAGTAGAGGTTGTTCCGAAAGGGATAATCTTTTGATCTCGTTATGAAAAGGAATGTACCCCGAAAGGTTGATACTTGAAAAGGATTTATGTACCCAAATGGTACAACTTGAAAAGGTTATGTACATTTTGTGTGTACACTTGAAAATGAAAGGTATACTTTGTGTATACCATATGAAAAGGAAGGGTATACTTTGTGTATACCATATGAAAAGGAAAGGTATACTTTGTGTATACCATATGAAAAGGAAAGGTATACTTTGTGTATACCACTTGAAAGGGAAAGGTACACTATATGTGTACACTTGAAAAGGTTATGTGCACTTTGAGTGTACAAATTGAAAAGAGTATGTACACTTCGTGTGTACCACTTGAAAAGGGAATGTGCACCTCGAGTGTACAACTAGAAAAGGAAAAGTCCATCAAAAATTCAAAAATTCAAAGGAAATGTATTAACAAATAAAATAAGAAGAAATGACATGATGAGCTCATCTATGCATAATAATGTTTTTGTACTAACCAATTTTGGTTGAATGATTGTGTATAGGTCATATTTGCTAGTTTGCTAAATTGATGGATAAATTGCTTTATGTGTGATTTACTTGTTATATATGAGTGGTAAGTGTAGTTTGGTTATCTGAACTTACTAAGCATATAATGCTTACTAGGTTTATTTTTCCCTGTTTTATAGTGCTTGAAGCTCGTGAAGGTTGGATCAGGTCGGAGTATCATCACACTATCAACTCCTTAATATTGGTATAAACGATAAACTCATTTTGATATAATGGCATGTATAGTGATGATGTAATATGTTTATTTACAGCTTAGCCATTGGAATGGCTAGAAATATGTATTTTGTGGTAATGTGGTATGTTCATGTTCAACAAGATAAAATCACCTTTCATAAAACTTGATTTACAAACCAATGTAAAGGTAAGCTTTAAAGTATGTTTAAAAGTTGGAAATGTTAGATTGAATTATGGAAATTGGTTGAAATGGATGGTATATATTTATAAGTTTTATTGCAGGAAAATGGTTAAGCTTGGGTGAGAAATGGGGCTAGGAAATGCCCTTATTTCATCCACACGGGTGTGTGTCTAACCATGTGTGACACACAGACAGCCCACGAGTGTGTGAAATGACCATGTGTCCCCTGCATCTTTAAATATGAAGTCAGGATAGTACACGGGCAGAAGATACGGTCGTTTGTCTTGGTTGTGTGAAGGACATGGGTTTCAAGCTTGGCCGTGTATCAAAACCGTGTAAAAATGGCTTAAAAATGGTGAAAAATCAATGTACCACACGGCCTAGCCACATGGGTGTGTGCCCAGGCCGTGTGCCCCTTTGATACTTAAGAAATTGCAAGTCAGAATTCCACACGGGCTGGCCACACGGCCATGGGATCCCCACGGGCTAGCCACACGACCTTGTCCCAGGCCACACGGGCGTGTGCCCCTATCTTCAAGGAAAAATTTTCTAAGTTGTCGGTTAGTCCCGAACCATTTCCAAAGCATGTATTGTGCCTCGTAGGCCCATATTATGGACTTTAAGTTGAATATTTGAAAAGAATTGATTTGAAATGCATATTTATAACTCGATTTTGTATAAATGTTAGTTTATAAATCTGATAATGCCTCATAACCCTTCCAATGACGGATACGGGTTAGGGGTGTTATGTACAATCCACTACATCACACCCATTTGATGGTACACTCCCAAATTTGGTATCCTTATTTGATGGTACTCTCAACTATTTTTTCCCTTCAATTACAATACCAGAACCCAAAGAACTTCCATATATATAGATTAAAGGGGTGCCAGCAATCAGTGTCCTAGCACCCCAAAATTTTTTAAAAAATCTCTGGTACTGGGGTGCTGACCATCAATGTCCCAGCACTAAAAAACTTTTTTTTTAAATTTTAAAATGGGTGCTGGTCATTTGTGTGCCAGGACCCAAATTTGCTTTTTCAAATAATTGTGTAAATGTATAACAGTATGATACGAGGTGAAAAAATTACAAGGGTGCCGGCCATCTAGTGTCCAACACCCAAAAATTTTTTTTTTACTCCTGGCACTATCATTTGGCAATGATTGTGTCAGGAAAAATACTGGTGTAGGCCATTTTGTCCCCTTTACCCAATTTTACTGTTCATTTTAACTCATTTAGGTGATTGTTTTTTAACCAGGGTCATTTACGTAAATAATTAATTTTTTGGGTCATTTGGGTAAAATAACCGATAATTTGTAGGTGAAGTAAGATACAATGGTAGATTTCAAAACTAAACAATATTTTTATGAGTAAATTATGATAATTGTTACTTTAAATTAGGTTTATATTATTTTAATCACTTTAAATTTTTCAATTTATATATTTTAACTAAAATAATTATTTGAATTAGTTATTATCATTAAAAACTCCGTTAATCTAATAACGGATTGTCAACATGACACAGTAATCCATTAAGTGACTAACATATTACAATTTTTTTTACTTTTGATTAAAGTTTGAGACATCTTTATAATTTACCCAAAATACTTTGTTTATATTTTTATATTTTTGTTCTTTCTCTTCTCTTCTCTCCTTTTCTTTTGTGTTATTTTTGTTTTTTGAGATGACATCAACATATTTAAACTGTAAGTACTTTCATAACATCACTAACGTTCACCAAAATAGCATTACCAATTGATTTAACTAGAATCTATTCATCTTTATTCCAACTTTGGAGTCCATGAACCTTATTATATTGCCAAAGTAATGTTACTATATCTAAATTAGAGTGAAGGCTAAAAGAATAAGATCGAACTTTGAGCATGGTGAATAATAGTTTTATCCAAATATGGGCTTCTAGAAAGATAAGGGAAATGATTGGAGCAAATATCTGCTAGTACCAAGCGTTTAGGAGATAGTGAGTAATTATCCCTATCAATTCCTGAAAAATACATACAAGCTCACAAACACAGGTCACTGGTTCATCATATGGCATCTTTTTCATTTCAATTCTAGTTATTTCAGTCCAAATATAATACATAATTTCTTTGCACATATATATATTGGTATGCAACGAACAAGTAAATAAAGTAAAATTGAAAAGACCGAACAAGAAAAATTTACATGGAAAAAATCATCAAAAAAGTATAAAAAACCACGGGCAAATGGAAATTTCACTATAATAAAAGGAGAGTACAAAAGATGGAGAGAATCAAAAGAAAACTTGAAGCTTTGAAATAAAAACCTTTAAAAATAAAAAAATATAATTCTCCCAATCTAAATATTTCTTTTATGTAAGACCTAAAGTAATTAAGGCCTATTTATAGGCTGAAATTCGTAGCATATATGATTAAAATAACCCTAGGTTAATCAGAGCTTAAGTGGGAAGCTAAAATAGAGTTTAACAGGGAGAAGAAAACCAGGAAGCTTGAGAAACGCATCGCCATGTCGTGATTTGGAATTCGCATCGCTGGGACAAAAGGGATGTCTCGTCGTCGGGACGAAAACTCTCTTCTTATCGTGACGTCAGCTATTTGTCAGGACAATGAACAATTCCTCATTGCCATGTCACACGCTGTTTGGCCCAAAAATACAAGGCAAAACTCTACAAATCTCCACCTTGACATGTATTTGACTTCACTCCATTACCAAAGCCCTATTATGGGCCTAATTTGATCTTCGTCAGACACTCACCAAGTCCAAGGAATGCTCAAACTTTGAAACTAAAAGACTCTTTTTCAACATGTTGCTTGGATTGTGTTCTATGTCAATTTTATGAATTTGAACATCCCCTTGACTGATTACCTCTCGAACAAAGTGATAACAAATATCAATATGCTTTTGTCCTTTTGTGATGCATCTGATATTTGGTAAGATATATGTGTAACACCCCTAACCCGTATTTGTCACTAAATTTGGGTTATGAAGCATTACTGTACAATCAGAAACATTTTTCATCCTAATATTTAAATTAATGAAACATATAATAAACCATTCATACATAAGCACTTTGTCCATAAATCGAGCCTTTGAGGCCCTAAAAATAGCTTAGAAATAATTCGGGACTAATTTGAAACAAAATAAAATTTTTTAGATAAAATTGTAAAATTTGAAAAATAGGGGTCACATGGCCGTGTAGCCAGGCCGTGTGCCTCACACGACTAATACACATGTAACAACCCATTTTTAGCAAAATCGAAACAGTGGTTTTTGGACCACAAATCCAATGTGAGAATGTTTATTTTATTATTATTTTAATGTCTACAACATGTTAGTAGTATCGTATAAAATTTTTGTTAAGAAATTTTATCATTTGCATGTTTAATTTGATGAAAAGCACTAAATCGTAAAAGGTGCAAAAGATACATTCTATAAGCTAAAGGGGTCTAATGGCTATACTATTAAATTGTTGAGGGATTTATGTTGTTATTAGACCATAATTATACTGAGTGGAAAAATATGGACATTTATTAAGTGGTTTTAAGGTTTATAATAAAAGGTTAATTAAGTAAATTAATAAGTAAGGTTAGTAAAATAATCAAAACAAAGGCCATCATCTTTGTTTTTACATTTTTGACAGAAAATAAGAGTAGAAAGAAGCCATAGCCAAGCTTGAGTATTCGGTCATCTCTTTCTTGTGCATGTAAGTGATTTTTCATCTCGTTTTTAATGATTTTTATGTTTTTGAAGTCACTGTAGCATAATCTAGCTAGCCTCGGGACTAATTTATAAAACTGTTAAATGTTTAGGTTTTCCCATGAATGTATTAATGTGGTTTTGATGTTTGATGGAAGAAAATGAATCCTTGTTGATTTATAAACAACTTTTGTAAAGTGAATTTTGTTGAAAATGTCAAATAGGAATTTAATTAAAAAATGTGAAGTATTCACGGTGAAAATTGTGAATAATGAATCGTATGAGTTGATTTGGAACTATATTGAATTCGACTAGCTTAGGCTAGGGATGAATTTGCATGAATTTCAATTTACAAGCTTAAGGACTAAATTGTAAAAAAATCAAAATAATAGGGGCAAAAGCATAATTTGCAAAAATATGATTTTTAGATTGAATTGAATAGAATGATTATTTTATGGATTGAATTTGATTATTTAGATCAAGTTAAGCCTCGTGCGAATTTAGATCAAGGGAAAGACAAAGTGTCGAACTAGTTGATCCTATTTCAACATTTTGTGATTGAAGTAAGTTTGTACGTTTAAATAGCATTTTAATGTATTTGATTTAAATGCTAATATATTATTTATCATATCATGCCATGACGGAAAATTCAACGATGATACAACAACTATTGAGCTCTGTTTGAACCTTAGTAATATATAGGATACAAATAACATGTTATTAGGGTTAAAATGTTTCGGATGCTGGTCCTGATTGTCCTACCGATGGCTAAGTTTTGACATTTGTTGCAGATACCCGTCAGCTTGTGTGAGGGGCATTGTGTAGCTACATTTCGACCATCAGCTTACGTGAGTAGGCCCATTTATGTCTCGTAGGAGCATTTACATAATGGAAAAGGAAAGGAATGGTTTCGACCATGTGTTAGCACACTATGTATGAGCTTCCTGTGTATCTGATATTATTCTAAGTGGTTCAATGGGTATGAAAAGGGATGAACTGGTAAGGGTTCCGATTGATTTTACTATGCAATTATGGAAAGGTATGAAGTATTGATGATCAAGTTTGTATAGCCATGATATGAAAAGTATGAGTTCATATGTATTATGTTCATTAAAATTACCTTACCATGTGATGATATTATTAAGTTATGTGTTTAATCACTAACTTGTGTTGTTGATGATACTTAGGCTTGTGTCAAGTTATGTTGGATTGATTCATGTTTATTTTTAAGCTTATGCATTGAAATGGTAAGCATTGTTCATTATTTATGAACATACTAAGCATTATAGCATACGTTGTGTTTCTTTTCTTTATTTTATAGATTATTGAAAGCTCAATCGATTTGAAAGCTCGTCGGAGACCTATCACACTATCCAATGACTATATAGGTAGATTTTGATATTTTGAGTCATGGTTATAATGGCATGTATAGGTGAATTGTGTTTGATGAAATGGTTATTATATTTGGCTTGTAAATGTGGTGTTTTGATTGATGAAGTTTTGGTATTTTAATGCTTGGATGGTTGGTATTGAGATGGTCAAGTGAAGTTATGATTTGAATGGCTCTTTTGGTATGCTTGAATGTGACACGGCAGTGTGTCCCTTATAGGTTTCAAAGGGTTGCAAGTTAGACAGTTACATAGCTTGGCACATGGGCATGTGAGGCCATTTCGAGAGTTACACAGCTTAGCCACACGGCTGTGTGAACCCTATAGTGTGAAAAATTCTATCTTTTTCCATGAAGTTCTAATTTTTTTTGATTTAGTCTCGAATCATTTCTTAAGTGTTTTTAAGGTCTTGAGAGCTTGAATAAGGGATGCTATGAATGAGTTTGATTGAATTATGCCATGATTTATAAAATGGTTGAAATTGAATGTTTTAAGTTAAAATTTTTTGGTAATGCTACGTAACCCTATTCTGGAGATGGATACAGTTTAAGGGTGTTACATTTAGTGGTATTAAAGCTATGATTTAGTTGATTCTCAGTCTGAACGCAGCGTGTACAAGTCTAGAGACATATTCCTATATAATCTGTGATAGTGTGATGACCCCTGACTCGTTTGAAAATTATGCTTTCTTATAGAAATGACATCTAACCGAGCCAACTCTGATGAAGTTGAAAGAAATGGGCTAGCCTCCATTCATGGAGTAGCATCCAGTGGCATTGGGCCTGTATCTGAGGGCCGAGGAGGAGAGGCTAAGGAAGTCTTCTTTCATATGAAGAAAGAATGATTTACCGAGTTCGTACGAACGAACCTGGTGGCTCAATAACCTCCACCTCCACCGGTTCCCCAATCGGTTCCCGTAATTCCTTAGGGTTTAGAACCAATACGGGTTAGTAAGCCGCCAGCTAACAAAATTCGTAAATATAGGGTTGAAGAACTTAGAGTCACGACTGAAGATGATCCAGAGAGAGCTGAGTTCTATTTAGAAAATACTATCAAGGTTTTCAACTAGTTGTCTTATATATCGATAGAGTGTTAAATGTGTTGTATCTTTACTGAAAGACTCAGCTTATCAGTGGTGGAATAATTTGGTTCCAGTGGTGCTGAGAGAGCGAATAGATTGGGAATTCTTTCAAACTGAGTTCCGAAAGAAGTACATAAGTTAGAGATTTCTTGACCAGAGACGCAAAGAATTTCTTGAGCTTAAATAAGGTCGAATGACAGTGTCCGAGTATGAAAGGGAATTTGTTAGACTGAGCAGGCATGCCCGAGAATGTATTCCAACTGAAATTTCCATGTGTAAATGGTTTGAAGATGGGTTAAATAAAGACATAAAGTTATTATTCAGGATTCTTGAACTGAGAGAATTTGTTGATTTAGTGATCGAGCACATAAAGCCGAAAAGCTTAGCAAAGAAAAGAGGAAAGATGTTAATGAAGCTAGAGATTCAAGAAAGAGATTATTAGGAAAGTCATATCAGTCGTCATCGAAGAATTCGAAAGAACGTTATAACCATTCAAAAGCTTTAATGGGATATTTCAGTAGAGATAGAGGTAAACAGCATGCGAGTTCAACACCTTAAGCTACATCCGTTGCGAGCGTAGGCAATGTCAAGGGCAATAAGCTCGATTGTCAATAGTGTGGATGTCAAAACTTTAGTTAATGCAGGATGAATGTTAGGGGCGTGTTTCAAATTTGGTTCATATGAGCATTTTATCTGAGATTGCCTTGGGAGATTTGAAAATGAAAAAGCTCAGACTGTTTGACTAAGTAACACAGCTGCAAGTGGGAGACATCTAAGGAATCCTGGAAATGTGGGTAAAATTCATAGTAGGACCAAGGACTATACTGTAAGATCCAAGGCACGAGCTCCAGCAAGAGCTTATGCGATCCATGCACGAGAGGAGGCTTCAACACCAAATGTTATTACTTGTACATTTTCTATCTTTGATACTGATGTTGTAACACCCTTAGCCGTATTCAACGCCGAAACAGGGTATGAGGCATTACCAGACTTAAACTCAAAGAACAATCAAAATCGAGACATGAAGTTCCACTCAAATTTAAAACCTTTCACATGCATTCATATCGTCCCTTAAACGAGCCTACGAAGCTCAAAATATACATTGGGAGTGGTTCAGGACTAAACCGAGAAATTTCAGAACTTTTACAATAGTAAATAAGGTTAAAATAGTAAATTGAGTATTAATGTTTATTAATTAAACAAAACATAATATTGGCTTCAATTATTCATCATTTGGCCGAATATATCAAAGGAAAAAGAAAGAAAATTCAAGCTGAGGGTTCGACTAAGAGATTTGGTGATTTAGGTATGTATTTTGTTCAGTTTTTGATAATTTCTATGTTTTTGTAATCATTACTTAGTAATCTATCAAGCCATGCCCTAATTTCTAATTTTTTTGATGATTTTTAGTAATGCCATTGTTGATAATGTGAGCTTTATGAAGTTTAATGGTAGTAAATGAAAGATATGTGTTAGATTACTAAGTTTTGTCTTTGAAATTTTGATGAATTTGAGTAATTTAGACTAAATTGTAAAAATGAGATCTTGAGGGGCTAAAATGTGAAATAAATGAAATATATGGGCTTATATGAAGTGTAGGAATATTCGTCCAAGCATAGATTGAATGCCTATTTTGTGATTTTGTGAAATATGGACAAATTGCGAAAAATGTAAAATGTTAGGTGCAAAAGTGTAATTAACCCATTTATGTGTTTTTAGATGAATTTGATTGAATATATGATTAAATAAGTTGAATTTGTATTGAACTAGATCAAGAAATGAGAAAATCAGATTTGGATCGGGGAAAGTCAAAAATTATCGAATAATCGTTCCGGTCTATTCGTGTTAGTACGAGGTAAGTTCATAAGTAAATAAATGTTGTTAAATTGAAATGCATGTTCATTATATGTGCTGAATTGAGTTGTAAAGAAATATATATATGTGTGATGCCGAATTGAATCGAGCTTTGGAAAATATGTTTCTATCATAGATTGATTGAATATGTGAAATTGAGAAAGTTCCAATAATGTGACGACATCCGAAAAGCCCCATACGAACATAAGAATAGTTAGGATACACATGTCATGCCATAGGATTCCGATATGTGTTATCGTGTAAGACCACGTCTAGGACGTTGGCATCGATTTGTGATTTACGTGTAAGACCATGTCCAAGACATTGGCATCATATATGATTTCGTGTAAGACCCTGTCTGGGATAGTGGCATTGATATTTGATTGCATGTAAGAACACGTCTAAGACGTTGGCATTGTACGAGCTTATGGGCTATCTGAGTATCCTTATTGATTCCGAAGGGTTCAACGGGCATTCCGAGAAATAAATAAGTACATGAATGTGAATCCAAATCAGGTATGTTGCGATGTATATGAAATTAAACAATGAAAGTTTGTATGATTATGATTAGTTGATATATGATCTATGTAAAAATGAGATGTGGATACTAGCAGGTGAACTATGATCAAATGAATTAAATGAGAAATGTCGAAATGTAATTGTGTTTTGTCATGTATGATTCAGGTACATGTGATTTGTTTATGAAATTCCGATATGAAATGTGAGTATGATTCAAATGACAATATGTGAAATATATGATAATGAACGATGTGTTATATATGCTCGTTATATGAAATTGTGGTCCTATGTTTCGGACATGAGAATTATAAAAAAAATGGAACATGGTTTGGATATGTGACTTGTTATGGTTATTTGTGTAATAGCCCTCACCCGATTCTGAGGCCGGGACTGGGCACGAGGCATTACCTAACTTGAACACATGCATACAATCATTTCGGGTCATAAAAACTCGATCGAATTTAAAACTTTTCGTTCTTACACTAGAAATCCTTAATATGGGCCTACGAGGCCCAAATCGAGCTTTTGAAACTATCTATAATTAATTTGAATACCTTTGAAAACTTTAAGAAAATGTTACTTGAAACAGGGGCAGACGTCCATGTGGAAAGGAGCCCGTGTAGCCCTTTTGACGTGGCCGTGCTGAAGGCCCGTGTGGTTCACATGACCTAGGCACAAGGGAAGACGCTCGTGCCCCAGACCCATGTGAATTTAATTCTAAATTCCAACTTACAGGGGTTTTCACACGACTTGACACACGCTAGAGTCCATGGCCCGTGTCCCTCACACGACAATGACACGCCCATGTCTTAGCCCGTGTCTAAAAACCTTGACATTCTATTTCTGATGTTAGTAACCAAATAGAGGCACACTGCCAAGGCACACACTCATGGCTAGAGGCCGTGTTAAATGGTATGATTTGATGCATATGAATGACTAAATGAAATGGTTAGTTTGGTATGTACTTAATTGTTAAATTTGGTATAAGTCTGGCATGAAGATGGATAAGAAATTGAGATGTTGGTAACGTATGATTGAATGAATTTGGCTTATGATTTTGGTATGTTTTGGTATAGATATTGAGCATGAAATAGATTGATGATTATATGACTTGAATGGTTTATGTTTTGAGATTGAAATTGGCTAAAATTGTGATATATTGATGCTTGAATGATGCTTGTAGGGAGGAGTCAAATTGGGTGGCATTTTAGCCTTGTAAATGGCCTATTTTGTGCCCATACGGGTAGAGACACAGGCGTGTGTCTCTGTCATGTTGCTCGAGGGCCATTTTGAAATGAGCCTAGGCATACCACACGGTCGCGCATACACGGACGTGGGTCAGGCTGTGTGGCCAAGTCAATTTCAACCACGAGCTAAACACATGGGCGTGTCTTGTGGCCATGTGGACAAGTTAATATGTATGCCCTGTTTTTCCACGGCCTAGACACACGGGCATGTCAAATGCCATGTATGGCACACGACCTGTCTACACGGGCGTGTGACCTTTGTAACTTAGAAAAATTATTAAGTTTTGAAAAAATTTTGTATGTGTTTGGTTTAGTCCCGAGCTCTTCCTAATGCATGTTGATGGTCTCATTGACCTAAGAAAGGGAATTAATGTTGATGTTTGACTATGATATGATGATGCATGACTTTTGATTGTGAAATGATTGCAAAATGTTTTGGTATGTCCGGTAATACCTCTTAACCCTAGTCATGCGATGGATACGGGTTAGGGGTTTTACATTTGGTTGGTATTAGAGCTATGGTTTAGTTGGTTCTAAGACTACCATAGGGTATGTGAGTCTAGCTATACATGCAACATTTAACCTGTTACAGTGTGATATCTCCTAACTCTGACGAAAGTTGTTTTGATGAGACAGATAAGTTTTACAACCGAGCAAATTCTAATAGTACAAAATGTGTACTCAAATGTTTGAATGGAAATGTGTTGATTATGAGTTGAAACTCATAAAGGTATGGATCAAAGATTATGACATATTGTTATTGATAAATGATATAATTATATGAGCATATGGGTTATGATATTTGGATTATGATTATTATATAAAATGCTTTGATCATGAATTAGTGATTTAAGTTGACATATGAACTATGTGTTAATAACAAAAGTGATTAAAAGCAAATGTTTATTAAATGTTTTGAGAATTTGAAATTAGATATGAATTGAATAGTTGTGATAGTATGTGTCAAGTGCTTGTATGAGAGAGGTTTTACTACCCTCACCTCATTATCCGTAAAATGTTACAATGAAATCTGTAAGATTTGGGTTGAATAAGCTCATGAGTGTGGAGTTACAAAAGTCCATGTTCGGAAGATTAATAATATGGTCAGAAAAGTGAATGAATCAGCAAATGAAGACAGTATTAAAAGAGATATTGGATAGTTCTGAAGACTATTCAGATTATGCAAAATCACTATTACAGAAGAAGTTAACTCCGATTAAATGGCCTATTCAAGTATGAAATCTAAAGAAAGGTATTAACTGAAAGTTCTTTTGAATTGATTTCTGTTATTGATTGGATAATATGAACTTAATGATGATAGAATTAGTAGTTGAATAATGGTTAAATTGTTTTGATAGCTGAGTACAGTAGTTATAGTCGGGTAGTTACTATGACTTCTTCTGGGCATTCTATGTGTACATTTATCCTCAGAAGTCTATGTGACTGTTTAATTTCAGAAGGAACTCTTATCGTATGAGAACATTAGATAAACATGCTAATAGACGAAAGTATCGTTGGTCTGTTTGTGTTATGTTCGATATTGCTATATCTTTCTATGGTATTTATTCCATTGTGTGGATATGAAAGTCGACGGTAAAATCTGTATAATGCTAATACTCTCCTTCTACTTGCTATTGTTCTGTTGAAAACATGTGAAGATTATATTTCTTTTGTTACTGTGGATTCTAGTATTTATGAGTAATATTGTTCTTTCTGGACATTTTTTGGGATATCATCAGAGTTGATATCATTCTATATGGGTTCTAATTTTTTTGATATTTTATGTAGCTTCAGATGTTGAAAATTTTGCTATTTTGGTTTTCTTATGATTCTATGTGATTATCTATAAGAGATATCTATTTGACGGAAATGACTATATCTGTTATAATCATAATTTCTGTTCTGAAATTTGAAAGTACTACAGTACCGTTATCAGAATTATAAAAATTGTGCTTCTGCATTGGTTGCGGTTCAAATCATATTTGATTTTCTTCTGGGTTCAAATGCTTTGTTAATAGCCGGATGTTATCTTTGTTACGGGTAAGACGTCAGTCTTATTATGACATTATGATTTCTATTTGATGATTGTGGCTTCTACATAATGATATGTTTGGGTTATCCTTTTTAACGAGAAGAAAAGATTTCTTTGAAAAGACTGATTCAGTAGTTTAGTCTGATCTGAATTATTTGAATCTATCCACCGGATTGGAAATAAACTTTAAATGTATATGTGTAAATTGCGGGAATAGTTTGGACAAAGAAATTGTATTCTTGAAGATTTGATATAGAATTATAAGAATTATACATATCAGAACAATTCTATCTAAGAAATGTCGTGATAAATTAAAGTTAGTTCAATTGTTGAAGCTTTCTTGTGCACGAAGACATTATCAGTAGAAATATCAGTTCTGGTTCAATCTGAGTAAAAAATAAAGAGTTTATGACTTTCAACTTTGCTTTAAAGAATGGTTGACATCATAATCTGGACAAACAATTACAGTCATAGATGTTCTGAGCAGGGAACTTTTTTTGTGTTTTATGAGAAATGAATATGCGATTGATCTTATTGGATAATGGATGGTTATTAGCTGAGTTAGAAACTAAATTAATGTTTATTTAGCGAAGTTGTGAAGCTTAGAAATGTGTCAATGAATTATAGATTAGAAAGGGATTAAGTATAAATTGATTTCTGGTTCAGAACTTCAGACGTGGAATTGATAATCGTTTGTTGCTTCGAGAAAGAGTGTTTATACCAAGAAGCTCTAAGATTGTGTAACCATTGTTGCAGGTGGCTCACAGTGTCATTTAGTCTATTCATACAGGAGTAACCAGATGCATGATAATCTGAGATAGTGATATTGATAAATGAGAATAAAACGTAATATTTCTAACCTTGCGTTTAAATGTCTGAGCTATCAATAGGTTAAAGTTAATTATTAATCATCATTGTAACAACCCGACTTAGACCCAAGTTGGAAAGGTGGTTTCGAGACCACGAATCCGAGTTATTTTAAATTATTTTCTGTGTTTATTATGTGTGAATTTATACGTGTGAATTTTTTGTGATTTAATTTTGTCATTTGAGTGTCTGATTAAATAAAAAGACTTAATCGCATAAAGTGAAAATTTGGTGGTTAAACAAAGTAAGTGATTTTCATAACCATTCTTAATAATTTTTGCACTTTTCAAACTCTTGCAGCATGAGCTAACTAATGAGGGGACCATTTTGCAAAACGGTTAATAGTCTAAGGATTTTCCATGAAAGGATTTATGATGTTTGCTAAGTTTTTATGGAAGAAAATGAACCTTGGTTGTTAAATAAACAACTTTTTTGAAAGGACTTCTCATGAAAACCCTAATGAGACCATTTTGTAAAGTTTGTAATATAGGTAGTAATGTTGTGAAATAATGGAAATTTTGGGCTGCTATAAGAGTAAAAATGGTTCGGTTAGGCTTAAGACATGAAGAAATTCGATAAAAATCGATTTTCAAGCCTATGGGTAAAACGGTCATTTTATAAAAGTATAGGGGCAAAATGGTCATTTTGCCAAAAAATGTGAATTTTTGATTGTCTAAATTTATTTAGTGATTAAATGAGTGAATTTTTATTATTTGAGACCAAGAATACAAAATCCGAACCTAGAACGGAGGAAGGCCAAGCAAGTAGATTAAACCAACTAGTCACCTACGTTTCGTAATCCGAGGTAAGTTGCATGTTAATAATGCAACTATATTGCTATGATGTGTGATTGAATTGATATTGTATAAATTGTTTTGATTGTGAATATGAGTATGTATGTTGAGAAATTAATGTAATAAAGACTCTCGGTTAAACATTAGGAATAGAATTGGATATTCATGCCATGACTTTGGGTGATATGTGTGCTAGTGTAAGACATGTCTGGGACATGCATTGGCCTCGAGAGATGCAAGCCAGTGTAAGACATGCCTGGGACATGCATCGGCATTGAGACAAGAGCTAGTGTAAGACATGTCTGGCACATGCATCGGCATTGAGATATACAAGCTAGTGTAAGACTTGTCTAGGACATGGCATCAGCTTGTTGTGTGTCAGTGTAAGACCTATTTGGGACATGGCATCGACACCAATAGATGAGAGCCAATGTAAGACCTATCTGTAACATGGCATCGACCTCGTTATATGAAAGTTAGTGTAAGACCTATCTAGGACATTACATCGACTTTGATGTGCTAGCCAGTATAAGACCATGTCTGGGACATGGCATCGGCATCTTATTCCATGATTGGGGCTATTGAATATCCTGCAGCATTCCAAATAGTTCAACGGGAATTTATGGTATATATCAAAATGAGAGAACTTATGACCATGTGTTGAGTGGTATAGGTACCTAAATGAGAATTTCAAAATACGAGCTTTATTTACGTTGTAAGTTTAGTAAGGAAGGAAAATGAGTAAGTTATGCTTATGACCACTCGTATATTTTACATGAAGTATGAAATGTTATTTTAATCAACATTGTATGCTTGGTGAGAGACGAATATGAACAAATATTATCCATAAATCCTCAAGTTCCTGTACAAATTGAGTTATATTGGGAGAATGACCCCTTATGGTAACTTGTAGTTATTTCATTATTCGCATGCGACTTACTAAGCTTTATGCTTACCACTTTTCCTTTCCATTTTCTTGTAGTACCGCCAAAGTAGCTCGTGGATCATCTCTTTATCTAGGAGAAGCCAGTCACACTATCCTTGAAGCATTTGGTATAACTAGTTTTATCATTTTGATTATGGCATGTATAGGAACTAGTCTTTTTGTAATGGTCACATTGCTTTGGGCTAAATGAATTGCTTGTCATAGCTATTGAGTCATTTTGTATAATGCCATGGATGGTGGCTAATATTGGTTATTGATAAATGAAAATGATGATTCTTTTGAGAATGAGTAAATTGAATGATTTAGCAATGTGGTTGTGTATGAAATTGGTTTGTCTTGGTTTAGTATAGCTTGGTGCAAGAAAAGATGGAAAATAGACTGGATAAATAGCATTATTTTGTCCACATAGGTAGACATACGGGCGTGTGTCTAGGCAGTGTGCGACACATGGTCAGCTTCATGGGCGTGTTGTCTCGCTGTGTGTCCCCTGCACCTCGAATTTGCAAGTCAATATGCATGGTAGTAGACACTTGGGCAGAGACACCGTCGTGTGTCTCAGCCATGTGGAGGACACGGCCTCTGGCCACGAGCGTGTGCCTTGGCTGTGTTCCCCTAATTGGTTGTTGTCGTCAGAAACAGAATGTCAAGTTCTTTACACACGGGCTGCAACACGGGCGTGTCATGGCCGTGTAAGGGACATGGGCTATAGACACGGGCGTGTGCCTGACCGTGTGAAAAACTCTGTAGGTTCAAATTTAGAATTAATTCCACACGGGTTTGGGGCACAGGCATGTCCCTTGTGCTTAGGCCGTGTGAACCACACAGGCTTTTAGCACGGCCATGTCAAAATGGCCACACGGGCGTGTTGCCCTTTTACAAGGGCATGTGCCCCTATTTCAAGTGACATTTTTCAAAGTTTTCAAAGGTGTTCGGATTAAACCCAAATCATTTCCAAAGTGTGTTTTGGGCCTCGTAAGCCCATATTAAGAATTTAAAGATTAAGATTGAAAATTTTTAAATTTGATCGAGTTTTTAAGACCCGAAATGATTGTATGCATGTGGGGAATGCCTCGTGCCCAGTCCCGACCTTGGACTCGGGTAAGGGGTGTTACGTATAGTATCGCTAAGCTAACTCGGGGATCGAAGGACGTCAGGGACTCGATCACACTATCAATTGGACATTTGGGTATAGTTAGTCTCAACATTTTGAGTATGGCATGTATAGGGTACTTGGTCTTTTCGTTATAAGTCATATTGGTTTAGCCAAATGTGTTGGCTTATGATGATATTTGATTCATTTTGTATAAGGCCGTGAGATATGGCTTATAATAATTATTAGGTTGTAAGCCTATTTATTCAAGCATACATGTGCCCATGCAATTGTGGTGTGGTTAGTGGTTGTGTGCATGTGATGAGATGTGTTGTGGCTATGAGTGCTTGAAGATTTAATTGGGATTTTTTTAATATGATGATAAACTTGACTTAAGTGAGAATTGGTAAGATGGGCTTGATAAAGTATGGTGTCTTGTGCATGTATAAGTTAATATGATAATGCCATAATTATGACTTGTTTGATGATGTTTAAGTGTTCAATTATGCCATGTTAAGTGCCCTTGAAGTCATGTATGTGTTTGTGCAAATAAGGGTGGCAATTGGCTTGGAAAATAGCCTCAAAGTTATCTACATGGGTAGACACACGGGCATGTGTCTAGGCTGTGTGTGACACACAGTCTATCCCATAGGCGTGTGATCCAGCCGTGTGTCCCCTGGACCCTAATTAGGTAAAACAAAATGCCCAGTAGTAAACACACGGGTAGAGACAAAGTCGTGTCTCTCAGCCGTATGGAGGACACGGCCTCAGGACATGGGCGTGTGCCCTCGCCATATGGAGTCTACACCTAATTTTTTTTGAAATTTAATTTGCCACATGGCCTAAGCACACGGGCGTGTGACTTGGTCGTGTGACCTTATTTTGTTGATGACGTCATAAACAGAGAGTTACATGGGTTGAGGACATGAGTGTGTCCCAAGCCAACGGGCGTGTGTGACCACAGAACCTACCCACACGGGCGTGTAGCCCTTCAAGATAAGAAAATTTTCTAAGTATTGTAAAGGTTCCAAAAGTTCTTGGTTTAGTCTCAAATCACTTCCAATATATGTTTTGGGCCTCGTAGGCTTGTATAAGGGACGATATGCATAGTATGATTGGTTTTAAATTGAATGAAATTTTATGGCCCAGTTTTGTATGAATGTTTACGTCTATGTCCGGTAATGCCTCACATCCTGTCCTGGCGTCGGACAAGGGTAAGGGGTGTACACATACCAAAACTCATAATCTCAAATCATCAATATGAACACTCTTAATTTTACATCATTTAGCCTAATCTCACAAGCATACCAAATTCAATTCTTAACCATTTAATACCTATAGTTACCAAATATTCATAAGCCTAACATAACCATATTTAAACACCTAACTAAAGTCATATACACATATATATATACAATCGAAATAACAAAATTAAGCCAAATCTCATGGCTATATTCAAAACCAAAACATTTACATATACAAGCCAATTCAAATGGCTAAATTCATTATCAGTCCATAACCAAAATGACCAAATTTCCCATACATGCCATATACTCAAAATACTTAAGTTCAAAAGTACCAAAGTGATAGTTGGATAGTGTGATGAAGTCTCCGACAGTCCCCGAATTCGAGCTAGCTTTGAATTCACTATAAAACACGGAAAATTAAATAATGTAAGCTATAAAGCTTATTAAGTTTGTATAGAAATAAACTTAACTTACCAAATATGCCCAATTTAAGCAATTTATACACATCATAACCTATATCATTTTAAACCATCAACCTACCACAATTTCATTCCCAAGATTAGAAACACATTTCACAAGTTTCTTCGATATAAATGCTTGTACGGTTTATGTACATACCTGTATCATCTTGTATCAATTACATACCCATCCTCATTATTGATTTACCCATTGAAACATTTGAAATACTATCAGATACTTGGGAATCTCGCACTCTAAGTGCCACAAATATAGCCGAAGCTATCTCAATCTCGTATCACATATAATGCTCATACTAGAGCTATCAACGGGTCTGCTCACACAAGTTGATAGTTATGACGAAGCTACACGGTACTGCTCATACAAGCTGACTAGTATCCGCAACACATGTCAAATAACTCAACCACCGGTAGAACGTACAGACCAGCACCGAAATCACATAACCCCTAATGACATGTCATTTGTATCTTAATCTATTCCCTAAGGTTCAATCGGGATTTCCCATTTGTCGAATCGTCTCTAAACATGTCCACAAGGTCGTATTCACAATTTATGCAATATCAAAGCGTTTAAAACATAATTATACTAATGTTTATCACATACGAACTTACCTCGAATGTAAAAACAACAAAATAAGTCGATTAGTCTGAAATCTTGTTCTTTCCCCGATCTAATTCCGTATTTCACCTTTCTTGATCTAAATGTAATCAAAATTAACTTATTTAATTATCTCTCTATTCAATTTAATGCAAAACACACATTAAGGCAAATTTACATTTTTGCCCCTAACATTTTAATATTTTTACAATTTAGTCTTTATTTCATAAAATTACAAATTCATGCAATTCAATCAAAACCCATGCTAGCCAAATTTCAATTAGATCCTTAGCAGCCCATTTTTTTCATTTATTTCACAATTTAACCTTGAATTTTACAGATTTCACAATTTAACCCCTAATTGATAATTTTGTCAAAAATCACTTTACAAATGTTGTTTATCGAGCAACAAGCATGCATTTTCTACCATTACACATCAAAATACACCAACATTCATCAATGAAAAAACCCTAAACCTTTAACAGTTTTGCAAAATAGTTCCTAGGCTAGTTAGATTAAGTTGTAATGATCTCAAAAACATAAAAATCATTAAAAACGAGACAAAAACGAACTTACAATTAAGCTTCCAAGTGATCAAAGATTCAAACCCAAAAATATGGCTTTTCCAACTTGAATTTTCGGTGGAATAAAAATGTGAAGAAGATGATAGCTTAGATTAGTTTATTTTACTTTAATTTTATTTATTAAATTACATTTTTAACCTTTAATAAAAAGTTTATAAATCATCTAATTTATGTCCACAATTGTCCACTCATGTTATTAGTGGTCTAATTACAACATAAACCCTTCAAAAATTTAATTTCATAGCTATTAAATCCTTTTAGCTAATAGAACATCACTTTTCCACTTTATGCGATTTAGTCCTTTTTATCAAATTAACCACTCAAACAATAAAATTTCTTAATGAAACTTCCACAAAATCATACTATCATGCTGTAAATATTAAAATAATAATAAAATAATTATTTTGACTTCAGATTTGTGGTTTCAAAACTACTGTTTCTATTTGATTAAAAATGGGTTGTTACAACCATTTATCTCCAAGTGAGGGACACTTTGGTGGTTCCTGCAATGCAGCGAAGATCTTACAAGTAGGATTTTTTTCGCCTACAGTGTTTAAGGATGCATATGCATATGTGTTAAAAATTGTGATAGATATGAAAGGGTCAAAAACATATTAATGAAGAACGAGATACCCTTGACGAACATTTTAGAGTTAGAATTATTTGATGTATGGGGCATGGATTTCTAGGCCCATTTCCTTCTTCTTATGATGAAAACAAAGAAAAGAAAAAAAAAAGTGTCCATCCTTTGATTTCCCTTGCTTGGCCGAATGTCCTAAGAAGAAGGGGGGGAAGAGCTTGAGAAAATCAGCCATGGTAGTTGCTAGACCAAGGTATGTTTGATGTTGTCCATGAGATTCATGCATGTTTTTAGTTGTTAGTTTGAATTCTATCTATCCCATGGTTGGATTTGGGGTTGTTGGAGAGTTGGGATTTGACAAAGAAGCTTAAAAATTTTAGTTGATTTATTGATTAAGCTCAAGAAGTTAAAGGAGGAGAATCAAGCAAGGGAAAGACGAAGGTCATCGAGTAGCCGACTTGGAACTATTTTACCCAACACAAAGTAAGTCACTAAGCGCATATTTTGTATTGATTTAAATAGACATGATGTCTATGTAACTATGCCGAAAGGAATGATAAATCTATATACATGTATGTATGTGGTGATGAAAGTATCGAATGAAGAGAAAAGAGGTGAGATGTATTGAGTTGTTGATTTCGGCACTAAGTGTGCGTGTAACACCCCAAACCCGTGACCGTCACCGGATTTGACCACGTGGTGTTACCGGGCTTACTTCCCTTATTTCTCTCTTTGAAATAATTGATTTCTGTTCCAGGCAGGCTAGCTAACTGCGTCACTGTCACCTTAGAAATCATATCTCGAGTTCCAGAACTTGAAAATCAGTTCCATAAATTTTCCCTGAAACTAGACTCATATATCCATCCCTGGATTTATTTCTAGAATTTTTGGTCGGGCCAATTGGTACAGTTTATTAGTTAAAGTCGCCCATGTTACAGGGGTCGACTACACTGACCTTCGTGAATTACGACCTGGATATCTTCTCGTACAGGGCTTCAATGCTCATGTCGTTTATTTCTAATGAAACTAGACTCAAAGGGGAATCTGCACATATAAGGCACGACTTCTAATTCCTTCTGGATAATTTATGGTAAATTTTCAAAGTCGAGACAGGGGATCCAGAAACCGTTCTGGCCCTGTTTCACGAGAACTTTAATATCTCTCAGTATACTGCTCATATGGTCGTTTCTTTTTTTCCATATGAAAATAGATTCATTAAGGTTCAATTTCATAATTTATTCACTATTTAATTCTACTTCTACTATTTTTAGTGATTTTTCAATCTCATATCACTGCTGCTGTCCGCAACAGTTACTGCAGTAGACTATGCCAATTTCATGAATCTTTCCTTGGCCTTACTAATCATCCATCATACATGACACAAATTATGGCCACCTTATCAAAATTAAAGTTTCTAAGACTCGTGGCTATAGGTTCTAGCATCCCACTCAACGACCACATAGGCCATTTTCACATGGCTTAAAGTTTACAACCCACAATTCAACAAAACATAATAGCCTATACATGCCAAATGTTCTCCTAGTTCAACGACGAAGACAATACCAAAAGATTTCCAGCCGGTGTGATGACTTCAACGACGGTTCCGAGCACGCATAACAATACGAGTCCAAGAGACCTAAAATGGGTGACAAGAAAACACCGAGTGAGTTTATAACTCAGTAAGTCATAAGCATTCATCAACCATCCATTAATAAAATTTTCACAACATCAAACAATAAACGAGGCTAGGTACTTCATCCATATCGAAACTATACCATAATTCCTCGGACCTTTCGGTTCAATCTCATACCAAGTCACACATCCACATTTCATATTCTATACAATAAGATATTTGAGGCATTTTTTTACACACCAACTCATTCACACCACAATCATACAATTGCAATCATCACATAGATTTAAAGCTTACCAAGCTCAACCCCGAGCATGAACGTATTGCCTATTCGTCATGAGCTCAAGGTACTTACCCGATCCGCTGTCCGGGATTAACTCGATAATGTCGCACACTCAGTGCCAATTGTAACGCAAGAGCATATAGTGAATCCGCACACTTAGTGCTATATATTTTCAGCTCGCACACTTAGTGCTATATAATTTTCAGCTCGCACACTTAGTGCTATATATTTTCAGTTCGCACACTTAGTGCTATATATTTTCAGTTCGCACACTTAGTGCTGTACAATTTTTAAACCCGCACACTTAGTGCCAATCTTGTCCTTGTGTCCATTTATACCCGCACACTTAGTGCCGAGACCAATACCTTATGCATGTTGCTGCCTTTATACATTCAACCATGGCATCATTCCATACACATACATTTTCATTTACACATCAACTCATTTAAACACAATTGCGTATATATTATGGTCATTTACATCAACACCAAATATATGCTTAATGACTTACCTTGTTTTGGGTAGAACGGTTCCAATTCAGCTACTCGTTTGCTTTCTCCTTTCCTTTGTCCGATTTAGTTCCCCTTTGCTCTTGAGCTAAATCAAACAATTTACCTCTCCATCAAACACAAACATACGGCATTCACATACATTATTATGATTATTGCCGAATACTTAACACAACTAAGCTGAAAATTTACTCAATCTCATCTTAATTTATTGCTACTTATTTATCCAAAATTTCCAATACAAGGTATTTAACACCTATGCCCATTTATACCCCCATATGGCGAATGTATGTATATATGTATATATATATACAATGTCAACTATAACATCTTTTAAACACCTAATTTCACCTTATGAACACTTAATCAAATTTTTCCTAATCTAGCATATATTTTCACATCCATTGTATCATCATGTAAAATCACATATAACTCATATAGGTGCAAGGTCAATTTCAAGGTGTCCATAACCATCCAAAACACAAAATTTAACTATCATGCAAGAAGCATAAACCATGCTCATGAGCATGCCATGGCCGAATACATCACACACCATACTCCTTATAATTTTGGTCATGGTTAAACAAAGGACTCAATGCCCTACTCAAGAATACTAAAAGAAATTTTCAAGAGTAGTCAATCCATCATTGCATGCATCATTAGCAAGCTTCACACTTAGCATGCAATGGCTTCAACACAATATCAACCTTGGCCAAATACCATTTCTATGGCATAACAAGGATTTGAACCATGACTAACCATGAACATCAAGTTAGCAACTATAACATACATGAATCTCATGACACAACCTCATACATACCTTAATCTTGATGCATGTATAGCCAAATCTCCTTCTAGATCTCTTCTAAACCAAAAATGGAGCAAAATCCTATCTTCTTCCTTAGTATTTTCGGCCAAAAGGAAAGAACAAGGATGAACAAATTTTTTCTTTGCTTTTCTTTCACTCACGGCACAAAGGGGGAAGGATGAGCAAATTTTGATTTTTTTGTTTCTCTTCCTACATGCTTAATTTTTTTATCATTTCCCTCATCATCCATTAACAAAACATGTTTCAACATGTTTTCTTTGCCCATAAACCATGTCATGGCTGGCCACTAAGCTTCCTTTGGGGAAATTTGACATGCAAATCCTTTATTTTTGCATGCATTATCAACTAGTCATCACACATTTCCCCATCATACTTTCAAAGTTTACTACTAGGTCCCTTCTAGTGAAATTCACATTTATAACTCTAAATCGAAACATCAAAAATGTCACACATGAATTAACGCATATCATAGGCATCAAAATAAATTTTAAATTATTTTTATGCCTCGGTTTTGTGGTCCTGAAACCACATCCCGTCTAGGGTCGATTTTAGGCTGTCACAACTCTCCCCCACTTAAGAAATTTTCGTCCCCGAAAATCTTACCGGTAAATAGGTTTGGGTATCGCTCTTTCATAGAGTCCTCGAGTTCCCAAGTGGCTTCTTCAATTCCGTGTTTATGCCACAACACCTTCACTAATGGGATTTTCTTGTTGCGCAACTCTTTTACTTCACACATCAGAATGCGAACCGGTTCCTCTTCATAGCTCAAATTAGGCTGAATCTCAATCTCAGACGGAGCGATTACGTGCGATGGATCAGACCTATATCGTCGAAGCATCGAGACATGGAAAACGTTGTGGATCCTTTCAAGCTCAGGGGGTAAAATTAATCGGTACGCTACTGGTCCAACTCGTTCGGATACTTCATACGGATTGATGAACCTCGGATTCAATTTTCCCTTACGGCCAAATCTAAGCATCTTCTTCCAGGGTGAGACTTTGAGAAATACCTTGTCTCCAACCTGATATTCAATGTCTTCCCTTTTCAAATCCGCATACGACTTTTGGTGATCCGAAACAGCCTTCAAACTTTCACGAATTACTCGAACTTTTTGCTCGGCATCCTTAACCAAATCAACCCCGAAGATTTTTCCTTCACTAAGTTCAGTCCAAAATAGTGGGGTACGGCATTTACGCCCGTATAAAGCCTCGTAAGGTGCCATCTTAATACTTGATTGAAAGCTATTGTTGTAAGCGAATTCAACCAAAGGTAAATACCGTTCCCATGAACCACTAAACTCAAGGATGCAACATCTCAACATGTCCTCAAGTATTTGAATTATCCGTTCGGATTGACCATCGGTTTGGGGGTGGCAGTGCTAAAATGCGACTTGGTACCCAAGGCTGTTGCAATTTCTTCCAAAATCGCGATGTAAATATTGGGTCTCTATCCGACACGATAGAAATAGGTACCCCATGCAATCGAACAATTTGGGAGACGTATAATTCTGCCAATTTATCAAGCGAAAAATCCGTGCGGACAGGAATAAAATGAGCAGACTTGGTCAGTCTATCAACAATGACCCAGACCGAGTCTTTCTTATTCTGAGTCAATGGTAACCCAGACACAAAGTCCATTGTTACTCGATCCCATTTCCATTTGGGTATCGTGATCGGCTGAAGTAATCCTGAAGGCACTTGATGCTCCACTTTCACTTGTTGACATATTAAACATCTCAAACAAAGTCGAGATGTCTCGTTTCATACCATGCCACCAAAACCGACGTTTCAAATCATTGTACATCTTCGTACTCCCGGGTGGATTGCCATTTGGCTACAATGGGCTTTGTTCGAATTATCGAAATAAGTTCAATTCTTTGGAACACAGACGACTTCGAACCTCAAACAATCGTCATCATCGATTTGAAATTCGAGTCCTTTTGAACACACTCGGCCGTTTACAACCAACTTATCGTCGACTTTCTCGAGCTTCACGAATTTGACGTATCAATAATGGTTTGGCTTTCAATTCCGCTACTAACACATTGTCGGGTAGAAACGGACAAGTGTACATTCATCGCTTCATAAAGCAAATAGTGATTTACGACTTAAGGCGTCCGCAACCACATTAGCCTTTCCGGTGATAGTCAATGACCAGCTCATAATCCTTTAACACTCGAGCCAACGTCTTTGTCGCAGATTTAAGTCTCTTTGGGTCATCAAATATTTGAGACTTTTGTGATCCGAATACATATGGCACTTCTCACCAAATAAGTAATGTCGCCATATCTTTAAAGTAATACGATGGCGACCAATTCGAGATCATGGGTCGGATAATTTTTCTCATGTGGCTTTAATTGTCTCGACGATAGGCCACAACTCGCCCTTCTTGCATCAATACGCAACCCAACCCAAGTAGGGATGCATCACTATAAATGACAAACTCTTTGCCCGATTCGGGTTGCACTAGAATTGGGGCTTCAGTCAAATAAGTTTTCAGTTGATTGAAACTTTTCGACATTTCTCCGTCCATTCGAACTTAACATCTTTTGGAGTAGTTTAGTCATCGGTCACTATCATCGAAAAACCTTTTACAAATCGTCGGTAATAATCGGCAAGCCCCAAAAGCTCCTAACCCGGTAACATTCGCAGAGGTTTCCAATCGACTATGGTCAAAATTTTGTTCGGGTCCACCCGACACCGATACGGACACCACGTGCCCCAAAAGCTAACCTCTTTCAACCAAAATTCACATTCTTGAACTTTGCGTATAACTGCTTATCTCGTAAAATTTGCAACACTAGCCTCAGGTGCTCAGCATGTTCGGTTTCATCTCTCGAATAGACCAAAATGTCATCGATAAGTACAACTACGAACCGATCCAAGTATGGCCTGAAAATTCTATTCATTAAATCCATAAATACCGAGGGCATTAGTAAGCCCAAGCGGCATCACCAAGAATTCGTAGTGACCGTACCTCGTCCTAAAAGCAGTTTTGGGTATGTCTGATTCTCGGACCCTCAACTGATAGTACCCCAACCTCAAATCTATCTTTGAAAACACTGAGGCTCCCTTTAATTGATCAAACAAATCGTCAATTCATGGCAATGGATATTTATTCTTTGTCGTCACTTTATTGAGTTGACGATAGTCGATGCACAACCTCATGGTTCCGTCCTTCTTTTCACAAACAATACAGGTGCGCCCCATGGAGAAAAACTCGATCGAGCGAAACCTCTACCGTCAATTCTTGCAATTGAACCTTCAATTCCTTTAATTAGTTAATGCCATACTATACGGGGCTATTGAGACCGGCGTAGTACCGGTACAACCGATGCGAAATCCACTTCTCGAACCGGTGGCAATCCGGTAACTCCTCGGAAAAACATCCGAATACTCACAAACCACTGGTACCGATTCGAGTTTCCTTTCCGTCTCTTTACTTTCAAACACATACGCAAGGTATGTTTCACACCCTTTTCACATATCTCCGGCGGTCATAGAAGATATTATCGCGGCACTCCTTTTAAATCGATGAGACTCGACTCGGACTACCTCATTATTTGCACTCCTCCAATCAATGGTTTTCCTTTTGCGTCCACCTTTGCATCATGTACGATCACCAATTCATACCAAGAATAACATCGAATTCATCAAATGGTAGAAGCATCAGATCGGCCGAAAAACAGGATTCTCGAATTATTAGGGGGCATCTCTTGCACACTTTATCAACGAGTACGTATTGACCCAAAGGGTTTGACACCCGAATTACGAACTCGAGAGACTCAACAGTGAGTCTTCTTGGATGCTAAGGTTTCACATACATATGAATGAGTAGAGCCGGGGTCAATCAATGCAATCACACTAGTATCAAAGAGAGTAAAAGTACCAGTGATAACGTCAGGGGAGGATGCCACCTCTCGTGCGCGGATGGCATATGCTCTAGCAGGAGCACGGGTCTCGGATCGAATAGCCGTATCAGAGGCTCCTCTCTGATTACCACCCCTACCTCCAGAAATTCTCGAGGGCCTACCTCTAGCCGTCGTTTCACTAGGTCTTGCACCTTGCATCTTATTCTTCTCATCTAGCTCCGTGCAATCTCTAATGAAGTGGTCCTTCGAACCGCATCCATAACAGGCCCTATTAACAGACTTACCCCAACATTCACCTAGGTGTCGTCTTCCACATTGGGGGCATTCAGGTTTCTCTTGATGATTATAGCCCACACTAGCTACCGAAGTAGCTCGGGAGTCCGTCAATGGTCGGGCTCTGATGGAAATTCTCGCAGACGCCCTCGACTTATTAGTGTCCTCCCTGAACCTCTTTACAGCCGAGAATGGAGCTTTACCCGTCGATCTTTTACGAAAATCTCTAGCTTCAAATTCAGCCTTCTTCTAATCTTTTACACATAGCAACCTCATCAGCCACACACTCCCGAGCATACCGACTAAGTCTTACGAACTCATGTTCGTATTTAGATCTGATCATCCGGCCTTGCTTGAGTTCCAAGAATTCCTTACGCTTCGATCGATGAACTGTTGACTAATGTATTTCTTTGAAATTGGATTGAAAGAAATCCCAAGTAACTCGTTCATTTGGGACTATGGAAATTAAAGTCCTCCACCAATAGTAAGTGAGTCTCGCAACAAGGATATAGCACACTTAAGACATTCATCGGTGTGCATGACAGTTCATCTAACACTCTAATGGTGTTATCGAGCGAACTTCGGCCTTTTCGGCATCATCAAGTAACTATGGCCTTGAACTCCTCGGCCCCACGCTTCCTAATCAAGTCCACGGTGGTTTACTCACCTCACGGGATCGATGAATGGAGGCATTACGGGCTCTTGGGTGGAGTATTTAAATTCGAGAATGGTTGGGCAGCCGGATTGGTTCGCCATATTTGCGACCCACTCATTCATCATGGTGAAGAAGGCTTGTTTCACCCTTCAGCTTGATTATTCGCAGATGACCGAGGCTCAACAGCGGTGTCCCTTGCGCAGAACAGCCGCTACACTTTCAACGTCATCCGCCAAGGGTTTCTCTACCGGGTTCCATTTGCAAATCAAAACAAAAACTTCAACCGTCGAAGTCATCACATTTCTAAGCATTAACATTTTGGGCATGTATAGCTAGACTCACGCGCTATGGTAGTCCTAGAATCGACTAAACCATAGCTCGATACCAATAAAATGTAACACCCCAAACCCGTGACCGTCACCGGATTTGACCACGTGGTGTTACTGGGCTTACTTCCTTATTTCTCTCTTTGAAATAATTGATTTACATTCAGGCAGGCTAGCTAACTGCGTCACTGTCACCTTAGAAATCATATCTCGAGTTCCAGAACTTGAAAATCAGTTCCGTAAATTTTCCTGAAACTAGACTCATATATCCATCCCTGGATTTATTTCTAGAATTTTGGTAGGGCCAATTGGTACAGTTTATTAGTTAAAGTCGCCCATGTTACAGGGGTCGACTACACTGACCTTCGCGCATTACGACCTGGATATCTTCTCGTACAGGGCTTCAATGCTCATGTCGTTTGTTTCTAATGAAACTAGACTCAAAGGGAAATCTGCACATATAAGGTAAGACTTCTAATTCCTCCTGGATAATTTATGGTAAATTTTCAAAGTCGAGACAGGGGATCCAGAAACCGTTCTGGCCCTGTTTCACGAGAACTTTAATATCTCTCAGTATACTGCTCATATGGTCGTTTCTTTTTGTCCATATGAAAATAGATTCATTAAGGTTCAATTTCATAATTTATTCACTATTTAATTCTACTTCTATTATTTTTAGTGATTTTTAATCTCATATCACTGCTGCTATCCGCAACAGTTACTGCGATGAACTATGCCAATTTCATGAATCTTTCCTTGGCCTTACTAATCATCCATCATACATGACACAAATTATGGCCACCTTATCAAAATTAAAGTTTCTAAGACTCGTGGCTATAGGTTCTAGCATCCCACTCAACGACCACATAGGCCATTTTCACATGGCTTAAAGTTTACAACCCACAATTCAACAAAACATAATAGCCTATACATGCCAAATGTTCTCCTAGTTCAACGCGAAGACAATACCAAAAGATTTCCAGCCGGTGTGATGACTTCAACGACGGTTCCGAGCACATAACAATACGAGTCCAAGAGACCTAAAATGGGTGACAAGAAAACACCGAGTGAGTTTATAACTCAGTAAGTCATAAGCATTCATCAACCATCCATTAATAAAATTTTCACAACATCAAACAATAAGCGAGGCTAGGTACTTCATCCATATCGAAACTATACCATAATTCCTCGGACCTTTCGGTTCAATCTCATACCAAGTCATACATCCACATTTCATATTCTATACAATAAGATATTTGAGGCATTTTTTACACACCAACTCATTCACACCACAATCATACAATTGCAATCATCACATAGATTTAAAGCTTACCAAGCTCAACCCGAGCATGAACGTATTGCCTATTCGTCATGAGCTCAAGGTACTTACCCGATCCGCTGTCCGGATTAACTCGATAATGTCGCACACTCGATTGCCAATTGTAAGCAAGAGCATATAGTGAATCCGCACACTTAGTGCTATATATTTTCAGCTCGCACACTTAGTGCTATATAATTTTCAGCTCGCACACTTAGTGCTATATATTTTCAGTTCGCACACTTAGTGCTATATATTTTCAGTTCGCACACTTAGTGCTGTACAATTTTTAAACCCGCACACTTAGTGCCAATCTTGTCACCGTGTCCATTTATACCCGCACACTTAGTGCCGAGACCAATACCTTATGCATGTTGCTGCCTTTATACATTCAACCATGGCATCATTCCATACACATACATTTTCATTTACACATCAACTCATTTAAACACAATTGCGTATATATTATGGTCATTTACATCAACACCAAATATATGCTTAATGACTTACCTTGTTTTGGGTAGAACGGTTCCAATTCAGCTACTCGTTTGCTTTCTCCTTTCCTTTGTCCGATTTAGTTCCCCTTTGCTCTTGAGCTAAATCAAACAATTTACCTCTCCATCAAACACAAACATACGGCATTCACATACATTATTATGATTATTGCGAATACTTAACACAACTAAGCTGAAAATTTACTCAATCTCATCTTAATTTATTGCTACTTATTTATCCAAAATTTCCAATACAAGGTATTTAACACCTATGCCCATTTATACCCCCATATGGCGAATGTATGTATATATGTATATATATATACAATGTCAACTATAACATCTTTTAAACACCTAATTTCACCTTATGAACACTTAATCAATTTTTTCCTAATCTAGCATATATTTTCACATCCATTGTATCATCATGTAAAATCACATATAACTCATATAGGTGCAAGGCAATTTCAAGGTGTCCATAACCATCCAAAACACAAAATTTAACTATCATGCAAGAAGCATAAACCATGCTCATGAGCATGCCATGGCGAATACATCACACACCATACTCCTTATAATTTTGGTCATGGTTAAACAAAGGACTCAATGCCCTACTCAAGAATACTAAAAGAAATTTTCAAGAGTAGTCAATCCATCATTGCATGCATCATTAGCAAGCTTCACACTTAGCATGCAATGGCTTCAACACAATATCAACCTTGGCCAAATACCATTTCTATGACATAACAAGGATTTGAACCATGGCTAACCATGAACATCAAGTTAGCAACTATAACATACATGAATCTCATGACACAACCTCATACATACCTTAATCTTGATGCATGTATAGCCAAATCTCCTTCTAGATCTCTTCTAAACCAAAAAATGGAGCAAAAATCCTATCTTCTTCCTTAGTATTTTCGGCCAAAAAGGAAAGAACAAGGATGAACAAATTTTTTCTTTGCTTTTCTTTCACTCACGGCACAAAGGGGAAAGGATGAGCAAATTTTGATTTTTTGTTTCTCTTCCTACATGCTTAATTTTTATCATTTCCTCATCATCCATTAACAAAACATGTTTCAACATGTTTTCTTTATATAAACCATGTCATGGCGGCCACTAAGCTTCCTTTGGGGAAATTTGACATGCAAATCCTTTATTTTTGCATGCATTATCAACTAGTCATCACACATTTCCCCATCATACTTTCAAAGTTTACTACTAGGTCCCTTCTAGTGAAATTCACATTTATAACTCTAAATCGAAACATCAAAATGTCACACATGAATTAACACATATCATAGGCATCAAAATAAATTTTAAATTATTTTTATGCCTCGGTTTTGTTGGTCCCGAAACCACATCCCGTCTAGGGTCGATTTTAGGTTGTCACGGTCGGGTATAAACATTTATGATCATGAAATTGGCACTAAGTGTGCGGGTTTAAAATTTGTACAGCACTAAGTGTGCGAGTTTGATTATATAGCACTAAGTGTGCGAGTTGATTATATAGCACTAAGTGTGTGGACTCACTATATGTTTTGAAATCACTATTGACACTGAGTGTGCGACATTATTGAGTTGATCACGGACAGCGGATCAGGTAAGTACCTTGCGCTCATGGCTAATAGGCGCTGTGTTTATATTTGGAGTTGAGTTCGGTAAGTTTTGAACCTATGTGACAATTTTAATTGAAGTCACGTACATAAGACTTATCGTGGAATAAGTGAGAGGTCATTTAGTTGTATGATTATAACGAGAACAAAATGATGTATAAAATGCCTCTAATATCCTATTGATTAGTATATGGAATGTGAATGTGTAACTTGGTATGAGATTGAACCGAAAGGTCTAAGGAACTATGGTATGGTTCGGTTTGGATGGAGTAATTAACCTCGTTCCACTTTGTTTCCTCTTGTAATAATGTTATTAATGGATGATAGTGCATTGCTTATGACTTACTGAGTTATATACTCATTTGGTGATTGCTTGTCACTTATTTTAGGTTCCTTGGACTCGACTTTTTGTGCATTCGGGACCGTCTTCGAAGTCATCACACCGGCTAACAACTTTTGGTATTTTCTTCGTAGTTGGTCTAGGAGTACATTTCGGCATGTATAGGCTGTTATGCTTTGTTGAAATTTGGTATGTAAACTTTTAGCCATGCGAAAATGGCGTAAATGTTCGGTTGGAATTGGTTTTGTGATGTTTGGACACAAATCATGGTTATAATTTGGGACATGCATGATGAATTATTAGTTAAATTAAGGGAAAGTCATGAAATAGGCATGGTTTGTTTTAGTAATAGATGCTGACAGCAGCAGTGGTGTGGATGTGAAAAATCACTAAAAATAGCAGGAGTGGAATTAAATAGTGAATAAATTATGTAAATGAGCCTTGATGAATCTACTTTCATATGGAAGAAACGAAACTGTCATATGAGTTGTATATTGAGAGATATTTAAGTATTCGTGAAACAGGGCCAGAACTTTTTCTGGATTCCCTGTTTCGACTTTGGAAATTCATTATAAATTAACCAGAGATAATTAGGAGTCATACCATTTATGTATAGATTCCTCTTTGAGTCTAGTTTCTATATAAATAAATGGCATCAGTATTGAAGCCCTGAACAGGGAGATATTCAAGTTGTAACTCACGAAGGTCAGTGTAGTCGACCCCTGTAACATGGGAGACTTTAACTAATACACTGTACTAATTGGCTTGACCAAAAATTCTAGAAAAAAATCTGTAGATGGACATATGAGTCTAGTTTCAGGGAAAAATTACAAAACTGATTTTCAAGTTTTGAAACTCCAGATATGATTTTTAAGGCAACAGGGACGCAGTAACCAGCTTGTTTGGAAATTTTTTTTTATGGACTGTGAAAACAATTAAGTCATGTGCACCTTGTATTCGACTCGATAGCGGACTCAGTGCACGGGTGTTACAATTTTATTGGTATCAGAGCTATGGTTTAGTCGGTTCTAGGACTACCATAGCACGTATGAGTCTAGCTATACATGCCTTAACGTTAATGTTTAAGCGTGTGATGACTTGACGGTTAAAATTTTTGTTTTGATTAGTAAATGGATCCGGTGTAGAGAGAACCTTGGCGGATGGCGTTGAAAGTGTAGCGGCTGCTCTCGCACAAGGGGCGCCGCTGTTGAACCTCGGTCATCTGCGAATAATCAAGGTGAGGGGCTAAACAAGCCTTCTTTACCATGATGAATGAGTGGGTCGCATAATATGCCCGAACCAATCCGGCTGTCCAACAATTCCGAATTTGAATAATCCACCCCAAGAGCCCGTAATGCCATCGATTCTTGATCCTATGAAATTTGAGTAAGCCACTGTAGACTTGATTAGGAAGCGGGGCTGAGGAGTTCAAGGCCATAGTTCTTGATGATGCCGAAAAGCCGAGTTACGCTTGATAACACCATTGGTGTTTGATGAATCATGCACACCGATGAATGTCTAAAGTGTGCTATATCCTTGTTGCGAGACTCGACTTACTATTGGTGGAGGACTTTGATTTCCATAGTCCCAAACGAGCGAGTTACTTGGGATTTCTTTCAAAAGAATTTTGAAAGAAATATATTAATCAACGGTTCATCGACCAAAAGCGTAAGGAATTCTTGGAACTCAAGCAAGGTAGTATGACAAGATGTCGAATACGAACATGAGTTCGTAAGACTCGATCGGTATGCCCGAGTGTGTGGTGATGAGGTTGCTATGTGCAAGAGATTTGAAGAAGGATTGAATGAAGATTTAAAGCTACTAGTGGGTATTCGGAAATAAAAGAATTCGTAACACTAGTTGAACGAGCACGCAAGGCGGAGGAACTTGGAAAGGAGAAGAAGAAGGCTGAATTTGAAGCTAGAGACTATCGCAAAAGATCGACGGGTAAAGCTCCGTTCTCGGTGTAAAGAAGTTCGGAAGGACACTAATAAATCGAGGACGATTGGGAATTTCCATTAGAGCACGACCATCGACGGACTCCGAGCTACTTGGTAGCTAGTGTGGGCAATAACCGTCAAGAGAAACTGAATGCCCCCAATGTGGGAGAAGACACATGGGTGAATGTTGGGGTAGGTCTACCAACAGGGCACATTACGGATGCGGTTGAAGGACCACTTCATTAGAGATTGCACGGAGCTTGATGAGAAGAATAGGATGCAAGGTGCAAGACCTAGTGGAATGATGACTAGAGGTAGACCACCAAGAATTTGAAGGTAGGGGTGGTAGTCGAGAGGGGCCTCTGATATGGCTGTTCGATCCGAGACCCGTACTCCTGCTAGAGCATATGCCATTCACGCACGAGAGGAGGCATCCTCCCCTGATGTTATCACTGGTACTTTCACTCTCTTTGATACTAGTGTGATTGTGTTGATTGACCCTGGCTCTACTCATTCATATGTATGTGAAACCTTAGCATCCAGTAAGACTCTACCTGTTGAGTCTACTGAGTTCGTAATCCGAGTGTCAAATCCCTTGGGTCAATATGCGCTTGTTGACAAAGTGTGTAAGAGATGCCCTCTAATGATCCGAGAATCCTGTTTTCCGGCCAATTTGATGCTTTTACCATTTGATGAATTTGATGTTATCCTTGGTATGGACTGTTTGACCGTATATGACGCAGTGGTGAGTTGCAAAAGAAAAACCATTGATTTAAGGTGCGCAAATAACGAGATAATCCGAGTTGAGTCTACGGACTTAAAGGGTTGCGGTGTAATATCATCAATGTTGATTCGAAATATGTAAGAAAGGGTGCGAAGCATACCTTGCGTATGTACTTGATGACAAAGAGTTAGAAAAGAAACCGAATGCTGTCTTGGGTGGTTTGTGAATACGGATGTTTTTCAGAAGAATTCTGGGTTTACCACTGTTCGGGAAGTAGAGTTTGGTATTGAGCTTGTACAGGACTACGCCAATTTTGATAGCTCCGTATCATATGGCACCAACCGAGTTGAAGGAGTTGAAAGCTCAGTTGCAAGAGTTGACGGGTAGAGGTTTCGCTCGACCAAGTTTTTCACCTTGGGGTGCACCTGTGTTGTTTGTGAAAAGAAGGACGGAACCATGAGGTTGTGCATCGACTATCGTCGACTTAATAAAGTGACAATAAAGAACAAATATTCGTTATCAGCGTATCGATGATTTGTTCGATCAACTGAAGGAACCTCGGTGTTCTCAAAAATAGATTTGAGATCGGGCTATTATCGATTCTTGAATTCGAGATTCGGACATACCCAAAAGCGCCTTGAGAGCGAGATATGGTCACTACGAGTTCTTAGTGATGCCGTTTGGGCTCACTAATGCCCTGCAGTATTTATGGATTTGATGAATCGGATCTTGAGGCGATGTTGGACCGGTTCGTAGTTGTGTTCATTGATGACATCTTGGTCTATTCAAGAGATGAGACCGAACATCTTTGAGCACACGAGATTAGTGTTGCAAATTTTACGGGATAAGCGGTTATATGCTAAGTTCGATGAAGTGCGAGTTACGGTTAAGGAGGTTAGCTTCTTGGGTCATGTGGTATCTGCATCGTATTCGAGTCGACAGAGCAAAATTTCAGCCATACTCAACTGGAAGCATCCAGAAATATTCGAGGTTCGAGCTTTTTGGGACTTGGCGGTTACTACGAACGGTTTGTGAAAGGTTTCTCGATGATAGCCACACCCATGTGAAGCTACTTCAAAAGATGTTAAGTTCGAATGGACGGAAAAATGTCAGAAAAGTTTTGATCAACTGAAAACTTATTTGACGGAAGCTCCAATTTTAGTGCAACCCGAATCAGGCAAAGAGTTTGTCATCTATAGTGACGCCTCCCTACTTGGGTTGGGTTGCGTATTGATGCAAGAAGGTCGAGTTGTGGCCTATGCGTCGAGACAATTAAAGCCACATGAGAAAAATTATCCGACCCATGATCTCGAACTAGCTGCCATCGTATTCGCTTTGAAAATATGGCGACACTACCTATTTGGGGAGAAGTGCCATGTGTATTCGGATCACAAAAGTCTCAAATATTTGATGACTCAAAGAGACTTGAATCTGCGACAAAGACGTTGGCTCGAGTTGTTAAAAGATTATGAGCTTGTCATTGATTATCACCCGGGAAAGGCTAATGTGGTTGCGGATGCCTTAAGTCGTAAATCACTGTTTGCCTTGCGAGCGATGAATGTACACTTGTCCGTTCTATCCGACAATGTACTAGTGGCGGAATTAAAGGCCAAACCCTTGTTGATTCGTCAAATTCGTGAAGCTCATAAAGTCGATGATGAATTGGTTGCAAAACGGGCTGAATGTGTTCCGAATGTGGAATCAGAGTTTCAAGTTGATGATGACGATTGTTTGAGGTTCGTAAATCGTCGTGTGTTCCAAGAAATTGAGAACTCATTTCGATGATTACGAGCGAAGCTCATTGTAGCCGAATGTCAATTCACCGGGAGTACGAAGATGTACAACGATTTGAAAGCGTCGATTTTGGTGGCATGGTATGAAACGAGACATCTCCGACTTTGTTTCGAGATGTTTAATATGCCAACAAGTGAAAGCGGAATATCAAGTGCCTTGAGGTTACTTGACCGATCATGATACCCGAGTGGAAATGGGATTGAGTCACAATGGATTTTGTGTGCGACCGCCATTGTCCGCAAGTAAGAAGGATGCGATTTGGGTTGTTGTTGATAGACCGACTAAGTCGGCTCACTTTATCCCGTGCGTCTGGATTTTCATTGGATAAACTAGCTGAATTGTACGTTTCTCAGTTGTGAGATTACGAGTACCGATTTACATTGTGTCGGATAGAGATCCGAGATTCACCTCGCGATTTTGGAAGAAATTGCAAGAAGCTTTGGGTACCAATTTGTATTTCAGTACCGCCTTTCACCCCAAACCGATGGTCAATCCGGCGGATAATTCGGATACTTGAGGATATGTTGAGATGTTGCATCCTCGAGTTTAGTGGTTCATGGAAGCGGTACTTAACTTTGATTGAATTAAACACAATAATAGTTTTCAATCAAGTATTAAGATGGCACCTTACGAGGCTTTGTACGGTCGTAAATGCCGTACACCATTATTTTGGACCGAGCTCGGTGAAAGTAAAATTTTTGGAGTTGATTTGATTAAAGATGCTGAACAGAAAGTAAAGGTAATCTGTGAAAGTCTGAAGGCAGCCACAGATCGCCAGAAATCGTACGCGGATCTGAAACGAAAAGACATTGAGTATCAGGTGGGAGATAAAGTGTTTCTTGAAGTTTCGCCTTGGAAAAAGATACTCAGATTTGGCCGTAAAGGCAAATTGAGTTCGAGGTTCATCGGGCCATATGAGATATCCGAACGAGTCGGTCCAGTTGCGTATTGTTTGATTTTGCCCCCTGAACTTGAAAAGATTCACAACGTCTTCCATGTTTCGATGCTTCGACGTTATAGATCTGATCCGTCACACGTAATTAGTCCATCAGAGGTTGAAATTCAAGCCAATATGAGTTATGAAGAAGAACCGATTCGTATCCTAGCTCGTGAAGTGAAGGAGTTGCGAAACAAAGGGGTTCCGTTAGTAAAAGTGCTATGGCTCAAACACGGGATGGAAGAAGCTACTTGGGAACCTGAGAACTCTATGAAAGAGCGATACCCAAACCTATTTACGGTAAGATTTTCGGGACGAAAATTTCTTAAGTGGGGAGAGTTGTGACACCCAAAATTGACCCTAGTCGGGAAGTGGTTTCGGGACCGCTAAACCGAGTCACCAAAATGTTTGAACGTAATATTTATTGTCTAGAATATGTATTTATGAATGTGTGAAAATTTCAAGCTTCGATTTAGTCGATTGCATGTGAATTCAGTTAGTAGGACTTGTGTGACACTTTTGAAAAGTGATAGGCTAATCTATAAGGACCTAATAGTGCATGTAGTCAAAAGGGAGGACTTGCATGTCAAATTCTCCCCCCAAGAGCTAGTGGCCGGCCATGACAAGGAATTATGGGCAAAACATGTCATGAAACATGTTGTGTAAGTGCTTTATGTTGGAATAAATAAAATAAGGTGCATGGGTGATAAAATAATGAAAAAAAAAGAAAAAAAGAAATATGATGAAAACAAAGAAAAGAAAAAAAAAGTGTCCATCCTTTCATTTCCCTTGCTTGGCCGAATGTCCTAAGAAGAAGGGGGGAAGAGCTTGAGAAAATCAGCCATGGTAGTTGCTAGACCAAGGTATGTTTGATGTTGTCCATGAGATTCATGCATGTTTTTAGTTGTTAGTTTGAATTCTATCTATCCCATGGTTGGATTTGGGGTTGTTGGAGAGTTGGGATTTGACAAAGAAGCTTAAAAATTTTAGTTGATTTATTGATTAAGCTCAAGAAGTTAAAGGAGGAGAATCAAGCAAGGGAAAGACGAAGGTCATCGAGTAGCCGACTTGGAACTATTTTACCCAATACAAAGTAAGTCACTAAGCGCATATTTTGTATTGATTTAAATAGACATGATGTCTATGTAACTATGCCGAAAGGAATGATAAATCTATATACATGTATGTATGTGGTGATGAAAGTATCGAATGAAGAGAAAAGAGGTGAGATGTATTGAGTTGTTGATTTCGGCACTAAGTGTGCGGGTATAAACATTTATGATCATGAAATTGGCACTAAGTGTGCGGGTTTAAAATTTGTACAGCACTAAGTGTGCGAGTTTGATTATATAGCACTAAGTGTGCGAGTTGATTATATAGCACTAAGTGTGTGGACTCACTATATGTTTTGAAATCACTATTGACCTTGAGTGTGCGACATTATTGAGTTGATCACGGACAGCGGATCGGTAAGTACCTTGCGCTCATGGCTAATAGGCGCTGTGTTTATATTTGGAGTTGAGTTCGGTAAGTTTTGAACCTATGTGACAATTTTAATTGAAGTCACGTACATAAGACTTATCGTGGAATAAGTGAGAGGTCATTTAGTTGTATGATTGTAACGAGAACAAAATGATGTATAAAATGCCTCTAATATCCTATTGATTAGTATATGGAATGTGAATGTGTAACTTGGTATGAGATTGAACCGAAGGTCTAAGGAACTATGGTATAGTTCGGTTTGGATGGAGTAATTAACCTCGTTCCATTTTGTTTCCTCTTGTAATAATGTTATTAATGGATGATAGTGCATTGCTTATGACTTCTTGAGTTATATACTCATTCGGTGATTGCTTGTCACTTATTTTAGGTTCCTTGGACTCGACTTTTGTGCATTCGGGACCGTCATCGAAGTCATCACACCGGCTAACAACTTTTGGTATTTTCTTCGTAGTTGGTCTAGGAGTACATTTCGGCATGTATAGGCTGTTATGCTTTGTTGAAATTTGGTATGTAAACTTTTAGCCATGCAAAAATGGCGTAAATGTTCGGTTGGAATTGGTTTTGTGATGTTTGGACACAAATCTTGGTTATAATTTGGGACATGCATGATGAATTATTAGTTAAATTAAGGGAAAGCCATGAAATAGGCATGGTTTGTTTTAGTAATAGATGCTGACAGCAGCAGTGGTGTGGATGTGAAAAATCACTAAAAATATCAGGAGTGGAATTAAATAGTGAATAAATTATGTAAATGAGCCTTTATGAATCTACTTTCATATGGAAGAAACGAAACAGTCATATGAGTTTTATATTGAGAGATATTTATGTATTCGTGAAACAGGGCCAGAACGGTTTCTAGATTCCCTATTCCGAATTTGGAAATTCATTATAAATTAACCGGAGATAATTAGGAGTCATACCATATATTTATAGATTACTCTTTGAGTCTAGTTTCTATAGAAATAAACGGCATCAGTATTGAATCCCTGCACAGGGAGATATTCAAGTTGTAACGCACGAAGGTCAGTGTAGTCGACCCCTGTAACATGGGAGACTTTAACTAATAAAATGTACTAATTGGCTTGACCAAAAATTCTAGAAAAAAATATGTAGATGAAAATATGAGTCTAGTTTCAGGGAAAAATTACGAAACTGATTTTCGAGTTTTGAAACTCCAGATATGATTTTTAAGGCGATAGTGATGCAGTAACCAGCTTGTCTGAAAATTTTTTTTATGGACTGTGAAAACAATTAAGTTAAGTTTGTGTGCACCTTGTATTCGACTCCGGTAACGGACTCGGGTACGGGTTGTTACAGTGTGAATTCAATATGAACCAGTACAGGTATGTACGTGAATCATATAAGAATTGAATCTATGAGATCGGTGATTGTATGTCTAACTTATTAGATGAATATGTGTTAGACTTGTGAATCAAATTGAATTGCATTATACCATGTTTAACTACTTAAATTGTGATTAAATGGTGAGTTGAATTTTATTCTATACGAACTTACTAAGCTTTATTGCTTACTATGTTTAATTTTTTGTGTTTTATAGTGATTCAGAAGCTCGCTCGGTTTGGAAGTTTTCAGAGATTGCATTGCACTATCAAATTCTCCTTTTGGTACTTTTGGACTTTATGTATTTTGGTTATATGGCATGTATGGGTCATTTGGCTAATGGAAGCCTATATGTTTTGTTATGTAACTAGCCATTTTGGCTTGATTTGGTATATGTTGGTATGTATATATGTGTGTGGCTAACCTTATCTTGTATGATTTATGGTTGTCATGGGAATGCTTTGATTGTGTATTGGTAGATTGGTACTTAATAGGTGAACTTGACAAATGGTATGTAACACCCCTTACCCGTACCTGAGACCGATACAAGGCACGAGGCGTTACCAAACATATACTTGGACACTTTCAGAAAATACGGGTTACAAAATTTCATTTTAATTTAAAACCAATCAAGCAACATCAAAGTGTCCCTATTATAGGCCTACGAAGCCCAAAACATACATTCAAAGCGATCCGGGACTAAACAGAGAACTATAGAAAATTTTAGTAAAATTATTAGGGTTATGCCTAACACGCCCGTGTAGAGGCAAAGTACACGCCCGTGTGCTTAGGGACACGCCCATGTGTCCCACCTATGTTAAATTATTTGGATTTATTTTTCACTTTGAACAAGGTTTTCACACGGCCCAGCACATGCCCATGTCCTTGGCCCGTGTCCCTCACATGGCCTAAACACGCCCGTGTCTTCGCCCATGTCCAAAAACTCGAACATTCTGTTTATGACATCATCATTCACTTTGAGGCACACAGCCAAGGCACACGCCCGTGTACTAGGCTGTGTCCTCCACACGGTTGAGATAACGACCGTGTCTCTGCCCGTGTGTTTACTACCATGCAAATTGACCTAAAATTTTAGGTGCAGGGGACACACGGCCAAGCAACACGTCCATGGGGGATGACCGTGTGTCACACATGGCTAGACACATACCCGTGTGTCTACCCGTGTGGACCTTTTCAGGGCTATTTTCCAAGCCTCTGGTCATCCTTTATCATCCATACACACTTAGAGATTTCAATGGTATGTAACATGGCCTAATTATACTCTTGAACAACCTTGACATAACTCATTGCATGCCAACCTCATCTTATCAGTTTAGTACATTCTAAATTATCCTTTTCACACTACGGATTAACATAGCACATTTTATACTTAGGCCATATTATAACCATATACCATTGTATACTATGTCCATTCTCAAAATATTAGGTTCCATTTCAAGCATCCATTCATGATAAACCTCACCACCATATCTCATGAAACATTTAAACATAAACATGCATCATTAGTAGGTTTACAACCTACATCAATATGAGCCATATCTCATGGCCATATACAAAAGAATAAGTATACCATTTAGGGCCTTACATTGGCTAGCCAAATGACACATATAACAAAATAACCAAAAACCCCATACATGCCATTAAACAAAATGAAAGTATCTATATAACAAAGCAGGACCAGCCGATAGTGTGTTGATTCTCCAATCGTCTTCCAATCTTTACGAGTCCACGAGCTCTATAAGACAGGGAAAGGAAAAAAGGGGGGTAAGCATTTATATGCTTAGTAAGTCTGGATAATGGAAAGTAACTTACTAGTTAATTAGAATACAATCATATTAAGCATTAATTCCAACAAGCATGAAATAGTTTCCCTATCACATGCACTCAATCATCAAGTTAGTCTCATAACAATACATCATGTCATTAGTCTTAGATGAGCTCATCAATTCAATATTCTCATTCTTTATTTCAGTATGTTAATCCCGTTGAATTTCTCGAAAAATCTCAAGGGATAGCCATTTACCGTCAAGTCATACAAGTGATCATCTCGAGTACGCACTGTGACAGCCCTAAATTGACCCTAGTCGGAAAGTGGTTTCGGGACCACTAAACCGAGTCATAAAAATAATTAATTGTTATATTCTATGCTTACTATATGTGTGCATGCATATGTGGAAGTTTCATTCTCTAATTTTACCAATTTTGTGAGAAATTATTAAATAGGGATCAATGTGAAACATGGTGAAATATGATAGGCTAATTTTAAATGGCTTATTAGTGCATGTTAACACAAAGGTGGAGTTGCATGTCAAATAACCCATTTCTTAAGGTTAGTGGCCGGCCATGACATGATGATGGGCAAAGAAAACATGTCCTAGACATGTTGGCCTAGTGCATTATGGAAGGAAATAAAGAAATGAAAAAAAAGAAGGAAAATGATGAAGAAAAATGTGTGTATGGATACTCTTGTGCCGTGACAAAACAAAGAAAAAAAAGGGAAGAAAATTGGTTGTTCATCCTTCCTCATTTTGTTACAATTGCCATGACTTGAAAAGATGAAGGAATAGGGAAATCTCCCTAAAGCAAATCGGCATTCTTCTTTAGCTAGCAAGAGGGTGATGAAAACAAAGCTTGGAACTTAAGCTCTTCTTGGCGAATGTAAAGAGGAAGAGGGAGAAAGACTTTCGGTCATGGAAGGAGAAGAAAGGTTAGTGAAAAGTGTTAGATTTGTTTTGAAATTCAAGCTTGTTTTAGGTTAATCATCTTGCTTCTTACTTAACCCAAGCCAAAAGAATCTTGAAATCTTGATGGAGGTATGGTACATTCGTTTATGGTTAATGGGAGAATAATTTGATTTTAGCCTTTAAACCTTGAGGAAGAAATTGTTGTTGCAAGAAGTTGAGCTTATTGATAGTATAAATTTCTAATGCACCTAAGGTAATAGCCGAACATGTAGTGGTTTAATGCCTTGAACAAGTGTCGTTTAGATGTTCTAAGATTGTCTAAATTAGATGTTTAATCATCTAAGGGTTCGACATGGTGCATTCTTGAGAAGAGTTTGATTTGAAATCATGAGATCTTGTTGACTTGTGTTTAAGTTGTAATCGGCCATGGGCTATGGGTGTTTGCTAATCCGGTTTTGTTGCATAGGTGTTAAATACCTGTATTGGGAATTTGATGAATAAGTAGCAATAAATTAAGATGAGATTGAGTAAATTTTAGCTTAGTTGTGTTAAGTATTGGCAATAATCATAATAATGTATATGAATGCCGTATGTTTGTGTTTGATGGAGAGGTGAATTGTTTGATTTAGCTCGAGCAAAGGGGACTAAATCGGACAAAGGAAAGGAGAAAGCAAACGAGTAGCCAATTGGAACCGTTCTACCCTACATAATGTAAGTCATTAAGCATATATTTGGTGTTGATGTAAATGACCATAATATATACGCAATTGTGTTTAAATGAGTTGATGTGTAAATGAAAATGTATGTGTATGTGTATGGAATGATGCCATTGTTGAATGTATAAAGGCAGCAAAATGCATAAGGTATTGGTCTCGGCACTAAGTGTGCGGGTATAAATGGACACGGTGACAAGATTGGCACTAAGTGTGCAGGTTTAAAATTGTACAGCACTAAGTGTGCGAGTTTGATTATATAACACTAAGTGTGCGAGCTGAAAATTATATAGCACTAAGTGTGCGAGCTGAAAATATATAGCACTAAGTGTGCGGATTCACTATATGCTCTTGCATTACAATTGGCACTGAGTGTGCGACATTATCGAGTTAATCCCGGACAGCGGATCGGGTAAGTACCTTGAGCTCATGACGAAAAGGCAATACGTTCATGCTCGGGGTTGAGCTTGGTAAGCTTTAAATCTATGTGATGATTGCAATTGTATGATTGTGGTGTGAATGAGTTGGTGTGTAAAATGCCTCAAATATCTTATTGTATAGAATATGAAATGTGGATGTATGACTTGGTATGAGATTGAACCGAAAGGTCCGAGGAATTATGGTATACTTTCGATATGGATGAAGTACCTAGCCTCGTTTATTGTTTGATGTTGTGAAAATTTTATTAATGGATGGTTGATGAATGCTTATGACTTACTGAGTTATAAACTCACTCGGTGTTTTCTTGTCACCCATTTTAGGTCTCTTGGACTCGATTGTTTGCGTGCTCGGAACCGTCGTTGAAGTCATCACACCGGCTGGAAATCTTTTGGTATTGTCTTCGTAGTTGAACTAGGAGAACATTTGGCATGTATAGGCTATTATGTTTTGTTGAATTGTGGGTTGTAAACTTTAAGCCATGTGAAAATGGCCTATGTGGTCGTTGAGTGGGATGCTAGAACCTATAGCCACGAGTCTTAGAAACTTTAATTTTGATAAGGTGGCCATAATTTGTGTCATGTATGATGGATGATTAGTAAGGCCAAGGAAAGATTCATGAAATTGGCATAGTCTCTGCAGTAACTGTTGCGGACAGCAGCAGTGATATGAGATTGAAAAATCACTAAAAATAGTAGAAGTAGAATTAAATAGTGAATAAATTATGAAATTTAACCTTGATGAATCTATTTTCATATGGACGAAACGAAACGACCATATGAGCAGTATACTGAGAGATATTAAAGTTCTCGTGAAATAGGGCCAGAACAGTTTCTGGATCCCCTGTCTCGACTTTGAAAATTTACCATAAATTATCCAGAAGGAATTAGAAGTTGTGCCTTATATGTGCAGATTCCCCTTTGAGTCTAGTTTCATTAGAAACAAACTACATGAGCATTGAAGCCCTGTACGAGAATATATCCAGGTCGTAATGCGCGAAGGTCAGTGTAGTCGACCCCTGTAACATGGGCGACTTTAACTAATAAACTGTACCAATTGGCCTGACCAAAAATTCTAGAAATAAATCCAGGGATGGATATATGAGTCTAGTTTCAGGGAAAATTTATGGAACTGATTTTCGAGTTCTGGAACTCGAGATATGATTTCTAAGGTGACAGTGACGCAGTTAGCTAGCCTGCCTGGAACAGAAATCAATTATTTCAAAGAGAGAAATAAGGGAAGTAAGCCCGGTAACACCACGTGGTCAAATCCGGTGACGGTCACGGGTTTGGAGTGTTACATTTTATTGGTATCAGAACTATGGTTTAGTCGGTTCTAGGACTACCATAGCGCGTGTGAGTCTAGCTATACATGCCCAAAATGTTAGTGCTTAGAAATGTGATGACTTGACGGTTGAAGTTTTTGTTTTGATTTGCAAATGGAACCCGGGTAGAGAGACCCTTGGCGGATGACGTTGAAAGTGTAGCGGCTGTTCTGCGCAAGGACACCGCTGTTGAGCCTCGGTCATCCGCGAATAATCAAGTGAAGGGGCGAAACAAGCCTTTTTCACCATGATGAATGAGTGGGTCGCATAATATGCCCGAACCAATCCGGCTGTCCAACCATTCACGAATTTAAATACTCCACCCAAGAGCCCGTAATGCCTCCGATTCATCGATCCCGTGAGGTGAGTAAACCACCGTGGACTTGATTAGGAAGCGTGGGGCGAGGAGTTCAAGGCCATAGTTCTTGATGATGCCGAAAAGGCCGAAGTTTTGGCTCGATAACACCATTAGAGTGTTAGATGAACTGTCATGCACACCGATGAATGTCTTAAGTGTGCTATATCCTTGTTATGAGACTCGACTTACTATTGGTGGAGGACTTTAATATCCATAGTCCCAAATGAATGAGTTACTTAGGATTTCTTTCAATCAATTTGAAAGAAATACATTAGTCAACAGTTCATCGATCGAAGTGTAAGGAATTCTTGGAACTTAAGCAAGGCCGGATGATCAGTATCTAAATACGAACATGAGTTCGTAAGACTTAGTCAGTATGCTCGGGAGTGTGTGGCTGATGAGGTTGCTATGTGCAAGAGATTAGAAGAAGGCTGAATTTGAAGCTAGAGATTTTCGTAAAAGATCGACGGGTAAAGCTCCATTCTCGGCTGTAAAGAGGTTCAGGGAGGACACTAATAAGTCGAGGGCGACTGCGGGAATTTCCATCAGAGCCCGACCATTGACGGACTCCCGAGGTACTTCGGTAGCTAGTGTGGGCAATAATCGTCAAGAGAAACCTGAATGCCCCCAATGTGGAAGACGACACCTAGGTGAATGTTGGGGTAAGTCATTAATAGGGCCTATTATGGATGCGGTTCAAGGACCACTTCATTAGAGATTGCAGAGCTAGATGAGAAGAATAAGATGCAAGGTGCAAGACCTAGTGAAACGACGACTAGAGGTAGGCCCCGAGAATTTCTCGGAGGTAGGGGTGGTAATCGAGAGGAGCCTCGATACTACTGTTTGATCCGAGACACGTGCTCTACTAGAGCATATGCCATCCCGCACGAGAGGTGGCATCCTCCCCGACGTTATCCTTTGGTACTTTTACTCTCTTTGATACTAGTGTGATTGCATTGATTGACCCGGCTCTACTCATTCATATGTATGTGAAACCTTAGCATCCAAGAAGACTCTGCTGTTGAGTCTCTCGAGTTCGTAATTCGGTGTCAAACCCTTTGGGTCAATACGCACTCGTTGATAAAGTGTGCAAGAGATGCCCCTAATAATTCGAGAATCACTTTTCCTACCGATCCGATGCTTCTACCATTTGATGAATTCGATGTTATTCTTGGTATGAATTGGTGATCGTACATGATGCGATGGTGGACCGCAAAGGAAAACCATTGATTGGAGGAGTGCAAATAATGAGGTAGTCCGAGTCGAGTCTCTCGATTTAAAAGGAGTGCCGGCGATAATATCTTCTATGACCGCTCGGAGATATGTGAAAAGGGTGTGAAACATACCTTGCGTATGTGTTTGAAAGTAAAGAGACGGAAAGGAAACTCGAATCGGTACCAGTGGTTTGTGAGTATTGGATGTTTTTCCGAGGAGTTACCGGATTGCCACCGGTTCGAGAAGTGGATTTCGCATCGAAGTTGTACCGGGTACTACGCCGGTCTCAATAGCCCGTGATCGTATGGCATTAACGGAATTAAAGGAATTGAAGGTTCAATTGCAAGAATTGACGGTAGAGGTTTATTTCGACCGAAGTTTTTCTCCATGGGCGCTTTTGTATTGTTTGTGAAAAAAGGACGGAACCATGAGGTTGTGCATCGACTATCGTCAACTCAATAAAGTGATGATAAAGAATAAATATCCATTGCCACGAATTGACGATTTGTTTGATCAATTAAAGGAGCCTCGGTGTTTTCAAAGATATATTTGGGGTCGGGTACTATCGGTTGAGGGTCCGAGAATCGGACATACCCAAAACCGCTTTTAGAACGAGGTACGGTCACTACTAATTCTTGGTGATGCCGTTTGGGCTTACTAATGCCCTACGGTATTTATGGATTTAATGAATAGAATTTTCAGGCCATACTTGGATCGGTTCGTAGTTGTATTTATCGATGACATTTTGGTCTATTCGAGAGATGAAACCGAACATGCTTTGAGCACCGAGGCTAGTGTTGCAAATTTTACGAGATAAGCGATTATCATAAAGTTCAAGAATGTGAATTTTGGTTGAAAGAGGTTAGCTTTTTGGGGCACGTGGTGTCCGCATCGGGTGTCAGGGTGGACCCGAACAAAATTTCGGCCATAGTCGATTGGAAACCTTTAACGGAATGTTACCGAAGTTAGGAGCTTTTTGGGGCTTGCCGATTATTACCGAACGATTTGTAAAAGGTTTTTCGATGATAGTTGCACCGATGACGAAACTACTCCAAAAAGATGTTAAGTTCGAATGGACGGAGAAATGTCAGAAAAGTTTCAATCAACTAAAAACTTATTTGACTGAAGCCCCAATTCTAGTGCAACCCGAATCGGGCAAAGAGTTTGTCATTTATAGTGACGCATCCCTACTTGGGTTGGGTTGCGTATTGATGCAAGAAAGGCGAGTTGTGACCTATGCGCCGAGACAATTAAAGCCACATGAGAAAAATTATCCGACCCATGATCTCGAATTGGTCGCCATCGTATTCGCTTTTAAAGATATGGCGACATTACTTATTTGGTGAGAAGTGCCATATGTATTCGGATCACAAAAGTCTAAAATATTTGATGACCCAAAGAGACTTAAATCTGCGACAAAGACGTTGGCTCGAGCTGTTAAAGGATTATGAGCTGGTCATTGACTATCACCGAGAAAGGCTAATGTGGTTGCGGACGCCTTAAGTCGTAAATCACTATTTGCTTTGCGAGCGATGAATGTACACTTGTCTGTTCTACCCGACAATGTGTTAGTAGTGGAATTGAAAGCCAAACCATTATTGATACGTCAAATTCGTGAAGCTCAGAAAGTCGACGATGAGTTGGTTCCAAAACGGGCTGAGTGTGTTCCGAACAAGGACTCGGAATTTCAAATCGATGATGACGATTGTTTGAAGTTCAAAAGTCGTCTGTGTGTTCCAAAGAATTCGGAACTTATTTCGATAATTCTGAACAAAGCCCATTGTAGCCAAATGGCAATCCACCCGGGGAGTACGAAGATGTACAATGATTTGAAACGTCGGTTTTGGTGGCATGGTATGAAACGAGACATCTCTGACTTTGTTTCGAGATGTTTAATATGTCAACAAGTGAAAGCGGAGCATCAAGTGCCTTCAGGATTACTTCAGCCGATCACGATACCCAAATGTGTGACACCCCGAATGTGACCCTAGTCGGAGAGTGGTTTCGGGACCACGAAACCGAGTCACAAGAATAATTAAGTGTTATATTCCGTACTTATTGTATGTGGAATTGGTATGCGTAAATATTTCGTGTCTCGATTTTTATTAATTAGGTGCTAAATTATAAGAAAGGACTTAGTAGTGAACTTTGAAAGTACGATAGGGAAATAGGTGATGACTAATTAAAGCATGCATGCAAAATAATGGACTTGCATGTCAAATTCCCCCTTTCTACAAGTAATGGCCGCCATGACAAAGAATATGGGTCAAACATGTCATGAAACATGTTTTGTTGGGCATTAGGGAGAAATAGTAAACAAATAAGCATGGGTAAGAAAAGAATGAAAAAAAAAATGTGTGTGAGAGAGTGGCATACCCCATTGCCGTGAGTTGTAGAGAAGGAAAGAAAAAAATTTTGTTCATCCTTTCTTTGAGCCAAAACTAAGGAAGAAGGAGGATTTTTGCTTCATGCTTGGTTTGGAAGAGATCTAGAAGGAGATTTGGCTAAGTTTGCATCAAGATTAAGGTATGTATGAGGTTGTGTTGGGAGTTTCATGCATGTTTTGGTTGCTAACTTGATGTGCATGTTAGCCATGGCTCAAATCTTTGGTATGCCATGGAAATGGTATTTGGCCAAAGTTGTTATAGTGATAAAGCCATTGCATGCTAAGTGTGAAGCTTGATGATGATGCATGCAATGATGGATTTTCTACTCATGAGTAAGATTTTGAGTTTTCTCTTTGTTTTATCATGATTAAAGTTGAAAAGGAGCATGATTGTCATACTTGGCCATGATGCATTCTTGAGCATGATTCATGCTTCTTGCATGTTAGTTAAAAGTTTGTGTTTTGGATGGCTATGGACACCTTGAAAATTCGCCATGCTCATATATGCATATATATGATTGCACATTATGTTTGGTTATGAACTAAGTGATGAATATATTGATTTAAAGAAGAAAATGTGGAAGAATGCTTGTGAAATTGCAAGCACAATTGACCTAGCACACATATAAGTGCTTGATGCTATATTATAAGTTTTGGGCCACAATGTGCAAAGCATAAATTAGTAGATTGCATGCTGTTTTTGTGAGGTATTAAGTGCAAAATTGACCTCAACATGTACATGAATATTCGGCCTTGGGTAGCCTATTGAAGGCCTTAGCATTTCCTTGATGCTCAAATAAATTGTATTGAATTGCTTGATGTAGTATAAAATGTGCATGACCATTGTGTATTCAAGCTAAAGAGTGGCCATATGACCATTTAAAATCCTTGTCATATTCGCCATAAGCAAGCACAATGAGGTTTTAATAAATTGAATTTGTTTGAATTAGCTCAAGAGCTAAGAGGGCCACAATTGGACAAGGGAAGGAAAAGGTGATCGAATAGCCGAAAAAGCCGTTCGACAACATCCGAGGTAAGTCCTCAAGAAGTGACCTTACTTGAATTATGTGAGATGAAATATGGATGTGTATGATTATTGATTATGTGTGTATGAGTATTTGAATTCCACGGGCTAAGTCCCAAGGCGAATATGCTAATGATATTAATTGTGTTTGAGCCTTAGTAACGAAAATGAAATATGTATGTCCAATGATTATTGATGTATGTGTGCATGAGAAATTGAATGATATCGGGCTAAGCCCAAGACAATTATGCTGGAAATTATATCCGGTTAAGACCAAGGCAATTGTGCTAGTGGTTATATTCGGGCTAAGGCCCAAGGCATTCGTATGAAGTTATTCTATCCGGCTAAGACCAAGGCATTTGTGCACGTGATTATATCCGGTTATATTCAAGAATCTTGGGCTGGAGGTGAGTGTTGGTTGCTGAAATGAATTTAATTAGTACACTCGGACAGCCCAAAGGATAAGGTACGTTATATGTGCATTGGAAAGTCGACGTGTTTGAGCAACATTCGCTCAATCGACTAACAATTTCAGTTATTGAATTGATTGATGCTTTGCGAACTTATACAATGATGAAGTATGAAGTAAGAATGTGTATTAATGAAATGATGCATTTGGCTATGTGAATGTATTGCTGTAAATTATAGTTCATTATATTCCTTGAGACTTACTAAGCATAAAAATGCTTACCCGTTGCTTTGGCTCTTAGTTTTCTAGATTTCGCTCGAGGTAATCGGATTTGGGATCGTTGAAGTCAAGTCATCCACACTATCAAGCCTCCATTTTGGTATAAATTTTGGTTGAACTTGAGATGGCATGTATAGGACTACCTCTTGTTTGTTAAATACGTTGTAATGTAAGTTTGTATGGCCATGCGAAAATGGCTCAAAAAGGGAGCATGAACTTAGACTTATTGTGGGTTGTATGTATATATATTTGGGGTCATGATGTGGCTATGGTTTGGAAATGGGAATGTTGGTCATATGATCAGCCATTGGCATGGTTAAAATGATCATATATGAACCTATGTATGGCAAGATTAGTTGAATCATGGAGACTACCAAATAGGTAAGTCCTACCTTAAAACAGATGCTGCCAGCTGCAGTGGCGTGAATGTGAAAAATCACCATAATTCATAGGAATGGAATCAAATAGTGAATAAGCTATGTAAATGAACCTTGATGAGTCTATTTTCATATGGAAGAAACGAAACGGTCATAGGAGTTACAGGTTAAGAGATATTAAAGCTATTGTGAGACAGGGCCAGAATGGTTTCTGGGTTCCCTGTCGCAACTTTAAAATTCACTATAAATTATCCAAAAGAATTAGGAGATATACCTTATATGTACAGATTCCATTTTGAGTCTAGTTTCATTAGAAACAAACGACACCAGCATTAAAGCCCTGTGCAGAGAGATATTCAAGTTATACCGCGCGAAGGTCAGAGCAGTCGATCCCTGTAACTTGGGTAACTTTAACTAATAAACTGTACCAATTGGCCCGACCAAAATCCTAGAAATAAATCCATGGACGTATATATGAGTCTAAATTCAGGAAAATTTACGAAACCAGTTTCCGAGTTTTGAAACTCGAGATATGATTTTAAGGCGACAGTGACGCAGTTTTCCAGCCTGACTGGAAATGTCAAATTGGTGGGCAAAACATGTGAACTTGGTTTGTTAACCCTCGGGTCCGACACCGCGATGGACTCGGGTTTGGGGTGTTACAATTTTATTGGTATCGAGCCACGGTTTAGTCGATTCTAGGACTACCGTGATGTGTTTGGGGTCTAGCTATACATGCCATTAAATGATGAATCGATAGTGTGATGAATTCGACAATTTGACTTCATGTTTGTTTATAGCAATGGATCCCGATCCCAACCGAAAGCGATAGCTGATGATGTGGAGAGTGTGGCGCTGCTCCGCGCAAGGGACAGCGCCAGCGGACTCTCAACCTATGGCCAGCAATCCTAATGACGAGGCTAAGCAAGCCTTTTATAGTGTGATGAACGAATGGTTTAATCAATACATTCGAACCAACACGGTTGTTCCACCACCTCCATTCCCGATTTAATGCAACCCCGCACCTACAATACCTCCGGTGGTGACCCAATAAGGTCGGGTAAGCCCCCAATCGATAGGATTGAAAACATGGGGCCACTGAATTTAAGGCTACGGATGATGATGATGCCGAGCGAGCTGAATTATGGTTAGATAACACTATCGGGTGCTTGATGAGCTATCCTGCACACCGATGAGTGCTTAAAGTGTACCATCTCCTTGCTACGCGAGTCCGCCTACTATTGGTGGAGTACTCGACTCGTGGTGCCTAGAGAGCAAGTGACTTGGGAATTCTTTCTAACCGAGTTCAAAAAGTATATCGATCGAGATTCATCGACCAAAAGCGGAGGGAGTTCCTTGATCTTAAGCAAGGTTCTATGTCCGTTACCGACTACGAACGAAAGTTTGTGAGGCTTAGCCGGTACGCGCGAGAATGCATTTCGTCCGAAGCTATTATGTGCAAACGCTTCGAGGATGGGCTGAATGATGATATAAGGATGTTTGTTGGCATTCTCGAGATACGAGAGTTCGTAGTACTTGTTGAGCGAGCTTGTAAAGTCAAGAGCTTAGAAAGGAGAAACAAAAAGCTGATGTGGGGATTGGAGAATTCGAAGAGGTCCTCGGAAAGTCTCTTCAACAAGCATCGAAGAGATTTCGAGATGATGCGAGCCGATCTAGAGGCGTTTGGGATTTTCTAGACGAGGACGCGATCGACCCTGTAACCACACGAGTCACCTCGATTGCCGGTGGCGGAAATGATCGCGAGAGAGGACGGAGTGTCCACATTGTGGCAAATGGCATTCGGGAGCTGTTGGTTTCGTGATCGCTCCTGCTATAAGTGTGGATCGGCCGACCATTTTATGAAGGATTGCCCGAGGATGCATGAGCAGAATGCAAGTCGAGTGCAAACCCGGTGCTACCATCGCCGAGGTAGGCCACCTAGAAATATGGGCAATGTCGATTGGCGGTCGAGAGGATCTAGAGATGCTACCATCGGATCGAGGCTCGTGCTCTGCTAGGACTTATGCCATACGCGCGCACGCCGAGGATCTTGCCTCTCCGGATGTTATTACTGGTACTTTCACTCTTTTCAATACAAATGTAATTGCTTTGATTGACCCCGGTTCTACTCATTCTTATATATGTGAAACCTTAGCATCCAAAGAAGACTTTGCCCATTGAGTCTCGAGTTTGTAATTCGGTGTCAAACCCTTGGGTCATTACGTGCTTGTTAACAAAGTGTGCAAGAAAAGTCCCCTAGTGTTCCGAGGTTCTTGTTTTCCGCGGACTTAATGCTTTTGCCATTCGATGAGTTCGATGTTATTCTTGGTTTGGATTGGTTGACCATGCACGATGCGGTTGTAAATTGCAAGAGCAAGACTATCGATTTGAGGTGCGCGAATAATGAAATAATTCGGGTTGAGTCCACGGACTTAAAGGGTTGCCAATTTAATATCGCCGATGTTGGCCCGTAAATATGTAAGAAAAGGGTGCGAAGCGTACCTTGCGACGTACTCGATGACAAGGAATCGAGAAGAAACCCGAATCTGTGTCCGTGGTTTGTGAATACCGGATGTTTTCCCAAGAATTGCCGGGTTTACCACTGCTCGAGAAATAGAATTTGGCATCGAATTGGTACCGGTACCACCCCAATTTCGATAGCTCCGTATCGTATGGCACCAACGGAATTGAAGGAGTTGAAAACTTCGGTTGCAAGAATTGGTGGATAGAGGTTTTGCTCGCCCGAGTTTTTCGCCTTGGGGTGCGCGGTGTTGTTCGTGAAGAAGAAGGATGGAACCATGCGACTATGCATCGACTATCGTCGACAACAAAGCGACGATAAAGAACAAATATCCGTTGCCACGTATTGATGACTTGTTCGATCAATGAAGGAGCCTCGGTGTTCTCGAAAATAGATTTGAGATCGGGCTACTATCAATTGCGAATCCGAGATTCAGGCGTGCCCAAGGCGCCTTGAGCGAGATATGGTCACTATGAGTTCTGGTGATGCCGTTTGGGCTCACTAATGCCCCCGCGGTATTTATGGATTTAATGAATCGAATCTTTAGACCATATTTGGATCGATTCGTAGTCGTGTTCATTGATGACATCTTGGTCTATTCAAGAAATGAGACCGAACATCTTGAACACTGCGGTTAGTCTTGCAAATTTTACGGACAAGCAATTATATGCTAAGTTCAGCAAGTGTGAGTTACGGTTAAGAGAGGTAAGCTTCTTGGGTCATGTGGTATTCGTGATCGGGTATTCGAGTCGACAGAATAAAATTTCAGCCATACTAAATTGGAAGCCTCAGAAATATTACCGAGGTTCAAGCTTTTGGGGCTTGCGGTTACTACCGACGATTTGTAAAGGCTTCTCAACGATAGCCACGCCGATGACGGCTACTCCAAAAGGATGTTAAGTTCGAATGGACGGAGAAATGCCAAAAAGCTTCGATCAACTGAAAACTTATTTGTTGAAGCCCCAATTCTAGTGCAACCCGAGTCCGCAAGGAGTTTGTCATCTATAGCGACGCCTCTCTACTTGGGTTAGGTTGCGTATTAATGCAAGAAGGTCGAGTTGTGGCCTATCGTCGAGGCAATTAAAGCCACATGAGAAAAATTATCCGACTCATGATCTCGAATTGGCGCCATCGTATTCGCCTTAAAGATTTGGCGACATTACTTATTCGGTGAAAGGTGCCATGTATACTCGGATCACAAAAGTCTCAGTATTTGATGACCCAACGAGACTTAAATCTGCGACAAAGACGTTGGCTCGAGTGTTAAAGGATTATGAGTGATCATTGACTATCACCGGGAAAGGCGAATGTAGTTGCGGATGCCTTGAGTCGTAATTCGTTATTCACTTTACGAGCGATGAATGTGCACTTGTCTATCCGATCCGACAGTGTGTTAGTGGCTGAAATGAAAGCCAAACCATTATTGACACACCAAATTCGAGAAGCTCGGAAAGTCGATGACGAGTTGGTTGCAAAGCGGGCGCGTGTGTTCGAACAAGGACTCGGAGTTTCAAATCGACGATGACGATTGTTTGAGGTTCAAAAGTCGTCTGTGTGTCCCAAAGAATTGAACTCATTTCGATAATTCGAATGAAGCCCATTGTAGCCGAATGGCAATCCACCCGGAGTACGAAGATGTACAATGATTTGAAACGTCGATTTTGGTGGCATGGTATGAAGCGAGACATCTCCGACTTTGTTTCAAGATGTTTAATATGTCAACAAGTGAAAGCGGAACATCGGTGCCTTCAGATTACTTGACCAATCACGATACCCGAGTGGAAATGGGATCGAGTCACAATGGACTTTGTATCCGACCGCCATTGTCGTGAGTAAGAAGGATGCGGTTTGGGTCGTGGTAGATCGATTGACTAAGTCGGCCCACTTTGTCCCCGTGACGCACGGATTTTTCAATGGACAAATTAGCGGAATTGTACGTTTCTCGATTGTGAAATTACACGGGTGCCTATTTCTATCGTGTCGGATAGAGATCCGAGATTTACCTCGCGGTTTTGGAAAAAGTTGCAAGAAGCTTTGGGTACCAAGTTGCATTTCACCGCGCTTCCACCCCAAACCGATGGTCAATCCGGCGGGTAATTCGGATACTTGAGGATATGTTAAGATGTTGCGTCCTCGAGTTTAGTGGTTCATGGGAGCGGTATTTGCCGTTGATTGAATTCGCACAACAACGACTTTCAATCGAGTATTAAGATGGCACCTACGAGGCTTTGTACAGGCGTAAATGCCGTACACCATTGTTTTGGACCGAGCTTGGTGAAAGCAAGATTTTCGGTGGATTTGATTAGGGATGCCGAGTAAAGTGAAAGTAATCCGTGAAAGTTTGAAGATAGCCTTCGATCGTCGAAGTAAATGCGCGGATATGAAGCGTAAGGATATCGAGTATCGTGGGTGATAAAGTGTTCCTCAAGGTATCGCTTGGAAAAAATACTCGTGTTCGGCCGTAAGGGCAAGTTGAGCCCGAGGTTCATTGGGCCATATGAGATATCGAGCGAGTCGGTCCGGTGGCATATCGTTTGATTTTGCCCCCGAACTCAAAAGGTTCACGATGTCTTCCACGTTTCGATGCTTCGACGTTATAGATCCGATCCATCGCACGTGATTAGTCCATCAGAAATTGAAATTCAAGCTAATATGAGTTATGAGGAAGAACCAATTCGTATCCTATCACGAGAAGTGAAAGAGTTGCGAAACAAGCGGGTTCCGCTAGTGAAAGTGTTATGGCTCAAGCACGGGATAGAAGAAGCTACTTGGGAGACCGAGAACTCAATGAGAGAGCGATATCCGAACCTATTTACGGTAAGCTTTTCGGGACGAAAATCTCTTGAGTGGGGGAGAGTTGTGACACCCGAATGTGACCCTAGTCGGAGAGTGGTTTGGGACCACGAAACCGAGTCACAAGAATAATTAAGTGTTATATTCCGTACTTATTGTATGTGGAATTGGTATGCGTAAATATTTCGTGTCTCGATTTTTATTAATTAGGTGCTAAATTATAAGAAAGGACTTAGTAGTGAACTTTGAAAGTACGATAGGGAAATAGGTGATGACTAATTAAAGCATGCATGCAAAATAATGGACTTGCATGTCAAATTCCCCTTTCTACAAGTAATGGCCGGCCATGACAAAGAATATGGGTCAAACATGTCATGAAACATGTTTTGTTGGGCATTAGGGAGAAATAGTAAACAAATAAGCATGGGTAAGAAAAGAATGAAAAAAAAATGTGTGTGAGAGAGTGGCATACCCCATTGCCGTGAGTTGTAGAGAAGGAAAGAAAAAATTTTGTTCATCCTTTCTTTGAGCCAAAACTAAGGAAGAAGGAGGATTTTTGCTTCATGCTTGGTTTGGAAGAGATCTAGAAGGAGATTTGGCTAAGTTTGCATCAAGATTAAGGTATGTATGAGGTTGTGTTGGGAGTTTCATGCATGTTTTGGTTGCTAACTTGATGTGCATGTTAGCCATGGCTCAAATCTTTGGTATGCCATGGAAATGGTATTTGGCCAAAGTTGTTATAGTGATAAAGCCATTGCATGCTAAGTGTGAAGCTTGATGATGATGCATGCAATGATGGATTTTCTACTCATGAGTAAGATTTTGAGTTTTCTCTTTGTTTTATCATGATTAAAGTTGAAAAGGAGCATGATTGTCATACTTGGCCATGATGCATTCTTGAGCATGATTCATGCTTCTTGCATGTTAGTTAAAAGTTTGTGTTTTGGATGGCTATGGACACCTTGAAAATTCGCCATGCTCATATATGCATATATATGATTGCACATTATGTTTGGTTATGAACTAAGTGATGAATATATTGATTTAAAGAAGAAAATGTGGAAGAATGCTTGTGAAATTGCAAGCACAATTCGCCTAGCACACATATAAGTGCTTGATGCTATATTATAAGTTTTAAATACAATGTGCAAAGCATAAATTAGTAGATTGCATGCTGTTTTTGTGAGGTATTAAGTGCAAAATTGACCTCAACATGTACATGAATATTCGGCCTTGGGTAGCCTATTGAAGGCCTTAGCATTTCCTTGATGCTCAAATAAATTGTATTGAATTGCTTGATGTAGTATAAAATGTGCATGACCATTGTGTATTCAAGCTAAAGAGTGGCCATATGACCATTTAAAATCCTTGTCATATTCGGCCATAAGCAAGCACAATGAGGTTTTAATAAATTGAATTTGTTTGAATTAGCTCAAGAGCTAAGAGGGCCACAATTGGACAAGGGAAGGAAAAGGTGATCGAATAGCCGAAAAAGCCGTTCGACAACATCCGAGGTAAGTCCTCAAGAAGTGACCTTACTTGAATTATGTGAGATGAAATATGGATGTGTATGATTATTGATTATGTGTGTATGAGTATTTGAATTCCACCGGGCTAAGTCCCAAGGCGAATATGCTAATGATATTAATTGTGTTTGAGCCTTAGTAACGAAAATGAAATATGTATGTCCAATGATTATTGATGTATGTGTGCATGAGAAATTGAATGATATCCGGGCTAAGCCCAAGACAATTATGCTTGAAATTATATCCGGGTTAAGACCAAGGCAATTGTGCTAGTGGTTATATCCGGGCTAAGGCCGAAGGCATTCGTGCGAGTTATTCTATCCGGGCTAAGACCGAAGGCATTTGTGCACGTGATTATATCCGGTTATATTCGAAGAATCTTGGGCTGGAGGTGAGTGTTGGTTGCTGAAATGAATTTAATTAGTACACTCGGACAGCCCAAAGGATAAGGTACGTTATATGTGCATTGGAAAGTCGGCGTGTTTGAGCAACATTCGCTCAATCGACTAACAATTTCAGTTATTGAATTGATTGATGCTTTGCGAACTTATACAATGATGAAGTATGAAGTAAGAATGTGTATTAATGAAATGATGCATTTGGCTATGTGAATGTATTGCTGTAAATTATAGTTCATTATATTCCTTGAGACTTACTAAGCATAAAAATGCTTACCCGTTGCTTTGGCTCTTAGTTTTCTAGATTTCGCTCGAGGTAATCGGATTTGGGATCGTTGAAGTCAAGTCATCCACACTATCAAGCCTCCATTTTGGTATAAATTTTGGTTGAACTTGAGATGGCATGTATAGGACTACCTCTTGTTTGTTAAATACGTTGTAATGTAAGTTTGTATGGCCATGCGAAAATGGCTCGAAAAGGGAGCATGAACTTAGACTTATTGTGGGTTGTATGTATATATATTTGGGGTCATGATGTGGCTATGGTTTGGAAATGGGAATGTTGGTCATATGATCAGCCATTGGCATGGTTAAAATGATCATATATGAACCTATGTATGGCAAGATTAGTTGAATCATGGAGACTACCAAATAGGTAAGTCCTACCTTAAAACAGATGCTGCCAGCTGCAGTGGCGTGAATGTGAAAAATCACCATAATTCATAGGAATGGAATCAAATAGTGAATAAGCTATGTAAATGAACCTTGATGAGTCTATTTTCATATGGAAGAAACGAAACGGTCATAGGAGTTACAGGTTAAGAGATATTAAAGCTATTGTGAGACAGGGCCAGAATGGTTTCTGGGTTCCCTGTCGCAACTTTAAAATTCACTATAAATTATCCAAAAGAATTAGGAGATATACCTTATATGTACAGATTCCATTTTGAGTCTAGTTTCATTAGAAACAAACGACACCAGCATTAAAGCCCTGTGCAGAGAGATATTCAAGTTATACCGCGCGAAGGTCAGAGCAGTCGATCCCTGTAACTTGGGTAACTTTAACTAATAAACTGTACCAATTGGCCCGACCAAAAATCCTAGAAATAAATCCATGGACGTATATATGAGTCTAAATTCAGGGAAAATTTACGAAACCAGTTTCCGAGTTTTGAAACTCGAGATATGATTTTTAAGGCGACAGTGACGCAGTTTTCCAGCCTGACTGGAAATGTCAAATTGGTGGGCAAAAACATGTGAACTTGGTTTGTTAACCCTCGGGTCCGACACCGGCGATGGACTCGGGTTTGGGGTGTTACAAAATGGAAATGGGATCGAGTAACAATGGACTTTGTGTCTGGGTTACCATTGACTCAGAATAAGAAAGACTCGGTCTGGGTCATTGTTGATAGACTGACCAAGTCTGCTCATTTTATTCCTGTCCGCACGGATTTTTCGCTTGATAAATTGGCAGAATTATACGTCTCCCAAATTGTTCGATTGCATGGGGTACCTATTTCTATCGTGTAGGATAGAGACCCAATATTTACATCGCGATTTTGGAAGAAATAGCAAGAGGCTTTGGGTACCAAGTCGCATTTTAGCACTTTTCACCCCAAACCGATGGTCAATCCGAACGGTAATTCAAATACTCGAGGATATGTTGAGATGTTGCATCCTTGAGTTTAGTGGTTCATGGGAACGGTATTTACCTTTGGTTGAATTCGCTTACAACAATAGCTTTCAATCAAGTATTAAGATGGCGCCTTACGAGGCTTTATACGATCGTAAATGCCGTATCCCATTATTCTGGACTGAACTTAGTGAAGGAAAAATCTTCGGGGTTGATTTGGTTAAGGATGCCGAGCAAAAAGTTCGAGTAATTCGTGAAAGTTTGAAAGCTGCTTCGGATCGCCAAAAGTCGTATGCGGATTTGAAAAGAAAAGACATTGAATATCAGGTTGGAGACAAGGTATTTCTCAAAGTCTCACCCTGGAAGAAGGTGCTTAGATTTGGCCGTAAGGGCAAATTGAGTCCGAGGTTCATCGGTCCGTATGAAATATCTGAACGAGTTGGGCCAGTAGCGTACCGATTAATTTTACCCCCTGAGCTCGAAAGGATCCACAACGTTTTCCACGTCTCGATGCTTCGACGATATAGGTCTGACCCGACACACGTAATTACTCCATCTGAGGTCGAGGTTCAGCCTAATTTGAGTTATGAAGAAGAGCCGGTTCGCATTCTGATGTGCGAAGTAAAAGAGTTGCGCAATAAGAAAATCCCATTAGTGACGGTGTTGTGGCATAAACACGGAATTGAAGGAGCCACTTGGGAACTTGAGGACTCTAAGAAAGAGCGATACCCGAGCCTATTTACCGGTAAGATTTTCGGGACGAAAATTTCTTAAGTGGGGGAGAGTTGTGACAGCCCTAAATTGACCCTAGTCGGAAAGTGGTTTCGGGACCACTAAACCGAGTCATAAAAATAATTAATTGTTATATTCTATGCTTACTATATGTGTGCATGCATATGTGGAAGTTTCATTCTCTAATTTTACCAATTTTGTGAGAAATTATTAAATAGGGATCAATGTGAAACATGGTGAAATATGATAGGCTAATTTTAAATGGCTTATTAGTGCATGTTAACACAAAGGTGGAGTTGCATGTCAAATAACCCATTTCTTAAGGTTAGTGGCCGGCCATGACATGATGATGGGCAAAGAAAACATGTCCTAGACATGTTGGCCTAGTGCATTATGGAAGGGAAATAAAGAAATGAAAAAAAAGAAGGGAAAATGATGAAGAAAAATGTGTGTATGGATACTCTTGTGCCGTGACAAAACAAAGAAAAAAAAGGGAAGAAAATTGGTTGTTCATCCTTCCTCATTTTTGTTACAATTGCCATGACTTGAAAAGATGAAGGAATAGGGAAATCTCCTAAAGCAAATCGGCATTCTTCTTTAGCTAGCAAGAGGGTGATGAAAACAAAGCTTGGAACTTAAGCTCTTCTTGGCGAATGTAAAGAGGAAGAGGGAGAAAGACTTTCGGTCATGGAAGGAGAAGAAAGGTTAGTGAAAAGTGTTAGATTTGTTTTGAAATTCAAGCTTGTTTTAGGTTAATCATCTTGCTTCTTACTTAACCCAAGCCAAAAGAATCTTGAAATCTTGATGGAGGTATGGTACATTCGTTTATGGTTAATGGGAGAATAATTTGATTTTAGCCTTTAAACCTTGAGGAAGAAATTGTTGTTGCAAGAAGTTGAGCTTATTGATAGTATAAATTTCTAATGCACCTAAGGTAATAGCCGAACATGTAGTGGTTTAATGCCTTGAACAAGTGTCGTTTAGATGTTCTAAGATTGTCTAAATTAGATGTTTAATCATCTAAGGGTTCGGCATGGTGCATTCTTGAGAAGAGTTTGATTTGAAATCATGAGATCTTGTTGACTTGTGTTTAAGTTGTAATCGGCCATGGGCTATGGGTGTTTGCTAATCCGGTTTTGTTGCATAGGTGTTAAATACCTGTATTGGGAATTTGATGAATAAGTAGCAATAAATTAAGATGAGATTGAGTAAATTTTAGCTTAGTTGTGTTAAGTATTCGCAATAATCATAATAATGTATATGAATGCCGTATGTTTGTGTTTGATGGAGAGGTGAATTGTTTGATTTAGCTCCGAGCAAAGGGGACTAAATCGGACAAAGGAAAGGAGAAAGCAAACGAGTAGCAATTGGAACCGTTCTACCCTACATAATGTAAGTCATTAAGCATATATTTGGTGTTGATGTAAATGACCATAATATATACGCAATTGTGTTTAAATGAGTTGATGTGTAAATGAAAATGTATGTGTATGTGTATAGAATGATGCCATTGTTGAATGTATAAAGGCAGCAAAATGCATAAGGTATTGGTCTCGGCACTAAGTGTGCGGGTATAAATGGACACAGTGACAAGATTGGCACTAAGTGTGCAGGTTTAAAATTGTACAGCACTAAGTGTGCGAGTTTGATTATATAGCACTAAGTGTGCGAGCTGAAAATTATATAGCACTAAGTGTGCGAGCTGAAAATATATAGCACTAAGTGTGCGGATTCACTATATGCTCTTGCATTACAATTGGCACTGAGTGTGCGACATTATCGAGTTAATCCCGGACAGCGGATCGGGTAAGTACCTTGAGCTCATGACGAATAGGCAATACGTTCATGCTCGGGGTTGAGCTTGGTAAGCTTTAAATCTATGTGATGATTGCAATTGTATGATTGTGGTGTGAATGAGTTGGTGTGTAAAATGCCTCAAATATCTTATTGTATAGAATATGAAATGTGGATGTATGACTTGGTATGAGATTGAACCGAAAGGTCCGAGGAATTATGGTATACTTTCGATATGGATGAAGTACCTAGCCTCGTTTATTGTTTGATGTTGTGAAAATTTTATTAATGGATGGTTGATGAATGCTTATGACTTACTGAGTTATAAACTCACTCGGTGTTTTCTTGTCACCCATTTTAGGTCTCTTGGACTCAGATTGTTGCGTGTTTCGGAACCGTCGTTGAAGTCATCACACCGGCTGGAAATCTTTTGGTATTGTCTTCGTAGTTGAACTAGGAGAACATTTGGCATGTATAGGCTATTATGTTTTGTTGAATTGTGGGTTGTAAACTTTAAGCCATGTGAAAATGGCCTATGTGGTCGTTGAGTGGGATGCTAGAACCTATAGCCACGAGTCTTAGAAACTTTAATTTTGATAAGGTGGCCATAATTTGTGTCATGTATGATGGATGATTAGTAAGGCCAAGGAAAGATTCATGAAATTGGCATAGTCTCACTGCAGTAACTGTTGCGGACAGCAGCAGTGATATGAGATTGAAAAATCACTAAAATAGTAGAAGTAGAATTAAATAGTGAATAAATTATGAAATTTAACATTGATGAATCTATTTTCATATGGATGAAACGAAACGACCATATGAGCAGTATACTGAGAGATATTAAAGTTCTCGTGAAATAGGGCCAGAACAGTTTCTGGATCCCTGTCTCGACTTTGAAAATTTACCATAAATTATCCAGAAGGAATTAGAAGTCGTGCCTTATATGTGCAGATTCCCTTTGAGTCTAGTTTCATTAGAAACAAACTACATGAGCATTGAAGCCCTGTACGAGAATATATCCAGGTCGTAATGCGCGAAGGTCAGTGTAGTCGACCCCTGTAACATGGGCGACTTTAACTAATAAACTGTACCAATTGGCCTGACCAAAATTCTAGAAATAAATCCAGGGATGGATATATGAGTCTAGTTTCAGGAAAATTTATGGAACTGATTTTCGAGTTCTGGAACTCGAGATATGATTTCTAAGGTGACAGTGACGCAGTTAGCTAGCCTGCCTGGAGCAGAAATCAATTATTTCAAAGAGAGAAATAAGGGAAGTAAGCCCGGTAACACCACGTGGTCAAATCCGGTGACGGTCACGGGTTTGGGGTGTTACACGCACTTCCGTGAACCTTATATCTTACGACAGGATTACCAATCCAGGCTAAATCCCCCGTAATAGTAACTCATAGAGCAATGTCAGGATTACCAGTCCAGACGAAATCCCTTTTTAACGACAATTGCTCTCATAAGCTCAGATCTGAATTGCCAGTCTAGGCTAAATTAGTCCTCAATCGGATTACCCATCCGGGCTAAATCCTTAATGCACCATATTCTTTGGGAGGCTACATCACTCAAGGAACACCGGTCCGAGCTAGATCCTTTCTATTTGAGATCATTGGATTACCCATCCGGGCTAAATCCCTTTCTGCAACACATGCAGGATCTCATGTCGTGTAAGCCATAGTTTACCCATCGGATTTCCTTTTTCTATTTCAACCGGGACATTTATCATTTTTCTTTTACACAAGCACATTTCATGAATTATCATGCAATGAATATCTAAACTTTCATACATTCAAGAACATGCATGTTTAAGTATGTTCAGAGTTTACTTCGGGTTATATGAACTTACCTGGTAATTTCTTCAGTTTCGTGTCTCGGTTATTTCGAAACCTTTCGTTTTCCACGGTCGACCTCCGAAATTAGTTCCTCGAGGTCTATATCAATAAAATTAGATTATTACATTATTCGTTTTAGGCCTAAAACTCGCCCACAGGGAAAATGACCATTTTGCCCCTAACCTTTCACAATATTTACAATTTAGTCCTAAGGCTCGTATAATGAAATGAATGAAATTCCTTGGCTACCCAAGCCTAGCCGAATGCTATTCACACTCATAGCAGCCCATGTTTTCCCATAGTTCTATATTTTCCTACCCATTTCCACAACTTTTACAATTTAGTCCTTTAAGCCATTTCCATGAAAAACCACTTAGTAAAAGTTGTTTACCATCCTTTAAACTATCATATCCCTCCATAAATCATCAAAACACAAACATATCATGCATGGGTAAATTTTTTGAACATGAACCCTAGCTTGAAATTTGGGTAGAAATAGAGATAGCATGTTACGAGAATCTCAAAAATAATAAGAACGTTAAAAATGGGGCTAGGGAGCACTTACTATTGAGCATGAAAATGTTGAAAACCCTAGCTATGGAGATCCTTAGAATTTTTCAGCATGGAGAAGAAAATGAGTTGATTTTAGCTTGATTTTTTCCTTTTTATGTAGTTTATTACCAAATGACTAAAATGCCCTTCCTTACTAAACTTACAAAATTTTTCATGCATGCCCATTTTTTTCCAAAAACTTAGATATTGGGAAAATTACTCTTTAAGGACCTCTAATTAGCATTCCAAAGCAATTTCATACAAATTGCTTCTAGAACCCAAGTTTTGCAATTTATTCAATTTGGTCCTTAATTTCCAATTGGACACCTTACACATAGAATTTTGATAAGTGATATTCGCGACAGGTTTTAAAAATTTATAACTAATCATTCTTGAAACTAACTATTATCATGATGAAGGCAAGTGTACCTATCGAACAGTAGTATAGCTTTAGCAAGATCGAATTGTCGAACCCAAAGGAACCAAGAGTACTAGTAATTACTTTCTTTTTATTATCTAGCCTAAAAATTAAGGGATTTGTTTATCTAATCTAATTAACTAAACTAAGGGTGCACAAAGAGAAAATTGGGAAAAAGCTTTTGGTAAAACTCAATTGATTAAGACAATACCCAAGGAAAAATCCACCTAGACTTCACTTGTTATTTGACTCTAAATCAGACGATTTTTTCATTTGACTTGATTCGTAGAAATTCCTAAGTTATGTTATTATCTCTCTCGAGACTAATAACGTTTAACCCTAGGTTGATTAATTAAAATCTCTTTCTAATTAACACCCTAATGTTGCATTAAGTCGATCTATGGACTCCCTTATTAGGTTTCACCCTAATTCGGCAAAATCTTGTCACCTTATTGGCGTGCAATCAACTCCGTTTAATTATGACAAACTTACTCTTAGACAGGGACTTTTGCTCCTCTGAATAAGCGCATCAACTTGAATCAATATCCTGGATATTAAAACAAGAATTAAGAACAAATCAAATACTTATCATACAATTCAGATAATAATAACAAGATCCGTCTTAGGTTTCATTCCCCTTAGGTATTTAGGGGTTTTAGTTCATAATTATGAAAGAAAACATCTCAAAAGAATAAAGATAACAAAACATAAAGAAAACCCAAAACTCCTGAAAGAAATTGAATGGAGATATTCAGTCTTGATGATGAAACCGGCCTCTGAGATGGATCAATCAGCTTCCCTTGAGTAATTCCTTGCCTCCTACTCCATGTCTCCCTCCTAAGTGCCTCCTCAGGTGTTTAAATAGGCTTTAGACTGCCAAAGAGCCCACAAAAGTGGCCTTTTCCTAATAGGACTATACTTGCACCCGACAGGGGCACACCCGTGTGCGATTGCTCCAGACCATGGTCCAGCTTGTTAAATAGGCACGGGCGTGTATTCTACCCGTGTATGTCGTGCTTCGATCCTGCCAAATGGACACGGCCGTGTGGCTTACCCGTGTGAGGAAATCTAGGCCGTGTTGATTTCCCATGTGGGTCCATTTTCTCCGTTTTCGGCCCGTTTCTCTCTCTTTTTACTCTCCTATGCTCACTTAAGTATAAAACATGAATTTAAAGGATTAGGAGCATCAAATTCACCAAATATAAGGAGAAATCATCCATAAATGTGCTAAGAATGGGATAAAAATATGTATAAATTATGGTTTCTCAAATACCCCCACACTTAAGCATTTGCTTGTCCTTAAGCAAAATCCTCAACTCACAATCAAAATAATTTTTCTCAATTTATAATCCCTATTAATAATATCTCAAAATAATCCATAAGTAATCATACATTGAAAATTCAACTGAAAGTACATCAAAGTTTCAAACATTCCAAGTTGAGCGTTTTATCTTGAAAACATAGGTGTCTCCTCTCATCTAAATGATTACCTTTGATCAAAATATCACAGAGTTTAACATCCTCACTAAAGATTCACTCAAATCACTCGAGGTGTTTAAGGACATCAAATAAAGAACTCATTAGTCAATATGAAAAGTTAGTACCATAGGCTTGCATGAAAATCAAATCTCCACCACTATATATTGAGATGATACATCAATCAAAAGGTCTTTAGAGGGTTGTAACGTGGCTTTGGTTAGGGGGTGTGGTCACAAGCTAAAAGAAAAGGTTAGAATCGAGATTGAATTGAAAAAAAAATCACCTAACTAGAAAAATAACTGATTATCAATTGAATACAAGTGAGCTTCTTCTCAGAATATGGAATTAAAACTCAAGCTCAAAAACGACGAATTACTACTAATATGTATGTAAGTTTTTTTTTTAATAATAACAAGTCAAATAACATAGAACTTAATTATTGCAACGAAGAATAAAACATAGCTAAGCAATTAATTCAAATCAAATCTCGACAAAAATAGGGATCAAATTAGGGGATTTCAACAATAATGGGTTATGGGTTAATATTGAGGGTAAATCAATTAATGGCTTGTTAGGCTCAAAGGGGTTCACTAAGGGTTAATTATGAAGGTAGGCTTTTGTGGAGTGAGTGGGTTAAACCTAAGTGCCTTTATCATCTCGACATATCGAATCAAATGGTATGGTCTTGACATGCATAATCAAGTAAGTTCTAGAATAACAAATCAATACTGACGCACTCATAATAAAAGTAAGCATGAAAGAAATAAAATATGCTCTAAAGGCTCAAGATCTCACAAAAATTATGGCTTTTTGATGTTTAAACTTGTGAATTTCAACTCAAGATAATACCTAAACTTAGGGAAACAACCTAAAAGTTTTTAATTCTCAAAAACCAACCTATCATGCTTGATTCCCTAATGTCTTAAAGTTTAAACAATCAATGCATAAATGCCTATGTTTTAATTCAAGACATATCAATAAAAATCATAAATTAATTAAAATTCATTCTAATAGTGATACGAGTGATTCACGTGAGAATAAGATAAAATTCAGGGATTTCTGATGATGATATAAAAGACCCCTCACACTTAAGATGTACATTGCCCTCAATGTACAAAGATAGATATATTGAAAAATATAGATATATAATCATAAGATAGGGAGAGAAGTGAAACTTCCTGAATGATGAATGAACTCCTTGAATTGGAGTTATGGAGAATAATTGGCTAAGGCAATGATAAGATTGGAGGAGGATACTTTGGTGGTGGTAGAGATTCGGCTCCACAACCATAGTGTCCAACAAAGAGGTTATCGTGGTGGTCGGACAAGATTTGGCAGTCGTGGAGAACCTTTTCCAATGGAGTTGCAAGTTCGTTAGTAATAGTGAGCTTTGGAGCTCCTTATAACTGTGATAGAATCAGGAACTTTTTAAGAAATATAAAGAAGCATAATTACTCGTAAAGAAATAGCCGAATAAAAATTATAAAATCTCAAGATAAAATAGTATTAAAAGGAAATAAAAAGTATTTCAAAATATAAAGATAAAAATAAAATAAATAATAGGTGTTTATAAAGAAATTGGGGCACACGGCCTTGGGGCATGCCTATGTGTCCTCATTTCAGCTCGTGTGTTTCATGGTTTTCGAAATTGGGCGCATTGGTGCATACAGCCATGTTGCATGGCCGTATCATTCTTCGTTCGTTTCTCCCATGCCCATGCTAAATTCTCAATTTCAACCACGGTTTATAGACACGGGCATGTTGCAATCCCGTATTGGTTTGACAGACTCACCCACAGCCACGTCGCACGGCTATGGCAACTTATTGCATCCCATGTTAAGGAAAAATTTTACCTTGTTTTCACACGGCCGTATCGCACGGTCATGTCTCCTTCCATGGTGTGAGCATGGCATAAGGCACGCCCGTGTGTCTAGTCGTGTGGATTAGAGTTTCAATGACTCAGTTAGTGAATATATGTTAAAAACAAAAAATTTTAAAGAAGTTAACATCGTTAGTGCTCAGGTTGCCTCCCGAGAAGCGCTTATTTATAGTCTAATCTCAACTTACCTTTCTATTGTATGGTCATGGTGGTGCGAGGAGTTCACACTCCTCATCCCTACTATCAATTTTATCAAAATAAGATTTTAGACGAGTACATTTACCTTGAATGTGCCGAATTTGGGATAAATTACCTTGACTGTACCGTATGGAAAAATGCTAAGTACCGTAAGAGGGATTTCTTCATTCAGTTCAGAAGTGGTAATACGAGGGTCTGTTGCATCTAATAACACTTTGTCTCTAACCTTAAGTTGATTTGGGGAAAAATTTAGCTTGTTATGGCATGGTTTTGGTTTATCGTGTGTTCTTCATTCATCTAGCTCCTCGATTTGTAGCCTTCATTCTTCATAGATAGGTTCTTTGTTGTTGCTTGAACATGGCTCATGTAGGTTCTTCGAACCTATTTCCTGCCAGGAAGGTTTCACCACATGATCAGTATTAGTAGCACGATTTATACAACCACCCTCAATATTTGATGTGTTACTCGTATTATGAGTTTGAAGAGTGATTATTTCATCTCCCACACAAAGTGTGAGTTCACCTGTACCAACATCAATTATAGTTCTAGCAGTTGCTAAAAAGGGCCTTCCTAAAATCAAAGGCACGTTACTATCCTCCTCTATGTCTAGAACAAAGAAATCAACTGGGAATATATAAGTTTGTCAATTTTAACGAGTACATCTTCAATAGTACCCCTAAGAAATCTGATTGTTTTATCTGCTAATTGAATGCTCATCCTAGTTTGTTTGGGTTTTCGAAACCTAGTTGCTTAAACATTTTGTAAGGCATGACATTGATGCTAGCACCTAAATCAGCCAAAGCATTATTAAAATCTAAGCTACCAATTAAACCAGGAATTGTAAAACTCCCTGGATCTTTTAGTTTGTTGCCCAGCTTATTCTGTAGTATGGTTGAGCAAACTGCATTTAGTTCCACATGCGACGCCTCATCAAACTTTTGTTTATTTGTTAAAAGCTCCTTTAAGAATTTGACTGCGTTTGGCATCTACGAAAGAGCTTCAATAAATGATAAGTTAATATGTAATTTCTTTAATAATTTAAGGAATTTACTGAATTGTTCGTCTGTGCGGTCTCTCCTCGTCGCATTTGGGTATAGTACACGTGGTTTGTAATCTTTACTTACCGGTGTTTATTCACTGTGGTCTACCTCACCTTTGCTTTTACTTACCATGATTCCTTGCTTCAGTTCTGGTTCAAGTTCCACTAACCCTTCCTTGTCTTGGATGGTAATTGCGTTGAGTTGTTCCCTTGGGTTAGATTCAGTGTTACTTGGTAGGCTACCTTGTGATCGTTTAGATATTAATTTGGCGAGCTGTCCTATCTGAGTTTCGAGCCCTTGGACCGACGCTTGTTAATTTTTAAGTGCTGTCTCGGTATTCTGGAAATGAGTTTCTAACGCCAAGATGAATTTTGTTAGCATCTCCTCAAGGTTCGGCTTTTTCTCTTGCTGGTAAGTTTGTTGGAAGCTTGGAGGTGGTGGTGGTCTCTGATTTCCTTGGCCTCCCCATGAAAAATTTGGGTGGTTCTTCCAACCTGCATTGTAAGTGTTACTATAAGGATTATTTTGAGATCGAGGATTATTACCCATGTAATTTAACTGCTCGTTCTCCATGTTGTGGCCATAAGGTGGGTAATCTGAATTGCTTGATCTACCTTTACCTGCTTCGCACTACATTACTAGGTGAACCTGTGAAGAACCAAGAAAACCGTCAATTTTTCTATTCAAAAGTTCTACCTGATTAGAGAGCATGGTGACCGAATCGACGTTAAAAACGTTGGTTGTTTTCGTTGGTTTTGTCCTCATGACTTGCCACTGATAATTATTTAGTGACATCTCTTCTATAAATTCATAAGCATCCTCAGGTGTCTAATTATTGATAGTTCCACCAGCAGCTGCGTCAATCATCTGTCCAGTCAAAGGATTCAGGCCATTGTGAAACGTTTGAACCTGTAGTCAGAGTGGTAACCCATGGTCAGGGCACCTTCTCAACAGATCCTTATATCTCTCCCATGCATTGTAGAGTGTTTCTAAATCCATCTACACAAAAGAAGAGATATCATTACGTAATTTAGCCATTTTAGCCGGCGAAAAATATTTTAATAAAAACTTTTCGGTCATTTGTTCCGAAATAGTGATTGACCTTCGTGGTAACGAGTTCAACCACTGTTTAGCTTTGTTTCTCAATGAAAAATGGTATAACCGAAAGTGAATGGCATCATCAGAAATGTCATTAATTTTAAAAGTGTCACAAAGTTCCAGAAAACTTGCCAACTGAGCGTTGGGATCCTCGTCCTGCAAACCATCAAACTGAACAAATTGTTGTATCATTTGAATTGTGTTAGGTTTCAGTTCAAAATTATTTGCGGTGACAGCAAGCCTAACTATGCTTATTCAGTTCCTGTTAAAGAGGGTTTAGCATAATCGTACATAGTAAGCGAAGTAGGATTCTTATTAGCAGCAATCGCAGGAAGTAGCGGATTTTCCTTGTTTTCAGCCGTGGTTGAAGTATCGTCCTCTTGCTCTTCCTCTGTGTATCTTAAGCATCGCCTTCTTTCTCTTTGGTTTCTGTGAACTATGCGATCGATCTCACTATCAAACAGTAATGGTCCCGACGGGTTTCTTCTAGTCATACACTATAAAAACCTGTCAGGAGCGAATAAAAGAAAAATTAGAAAAGAAAATAAAAATCTAAATTGAAAATAAAGTAAAATGGCTAAAGTAATAAAAATCGAGTGTTCTTAATATTTTAGTTCCCCGAAAAAGGCGCCAAAAACTTGATACGTGATATTCGCGATAGGTTTAAAAATTTATAACTAATCGTTCTTAAAACTAACTATTATCAGAATGAAGGCAAGTGTACCTATCGAACAGTAGTATAGCTTTAGCAAAACCAGATTGTCGAACCCAAAGGAACCAAGAGTACTAGTAATTACTTTCTTTTTATTATCTAGCCTAAAAATTAAGGGATTTGTTTATCTAAACTAATTAACTAAACTAAGGGTTTATAACTAATCGTTCTTGAAACTAACTATTATCACGATGAAGGCAAGTGTACCTATCGAACAGTAGTATAGCTTTAGCAAGACCAGATTGTCAAACCCAAAGGAACCAATAGTACTAGTAATTACTTTTTTTTATTATCTAGCCTAAAAATTAAGGGATTTGTTTATCTAAACTAATTAACTAAACTAAGGGTGCACAGAGAGAAAATTGGGGAAAAACTTTTGGTAAAACTCAATTGATTAAAACAATACCCAAGGAAAAATTCACCTAGACTTCACTTGTTATTTCACTTTGAATCAAACGATTTATTCATTTGACTTGATTTGTAGAAGTCCCTAAGTTATGTTATTATCTCTCTCGAGACTAATAACGTCTAACCCTAGGTTGATTAATTGAAATCTCTTTCTAATTAACACTCTAGTGTTGCATTACCTTGATCTATGGACTCCCTTATTAGGTTTCACCCTAATCCGGCAAAATCTTGTCACCCTATCTTTAGGCGTGCAATCAACTCCGCTTAATTATGACAAATTTACTCTAAGACAGGGAATTTTTCTCCTCTGAATAAGCGCATCAACTTGAATCAATATCCTGGGATATTAAAACAAGAATTAAGAACACATAATTAAAAACAAATCAAATATTTATCATACAATTCAGATAATAATAACAAGATCCGTCTTAGGTTTCATTCCCCTTAGGTATTTAAGGGTTTTAGTTCATAATTATGAAAGAAAACATCTCAAAAGAATAAAGATAACAAAACATAAAGAAAACCCAAAACTCCTGAAGGAAATTGAAGGGAGATCTTCAGTCTTGACGAAGAATCCGGCCTCTGAGATGGATCAATCGGCTTCCTCTGAGTAATTCCTTGCCTCCTACTCCGTGTCTCCCTCCTAAGTGCCTCCTCAGGTGTTTAAATAGGCTTTAGAATGCCTAAGAGCCCTCAAAAGTGGCCATTTCTGAATAGGACTATACTTGGGCTCGATAGGGACACACCCGTGTACGATTGCTCCAGACCATGGTCAAGGCTATTAAATAGGCACGGGCGTGTAGTCTACCCGTGTAAGTCGTGCTTTGATCCTGCGAAATGGACACGGTCATGTGGCTTACCCATGTGAGGAAGTCCAAGTCATGTTGATTTCCCATGTGGGTCCATTTTCTCCGTTTTCGGCCCGTTTCTCGCTCTTTTTACTCTCCTATGCTCACCTAAGTATAAAACATGAATTTAAAGGATTAGGAGCATCAAATTCACCAAATCTAAGGAGAAATCATCCATAAATGTGCTAAGCATGGGATAAAAATATGAATAAATTACGATTTATCAAATTTCTTTATGAAACTTTAACACATGCTCATTTTCATATCTTAGACCTCATAATGATCATGACATAATTATTTGAACATTGGATTTGTGGACCCGAAGCCACTATTCTGACTAGGCCCTAATTCGGGATGTTACATTTCTCCCCCTTAGGGACTTTCGTCCTCGAAAGTCTTACCAGTAAACAGGTTTATATATTGACTTTTCATGGTTCCTTTGGGCTCCCATGTATCCTTTTTCGCTCCATGTCATTGCCATAAAACTTTCACCAAGGCTATACTCTTGTTCCTCAATTGTTTGACTTCTCGAGCCACAATCTTGACTGGTTCTTCACCATGAGGCATGTCTGGTCTAATTTCAACTTTCATAGGTGAAATCACATGGGAGGGGTCTGATCAGTATCGTCACAACATGGATACATGGAATACATCATGAATCTTTTCCAATTCAGTTGGCAATGTTAAATGGTAGGCTAACGGTCCAACTTTCTCAGTAATCTCGTAGGGTCCAACAAACCTTGGACTCCGTTTACCTTTTCGACCAAATCTTAAGACCTTTTTCCATGGAGATACTGTAACGCCCCGTACCCGAGACCATTGCCGGAGTCGAACACGAGGTGTTAACGGACTTAATTCATTTACTTACGCAGTTCATTTTAAAAATTTCTAGACAAGCTGGCTAACTGCATCACAGTCACTTTAAAATTCATATCTCGAGTTTCGAAACTTGAAAACTGATTCTGTAAATTTTTTCTGAAACTAGACTCATATATCCATCTAAAACATTTTTTCTAGAATTTTTGGTCAAGCCAATTAGTAGATTTTATTAGTTAAAGTCTCCCCTGTTTCAGGGTTCGACTACTCTGACCTTCATGCATTACAACTTAGATATCTCCCTGTACAGAGCTTCAATACTTATGCTGTTTCTTTCTAGTGAAACTAGACTCAAAAAGGAATCTATACATATAAAGCATGACTTCTAATTATCTCTGGTTAATTTATGGTAAATTTTCAAAGTCAGAACAGGGGATCCAAAAAATGCTCTGGCCCTATTTCACGAAAACTTAAACATCTCATAAAATATGGCTCATATTTCCGTTTCGTTTCTTTCATATGAAAATAGACTCATCAAGATTTGATTACATAATTTATTCACTATTTAATTCTATTCCTACTATTTTTAGTGATTTTTCCAACTTACATCACTGCTGCTGTCAGCATCTATTTTAGGGTAAATTTTACCTATTTCATAATTTTCCATGAATCAAATAGTAAATTGACATACATTATTATCAAGGGTAATCCCGATTAGCCATGACGTAAGTAGCACCAATAGGACCATGATTGGCCATTCCAATGGCTAGTCATTACCAAACATTTCCACGCCACTTAATAACCATATCACAAGACCATAATGATATACTTCGAAATATACGAGCCATTTTCGCATGGCTATCTGAATACACATTACCAAAGGGTACTTAATTAACAATAAGGGTCAGCCCTATACATGCCATTTTCAAAATTGAACTAAAAGAGTACCAAAAGTGGCTTAGATAGTGTGGATGACTTGACTTTGACACTCCCGAGTCCGATGGTGACGAACAAAATCTATAAACAGAGAATCAAAGTAACAGAGTAAGCATTTTAATGCTTAGTAAGTTCAAGTAATGAAATTATTCACGACTAAGGTATAACGTTCATATGACTACATGAATAATTGCATATATGCATGTTCTCAAATCATACTTACTTCATGCTTCAACCATTACATTCATACATTGGAATCAAACCTAACTAGAGGTCGGAAGTTCGTTAATCAATTGAGCGAATACTATTTAAAAGGAATCAACCTTTCCGATGCATATACGAAACATACCTTATCGTTTGGATTTTATGAGCGTATTAATTGAAATTATTACAGCAAGATCGCTCACTTCCAAACCCAAGTACCTTGATTTAGCGGATATAGCAACTCGCACAAATGCCTTCGGACTTAGCCGGATATAGTCAATAGCACAAATGCCTTGGGACTTAGCCGGATATAGTCAATAGCACAAATGCCTTGGGACTTAGCCCAGATATAGTCAATAGCACAAATGCCTTCGGGCTTAGCCGGATATAGTCACTAGCACAATGCCTTGGGACTTAGCAGGATATAGTCACTAGCACAAATGCCTTGGGACTTAGCCGGATGTCATCCGAATAATCATGCACATATATCAATAAATCATGACACATCCATATTTCATTTTCATTACTAAAGCTCAAACACAAGACACTTATCAAACCTTACCAATTTAAACTCGATAGCCACATACAAGGAACATGATTTTGATTGGCTTTATAACATGATCTCTATACACATTCGGCTACTCGTCATAGGTATAAACTAATCACCTCAATATATCATTCAAGTAAAGTCATTATATCTCCGTTTATTCGTTATGCTTATATGTCATGACTTAATCAAATCATAAACTAAGTTTCATTACTTGAAGACTTACCTCAGATGTTGTCGAACGACTTCAACAGCTATTCAATTACTTTTTCCTTCCCTTTATCGGATTTAGTCCCCCTTTGCTCTTGAGCTTAAGTTCAACAAATTTTAAACTAGTCATTAATCGACTATTCAAGTATTACTTTCAGAATATAATACATATAGATTCGACTTTCACACATATAGATTATAGTAAGCTTTATAAAATCAATAAATAATTCATTAGCAAATTTTCATTAATGTTTACAATATAATTACAATTTCCTATAAGTGACTTCCGATCAACATCACTAAAGTTTTTATAATTGGAGCTACGAAACTCCAAATCAATTGCCGTAAATTTTTCTTGACAGAAGACTCATTTATCTATTATCCATAAAATTTTCAAAATTTTTAGTTTATCCGACCAATACCAGATTTTTCTTAAAGTTCACCTTGTTTCACTGTTTGACTAAACTAACTACTCTTCACTACGAATCAAGTTTCTCATTGTACAAAATTCAAAATATGTTCTCATTTATTACATTTGAAACTAGACTCATTAAGGAGTCTAAGCATATAAATTTTATCTTAGGGCCATTTTTGTACAATTTATATTGATTCTATAAAAGCGAAACAGGAATCTAGTAGTCATTTTGACTCAGCCCCACAATATTTCAAATATCTCAAGATCGGTAACTCTTTTGTTTTTATAGTTTCTTTTGTAAGAAACTAGACTCTTCAAGCTTTAATGAAATAATTTATTCAGCTTCTAACTCAACTCCTACAAATTATGGCGATTTTCCAAATTCACCTTACTGCTGCTGTCCCCAAGCAGATTATTACCAAATCAAATACTAACATTTGCATTTCACCTCAATAGCTAGCTTAGCAAACCTTAATTTAACATATAATTGTTCATAACACAATTAAAGCATCGTCTCCATTCCATCAATTCAAAACACATACATTTCCCAATAATATCCAAAATCATATTCGGCCTTAATACACAACTTGTTAGCCGATTTTTCTCCATTTAGCAACTAATGCACATATGTGCTCCTTTGTTAGACTCTACTTCACCTAACTACCATTTTCTTTTTCATCCAAATAACATGAACAACAACCATTTCTTGAACATTTTCTCTTCAACAATTCTTCATAAAACATAAAGACTATAACCCAATCTCATCCTATAATAACTAAAACCGAATACTCAAGACACCACACCATTTCAAATTTTGGTCATGGGTTAAGCAAAGAACTTAAGAACTAACTCAAAATATACTAAAATTTCAAGAATTAGCATGAACTACTCAACTTATTTTGAGTTCAAGATCACCGAATGCTCTTGTTCTTTTCTTTCTTTAGAATCGGCTAGGAAGAAACATGGATGAAGACTTTGTTTCTTTCACCCATTTTCTTCCTTTAATTATCATTTCTTTATTTTATTACATCCTCCATACTAATATGGCATCTAGCTATTTAAAGTTAATAGAAAATTCACCTTTGATTATATAATTTGTAGCATGGTCGGCCACTACCTATAGTTTGGCTAAATTGACATGCAAGTACAAGCACTTTCCCACATACATTAATAGGCCACTTTAGCATTTGCCTAGCACGTTTCTAAATTGTCTCACATAAGTCCCTACTAATAAATTTCACATATACTGACCAAATTAAAGTATGAAACTTCCACACATTCATATTCACATATAATAAGCATCAAATATAACGGTTAATTATTTTTATGACTCGGTTTTGTGGTCCCGAAACCACTTTTCGACTAGGGTCACATTAGGGTTGTCACAGATACCTTCAAGAACACTTTGTCTCCAGCTTGAAATTCAATCTCTTTTCTTCTTAAATTAGCATATGACTTTTGCCTATCTGATGCTGCTTTCAAACAATTATGTATCACTTTAACCTTTCTTCAGTCTCCTTGATCAAATCAACTCCATGAATCTGGTGTTCTTTGAGTTCTGTCTAGTACAATGGTGTCCGGCACTTTCAGCCATACAATGCCTCAGACGGTGCCATTTTCAAACTCGCCTGGAAGCTTTTGTTGTAGGCAAATTCCACCAAAGGTAAGTATTTTTCCCAACTACCCTAAAATTCAAGGACGCAACACCGTAATAGGTCCTCAAGAATCTGAATTGTCCACTCAGACTGGCCATCAGTCTGCAGGTGAAAAGCTATGCTAAAACTCAACTTTGTACCCAAGGCTTCTTGCAACTTCTTCTAAAATCTCGAAGTGAATCTCGGATCCCTGTCTGAAATAATCAAAAATGGTACCCCGTGTAATCTCACAATCTCAGATACATATAAGCCAGCCAATTTGTCAAGTGAGTAGTCAGTTCGTACTGGAATAAAGTGAGCTGACTTCGTTAGTATATCAACTATAACCCAAATGGCATCTTTCTTCTTCGGTGTTAACTACAATCCTGTCACAAAATCCATAGTAATCCTATCCCATTTCCATTAAAGAACCATCACAGGCTGTAATAAACCTGAAGGTACTTGGTGTTCAGCCTTGACATGTTGACATATCAAGCATTTTGATACAAATTCGAAGATGTCTCTCTTCATGCCATTGCACTAGTACATTTTCTTCAAATCATTGTACATCTTGGGACTTCCTAGATGAATAGATAAATGACTATCATGTGCCTCTTGCAAAATTTTTCGAATAAGCTCATCATCTTTAGGTACACAGACCCTATCTCGAAACATCAAGCAACCATTAAAGTCAACCCAGAAATCTAATTCAACACCCATCTCACATTGTGCTCTCTTGGCCTGCAAGTCACTATCATTGATTTGAGCTGCACAAATTTCTTGTAGAAACGTTGGTCTAGCTTTTAACTCTGCCAAAACTGAACCATCATCTAACAAGGCCAACTACGTGTTCAAGGCTCTCAAAGCAAACAAGTATTTTTTTGCTTAGTGCATTTGCGACTACATTCGCCTTTCCGGGGTGGTAGTTAATGATCAGTTCATAATCTTTAATCAACTCTAACCATCTCTGTTGTCTTAGATTTAATTTGTTTTGAGTCATCAAATATTTCAAACTCTTGTGATCTATGAATATACGGCAAGTTTCACCAGAAAAATGGTGTCTTTAAATCTTCAAGGCAAATACAATAGTAGCTAGCTCTAAGTCGTGTGTTGAATAATTTTTCTCGTATGGCTTTAGTTTCCTCGAAGCATTGCTATTACTTTACCCTCTTGCATAAGTACGTAACCCAGTCCATTTGAAGACACATCACTATAGACCACGAATTCCTTTCTTGGCTCGGGTTGCACTAAAGCTAGACCTTTGGTTAGCAACCTCTTCAATTTCTCGAAACTCTGTTGACACTTCTCTGACCATTCAAATTTAACATATTTTTGCAGCAACCTCGTTAAAGGAGTTGCGATCATTGAAAATCCTTTTACGAAGCGTCGATAGTAACCTGCTGAGCCTAAAAAGCTTCTAACCTCGATTACGTTCTTCGGTGGCTTCCACTCAATAATAGAAAATATCTTATTTGGATCAACTCGGATGCCATCACTCGACACAATGTGACTGAGGAATCCAACCTCTCGGAGCCAAAACTCACTCTTGCTAAATTTAGCATACAACTGTTTGTCCCGTAAGACCTGTAAAATCATTCTCAAATGTTCCGCATGCTCAGTCTCATCCTTAGAATAAATTAGGATATCATCAATAAACACAACAACAAACTTGTCTAAGTACGGTCGAAAAACATGATTCATTAAGTCCATAAACACAGTTGGGGCGTTTGTTAGACCAAAAAGCATGACCAAGAACTCCAAATGACCATACCTTGTCTTGAAAGCAGTCTTTGGTACATCTGACTCTTTTACTCGTAACTGATAGTAACTGGATGTCAGATTTATTTTAGAAAACACAGTGGCTCCCTTCAATTGACAGAACAAGTCGTTGATTCTTGGAAACGGATACTTGTTCTTGATGGTTACCTTGTTAAGTTGTCGGTAGTCTATGCATAGCCTCATAGAACCATCTTTCTTCTTTACAAATAATACTGGAGCACCCCAAGGCGAAAAACTTGGTCTTGTAAAACCTTTATCCGTCAGTTCTTGCAACTGTGCTTTTAACTCTTTTAGCTCGGTTGGTGCCATCCTATACGGAGCAATAGAAATAGGAGCTGTCCCAGGTACCAGTTCAATACCAGACTTTACCTCTCTAACAGGAGGTAATCTGGGTAGCTCTTTCGAAAACACATCCGGATACTCGCATACTGTCAGTACCGATTCCAATTTCAACTCAGATTCTTTAGTATTCAACACGAAAGCAGGGTAGGCTTCATATCCTTTTCTCATGTACCTTTGAGCCATTATTAAGGTAATCACAACCAGTGGAGTATCCAACTCGCTTGAATCAATCCAGAGAATCTCACCATCTGAGCATTTCAATTCAATATACTTGCTACCACAATTTACAATCACATCATGCACAGCTAGCCAATCCATGCCAAGTATTACATCAAACTCATCCAATGGAAATAACATAAGGTTGGCCGAAAGACAATGACCTTGAATCGTCAAGGGACAATTCTTACAGACTTTATCAACTAGGACTGACTTGCCTAGAGGGTTTGACACCTTAATCACAAATTCTGTAGGCTCTACAGGCATATCCATGCTAGACACCAATTTCATGCAAATGTATGAATGGGTTGATCTTGGATCAATTAAGGCAATGACACGAGTATTATAAATAGAAAATGTACTCGTGATGACATCAGGAGCAGAAGCTTTCTCTCGAGCACGTATTGTATAAGTTCTTACCGGGGCTCGGATTTTACAGTAGCATGCTTGGCAATAGTTCGACTGTCATTTGCACTTCCGGGATGTCTCAGAGATCTGCCTCAAGAAATAGGAGCATTTGGCTATGGAGCTAATTCAACCTCTTTATTAGCTTGCTCCGGGCAGTCTCTGAGAAAATGGTCAAGAGACCGACATTGAAAACATGCACAACTCTTCATTCGGCATTCTTCAAAATGGAATTTGTTGTAGCTTTTACACTTCGGCTTTTGATCATCTACCTTCCCACACTAGTTACCATAGAGGAAGAAGACTTTGGGTTATGTCCCTTGGAGCTCCTTGCTGTACCCGAATATCCTACTGATGAAGTGGAGCGTTCTTGATGACTTCTCGATTTTTTTATGGGGAAGGAGTGTGCTCTACCGCTAGACCTCTTACTCGAAACTCGAGCTTCTCTCTTAGCTTGCTTTTTTTCATTATTTAGCTCTTCGGCCTTCTTAGTTCGGTCAGTTAATGCGGAAAATTCTCATATCTTAAAGATCCCGATCAGTAATTTAATTTCCTCGTTCAAGCCTTCTTCGAAGCGCTTACACATTTCTATCGCTGATTGGACCCACTCTGTTGCATACTGACTTAACCTTACGAATTCCCTTTTGTACTTTTACACAGTCTTATTTCCTTGTTTAAGTTCCAAGAACTCCTTTCGCTTCAAGTCCAAAAACCTTTGACTTATGTATTTCTTTTTAAACTTAGCTTGGAAGAACTCTCATGTAATGTCTTCCTTCGGTACCACTGAGGATACCATCTTCCACCAATGGTATGCAGTATCTTTTAGAAGAGATACAGCACACTTTAAACACTCCTCAATAGCATATGACAACTCATCCAAAACTCGAGTAGTGTTTTTGAGCCAAAACTCGGCTCATTTAGCAGCATCATCAACTTTAGCTCTAAACTCTTCAACCCCATATTTTCTAAGTTTGTCCACTAGGGCTTTACCAATTCTCACGAGTGCCATACCTTGCGGTATCTCTCCTTTAGGCCGAGCAGGAGGCGGAGGAGGTTGTGCTATATTGGGGCGGTTTCTCAAATAATCCCTAAACCATTTATCCATCATCTCGAAGAAACCAGCTCTTACCTCTTCCCGGCCTTCAGACATAGGCCTTCTACTACTAGTAGTAGTAGCTCGCTGAACGAAAACTGGAGCATGGCTCTCGACTCCCTCAGACTCATTTTGAGCTTGATTGGAAGACATTTACTATATTCAAATACAATTAAAAATGGTTAAGAGATGTCACACTATCATAACTTGTATAATGGAATGTATAGCTATACTTAATACATGCTACATTAGTCTGAGAATCGACTAAATTGTAGCTCTGATACCACTAAATGTAACACCCCTTACCCATACCCGAGACTAGAACAAGGTACAAGGCGGTTCCAGACATATACTCAGACATTTTCAGAAAATACAGGTTACAAAATTTCATTTTAATTTAAAACCAATCAAACAACATCATAGTGTCCTTATTATAGGCCTACGAGGCCCAAAACATACATTAAAAGTGATCTGGGACTAAATAGAGAACTATAGAAAATTTTAGTAAAATTACTAAGGTTATGCCTCACACGCCCGTGTGGAGGCAAAGCACATGCCCATGTGCTTAGGGACACGCCCGTGTGTCCCACCCGTGTTGAATTATTTGGATTTATTTTTCACTTTGAACCTGTTGGGGTTTTCACACAGCCAAGCACATGCTCGTGTCCTTGGCCTGTGTCCCTCACATGGCCTAGACACGCCCGTGTCTATGCCTGTGTCCAAAAACCCGGACATTCAGTTTATGATGTCATCATTCACTTTGAGGCACAGGCCAAGGCACACACCCGTCTGCTAGGCCGTGTCCTCCACACAGTTGAGACATACGGCCTTGTCTCTGCCTGTGTGTTTACTACCATGCAAACTGACTTAAAATTTTAGGTGCAAGGCACACAAGGCCAAACAACACACTCATGGGGGGCTGACCGTTTGTCACACACAGCCTAGACACATGCCCGTGTGTCTACCTGTGTGGACCTTTTTAGGGCTATTTTCCAAGCCTTTGGTCACCCTCTATCATCCATACACACTTAGAGATTTCAATGGTATGTAACATAGCCTAATTATACTTTTGAACAACTTTGACATAACTCATTGCATGCTAACCTCATCTCATCAGTTTAGTACATGCTAAATTATCCTTTTTGCATTAGGGATTAAAATAGCACATTTTATACTTAGGCCATATTATAACCATATACCATTATATGCTATGTCCATTGCCAAAATATTAGGTTCCATTTCCAGCATCCATTCATGATAAACCTCATCATCATATCTTATGAAACATTTAAACATAAATATGCATCATTAGTAGGTTTACAACCTATATCAATATGAGCCATATCTCATGGCCATATACAAAAGAATAAGTATACCATTTAGGCCCTTACATTGGCTAGCCAAATCACACACATAACAAAATAACCAAAACCCCTATACATGCCATTAAACAAAATGAAAGTATCTATATACCAAAGCAGGACCAGTCGATAGTGTGTTGATTCTCCATCCGTCTTCCAATCTTCCCGAGTCCACGAGCTTTGTAAGACAAGGAAAGGAAAAAAAAAGGGGGTAAGCATTTATATGCTTAGTAAGTCCAGATAACTGAAAGTAACTTACCGATTAATTAGAATACAACCATATTAAGCATTAATTCCAACAAGCATGAAATAGTTTGCCTATCATATGCACTCAATCATCAAGTTAGTCTCATAACAATACATCATGTCATTAGTCTTAGATGAGGTCATCAATTCAATATTCTCATTCTTTATTTCAGCATGGTAATCCCGTTGAATTTTTCAAAAAATCTCGATGGATAGCCATTTACCGTCAAATCATACAAGTGATCATCTCGAGTACGCACTCCAGTGAACATTATATCGTACGGTAGGATTACCAATCCAGGTTAAATCCCCCATAATAGTAACTCATAGAGCAATGTTGGGATTACCAATCCAGGCTAAATCCCTTTTTAATGACAATTGCTCTCATAAGCTCGGATCTGAATTGCCAGTCCAGGCTAAATTCAGTCCTCAATTAGATTACCCGTCCTGGATAAATCCTTAATGCATCATATTCTTCAAGAGGTTTGATGACTTAAGGAACACCCGTCCGGACTAGATCCTTTCTATTTGAGATCATAGGATTACCCGTCCGAGCTAAATCTTTTTCTGCAACACATGCAAGATCTCATGTCATGTAAGTCATAGTTTACCTATTAGATTTCCCTTCTCTATTTCAACCGGGACATTTATTATTTTTCTTTTACACAAGCACATTTCATCAATTATCATGCAATGAATATCTAAATTTTCATACATTCAAGAACATGCATGTTTAAGTATATTAAGAGTTTACTTTGGGTTATACAAACTTACTTGGTAATTGCTTCGGTTTCGTGTCTCATTTATTCTGAAACCTTTCATTTTTCACAATCGACTCTGAAATTGGTTCCTCGGGGTCTATATCAATAAAATTAGATTATTAATACATCACATTATTCATTTTAGGCCTAAAACTCACCCCCTAACCTTTCACAATATTTACAATTTAGTCCTAAGGCTCATATAATGAAATGCATGAAATTCCGTGGCTACCCAAGCCTAGCTAAATGCTATTCACACTCATAGCAGGCCATGTTTTCCCTTCATTCAATATTTTCTTACCCATTTCCACAAATTTTACAATTTAGTCCTTTAAACCATTTCCATGAAAAACCACTTAGTAAAAGTTGTTTACATCCTTTTAAACTCTTATATCCCTTTATAAATCATCAAAACATAAACATCTCATGCATGGGTAACTTTTTTGAACATGAACCCTAGCTTGAAATTTGGGTAGAAATAGAGAGAGCATATTACGAGGATCTCAAAAATACGAAGAACGTTAAAAACGGGGCTAGGGAGCACTTACTATTGAGCTTGAAAATGTTGAAAACCTTAGCTATGGAGACCCTTAGAATTTCGACAGCATGGAGAAGAAAATGAGCTAATTTTAGCTTGATTTTTTCCTTTTTATTTAGTTTATTACCAAATAACCAAAATGCCTTTCCTTACTAAACTTCCAAAATTTTTCATGCATGCCCATTTTTGTCCAAAAACTTAGAAATTGGGTAAATTACTCTTTAAGGACCTCTAATTAACATTCCAAAGCAATTTCATACAAATTGCTTCTAGAACCTAAGTTTTACAATTTATTCAATTTGGTCCCTAATTTCCAATTGGACACCTTACACATAGAATTTGTAACAGCCCGATTTTGGGGCTAGTCAAAATAATGGTCTCGGGACAACAAATTTGAAGTTAAAAAAATATTTTTTATTATTTTAGAGTCATATTATGATCATAGGAGTGCATGAAAAATTTGGTGGATTAATTTTAGCGTTTATGAGCCCAATTATGAAAAAGGACTATATCGCATAAAGTGCAAAAGTCTTGAATTGAAAGCTAAAGGTGTTAAATAGTTAGAGAACCAAATTAAGGGTCTTTAAAAGGAAAATGGACCTTTGGACGAAGGCATAGCTATCCATAGAGTCAAAGATGAGACAAAATTGTCAAAATTAGGTGAGTTAGTGACCAATTTTGACTAGATTAAAAATAAAATAAAAGGAAAGATATCATCTTTTTCCCATCTTCTTCTCAGTTAAATTTTCAATAAAAATTAGGGTTTTAAGAGCTTAAAATTTTCAGCAACTTCAAGCACTCACAAGTAAGTGATTTCCATACCCTTTATTAATGATTTTTGTATTTTTGAGACCCTTGTACCTTGGGCTTTCAAATGAGGGGTATATCTTGCAAAATGGTTGAAGGTCTAGGTTTTTTCCATGAGAGCATTTAGGGTGTCTTTTGAAATTTTATGGAAGAATATGAGTCTTAGTTGTGTAATAGACAACTTTTGTGAAAGGTGTTACCATGAAAACACATAAAGGGACTATTTCGCACAAGTTGTAAAATGAATGATAAATGTGTGAAGTATAGAGAATTTGGAGTGTTACATTTAGTGGTATCAGAGTTATGGTTTAGTCGGTTCTAGAACTAACCCAGCAAGAGTATGAGTCTAGCTATACATGCCATAACTGTATATTGATAGTGTAACGATTTCTAACGATTATAAATTATGTTTTTATATAGTAAATGGATCCTGATAGACCCACGGCGGATGACGTAGAAAGTAACATGCCGGCTCCCGTCGAAAGGACCGCGCCAGTTAAGAGTGAGCCCGTGAATATAGGCCAAGGCGAAGGGGCTAGAGAAGCTTACCTCCAAATGATGGACGCTTGGTACACAGAGTTTGTTCGTGCGAATCCGAACACTCCACCTCCCCCACCTCCTCCGGTTCCTCAGTATGCCCCGGTAGCTCTGCAAGGCACAGACATTTTTAGAAGAGAGAAGCCTCCGGTAGATAAGATCTGAAAATAAGGGGTCAAAAAATTTTGGGCTAGCATAGATGGTGACCTGGAAAGAGCAGAGTTTTGGCTAGAAAATACCATTAGGGTATTTGATGAGCTATCATGCACACCTGAAGAGTGTGTGAAATGTGCAGTGTCGCTTCTATGAGATTTGACTTACCAATGGTGGAACACTCTAGTGTCTGTCGTACCGAGAGAGGATCATGTGGGAATTCTTCCAGGAAGAATTCTGAAAAAAAGTATATTAGCCAAAGATTCATAGACTAAAAGAGGAAAGAATTTCTAGAGCTAAAGCAAGGCCGAATGTTAGTGACGGAATATGAACATGAGTTTGTGAGGCTTAGCAAGTATGCATGGGAGTGCATATCTACAGAAGCCACCATGTGTAAAAGGTTTGAGGATGGCCTCAATGAAGATATCCGAGTGTTTGTCGGCATCTTAGAGCTATAGGAATTCGTAGCACTTGTTGAAAGAGCCTGTAAGGCTGAAGAGTTGATTAAAGAAAGGAGGAAAATGGCTTTTGAGTCATAGGATTCAAAGGAAAGATAGATGGGGAAATCACATCAGTCCTCATCCAAAAGATCGAGAGAGTTCGCTACCTGATCGAATGCTTCGACAAGGTATTCAAATAGGAACAAGAACCTGTAGGACACAACTTCTAAAGCCCAGACCACTTTGATCACAAGTGTTGGTAGGACTCGGCCAAATAGGCTAGAATGCTCACAATATGGTAGGCGTCATTTTGGAGAGTTCTGAGGGAATGAAAGGGGCTGCTTCAAGTGCGGATCATTGGAACACTTCATCCGTGATTGTCCTGAATAGGATGAGAGAGAGAGAAAATAAGATGTGAAAGCGAATGGTGCCCCTTTGAGGGGTAGGCCATAGAAAAACCTCAGAAGTGAGGCTAGCAGTAGAAGCATGCTAAGAGATGCTGTGGTGAGGTCCGAAGGTAGAGCACCTGCAAGGACTTATGCTATACGAGCTCAGGAAGAGGCAGAGTCTCCCGAGGTGATCACAGGTACCTTTTCTATCCATGAAATACCTGTTGTTGCTTTAATTGACCCGGGATCTACTCACTCTTATATATGTATAGATTTGATGCCTCATATGAGTATGCTAGTAGAGTCCACTGAGTTTGTAATAAAAGTGTCCAATCCTTCAAGCAGATATGTACTAGTTGATCAAGTATGTATAAATTTTCCTTTGACAATTAGGGGTTATTGGTTTCCGGCTAACTTGATGTTATTATCGTTTAATGAATTTGATGTAATCCTTGGGATGGACTGGTTGACTGCTCATAGCGTTGTAGTGGACTATAGGAGAAAAGTTATTAAGTTGAGATGTGAAGACGGGAATGTTCTTCAAGCTAGACTAAATGAGCCAAATAATCTGCCTGTAGTAATATCGTCTTCGACTACCGAGAAATATTTGAGGAAAGGATATGAGGCTTACCTAGCTTTTGAGCAGAATACTCAAGTGTCTGAGTTGAAGATTGAATTAGTGTCAGTAGTTTGTGAGTTTACAGACATGTTTCCGGAAGAATTACCCAGATTACCTCCAGTGAGGGAAGTTGAGTTTAAAATTGAATTGGCCCCCGGTACGACACCCATCTCGATTGCTCTGTATAGGATGGCTTCAACGGAGTTGAAAGAGTTAGAAGCCTAGTTGCAAGAGATAATGGACAAGGGCTTTACAAGATCAAGGTTTTCCCTCCGGTACTCTTCATGAAAAGGAAAGATGGGTGATGAGGTTATGTATCGACTATAGACAGCTCAATAAGGTAACAGTGAAGAACAAGTATCCTTTGCCAAGGATCGACGACCTATTTGATCAGTTAAAGGGAGCCACTATATTTTCCAAGATTGACCTGAGTTCTGGATACTACCAGTTAAGAGTGAAAGAGCAAGATGTGCCAAAGATTGCATTTCGGACAAGATACGGGCATTATGAATTTCTCGTCATGCCTTTTGGTCTGACTAATGCCTCGAGGTGTTTATGGATTTAATGAATCACATTTTCTGACAGTATCTAGATAAGTTTGACATCATCTTTATCGATGACAGATTAGTTTATTCACGTGATGAAAGCAAGCACGCGGAGCATCTGAGAGTCGTGTTGCAAACCTTGAGAGACAAGCATTTATACGCCAAGTTCAGTAAGAGTGAATTTTGGCTTAAGGAGGTCAGATTCCTAAGACACATTGTGTCGGAAGACGGGAACCGAGTTGACCCAAGCAAGATGTCAGCTATTGTAGAGTGGAAACCACCGAGGAATGTGACTGAGGTCCGAAGCTTTTTGGGTTTGGCCGGGTACTACAGACGGTTTGTAAATGGATTCTCTATGATAGCTACACCGATGATAAGATTGCTGCAAAAAGATTTCAAGTTTGAATGGACAGAAAAGTGCCAACAAAGTTTCGAGAAACTGAAGGCTTTATTGACCGAAGCCCCGGTGTTAGTACAGTCAGAGTCGGGTAAGGAGTTTGTGATATATAGCGACGCCTCATTAATTGGTTTGGGGTATGTGTTTATGTAAGAAGGTAAGGCCATAGCTTACGCTTCAAGGCAACTAAAGCCACATGAGAAGAACTACCCGACGCACGATTTAGAGCTAGCAGTCATTGTGTTCACGCTAAAAATTTGGAGAGACCATTTATATGGCGAGAAATGTCGGGTATCCACCGACCATAAAAGCTTAAAGCACTTGATGACTCAAAAGGAATTGAATTTGCGGCAACACTGATGGTTAGAGCTGTTAAAAGATTACGAGATGGTAATAAATTACCATCCGGGAAAGGCGAACGTCGTCACCGATGCATTGAGTAGAAAATTATTATTTGCGCTGAGAGAAATGAATGCTAATATGGCTTTGTCAGATAATGGTTCGGTTCTAGCAGAGTTGGGAGCTAGATCGACGTTTCTTCAAGAGATCCGTGAAGCTCAGAAAGGTGATGAGAAATTGCAAGCCAAGAGAACTCAGTGTGAGTCGGGAATTGAATCAGATTTTTGCATTGGTACCGATAGATGTATAATGTTTAAAGATAGAGTTTGTGCACCCAAGGACAATGAGCTTATTTAGAAGATTCTAAGAGAGACACATAGTGGTCATTTGTCTGTCCATCTGGGTAGTGTGAAAATTTATAACGACCTGAAGAAAATGTACTGGTGGTCGGGTATGAAAAGAGATATTTTAGAGTTTGTGTCTAAGTGCCTAATGTGTCAGCAAGTGAAGGCTGAACACCAAGTACCTTCGGGTCTACTTCAGCCTATCATGGTCCCCGAGTGGAAGTGGGATCAGATCACTATGGATTTTGTTATTGGTTTGCCAGTAACCCCAAAGAAAAAGAATGCAGTATGGGTGGTTGTGGATAGGCTAAGTTGACACATTTTATACCAGTATGTACCGACTACTCCCTTGAGAGATTAGCCGACTTGTACTTTTCCAAGATTGTGAGGCTTCATGGAGTGCCGTTGTCAATTATCTCAAATCGAGACCCGAGGTTTATATAACAGCCTAATTTTCAGTGGTGTCAGAACAGTGATTCGAGATCACTAAATCCAACAAATGAGTAGGAAATATTATTAATTTAGTGAGTATAAGTTAATTGTGAAGTTAGGAAAAATTTTGAAATAGTGAATAGTGTACTAAAAATAAATATTAAAATAATTAGAATCGAAAACGAGGTATCGAGACCTCGGGAATTTTAAATCGAGCCATAAATATTTTTATAAATATTTATGGAGTGTTAATATGTTAGTATTAAAGTTTCGTCATGAAATTTTAAAGTTCTGATAGTTAATTGAACAAAAAGGACTAAATTGTATCAAATGCAAAATTGTGGGAAATGATTAAATAGCTTAATTGATAAAAGAAAGAGGGTTTAAAAGGAAAATAGACCCAATTTCTATTTGAGCTGGACGGCAAGGGTATGAAATCAGCAAGAAAATAAGGAGAATTAAGGGCAAAATTGGAAAATTGCAAAATTTACTTAATAAAGCTAGGACTAAAATGGAATTATCTAGATTTCTCTTTATTTTTCTGCATTCTCATCAGAAAAATGCCATGGAAGAGTTCTATTAAGCTGGTTTTTCATATTTTTACTTCAAGTAAGTTCAATTCTTGATTATTTCTTGAAATTTTTGTGTTTTTGTGCATTTTACAACTAGGTCCACTTGTTGAATTCATTAGTTTTTGATTCTATGAAAGAAATTGAAAGTTTCTATGCATATGTGCTGGAAGTATATGATGATTTGGCATGGAATTAGAGCTTTAAATTGTTTATATGTTGATTTTATTGAAAGAATTGAATAGAAAGTGAATGTTTGGGACCTAATTGTAAAAGAGTTTGAAGTTAGAGTTTTATGTGAAAATTCTGAATTTAAATAGTTATGAAATAATCTATAATGTTTAGGAAAGGTATTAATTTAGAAAATTATCTTAATTGAGGGGTTACTTGAGCAAGGACTAAATTGTATGAATTGTGAAATTTGGGGCAAAATGGAAATCAACATTTTGCATTAAAACTGTTTTGGATAGCAGCAGTAGTCTAACTTTGAAAAATCACAAAAAATTGTAGATATGGAATTAGAGGATGTATAAAATATGAAATTAAATCTTATTGAGTCTAGTTTCTTATAGAAGAAATGATGTAAGAAATGGAATTGTGAATCATGAGATACGATAAATTTTGTGCGACAATGTCAGAATAATTTCGGGTTCCCCTGTTCTGACTTTGTAAAATCATCAAAAATTGGATAAAAATAATTAGGGGCTTAAATTTATATGTTTAGAATCCTGAATGAGTCTATTTTCAAGAGAAACAAACTGAAACATCATTAAAATACTGTATGAGGAGATAATTAATTTTTAGTGAAGAAGGGTCGGAACTGTCAGACAGCAGAACAGGGGAGACTTGAATGAATAAACTATATTAATTGGCCCAACCAAAAATTATGAAAATTTTATGGGAAGAAGATATGTAAATATAGTTTTAGGGAAAATTAGTGTATCTTAATTTGGAGCTTCGTAGCTTCAAATATAAATAATTTAGTGACTATGACATGGGTGGATAGCTTGAATATTCACATAAGTAATTAGTGAAAATTATGGATAAAGTTACTTACAAGTGTGTTATTTATACCAAGGATGTGGATGGGGAGGAGGAGGAGGAAAAATATATGAATGACTTGTGTATAAATTGATCACATTCCCGATTATAATCGATAAGTGTTGAATTAGAAACGATATAATGTTTTATTTGGAATATTTATTATAAAATTATGATTATTGCTATAATACAAAAATCGAACTTGTGAGTTTATATAACTAAATTTAGTGACCATTTGTTAATATTATTAAATTTCAATATTATTTTATGAATGGTGATTAATATTTATGTATGTTAATTGTTGAAAATAAGTAAATTATGTACAAAAGTTATGAAATTGAACTGAGAATTTTGGAGGAACGGAACGCAGGAAATGAGTACGATCTTTCAGTGAAAAAGATGAATTGACGGTAAATTACCCAAGTAAACCGAGATTCAGCATTTGTTGCGAATTCTCGTGTTTGCTTTCTATTTAGCTCTTATGAGCTTCCGTTAACTCATATGAGTTTCAGTCAACCCTTTTGGGGTTCCAGTTCAGCTCTGGTGAGCTTCAGTTAGCCTTCGGGCTTCCGTTTAGCACTTATGTGCTCCAGTTATCCTTCGGGCTTCCGTTTAGCACTTATGTACTTCAGCTAGACTTTGGGCTTCAGATCCCGATGTACTCAAATTCATAAGCCGTTCCTTGAATGGACAAGTTGGTAAGTCGTAAATGTAATGTGTGGAAAAAGAAATGTAAGTAATGTTATCATTATTATTATTGAGCTCAATTATGTGATTTTGTCATTCAGAGATTGTGTTTGACAGGATATGTTAGTAAATTATGAGTATGTGAATAAAAGTGACAGAATTTAAACACCTAATGAGGTTGAGCTTATTCACACGAATTTGTCATTTGAAATTGTGATTGACGGGAAGAAACAGTAAATTGCATGCTTATCAATGATTACACATAATTATCTGAAAAACAAGAAAAATGACAGTTATTGATATATGGAAACGTGAGACATTGATATATGAATGTGGAATATGTTTGATAAATGTGTTCATTCTTAATTATGGAATTATGTACCTCATGTGTGCTATTTGCATAAAGATGATATTTCAAATACTTTGGTGAGTAAAGCTTAAATATGAAATAGTATGACATCGAGACAAGTTGTTATGAAAATATATTTAAATTATCTGTAAGTGTTTTGTACTCCTCAATAATGCCTCGTACTCTATTCTGGCAACGGATACGGGTAGGGGGTGTTATAGTTTACCTCGAGGTTTTAGAAGAAGTAACAAGAGGCATTGGAAACCAAGTTGAGTTTTAGCATGGGATGTAATATCCTGATTTTGGGCCTAGTCGGAATAGCAGTTTCGTTACCACAAAATCCGAGATAGAAATAATTATTTTATGATTATTTTTAGGTCTATGATATGATTGCATGATTGTGTGAAAATTTCGTGAAGAAATTTTATGCATAAAGTGCTTAAATTGAAATTAGGGACTAAATCGAATAATTTGTAAAACTTGCATTCTAGAAATTTCTAGTATGAAATTGTTTTGAAATATTAATTAGGAGGTCTTAAATAGAAATTTTATCAATTTCTAAGTCTAGGGACAAAAATTGGACATGGATGGAATTTTTGGAAAGTTTAGTAGTAAGGGCATTTTGGTTATTTAAGGGTAAAATGAATTAAAATACAAAATTAAAAGCCAATTTTGCTCATCTTCAACCCCATGGCCGAATATAGCAAGGAGAAACCATGGGTAGGGTTTTTCAAGCTTCCAAGCTCGATTTTAAGTCCGTTCTAGCCTCGTTTTTAATGATTTTTACGTTTTTGGAGTCCCGGTAGCTCAATTAAGCTTATGCTAGCAATAATTCAACCTAGGGTTCATATTTGGAAAAATAGCCATAGGTGAAATTTGTGTATTTTGGTGTTTTATGATAGAATATGAGGTTTTAAATTATGTTAGACAACGTGTACTACCCGGTTTTAAGTGAAAACGAGCAAAAGGGCTTAATCGGTAAAAATACCTAATAGTCATAAGTACATGTTAGACTGAGAATTTGATGTTTCCATAGAAGGGAAAAATGATCAGCATGTCATAAAACATAAGAAAATAGGCTGAAGTTTAATTTACGAGCTTTGGGACAAAAGTGTAAATATGCAAAAGTTTAGGGGCAAAACTATAATTTTGCCAAAATATGATTTTGGGTCAATTTGAATAATGTGAGTCCTAATTAGACTATATTTTAAATGATAGAGCAAGGAAAACTGAAATTCGGGCTAAAATGGAAAAATACCAAGTTGTGGACGAAATGGTAAAAGTAGCAATTTTCGCATACGAGGTAAGTTCATGTGTAAATAATGTAGTATAATTGTTATTTTTAAGTTATTGATGTTAATTATATGATACGCTGATTTTTAATCGTGAAATATTATGCTTTGTGGTTAATATTGAGTAATATGCAAATTATGTTTACTACTTGATAAATATGAATTGCTACCGAGTATCGGTTCCGATATTCCATGGAAGACGGCAAATGTGAGATCGAGGGAAAAAGCCCGTTTGAACCTTAGGAATAGATTAGGATACAAGTGACATGTCACTAGGATGGTTGAGCATCCGAACTCATTGAGTTGAGTCCGAGTTCACTTATGGATGTGAATGTCCGAACTCGTTGAGTTGAGTCCGAGTTCACTTATGGATGCGAACGCCCGAACTCGTTGAGTTGAGTCTGAGTTCACCTAGGGGCAGGTTACATGATTTCTTGATTACATATGAGGCACTTATGTGCAAATTATCCGTGTATCCGAGTTGTATTCCGATGTGTTCAACGGGTGAAATTTCTAGTGAAATGAAAGAACACTTAAGATGCAAGAGACGTTTTGGTAAGTGTTGTGAAATGGACACTTTGGACAGGTATGTTCTTAACCCTCGGGTTGATAATAGATACAACAACGATAAGGTAGTAAGATGATGAATGATGTTTAGAAATATGATATATGTTTTGGTGATACCATGCTAAAGTTGTTTGGTATATTTGTATTGTTATGTTACTTGTTATTTACATATGAACTTACTAAGCATTTATGCTTACTCCCTCCTCTTTATTTACTGTAGTTTTGAACAAGCCAGCTCGGGAATCGGGACGGGTCGAAGGTTCGATCACACTATCCAAAGGACTTTCATCTGGGTAAATGGCTTGTAAAACTTAAGTATGGCATGTATAGCAATATATTTATTTTGTGTAAATAATTTTATGATATGGCCATGATTGGTTGAGAAAATGTTTGATATTGATAAGTCATGGTGATGGTTAAATTTAGATCATGTTTGATATCATGGAAGTTTAATAGGTTATCTAGTTCATAACAACTCATGAAAAGATGAAATTTGCCTTAAAACAGAATATTGCTGCAGCAATGACATGAATTTGAAAAATCACTAAAAATAGTATAAATGGAATTAAATGATGAGCAAGTTATGAAATTTAAGCCTAATGAGTCTATTTTCATATGGATAAAAAAAAACAGGCATATAAATTATACTTTATGAGATATTTGAAACCTTGTGAAACAGGGCCAGAGTGATTTTTGGATCCTCTATTTTGAATTTAAAAATTCATAATAAATTGTAAAAATATAATTAGAAGTCATTCTTTATATTTACAGATTCCTTATCGAGTCTAGTTTTAATAGAAACAAACCTCGTAGTCATTGAAATTCTGTATAGAGAGATATCTGATTCGTAATACACAGATGTCAGAGCAGTCAAACCCTGAAACAGGGAAGACTTTAACTAATAAACTGTACTAATTGGCCCAACCAAAAATTCTATAAAAAAATTAGTAAATAGATATATGAGTCTAGATTTATGGAAAATTTACGGATCTTGATTTCAAGTTTTTTAACTCGAAATATGATTTTTCTTGTAACTGTGACGCGAGTAGCTAGAAAGCTGTGAATGTAGAAACAAAAGATTTGAAGTTCTTAATTTGATAAATTATGTTCGGTAACTCCTCAAGCTCGACTCCGGCGACGGTTTCGGGTGTGGGGGCGTTACATGGGATTTCACCCACAAACCGATGGACAATCGAAAAGAGTGATTCAGATTTTAGAGGACATGTTGCGGTGTTGTGTTCTCGAGTTTCAAGGAAGTTGGGAAAGATACTTGCCATTGGTTGAATTTGGTTACAGCAACAGTTATTAGACAAGTTTGAAATTTGCGCCTTATGAGGCTTTGTATGGGCGAAAGTGTCGAACGCCCTTATATTGGACTGAGTTCAGAGAGAGTCAGATTCAGGGGGTCGATTTAGTCAAAGAGACTGTAGAGAAAGTTAAAGTGATTCGTGACTACTTGAAGGCCGCCTCGGATAAACAGAAATCCTATGCGGATTTGAAATGAAAAGAAATTGAGTTTCAAGTTGGAGATAAAGTATTTTTAAAAGTATCTCCGTGGAGGAAAGTCCTCAGATTTGGTAAGAAAGGCAAGTTGAGTCATCGTTTTATAGGACCTTATGCGGTTACCGAGTGAATAGGCCCAGTTGTCTACCGATTAGATTTGCCACCGGAATTGGAAAAGATTCACGATGTGTTTCATGTATCCATGCTACGTTGATATAGATCAGACCCGTCGCATGTGATTGCATCGTCAGAAGTTGAGATTCATCCAGACATGACTTTTGGAGAACAGCCGGTCAAGATTTTAGCCCGAGAAGTCAAACAGTTGAGAAATAAGAGTATAACGCTTGTGAAAGTTTTGTGGCATAGACATAGAGTCGAGGAAGCCACATGGGAACAAGAGAAGACTATGAGAGATTAGTACCCGAACTTATTCACCGGTAAGATTTTCGAGGACGAAAATCCCTAAGGGGGAGAAATGTAACATCCCAATTTTGGGGCTATTCACAATAGTAGTCTCGAGACCACAAATTCAAAGTCAAAAAAAATTATTTTATTATTATTTTAGAGCCATAGTATGATCATAGGAGTGCATGAAAATTTTGGTGGATTAATTTTAGCGTTTATGAGCCCAATTGTGAAAAAGGACTAAATCGCATAAAGTGGAAAAGTCTTGAATTGATAGCTAAATGTGTTAAATATTTAGATAACCAAATTAGGGGTATTTAAAAGGCAAATAGACCCTTGGAAGAAGGCATAACAAGCAATACAGTCAAAGAGGAGACAAAATTGTCAAAATTAGGTGAGTTGGTGACTAATTTTGACTAGATTAAAAATAAAATAAAGGAAAAAGATATCATCTTTTTCCCATCTTCTTCTCCACCAAATTTTCAGCAAAAATTAGGGGTTTGAGAGCTTAAAATTTTCAGCAAATTGAAGCACTCACAAGTAAGTGATTTCCATACCCTTTGTTAATGATTTTTGTATTGTTTGAGACCCTTGTAGCTTGAGCTTTCAAATGAGGGGTATATCTTGCAAAATGGTTGAAGGTCTAGGGTTTTTCCATGAGAGCATTTAGGGTGTTTTCTAAAATTTTATTGAAGAATATGAGTCTTAGTTGTGTAATAGACAACTTTTGTGAAAGTAGTTACCATGAAAACACCTAAAGGGACTATTTTGCATAAGTTGTAAAATGAATGATAAATGTGTGAAATGGGGAGAATTTGGGGTGTTACAAAATTTCTTTATGAAATTTTAACACATGCTTATTTTCATATCCTAGACCTTATAATGATCGTGACATAATTATTTTAAAGTCGAATTTGTGGTCTCGAAACCACTATTCTGATTAGGCCCTAATTCAGGATGTTACATGGTATGCATGTTATATTTAGGAAAGATAGTGCATATATGTAATTGACCATTTTGGTAGTTTTTGGAGGTGATTTTGGCATGTTTTTAAAATGATCATTTGAGATGCGTAAGAGCTTAGGATTGTTGGTAATGAAATTGCATGATATAGACCTGGTTCTGATTGGTTTGAATGCCTATTGATGATATGGTCATATGCTATTTGGTATGTGTAGGTTGGTACCAAATTGGGTGAGAAATAAGGCTTGGAAAATGGCCTATTATTTTCTACACGGGCGTGTGTCTCAGCAGTGTGTGACACATGGCCAGGTGACACGAGCGTGTGTCCCCTGATACTTATTTAGAAACCAAGTCAGTAGCTTCACATAGCCTAGCACATGGGCGTGTGGCTTGGCCATGTGGCACAAGTCTGTATACCCTCCAATTTTCACAAGGCCTAGCACACGGCCTGGCTCACGAGTGTGTGAGGCCACTTCAAATGGTATACACGGGTGTGTGATCTGGCCATGTGACCCAAGTCAATGAGTTACACGGGGTCAGACACGGGCTAAGACATGGCCATGTGATCCCATTTTGAATGCCCACACGGTTTGTGACACGAGCGTGCCTCTTGGCTGTGTGAGACACACTACCTGGCCACACGGGCGTGTGTCCCCTAAATTTTGAAAATTTTCAATATTTTCCCAAAATTTTCTTAAGTTCTTAATTTAGTCCCAAATTGTTTTTAATACTTGTTTTGGACCTCGAGGACTCGTGTTAAGGACTGTGACTGAATTTGAATGACTTTTGTTTGAATATGAGAAATGAATATGAAATGTATGATTGTTTAAGTGATAAATCTGATAATGCTCTGTAAACCTATTTCGGCGATGGATACGGGTTAGGGGTGTTACAAAATACTTTTAAGAATATCTTTAACACTTTTGTTCCTGAGTTTTTAGATCATATCTTCGAGACATGGCCAGAGAAGATTGTGGGATCAAGTACGACAAAGAAGGGAAAAGGAAAAAGACATGGGGGATGACACGAATAACAAGAGGAGAAATTTCTTTTTCTTAGCATTTATTTATTTTTAAGCATTTATATTTCTTTCATAGTTAGTATTTTGCATACGCACAGTAAAAATTGCAAACATGAATAAAATAAGCTCAATGCTTCTTTTCTAACAAAAAGAGAAGTAATGTGGTAATGTGAATGAACATGTCTAGAATTGGATTTTTGAGAAAGACTTGGTATTTAAGCAGTCTTCATGACTCACCTCTCTTTCTTACTATCCTACCTGGTGTTCAGTTCTTATTCATTATTTTACTTACACAATCAGAACATTGCTTCTTTTTAAGGTGGGGGTAGGGCAATATTGCATTGATTTACTGATTTTATCTGAGTTTTTTTATGTTATCTTGAATTATGGAATGCTTGTATGTTCTTAGGTCTTATGTAGCCTTTTTTTCCATGAAAATTGAACTTCCTTAGAAGTAGAGATGCATAAAGGTTTTGTTGGGAAATGTGTCTATATTCTACTAAACATGTAATTGTTTTCTATTTTCATAATCAGAAAATTTTTGTTCATAAGGTAGCTCAAATGCAATTATGATTCACTGATTTTATCTGAGATTTTTTATGTTATCTTGAGTTATGGAATGCTTGTATGTTCTTAAGTCTTATGTATCCTTTTTGCCATGAAAATTGAACTTCCTTAGAAGTAGACATACATGAAGGTTTTGTTGGGAAATGTGTCCATATTATAGTGAACATGTAATTGTTTTCTATTTATTTGAACGATGAATAAATAAATAAAGTTAATTTCACATTTCACTATTGTGTCTTTTTTATTTTCTGTCTTTTATATTTTGCATGCATAGCGAAATTATGACAAGCAAATATTAGCTCATTGATTGTCTAAAGTTCAAACTAAAGATAAGTGGCATTGTAAAGAACATTTACATTGTGAGAAAGATAACTTACTTTAGTAGATAATCTAAATGAGCCCGTAATCCCATAAAAGAATCAATGTGAGTATTTGATTCAAATATTGGTAAGGATTATTATGTCGTCTACAATTCCAATTGGGGAGACGGCTTGTAACACCCCTAACCTGTATCCGTCGCCAGATTGGGGTTACAGAGTATTACTTGAACATAAGTACAATTCCAAACATCCTCATGTTAACACAGTTCATACTCTATATATATATATATATATATATATATATATCATTAAAGTAACTAATTAAACTATTCAATGCTTAAAACAAAATTTACACATAATGTACTATTTTAAACTAAAACAAAAATCATATTAATCTTTTACTTATTCGATTGTGCAATTACCTATACAAACTTATTGATTTGGTTAATTAACAAGCCACATAATTAAGCATATTTTTATTTTATAACCAAAACATATGTGCAAAGAATATTATATATATATATATATATATCTAGAAGTCATGCACTTATATATATATATATATATATCATTATACGCCATAAACAAAAGCATACCAAAATTATACATTAATAGAACCCACAAATCATATACACATAATCACTCAATTTGATCAACTTATATTCGCATTTGTACATTATAACATGTACAATCAATTTTTATAATTGTAATTAAAGTACTAACATATACATTATACAACTTTCATAAACATTAAATCACTTTAAGTATACATACATTTACCATGCAAACCATACCAACAAAATCAATTCATATTCGAACATCCACGTATCTCTTTAACATTTTAAACCATCAATAATCAAACCAAATTTCATTCATTCAAACATAACATAACCTATTAATCCATATCATTTCGAATACAAGCACATAACATAACTTATAATCAACCATGGTATTCGACATAATAATCAAAATAAACTTAAACTAATATTCAACCAACATCGAACTCAAGCATAGCAATTAAGCCATTTTCTCATGGCCTTTATGTACAATGCTTTCAAAACAACAAAATCTCCCAAACTATTATCCTATACATGCCATAATGTTAACTTAGGATTACTAAGAAGGGTACCAAAACGTTGCGAGGCAGGTGTGATGACTCGAGGATGGTTCCGAGCATGAAGCGGATCAAAAGAAATCTAAACAAGAGACAAGTAAGCACACCAAATGAGTTTTCAACTCGATGAAGTCGTAAGCCATATAATGCAAACAATTAACTGAATATGTCGATCTAGAAACTAGAAAGGTCCATAGATTACAGAAATTATCAATTCAACTACTAGTCAAGTCTTACCATTAACTCAAAGTATCATATAACCGAATACCTTAATTCCTTCCTATAATATTTAACAACGATGAAATAGATGCATCCAAGTACCTATGATTCAATTTTCATGTCTCCAATCTCTTATTTTTATCAACAACTAATTTCGCTCATGTAATGCTCAAACAAGGAAATTCGCACCCATAGTGCCATGTTAACCCGCACACATAGTGCCTTAGTAATTCACATACGTATTCACATTTAAATCCACACACATAGTGCTATACAAGTCCGCACACATAGTGCCATACAATTTCCCACACATAGTGCTATTCAAATTCGCATACATAGTGCCGAAGTCAATTCGTTTTTAACAAAGTGATTTATTTAATTAACTAAGTATAATCGGTCACATGCCTTTCAATCAAAAGAATACGTAAACGAGAGAAATTCTTTCACAATATGCATACCAATTATGTATATAATAACCAAGCTTAATGGATTTTAGACTTACTTTGTGTTGGATGAAACAGTTCCAATCTTCTACTCGATGTTCTTTGCTTTGCCCTTGCTTGAGTCCCCTCCTTTGGGTTCTTGAGCTAAAATAAATAAATTAACTAATTTAATTACATGGCTAGTTAGTTATATCCCATAACATTAATGATTTCATATCACAAGAATCACACGGCTAAAACTTGATTTTTTATTTATTTTTTTTTTCACCTTAGGCTTTTAAGCCATTCAGCTATTGATCACCTAAGACCACATTACTCTCCATAATCCAATCAATATTTCAATAAAACACCTATATATATATGTATATACAGTAACCACCCCTTGCTAATTACTCACATATATAAATATATCATATTCAACTATATCAATCCATGTATCTATCACATTCGGTTATAAGACATTCACCTAAATATCACATTCAACTATGATAATAGCCTTTCTATACATATATATACTTTCAATAAATTCATAAACCTCATTAATGATAAATTCAATTTGACTTAATTGCTTAAAAACTTACCTTGGGTATTAACTTTTGATAAAAACGATTACTCAACTAGCTTCAACTTCCCCCGATCCAAATCAACTCTCTTTTGATCTTGAGCTAGTTAAAAGAAATTTAAACTTATTTAATTAATTAACTAACTCAATAGACTAAAGAAATACTTAATTGGTTAATTTATGCAATTGCCCCTCTCATTTTATTCTTTAAACAAATCGGTCCAAAACATTTAAAACATCAATTATTATTATTATTATTATTATTTTCCAAGACACACTTAGGCCGAATGCTCTTCTAGTTCACAAGAGTCCTCCCAAATTTTTTTTTTTTGAAATTTAGTTACACAATTAATTAATTTACAATTAATCCTTAAATGCTAAAAATCATATAAAATTTCAACCCAAAATATATTCATCTAACACTTATAATTAAATTTGTACTATCAAACTCAAGGATTTCATAAATTCTATCAATGGCCGATTGCAAAATCTATAACCATTTCAAAAATTATCACTTGGGCTAGATAAACTACTTAACATCAATTCAAAATATGCAAAATTATAAGAAAACCAACTCCAACATACCTTAGATTAGGCTTACATATAACCGAAAGTTTGAAGCTCTTTCTTTCATCTTTTTTTTTGGTAATATCTTGGATGAAGACATGCAAACCTTTTCTTATTTCTTTATAATATTAATAACTTTACTAAATAAATTATTTTACACATATTTTCTTATTAATTCATTTTTATTTGGATTATTTAATCATTTGCTAACATAAAAGTTTATTTAATTAGACTTAGTGGAGGAACATCATTACTTGGCCGCCACTTCATGCATTATGGGCATTTTGACATGCAAACCCAAGCTTTCACACTTTGTAGTTATTTGATCCTTATAATTTTCCTATCATATTTTCCAAGTTTCTCAACTAAGTCCTTTCAAGAAAATTCACATTCTTAAGACTAAATTAAAACATTAAATTTTTCACACATACACTATCATACATAAAATATATGCAATTAAATTTAAAATAAATTTTTATGACTCGGTTTTGTGGTCCCGAAACCACATTCCGACTAGGGTCAAGTTAAGGCTATCACAACCCTTCCCCACTTAAAAATTTTCGTCCTTGAAAATCTTACCAGCAAATAAATTCGGATAACGTTCTTTCATAGAGTCTTTAAGCTCCCAAGTAGCCTCTTCTACTCCATGTTTGATCCATAATACTTTTACTAAAGAAATCTTCTTATTCCGTAATTCTTTCACTTCTTGAGCTAAGATACGGAACGGTTCTTCTTCATAGCTCAAATCAGATTGAATCTCAATTTCAGATGGATTAATTATGTGTGATGGATCGGATCTATAACGTTGAAGCATCGAGACATGAAAAACGTTGTGAATCTTTTCAAGTTCAGGGGGTAAAATCAATCTGTATGCAACTGGCCCAATTCATTCGGATATTTCATACGGCCCGATGAACCTCGGACTCAATTTGCCTTTACGACCAAATCTGAGCACCTTTTTCCAAGGTGAAAATTTTAGAAACACTTTGTCTCTGACCTGATATTCAATGTCTTTTCGTTTTAAATCCGTATGTGATTTCTGACGATCTGAAGCAATTTTCAGACTTTCACTGATTACCTTCACTTTCTGCTCAGCATCTTTAATTAGATCAACTCCGAAGATTTTACTTTCATTAAGCTCGGTCCAAAACAACGGTGTATGGCATTTATGACCGTACAAAGCCTCGTAAGGTGCCATCTTAATGCTTGATTGAAAACTATTGTTGTAAGCGAATTCAATCAAAGGCAAATATCGTTCCCATGTACCACCAAACTCAAGGACGCAACATCTCAACAAATCCTCGAGTATCTGAATTATCCGCTCAGATTGACCATCAGTCTGGGGATGAAAAGCGGTGCTAAAATGCAACTTGGTACCCAAAGATTCTTGCAATTTCTTCCAAAATCGTGATGTGAATCTCGGATCTCTATCCGACACAATAGAAATAGGTACTCCGTGTAACCTTACAATATGAGAAACATACAATTCAGCTAGCTTGTCCAGTGAATAATCCGTATGTAAGGGAATAAAATGAGCCGACTTTGTCAGTCTATCAACAACAACCCAGATCGCATCTTTCCTGCTTGACGACAATGGCAACCCAGATACAAAATCCATCGTAACTCGATCCCATTTCCATTCGGGTATCATGATCGGCTGAAGTAACCTTGAAGGCACTTGATGTTACGCTTTCACTTGTTGACATATCAAACACTTCGAAACAAAGTCAGAAATGTCTCGTTTCATACCAGGCCACCAAAACTGACATTTCAGATCGTTGTACATTTTTGTACTACCCGGGTGGATTGACATTCGGCTACTATGAGCCTCGCTCAAAATCATCGAAATAAGTCCTGAATTTCTTGGAACACACAATCGACTTCTGAACCTCAAACAATCTTTGTCGTCTATTTAAAACTCTGATTCCACATTGGAAGTACATTCAGCTATTTAGCAACCAATTCATCGTCGACTTTCTGCGATTCACGTATTTGATGAATCTATAACGGTTTGGCTTTCAATTCTGCTACTAACATATTATCAGATGAAACGGACAGATGTACATTCATTGCTCGTAAGGTAAACAGTGACTTGCGACTTAAAGCATCGGCAACCACGTTAGCCTTTCCCGAGTGATAGTCAATGACAAACTCATAATCTTTCAACAACTCAAGCCAACGTTTTTGTCGCAGGTTCAAATCTTTTTGAGTCATCCAATATTTGAGGCTTTTGTGATCCGAATATACATGACACCTTTCTCCAAACAAGTAGTGTCGCCATATTTTCAAGGCGAATATGATGGCAGCTAATTCGAGATCATGGGTCAGATAGTTTTTTTCATGCGGCTTTAATTGCCTCGACGTGTAAGCTACAACTCGACCTTCTTGCATCAATACACAACCCAGCCCAAGTAAAGACTCATCACTGTAAATGACAAACTCTTTACCGGATTCAGGCTGCACTAGTACTGGAGCTTTAGTCAAATAAGTTTTCAATTGATCGAAACTTTTCTGACATTTTCCTGACCATTCAAACTTAACATCTTTCTGAAATAGTTTCGTCATTGGTGAGGCTATCATCGAGAAACCCTTTACAAACCGTCTGTAATAACCAGCAAGTCCTAAAAAGCTCCGAACTTCAGTAACATTTCTCGGAGGTTTCCAATCGAGTATGGCTGAAATTTTGCTTGGATCAACTCGAATACCCGATGCGAATACCACATGTCCCAAAAAGCTAACTTTCCTCAACCAGAACTCACATTTACTGAACTTAGCATATAACTGCTTATCTCGTAAAATTTGCAACACTAATCTCAGGTGCTCGGCATGTTCGATTTCATCATGCGAATAGACCAAAATGTCATCAATAAACACAACTACAAACCGATCCAAATATTGTCTGAAGATCCAATTCATCAAGTCCATAAATACCGTGGGGGCATTAGTGAGCCCAAACGGCATCACTAAGAACTCGTAGTGACCGTATCTCGTTCTGAAAGCAGTTTTAGGTATATCTGAGTCTCGGACTCACAACTGATAATAACCCGATCTCAAATCTATCTTTGAAAACACTGAGGCTCCCTTCAGCTGATCAAACAAATCATCAATATGCGGTAACGGATATTTGTTCTTTATTGTCACTTTATTCAATTGACGATAGTCGATGCACATTCTCATGGTTTCGTCTTTCTTTTTCACAAAAAATACTGGTGCACCCTAAGGTGAGAAACTCAGTCGAGCGAAACCTCTATCCGTCAACTCTTGCAACTAGGTTTTCAATTCTTTCAATTCTGTTGGTGCCATACGGTATGGAGCTATCGAAATTGGTGTAGTCCCGGGTACAAGTTCGATGCCAAATTCTACCTCTCGAACGGGTGGTAATCCTGGTAATTCCTCAGGAAAAACATCTGCATACTCACAAACCACTGGCACTGATTCAAGTTTCTTTTCTGACTCTTTGCTATCCAGTACATACGCAAGGTGTGCTTCACACCCCTTTTTCACATATTTATGAGCTAACATCTAGGATACTATTGCTAGCAATCCGTTCAGGTCAGTAGATTCAACTCGGATTATCTCATTATTTGCACATCTCAAATCAATGGTCTTTTTTTTTTGCAATTTACAACTGCATCATGTACAGTCAACCAATCTTTACCAAGAATAACATCAAATTCATCAAACGGTAAAAGCATCAAATCAGCTAGGAAACAGGAACCTCAGATTATTAGGGGGCATTTCTTACACACCTTGTCGACAAGCACATATCGACCCAAGGGATTCGACACTCGAATTACGAACTCATTAGACTCAACAGGTAAAGTCTTACTGGATGCTAAAGTCTCACATACATATGAATGAGGAGAACCAGGGTCAATCAATGCAATCACATTAGTATCAAAGAGAGTGAAAGTATCAGTGATAACATCAGGGGAGGATGCCTCCTCTCGTGCGCGGATGGCATAAGCTCTGGCAGGAGCACGAGTCTCAAATCGAACAGCTGTCTCAGAAGTCCCTCTCTGACTACCACCCCTGCTTCCTGTATTTCTCGGTGTTCTACCTCTAGTTGCTGTACCACTCGATCTTGCACCTTGCATCTTATTTTTCTCGTCAGGTTCCATGCAATCCCGAATGAAATGGTCTCGTGAACCACATCTATAACAGGCTCTGTTAATCGACTTACCCCAACATTCACCTACATGTCGCCTTCCACACTGTGGACATTTGGATTTTTCTTGCCGATTGTTGCCAATGCTAGCAACTGAAGTAGCTCGAGAGTCCGTTGATGGTCGCTCCTTAATAGAAATTCCTGCAGTCGTCTTTGATCTGTTATTATCGTCTCTGAACTTCTTTGTAGCCGAGAAAGAAGTTTTACCCATCGATCTTTTACGAAAATCTCTAGCTTCAGTTTCAGCTTTCTTTTTCTCCTTTCCAAGCTCTTCAGCCTTGTAAGCTCGTTCAACCAGTGTTACGAATTCTTTTAGTTCTAAAATACCCACCAGTAGCTTTAAATCTTTATTCAATCCCTCCTTAAATCTTTTACACATGGAAACTTCATCAGCTACATACTCCCGAGCATATCGACTGAGCCTTACAAACTCACGCTCATATTCGGATACTGTCAAACGGCCTTGTTTAAGCTCTAAAAATTCTTTGCGCTTTTGATCAATAAATCGTTGACTAATATACTTTTTACGAAACTCCATCTGGAAGAAGTCCCAAGTAACTCGTTCCTTTGGAACAATCGAAATTAGGGTTCTCCACCAATAGTAGGCCGAATCTCGTAATAAGGATATGGCACACTTTAGACACTCATCGGGTGTGCAAGATAGCTTATAAAAAAACACGGATGGTATTATCAAGCCAAAACTCAGCCCTTTCTGCGTCATCAGAAACGGTGGCTCAAAATTCCTTGGCCCTGCGTTTCCTAATCAGATCAACAGAAGGTTTACTCAGCCTCAAAGGATCGGTAGTTGCTGGTATTGTAGGAACCAGAGGGGAATCATTTAGATTTGGGAATTATTGAGCAGCCGGGTTTGTTCGGGCATACTGTGTAACCCACTCGTTCATCATGGTAAAGAAGGCTTGTTTAGCCCCATCATCTTGATTACTCACAGATGGTTGAGGTTCGACAAGCGCTGTTCCTTGCGCAGGAGTAGGCGCTACACTCTCAACATCATCCGCTAATGCTCTTACTGTATTGGATTCCATTTACTAATCAAAACAACAATTCCAACTGTCAGAAGTCATCACACTATCAAATACTAGCATTATGGCATGTATTGCTAGACTCACACGTGCTACGATAGTCCTAGGATTGACTAAACCATAGCTCTGATACCAATAAAATGTAACACGCCTAACCTGTATCCGTCGCCAGATTGGGGTTACAGAGTATTACTTGAACATAAGTACAATTCCGAACATCCTCATGTTGACACAGTTCATACTCATATATATATATATATATATCATTAAAGTAACTAATTAAACTATTCAATGCTTAAAACAAAATTTACACATAATGTACTATTTTAAACTAAAACAAAAATCACATTAATCTTTTACTTATTCGACTGTGCAATTACCTATACAAACTTACTGATTTCGGTTAATTAACAAGCCACATAATTAAGCATATTTTTATTTTATAACCAAAACATATGTGCAAAGAATATTATATACATATATATATATATATAGATAGATAGATATCTAGAAGTCATGCACTTATATATATATATATATCATTGCCACGCCATGAACAAAAGCATACCAAAATTATACATTAATAGAACCCACAAATCATATACACATAGTCACTCAATTTGATTAACTTATATTCGCATTTGTACATTATAACATGTACAATCAATTTTATAATTGTAATTAAAGTACTAACATATACATTATACAACTTTCATAAACATTAAATCACTTTAAGTATACATATATTTACCATGCAAACCATACCAACAAAATCAATTCATATTCGAACATCCACGTATCTCGTTAACATTTTTAAACCATCAATAATCAAACCAAATTTCATTCATTCAAACATAACATAACCTATTAATCCATATCATTTCTGAATACAAGCACATAACATAACTTATAATCAACCGTGGTATTCGACATAATAATCAAAATAAACTTAAACTAATATTCAACCAACATCGAACTCAAGCATAGCAATTAAGCCATTTTCTAATGGCCTTTATGTACAATGCTTTCAAAACAACAAAATCTCCCAAACTATTATCCTATACATGCCATAATGTTAACTTAGGATTACTAAGAAGGGGTACCAAAACGTTGCAGACAGGTGTGATGACTCCGAGGATGGTTCCGAGCATGAAGCGGATCAAAAGAAATCTAAACAAGAGACAAGTAAGCACACCAAATGAGTTTTCAACTCAGTAAGTAGTAAGCCATATAATGCAAACAATTAACTGAATATGTCGATCTAGAAACTAGAAAGGTCCATAGATTACAGAAATTATCAATTCAACTACTAGTCAAGTCTTACCATTAACTCAAAGTATCATATAACCGAATACCTTAATTCCTTCCTATAATATTTAACAATGATGAAATAGATGCATCCAAGTACCTCTGATTCAATTTTCATGTCTCCAATCTCTTATTTTTATCAACAACTAATTTCGCTCATGTAATGCTCAAACAAGGAAATTCGCACCCATAGTGCCATGTTAACCCGCACACATAGTGCCTTAGTAATTCACATACGTATTCACATTTAAATCCACACACATAGTGCTATACAAGTCCGCACACATAGTGCTATACAAGTCCGCACACATATTGCCATACAATTTCGCACACATAGTGCTATTCAAATTCGCACACATAGTGCCGAAGTCAATTCGTCTTTAACAAAGTGATTTATTTAATTAACTAAGTATAATCGGTCACATGCCTTTCAATCAAAAGAATACGTAAACGAGAGAAATTCTTTCACGATATGCATACCAATTATGTATATAATAACCAAGCTTAATGGATTTTAGACTTACTTTGTGTTGGATGAAACAGTTCCAATCTTCTACTCGATGTTCTTTGCTTTGCCCTTGCTTGAGTCCCCTCCTTTGGGTTCTTGAGCTAAAATAAATAAATTAACTAATTTAATTACATGGCTAGTTAGTTATATCCCATAACATTAATGATTTCATATCACAAGAATCACAAGGCTAAAACTTGATTTTTTATTTTTTTTATTTTTTTTTCACCTTAGGCTTTTAAGCCATTCGGCTATTGATCACCTAAGACCACATTACTCTCCATAATCCAATCAATATTTCAATAAAACACCTATATATATATATATGTATATACGGTAACCACCCCTTGCTAATTACTCACATATATAAATATATCATATTCAACTATATCAATCCATGTATCTATCACATTCGGTTATAAGACATTCACCTAAATATCACATTCAACTATGATAATAGCCTTTATATACATATATATACTTTCAATAAATTCATAAACCTCATTAATGATAAATTCAATTTGACTTAATTGCTTAAAAACTTACCTTGGGTATTAACTTTTGATAAAAACGATTACTCAACTAGCTTCGACTTCCCCCGATCCAAATCAACTCTCTTTTGATCTTGAGCTAGTTAAAAGAAATTTAAACTTATTTAATTAATTAACTAACTCAATAGACTAAAGAAATACTTAATTGGTTAATTTATGCAATTGCCCCTCTCATTTTATGCTTTAAACAAATCGGTCCAAAACATTTAAAACATCAATTATTATTATTATTATTATTATTATTATTATTATTATTATTATTATTATTATTATTATTTTCCAAGACACACTTAGGCCAAATGCTCTTCTAGCTCACAAGAGTCCTCCCAAATTTTTTTTTTTGAAATTTAGTTACACAATTAATTAATTTACAATTAATCCTTAAATGCTAAAAATCATATAAAATTTCAACCCAAAATATATTCATCTAACACTTATAATTAAATTTGTACTATCAAACTCAAGGATTTCATAAATTCTATCAATGGCCGATTGCAAAATCTATAACCATTTCAAAATTATCACTTGGGCTAGATAAACTACTTAACATCAATTCAAAATATGCAAAAATTATAAGAAAACCAACTCCAACATACCTTAGATTAGGCTTACATATAACCGAAAGTTTGAAGCTCTTTCTTTCATCTTTTTTTTTTCGGTAATATCTTGGATGAAGACATGCAAACCTTTTTCTTATTTCTTTATAATATTAATAACTTTACTAAATAAATTATTTTACACATATTTTCTTATTAATTCATTTTTATTTGGATTATTTAATCATTTGCTAACATAAAAGTTTATTTAATTAGACTTAGTGGAGGAACATCATTACTTGGCCAGCCACTTCATGCATTATGGGCATTTTGACATGCAAACCCAAGCTTTCACACTTTGTAGTTTTTTGATCCTTATAATTTTCCTATCATATTTTCCAAGTTTCTCAACTAAGTCCTTTCAAGAAAATTCACATTCTTAAGACTAAATTAAAACATTAAATTTTTCACACATACACTATCATACATAAAATATATGCAATTAAATTTAAAATAAATTTTTATGACTCGGTTTTGTGGTCCCGAAACCACATTCCGACTAGGGTCAAGTTAAGGCTGTCACACGGCTGGTCTTGGTTATCGAAGTAGTTGACTCCACGAGTAGAGATATGAGCTTGAGGATGTGAGCTTGAAGATAGAGCAGAAGACTACTCGATCGAAGCACTCATCCTAAATGAATTGTAAAGGTACGATTTTGATTAAGTGTTTATTACTTCAGATATCACAACCAAGATCTTATTTTAGAAAAAAATTTAAAACTCTGATTTTTCCCTAAATTTATTTTTCGTTGTGTTTTCCAAACTTGTTTTTCCAACAGGTTTAAGTTTTTAGAATTGACTTAGTAACTTTCTTGAGGTGAAATCCTAGAAGGCATGAGAGTCTAAACATGATTTAGGCACATTTTCTTTGGATCGTTTGAGCCTTTCAAGCCTACCATATGAATTTGACCTTTGAAACCTTAATTTGAGTCTTTAAGTCCATTTTATTGTCATTTACCAACATCATAAGTCATGCTACCATTTTTTTTAAAAAAATTATCTTATTTTTGCACCCATCTTAACTATACTTGTCTTAGTGAGCAAAGATCGAGGAAAAATTCAAAAAAAGATGTACATATTCTTTCGTTTGATTAGCTAAAAAGAAAACTCTATTCAAATGTCAAGCAAAAATAGCAAAATAAATAATCAAAGTGTTGAGAAATATTGTTGGGCATAGGCTTCAAAATTAAGTTTTGGGGGGGGAGGGGGTAAAACCCATTAGTAGGAAGGATGTACCTCAATTTGATCCAAGGCTAAGTTAGATTTAAGATTATTGAACCTAAAATCCACTTCTTTTTATCCCTACCTTAAGCCTAGCCCCATTACAACCTTATAAAAGACCTATTGATTTTGGTAATTATGCCGATTACATTAGTGGAGAGGAATTACTAAGTTCAACATATGAGGACCATTAATTAAACCTTTTGTTTGATTGATAAGGAAACTTTGATTGAATGGTGAATATTATGTATGATCTTGAAAAGCATGCACTCTAAAACTTATGCTAGCATTTTTCTGCACTTAAAATAAAATTTTGAAATAATGTTTGCATATGAGATACTTATCGTAAAAAAGAGTTTGTAAGCATGATTGTGTTGAAGTATGTGTATGTGCAAAAGTTGATTATGCTTAATGATTTCATTTAAACTTATTGTGAGATTGTTTTATCGAAATTTTTGCTTTGCATTACTCGGGACGAGAAATGCATTAAGTTTGGGGGTGTGTAAACTCTAATTTATATAGGTTTTTTTAGTAGTTTATAAAATATTTTTACTTAAAATTAATATTAATCTCTAGTATTTTATTATTAATTGAGTGAATTTTGTTCATATTTCAATAATGGACATGATTTATGGAAGAATGTAATTTTATGTTAATGTGTATTAAATTATTGCATAATTTAATTGTTTTGTTACATATTAATTTTTGACTTTATTTAATACAGTTGAACCAAGGAAATCATGCATGGTTTATTTACAAAATAAAGTTACATGGATATGCCCAAGTTCACTCAACATGGATGGCAAACACATGCAAATGTGTCATGAATAAGTTACTTTTGATTCAATTGAACATAGATTAATTGATGGACAAGTCTAGTAAACAGTTGGGTTACCAAACTGTCCAACAAGAGAAGAACAAGCCCAATTCAGCATGACACTTGTAAGTAGCCCAGAAACCAGTTTTCAGGAATTTTATTAGAGGTCCCTACAATTGCAAATGAATCAAAACTCAATCCACAAGATTTGGCTTTGAAACAGTTCAACCCTTGCTTGAATCAAGCAACCAACATCCATTACTTTCCATAACATGTAGCCGGCCAAGAAATTGAGTAAGTGGGGAGATTTTTCAAACTATTTTTAGTAAACTCATCCACCAACCTTCACTATAAATACTCACCTACATTCCCCATTTCAAAGCATCCCTACATCCCTTATTCATTTCCCTTATCCCCTCTCTTCATCTCCACGCATAGCATCCCATATTCCTTTTCCTTTTTAGCCAGCAAAACCTTGGGAAGATTATCTCTTGGTCGGCCACCTTGAGAAGCCATTAGCAAAGGAACAACATGAGGATTGGAGGAAACTTCTTCATCGTAGTTCACGAGACTACTGATTTGAACAGAGTTATTTTTCCTTTACTTTGTTACTTTAATTAAATCATTTTTAAATCATTTTTGCGACGTGCTTTGTTATCTTGTCATTAAGAATGGTAGCTTAAATTTGTTTAGCAAAGATGATTGCATCAATTCAATGAAGTTTGTTTAAATCATGTTTATAGTGTTTGTGCCTCTATCGTTCATGTTTTCAATTAAACTCAAGCATGTATTTCATTCATACATAATTGGATGCATTAGAATTGGTTGAGCGATCCGAACTAGACGACAACTAATAGATACAATAACTGAAAAGTGCATGCTTAATTTATATTCGACCTAGAATAAATTAAAGGTTCGTAATAACTTGACTGAGCTCTATTACCTTGCATGACTTTTAAGTTTATGTGATTAAATTGTTTCAAACTGGCCCAGTCCTTGTTACTTCACATGAATTCTAAGAAAGCCTTAGTGTAATATGATCAGTAAAATGCATGTTTTACTAAGTAAAAGATTCTGAAATGACTTAATTTGGTTTTAAGCCCATGAAAGATCGAGTTGTCATGGAATATTTTTCGAACACTATTAAAAATGAGAAAAATAAATCAGAATTGAATGATGTAATCTTGCCTAATCATATTATTGATTGTTGAAGTTTGTGTTTTTACTGCTAAACTTATTTCATACCTTGCATTTAGATTAATTTGCATTAGGGATCATCTTCCATTTATTAATTTATTTTTACATCAATTACTCAAAAATTATTGTGTTTTTCTCACCAAATTGTTAAATTTAATTTTACAATTAATTGATTAACATACACAGTCCCTGTGGAGATAATAACTCTTTTACTTACTTATTGCTTGATAACGACTGTATACAATTGCACAAATCACTCGTTACAAATACATAATTGATTAATTACAATTAATTCAACTTAACACAAAGAAGATTTGATAGAATAAAACTTAATACAAAAATATAATGAATTATAAATATATTCCAACATATACTAAAATAAACCTAAAAATATATTCACATGGTCAACTTAAATTCAAAATAATTTTAAAAATATTTGCATATAATTAGGCTTTTTATTTATATTTTTGGGTTCTAAGCGAAATAATAAATTAATTTTTTAAAAACTATAAAATATAAAATATAATAAAATAAAAGTTAAAAAATTTTGAGCCTTAAAAGATAAAACATTTAAAAGTTCTAAACATTTAATTAATTTATTTTAATTTAAATTTCTTTTTACACATTTAAAACTGAAAAAAAATTTAAACTTCTTCCAACCTTGGGCCGCCCTGAATGACTACACTGTCCAACTGAACCAAAATAGACCTGCGTATAATAATTATGCATTATAATACACCAATATCAATATTCTAAATTCTTAAACTGACGCATATAATGAGTCATTATTTATCAATATGTTTTTGGTCAATATTATTTATCAATAATTATTGACTTGAATTGGTTTAGATTGCTATAGAAATTTTATCGTCTTGGGTGTTCTTTCTTTCCTCTTTGCCCTCTCAAAATAAATAATTGATTAAAATATGTGATAAATTTTTATCTTATTTAAAAATTAAAATTTAGTCATTATTACTTTTAGGAATTTTTTTCAGATTTCAAAATTTATATATAATTATTAATAATGTTAAAATTATTTTATTAAATTTAAGTTCATTATAACATCATTTTTTTAGTTATATGATCACTAAGTGAGTATTTTTTTATTTCAAAATACTACACTAATAAATTAATAAAATAACTTAATTTTATTAATAGTTAAATTTAAATTTTAAAATCTAAAAATAAAAATATAGAATTAAGTTTCAATTTTTAAATAATAGATGAAATATTTTAACCTAAATAAATTAATTGAAACAACTAGCTGTATACATTTGAACAACCGGTTGAGGTGGAATATATATTTATATATAAAATACCGTCGTATTTAATTAATTATAAACTAATTGTATATTCAGTGAGAAAATAATCTGAACCTATATAATATAAAATATAAAATTGATTCAAGATTTTATAAATAAGAAGAAATATAATAATATTATTAACTTTAACAACCCATCTATTAAAATATCATTCCGTGATCAATTAATAAAATTCATAAAACAGTGATTCAACTATATGTATAGGGTCAAAAGATTTAATATTTAATATTTATTCGTTTATGAATATTGATTTACCGTATTTATTAGCGAATTTTAATAGTTACATTAAAAGAAAAAATTAACAGTTTAATAATGTAAAAAAATTATCAAAGATTTAAATAACTTTTTAATAATTAAATAATATTTTATAATTTTTAAATTGAGTTACTAAACGTAAATTTACTAAAAGGGATCTATATATATGTTTTCATATCTGCAATTAGTGATTAACTGATTAGCTTTCTTTAGTCAGTAGAATCAAGAAAATCATGGCAGGTGCTGCTGAAGATATGAAGGTGTTGGGGACAAAGCAGAGCATGTTTACGCAAAGAGTTGTATGGGCACTGAAGTTGAAGGGCGTTGAATATGAGTTCATTGAAGAAGACCTTGTTCATAAGAGTTCATTGCTTCTGGCACTGAACCCAGTTCACAAAAAAGTTCCTGTACTCGTTCATGACGGAAAGCCCATTGCCGAATCCAAAATCATCCTCGAATACATTGATGAAACATGGAAAGAAAGGCCTTTATTGCCGGAAGATCCTCGGGAGAGAGCAAATGCTCGTTTCTGGGCTGCTTTTATTGATGACAAGGTGATGATATATATTGATTTCAATTTATGAACAAATTTAAGAAAAAAAAATCTCTTTTTTAACAATTAATTAAAATTTCATTATGAGAAACTTGTGGGTGTAGTTGATGGAAGCATCGAAGAAAGCATTTGTTTCGACCGGAGATGATAGAGCGAAGGCGATGGAGTCGACGATGGAGGGCTTAAAATTACTGGAACAAGAGCTTCAAGGAAAAAAATATTTCAGTGGAGACGACGGAATTGGATATCTTGATATCGTAGCGGGATGGGTTGCATATTGGTTTCAGTTTATTGAAGAAATTGGAGGTTTCAAAGTAATGGAGTCAACCAAATTTCCTTGTTTGGATGCATGGATCAAAAACTTTCTGCAAGTTCCGAGCGTCGAGCAAAGCCTTCCCTCACCCGATGAATTGCGCAATGTCTTCGGCGCAATTCGAATGGCTATGCAAATGAAATAATATAATTTTAAGTGTTCTTTTTTTTTTTAATGTTATTTGCATTTTTATCTTTTGTAGCGATAATTGGTGTTTGCGTGTTAGGCTACCGTATTTTTCTGTTTAATAATGAAAATGTTTTATATTGTGTTTTAAAGTTCCATTTTGTGTTGAATGTATTGCTTTTGTGCCGTGATAGAAGATTTGTATTAATTTCATTTTCAGTTCACATTTAATTTTAAGTTCCAACGTTGGATAACCTAATTCAAAAAAAAAAAAAAGCACAATCCCCTTCTCTCCCATTTGATAAAAAATTTATTTTATATTCGCGTTATTATGTTATGGCGTTGATACTATCTTATGGTTCCTTGAACATGAGCATCTTCTAATTACCTAAGGTTTTTTCTTTTTCAATAAAGGGATTTTAATGCAAACAATTCAAAGAGAATCGAAAATGGAGTGGGGAAACACGTGTTATTGGGAGGAAGAAGAAGCTTAGGGTGTAGTCAGCCGCGAAGTTAATCAACCTTTAAAATGGATATTTTCTCATCTAGATTTTTTTTATAATTTAGAAAATTTTAAATTATTAATAATAAAATTACAGTTAATTCTTTAAAATTGCTAAAATTTTAATTTAATTCTTTAAAATTATAAAATATAAACTATCAAAATAATAAAATTATATTTTTATCCTATAAAAAGATACAATTGAATTTCCTTAAAAAAAAAAAAACAATTCTTCAATGTGGTGATCTCTAAAGCTCATAGCATAGGTCCTACAACTGTTTTTTTTTTTTAAATCAGACATTTCTAAAAGGATAAATCACAAAAAAAAAAAAGAAAGAAAGAAAGAAAAAGAAAAAAATGTGACACGGGTTCAAAACCAGCAAAGTGATAGGGAGGTCCCAAAAAAAAAAAAAAAACCTAGCGCATCAATATCGAAAGCATGTCTTCCTTTTGAACTTTTCATTCATTTTGAATTTCTATACCACTAGGGCAGGAAAAAAAAAACAAAGGAAATTTAGAGCATGATTGTGAATTAACTTCGATACCTAAAAGGGCCAAGTTTTAGTGTTCCAACTTTTTTATCTTAATTTAAGCACATATTATTACTCTCTTTTTTTAATTCAATAAGATTTGGCATATGTCGAATAGGAAATATGAATCTAGTTAACCATCTAAAAATAATAATTGAAACTTTAATACAATCTTAAAAGAGGAGCTCTATATAATTGTTTGTACCACTAACAAAAGAAAATGAATTAGAAAGATTATGTAATAAGTTTTATATTTTTTAAAATTTAGAATTTAAGTCATGTGTTTTTATTTTTAAGAATTTAGTATCCTTATTTTTCATATTTTTAAAGGGTAATATACAAAAATAGTTAATTTTGTTTGCCTCGGGTTACATTTTAGTCACTTATGTTTGAAATATTACGTTTTAATCACTTATATTATTATTTTATTACGAAGTGATCACTCTACCATTAAGTTCCGTTATCTCTCTAACGGCAATTCTACGTGGCAGTCTAACTAGATTTTAAGTGCCAACTTGGATTTCTAAATGAGATGAAAATAGATTTTTAATTAAAAAATTTAATTAATTAAAATTTTTACCTAACCCTTAACTAAAAAAACTGTTCATATCCTCTTTTTAATTTTTCTTCCATCTCTTCTTTTTTTCAATGGGTTTTTTTTTTCTCATTTGACTGGAAAAACTATTATCAAGATCAAAATAGTTGAAATCAAATTGACTGCTTCCTAAAGATGGATTCAATGGAAGGTTCAAGTATGTCTTCTTTGTATTCCTCTATCTCTTTTCTTCAGTGCTGAAAAACAAAAGATTAGATTTTTTTTATTGTTTAATGAAAACCCTAAATTAAAATTCTTGATATTTTCTTCTACTTTTTGAAATCATTTGTAAACATGTATTTTATTTTGCGTCAGTAGACATCCCATAAAATACAACCAGAAACATGTTTCACTCAAGCTAATTTTAAAATTTTCAGAAAACGGCTGTTACTTTCACAGTTCTTGAATAATTGGTTTCTCAATCAATTTTTTTTATCTAAATCAACTTGTATGTTCACAATCTCTTTGTGGGTATTCCAGACTATTCTTTCTTATTGTTGATTTCAACTATTTTTATCTTAATAACAGTTTTTCCAGTCAAATGAAAAAAAAAACCATTGAAAAAAAAAGAGACAGAAGAAAAATTAAAAAGAGGAGATGAACAGTTTTTTTAGTTAAGGTTTAGGTTTGAAAATTTTAATTAATTAAATTTTTTAATTAAAAACTTATTTTCATCCCATTTAAAAATCTAAGGGTGAGTTTGGATGGGCGGTGCGTTTAGCTGCGGTTAGTGTAAAAACAGTGGTAGCGGTGAGATTAAATACTGTAGTGATACTGTAGCATGAGATAAAAAGTAAGCTAAACGCACCGCACCACAGTCAATCGCCCATCCAAACGAAGCCTAAGTTGGCACCTAAAATCTAGTTGGACTGCCACCTATAACTACCGTTAGAGAGATAACGGAACTTAACGGTAGAGTGATCACTTCGTAACAAAATAATAACATAAGTGACTAAAACATAACATTTTAAACATAAGTGGCTAAAATGTAACCTGAGGCGAATAAAAGTGACTATTTTGCAGATTACCTTTTTAAAATTTAAGAATTTAAAAGATTATTATTAATATTTTTTGTTAAATTCAAGTTTATAACAATACTATTTTTTTAATTTCATGATTATTAAGTGGGTAGTTTTCTTATTTCAAAATATCACACCAAGTTAAAAAAAATTAACGATATTAACAATTAAACTTAAATTTAAAATCGATAAATAAAAAAACTAAATTCTTAAAATAATAATATGGAGATTAAAATTCATTTACTGCATATTTTAATCCAATTTGATAATGTAGGAGAATATCTCGTAAACAAAACAATAAGTAATACAAAATGGTTTGGATGATACTAAAATTGAAACACTATAAGAAAATAGACTTTTAGCGGCGCTTTTTTAGCCTTTAGCGGCACTTTTGAAAATGCCGCAGAAAATGCAGTTAAAGGCAACGCCGCTAATTTTGGCAGATTTGAAATATATTTTTTTCACCAATATATAGCCCTTCCTGCATTAAAATCCAACCAAATACAACAAATATAGTATAAAATGCAGCCAAAAACAGTAAATTTAGCATAAAAAATACAACCAAAAACATTAATTCTAAAGCATACTTCAAATTTAACGAAAGATATATGATATAATTAATAAATAAGTATAATTTAAAATATTCTTACAATAATGTTAAACGTGATAAAGTTAAAAACATTCTTAAAATGAGAAAATTAATGCCTAATATGGCGGCTTTTGCAATTGCTGAAACATCTGCATCATCTACTGAAGCTGTAGCTGGAGGTCATCGTACTTTTTGCTCTGCTCTGCTGCCATCACTGCTTTTGCCGCCTCATTCTGCGCTTCGCCTCCCTCTTTCTTTGCCTCCGCTCTAAGTTGTTGCTGGAGTTCTTCACACTTTCATTGAACCTCGGCAATTTGCTCAACCGTGTTCGCTTGCATCTGAGCCATCTGGTCTCTTAACCTCTGAACTTCAGCTTGAGCTTGACTTTCGGAAGGCATGTATTGCTGGGAGCCGGATCCAAAATATTGGGTCGGGGTAACACCAGATCCTTGAAATCGAACCCGACCGTACTTTTCAGGACCCAAAACTTCAGTGATAATTCTGTTATCAATGTTCTCAAGATTAACAGAACTATCAGTCGAAGCAATCGCTTCATATTCCGCCTTCTTCTCCTTTAGTTTCTCCTAAAAAATCAATTAAACAGTTAGAAACGAAATATATAATAAAAAGGAATGCAACAAAACTTAACATTATTTAAAACTAGTAATGATGAATTGAATTAAACAATTATAATTAAACAATTATAATTAAACATTATAAATATTTAGAATAAATCAAATATTATTAAGTAAATATACCATAATTTCTCCAGCTTCGGATGTCATAGGAGATCTATCTTTCTTCCTATGCGTAATCTCAAAAAGCTGAAGGCGTCCAACTTTTTGTCCAGATTTGACTTCCTACAATATAGTAGTAAAAATATTATTTAATAGTAGAAAGTTATTAATATTTGAAAGAATTAATAAATTCATAATACCTCGGCCTCAGCTACAGAAGCAAAACTTCTCGACCCTACCGTGTGCGTGAATTTTTATTTTTGCCTGCTGGTTGCTCCAACTCACTCACGGTCCTACATAATGAAATTATTATTACGTATATAGTAAACACTATATATAAGAGTTTGAAAATACGCAATACCTCTCCTTTCTTTGAATTCCAGAATCTAACCGCATCTTCCCATTGGTACCTCAGCATTCCCGGCGGGACATTTCTCAATTTTTCCTCGAGGCTTATGTCTTTCTTAAAATAATGTTTTTTTAAAGTGCTTTTATTGTCTCTCCATTTTTTACCCAATGCCCTCTTGATATAATCATCGGAGACTTCTAAAGCAAATCTTTCCTAAAAAAACACAAGTTTAGAATGTAAATATAAATGAAACTTAAACCAAAGTATTATAAATTACATTCACAGTTTGTTACCTTAATATTAGCGAGAGCCTGATTTTTGTTGCTATCAGGCATGTGATGCCATGATTCGTAGTTGATGGGCAACATATTGCCATTTCGTGCTAAAATGCCCAAATAGCCTGCTAAAAGTCGAGCTTCAGATCCAACAGGCTGACCATGAGGATTTCTACTTACTTTGACACGCTCGACAGGATCTAAGTCGTATAAATCTCTAAGCAGCGTACGTCCTCGAACTCTGCGCGTCCCACCACTTTCAGCTGAAAAATGACATACTATTATTATATTAAAATTGACAAAAAATTAATAATAAAAGTCAACACATGGAAAATGAACTTAACATTACTTTGAAATTCTTCAGGCTCGTCAAGTGTCTCCGGCACATTCGAAGATCCAACAACTGCATCGCTATTCACTATTTGCTTCTTTGAATTTGGAGTATTCGGACAATACTTAAATCTCGTAATCTTCTTCTCGCATTTTTCCTGCAATACACATAAAATAGTTAAAGTTTTAGTAACAAATTACAACAATAATAGTACATATAAAATAGTTAAATTATATATCACGACCAAGATTAAAATTATAATAGTACATATAATTATTTATCTTATGTAAATTATGTAAGATATGATACGTCATTATGTAAGTTATGTAAGTTATGTAAATTATGTAAGTTATTTATCTTATGTAAATTATGTAAGATATGATATATATTGTGAAGAATTGGTCATTGGATTAAATTTACAAGTTTAGGGTTAATTATTTATTTTGAATTAATTTCATCATATGTGCTCAAGAATGATTATTTAATTAGGTAATTTAAAAATAAAATAAAAGTAGTGAAAATATTTTTCGTGATTAAAATAAAATAAAATAAAATATTTAAAATAAAATTTTAAATACAATTTAATTTAATTAGGTAATTTAAAAATAAAATAAAAGTAGACAAAATATTTTTCTGATTAAAATAAAATAAAATAAAATTTTTAATACAATTTAATTTAATTAGGTAAATTAAAATTAAAATAAAAGTAGACAAAATATTTATTGTGATTAAATTAAAATAAAATAATATCTTCAAAATAAAACTTTAATTACAATTTAATTTAATTAATAAGGTTAATTAGCCTTTTATACATAGTAAGCTTAATAAGGTTCATGTGTATAAGAAAGTTTTGCATAACTATGTAGTTGCAAGCAGTAAAGGATGTGCAAGGCAAGGCTACTATGTCCGTGCATTGGGTGTGTTGGTAGAATTGATGACATATCATCTACATATTTACAATTTGAGAATTGTACTAAATTATCTAAATACAATAATTCAATTTATTATTTAAAGATTAAAAAAATATAGTTGAGCATGAACTAAACTTGAAAATAGTTATTGGGTTCATTTTACATTTCATGTTTAATGTTTGCGATTATCTATTTTAACAATATATACTAAATTTAAATATTAAATGTATATAATAATAAGCGAAATCCATTACACTTGAATATAAAATTATTTAATTTTACAATATTAAAATTTATAAATTTCAATTCAAGCACACCTAACTTTGATAGTATGGTTAAATCCAAGCAGTGGGCATAGACATCAAATCACATCTGCATCGCCATTGAAAAACTTGTTTGAATTAGGGGGTCAAATAATAGAGACAGAAAATTAGTCAATTACAAATTAAAAGGTAGAAATGAATGCAAAATTTTTAATGTTATATTAAAAGACAGTAATTGTTGGGTTTTAAATATTATGGCTTAAAGACATTAATTTTCTACTCGTTCTAGGGGCCATGTCCGGTCATACTGGTTGGGTTTGCCCAAATTTAAAAATAATCAAGTTCACCATCAAATTGAAAAGTGGAAACAGGTTAAAATTACAGGGCAATTGATAGCATTGGATCCTCGAAATTCAATTTAAATGTTAGTGTAACACCCCGTACCCGAGACCGTTGCCGGAGTCGAACACGAGGTGCTAACAGACATAATACATTTATTTTCACAGTCCATTTAAAAATTTCCAGACAAGCTGGTTACTGCATCACTGTCGTCTTAAAAATCATATCTTGAGTTTCAAAACTCGAAAACCAGTTTCGTAATTTTTTCCTGAAACTAGACTCATATATCCATCTAAAAGTTTTTTTCTAAAATTTTTGGTCAAGCCAATTAGTACAGTTTATTAGTTAAAGTCTCCCCTGTTTCAGGGTTCGACTACTCTGACCTTCATGCACTACGACTTGGATATCTCCCTGTACAGGGCTTCAATACTGATGCCGTTTATTTCTATAGAAACTAGACTCGAAAAGGAATCTATAAATATATGGAATGACTTCTAATTATCTCTGGTTAATTTATAATATATTTCCAAAGTCGGAACAGGGAATCCAGAAACCGTTCTGGCCCTGTTTCACGAAAACTTAAATATCTCTTAACATATGACTCATACGATCGTTTCGTTTCTTCCATATTAAAGTAGATTCATCAAGGTTCGATTACATAATTTATTCACTATTTAATTACATTCCTACTAATTTTAGTGATTTTTCAAATTTACATCACTGTTGCTATCAGCATCTGCCTTTAAGGTAGACTTTACCTATTTCATAGTTTCCATGATTCAACTAGCCCTTTGGCATATATAGCCCAAAATATGATCATGATTAACCATTCCAATGGCTAATCGTTTCCAAACATTTCCATACCTCTTAATAAACAACATACAAAACGATTATAATACTATGCTCAAAGTGTATATAAGCCATTTTCGCATGGCTATCCAAATTTATACAAAACCCAAGGGTACATGACGAACAACAAAAAGGGTAGTCCTATACATGCTATTTCAAAGTTCAACCAAAAGTGTACCAAAAGGGGCTTTGATAGTGTGGACGACGTCGACTTCGACAATCCCGAGTCCGATAGCTAACGAACCAAAATCTTTAAAACAGAGATTCAAAGAAACGGAGTAAGCATTTAATGCTTAGTAAGTTTTGAGCCATAAAATTTGACACAACTAAAGTGTAACATTCATATGGCTAAGCGGATAATTTCATATGCACAAATTCTCAATATCATACTTACTTCACATTACCAACCCTTATATTCATACACAAAAGATCAACTTAGCCAAAGGCGGTAGCTCATTTATCGATTGGCGAATACTATTTGTAAGGATCAACTAATTCCATGCATATCTGAAACATACCTCATCGATGGGATTTTACGGCGTATTAATTGAAACTATTACAGCAAGGTCGCTCATTCCCAAGCCAAGTACCTTGGATTTAACCGGATATAGCTACTCGCTCGAATACCTTGGGACATAGCCGGATATAGTATCTCGCACAAATGCCTTCGGGACTTAGCCCGGATATAGTAACTCACACAAATGCCTTCGGGACTTAGCTCGGATATAGTAACTCGCACAAATGCCTTCGGGACTTAGACCGGATATAGTAACTCGCACAAATGCCTTCAAGACTTAGCCCGGAACTAGTCACTAGCGCAAATGCCTTCGGGACTTAGCCTGGTTATCATCCAAATATTCATGCACATATCAATAAATCATGACACATCTATATTTCATTTTCATAATTAGAGTTCAAACACAAGTCACGTATTAAGCAATCCCATTTTCGGCTCACTAGCCACATACAAACAACATGGTTTAGTTTGCTTTATGACACGATCTCTATGCACATACGGCTACCCGTCATACGTATAGACTAATTAACTCAACATATAATTCAAGTAGAATCATCATATCACCGTATATTTGTTATGCTCATACGTCATGACTTAATCAAATCGTAAACTAAGTCTCGTTACTCGAAAACTTACTTCGGATGTTGTCAAACGATTTCGATGGCTATTCGACCACTTTTTCCTTCCCTTTATCGGATTTAGTTCCCCTTTGCTCTTGAGCTTAATTTAACAAATAAATTGATTTAATCACTTGAACATCAAGAAGAGAAACTCAAGGTACTTAACCCATATAGACATTAGACATTAGAGTCACATATGTATGAAATCATGAATCAAACTCAACATATTAGCCCACGCTCTCTTTTAGCCGATTATCTAAGCCAAGATAAAAGCATCAATATGCTTGCCTCTAACCGAATACATGCAACACCAATCCATCTCATGTGGCCGAATATGCAAGTCTATGTTGAGGCCAATTATATACTTAATACCACATATAAATGGCATACATTTTACTAACTAATACATTACATATTATAACTCAATACGCATCCATCGTTTACTCCATAACTGAAACACCATCATATATAAATATATACCTTGAGATAATATATATGTCATACCAATACATCATGTGCAAATATATATAAATGTGCAAGAGCTGAATCACAAAGTTGATTATAACCACCTCATATATTTTCATCATATACCCGAATGCACAAGTACATTATAATAACTTCCAACTCAGTTCATGTTACAAATTTATACTTCACAAGAACAAATCATTAACCAAATATAAACATATATCCAAAACACAAATCTTACCTACCATGTAATAAGCATACCAAAATAAACTCTTTCTATGTTCGAATATAACCTAATATCATTTAATACCAAATCATGTATATTTTATTTTTACATGAACCATAGCCGAATCATTTTAACCATGAGTAACATAACAAGCATAAATCATACTTATGGATATACCATGGCCGATTCAATCTAATCACATCCAAAATCATCAACCATTTTCAATGCATATAACACATATAAACATGAATAAGTTTCATATAATCACTTAACACATTAATTTCTTTCATCAACAATCTTTTTGTTTCTTTATCCATCAAAACTTAAAGGTAAGAAAAAAAAATCAAGTTCTTCTCACACATACTATAACCGAAAGTTCCATCCAACACTCTAAATTCAAAATTTTAGTATGGCTAGGTAAGAAAACATGATGATTAACCTGAACAAACTAAGATTTCAAAAGAAAGATTAACAAAATTTTCTAACCTTCTCTTCATTCAAAAGGCCGAATGCCCCCTCCTCTTTCTTCTTCTTCTTGTACGGCTAAGAAGAACAAGGTGATACCACTTTTTTTCTTTCCTTCACCCTTCATCCCCCTTATTTTATTACTAACTCATTATTTTATCCTTTCCAACATGAACATTAGCACACCATGCTTAAAATATGCTATGACCCATAGCATGGCCGGCCACTAGCTCAATTTTTGGGCAATTTGACATGCAAACCCCTCACTTCTATAACATGCATTAATAGGCCACTTTACATTTGCCTAGCACATTTCTAAATTTTCTCACATAAGTCCTATTTACTAAAATTCACCTACAATTAGCAAAATTCAAATATGAAATTTTCACACATGCATATATACATATAGTAAGCATCAAAGATGACAGCTAATTATTTTTATGACTCGGTTTTGTGGTCCCGAAACCACTTCCCGACTAGGGTCATATTAGGGCTGTCACAACTCTCCCCCACTTAAGAAATTTTCGTCCCCGAAAATCTTACCGGTAAATAGGTTTGGGTATCGTTCTTTCATAGAGTTCTCGGTTTCCCAAGTAGCTTCTTCCATTCCGTGTTTGAGCCATAACACTTTCACTAGCTGAACCCTTTTGTTTCGCAACTCTTTCACTTCACCTGCTAGGATACGAATCGGTTCTTCTTCATAACTCATATCGGCTTGAATTTCGACCTCGGAGGGACTTATTATGTGCGAAGGATCAGACCTGTAACGTCGAAGCATTGAGACATGAAAAACGTTGTGAATCTTCTCAAGATCAGGGGGTAACATCAATCTATATGCCACCGGACCAACTCGTTTGGATATTTCATACGGCCCTATGAACCTCGGACTCAGTTTGCCCTTACGGCCAAATCTGAGTATCTTTTTCCAAGGTGAAACCTTAAGAAACACTTTGTCTCCCACCTGATACTCAATATTTCTCCGTTTTAAATCCGCATATGACTTCTGACGATCTGATGCTGCCTTCAGACTTTCACGAATTATTTTTACTTTCTGTTCAGCATCTTTAATCAAATCTACTCCGAAATTTTACTTTCACCGAGCTCGGTCCAAAACAATGGTGTACGGCATTTACGCCCGTACAAAGCCTCGTAAGGTGCCATCTTAATACTTGATTGAAAACTATTGTTGTAAGCGAATTCAATCAAAGGTAAATACCGCTCCCATGAACTACTAAACTCGAGGATGCAACATCTCAACATATCCTCAAGTATCTGAATTATCCGCTCGGATTGACCATCGGTTTGTGGATGAAAAGCGGTGCTAAAATGTAGCTTGGTACCGAAAGCTTCTTGCAATTTCTTCCAAAATCGCGAGGTGAATCTCGGATCTCTATCCGACACAATAGAAATCGGTACTCCGTGTAATCTCACAATCTGAGAAACATACAATTCAGCTAGTTTATCCAATGAAAAATCCGTACGTACGGGAATAAAATGAGCCGACTTAGTCAGTCTATCAACAACAACCCAAATCGCATCTTTCTTACTTGCCGATACTGGCAACTCAGATACAAAATCCATCGTGACTCGATCCTATTTCCATTCAGGTATCATGATCGGCTGAAGTAAACCCGTAGGCACTTGATGTTCCGCCTTCACTTGTTGACATATTAAACACTTCGATACAAAATTGGAAATGTCTCGTTTCATGCCACGCCACCAAAACTGGCGTCTCAGATCGTTGTACATTTTCGTACTCCCCGGGTGAATTGACATTCGGCTACAATGAGCTTCGTTCAGAATCATTGAAATGAGTTCTGAATTTCTTGGAACGCACAAACGACTTCTAAACCTCAAACAATCGTCATCATCAACTTGAAACTCTGATTCTATATTCGGAACACATTCAGCCCGTTTTGCAACCAATTCATCATCGACTTTCTGAGCTTCACGAATTTGATGAATCAATAATGGTTTGGCCTTTAATTCCACCACTAACACATTGTCGGATAGAACAGACAAGTGTACATTCATCGCTCGTAAAGCAAACAGTGATTTACGACTTAAGGCATCCGCAACCACATTAGCCTTTCCCGGGTGATAGTCAATGACAAGCTCATAATCTTTTAACAACTCGAGCCAACGTCTTTGTCGTAGATTTAAGTTTCTTTGAGTCATCAAATATTTGAGACTTTTGTGATCTGAAAATACATGGCATTTCTCACCAAATAAGTAATGTTTCCATATTTTCAAAGCGAATATGATGGCAGCTAATTCGAGATCATGGGTCGGATAATTTTTCTCATGTGGCTTTAATTGTCTCGACGCATAGGCCACAACTCGACCTTCTTGCATCAATACGCAACCCAACCCAAGTAGGGAGGCATCACTATAAATGACAAACTCTTTGCCTGATTCGGGTTGCACTAGAATTGGAGCTTCAGTCAAATAAGTTTTCAGTTGATCAAAACTTTTCTGACATTTTTTCGTCCATTCAAACTTAACATCTTTTGAAGTAGCCGTCATTGGTGTGGCTATCATCGAGAAACCTTTTACAAACCGTCGGTAGTAAAGCAAGTCCCAAAAGCTCTCGAACCTCGATAATATTTCTGAGGCTTCCAGTTAAGTATGGCTGAAATTTTGCTCGGATCAAATCGAATACCGATCACGGATACCACATGGCCCAAGAAGCTCACCTCTCTTAACCAGAACTCACACTTACTGAACTTAGCATATAACTGCTTATCTCGTAAAATTTGCAACACTAATCTCAGGTGCTCGGCATGTTCGGTCTCATCTCTTGAATAGACCAAGATGTGATCAATAAACACAACTACTGAACCGGTCCAAATCTGTGTCAAGATCCGATTCATCAAATCCATAAATACCTGAGGGCATTAGTGAGCCTAAGCGGCATCACTAAGAACTTGTAGTGGCCGTATCTCGATTACGAAGCGTTTTGGGTATATCCGAATCTCGAATTCATGAATCGATAATAACCCGATCTCAAATCTATCTTTGAAAACACTGAGGCTCCCTTTAGTTGATCAAACAAATCATCAATACGTGAACGGATATTTATTCTTTATTGTCACTTTATTCGGTGACGATAGTCGATGCACAACCTCATGGTTCCGTCCTTCTTTTCACAAACAATCTGGTGCACCCCAAGGTGAGAAACTTGGTCGAGCGAAACCTCTATCCATTAACTCTTGCAACCGAGCTTTCAATTCCTTCAATTCGTTGGTGCCATACGATCACGGAGCTATCGAAATTGGTGTAGTCCGGTACAAGTTCAATACCAAACTCTACCTCCGAGCAGTGGTAAACCGGTAATTCTTGGAAAACATCCGGTATTCACAAACCACGGCACAAATTCGGGTTTCTTTTCTAACTCTTTGTCATCAAGTACATACGCAAGGTATGCTTCGCACCCCTTTCTTACATATTTCTGAGCCAACATTGATGATATTATAGCTGGCAACCCTTTTAAGTCCGTAGACTCAACTCGGATTATCTCATTATTTGCGCACCTCAAATCAATAGTCTTGCTTTTGCAATTCACAACCGCATCATGCACGGTCAACCAATCCAAACCAAGAATAACATCAAATTCATCAAACGGAAAAAGCATCAAGTCCGTAGAAAACAGAACCTCAATTACTAGGGACATTTCTTACACACTTTGTCGACAAGCACGTAACGACCCAAGGATTTGACACCGAATTACGAACTCGATGAGACTCAATAGGTAAAGTCTTCTATGGATGCTAAGGTTTCACATATATAAGAATGAGTAGAACCGAGGTCAATCAAAGCAATCACATTAGTATCAAAGAGAGTAAAAGTACTGGTAATAACATCTGGCGAGGAAGCATCCTCGTGTGCGCGTATAGCATAAGCTCTAGCAAGAGCACGAGCCTCAGATCTAGTTGTAGCCTCTAGATCCTCTCTGACCACCACTAGGATTTCCCGTGTTTCTAGATGGTCTACCTCGAGCAGTGGTAGCACCTGGTTTCCCACTCTGGTTTACATTCTGTTCAGACAACCTCGGACAATCTTTAATAAAGTGGTCAACTGATCCGCACTTATAACAGGATCGGTCATGGAATCTACAACTCCCCGAATGCCATTTACCACAATATTGGCACTCCATTCTGTCTCGACGATCATTTCCAACACTTGCGATCGAAGTGACTCGTGTACCCACAGGGGGTCGATCACAATCTCGTCTAGAAAAGCCTGAAGTGTCTCTAGACCGGCCTAAGCCATCTCTAAATTTCTTCGATGACTGTTGGAAGGGCTTCCCTGAAGACCTCTTACGAAACTCCTTTGCTCCCACCTCAACTTTTCTTTTCTCCATACTGAGCTCCTCGGCTTTGCAAGCTCGCTCGACAAGTGCCACAAATTCCCGGATTTCCAAAATGCTAACATACAGCTTTATATCATCATTCAGTCCATCTTCGAAACGTTTACACATCACAGCTTCTGAAGAAATGCATTCTCGCGCGTACCGGCTAAGCCTCACAAATTTTCGTTCATAGTCGGTAACCGACATGGAACCTTGTTTAAGTTCAAGAAATTCCTTCCGTTTTTAATCCATGAATCTCTGACTGATATACTTTTTCCGAGACTCGGTTTGGAAAAACTCCCAAGTTACTTGCTCTCTGGGCACAATAGAAGTCAACGTATTCTACCAATAGTAGGCAGAATCATGTAGCAAGGAGATAGTACACTTTAGGCACTCATCGGGTGTGCAAGATAGCACATCGAGTACCCGAATAGTGTTGTCCAACCAAAATTCAGCTTGCTCGGCATCATCATTGTCAAGTAGCTTTAAATTCAATAGCCCGTGTTTTGAATTACATCAACTGGGGCTTATTTGACCTTATTTGGTCGAGCCATCGGAGGTATTGTAGGTCTTGGGTGGTATTAGTCGGGAATGGAGGTTGTGGAGCAGTAGTATTAGTTCGAATGTATTGGTTGAACCAATCATTCATCACGCTATAGAAAGCTTGTCTAGCTTCATCATTCGGATTACTAGCAATAGGTTGAGAGTCCGTCGATTTGTCCCTTGTGCGGGAGCAGGCGCTACACTCTCAAGATCATCAGCTACCACTCGGTCGGGATCGGGATCCATTACTATAAGTAAACACATTTGCAAATGTCAAAAATCACCACACTATCAAATAATCACATAATGGCATGTATAGCTAGACCCAAACGTATTACGGTAGTCCTAGAATCGACTAAACCGTAGCTATGATACCAATTTAATTGTAACACCCCGTACCCGAGACCGTTTTCGGAGTCGAACACGAGGTGCTAACAGACATAATACATTTATTTTCACAATCCATTTAAAAATTTCGGACAAAATTTGATTCTTTGCGTCCTTTGTCGTCTTAAAAATCATATCTTGAGTTTCAAAACTCGAAAACCAGTTTCAGTAAATTTTCCTGAAACTAGACTCATATATCCATCTAAAATTTTTTTCTAGAATTTTTGGTCAAGCCAATTAGTACAGTTTATTAGTTAAAGTCTCCCCTGTTTCAGGGTTCGACTACTCTACCTTCACACACTACGACTTGGATATCTCCCTGTACAGGGATTCAATACTGATGCCGTTTGTTTCTACAGAAACTAGACTCGAAAAGGAATCTATAAATATATGGCATGACTTCTAATTATCTCTGGTTAATTTATAATGAATTTCCAAATTCGGAACAGGAAATCCAGAAACCGTTCTAGCCCGCTTTCACGAAAACTTAAATATCTCTTAACATATGACTCATATGATCATTTCGTTTCTTCCATATGAAATTAGATTCATCAAGGTTCGATTACATAATTTATTCACTATTTAATTCCATTCCTACTAATTTTAGTGATTTTTCAAATTTACATCACTTTATTCTTTGTCAAGATCGCCTTTAAGGTAGACTTTACCTATTTCATAGTTTCCATGATTCAACTAGCCCTTTGGCATATATAGCCCAAAATATGATCATGATTAACCATTCCAATGGCTAATCATTTCCAAACATTTCCATACCTCTTAATAAACAACATACAAAACGATTATAATACTATGCTCAAAGTGTATATAAGCCATTTTCGCATGGCTATCCAAATTTATACAAAACCCAAGGGTACATGACCAACAACAAAAGGGTAGTCCTATACATGCCATTTCAAAGTTCAACCAAAAGTGTACCAAAAGGGGCTTTGATAGTGTGGACGACTTGACTTGACAATCCCGAGTCCGATGGTGACGAACCAAAATCTATAAAGCAGAGATTCAAAGAAACGGAGTAAGCATTTAATGCTTAGTAAGTTTTGAGCCATAAAATTTGACACAACTAAAGTGTAACATTCATATGGCTAAACGGATAATTTCATATGCACAAATTCTCAATATCATACTTACTTCACATTACCAACCCTTATATTCATACACAAAAGATCAACTTAGCCAAAGGCCGGTAGCTCATTTATCGACTGAGCGAATACTATTTGTAAGGGATCAACTAATTCCATGCATATACGAAATGTGACAGCCTTAAAACGACCCTAGTCGGAATGTGGTTTCGGGACCACAAAACCGAGGCATAAAAATAATTTAATATTTATTTTTTTGCCTATAATATTTGTTAACTCATGTGTGACATTTTTGATGTTTTGATTTAGAGCTATAAATGTGAATTTCACTAGAAAGGACCTAGTAGAAAACTTTGGAAGTATGATGGGGAATGTAATGACTAATTAAAGCATGCATGCAAAACAATGGCCTTGCATGTCAAATATCCCTCTTTTATAAGAGGTGGCCGCCATGACAATGAGGGATAGGCAAAACATGTCATAGACATGTTTTGTTGGTGCATTAGGGAGAAAAGAAATAAACAAATAAGCATGGGTAATAAAGAATGAAAAAAAAAATGTGTGAGTGAACCCCTATTGCCGTGTATTGAAGAAAAAAAAAAAAAAAAAATTGATCATCCTTTCATTCTCTCTTGACCGAAAATCCTAAGGAAGAAGAGGAATTTTTGCTTCATGTTTGGTTTGGAAGAGGATTAGGAAGGGTTTGGCTATACTTGCATCAAGATTAAGGTATGTTTGAGGTTGTGCCATGAGATTCATGCATGTTTTAGTTACTAGCTTGATGTTCTTATTAGCCCATGGTTCAAATCTTTGTTATATCATGGGGATGGTATTTGGCCAAGGTGGATTTTGTGTTAATGCCATTGCATGTTAAATATGAAGCTTGTTAATGGTATATGTGATGGGGATTGATGGCTCTTGGACTTTCTTTTTAGTATTTTGAGTAAGACATTAAGTTCTTTGCTTAATCATGACCAAAATTATGGTGTTGTGATGTATTCGGTCATGGTATATCCATAAGTGTGATTCATGCATGTTGCATGGTAGGTAAGATTTGAGCTTTGGATATGTGTTTATATTTGGATATAAACAACTTGAGATTCGGCCCTTGCACCTACATGAATATGTGTTTGCACATGATGAATTGGTATGACATATATACTATTTCAAGGTGTATATTTGCTTGTGATGATGTTTGGTTATGTAGTAAATGAGAGATGTGTATTGAGCTACAATATGTAATCGTTAGTTAGTAAAATGTATGCTGTTTTTTTTGTGTGGTATTAAGTGTAAAATTGGCCTCAACATAGACATGCATATTCGGCCAAATGAAGTAGATTGGTGTGCATGTATTCGGTTAGAGGCAACCGTATTGAAGCCTTATCTTGGCTTAGATAATTGACTAAATGGGTAATAAGTGAGGATGGTTGCCGAATATACAAACATACATATGCATGTGTAATTGAATTATGAATGTTTAGCAAGATGGTTAAACTAGTTAATTTATTGATTAAGCTCAAGGAGTTAAAGAAGGAGAGTCAAGCAAGGGAAAGACGAAGGTCGAGTAGCCGACTTGGACTGTTTTACCCAACACAAGGTAAGTCACTAAGCATATATTTTGTGTTGGTTTGAATAGACATAATGTCTATGTAATTATGCCGAAAGGAATGATGAATTTATATACATGTGTGTATGTGGTGATGGAAGTATTGAATGGAAGGAAAAGAGGTGAGATGTATTGAGTTGTTGATTTCGGCACTAAGTGTGCGGGTATAAACATTTGTGATCATGAGAATGGCACTAAGTGTGCGGGTTTAAAACTTGTACAGCACTAAGTGTGCGAGTTTGATCATGTAGCACTAAGTGTGCGGGTTGATTATATAGCACTAAGTGTGCGGACTCACTATATGCTTTTGAATCACTATTGACACTGAGTGTGCAACACTATTGAGTTCATCACGGACAGCGGATCGGGTAAGTACCTTGAGTTCATGGCTAATAGGCGCTATGTTTATATTTGGGGTCGAGCTTGGTAAGTTTGAACCTATGTGACAATGTAAATTGAAGTCACGTACATAAGAATTATCGCGGAATGAGTGAAAGGTCATGTAGATGTATGATTGAATCGAAGGTCTAAGGAACTATGGTATAGTTCGGTTTGAATGGAGTAATTAGCCTCGTTCCATTTTGTTTCCTCTTGCGATAATGTTATTAATGGTTGTTAGTGCATTGCTTATGACTTACTGAGTTATATACTCATTCGGTGTTTGCTTGTCACCTATTTTAGGTTTCTTGGACTCGACTTTTTGCGTATTCGGGACCGTCATCGAAGTCATTACACCGGCTAACAACTTTTGGTATTTTCTTCGTAGTTGGTCTTGGAGTACATTTCGGCATGTATAGGCTATTATGTTTTGTTTGAACTTGGTATGTAAAATTTTGAATAGCCATGCGAAAATGGCTTATAAATGTTTTGAGCATAATGTTATAATCATTTGGTATGTATATGCTCATTAAGAAGCACGGAAATGTTTGGCAACGACCAGCCATTAGAATGGGTCATCATGATTATATCTTGGACTATATATGAAAAAGGGGTGGTTGAATTATAGAAACTATGTGTTAGAGAAAGTCTACCCTAGAAATAGATGCTGGCAGCAACAGTGACGTGGATGTGAAAAATTACTAAAAATAGTAGGAATGGAATTAAATAGTTAATAAATTATTTAAATGAACCTTGATGAATCCATTTTCATATGGAAGAAACGAAACGGTCATATGAGTTGTATGTTAAAAGACATTTGGGTTTTCGTGAAACAGGGCCAGAACGGTTTCTGGATTCCCTGTTCCGACTTTGAAAATTCATTATAAATTAACCAGAGATAATTAGGAGTCATACCATATATTTATAAATTCCTCTTTGAGTCTAGTTTCTATAGAAACAAACGGCATCAGTATTGAAGCCCTGCACAGGGAGTTATTCGAGTTGTAACGCACTAAGGTCAGTGTAGTCGACCTCTGTAACATGGGAGACTTTAACTAATAAACTGTACTAATTGGCTTGACCAAAAATTCTAGAAAAAAATCTTTAGATGGACATATGAGTCTAGTTTCAGGGAAAAATTACGAAACTGATTTTTGAGTTGTAAAACTCAAGTTATGATTTTTGAAGCGACTAGTACGCAGATTGGCAGCTTGTCTGGGAAATTATCAATAAGTGGTTTGAAGTCTGTTAACACCTCGTGTTCGACTCCGGCGACGGTCTCGGGTTCGGGGTGTTACACGAAACATACCTCATCGCTGGGATTTTACGAGCGTATTAATTGAAACTATTACAGCAAGGTCGCTCATTCCCAAGCCAAGTACACCGAATATAGCTACTCGCTCGAATACCTTCGGGGCATAGCCCGGATATAGTATCTCGCACAAATGCCTTCGGGACTTAGCCCGGATATAGTAACTCACACAAATGCCTTCGGGACTTAGCCCGGAACTAGTCACTAGTGCAAATGCCTTCGGGACTTAGTCCATTTATCATCCAAATATTCATGCACATATCAATAAATCATGACACATCTATATTTCATTTTCATAATTAGAGTTCAAACACAAGTCACGTATTAAGCAATCTCATTTTCGGCTCACTAGCCACATACAAACAGCATGGTTTAGTTTTCTTTATGACACGATCTCTATGCACATACGACTACCCGTCATACGTATAGACTAATTAACTCAACATATAATTCAAGTAGAATCATCATATCACCGTATATTTGTTATGCTCATACGTCATGACTTAATCAAATCGTAAACTAAGTCTCGTTACTCGAAAATTTACTTCGGATGTTGTCGAACGATTTCGATGGCTATTCGACCACTTTTTCCTTCCCTTTATCGGATTTAGTTCCCCTTTGCTCTTGAGATTAATTTAACAAATAAATTGATTTAATCACTTGAACATCAAGAAGAGAAACTCAAGGTACTTAACCCATGTATACATTAGACATTAGAGTCACATATGTATGAAATCATGAATCAAACTCAACATATTAGCCAACGCTCTCTTTTAGCTGATTATCTAAGCCAAGATAAAAGCATCAATATGCTTGCCTCTAACCGAATACATGCAACACCAATCCATCTCATGTGGCCGAATATGCAAGTCTATGTTGAGGCCAATTATATACTTAATACCACATATAAATGGCATACATTTTACTAACTAATGCATTACATATTATAACTAAATACGCATCCATCGTTTACTCCATAACTGAAACACCATCATATATAAATATATACCTTGAGATAATATATATGTCATACCAATACATCATGTGCAAATATATATATATATATATATATGTGCAAGAGCCGAATCACAAAGTTGATTATAACCACCTCATATATTTTCATCATATACCTGAATGCACAAGTACATTATAATAACTTCCAACTCAATTCATGTTACAAATTTATAATTCACAAGAACAAATCATTAACCAAATATAAACATATATCCAAAACACAAATCTTACCTACCATGTAATAAGCATACCAAAATAAACTCTTTCTATGTTCTAATATAACCTAATATCATTTAATACCAAATCATGTATATTTTATTTTTACATGAACCATAGCTGAATCATTTTAACCGTGAGTAACATAACAAGCATAAATCATACTTATGGATATACCATGGCCGATTCAATCTAATCACATCCAAAATCATCAACCATTTTCAATGCATATAACACATATAAACATGAATAAGTTTCATATAATCACTTAACACATTAATTTCTTTCATCAACAATCTTTTTGTTTCTTTATCCATCAAAACTTAAAGGTAAGAAAAAAAAAATCAAGTTCTTCTCACACATACTATAACCGAAAGTTCCATCCAACACTCTAAATTCAAAATTTTAGTATGGCTAGGTAAGAAAAACATGATGATTAACCTGAACAAACTAAGATTTCAAAAGAAAGATTAACAAAATTTTCTAACCTTCTCTTCATTCAAAAGGCGAATGCCCCCTCCTCTTTCTTCTTCTTCTTGTACGGCTAAGAAGAACAAGGTGATACCCCTTTTTTCTTTCCTTCACCCTTCATCCCCCTTATTTTATTACTAACTCATTATTTTATTCTTTCCAACATGAACATTAGCACACCATGCTTAAAATATGCTATGACCCATAGCATGGCCGGCCACTAGCTCAATTTTTGGGCAATTTGACATGCAAACCCTTCACTTCTATAACATGCATTAATAGGCCACTTTACATTTGCCTAGCACATTTCTAAATTTTCTCACATAAGTCCTATTTACTAAAATTCACCTACAATTAGCAAAATTCAAATATGAAATTTTCACACATGCATATATACATATAGTAAGCATCAAAGATGACAGCTAATTATTTTTATGACTCGGTTTTGTGGTCCCGAAACCACTTCCCGACTAGGGTCATATTAGGGCTGTCACAGTTAGTGCAAACTTTTCCCCCAAATTTAAAAAAATCCAAATCCACCGTAAAATTGAAAGGCGGAAGGTGGATTCATATTGCTAAGAATTAGATAATTGAAATTACCTTTGATGAAATACTCGGAAGAAGGCCAACCTCGTACGGTGGTGGACAAGGACTCCTCTGGGGTCAAACGATTAGCTAATTTCTCAACAATCTTAGCAAGGCCGTATGACTGCGACGTGGGATGAGGATTTTCCGAAAGAGTAATTCTTCAAAAGAAAATTACAAGCACAATTAGTGTTGGATGTCATTCATTCTATCCATAGAAAATAAGGAAGCACCCAATTCCAAGAAGACACGCACCTTTGAGGAAACACTTAAAAAATCCCACACTTCATGTTGTTCAGCCACATTGGGTATAGACAATAGATCCTGTAAAGAGGTGGCTTAGTTGAAGAAACAGGTTCAAAAGTAACCATCCTAAAAAAATGAAAGACTAGGACATAAAGTACTTGCAGATATTTGTCAAGATGAATGCACCGCTGATGAACAAAAGCTTCCTATGTGCTTGATGAAAATATCCTTTTGGGGGGCAAATGTAATGAATAATTGGGAATTTCTTTCAGATGTCGATGCAACCGTTCAAAATTTCTATATCTGCAGTTTAAAAAGAGAAAGAGAAGATTAATTATTAAAGAAGAAAAAAATCAAATTCTCAGAGCTTCATTTTGTTCTCTTGAGATCAATACATTGCGGTTTAAACTTTGGCACATAACAGGGACACTATCCAGCAAAATAGCTTTGGCACATAAAATATCTTAAATATGCAAACATTTCGACCTTTTTCTTTTTTCCCGAAACTTACTTAAACATACACTAAACTTACTTAAATATGCATGTCCTATTTTGTTTTTCTAACTTAGTTATTTACTATATTGATTTATTCTTTTATTATATAAAAAGGCATGCCAACTTTTATTTTGGAATTTATAAATTAGTGTACAAAATAATAATTCAGCATCAAATCTTCTCACAAAAGAAAGAAAAAACAAAATACTAATAGTAAAGCCTTAATTCCTTCATGCCTTTTTCTTTAATTAGACATCTTTTTCAATACTGGTCTGGTGTTTTTTTTTTGGTTTAATAAGATTAATTTTTTCCAGATTGAGATGGCATTCTAATAATTCTATTCTGTTGATGTAACACCCCGTACCAGAGTCCGTTACCAGAGTCGAACACAAGGTGCGTACAGACTTAACTTAATTATTTTCACAGTCCATTTAAAAATTTCCAGGCAAGCTGGTTACTGCATCACTGTCGCCTTAAAAATCATATCTTGAGTTTCAAAGCTCGAAAATCAGTTTTGTAATTTTTACCTGAAACTAGACTCATATGTCCATCTACATATTTTTTTCTAGAATTTTTTGTCAGACCAATTAGTACAGTTTATTAGTTAAAGTCTCCCCTGTTACAGGGTGCGACTACACTGACCTTCATGCATTACGACCTGGATATCTCCCTGTACAGGGCTTCAATACTGATGCCGTTTGTTTCTATAGAAACTATACTCAAATAGAAATCTATACATATATGGTATTACTTCTAATTATCTCTGGTTAATTTATAATGAATTTCCAAAGTCGGAACAGGGAATCCAGAAACCGTTCTGGCCCTGTTTCACGAAAACCTAAATATCTCTTAACATACAACTCATATGACCGTTTCGTTTATTCCATATGAAAGTAGATTCATCAAGGTTAATTTACATAATTTTTTCACTATTTAATTCCATTCCTACTATTTTTAGTGATTTTTAACATCCACATCGCTGCTGCTGTCAGCATCTGCCTTTAAGGTAGACTTTACCTATTTTATAGTTTCCATGATTCAATTAGCCCTTTTTGCATACATAGCACAAAGTATAATCATGATTAACCATTCCAATGGCTAATCGTTTCCAAACATTTCCATACCTCTTAGTGATCAACATACAAAACGATTATAGTACTATGCTAAAACGTATATAAGCCATTTTCGCATGGCTATCCAAATTTACACAAAATCCATGGGTACATGACCAACAACAAAAGGGTAGTCCTATACATGCCATTTCAAAGTTCAACCAAAATTGTACCAAAAGGGGCTTTGATAGTGTGGGAGACTTGACTTCCAAATATCCCAAGTCTGATAGTGACGAGCCAAAATCTATAAAACGGAGAAACAAAGAAACGGAGTAAGCAATTTATGCTTAGTAAGTTTTGAGCAAGGGATTCCAAGACAACAAAAGCATAGCATTCAGATAGCTAAACGGATAATTTCATATGCACAATTTCTCAATATCATACTTACTTCACATTACCAACCCTTATGTTCATACACAAAGGATCAACTTAGCTAAAGGCGGTAGCTCATTTATCAACCGGCGAATACTTATTTGTAAGGGCTCGACTAATTCAAAGCACATCTGAAACATACCTCATTGTCGGGATTTCACAAGCGTATTAACTGAAATTTTTACAGCAAGTTCATTCATTCCCTAATCACGTACCTTCGGAGTTTAACCGGATATAGCCACTCGTTCAAATACCTTCGGGACATGGCCCGGTTATAGTAGCTCGCACAAATGCCTTCGGGACTTATCCCGGATTTAGTAACTCGCACAAATGCCTTCGGATCTTAGTCCGGATTTAGTAACTCGCATAAATGCCTTCGGATCTTAGTCCGGATTTAGTCACTTAGCACAAAGCCTTCGGGACTTAGCCCGGACATCATTCGAAGAACCATGCACACATATATCAATAAATCATGACACATCCATATTTCATTTTCATTACCAAAGCTCAACACAAGACACTTATCATATTTACAATTTCGGCTCAATAGCCACATACAAAGGGCATGATTTTGATTTACTTAAGACATAATCTAATCGAATCATAATTTAAGTTCCATTACTCGAAAACTTACCTCGGATGTTGTCGAACGGCTTCAACGGCTATTCGATCACTTTTTCCTTTCCCTTATCCAACTATGGTCCCCTAAGCTCTTGAGCTAATTCAAACAAATTTAACTTATCAAAGTCTCATTTTGCTAGCTTATGGCTGAATATGACAAGGAGTTTGATAGGTCATGTGGCCACCCTTTAGCTCAAATACACAATGATCATACACATTTTTAATCACATCAACAGTTTAATACAATTCATTCGAACATCAAAAGAGAAGCTCAAGGTACTTAGCCCATATATATACATTAGACATTAGAGTCACATATGTACGAAATCACAAATCGAATTCAACATACTAGCTAATATTTCCCCTTAGCCGAATTTTCTAAGTCAAGCTAAAGCCATCAATAGGCTACCAATGGCCGAACATACACATCTATGCTAAGGCCGATTGCAACACTTAATACATTCTACAAGTATGGTCACTTGTGTTGACTAAACACCATTTGTTTCAAGTTCAAAACTTGGCTAATACACATATATACACTATTAAAGCATCCTCTCCCTTTACACTAATTCAACACATGCATTACCCATAATATACCAAATTACATTCGGCCTTAGCACACAACTTGCTAGCCGATTCTTCTCTATCTAGCAACCAATGCACATACGAGCTCATTTGTTAGACTCTACTTCATCTAACAACAACCTTATTTCTCTTCTATATCCCACCATGGCCGAATGCATCACAACACCTTACCATTTCAATTTTTGGTCATGGTTGAACAAGGAACTTAATGTCTCACTCAAGGATGCTAAAAAGGAGATTCAAGAGTTATCAATCCACCATCACATGCATCATTAACAAGCTTCACATTTAGCATGCAATGACATAAACACAAAATCCACCTTGGCCGAATACCATCCCCATGACATAGCAAAGATTTGAACCATGGGCTAATAAGAACATCAAGCTAGCAACTAAAACATGCATGAATCTCATGGCACAACATCAAACATACCGTAATCTTGATACAAGTATGGCCGAACCTCCTCCTAATCCTCTTCTAAACCAAACATGGAGCAAGAATTCCTTCCTTCTTCCTTAGAATTTTCGGCCAAAAGAAAATGAAAAGGATGAACAAATTTTTTTTTCTCTTTTCTTCAACTCACGGCAATGGGGGGGGATCACACACCTTCTTTCCTTTTTTTTTTCATTTCTTTATTACCCATACACCTTATTTTATTTATTCCAACATAAACCACTTACACAACATGTTTTATGACATGTTTTGCCCATCCCCTTGTCATGGCGGCCACTAGGCTTTAATCTAGGGAAATTTGACATGCAAGCCCATCATTTTCACATCATGCATTAATAGGCCACTTTACATTTGCCTAGCACATTTCTAAATTTTCTCACATAAGTCCTATTTGATAAAATTCACTTACAATTAACAAAATTCAAACATGAATTTTTCACACATGCATATGTACATATAATGAGCATCAACTATGATGGCTAATTATTTTTATGACTCGGTTTAGTGGTCCTGAGACCACTTTCCGACTAGGGTCAATTTAGGGCTGTCACAACTCTCCCCCACTTAAGAAATTTTCGTCCCCGAAAATCTTACCGGTAAATAGGTTTGGGTATCGATTTTTCATAGAGTTCTCGGGTTCCCAAGTAGCTTCTTCTATCCCGTGTTTGAGCCATAACACTTTCACTAGCGGAACCCTTTTGTTTCGCAACTCTTTCACTTCACGTGCTAGGATACGAATCGGTTCTTCTTCATAACTCATATTGGCTTAAATTTCAACCTCGATGGACTAATTACGTGCGACGGATCGATCTATAACGTCAAGCATCGAAACATGAAAGACGTCGTGAATCTTTTCAAGTTCAGGGGGCAAAATCAAACGATACGCAACTGGACCGACTCGTTCGGATATCTCATATGGCCCGATGAATCTCGGACTCAGTTTGCCCTTACGGCCAAATCGGAGTATCTTTTTCCAAGGTGAGACCTTAAGAAACACTTTGTCTCCTACCTGATATTCAATGTCTTTTCGTTTCAAATCTGCGTACGATTTCTGACGATCTGCGGCTGCCTTTAGACTTTCACGGATTACTTTTACTTTCTGTTTAGCATCTTTAATCAAGTCCACTCCGAAAATTTTACTTTCACCGAGTTCGGTCCAAAACAATGGCGACGGCATTTTCGATCGCATAAAGCCTCGTAAGGTGCCATCTTAATACTTGACTGAAAACTATTGTTGTGCGAATTCAATCAAAGGTAAATACCGTTCCCATGAACCACTAAACTCGAGGATGCAACATCTCAACATATCCTCAAGTATCGAATTATCCGCCGGATTGACCATCTGTTTGTGGATGAAAAGTGCTAAAATGCGCTTTGGTACCCAAAGCTTCTTGCAATTTCTTCCAAAATCGCGAGGTGAATCTCGGATCTCTATCCGACACAATAGAAATCGGTACCCCGTGTAATCTCACAATCTGAGAAACATACAATTCAACTAGTTTATCCAATGAAAAATCTGTACGTAAGGGGATAAAGTGAGCCGACTTAGTCAGTCTATCGACAACGACCCAAATCGCATCTTTCTTACTTGCCGACATTGGCAACCCAGATACAAAATCCATCGTTACTCGATCCCATTTCCATTCAGGTATCATGATCGGTTGGAGTAAACCCGTAGGCACTTGATGTTCCGCCTTCACTTGCTGACATATTAAACACTTCGAAACAAAATCAGAAATGTCTCGTTTCATACCATGCCACCAAAACTGGCATCTCAGATCGTTGTACATTTTCGTACTCCCCGGGTGAATTGACATTCGGCTACAATGAGCTTCGTTCAGAATCATCGAAATGAGTTCTGAATTTCTTGGAACACACAACCGATTTCTATACCTCAAACAATCGTCATCATCAATTTGAAACTCCGATTCCACATTCGGAACACATTCAGCCCGTTTTGCAACCAACTCATCGTCGACTTTCTGAGCTTCACGAATTTGATGAATCAATAATGGTTTGGCCTTTAATTCGGCTACTAACACATTGTCGGATAGAATAGACAAGTGTACATTCATCGCTCGTAAAGCAAACAGTGATTTCCGGCTTAAGGCGTCCGCAACCACATTAGCCTTTCCCGGGTGATAATCAATGACAAGCTCATAATCTTTTAACAACTCGAGCCAACGTCTTTGTCGCAGATTCAAGTCTCTTTGAGTCATCAAATATTTGAGACTTTTGTGATCCGGAAATACATGGCACTTCTCACCAAATAAGTAATGTCGCCATATTTTCAAGGCGAATACGATGGCAGCTAATTCGAGATCATGGGTCAGATAATTTTCCTCATGTGGCTTTAATTGTCTCGACGCATAGGCCACAACTCGACCTTCTTGCATCAATACGCAACCTAACCCAAGTAGGGAGGCGTCACTATAGATGACAAACTCTTTGCACGATTCGGCTGCACTAAAATTGAGCTTCATCAAATAAGTTTTCAGTTGATCAAAACTTTTCTGACATTTTTCCGTCCATTCAAACTTAACATATTTTTGAAGTAGCTTCGTCATGGGTGTGGCTATCATCAAGAAACCTTTTACAAATCGTCGGTAGTAACCGGCAAGTCCCAAAAAGCTCCGAACCTCAGTAATATTTCTCGGAGGCTTCCAGTTAAGTATGGCTGAAATTTTGCTCGGGTCGACTCGAATACCCGATGCAGATACCACATGACCCAAGAAGCTAACCTCTCTTAACCAGAACTCACACTTGCTGAACTTAGCATATAACTGCTTATCCCGTAAAATTTGCAACACTAATCTCAGGTGTTCAGCATGTTCGGTCTCATCTCTTGAATAGACCAAGATGTCATCAATGAACACAACTACGAACCGGTCCAAAATCGTCTCAAGATCCGATTCATCAAATCTATAAATACCGCAGGGGCATTAGTGAGCCCAAACGACATCACTAAGAACTCGTAGTGACCGTACCTCGCTCGAAAGCGGTTTGGGTACATCCGAATCTCGAATTCAAGAATCGGTAATACCGGATCTCAAATCTATCTTTGAAAACACCGAGTCTCCCTTTAGTTGATCAAACAAATCATCAATACGTGATGCGAATATTTATTCTTTATCGTCACTTTATTCGGTGACGATAGTCAATGCACAACCTCATGGTTCGTCCTTCTTTTCACAAACAATACTGGTGCACCCCAAGGTAAGAAACTTGGTCGAGCGACACCTCTATCCGTCAATTCTTGCAACTGAGCTTTCAACTCTTTTAACTCGGTTGGTGCCATACGATACGGAGCTATTGAAATCGGCGTAGTCCCAGGTACAAGCTCAATACCAAACTCTATCTCTCGAACAGGTGGCAAACCCGGTAATTCTTCAGGAAAAACATCCGAGTATTCACAAACCACCAGCACAGATTCGGGTTTTATTTCTAACTCCTTATCATCAAGTACATACGCAACGTATGCTTCGCACCCCTTTCTTACATATTTCTGGGCCAACATTGCTGATATTACAGCTGGTAACCCCTTTAAGTCCGTAGACTCAACCTGGATTATCTCATTATTTGCACACCTCAGATCAATAGTCTTGCTTTTGCAATTCACAACCGCATCATGCAAGGTCAACCAATCTAAACCGAGGGTAACGTCAAATTCATCAAACGGAAAAAGCATCAAGTCCGCCAGAAAACAGGAACCTCGAATTACTAGGGGACATTTCTTACACACTTTGTCGACAAGCACGTAACGACCCAAGGATTTGACACGAATTACGAACTCGAGAGACTCAATAGGTAAAGTCTTACTAGATGCTAAGGTTTCACATATATAAGAATGAGTAGAACCAGGTCAATCAAAGCAATCACATTAGTATCAAGGAGAGTAAAGGTACCGGTAATAACATCCGGCGAGGAAGCATCCTCGCGCGGCAGATAGCATAAGCCCTAGCAGAGCACGGGCCTCGGATCCGGTTGCGTATCTCTAGATCCTCTCGACCACCACTAGCATTGCCCCTATTTCTAGATGGTCTACCTCGGCGGTGGTAGCACCGGTTTCCCACTCGATTTATATTACATTCAGCAACCTCGGGCAATCTTTAATGAAGTGGTCGATCGATCCGCACTTGTAACAGAGCGGTCACAGAACCTACAACTCGAGAATGCCATTTGCCACAATATGGGCACTCCGATTCGTCTCGACGATCATTTCCAACATCGGCGATCAAGTGACTCGTGTGCTCACAGGGGTCGATCGCGATCTCGTCTAGAAAAGCCGAAGTGTCTCTAGACGGCCTAAGCCATCTCTAAATTTCTTTGATGATCGTGGTAAGGGCTTCCCAAGACCTCTTCTGAAACTCCTTGCTCCCACTTCACTTTTCTTTTCTCCATCTTCGAGCTCCTCGGCTTTGCACGCCGCTCGACAAGAGCCACAAACTCTGATTTCAAAATGCCAACATACAGACTTTATATCATCAATCAGTCCATCTTGAGCGTTTACACATCACACTTCGAAGAAATGCATTCTCGCATCGCGTCTGGCTAAGCCTCACAAATTTTGTTCATAGTCGATACCGACATGGAACCTTGTTTGAGTTCAAGAAATTCCTTCCGCTTTTGGTCAATGAATCTCGATGATATACTTCTTTCAAACTTCGGTTTGGAAGAACTCCCAAGTTACTTGCTCTCTAGGCACTGTGAAGTCAACGTATTCCACCAATAGTAGGCGTAATCATGTAGCAAGGAGATAGTACACTTTAGGCACTCATCGGTGTGCAAGATAGTTCATCGAGTACCGAATAGTGTTGTCCAACCAAAATTCAGCTTGCTCGGCATCATCACTATCCGTAGCCTTAAATTCAGTAGCCCGTGTTTTGGATTCTATCAACTGGGGCTTATTTCACCTTATTTGGTCGGGCCATCGGAGGCATTGTAGGTGCGGGGTTGTGTTTGTTGGGAATGGAGGTTGTGGAACACCAGTATTAGTTCGAATGTATTGGTTGAACCAATCATTCATCACGCTATAGAAAGCTTGTCTAGCTTCATCGTTTGGATTACTAGCATTAGGTTCAGAGTCCATGGCGCTGTCCCTTGTCAAAGGGAGCAGCGCTACACTCTCAAGATCATCACCATCGCTCGGTCGGGATCGGGATCCATTACTATAAATAAACATATTTGCAAATGTCAGAAATCACCACACTATCAAATAATCTCATAAAATGGCATGTATAGCTAAACCCAACGCATTACGGTAGTCCTAGAATCGACTAAACCGTAGCTCTGATACCAATAAAATTGTAACACCCCGTACCTGAGTCCGTTACCGGAGTCGAACACAAGGTGCGTACAGACTTAACTTAATTATTTTCACAGTCCATTTAAAAATTTCCAGGCAAGCTGGTTACTGCGTCACTGTCGCCTTAAAAATCATATCTTGAGTTTTAAAGCTCAAAAATCAGTTTCGTAATTTTTCCCTGAAACTAGACTCATATGTCCATCTACATATTTTTTTCTAGAATTTTTGGTCAGGCCAATTTGTACAGTTTATTAGTTAAAATCTCCCCTGTTACAGGGTGCGACTACACTGACCTTCATGCATTACGACCTGGATATCTCCCTGTACAGGGCTTCAATACTGATGCCGTTTGTTTCTATAGAAACAAGACTCAAAGAGGAGTCTATACATATATGGAATGACTTCTAATTATCTCTGGTTAATTTATAATTAATTTCCAAAGTCGGAACAGGGAATCCAGAAACCGTTCTAGCCCTGTTTCACGAAAACCTAAATATCTCTTAACATACAACTCATATGACCGTTTCGTTTCTTCCATATGAAAGTAGATTCATCAAGGTTCATTTACATAATTTTTTCACTATTTAATTCCATTCCTACTATTTTTAGTGATTTTTCACATCCACATCGCTGCTGCTGTCAGCATCTGCCTTTAAGGTAGACTTTACCTATTTCATAGTTTCCATGATTCAATTAGCCCTTTTTGCATACATAGCACAAAGTATAATCATGATTAACCATTCCAATGGCTAATCGTTTCCAAACATTTCCATACCTCCTAGTGATCAACATACAAAACGATTATAGTACTATGCTAAAAATTATATAAGCCATTTTCGCATGGCTATCCAAATTTACACAAAATCCATGGGTACATGACCAACAACAAAAGGGTAGTCCTATACATGCCATTTCAAAGTTCAATCAAAATTGTACCAAAGGGGCTTTGATAGTGTGGGAGACTTGGACTTCCAAATATCCCGAGTCCGATGGTGACGAGCCAAAATCTATAAAACAGAGAAACAAAGAAACGGAGTAAGCAATTTATGCTTAGTAAGTTTTGAGCAAGGGATTCCAGCACAACAAAAGCATAGCATTCGTATAGCTAAACGGATAATTTCATATGCACAATTTCTCAATATCATACTTACTTCACATTACCAACCCTTATGCTCATACACAAAGGATAAACTTAGCCAAAGGCCCGTAGCTCATTTATCAACTGAGCGAATACTTATTTGTAAGGGCTCGACTAATTCAAAGCACATACGAAACATACCTCATTGTCGGGATTTCACAAGCGTATTAACTGAAATTTTTACAGCAAGTTCATTCATTCCCGAATCACGTACCTTCGGAGTTTAACCGGATATAGCCACTCGTTCAAATACCTTCGGGACATGGCCCGATTATAGTAGCTCGCACAAATGCCTTCGGGACTTATCCCGGATTTAGTAACTCGCACAAATGCCTTCGGATCTTAGTCCGGATTTAGTAACTCGCACAAATGCCTTCGGATCTTAGTCCGGATTTAGTAACTCGCATAAATGCCTTCGGATCTTAGTTCGGATTTAGTCACTTAGCACAAAGCCTTCGGGACTTAGCCCGGACATCATTCGAAGAACCATGCACACATATATCAATAAATCATGACACATCCATATTTCATTTTCATTACCAAAGCTCAACACAAGACACTTATCATATTTACAATTTCGGCTCAATAGCCACATACAAAGGGCATGATTTTGATTTACTTAAGACATAATCTAATCGAATCATAATTTAAGTTCCATTACTCGAAAACTTACCTCGGATGTTGTCGAACGGCTTCAACGGCTATTCGATCACTTTTTCCTTTCCCTTATCCAACTATGGTCCCCTAAGCTCTTGAGCTAATTCAAACAAATTTAACTTATCAAAGTCTCATTTTGCTAGCTTATGGCCGAATATGACAACGAGTTTGATAGGTCATGTGGCCACCCTTTAGCTCAAATACACAATGATCATACGCATTTTTAATCACATCAACAATTTAATACAATTCATTCGAACATCAAAAGAGAAGCTCAAGGTACTTAGCCCATATATATACATTAGACATTAGAGTCACATATGTACGAAATCACGAATCGAATTCAACATACTAGCTAATATTTCCCCTTAGCCGAATTTTCTAAGTCAAGCTAAAGCCATCAATAGGCTACCAATGGCCGAACATACACATCTATGCTAAGGCCGATTGCAACACTTAATACATTCTACAAGTATGGTCACTTGTGTTGACTAAACACCATTTGTTTCAAGTTCAAAACTTGGCTAATACACATATATACACTATTAAAGCATCCTCTCTCTTTACACTAATTCAACACATGCATTACCCATAATATGCCAAATTACATTCGGCCTTAGCACACAACTTGCTAGCCGATTCTTCTCCATCTAGCAACCAATGCACATACGAGCTCATTTGTTAGACTCTACTTCATCTAACAACAACCTTATTTCTCTTCTATATCCCACCATGGCCGAATGCATCACAACACCTTACCATTTCAATTTTTGGTCATGGTTGAACAAGGAACTTAATGTCTCACTCAAGGATGCTAAAAAGGAGATTCAAGAGTTATCAATCCACCATCACATGCATCATTAACAAGCTTCACATTTAGCATGCAATGACATCAACACAAAATCCACCTTGGCCGAATACCATCCCCATGACATAGCAAAGATTTGAACCATGGGCTAATAAGAACATCAAGCTAGCAACTAAAACATGCATGAATCTCATGGCACAACATCAAACATACCTTAATCTTGATACAAGTATGGCGAACCTCCTCCTAATCCTCTTCTAAACCAAACATGGAGCAAGAATTCCTTCCTTCTTCCTTAGAATTTTCGCCAAAAGAAAATGAAAAGGATGAACAAATTTTTTCTCTTTTCTTCAACTCACGGCAATGGGGGGATCACACCTTCTTTCCTTTTTTTCATTTCTTTATTACCCATACACCTTATTTTATTTATTCCAACATAAACCACTTACACAACATGTTTTATGACATGTTTTGCCCATCCCCCTTTGTCATGGCCAGCCACTAGGCTTTAATCTAGGGAAATTTGACATGCAAGCCCATCATTTTCACATCATGCATTAATAGGCCACTTTACATTTGCCTAGCACATTTCTAAATTTTCTCACATAAGTCCTATTTGATAAAATTCACTTACAATTAACAAAATTCAAACATGAATTTTTCACACATGCATATGTACATATAATGAGCATCAACTATGACGGCTAATTATTTTTATGACTCGGTTTAGTGGTCCCGAGACCACTTTCCGACTAGGGTCAATTTAGGGCTGTCACAGTTGATGTAGTGCTTCTGTGTTAATGCACACACCACTTATTGACTTAATCAAAGTTCTAGTTTTAGATTTAGGCCATAGATGTTGCACCCAACATTGTAAGTTGCAAATTAATGACTAACTACTTGTAACACGGCAGTGACAGAGAACAGTTAAAACCCAAAATTAGAAGGCCACCATTTGTTTAAATTTAGCTATAAAAAGTACCAATCTTTCCAGCAGGAGCTATATACTGTCATGACCTCAATGAGGGCCTTAATAATCTTCAAACATTTTGAATGTTTTTACATCCAACTTTTGCACTCCGAAAACAAAACTTCTACTTTTATGTGTGTTGATTGTGATGATTATTATTATTATTTTGGTTCTATTGTTGATTGTGATTTTGAATTTTTGACACACTACAAAAACACTACCAATATGGTACAGTTGTATTTGTAATTTTCCTTTTGGATTTTAGAAGTTATTAATATTATAAAAAATACAAATTTATTAAATATGGATACAATATAAATACATGAATCGTTTGTGATTTTTTTATTTTTAAATTTCTTTTGAGATTTTATAATCTTCTCTCTAAAACACTTTTTGACATCTACTTTGTTTACTTACTGTCAATCCTACTAATGGAAAACACCAACCTCCAAATTCCTTTCTTCTTGAGCAAGCACCAAAAACAACAAAGCCTCTCACCCCCCTAAGAAAAGCCTTCCATTACCTGATTAATATATCTATATATCTTTGCTAATTTTTCCAATAATATATATGAACTGAAGTCATAGATATGCTGATCATATGTATATTTATATCATACCTATAATAATAATAAAAAAGTAATATATATCGAAATTATGTTTAAGCAATCCTCCCCACTCCATTACCAACCCCCAACTTTCTCCTACATTTTGCTGTTATTTCCTATTAGATATTAATGATTTGACATGAGCTTTAGTTTTAGTTATAGCCCCCTCGTGTGTGCACAAGAATTTCAGGTCACTTCTACCATATATTTCACACAATCATAACATTTCCTCTTCCATTTGTAGCTTTGTTAAGTGGGGCATCCTACTTACTTCTCTTATCACCACAACTATTTCATGTATTTAAATAAGTCGCAAACATCACATAAATCAATTAAATTAAGTTGGAATATTATAAATAAAGAAAAAATATTAGAAAAATTTTGAGTCTTATTTAAGAATTCAATTTAACTTAATTTTGAATTTAATTAAAATTTAATGTGACTATTAAACAAGAAAGAATATCATATCAAAATATATTCATGTATGCACATGCAGCTACATATATTTATGATGGGAAATGATGTGGATTTTGAAGCAGTTGGATAGAAATGGACGTGAGAGTAGATTCATGTGCAAACGTTTGGGAGGTACCTGACAGCATTTACTGACCATTGCTAATGTTGACATTTCTCTTCCATGTATAAAGTTTTTGCCTGCCATTTTAATTAAAAGAAAAAACAGCTCCACTCAGTACAAAACTGAATCAAGCAACACAAACCCAGATAAGAAACTTGAATGAACTTAGAATATAACATAGCAAATAACGAAAATAACCAGTCAAATTGAAATCTGAAGCAGAAAAGAAATATGCTTTTCCTTTGAACCCAAAAATTATCGAGGAGATGAGCAGAGAAGAACTTACAGGTGTAAACGAAAAAGGAAAAAGTGGTTTTTTTCAGATGTTGAATTGGGGAATTTTAGAGATGAGCAGATGAGAAGAGAAGAACTTACAGGTGAATTTTAGAGATTTCAAACTGGGGAAGAAAGGGTTTTTTTCGGATGTCAAATTGGGGAAAAACTTCCTTTGAACCCAAAAATTATCGAGGAGAGGAGCAGAGAAGAACTTACAGGTGTAAACGAAAAAGGCAAAAGGGGTTTTTTTCGGATGTCGAATTAGGGAATTTTAGAGATGAGCAGATGAGCAGAGATGAGCAGAGAGGAACTTACAGGTAAATTTTAGAGATTTCAAACTGGGGAAGAAGGGGTTTTTTTTCGGATGTCAAATTGGGGAAAAACAAGTGATAATTCTTTAGGGATTTTGGACTAAGGAAAAGAGGGGAACTGGGGAGACTTTGACAAAATTTCTATTTGTTATCGTGTGTAAAAATGAAGACAACAAAACGACAATGTTTTGACAAACATAATTTAACGTTTGCGGCGTTTTTGCAATAGCGCCGCTAAAAGGGTAAGCTATTGCGGCGTTTCAAATAAACGCCACTAATAAACTAACAAAACGACGACGATTTGAACTGAACAAAATAATAGTAGCGGCGTTTATACACAAGCGCCGCTAACTCCAAACCTATTGCGACGCTTCACAAAAAACGCCACTAATAAATCCTACAAAACGGCGTCGTTTTGTTTAAAACATATGCTCTTTTGCGGCGTTTTTATAAAAAGCGCCGCTATTGTATACCTTACGCCGCTAATTCCTTTAAAATTTAAAATTATTTAATATATAATTTAAAAACAATATAAATTAAAAAATCACTTATATACCCAAAAACTTTAAAATTATTTTAAATAATAGTATTTTAATTTTTTATTTAAGTAAATAATTTTTAAAATTTAACTAATAGTTAAAAGAATTAGATAAAATTTGTAATCTTCAAAATTATTGAAAATTTGAAATCTTTAAAATTTGAAATTATTTAATATATATAAATTAAAAAAGCAATATATACCCAAAAAAGCGTAAAATTATTTTAAATAATATTATTTCAAATTTTAATTAATTTTTTAACATTAATTATCCTAAACCCTAAACCCATAACCCATGTCTCCTTAATGCCTTAACCCCTAAATCCCTAAACCCATAACCCCCAACTCATAGCCCATTAGACCCTTAACCCCTAAACTTTAAACCCTAAACCATGTACCCTTAACCCTTAACCCTTGGACCCTTAACTCCTAGACCTTTAACCTTTAACCCCCAAATCTCTAAACCTTAACCCTTGAACCATAAATCATAATCCCGAAGTCCATAACCCATAGTCCATAAACCTTGAGATATTAACTCATAAACCATAAACCCCTAAACCTTAAACCCTAAACTCATAATTCATAAACCTTAAAATATTAAATCATCATAAATTATAAACCCTAAACTATATACCTAAACCATAAACCTTAAACTATAATGATAAGTAATTCAATATTTTCAAATTAATATTATCCTTTTATGATTATAGAATAATTTATTTAATATATAAATTGACAAACAATCAGTCATATAACAAAAAAGCTTTAAAATTATTTTAAATGATAGTATTTTAATTTTTCATTTTTAACATATATTTTATATGTTTTTATTTTCAAAATTTTCTACGTGTCATTATTTTTTCTCAAGAAGTTAAATATTCAATTAAAAATAATTTAATTAATATAAAAAACCAATAAAATGTTTTTGTGGCGCTTTTTGAAAAAATGCCGCTATAAATAGAGCAATAGCGGCGTTTTTCAAAAAAGCGCTACTATAGATCTGAGCATTAGTGGCATTTTTCAATAAGCGCCGCTATAGATCTGAGCATTAACGGTGTTTTTAGAAAAGCGTCGCCATAGATCTGAGCATTAGCGGCGTTTTTAAAAAAGCGCCGCCATATATCTGAGCATTAGCGGCGTTGTTCATAAAGCGCCGCTATAGATATGAGCATTAGCGGCGCTTTTGGCAAAACGCCGCCAATAGCACTAAAGGTCAACGTTAAACGACGACGTCTTGCTTTACTGTTTGCGGCGTTTTTACTTCAAACGCCGCTAAAAATGCCGTGAAAAACCTGTTTTGCTGTAGTGAAAACGAAAAAAAATAGAGAAAAGTCTTAGAATGATTCTCATAAGAAAAACTTGTAAATCACTAAAAGGCATAGACAAGTTTGTAGATTGAAGTAGAGAAGTGGATTTTCCAGTCATTTTGATTTATTTTGAGCTAAGTTCATGTCTTAACATTTTCTTTGTTAATTATGTAGATATTTATAGATAGATAATTATAGTTTAATATAAAAGGTGTGATATTAAGCCAATAAAAGGCATGAGCAAAAATGCTTGTTTAAATGAAGGTTTAGTAGTAGAGTTTGCTAGCATAACATTGGTTCTTTCATCATGGTGGGAAATATGAAATTTACAGTATAATGATGTTGAATAGTTCATGTTTATTTAAGGATGATGTCTCTCGGAGTGGCCACCTTCTTGATGGAAATAAATGTTGTCACTAAATTTAGTATATCATGTAATGTGAAATGTGAATTACCATTGTACTATAAACATACATTTGATTATTGAAATGTGATTTATAATAATGTCTTTATAACTTAGTCAAATGGTGAGGATACAGTTGACATGTCAATGAGAGATTAGATGTGCGCTTGATTTAGAAGATTATGTTTATTTGCCTTGTGACAAAGCTTTAAGGTGCATTATGGATCTAAATCTAAGTGTTTGGATGGATGCGCTCTTAAAAAAATATTTAAGGTGTTCGGTTTGGCTTTTATTTTGCCAAGGGTTAGGATTCATTACTTTATGAAGAAAGTTAGGTTGAAATTGAATAAATTATTCTTAAAAGTGTTTAAATTTTATATTATGCATACTTGTGCATACAAGGTAATTTTTTATAAACATGTCAATTATGCAAGAAAATTATCTAAATTCATTATATGATGAATTCTAATCTTATTTTTGTGATGCTATACCTGATGACATGTAGAATTTTTACTCAATGGCTAGTTGTGAGTAAATCAAGGTATGTATTCTGATTTACCTTACTAAGTTTTATGTTTAACGCATTATTGTTTTTTTTTTCGCGTAGATTAACTTGATTTATTAAGTCCCTGTTTTTAAGGGTGGATTGCATTTTAGTCCATCTATTGAAAAAATGGATAAATTAGTTCTTATACATTTTGAATTGTGGAAATTAGTACCTCCGTTAAAATTTATCTATTAAAAGATGATGTGGAATGGTAAACTCATACTAAATTTTTTATGGGTAAACTATAAAAATGTACTCATACTAAATTTTTTATGGGTAAACTATAAAAATGTCACCCAACTACGCCTTTCATTCTATTTTGGTCACTCTACTATTAATTTTTTTATTTAGTCACTAAATTTTTTGAAATTAAGTATTTAATCACTCTGAGCTGATGGAGGCTTTTTTTATTGGTCTAGTAACAAAATTAGCTCTCTAATGTTTACACATTCTATCAATTTGATCCTAAATATAAAAAATTAGCCCTCAATGTTTACAAAAAAATTCAATTTTAATTCTATTCTAAAAATTTAAGAAATTTGGCCCTCAACAGTTACAAAATTTTTCAATTTAGTCGTAATTCTAAAAAAATTAAAAATATAAAAAAAATCATTTTTAATCCTTTATAACCCATTGGCTTACCTATGTGAGATATTAAAATAAGAAAAAGAGTACCCTTTTTTAAGTCACTTGTAGCAATTTCTTTTACTATTATTTAGGTTTCACACTGGATCGAGCCAATTGATTTGGAACCTATTTGAAATAATTGGTTACATTATTACCTAGCCATATAATGTTTTTAATGCTTTTATCTTCTTTTGGATCTTAAATTTTTTTGTGTTTTATCCCAACCTTTTAGAGTTCTTTTGTAAATGACTTGAAAGACGATACTCTTTTTCTTATTTAATATCTTACATAGGTTCGTCGATGGGTTATAAAAGGTTAAAATGATTTTTTAAATATATATAGAATTTTTAGAGTTAGGACTAAATTGACAATATTAGTAAATGTTGAGGGCTAAATTTATTGATTTTTTAGAATTAAAACTAAAATGAAAAAATTGTAAACATTGAGAGATAAATTTGTTGAATTTTTTATATTTAGGATCAATTTGATAGAATGTGTAAACAGTATAGGGCTAATCTTGTTACTACTCCAATAAAAAAAAGCTCATATTAGGTCAAATTGACTAAAATATTTAATTTTGAAAAGTTTAATGTCTAAATTGAAAAAAATAATAGTTGGGTGACCAAAATAAAATGAAAGGGATAGTTGGGTGACTATTTTTTATAGTTTGCCTATTAAAAGTAATTTTCAGCATAAATTTAATGTTCCACAAAATCATTTAACAGATAAAATTTAATAGAGGAGCTAATTTGCATGTTTTGAAATGTGCAAGGGATAATTTGTCCATTTTTTAAGTAGAGAGGTCGAAATGCAACCTGCCCCTAAGTATAGGGGTTTTCCTAGTACTTTTACTTGAAACTATTTTGAATTGTTTTATAATTGCCTTATTATGTCAGTCTTGTTTAATGAAATCTTTTTTTGGTTAAAGGTTAAATGTTGAGCAGGAAGAGTTTTACTGTACATGTTTACCCTTGAAGCATACTGTACATGTTTACCCTTGAAGCATACTACTCTATTGTTTTGTTTAAAGGTGTTTCAGAATGAATTTTAGGTGTTAAGAACTCAAAATTTTGGTACCTAGGGTTGTTACCCATGGTGTAGGTATCAATTTCAGCTTAGGTAAGGCAAAAATTCATCATAGGTGCTTAGAGTTCAGTACCCTTGTCAAGGTATTCCATTGTATATCTTTACAAATATTACAACTAGGTCTGTTAAACTTGTAGTATATCATATTTCTATATCTATTTGAAATTTTCTTCTACCTCGATGCACGCACACCAAGGCGCGATCACCTTCCAAGCTAGATCCACATTGTGGAAGATAAACTTCATTATGTGAACTTATGGTGACATCTTTTGCAGGTCTAGTAATTCTTTCTTAGTTAATATGACCAAGTTTCAGATGCAAAGGCATGCCCCATTAATGAGAAGTTTTAAGTCTTTTATTCAATAATTCAATTTCAAGCAATCTGTACATCTTTGGTTTGATAAAATAGAGATTATTATTCATCCATCCATTACAGATAATAGTATGATTTCTAAATATTGCAACACTATTATTAAAATGTCACAGTCAAGCAGTCTTTAGATAAGCATGCAATAGAAATTAAGTTTCTTTTGAAACTTGGGACATAGAAAATGTCTTTCAAAATAATCTTCCTAAAATTATCAAAATAAAGATGTACATCTCCCACTGCTTCAACTTCCACACTTGTACCGTTTCCGGTTCACAATGATAGACTTGTAATGCCCCAAAAATTGGTATATCTGGTTTGTTAAATTTCATCATTAATAAGTATTTACTTCTGTGGTTAAGGGCTTTGATTGTGTGTTTGAGGTCATGGGTTCAAATCTCTCTTTTGGGAAAAATTCAATTATTTTTGTTCCTTCTCTTATCTCTATTTGTTTGGCTTAAGTATTGTTTTTGATCAAGTTGTGACAGAATGAGCATGTTGGTTTTAAAGTAAGGTGTCAGCTTACCCTGTGGTCATGTGTTCAAATCTCTACATGAGCAAAGTGGCAAAATTTTTGCTATTTCTGTTTGAGCCAACCATGTAGTGGTTGTGATTTAATTGAATTATGTATGTGGGGAAATCAAATAAGATATCAGAATTTTGATATTGTTAAGATTGTGTTGTGTTAAAAAAATATATCTAACTATTATTTAATTTATTTTATTTTATTTTCTCCAAGAATCTCTTTTCTTTTTCACGTATCTCACATTCTCCCTATTCCCCTTTTTCTACCTTTTTTTTTGTTTCTTCTTTCTTTGTTCGGCCATAATATATTTTCCTTCTCCCTTGTTGGTTCCTATTTTGTCAAGAACTCATCTTTTACTCTTTGTTTCTCCAAATTCAATCTATATTGGGGTGTGATTTTTGCTATCGTCTTATCGTGTAAGTGCTTTTTGAATTTTCCTTCTATACTAAGTATTCATTTAATTAATGTTCTCATTAGTTTGTGGTCGGTGGAAGGTTTTGAAGTTGGGAACAAGTATTTTTGGTTGTTTTATGTGATCGGGGTTGTTTTAATTGAGAAATCTTTTGGATTTAGGTGAAGATTTTGGGACTAACGATCTTCCGATGAGTTAAATTTCAGTGGAAGCTGTTTTTTCGTTTCTGGTAAGTAATTGATGCTAAGTCTGAAGTTAATTGGTGAGTTTAGGTGTAATGTTTGGACTTTTTGCTTGAGAAAAGGTTTAATTTTGAGAAGATAATTACTGATTGAACAAGTTAAATATCATTTTTAGTTCCGAAAGTCTCGTGGTTGCATTCATATCAAAATCGGATTAGGTGTGTAACAAAACCTGAGAAAATAGTTAACAAAAAAGTCAAAATCTGAAACTGTTGACGCCACACGGCTGGGTGCTAAGCCGTGTGGTAGGTTATGTGTGACACACGACTGTGTGCTAAACTGTGTAAGCCACACAGTCTAAGCTAGTTGGGTTGTGTGGGCTATACGGGTGTGTGTGAGACCGTGTGGGCCACACTTGTTCCATTTCCAGTTCGTAACAATAGACTATTATCTTTAAGATCTTTCATTTACTCAAACCCTTGTAGAGAAACACACCTATGGTTAGTAGATCTAGAATCAATGACCTAGTGGTCTATCAAATCTTCCACTAAGCAAATTTTTATTTTAAAGAGTTCCAAACCTTTTCCTTAAGTGGCTAGGTAATCCTTTAACTCTTTGTAGTTGGCCTTAAAATACCCTTTCTTGTTGTAGAAGAAACACTTAGACTTAGATATGTCTTTAGGCTTTTTGGTCTATTTCCTTTCCACTTTAGATAGCCCAAATGACTTAGCCATGTTTCTTTTAGCACACTTTCCTTTCCCTTTATAAGAATAAGCAATCACTAAGTTTTCTTTTACTTTTTGGACCAATTGTGTAACACCCCAAACCCGAGACCATCGCCGGTGTCGGACCCGAGGGGTTAACAAGCCAAGTTCACATGTTTTGCCCACCAATTTGACATTTCCAGTCAGGCTGGAAAACTGCGTCACTGTCGCCTTAAAAATCATATCTCGAGTTTCAAAACTCGGAAACTGGTTTCGTAAATTTTCCCTGAATTTAGACTCATATATCCATCCATGGATTTATTTCTAGGATTTTTGGTCGGGCCAATTGGTACAGTTTATTAGTTAAAGTCACCCATGTTACAGGGATCGACTGCTCTGACCTTCGCGCGGTATAACTTGAATATCTCTCTGTACAGGGCTTTAATGCTGGTGTCGTTTGTTTCTAATGAAACTAGACTCAAAATGGAATCTGTACATATAAGGTATGTCTCCTAATTCTTTTTGGATAATTTATAGTGAATTTTTAAAGTTGCGACAGGGAACCCAGAAACCATTCTGGCCCTGTCTCACAATAGCTTTAATATCTCTTAACCTGTAACTCCTATGACCATTTCGTTTCTTCCATATGAAAATAGACTCATCAAGGTTCATTTACATAGCTTATTCACTATTTAATTCCATTCCTATGAATTTTGGTGATTTTTCACATTCACGCCACTGCAGCTGGCAGCATCTGTTTTTAAGGTAGGTCTTACCTATTTGGTAGTCTCCATGAATCAACTAGTCTTGCCATACATAGGTTCATATATGATCATTTTAACCATGCCAATGGCTGATCATATGACCAACATTCCCATTTCCAAGCCATAGCCACATCATGACACCAAATATATACATACAAACCACAATTAGTCTAAGTTCATGCTTCCTTTTCGAGCCATTTTCGCATGGCCGTACATACTTACATTACAACATATTTAACAAACAAGAGGTAGTCCTATACATGCCATCTCAAGTTCAACCAAAATTTATACCAAAATGGAGGCTTGATAGTGTGGATGACTTCGACTTCAACGATCCCAAATCCGATTGCTTGAGCGAAATCTAGAAAAGCGAGAGCCAAAGCAACGGGTAAGCATTTTATGCTTAGTAAGTCTCAAGGAATATAATCAACTCTAATTACAGCAATACATTCACATAACCAAATGCATCATTTCATTAATACACATTCTTACTTCACACTTCATCATTATATAATTTCACAAAGTATCAATCAATTCAATAACTGAAATTCATTAGTCGATTGAGCGAATGTTGCTCAAACATGTCGACTTTCCAATGCACATATAAACGTAACTCATTCTTTGGGCTTTTTGAGTGTACTCATTGAATTTATTACAGCAGCCAACACTCACCTCCAGCCCAAGATTCTTGAACATAACCGGATATAACCATGTGCACAAATGCCTTGGTCTTAGCCCGGATAGAATGTCTCGCGAATGCCTTTGGTCTTAGCCGGATGTAGCCACTAGCACAATTGCCTTCGGTCTTAACCGGATAAAATTTCCAGCATAATTGTCTTGATTTAGCCGGATATCATTCAATTTCCATGAACACATACATCAATTATCATTGGACATACATAATTCATTTTCGTTACTAAGGCTCAAACGCAATTATAGTCACAAGCATATTCGCCGGGACTTAGCCGGGTAGAATTCAAATACTCATGCATACATAATCAATAATCAATACACATCCATACTTTATTTCACATAATTCAAGTAGGGTCACTTCTTGAGGACTTACCTCGGATGTTGTCGAACGGCTTTTTCGGCTATTCGATCACTTTCTCCTTCCCCTTGTCCAATTGTGGCCCTCTAAGCTCTTGAGCTAATTCAAACAAATTCAATTTATTAAAACCTCATTGTGCTAGCTTTTGGCGAATATGACAAGGAGTTTAAATGGTCATATGGCCACCCTTTAGCTTGAATACACAATGGTCATGCACATTTTATACTACATCAAGCAATTCAATACAATTTATTCGAGCATCAAGGAAATGCTAAGGCCTTCAATAGGCTACCCAAGGCCGAATATTCATGTACATGTTGAGGTCAATTTTGCACTTAATACCTCACAAAAACAGCATGCAATTTACTAATTAATGCTTTGCACATTGTGGCCCAAAACTTATAATATAGCATCAAGCACTTATATGTGTGCTAGGCCGAATTGTGCTTGCAATTTCACAAGCATTCTTCCACATCTTCTTCTTTAAACCAATATATTCATCACTTAGTTCATAACCAAAACATAATGTGCAATCATATATATGCATATATGAGCATGGCAATTTCAAGGTGTCCATAGCCATCCAAAACACAAATTTTAACTAACATGCAAGAAGCATGAATCATGCTCAAGAATGCATCATGGCGAATATGACAATCATGCTCCTTTTCAACTTCAATCATGATAAAACAAAAAAGAAAGCTCAAAATCTTACTCAAGAGTAGACAATCCATCATTGCATGCATCATCATCAAGCTTCACACTTAGCATGCAATGGCTTTATCACCATAACAACTTTGGCCAAATGCCATTTCCATGGCATAACAAAGATTTGAGCCATAGCTAACATGCACATCAAATTAGCAACCAAAACATGCATGAAACTTCCAACACAACCTCATTCATACCTTACTCTTGTTGCAAGTTTAGCCAAATTTCCTTCTAGATCTCTTCTAAACAAAGAAAATGAAGCAAAAATCCTTCCTTCTTCCTTAGTATTTTCGGCCAAAGAAGAGAAAAATAGGTGAACAAAATTTTTTTCTTTGCTTCTCTTTCACTCACGGCAAAAGGGGGGGGAAGGATGAGCAAATTTTGATTTTTGTTTCTCTTCCTACATGCTTAATTTTTTATCATTTATCACATCATGCATTAACAAAACATGTCATAACATGTCTTCCTTGCCCATATTCCCTTGTCATGGCCGGCCACTATACCATCCTTGGGGAAATTTGACATGCAAATCCCTTATTTTTGCATGCATGCTCAACTAGTCATCACACATTTCCCCATCATACTTTCAAAGTTTACTACTAGGTCCTTTCTAGTGAAATTCACATTTATAATTCTAAATTGAAACATCAAAATGTCATACACAATTTAACACATATCATATGCATCAAAATAAATTTTTTAATTATTTTTATGCCTCGGTTTTGTGGTCCCGAAACCACATTCCGACTAGGGTCAATTTTGGCTGTCACAACTCTCCCCACTTAAGAAATTTTCGTCCCGAAAATCTTACCGTAAATAGGTTTGGATATCGTTCTTTCATAGAGTTCTCGGTCTCCCAAGTAGCTTCTTCTATCCCGTGCTTGAGCCATAACACTTTCACTAGCGGAACCCGCTTGTTTCGCAACTCTTTCACTTCTCGTGATAGGATACGAATCGGTTCTTCCTCATAACTCATATTAGCTTGAATTTCAATTTCGATGGACTAATCACGTGCGATGGATCGGATCTATAGCGTCAAGCATCAAACGTGAAAGACATCGTGAACCTTTTGAGTTCGGGGGCAAAATCAAGCGATATGCCATCGGACCGACTCGCTCGATATCTCATATGGTCCAATGAACCTCGGCTCAACTTGCCCTTACTACCGAACTCGAGTATCTTTTTCCAAGGCGATACCTTGAGAAACACTTTATCACCCACGATACTCGATATCCTTACGCTTCAGATCCGCGCACGACTTCCGACGATCGGAGGCTATCTTCGACTTTCACGGATTACTTTCACTTTCTATTCAGCATCCCTAATCAAATCCACCCGAAAATCTTGCTTTCACCGAGCTCGGTCAAAACAATGGCGCACGGCATTTACGACGCATAAGGCCTCGTAGGGTGCCATCTTAATACTTGATTGAAAGCTGTTGTTGTAAGCGAATTCAATCAACGGCAAATACCGCTCCCATGAACCACTAAACTCGAGGACGCAACATCTTAACATATCCTCAAGTATCGAATTATCCGCCGGATTAACCATCGGTTTGGGGTGAAAAGCGGTCTTTGAAATGCAACTTGGTACCCAAAGCTTCTTGCAACTTTTTCCAAAATCGCGAGGTAAATCTCGGATCTCTATCCGACACGATAGAAATAGGCACCCGTGTAATCTCACAACTGAGAAATGTACAATTCCGCTAATTTGTCCATTGAAAAATCCGACGACGGGGACAAAGTGGGCCGACTTAGTCAATCGATCTACCACGACCCAAACCGCATCCTTCTTACTTGCGACAATGGCGATCGGATACAAAGTCCATTGTGACTCGATCCCATTTCCACTCGGGTATCGTGATTGGTCAAGTAATCTGAAGGCACCGATGTTCCGCTTTCACTTGTTGACATATTAGACATCTCAAACAAAGTCGGAGATGTCTCGCTTCATACCATGCCACCAAACCGACGTTTCAATTCATTGTACATCTTCATACTCCCGGGTGGATTGCCATTCGGCTACAATGGGCTTCATTTGAATTATCGAAATGAGTTCAATTCTTTGGGACACATGACGACTTTTGAACCTCAAACAATCGTCATCGCCGATTTGAAACTCCGAGTCCTTGTTCGAACACATGCAGCCCGCTTTGCAACCAACTCGTCGTCGACTTTTCGAGCTTCTCGAATTTGGTGTGTCAATAATGGTTTGGCTTTCAATTCAGCCACTAACACACCGTCGGATCGGACGGACAAGTGCACATTCATCGTCGTAAAGTGAATAACGATTTACGACTCAAGGCATCCGCAACCACATTCGCCTTTCCGGGTGATAGTCAATGATCAGCTCATAATCCTTTAACACTCGAGCCAACGTCTTTGTCGCAGATTTAAGTCTCTTTGGGTCATCAAATATTTGAGACTTTTGTGATCCGAGTATACATGGCACCTTTCACCAAATAAGTAATGTCGCCAAATCTTTAAGGCGAATACGATGGCGCCAATTCGAGATCATGAGTCGGATAATTTTTCTCATGTGGCTTTAATTGCCTCGACGATAGGCCACAACTCGACCTTCTTGCATTAATACGCAACCTAACCCAAGTAGAGAGGCGTCGCTATAGATGACAAACTCTTTGCGGACTCGGGTTGCACTAGAATTGGGGCTTCATCAAATAAGTTTTCAGTTGATCGAAACTTTTTGGCATTTCTCCGTCCATTCGAACTTAACGTCCTTTTGGAGTAAGCCGTCATCGGCGTGGCTATCGTTGAGAAGCCTTTTACAAATCGTCGGTAATAACCTAAGAAGCCCCAAAAAGCTCGAACCTCAAGAATATTTCTGAGGCTTCCAATTAAGTATGGCTGAAATTTTATTCGGTCGACTCGAATACCGATCTGAGATACCACATGACCCAAGAAGCTAACCCTCTTAACCGTAACTCACACTTGTGAACTTAGCATATAATTGCTTGTCCCGTAAAATTTGCAGACTAACCGCGGTGTTCAGATGTTCGGTCTCATTTCTTGAATAGACCAAGATGTCATCAATGAACACGACTACGAATCGATCCAAATATGGTCTAAAGATCCGATTCATTAAATCCATAAATACCGTAGGGCATTAGTGAGCCCAAACGGCATCACTAGGAACTCATAGTGACCATATCTCGCTCAAGGCGTCTTGGGCACGCTCAATCTCGGATTCGCAATTGATAGTAGCCCGATCTCAAATCTATTTTCGAGAACACCGAGGCTCCTTCAGTTGATCGAACAAGTCATCAATACGTGGCAACGGATATTTGTTCTTTATCGTCGCTTTATTAAGTCGACGATAGTCGATGCACAATCGCATGGTTCCATCCTTCTTCTTCACGAACAAACGGCGCGCACCCAAGGCGAAAAACTCGGGCGAGCAAAACCTCTATCCACCAATTCTTGCAACCGAGCTTTCAACTCCTTTAATTCGTTGGTGCCATACGACACGGAGCTATCGAAATTGAGTGGTACCGGTACCAATTCGATGCCAAATTCTATTTCCGAACAGGTAGTAAACCCGGCAATTCTTTGGGGAAAACATCCGGTATTCACAAACCACGGCACAGATTCGGGTTTCTTCTCGATTCCTTGTCATCGAAAGCACGACGCAAGGTACGCCGCGCACCCTTTTCTTACATATTTACGGGCCAACATCGCCGATATTACGGTGGCAACCCTTTAAGTCCGTGGACTCAACCCGAATTATTTCATTATTCGCGCACCTCAAATCGATAGTCTTGCTCTTGAAATTTACAACCGCATCGTGCATGGTCAACCAATCCAAACCAAGAATAACATCGAACTCATCGAACGGCAAAAGCATTAAGTCTGCGGAAAACAAGAACCTCGAACACTAGGGGACTTTTCTTGCACACTTTGTTAACAAGCACGTAATGACCCAAGGGGTTTGACACCGAATTACAAACTCGAGAGACTCAATAGGCAAAGTCTTATTGGATGCTAAGGTTTCACATATATATGAATGAGTAGAACCGGGGTCAATCAAAGCAATCACATTTGTATTGAAAAGAGTGAAAGTACGGTAATGACATCCGGAGAGGCAAGATCCTCACGCGGCAGATGGCATAAGTCCTTGCAGAGCACGAGCCTCGATCGATGGTAGCATCTCTAGATCCTCTCGACCGCCAATCGACATTGCCCATATTTCTAGGTGGCCTACCTCGGCAAATGGTAGCACCGGGTTTCCACTCGACTCACATTCTGCTCAAGCATCCTCGGGCAATCCTTCATAAAGTGGTCGGCCGATCCACACTTATAGCAGGAGCGATCACGAAACCAACAGCTCCCGAATGCCATTTGCCACAATGTGGACACTCCGCCTCTCTCGGCGATCATTTCCACCATCGGCGATCAAGTGACTCATGTGGTCACAGGGGTCGATCGCGTCCTCGTCTAGAAAAGCCCAAACGCCTCTAGACCGGCTCGCATCATCTCGAAATCTCTTCGATGCTTGTTGAAGAGACTTTCCGAGGACCTCTTCGAATTCTCCAGTTCCCACATCAGCTTCTGTTTCTCCTTTCTAAGCTCTTGACTTTACAAGCTCGCTCAACAAGTACTACGAACTCTTGTATCTCGAGAATGCCAACAAACATCCTTCATCATTCAGCCCATCCTCAAGCGTTTACATAATAGCTTCGGACGAAATGCATTCTCGCAGCGTCTCGGCTAAGCCTCACAAACTTTCGTTCGTAGTCAGTAACGGACATAGAACCTTGCTTAAGATCAAGAAATTCCCTCCGCTTTTGGTCGATGAATCTCGATCGATATACTTTTTTGAACTCGGTTTGAAAGAATTCCCAAGTCACTTGCTCTCTAGGCACCACAAAAGTCGAGTACTCCACCAATAGTAGGCGGACTCGCGTAGCAAGGAGATGGTACACTTTAAGCACTCATCGGTGTACAGGATAGCTCATCAAGCACCGGATAGTGTTATCTAACCAAAATTCAGCTCGCTTCGGCATCATCATCATCCGTAGCCTTAAATTCAGTGGCCCCATGTTTTCGAATCCTATCGATTGGGGCTTCTTGGACCTTATTTGGTCATCCACGGAGGTATTGTAGGTCTTGGGGTTGCATTTGTCGGGAATGGAGGTTGTGGAACACCGTGTTGGTTCGAATGTATTGATTAAACCATTCGTTCATCACACTATAAAAGGCTTGCCTAGCCTCGTCATTAGGATTGCTGGCCATAGGTTGAGAGTTCTTGGCGCTGTCCCCCTTGCGCGGAGCAGCGCCACACTCTCCACATCATCAGCTATCGCTTCGGTTGGGATCGGGATCCATTGCTACAAACAAACACAAAGTCGAATTGTCGTAAATCATCACACTATCGATTCATCATTTAATGGCATGTATAGCTAGACCCCAAACACATCACGGTAGTCCTAGAATCGACTAAACCGTGGCTCGATACCAATAAAATTGTAACACCCCAAACCCGAGACCATCGCCGTGTCGGACCCAAGGGGTTAACAAGCCAAGTTCACATGTTTTGCCCACCAATTTGACATTTCCAGTCAGGCTGGAAAACTGCGTCACTGTCGCCTTAAAAATCATATCTCGAGTTTCAAAACTCAGAAACTGGTTTCGTAAATTTTCCCTGAATTTAGACTCATATATCCATCCATGGATTTATTTCTAGGATTTTTGGTCGGGCCAATTGGTACAGTTTATTAGTTAAAGTCACCCATGTTACAGGGATCGACTGCTCTGACCTTCGCGCGGTATAACTTGAATATCTCTCTGTACAGGGCTTTAATGCTGGTGTCGTTTGTTTCTAATGAAACTAGACTAAAAATTGAATCTGTACATATAAGGTATGTCTCCTAATTCTTTTTGGATAATTTATAGTGAATTTTTAAAGTTGCGACAGGGAACCCAGAAACCATTCTGGCCCTGTCTCACAATAGCTTTAATATCTCTTAACCTGTAACTCCTATGACCATTTCGTTTCTTCCATATGAAAATAGACTCATCAAGGTTCATTTACATAGCTTATTCACTATTTAATTCCATTCCTATGAAGTTTGGTGATTTTCACATTCACGCCACTGCAGCTGGCAGCATCTGTTTTAAGGTAGGTCTTACCTATTTGGTAGTCTCCATGAATCAACTAGTCTTGCCATACATAGGTTCATATATGATCATTTTAACCATGCCAATGGCTGATCATATGACCAACATTCCCATTTCCAAGCCATAGCCACATCATGACACCAAATATATACATACAAACCACAATTAGTCTAAGTTCATGCTTCCCTTTTCGAGCCATTTTCGCATGGCCGTACATACTTACATTACAACATATTTAACAAACAAGAGGTAGTCCTATACATGCCATCTCAAGTTCAACCAAAAATTTATACCAAAATGGAGGCTTGATAGTGTGGATGACTTCGACTTCAACGATCCCAAATCCGATTGCTTGAGCGAAATCTAGAAATCGAGAGCCAAAGCAACGGGTAAGCATTTTTATGCTTAGTAAGTCTCAAGGAATATAATCAACTCTAATTACAGCAATACATTCACATAACCAAATGCATCATTTCATTAATACACATTCTTACTTCACACTTCATCATTATATAATTTCACAAAGTATCAATCAATTCAATAACTGAAATTCATTAGTCGATTGAGCGAATGTTGCTCAAACATGTCGACTTTCCAATGCACATATAAACGTACCTCATTCTTTGGGCTTTTTGAGTGTACTCATTGAATTTATTACAGCAGCCAACACTCACCTCCAGCCCAAGATTCTTTGAACATAACCGGATATAACCATGTGCACAAATGCCTTGGTCTTAGCCGGATGTAGCCACTAGCACAATTGCCTTGGTCTTAACCCGGATAAAATTTCAACATAATTGTCTTCGGATTTAGCCGGATATCATTCAATTTCCCATGAACACATACATCAATTATCATTGGACATACATAATTCATTTTCGTTACTAAGGCTCAAACGCAATTATAGTCACAAGCATATTCGCCGGACTTAGCCCGGTAGAATTCAAATACTCATGCATACATAATCAATAATCAATACACATCCATACTTTATTTCACATAATTCAAGTAGGGTCACTTCTTGAGGACTTACCTCGGATGTTGTCGAACGGCTTTTTCGGCTATTCGATCACTTTCTCCTTCCCTTGTCCAATTGTGGCCTCTAAGCTCTTGAGCTAATTCAAACAAATTCAATTTATTAAAACCTCATTGTGCTAGCTTTTGGCCAAATATGACAAGGAGTTTAAATGGTCATATGGCCACCCTTTAGCTTGAATACACAATGGTCATGCACATTTTATACTACATCAAGCAATTCAATACAATTTATTCGAGCATCAAGGAAATGCTAAGGCCTTCAATAGGCTACCCAAGGCGAATATTCATGTACATGTTGAGGTCAATTTTGCACTTAATACCTCACAAAAACAGCATGCAATTTACTAATTAATGCTTTGCACATTGTGGCCCAAAACTTATAATATAGCATCAAGCACTTATATGTGTGCTAGGCAATTGTGCTTGCAATTTCACAAGCATTCTTCCACATCTTCCTCTTTAAACCAATATATTCATCACTTAGTTCATAACCAAAACATAATGTGCAATCATATATATGCATATATGAGCATGGCAATTTCAAGGTGTCCATAGCCATCCAAAACACAAATTTTAACTAACATGCAAGAAGCATGAATCATGCTCAAGAATGCATCATGGCGAATATGACAATCATGCTCCTTTTCAACTTCAATCATGATAAAACAAAAAGAAAGCTCAAAATCTTACTCAAGAGTAGACAATCCATCATTGCATGCATCATCATCAAGCTTCACACTTAGCATGCAATGGCTTTATCACCATAACAACTTTGGCCAAATGCCATTTCCATGGCATAACAAAGATTTGAGCCATAGCTAACATGCACATCAAATTAGCAACCAAAACATGCATGAAACTCCCAACACAACCTCATACATACCTTACTCTTGTTGCAAGTTTAGCCAAATTTCCTTCTAGATCTCTTCTAAACAAAGAAAATGAAGCAAAAATCCTTCCTTCTTCCTTAGTATTTTCGGCCAAAGAAGAGAAAAATAGGTGAACAAAATTTTTTTCTTTGCTTCTCTTTCACTCACGGCAAAAAGGGGGGTAGGATGAGCAAATTTTGATTTTTTGTTTCTCTTCCTACATGCTTAATTTTTTATCATTTATCACATCATGCATTAACAAAACATGTCATAACATGTCTTCCTTGCCCATATTCCCTTGTCATGGCCGGCCACTATACCATCCTTGGGGAAATTTGACATGCAAATCCCTTATTTTTGCATGCATGCTCAACTAGTCATCACACATTTCCCCATCATACTTTCAAAGTTTACTACTAGGTCCTTTCTAGTGAAATTCACATTTATAATTCTAAATTGAAACATCAAAATGTCATACACAATTTAACACATATCATAGGCATCAAAATAAATTTTTTAATTATTTTTATGCCTCGGTTTTGTGGTCCCGAAACCACATTCCGACTAGGGTCAATTTTGGGCTGTCACAACTTGACTGCCATTTAGCATCAAGTCATTGGATTGTAAGTCCTTCATAAGTTTTGTAAGTGCCAGATTCTTGTTTCCAAGGTTATATACGACCCTAAAGCCTGAAAAATCCTTAGACAAGCTTTTGAACACCATCTCTATTAGCCTCATTATCTGTCACCTCAACAAGGTAACCCATAAGAGTAATCATATGGTCTTTGACCGGAGTGTTGGGTTTTTGTTGGGTTTTCATCAAACTAGTTATAACCTATTGTTGAGCCAAGGAAGCTTGGCCTCCAAACATGTCCTCTAATTTTTTTAAAATTGCTTTGGTAGTTTAGAACTCTCCTATTGCTTATAAAGTGTGCTAGTCTTGCCAACATATAACATTGAGCTGTCTCATTAGATTTCTCCCAACATTTTCTAGCCTTAGCTTGAGATGCTAGTGGGTATCCATTATCAAGAACCATTTTGAGTTTCTCACAATTTAGGACAATCATGAGGTTCCTTTTCCACTCCTTATAGTTATTCATGTTTAGCTTATTCTCAGCAAATGTATTTAGTGAATGAGTAAGTGCCATTTTTTAATTTAAAAAATAAAATATTCATTCATCAATATTTTTTTATTAAACAAATATTAAGAAAACCATTTGCAACATATGATATGTATTAAGATGATACATATATCTTACATTAAACCTTGAAAACATTTGTAAGTCATTGCAACGATAATTCCTACACCTATTGAATTAAGTCACCTTGGGGCAATCTTAATCAACTAGTAAGAATATGAATTTCCATCCAATTAATATGTGAACCTAATTCTTTAGGTATTCAATAATCATTTCACATTTGACCATCAGTCTAACTTAAGCATAACTTATTGAGAAGTTACTTAACTAGGATGATCTTGAGTGTATAACAATCAACTCAACATCTATCATTTCATGTACCGTGATCGCAGTGATTCGTAACAAGTAATAAATATTTATAATGAAGATCAAACCTAGACTAACTATTATCACGACGAAAAGACAAGTGCACCTATCGAACAATAGTATAGTAATGGCAAGACCGGGATATCGTACCCAAGGGAACCAAAAGTACTAGTAATAATTATCTTTTTATTATCTAGCCTAAGAATAAAAGGGGTTTGTTTTAATTAACTAATTATTTAAACTAAGAATGCACAGAGAAAAGAATTGGGGAATTGCTTTTGGGAAAATCGATTGACTTGAGACAATACCTAAGGAAAAATCCACCTAGACTTTACTTGTTATTTTGGCTCCAAATCGGACGATTTATTCATCCAACTTGTTCCGTAGAGATCCCTAAGTTATGTTATTATCCCTATTCAAGACTAATAACGTCTAATCCCTAGATTGAATAACCGAGACTTTTCTCTAATTAACACTCTAGGGTTACATGAACTCGATCTATTGATCCCCTTATTAGGTTTCACCCTAATCCGATAAAATCTTGTCACCCTATTTCTAGGCATGCAATCAACTCCGTTTAATTATGGAAAATGTACTCTTAGACAGGGTCTATTCCTCCTCTGAATAAGAGCTTGTCTTGAATTAGTATCCTGGGATATCAAAACAAGAATTAAGAACACATAATTAAGAACAAGTTAAATATTTATTATACGATTCAGAAAATAATAGCAAGATTCATCTTAGGTTTCATTCCCCTTAGGTATTTAGGGGATTTAGTTCATAACTAAATAAAAAAACATCTCAGAAGAATAAAAAATACAATACATAAAGAAAACCCAAAACTCCTGAAGGGAAATTGAGGAGAGATCTTCAGTCTTGATGATGAATCCGACTTCTGAGATGGATCAATCGGCTTAGGGTAATTCCTTTCCCTTCTTCTCCGTCTCCCTTTTTCTCCTCCTCTAGTGCGTATTTATAGGCCTTGGAATGCTTGGAAACCCTCCAAAGTGGCCTTTTCCGAATTGGACTTAACTTGGGCTTAGCATGGACATGCCCATGTGACACGGCCGTATGACGTGATTGCCAGGCCGTGTTCGATCCGTTAAATTGCACACGACCGTGTGGGTCAATGGCCAGGCTGTGTGAATCGTGAAAGCCTTGGTCGACACCCTCGAATGACCTGGGCGTGTGAGCTGCCCGTGTGGCAAGGCTTAGGCCGTGTCATCTTCTCGATTTGGTCTGTTTTGTGCCTTTTTGACTCGTTTTTGGCTCCTTTTAACTCTCGGTGCTCTCCTGAGTACAAAACATGAAATTAAAGCATTAGGAGCATCGAATTCCCCAATTCTAATGAGAAATCATCTATAAAATGCATTAAACATGGGGTAAAAATATGTACAATTTACATTTTATCAAATACCCCCACACTTAAGCATTTGCTTGTCCTTAAGCAAAATTCTCAACTCATAATCAAGATAAATTCTTCTCAACTTATAATTCTTATCGATAATATCTCAAAATATTCCTTAGGTAATCATACATTGAGAGTTCAACTAAAAGAACATAAAAGTTTTAAACATTCCAAGTTGAGTATTTTATTCATGCAAACATGGGTGTCTCCCCTCATCTAAGTAATTACCTTTGATTCAGAATATCACAGAGTTTCACATCCTCACTATAGATTCACTCAAATCACTCGAGTTGTTTAAGGATAATAAATGAAGCACTCAATAGTCAATAATGAAAATTCACTACCATAAGCTTGCATGAAAATCAAATCTCCACCACTATAATTTAAGATGATACATCAATCGAAAGGTCTTTAGAGGGTTGTAATAAGGTTTGGTTAGGGTTGTGGTCACATGCTGAAAGAAAGGGTTAGAATCGAGATTGAATTGAAAAATTGCCTAACTAGAAAAAGGGTTGTAATAAGTTTTTTTTTTAAAGAACAAGTTAGATAAAGAAGAAAAACATAGCTAAGCAACTTTTCCAACTCAGATCCCAAAAAAAATAGGGATCAAATTAATTTAGGGGATTTCAACAAGAATGGGTTAATGGTTAATATTAAGGGTAATATAAGGAATGACTGGTAAGGCTCAAGGGGGTTTACTAGGGGTTAATCGTGGAGGTAGGCTTTTCATGGCATAAGTGGGTTAATCCTAAGTGCCTTAATCATTTTGACATATCAAATCAAACGGTGTGGTCTCGACATGCATAATCAAGCAAGTTCTAGAATAACAGTTCAATACTGACGCACTCAAAGCAATAATAAAAGTGAGCATGAAAGGATGAATAGATGCTCAAAAGACTCAAAAATCTCACAAAAATTATGGCTTTTTGATGTTTAGACTCGTGAATTCTAATTCAAAGTAATACCTAGACTTGGGGAAACAACCTATAATTTTAATTTCTTAAAAATTAACTTATCATGCTTGATCCTCTAATATCTGAAAGTTTAAATAATCAGTGCATAAATCCCTATGTTTTAATTCAAGAAATATCAATCAAAATCATAAGTCAATTAAAATTTATCCTAATTATGATATGAGAACTTTTTCAAGAGAACAAGACAATCATTAATAAACATCCCCCACACTTAAGATGTACATTGCCCTCAATGTACAAAGATAGATATTAGAGAATAAAAATAAGATAGGGAGAGAAGTGACACTTCCTGTATGATGAATTCCTCGAACTAGAGTTTTGGAGAGTGATCGGTTCAAGAATGGAGGACGATACTCCGATGGTCGTAGAGGTTCACTAGTCCATAAATCCTGCGCCACAAGAATATTATCTCTAGTGGTGGCTATGGTCGTGGTCGAGTAGGACATCGTAGTCATGGGGAACCTTTTCCGGTGGTAGTTTTAGTTCCTATGTGATGATGAGCTTAAAAGCTCTATATAACTGTGATAAAATCAGGAACTTTTTAGAGGATATTAGGAAGAATAATTACTCAAAAAGAAATAACTGAAATTAATAATAAAAATAAAAAATAAAAATAAACTTTCTAAAATCTAATAAAGATAAAAAGTAGTTTCAATAAAAATTTAAAACATAAAATAAATAAGTATTTTTAAACATCTTCACCGCTAGATGGTTCTCGAGGTGGGGCTGGCGATGAGATGTGGAGGTTCTGAGAAATCTGGTTAGAGTAGCATCAATGTTGTCAAATCATTGAAAACACTGCTGCTCGAATCGGGTGAGGTGTTCAGAGATGTCAGCATATGAAGCCGCCGCATGAACTGGACGAGAAGGTGGTGGTAACTGAGTTGGTGGGTCCTCATGCTGTGGGGGGACATCATCAGGAATGTCCTAGTAAGCCTCCTTCTCGGTAGATTTGGTGAGACGATACTGGGAAGGGTAGGTTCCTCGGTGCCTCTCGATCATCCTCATGCTAAGCATGCTCGAGATGCCTTGTGGAGGCATTTGGCCGATGAGGGTGAGGGATAATTCTTGAGCTGCGGTGTTGAGGAGCTCGAAGTGTCGCGCCAGCCGAGTCACGTAGGGGCCAATGGAGATGACCCCCTTTCGATGCCGCGCCGTCTGTTGCTGAATTGATAGGACTATGAAATAGGCAAGGTCGATGACGTGCCCTTGCGACATGCACCATAAGAAGTAGACGTCGTGGGTGTTGACGACGCCAACGCTCTCTCTCCTTCCTGTAATCGTGTGAGCTAAAATAGCGTGTAAGTACCTCAAGGATGGTGGGAGAACTGATGCCTTGGAGTGGCTAGGATTGTACAAGGCCATGCTAAGGGCCAAAGTGTGCCAGCACTTCGAGGGATAGAAATGTATGTGGCGACTAAGAGCATGTAGTTCATTTTCCTTCCTAAACTCCTCCGTATATAGGCCTAGTGCAGCACCAAATTCTGGGATGCTTAGTTGGTGAATTAATCTGCCTAGGTAAAACTGGACCATGTTGGGATCATCGTATCTTGTCATTATGGTCTGGAGATGGAACGTTGAGCAAAGTTCCATTGTGAGCTCGAGGTATGTCAGCTCGATAATCCCAAAGAACAGCTCCTATGAGGTCGGTGGTTAAGAGAGCCCGAATCGCATCAGCCATATGGACTTGTTCTATGGCAGCCCAGTCAATGCAGCGGCCCATTGCTAAAGGTCAGACCCGAAGTATTTGGAAGAGCTCTTCTTGGGGCCCTTGTAGAAACTGTAGGAAAGGGTGACGAATTTTTGCGGTTGTACCCGCGGAGGATGACGCTCCCTTCCTCTTCTTCGAGGTTGGTACGACAATTTTCGTTTCTCTTGAAGATGACCTTGAAGGCCTGTGATATAAAGAATAATAATAGGCAAACATATTCGAAGGCGAAGTAAACTATTTCAACCAAAACTACTAATATGAAGCAAACTCAACCACAATAATTGTGAGAATGAGAATAGAAATGTACTGGGTATAAGGTTTTCCTCGTCTCAATTTAACATAAACTGTATGGTAACTAACCTAGGAATGCAATTTAAATGATAGACATTAGCATGATAATAGCATGAAAATAAGCATAGTAATGTCATGGATATGAGGTGTATCAAACAACTAGATTTAATTTGAAATGTATAATACAGAACCTATAAATGCAAACTAAAAAAATAAGGAACAAAAATGAAAACTAGTTCAAAAGTAATGGAGATTATTGTAATAATAAGCATTAATAATAAGTAAAATAGAAGTGAAAGGAGTAAACAAACGCTAAGGGAGAGGGATTGAGCTTTAAAAACGAAATTGACGGCAGCGCACGGGCGTGGCAGGGGGCTGTATGGAGTTGCAGCGGCTAGGGTTAGGGTTTTTTGAATGGAGAAGACAATGAATAGTGCAACCTATTTATAGATCTTGGGACACACGGCCATGTGACACGCCTGTGTGCCCCAATTTCAGCCTGTGTGTTTCGCGTTTTTCCTATTTTGGCACTTTTGAAATTTGACACACGCCCGTGTGCATCGGGTGTGTTGGTTCCCACGGCCGTGTCGCACGACCGTGTCTAGCTTCGTTTGGTTCTCCCACACCCGTGTGTTTTGCCCCACGCCCGTCAAAATTTGACAGGTTCGACCACGGGTGTTCGACACCGGCGTGTCGCACGCCCGTGCTATTTTATTAGGTTCGTCCATGGTTCCTCCATACGGGCGTGTCGCACGCCTGTGTTATTTTGGCAGGCTCGACCACGGCCATGTCGCACGGCCGTAGCGTTTTATCTTAGTCCGTGTTGGGGAAATCTTTTGCCCTGTTTTCACACGGCCTTAAGCACGCCCGTGTGATTGGCCGTGTCTTTGTGGAAACACTTGTATTCAAAATTTCTATTTGTAGGTTAGGAGTTAAATATCTAAATTTAAAGAAATTAATAATGTTAGTGCTCGGGTTGCCTCCCGAGAAGCACTTATTTATAGTCTAAGCTCGACTTACCTCTTCGTTGAATGATCATGGTGGTTTGAGGAGTTCATACTCATTCTTGTTGTCAATTTTAAAATAAGGTTTAAATCGGGTGTTGTTTACCTTAAAAGTGCCGAACTTGGGATGACTCACCTCAACCGTACCGAATGGGAAAATACTGAGTACCATAAGAGGGATTTCCTCATTTGGTGTGGTAGTGACAATGTGAGGATCAACGACATCTAGTAAGACTGTATCGCCAACCTTAAGTTGATTAGGAGAGGTATCGGGCTTGTTTTTGTGCAATTTTGGTTTATCATATGTTCTCGGTTTGTGTTCTCGCCATTCATCTAGCTTCTCTATCCGTAGTCTTCATTTTTTATGGACGTCTTTGTTCTCTACTTGATAATAGTGCACTGCCTCCGTTGTCTTGGTCCGAGGAGGTTCCTGCAAGAATGATTGAATATTAGTTTTATCATCGACAAGTTTCATTGCGTTATCTTGAGTCTTAGAAGTTTTGACTGAATAGCGTGCTTGGAGTTTTACTGCGTCGTCTCCTGCACGAAGTGTTAGTTCTCATGTGCCTACATTAATAATGGTTCTGGCAGTTGCTAAAAAGGGTTGTCCTAAAATTAAAGGTACCTCGTTATCCTCATCCATATCTAAGATGACAAAATCTACTAGGTAAATAAATTTATCAATCTTAACGAGAATGTCTTCAATAATACCCTTGGGAAATCTAACTATTTTGTCAGCCAATTGTATGCTCATCCTAATCTGTTTGGGTTTACCGAGACCTAGTCGTCTAAACATTTTATACGGCATAACATTTATACTTGCCCTTAGATCAGCTAAAGCACTATTCACAGATAAACTACCAATTAAGCAAGGAATTGTAAAACTCCCTGGATCTTTCAATTTGTTAGGTAGCTTATTCTTCAGAATAGCTGAGCAAACTGCATTGAGTTCCACATGCGATGTAGCGTCTAATTTCCTTTTATTAGCCAGAAGTTCCTTTAAGAATTTTGCTGAGTTGGGCATCTACGAAAGAACTTCAATAAAGGGTAAGTTAATATGTAATTTCTTTAAGAGTTTGACAAACTTACTAAATTGTTCTTCTGTTCTGTCTTTCATCATCGCTTTAGGATATGGCACACGAGGTTTATAATCTGTACTTACCTGTTTAGGATCATCATCGTTTACCTCTTCTCGACCTTTGTTCATCGCGTTGTCTTGCTGAATTTTGGCTCAGGTGCAATGAATCCTTCTTTATCTTGGGCACTAATTGCATTGAGGTGTTCCTCAGATTAGGTTCCGTATTACTTGGTAAGCTGCCTTGTGGTCGCTCAGAGATTAGTTTGGGTAGCTGACCTATCTGAGTTTCGAGTCCTTAGATCAATGCTTGTTGATTCTTAAGTGCTGTCTCGGTATTTTGGAAATGAGTTTCTGACACCGAGATGAATTTTAGAAGCATCTCTTCAAGGTTCTACTTCTTCTCTTGTTGATAAGGTGATTGTTGAAAACCCTGAGGATTTTGTGGCTTTTGATTCCTTTGACCTCCCTAGGAAAAATTTGGGTGGTTCCTCCAACCTGCATTATAGGTATTACTGGATGGGTTATTTTAAGATCGAAAGTTATTGTTACCCATTTAGTTGACTTGTTCTTCTTCAGTTGTTGGATTGAAGGATTAGTATTCTGTATGCACACCTCCTCCGCTTGAGTCACACCTCATTACTGGATGTACTAGCGTAGAACCAAGAAAACTATCAATCTTTTTATTGAGAAGTTCTACCTGATTAGAGAGCATGGTGACTGAATCGATGTTATAAATGCCGACTGTTTCATCGATTTTGTTCTCATAACTTGCCACTGATAGTTATTCAGTGACATGTCCTCTATAAATTCATAGGCATCTTCCGGTGTTTTATTGTTGATGGTTCCGCCAGCGGCTGCATCAATCATTTGTCTTGTCGAGGGATTCACACCATTGTAAAATGTTTGAACTTGCAGCCATAGAGGTAACCCATGGTGAGGGCACCTTCTCAATAGATCCTTGTATCTCTCCCATGCATCATAAAGTGTTTTTAAGTCCATCTGCACAAAAGAAGAGATATCATTGCATAATTTAGCCGTTTTAGCCGGCGAAAAATATTTTAGTAAAAATTTCACGGTCATTTGCTCCCAAGTAGTGATAGACCCTCGTGGTAACGAGTTTAACCACTGTTTAGCTTTGTTTCTCAGTGAGAAGGGAAATAACCGAAGACGGATGGCATCATCAAAAATGCCATTGATTTTCAATGTATTGCAAAATTCCAGGAAATTTGCTAAGTGAGTGTTGGGATCTTCATCCTGCAAACCTCAAACTGAACAAACTGCTGTACCATCTGAATAGTGTTAGGTTTTAATTCAAAATTATTCGCATCAATAGCAGGTCTAACTATACTTGATTTAGTTCCTGTTAAAGAGGGTTTAGCATAGTCATACATAGTACGTGAAGCAGGATTTTGATTAGCTGCAATTGCAGGAGGTAGTTGATTGTCTTGGTTTTCAGCCATCTCATCGGTTGGAGGTTGAGTATTGTCTTCTTGTTCGTTTTCTGTGTATTGTAAACTACGCCTTTTTTCTCTTTGATTTCTACGAACTGTTCGATCGATTTCTTCGTCAAAAAGTAAAGGTCCTGACGGGTTTCTTCTAGTTATAAACTATAAAAACCTCTCAAGAGAAAGAAAAAGTAAATTAATAAATAATAATAATTAAATTAAATTAAATTGCAAGAAAAATAAATGGCTAAAGTAATAAAAATTTAGTGTTCCTAATATTTCAGTTCCCCGGCAATGGCGCCAAAAACTTGATCGCAGTGATTCGTAACAAGTAATAAATATTTATAATGAAGATCAAACCTAGACTAACTATTATCACGACGAAAAGGCAAGCGCACCTATCGAACAATAGTATAGTAACGGCAAGACCGGGATATTGTACCCAAGGGAACCAAAAGTACTAGTAATAACTATCATTTTATTATCCAGCCTAAGAATAAAAAGGGTTTGTTTTAATTAACTAATTATTTAAACTAAGAACGCACAGAGAAAAGAATTGGGGAATTGCTTTTGGGAAAATCGATTGACTTAAGACAATACCTAAGGAAAAATCCACCTAGACTTTACTTGTTATTCTAGCTCCGAATCGGACGATTTATTCATTCAACTTGTTCAGTAGAGATCCCTAAGTTATGTTATTATCCCTATTCAAGACTAATAACGTCTAATCCCTAGATTGAATAACTGATACTTTTCTCTAATTAACACTATAGGGTTGCATTAACTCGATCTATGGATCCCCTTAGTAGGTTTCACCTTAATCCGGCAAAATCTTGTCACCCTATTTCTAGGCGCGCAATCAACTCCGCTTAATTATGGCAAATGTACTCTTAGACAGGGTCTATTCCTCCTCTGAATAAGAGCGTGTCTTGAATTAGTATCCTGGGATATCAAAATAAGAATTAAGAACACATAATTAAGAACAAGTTAAATATTTATCTTACGATTCAGAAAATAATAACAAGATTCGTCTTAGGTTTCATTCCCCTTAGGTATTTAGGGGATTTAGTTCATACGTAAATAAGAAAACATCTCAGAAGAATAAAGAATACAAAACATAAAGAAAACCCAAAACTCCTGAAGGGAAATTGAGGAGAGATCTTCAGTTTTAATGATGAATTCGACTTCTGAGATGGATCAATCAGCTTCCTTAGGGTAATTCCTTACTCCTCTTCTCCGTCTCCCTTTTTCTCTTGCTCTAGTGCCTATTTATAGGCCTTGGAATGCCTAGAAACCCTTCAAAGTGGCCTTTTCCTAGTTGGACTTAACTTGGGCTTAGCAGGGACACGTCTGTGTGACGTGATTGCCAGGCCGTGTTCGATCCGTTAAATTGCATACGGCCGTTTGGGTCAATTGCCAGGCCGTGTGAATCATGAAAGCCTTGGTCGACACCCTCGAAAGACACGGGCGTGTGAGCTGCCCGTGTGGCAAGGCTTAGGCTGTGTCATCTTCTCGATTTGGTGCATTTTGTCCCCTTTTGGCTCGTTTTTGGCTCCTTTTGACTCTCGGTGCTCTCCTACGTACAAAACATGAAATTAAAGCATTAAGAGCATCGAATTCCCCAATTCTAATGAGAAATCATCTATAAAATGCATTAAACATGAGGTAAAAATATGTATAATTTACGATTTATCATACCGCGAATGAGTCATCTTGGGACAATCTTAACGAGTAACACGTAAGATTAGTTCTCCTATATAAAAAAGAAATTTCTTTAGTGAACTCCAAATGATAATACCTACCTTAGGGCTGACAAACTATTATATGGTATCAGAAGAAAGTTATTTCTTTTAAGGAAATCTCCTTAGTGAGATCCACATAACAATACCTACCTTGGGGTTGACAAATTATCATGCCACCACAAGAGACCATTAATGGAGGCTGTAAATCTTTTTTAGGGATATTCTCCCACTCAATGTTTTAAAAAACATGCAAGGGTTTTATATCCGATTTCAATTATGAATGATTAATAAATATATGACAAGTACATGTGACATTCTTTTCCTAAACTATATGTCATGCTTATAACATGTATTCATTAACATATTTTGCATTCAATTTAAATATCATAAATGAAGTCACTGGACCCTACCAAATCACCACCATTGACCACTGTCGGACCACTTTTGGTCTTTTACCGATTGGCTAGGTCAGGTTTATGTCATCTTGACCAGTTCTGGATGCGTCTCAGTTTACTTAGTTGCGCAAAAAATCTTGGTTACATAAGACTTATGTTGTTTCAACTCACATGAATTATTCTAAAAATAATAATAAAACCTACTTGGATATGATACTCCACGATCTAATTACATATCCCAAAAATTATTAAAATAATAATTACAACCATTGTCATTTTTAGGAATCACAACTTTAGTAAAATTACTTTATCATATAAATAATAAAATATTAAAATACATTTATTCACATACATAATCGAAAACATGCTTATAATCATAAGAATGTCACATCTTATAGAGAAAATTCGGTATCAATTTATACTATAAATATAGCACAACCTGACTTGGATACCAATTTCTGGAAAAAATCTAGTTTAAAAGTGATTTTTTTTTATCATAGAGGAAAACTAAAATTTGAAAATTGAGTCTGTTTGTGATATTTATAGCAATAATTTTTTTCGAAAAGTACCTATGCTTTGTGTGAGACAGATCCTAAACGTTCCTAGCTTTCAACCGAACGACATTCTCCATTAATCTCGTACCACAAATCAATTTGAGTGTGGGCTCAACAATTATGAATCAAACATAGAATAGAAAACAATTTCTTACTTTCAATAGGAAATCAACTCTCTCTCAATAGAAACCAGTAGAGTTGTTATTCTTAGAAAATAAAATTTATACTTAGAAATTAAATTCTCACTATTTTTGGACAGAATAATAAATCTCAAAGTTGTGTATTGCTTGTGCATCTTTAGCTTTACCAGTGTCATCTATTTATAAAGGAGATTGAAGAATCTTGGTTGAATTAGTAGAACACAAATAATACTTATTTGATAAAAAAACTAGTCTTCTAGTTTAACTAGGAGGGGGCTTTTGGGGCTACTCCTGTACTGGGCCCAATTATATGTGTTTCTTAAATTTTTAACCTAACACTTTATAATTTAATTCAACACAATACATGATTTTTCTGTTTCCAAAATTAAATATTATTTATTAAATTAATTTAAATTAATTTTCCAATTAAATAAAAATTTCAATGCAATTCTAATTTCATTAAAGTTATGGAAACTTTCTTTGTAAAAGAATCTATTAAAAATATTTAATGTTCCATGCTCAATAGATTCACATTTACCAATTAACTTAATTCCATTTTCAAACTTTAATTATTTAATTAAATAATAATTCGACTAAACCGTAGCTTTGATACCAATAAAATGTAACACCCCTAACTCATATCTATCGTCGAAATGGGGTTACGAGGCATTACCGATCAAAATATAACTCAGAACAGACATTCATTTCAATTTTTACACTAAATAATATAATCATGTCAATACTAATCATCTAGTAAAATTTAAAACCAATCTAACATGCTTCAATTCTATCATTCATTCAATTTCCAAATTTATATTCAATCAATACAACCAAGGAATCATGGAAATCGAATGTTGAACTCATAACCAAGTATATTTCATTTCATATACCAATCATATATGTATACTTAACATTTATGTCATTCGAATAATTTAAATATAAAATAACTTATCATCTTACATATTATATGCGCATACTTTAAAACATGCAAACATACATCATTTCATTTCATATAAATAAGATGTACCATTATAACATTTGTACCTAACTACAACAATTGCATAACATGGATACATATATATAATATTCTACTTAGCATATGCCGAATATATCATCAACTTAACCAATTAAACTACTCAAATAAACTGACCAAAACATTCAAGTAATATGCCATTTGACACTGACACAAAAACCATATTCATTAATCAAATTTTCATAGCCTAACTTAGTCGACAAATATTCAATACCACAATTATAACATTAACATATAAATAAACACATAATGACATGATTTAAGCACACTTGCCGAACCTCAAATATAGCACCTTTTTAACTCAATATAAAACCTAACATTTTGATCTTTTATTACCGTACCTCAAACCAAATATATAAATCAAAACAGTCATATAACATATTCATTATTTGTCTTCATCAATCGTGCTTAATTAGCCAACCATTCAAGCACAATATATGCATATACATTGCCATTACAAACCTAATAAAAATAAATAATACACATTCGAATATATATATATAAATCATTATCATTTTACTCTATTACTGAACCAAATCAATAAACCATTCATAAAGACAAAACATACCATATACCATGCATATCAAAATATAACTCCAACATGTTTTGATATAACTGAATATTCTTTAATACCAAATCACATAATAACACCTTCACAAAACATATCAACTAAGTTCACATATACTTTTATCTATGCATAAACCATAACCAAATCAACCAAACACACATCCAAAATCACCAACCATTTCCAATGCATAGAACACATATAAACTTGACTAAAGTTTCATATACTCACATAACATATTAGCCATTTTCGCATGGCTTAATATATACACAACTTCAAACATAACCAAATATAATCTAGTCTATACATGCCATAGGTTCAAGTTCAAACTTATAAAATACCAAAAACAGTCGATAGTGTGATAGACTTTGTTGACGATCCCCGAGCTCGTAACTAGTCTCCAAAAATCTATAATACAAAAGCAAACATAAACACACACAGTAAGTTATCATAGCTTAGTAAGTCATAAGTAAATAAATAACTCAATGTTAATATCAACTCAACTTAACCAAACTAATTTGTGCTATCATGATCACATTTATTTTCAAGCTCACAATTTCATATATAACATATACTTCCATATAGAAATTTTACCTTGGCCGAATATACATGTATCTACTATCAAACTAACATTAAATTTCAAAACCATAATACCATTAAATAACCGAATATAGATAACTCATATACATATATTCATGAATCATTTCATAAATATTCACATTTTATATTCATAAGGCTTCTTATATGTTTGCACATAGATCACCATTATGATTTCACTATACATAACCTTTGGCCCAATGTACTTTTCATATACACATATAATTTTTCATTTACATCATATATGATTTGCAACACATATCAAGTAACCAACTTACCTTATTTCAAATAAGTAATAAGCTATTACATACCTGATCGCTTTAGCTCATTTTACACATTCAATCACAACTTATCATTGCCCGTTTAACCATTCAGAATTGAATAGGATAATCCGATAATCACACATATATCGTACAATGCCAACATCCCAGACGTGGTCTTACATGCTATCACATATCGATGCCACTATCCCAGACAGGGTCTTGCACGAATCAAATACGATGTCGATGTCCCAGACATGGTCTTACACGTGATCACATATCGATGCCAACATCCAAGACGTGGTCTTACACGAATCACATATAGGAAATCTTATGTCATGACATATGTATCCTAGCTATTCCTAAGGTTTGTACGGGGCTTTCGGACATTGTAAAAATCGAACTCGTACACACAGATTCCAAGCTTATACATATTCAGCTTTTACATATATACTATCACATTATACATTTCAGCATATATAGTTCGTATTTAATCAAATAAATAACACCTATTTGCTTATAAACTTACATTGGACAACGATAATCGAAACGGGACGACTAATCGACAACTTTGGTTTCCCCCAATCCAAATCTAATTTCTTTGGTTCTTGATCTAAACATATTCAAATTAAACTCATTAAAACATAATTTCACTCAATTTAGTCTAAAAACACATAAATGGGCAAATTACCATTTTACCCTGACATTTTACACTTTTCACAATTTTGTCCAAATTGCACAAAACACAAAAAATGAAAAAATTGCACACACCATACTTAGGTTGAATGTTCCTTCTATTTATACAAGTCCATAAATTTCATTTATTTCACATTTTAGTCCCTCAATTTATTATTTTTGCAATTTAGTCCTAATTACTCAAAATCATCAAAAATTCCAATACAAAACATATTAATCCAAAACATATCTTTCATAATTCATCAACTAACATCACAAAACTCAATTATTCATCAATGGAATAACTCAAAATATACATCAAAATTAGAAATTCAAGTATGGGCTTTGTCCATTACACTGCAACGATCTCAAAAATGTAAAAATTATCAAAAACTGAACAAAAACTAACTTGGAATCAAGATTCCAAAGTGTCGAATACCTAAAGATTTGTTTCATTTCTTTATTTTTGTTATTTGGTCATGGAAAATAAAATGAATGCATGATATGTTTTAGTATATGTTTTATTATATTAACATAATTAACATTTTACATTTTTAACCTTTACTAATTAATATAACAACTTAATTATGGTTGTCCACAACCGTCCTTGCTATAATAAATTGACCTAATTTCATTTTAAGGCCTCCATATTAAAACAACAATAACAATTCGACACTTACACAATTATCTAGTCACTTTTACATTTTACGTGATTAAGCCCATTTTATTAAATCGGCACTCAAATGACAAAATTAAAACACGAAAATTTCACAAATATAAATTCACACATAATAATCACAGAATATAATTTTAAAATATTTTTCTGACTTGGATTCATGGTCCCGAAACCACCATTCCGAATAGGGTCTAAATCGAGCTGTTACAAATATGATGCTATTTTATCTCTTGTAATCATTCATCTTCTTTAAGGAAAAGTCAGTTACTACCCATTAGTGATCAAATCATCCATCACAAAGATGGACGACCCGTGACCACGTTTACTTTTCATCAACCATGTAATGTCAATGAGAGGATATCATTTACCCATGTTTTGGGCTATGAATTCCACGAATATGAATGATGCTACATACTGTAAAAGTCGTATACCCAACGTATCAACTTTCACTTCCTTGTTTATTTGAACTCAGGTTTTTACTTACATCAAAGTATAGGAGTCACACATACATAGTCCATCATCCACTCAATATTAATTTATGCCACACTATGAACATCACAAGTGAATAAATTCATAAACAAATTCAAGATCTATTCTACTTGGGTCTTGTCCAATGTATTGTCAGTCCAGTTAGTCACATCTATGGCTTTATCTTCTAGTAGTCATCCGCTTCGATGTTTAAGACAAAACATGTAACACCCCGTACCCGAGTCTGCTGCCGGAGTCGGACACGAGGGGTTAACGGCTTAAACCATTCACTTTCATAGTCCATTTTAAAAATTTTCCAGGCAGTTGGCTAACTGCGTCACTGTCACTTTAAAAACCATATCTTGAGTTCCAAGACTCGAAAACCAGTTTCGTAATTTTTTCCTGAAACTAGACTCATATATGCATCTACAAATTTTTTTCTAGAATTATTGGTCAGGCCAATTAGTACAGTTTATTAGTTAAAGTCTCCCCTGTTACAGGGTGCGACTACACTGACCTTCATACATTACGACCTGGATATCTCCCTGTACAGGGCTTCAATACTGATACCGTTTGTTTCTATAGAAACTAGACTCAAAGAGGAATCTATACATATATGGCATGCCTCCGAATTATCTCTGGTTAATTTACAATGAATTTCCAAAGTCGGAACAGGGAATCCGGAATCTGTTCTGGCCCTGTCTCACGAAAACTTAACTATCTCTTAACATACTATTCATATGATCGTTTCGTTACTTTCCTATGAAAATAGATTCACCAAGGTTCGACTACATAATTTATTCACTATTTAATTCCATTTCTACTATTTTTAGTGATTTTTCACATTCACGTCACTGCTGCTACCAACATCTATTTTTAAGGTAAACTTTACCTATTTCATGATCCTCCATGGATCAACTAGAGTTTGTCATACATATACCAAAAGTGATCATGAATGACCATTCCCATGGCTAACCGTTACCAACATTTCCATACCTCTTGACAAACAACATACAAATGATTATAAAGCTATGATCAAAGTATATCTAAGCCATTTTCGCATGGCTATCCAAATTTACACAAAACCGAAGGGTACATGACCTACAACAAAAGGGTAGTCCTATACATTAACCAAGATATCCTCTCACTACTAGTCTATTCTATACATGCCATAAGATATTCCAAAACATAGCAGTACCAAACAGTGGATAGTGATAGTGTGACTAGTTGCTGACGATCCCCGAGCCTGTAGCTTCCAAATGAGATCTATAAACAGAGGAAACAAAGTACACGGAGTAAGCATTACAATGCTTAGTAAGTTTCAAGCAGGTCAACAGATAACAATCAAGTTATAACATAGTTGTTCGTATTTTTATTTCACTCTTCCTTCGGGTATACCACCCCTTTATCCGAATATGCACATCTCATCATAATCATAGGAATAGTCTCATAGATTGCTCTCGTATACATCACATAACTACCTTATGGTTTAGTTTAAATCAAGCTCACATATAAACTTGGAGTACATACCTGTTTAACCTTTCGCATTGCGTATATTTATAAGCAATTCTTATTACGAAGTCTTACCCGGACATAATCTCCACACATAGTCATCGGGTCTTACCCGGTCATAATCTCCACACGTAGTCATCGGGTCTCACCCGGAACATTTTCCAAGTTTCATGTACATTTAATCACATGTTACAACATTCACATTAGCCATTTGGCTTTACCACATATGCATATCACACATATATTTTACATTAGCCATTAGGCCTTATCACATATATATACACTTTCACATTCACCACATCGGCCATTAGGCCTTATCACATATACATACACTTTCACATTCACCACATCGGCCATTAGGCCTTATCACATATACATACACTTTCACATTCACCACATCGGCCATTAGGCCTTATCACATATACATACACTTTCACATTCACCACATCGGCCATTAGGCCTTATCACATATACATACACTTTCACATTCATCACATCGCCATTAGGCCTTATCACATATATACACTTTCACATTCATCACATTGGCCATACGGCCTTATCACACATATGCACTTTCACATTCATCACATTGGCCATTCGGCCTTATCACACATATATGTATATCATACATATTTCATATTTTTCTTGTACATCAATTCATAATGTGTTCTATTTGATTCCATTTGAAACTAGACTCATTAAGGAGTCTAAGCATATAAATCTTATCTTATAACCATTTTTGTACAAATTATAATGATTTTCCAAAAATGTAATTGGGATTTTGAGTCATTCCGACAATCGTCCCACATTTTAAATATCTCTTTATAGGAAATTTCTTTGCTTCCATGGTCTCTTTTATAAGAAACTAGACCAACTAAGCTTCGATTACATATCTTGTTCAGCCTATAATTCCATACCAACAATTTATAGTGATTTTCTAAAATCACGTTATCGTTGTTGTCCAAAGCAAATTATTACAATTTGCTCTTAAATTTCCAAGTCCAAACACTTATGAACTTACCATTTGAGTTTAAGACATATCATGGCCACATCATATCTTATCAAATCAACTCATTATGTCCTATTATGATTGAATTTACTCAACGATTAATCGCTTAAAACTTACCTCGGAAGTGGTCGACGATTAGATGTCCATGGCTATTCGTTTACTTTCTCTTTTCCCCTATCTGACTTTGATCCTCTTTGCTCTTAAGCTTAAGTAAACCAATAGATTGCTTAAGTACTTAACTAATATTATTCACTTAACAATCACATTTGGCAATCACCATTCAAATTCAACTCAATCACAACATGGCCGAATACACATTTCTCCTACTTCCATTCTAAATAAAAGTTTATCGAGCTTCCATCTTCATTTAACTATGTACCATTTAGAACTATCAATACTTTACACCCTTTAACAAATTATAATCAATTGCCAAATGCATCTTTAACAATTTAAACCACACAACTCAATTTCTTACAATTTAAGCTTAAAAATTTCTATTCATGTAAATTTTAGCAACATGGAGTCCATTAAACACTCCAAAATTTCATTTGAACAACAATTGTTCAACCTTCTAGCAAAATTCCAATCTGGACAGCAAGCATTATTTTCTTTTATTTCAAGCATGCAGCAGACCAATTTCTCCACATTTTACAAAGACATTCAAATCAGCATTTACATGTGGAACAATTTGTTTTCAAGCTGAAATTTCCAGCAATCGTTTATGCATTTAATTGTCAAATGGTTTCGTCACTACTAACAATTGAAACTTAGTAAGATTAACATAATATTTTAGCTATTAAACTCAATTTATCAACCCCTAATCGGCATGAAAATAGAACCATTAATTTGTTCAAATTTTGGACAGCATAACGAAGGCACAAAATTGACGGTAGTAATTTTTTACAACTAATCTAAGAGCTTTTCTTTTCTACAACCCACATTCATGCCTTCCAACCACAATCCATCATCATTTTTCTTTAAAACAAAGTTAAAGATAGAGGAGAGCTTGGAAAACTTACCAACTTAGGATACAACTCCTAAACAAGCTAAATCCTTAGTTTCCTTCAACAAGCAAGCTGTCTCCATTTTTCTTTTTTGTTGCAGCCCTCTTCTTCTTCTTCAATGGATTACCGAGTTATTTGAAATTTCAGCTACCTAACTAGCTAAAATCATAGTTTTTCCTCCTTCTTGCCATCTTCTAAGCTAAAAATTAAAGCAACCCAACTTTCTTCTCCCTCCCCCAAGTCACGGCAATGGAGGAGTAAGGTGAGACAAGTTTTTTTTTTTTTCATCACCCCTCTCTTTTCATTTCTTTAATACTAACCTCTTATTTTATTCTTTCTAACATAACACACTAACACAACATGTTTCCAACATGTTTCCACCCATAGCATGGCCGGCCACTATGCTTAATTTTGGGTAATTTGCCATGCAAACCCATCTTTTTCACAACATGCATTATTAGGCCACTTTACATTTGCCTAGCACATTTCTAAATTTCCTCACATAAGTCCTATTTGATAAAATTCACTTACAATTAACAAAATTCAAACATGAAATTTTTACACATGCATATGTACATATAATGAGCATCAACTATAATGGTTAATTATTTTTATGACTCGGTTTTGTGGTCCCGAAACCACTTTCCGACTGGGGTCACTTTAGGGGTGTCACAAAATACTTTATAGACGACATATTCATCTTTCATTCGGTTTGCTCATTTCCAAATATACTAAGGACATGTTTAGGTTCATCTACTAATACAAGTTGTCTTTCTGTATTACGATTCGACCACACAATATTGCTTAGTATTAGTTAAATGTTAAATAACCAATGAGTCAATAGTTACTTTCACTTTGCTTTGTGTGCAAAAGCCATTGAGGACAATATACAAAGGTGATTAATATAATTTATGAATAATTTTATTAAACCAATATGTTTGAAAGAATACAAGGATACAAGCAAATATACTACACTTAGGGTACCGAATCCAAGGAAAGGACCATATAAGAGACATGTTTATATTGGTATAGAAATGCCTTGGCAAGATCATTCCATAATTTTATCTTATTTCGACTCAGCTGATTGTGTCACATTGCTGTAGATCTTGTCAAGTTTTTTTGGAAGAAATGTCTCAACAACTTATCATCACTCATATGTTTGTTTATGTTTAGACAAAACAAGGTGATATATGTTGTGGGGTGACTCGTGCCATTGTACTTCTTAAAATCTAGGACATTGAATTTTGGCTGTATTATTAGACCCAACACCAAACTGAGTTCCTTGGCATTAATTTAGTAAAAGGCTTTAGCATTTTCTATTGAGTTAATTCTTTCCTATAGAATCTTATATTTATCTTGAGTCTCAGTTGACTTGAGTTGGAGGTGTCACCCTTTAACGACTATATTTCTATAGGATCATCTGAATCAAGTATAATGGGGTTAAAAGTAGTTTCCCTAGATTTAGACCAAATACCCCTTATTTATGATGCTCAATAGGAGCTAAAGCACTAGAATGGGAAAAATTTTCTTTTCTTTTTCTAGGAGGCACTATTTGTGGATATCCTCCTTATGACCTCTGAACATAGGGAAGGGTAAATCTCAATGGGTAAATGGAACACCCCTTACCCAAATTCGACACCAGAACAGGGTATGAGGCATTACCAGACTTAAACTAACACAAACATTCAAAAATGAGACATGAATTTCCACTTAAATTTAAAATTTTTTGAAAACGTTCATATCGTCCCTTAAACGAGCCTACAAGGCCCAAAACATGCATTAGGAGTGGTTCGAGACTAAACAAAAACTTTAGAAAACTTCCCAACACTTAGAAAATTTTTCATCAAAACAGGGGTCACACGTCTATGTGGCTTGGCCGTGTGGTGAATTTAATTTTCAAAATTTTTCATAGAATAGGTGCAGACTTCACACGCCTTGGACACACGCCCATGTCCCTAGGTCGTATCCTTCACACGGCTGAGACACACAGCTATGTCTCTGCCCATGTGGAAAAAATAAGGCTATTTACTAGGCCATTTTGCCACCTTCACTTGCACCAACCTACACAAAAACAAGCAACACCAATCCAAGCACAAACATACAACCAAATCAGCCACAAAAAAAGATATCAATACATCACTTACATATACTAACATCTATCATGCATAAACATCTCATACTTTCTTTTCCATTCATGCCAATTTCATCTTCATGATAAGCTTCATCACATAAACATACCAATGACCAATAAGAATAATATTAGCCAACTTCCAATGGCCATATACAAAATGAATCATTAACCATTACAATGCCAACACATTTGGCTAAACCAATATGACACATAATGAAACGACCATGTCCCTACACATGCCATACTCAAAATATTGAAAACAAGTATACTCAAAATAATCATTTGATAGTGTGAATCGAGCTTTGACGTTCCTCAATCTTCTAGCTAGCTTCGCGACACTATAAAGAATGGAAAGAAAAAGGGGAGTAAGCTTTTAGAGCTTAGTAAGTTTGCATGCAAATAATAAGCAACATAAATCATACATTAATCATATAACTATTCAATATAAGTTAACATAATTATCATCGTGTATCTTAGGCTTAACTTACTCATTAGCATTCTTACCAAGAGTTCATCTCATACTAAAGTCCATACTTATGAGTTTTACATACATACTTGTACCAACTCATAACATAGTTGCATACTTTTTCATCTTTGGCATACTCTTCGGATTACCCATTGAACACTTGGAATGCTATCGGATACACGGAAAGTCTTGCACATAACTGCCACATATGTAGCCAATGCTACCATATATCTCAGAACACATAGGACTCGCATACGAGCTAATCACGAGCCTACTCACAAAAGCTGTCAGTCAAGATGTAGCTACACGAGCTGCTCACACAAACTGTCAGGTATCCGCAACACATGTCAGACTACCCAGCCACCGGTAGGACGTACAGGACCAGCACCAGGATTCACATAGATCACACAATACATGGTTTCCTAGTGACATGCCACTTGTATCTTAAACTATTCTTAAGATTCAATCGGGATTTTCTCATCATCGAAACTTCGTTGGATCTTTCCATAGAAACAATCGTACAATTTATGCGATACTAAGCATTAAATACATAATATAATATTCCATTATTTACCCACAAACTTACCTCAGTACAAAATAATAAGAAATGGACTTAATCGTCAATAACCTTGTTTTTCCCCCAATCAAGGTCCGAACTTAGTTTTTCTTGATCTATAATAGAAAATTTAACTTATTTAATTATCACATTACTCAATGCTATCCAAAAATCAACTTATGGCAAAAATTACATTTTTCCCCTAGATGTTGACATATTTACATTTTAGTCCTTAGGCTCGTAAAATGAAATGTATCTATTTTCTTTGTTACCCAAGCCTAACTGAACCTAAATCATGCTCGTAACAGCCCACATTTTTTATATCAAATCACATTTCTGCTACTTATTTTCACAACTTTTACAAATAAGTCCTTTTATGCATTTTCACTAAAAATCACTTAGTAAAAGTTGTTTATCACACCTTAAACATACAATATCTTCCATAAAACATCAAAATACATGCATGTCACACATGGGTAAAGTTTTAAACATGAACCTTCAAAAAAATGGTAGAAATAGGCAAATCGGGTTACGGAGACTTCAAAAATGTAAAGAGCATTAAAAACGGGGCTAGGATGTACTTACAATCAAGCTTGAAAGTTGAAGGAACCCTAGTTATGGTCTCCTTGTAAAATTCAGCCAAGGTGAAGAAGATGGACACAAATTCTGACTTGATTTTCCCTTTTTATTCTTTTATTTACCAAATGACCAAAATGCCCTTAATGCATAACTTTGAAATTTTACCTATTCATGTCCATTTTTGTCCACTAACTTATCCAATGGTCTAATTACCAACTAGGGACCTCTAATTTAAAATCTCAAAGTAATGGACACCTTTAACAAGTAGAACTCAACTTTTGTATTTTTTATGATTTAGTCCTTTTAACTAAATTAAGTGCTCAAACGTCAAAATTTTCAAACGAGATTATATTTAGTCAAAGTCCTTGAAATTCCCATCACTTGAGTCATATGATCCTTTGACTCTTCTAAAGACTTAGCCAATTACTCTTGCAACTTCCTCTTCAGCCTTTCCAACCTCTCTCATTGTGTATTATGCCAATGATGAATATATTGATTAACACTTGATTCCAATGTAATAATTGTAGGTGAATCCCATTTTAACAATTAATTATGGATCAAAATCGTGTGATGGTAAAAAAAATACATGCATTTTTAATAGATGGATGCTTTAGTATGAAAGACTGAATGGATGAATACATAGATGATAATGTATGCATGGGAAAATAAATGCATGAATGCATAAAGGTTTTGATTGATTTTTAGTCAATCCCATAACACAACGTTCATTAATTAATAAGGTTAAATCACATCAAGCATTATTGTTTATAGAAAATGGTAAGCCTTGATGCACAACCGCCAATTTCTTTCAAAAGCCATGCCACTCTCAGCTTATAAGGCTCGTCATTATCTCAGTTGAACTTTACTTCTCCATGATGAAAGCCTTTTATATTGTCAACCAACCACAACTCAACATCTTCCTAATATGTAACATGCACAAAAAAGGAAAGGAAAAATTTGAACCAAGTTTGTAATGCTGAGCTCGATCCAATTAATTGGATTCGGATCTTAGGCATTATCACACCATTGCAGAAACAAGCTTAAATTGCTTTTAACATTTACAAATAATTATAACTTACTTAACTACACATTTCGAACTAAAATACTGAGTAATTACAGATACAACACGAGGTAATTAAACTTCAATGATATCCAAATTGAAACCCTAATTTATTATAAGTACCCCAATTGAATTTCTAAGGACTATTATAGTCCTTGAGCACATGGCCAACTTGCTTTGTATGCATAAAAACCCAATAATCCACTCCTTAGGCGTAGCCATGGCATCATTGCTCATAGGACAAACTCATATCAATTCACCTGTAACAAAAAACACATCCATACAAGTTCATAAGAACTAAGTGATGAAAACATCATTTACTTGTGTCATTTTTGCACATCTCAACTAGTAACTTATTTTGTAACATCCTGATTTTGGGCTTAGTCGGAACAGTAGTTTCGGGACCACAAATCCGATGAGAAAAATTTTAATTTTTATTATATTTTTATGGTCTACGATTTCACAAAATGATTTTGTGAAAATTTTGTTCGAAAATTCGGACGTTTGGGCACTCAATTTGGTCAAAAGGACTAAATTGTAAAAAGTGTTCTACATGTTAGAAGTGTTTAATTGTTATGATTTTTTAAATCAAAGGTCCTTAAATGGAAATTAGACCATTTTGAAGTTTGTGGACAAAAATGGATATGGTATGATAGGTTTTTAAAAGTTTTTCATTAAGGGAATCTTAGTAAATTGGTAATTAAATGAATTAAAAATGCCAAAATAAGTCAATTTTGCTCATCTTCTTCCTCATGGCCGAATATTTCAATAAAAACACCATGCATAGGGTTTTCAAGCTTTCCAAGCTCATTAGTAAGTGATTTCGAGCCCCGTTTTTAATGTTCTTTACATTTTTAAAGTCCCGGTAACATGTTCTAGCTATTTTTATCATTATTTTGAACTAGGGTTTGTGTTTAAAAATTTACCCATGAATGATATGCATGTATTTTGATGTTTAATGGTAGAATATGAAGCTTTAAATTGTGTTAAATAGCTTTTGGTAAGTGATTTTACGTGAAAACGAGTAAAACGACATAACCGGTAAAAATACCTAATGTTCATAAGTACATGTTAGAGTGAGAATTTGATGTTGCCATAGAAGGGAAAAATGATCAGCATGTCATAAAATATAAGAAAATAGGATGAAGTTTAATTTTCGAACCTTGGGGAAAAAGTGAAAATATGCAAAAGTTTAGGGGTCAAAATGCAAATTTGTAAAAATATGATTTTTGGACCTGTATCAATAATGTGACTAACTATTAGGCTAAATGTGATATTATAGATAAAGGAAATCGAGATTCAGGCTTAAATTGGGAAAATACAAGGTTATGGACTAAAACGGTAAATTGCCATTTCTGGATCGAGTTAAGTTCGTGTGTTAATAATAATGCAATACCATGCATGAATTGTAAGTATCTATTGATATGGCATAAATGGTATGATTTAATATGTTTAAGAGAAGTTGATGGATGGTATGTATGATATGGAAAAATGTAATGCTTGTTGTGTTATGTGAAATTGAATGGCAAATTATTGTTACATGAATTGAGTGTTAAATTACTATTACCTAGGTCGTATGAGTTGCTGAACGGTTGTACCTGATAAGATTTCAACAAGTTTGTACGTAAATAATTTATCGATTCTTTTTATTTTATTATATTTTGTTATCATATGAAATATGGCTACCTATAGAATGACTATTTGTCGTAAATTGCAAATTGAAAAAGGACTATGAATAAATTTGTAACATGTTGGAAAGTGAGGAATTTCCCGGTTGAGCCTTTAGAATAGAAACGATACGAATGATCTATTATGAGGTAGCATGTGTAGTACTAAGTGCAGGCTACTACGTGTATTAGATGGTTAGGTCACGTGTGTAGTACTAAGTGCAGGCTACTACGTGTGCCGGATAATTTGTCGCATGTGTAGTACTAAGTGCAGGCTACTATGCGTGCACTTTATAGCTTTGGCTATAAGTGTGAAAATATGTGCAGGCAACTGAGTATCAGTTATTATTCCGAAGAGTTCAACGGGAAAATAGAGTAAGTAAAAATACATGTGAACATGATTATATGATGAATAAGTTTAGGTATATGTTTAAGAAAATTTTGAGCAATATGCTCGATATTTGACTGAACTTCGATAAGACAAAATGGATTAAGTGAAATTATGTAAGAGTGAATTTTAGTAGTAAAACAGTGTTGGACATCAGCAGTTGTGTGAATTTGAAAATTTACCAAAAATTGTGTAAGTTGAATTAAATTTCAAAAAAATTATGGAATTAAAGATTAATGAGTATATTTTCATATAAAGAAAATATGGGGAGGAAAAGAGTTGTATATTATGTGATATTCTAATTTTTGTGAGACAGTGTCAGAATGAATTCGAGATGCCCTGTTCTGACTTGGGAAAATTTTTAAAAATTTTAGAAGATTAATTATGGGTTATAATTTATATTCTTAGAATATTTTATGAGTATTATTTTAACAGAAACAAATGAGAACATTATCTGAGTCTCGTACTATGAGATAAATAAATTTTAGTGATGAAAGGTCGAAGCTGTCAAACAACAAAATAGGGGAGAATTTGAATAATAAACTGTACTTATTGGCTAGACCAAAAATTATTAATATTTTATAGTGGAAATATATATGAGTCTAGTTTCTGTGAAAATTTACAGATCTTAATTTGGAGTTCAGTAACTCGGATATAAATGATTTAGTGACTGTGACTCAAGAAAGCACTTAACGAACATGTGTAAATGTACAATTGGGTTAGTTTTCTTGTGGAAAGCATGTTAGTAAATTGCTTATTATTATTTCATGCGAGCTTACTAAGCGTAAAGCTTACCCCCTCCTTTCCATTTCTTTTAGTGTTGTCAGGTTAGCTCAGCGTTGGAGATCGTCGGAAGCAGCATCACACTATCAAGCCAACACCTTGACAGTATAAACACATATGTTAGAATTATCAAGTGAGTGGCATGTATAGGGACCTAGTTTTATAACATGTGTTATTATAATTTGGCCAAATATATTGGTCTTTAGTGAGCTAATGATTCTGACTTATAAATCTAGCTATTTATGTTATGTTTGATATTGGTGATGTGCATATGCTTGTTTGTCATACATGGTTGGTAATATGTTATGTGTTGTTGTGAATGTTTAAGTCCGTTAAAACCTCGAACCGTATCCCGATGTTGGATACGGGTAAGGGGTGTTACATTTAGTGGTATCAGAGCTATGGTTTAGTCAGTTCTCGGACTAACCTAGCATGTGTAAAAGTCTAGCTATACATGCCACCGATCCGTGATAGTGTGATGTCTCCCGACGCGTATGAGAGCCATTTTATTTAGACAAAGGTACTCTCCAACCGAGCTACACCGACCATGCTGAATGTGATGCTAAAATATTCGAGTAAAGTATAGTCATGACGAACTAAAACTTGGAAAGGTACGAATGAGGATTTATGAAATGTGTACATGGTTAAATGAGCTTATCTATGATTAACAGATAATTCCATGATGTATATGATCGATTTATTTGAATAAATGCATGTGTTTGAGTAACTTACCAAAAATATTGGTAAGATGATTATTCATGTATATTGGTTGGGATGATTATGATTGGTAAGCTCGTATAACTTGAGTAAATGTATTAAATTACTTGGACTGATATATATGATTGTAATGATATGTATATGATGATTTGTAAGATGAAAGTTTAGATTGTGATAAACTTATTTGTGTTTGTTGGCCCATGTATGATATCATGTGCATGAATTATATGATTAAATGAATAGATAAGTAAAGTTATCCAGAAAACATGGAATGCATGCATAATTATAATTGACTAAATGAGATAACTGGAAAGTGGGTATTAAATCAATATGAATGTTAGTTACTCGAAATGAATGACATGTAAGAAATATGGTTTGCTATGATGAAAACTGTGTTACATGTATATGAGAGTTGATTTAGAGGCCCTACGACCCCCTCTCCCTTACTAAAGTGGTGTTTTATATGGGAAATTCCTGAGATTTATGTTGAATGAGATTCCAGGTGAGAAACCAAAGAGTTCAATGATGGAATGGTTATAAGTATGATTAGAGATTGAGAATGGGTTGGTAAGTATAGACATGAGCTAGAAAGATATCAGATTAACCGAAAGATTGTTTAATTTTCGCAACATCGCAGTTAGCGAAAAATGTTAATTTTGATAAAACGATCTATCCTGGGATGATGTCGAGAAATGTATTGATTGAAATTCCCTCATGAATTGGTTTTCTTAGTAAAGGGAATATTATGAAATTTGGGACGACAGAAATAGTTAAAGGAATAATGTTCGAAATATGAAATATTCAAGCATGGTAATTATAGTGAACAGTTTGTGACTGTCTCTATTGAGATATTGTATGAGATTACCTTATACTGGAAATATTATTGGGGCTATCTAATCCCTGATGTATTCTTATATTATGAAAATGTTCCTTGATCTTAACATTAGAAGAATATATTGCCAGTCTGATTGGGTTATGATATGCATGATTCTATTTTTCTTTGGTATTTTGTTATATTCTGCCTATTGAGAATCGATGAGAAATTGTGTATGGTGGATTTCCTTTCTCAAGAAAGTTAATCAGAGTTAATGTATTCAGTTGAGGTATCAGTATTACTTATGTTAATGCATTTGTTAAGGTATTCAATTGGTATGATGAGTGAATTTGGAATGATGCATGTTGAATAGTTCTGTTGACTAGAAGAGAGAATTTCTTGAAATATCAATTACGGATGAATAAGGTCGACTTGATTGTTCAATCTGTATGGAATATATGTTTAGAATTTAATGAGATGTGCATACTTGAGAATAAGATTTTATTTCTTCACAGGTATAAAGACGAATAGTCTAATTAAGAAGTGTATGTTTTCTAGAAGAATCGTTTACAATAAGAAGATCTGATATTGATATTGTGAAGATAATCTGGGTATTAAAAAAAATGCTGAAGTGATCATTGTTTATCTTTGAGTACAAATTCTTGAAATGTTGAAATTTTAAAGATGTATAGCAAGAATCATTAGAATTATTTTGTCGTTTCAGAATTAGAATGGAAATAGAAAATGTTAATATGGATTTTCTTGTCTGGATCATTCCTGTCCTTGAAAGAGGAAAGTTATATGTAGCGTTGTTAAATGTTATGAGATGTGTAAATTATGCTGTTATACCCGAATGTCTGCTCACCAGATTCATAGAATTTCGTGTCTTTATGAATTTTGGATATCATGAAATTTTAATCTCCACTAATCGGATTAAGATCTGAGTTTCATATCATGATTTCTTTGGAAAGCCAGAAGAGGCTTGAAATAAAAAGTAGCTGAAGGTTGAATTGACAAATAATTGGATTGTGTGAAATTATAAAGAGTATGTGGTTGAGATGAACTGACTAGTTTTACTATTCGAATCCGAAAGGATTCGGGTGCGAATGTATATGTAACATAATGTTATGGATCGGACTTTTGAGTACATGAGATTTTTAGTAGAGATTAAGTTTCAGTAAAAGTATTGTAAAGTGAATACCACTTATGATTTTTGTATGTAAAATTTAAAGAGACAGGTAGTAAAAGTTTAGCCTGAGTGAAAGCTCTTTGACATCGATTATAGGATTGATGAATCCAAATGAAAAACCAAAACCACTTTTCTGGTAAGATTTTCAGGGACGAAAATCCTTAAAGGGGGGAGAAATGTAACATCCTGATTTTGGGCTTAGTTGGAACAGTGGTTTCGGGACCACAAATCCAATGAGGAAAATTTTCATTTTTATTATATTTTTATGGTCTACGATTTCGCGAAATGATTTCGCGAAAATTTTGTTAAAAAATTTCGATGTTTGGGCACTCAATTTGGTTAAAAGGACTAAATTGTAAAAAGTGTTCTACATGTTAGAAGTGTTTAATTGTTATGAGTTTTTAAATCAAAGGTCCTTAAATGGAATTAGACCATTTTGAAGTTTGTGGACAAAAATGGACATGGTATGATAGGTTTTTAAAAGTTTTTCATTAAGGGCATTTTAGTAAATTGGTAATTAAATGAATTAAAAATCCCAAAATAAGTCAATTTTGCTCATCTTCTTCCTCATGGCCAAATATTACATAAAAAACACCATGTCTAGGGTTTTCAAGCTTTCCAAGCTCATTTGTAAGTGATTCTGAGCCTCGTTTTTAATGTTCTTTACATTTTTGAAGTCCCGGTAACATGTTCTAGCTATTTCTATCATTATTTTGAGTAAGGATTTGTGTTTAAAAATTTACCCATGAATGATATTCATGTATTTTGATGTTTAATGGTAGAATATGAAGCTTGAAATTGTGTTAAACAACTTTTGCTAAGTGAGTTTACGTGAAAACGAGTAAAACGGCATAATCGGTAAAAATACCTAATGTTCATAAGTACATGTTAGAGTGAGAATTTGATGTTTCCATAGAAGGGAAAAATGATCAGCATGTCATAAAATATAAGAAAATAGGATGAAGTTTAATTTTCGAACCTTGGAGAAAATGTGCAAATATGCAAAAGTTTAGGGGTCAAAATGCAAATTTGTAAAAATATGATTTTTGGACCCGTATGAATAATGTGACTAATTATTAGGCTAAATGTGATATTATAGATGAAAGAAATCGAGATTCGAGCTTGAATCGGGAAAATACAAGGTTATGGACTAAAATGGTAAATTGTCGTTTCTGGATCGAGGTAAGTTCGTGTGTTAATAATAATGCAATACCATGCATGAATTGTAAGTATCTATTGATATGGAATAAATTTTATGATTTAATATGTTTAAGAGAAGTTGATGGATGGTATGTATGGTATGGAAAAATGTAATGCTTGTTGTGTCATGTGAAATTGATTGGCAAATTATTGTTACATGAATTGAGTGTTAAATTAATATTACCTGGGTTGTATGAGTTGCTGCACGGTTGTACATGATGAGATTTCACAAGTTTGTACATAAATAATTTATCGATTTTTTTTTATTTTATTGTATTTTATTATCATATGAAATATGACTACTTATAGAATGACTATTTGTCGTAAATTGCAAATTGAAAAAGGACTATGAATAAATTTGTAACATGTTGGAAAGTGAGGAATTTCCCGGTTGAGCCTTCGGAATAGAAACGATACGAATGATCTATTATGAGGCCACATGTGTAGTACTAAGTGCAGGCTACTATGCGTACCTGATAACTTCGATCACGTGTGTAGTACTAAGTGCAGGCTACTACGTGTATCAGATGGTTAGGTCATGTGTGTAGTACTAAGTGCAGGCTACTACGTGTACCGGATAATTTGTCGCATGTGTAGTACTAAGTGCAGGCTACTATGCGTACCAGATAGCTTTGGCTATAAGTGTGAAAATATGTGCAGACAACTGAGTATCAGTTATTATTCCGAAGAGTTCAACGGGAAAATCAATTAAGTAAAAATACATGTGAACATGATTATATGATGAATAAGTTTAGGTATATGTTTAAGAAAATTTTGAGCAATATGCTCGATATTTGAGTGAACTTCGATAAGACAAAATGGATTAAGTGAAATTATGTAAGAGTGAATTTTAGTAGTAAAACAGTGTTGGACAATAGCAGTTGTGTGAATTTGAAAATTTACCAAAACTTGTGTAAGTTGAATTAAATTTCAAAAAACTTATGGAATTAAAGCTTAATGAGTCTTTTTCATATAAAGAAAATATGGGGAGCAAAAGAGTTGTATATTATGTGATATTCTAATTTTTGTGGGACGGTGTGAGAATGAATTCGAGATGCCCTGTTCTGACTTGGAAAATTTTTTAAAAATTGTATAAGATTAATTATGGGTTATAATTTATATGCTTAGAATCTTTGATGAGTCTAATTTTAATATAAACAAACGGGAACATTATCAGAGTCTCGTACTATGAGATAATAAATTTTAGTGAAGAAAGGTCGAAGCTGTCAAACAACGAAACAGGGGAGACTTTGAATAATAAACTGTACTTATTGGCTGGACCAAAAATTCTTAATACTTTATGGTGGAAAGATATATGAGTCTAGTTTCTGTGAAAATTTATAGATCTTAATTTGGAGTTTTGTAACTCAGATATAAATGATTTAGTGACTGTGACTCAAGAAAGCAACTTAAACAGAACATGTGTAAATGTACAATTGGGTTAGTTTTACTGTGGAAAGCATGTTAGTAAATTGCCTATTATTATTTCATGCGAGCTTACTAAGCGTAAAGCTTACCCCCTCCTTTCCATTTCTTTTAGTGTTGTCAGGTTAGCTCAGGGTGAGATCGTCAGAGGCAGCATCATACTATCAAGCCAACACCTTGACAGTATGAACACATATGTTAGAATTATCAAGTGAATGGCATGTATAGGGACCTAGTTTTATAACATGTGTTATTATAATTTGGCCAAATATATTGGTCTTTAGTGAGCTAATGATTCTGACTTATAAATCTAGCTATTTATGTTATGTTTGATATTGGTGATGTGCATATGCTTGTTTGTCATACATAGTTGGTAATATGTTATGTGTTGTTGTGAATGTTTAAGTCCGTTAATGCCTCGAACCGTATCTCGACGTTGGATACGGGTAAGAGGTGTTACATAATTAGATGATCACATCATTCTGAAACTTCAACTTAGTCACTAAAGAGTACCCCCTTAATTTCTATTCTCATATGCATGTCAGATTCCATACCTTTGTAGCTGCCTATTTTTAGTGATGTCGAGAACAGTTATTTCAGGACCACAATTCTGATGAGTAAATTATTATTTTATTATTTATTTAAATTTTACGGGATTATATTAAGGTCGTATAAAAGTTTCGTTAAGATATTTTGAGGTTTACACAGTTAATTAAGTGAAAAGGCGAAAAAGTTGAGTTCTATTAGTTAAAGGGGTCAAATGGCTATGAAACCTTAAAATAAAGGACTTGAATGGTAAATATACCAATTAAAGAGTTAGTTGATGTTTATGTATAGTTTTTAATTAAATTTTAATGGTTTTAAAAGGTTAATTTGGTTATTTGATAATTAAATTAAAATGTTAAGAAATTAAAAGATGACAAGTTATCATCTTTTTCAATTTTTCAAGCTAAAACTGTTTTCCACCATATCGAAGAAGAATCTAGGTTTGGCTAAATATCTTTGATGTGTAAGTGATTTTAAGTCCTATTTTTAATGATTTTTATGTTTTTGGGTTCATTTTAACTTAATCTAGTTATCCCGGGGTTAATTTGGAAAATTGTTAAAGATTAAGGGACTTGCCATGAATGCGCTTGAATAGGTTTTGATGTTATTTGATGGATTATTTGTCTTTTTTGTAAAATAAACATGTTTTTTAAGTGATTTTTGTTGAATTTTGGAATTAAGGATTAAATCGTTAAAGGTGTAAACCTATGGGTTTTATTGTGAAATTTTGGTAAATATGGGATGTTTCAAGGTCCCTAGTAACATTGGTTAAGTTGGGTTTAGGCTAAAATAAGCTATATTCAAGTTAAGATCTTAAGGACTAAATTGTGAAAAGTCCAAGTATTAGGGGCAATTTGATAATTTTGTATAACTATGAATTATGGATTAACTTGACTAGTAGAAGGACTTAATTGAATGGAATTATTTATTTAGATCAAGATAAACCAAAATTGGACAAAAATTGAGGAAAAGTTAAAGTTTCGAAATTGCTCGACTGTACTTCTACGCCTAGTTATTGAGGTAAGTTTGTATGAACTGTAATCGTTTTAGTGTTATCTAAATTGAATGTTGATTATGTTGTTTTAATATAAATGAATCAATATATAAATGTATTAATGCTATGATGAATTGACAGATAACGAGTCCCGGTTGAACCTTAGGAATTCATAAGATACAAATGACATGTCATTAGGGATTCCATGTTTCAGGTGCTGGTCTTGAATGTCCCTATAACGCCCTGAATTTAGGCCTAGAAGTATTGGGCCTTGAGTGTGGGTCCGTAAGGAGGTTGTATATAAGCATTTAATTGTGCAAGGAAATGACACAATTAAATGTCTGCTTTGGTGGTTTATGGCCCTGAGAAGTGTTGGAGAAATCTTGGGTTCAAACCTGGGCTTTAGCAAAAATTTTGGTTTTAAGTGAATGAAACCCTGGGTACTTGGATGAAGGCCTTTTAAATTATTGTGGTAAATAAATGACACAAGAAAGCATGTGGTCTAGTGGTTGTGGCGTCATGTGGATTTTCTTTTAAAGGAATCTGGACGTTAGCACATATGCCTTATAATTAATTGAGGATAAAATATGACACACAAAGAGCCTTGTGGTGTAGTGGCAAGGTGGCATGTTATGTAATTGTGAGGTCTAAGGTTCAAGTCTTAGGATGCGCAATGGGGTATTTATTTTGCTATTTGAGCTGTGTAGGAGGTGGAGTTGGACTGGAACTCTGCGGTTCAAGTGGTCATAAAAAAAATAAAGAATTTTCCTAATGGTTGAAAGTAATCCCACATCGGGAAGCTAACATGAGAATTGGCAAGAAGCTGGTTTTAAATAGAGCGAACCAGATAAGTTGGAGGGGGAAAAAGGGATTAAGACTGAATGCAGGATGTGCCAAGGTTGGCGATCATAGACTTCAGCGCGTTCTCATAAACAGGTGTGTATTTGCGCCCTTCTTTGTTGGAAGTCGAAAAAAGTCGAAAAGCCGAAACCTCATCATTCGGGGCCTCACGAGCTTACGAATGCATGAGGGGCAACCGAGCCCATAAATCATGGGCGATAGACTATAGAGGCCGCCACGAGCGTTCTTGTGTGTTGGGGCTATTTTGGGCCTGTGGGCCCCCTTGTGTAAACTTCACTATTAAGTGGGATGTAGATAGACTTGTCATGTCGCACACACGACTTAGGTAGTTCTGGGCCACGTTGGGCCTAGATGGGTCGTGTGGGCATAATGAGCTCGTGGGCCCCACACGGATTGAATTTGCAACTTGTGATAATTAGTGGACTGGGATATGTAGGTCACATAGCCGTATCTAAATTTGGGCTAAATGGGCCATACGAGGGTGTGGGTCCACTTGTGTAAAGTAACGGGCCTTAGGCCCATCTGCACCGTTATATCTGTTTAGGTTACTTAAGTCGCTTGAGGTGATAGTGGACCTTCTGTTGGGTCATTAAGACCCCAGTTTGTAAAAGTACCAAAATACCCCTAGTTTGTAAAATTACCGAATTACCCCTATAAGGTAAAATGACTGTTTTGCCCTTGTGGGTAAATGACTGACTTGGACTATGAATTTCACTGATGTGACTGTGATTGTATGGCTGCATTTTAACTAACTTGACTGTGGTTGTAAAACTGATATGCGTTTAATATATGTTTAAATGACTGTTACTGAGCATGGCCATTCTACATAAACGTGTGATGATTGAGCATGACATACACGACATATTGAAACGGGTTGGGACATTGATATGGAGGAAGTACTGTTCTGATAGGATTGTACGGGTCGCATGGGACGACTTTGGATCCAGTATTGATCTGTTAAAGTCGAATGGGTCACACGAGACGACTGTGGACCGATGGACGGCTTATTGCCGCTTAATCTGATTATGGCTCTGTGCTAGCCTAAAAATGGCTCTGTGCCATCTTGACCATGGCTTTGTGCCAAACGTATTTAGCTGTGGCTATATGCCTAAAATACTTATTGATGACTCTGTGTCGATCATATTTATTGAAGGTTGTGTGCCGATTATATTACCATCGCTGATGGCTATGTGCCGAACTTATTACAGCTACTGATGGCTTTGTGCCAATTATAATACCGCTCCTGAAAGCTTAAAGCCATATATATACTAGTAGCATTGCTGCGTTACTATTAGCAGATACGCTGCGATATTGGTGAGCTAGCTGGGTGGGTCGATTTAATCCCCACATAGTGAGTTGGTTGGTACGAATGGTGAGCTGGTTGGATTGGGTTGGGTTGCATACCTGTATTGTGATTATTCTGTTTTGGGCATAGGCTCACACTGTCACTGCATAGGGCTTAGGCCCAACTGTACTATTATTGAATAGGGCTCAAGCCTAGGCCATTACTGTATACACTGTTACTGTAATAGGCTCCGGCCTAGACTAATTCTGAATTCTGTCTGTTTACTATCTGTTACTTTAGTAAGGGGATTACACACTGAGTTTTCATAAACTCACCTCATTTATTAACTGTGTAGGTAATCCCCAGCATTAGATGGATCAGTGTCACAGAGAGACTCGGAGACGACCACACAACTGCATATGTTTTTCTATTTCGTTTATTTGGTTAAGCACTTTGGTTTTTGATTTGGGTTGTATTAAGGCCTCTTTATTTTCTTAACTTTTTATTTGGGAAATTTATTTAGTATGCTTAATATCTGTTAGAAGTAGGACACGGTTTTCCAAAACAACAATTGGTTTTCAAAATATCACGTTTCCGCAACTGTTTAAAATTAAGCTTCCGCAGCAAGTCAGATTTTAAGGGAATTAACATTTCACAAGTTTTAAAATGGCCAGAGGTTTTAAATAGTAAGAAGGATTTTCAATGAGAACATGGTTTTTGAAAAACACTGCAATGTGGCATGCCAAATTTGGGCCTAACTTTTAGGCTGGGTTTGGGGTGTTATAGTCCCATTGATGGCTGAGGTCCTACATTTGTTATGGATTTTCCACAGCTCGTGTGAGTAGCATTGTGTAGCTTACATTCCGATCCACAGCTCGTGTGAAGAGGCCCATTTCACAGTTCATGTGAATATTAATGTAAAGGAAATGTTACAGTTATTTGTAAAGACACACTATGTGTGAGCTTTCCCTAGCATCTGATGTATTTCTAGATGGTTCAACGGGTAAGAAAAGGGAATGAAAGGGTAAGTATGCAAATGGATTGAATCATGACTTTACAAAAGGATTTATGAAATACATGATGTTAGTACATATAGAAATTTACATATTTAATGGTTGATTTCATTTGTATCATGGATGATTTTACTAACGTCGGTGATGTTGTTTAGGCTTTTAATAAGCTTATGGAATTGGTGATGAATTATGTTTAATCTTTGAATTTTAGAAATAACATGGTAAGTTATGTTTTAGTTTATACTAGCTTACTAAGCACTCGTTGCTTACGCAGATTCTTTCATTTGTTTTATAGATTAGTAGAAGCTCGATTGGTTAGAAGCTCGTCGGAGACCTATCAGACTATCTAGCAGTCAATTCGGTAGTTCTTGAGTATTTTGGCTAACGTTTATAATGGCATGTATAGGGTGATTTGTAATGGTATTTTGGTGAATCTGTTAATGATGTTTTTTGAAAGTATAAATTTTGAAAGCTATGTTGGTTTGGTATACTTTGATGCCCTTCCAAGTTATGTCATTTTGTGCTTGTTTATAAGGTTCTTTTGGTATGTTTTGATGGCTTGCATTTGGTCATAAATAGTAGTTAGTTGAACTTGATTATTTTGTTTAGATTATGGCAATATTGGAATGTTTAGGTAATTGATGTTTTGCTGCATTTGTTGTGCCTTTGAATGACATATTGGTTAGGTGATTTAGAATGTTTGAAATGATATGTTTATGTGTGTTTGGATGGTGTTTAAGTCCCTTGAAAATGAGCACAAATGGATTGGTTAATTATGCATGAATCAGTTATGAAATGACTTGATTTGAAGTAGAATTTTGGGTTCACACGACCTGAGACACGGGCTATCACACGATTGTGTGAGACACACGACTTGGCGACATAGTCGTGTGTCATTTATGACTTTCTTAGTGTTCAAGTTAGTGAGTTACACAACATAGCACACACCCTGACACACAGGTTTTTGTGGCAACTTAAAGAGTCACACGACCTGGCACACGAATGTGTGGGGCATCTCAGTGAATTACACGGGTAAGGACATGGGCTAGGACATGGCCGTGTGTCCCTTGTCCAAAAGTTACACGGCCTAGCCAGACAGCCATGTAACCTCTATTTCCAATTTTTACAACTTTTTCCTAAACTTTCTGTTTTGTTTCAAATTAGTTTCAAATTGCCTCAAAGCTACTTTTAGGGCCTCGATGGCTTGATTTAGGGACAGAATTCATGTGATTGAATAGATTATGATATGTTTAATTTATTTAAATATTATGATGTTAAATATTTTTGATTGTATGTAATGCTCTATAACCCTAATTTGATTACAAAGATGAGTTAAGGGTGTTACATTTAGTGGTATTAGAGCTATGATTTAGTTAGTTCTCATACTAAACATAGTGTAACATCCCTAACCTCCATCTGTAGTCAGAATAGGGTTTCAGAGTATTACCGAAACTTTAAGAATGTTTTACAAATAATCTATGTAAATTACTATTCATTAACCGAGATCATTCAAAACATCCCTGAATTGGACCTTGAAGGCCTAATACGAGCATTAGAGTCGAGTCGAGACTTAATCGGGCACTCCAAATGTAACACCCCTAACCTGCATCTATCGTCAGAATAGGGTTTCAGAGCAATACCGAAACTTTCAGAACATTTTACAAATAATTTATGTAAATTACTATTTATTAACCAAGATCATTAAAAACGTCCCTTAATTGGACCCTCAAGGCCCAATACAAGCACTAAAGTCGAGTCAGGACTTAATCAAGAACTCTAGGAATTTTTTGAGACATTTCAAAAATTTTCCAAGGTGCAAGGCTCACACGCCCATGTGGTCCAAGGGACACTCCAGTGTGACCCTAGGACACGCTCGTGCTAGAGGCCGTGTTCGACCTCGTGTAACTCTCTAACTTGTGCACACAGCCATGCCACATGCCCGTATGCTAGGCCGTGTCATCAATTAATTCATGTCGAAATTAGGTACAGGTTTCACACGGCCAAGACATACGCCCGTGTTCTATGGTATGTGGCACACACGACTGAGACACACGCCCGTGTCTCTACCCGTGTGCTCAATTCTAAGCATTCGGTTTCTTAAAATTTAAGTACAAGGGACACATGGCTTAATTACATGCCTATGTACTCGGCCGTGTGTCACACACAACCTGGACACACGCCCGTGTTTCTGCCCGTGTGGACAAAATAAAGCCATTTCTAGCTTCATTTCTCACCCAAAATTTCGCCCAAGATCTGTACTTGAAACACACATCCAATACCAACCATTCCAAACATTCAAATTAAACAATTCCATCATTCATCATGGCATACCATTTCATGCATATGTGTTTATAAACTTACCTTGGATTAACTTAGGCATTAACATCATTTGATCACATATACTTAACATATCACATATGATTATATCATAATAACCTACTGAGTCATACCAAAATAACCATTACTAGCCATTCCATTACAAGCATCATTAACATGCCACTAATGGCCAAGTTGTCCTATACATTCCATTATACCAAAACGATTTTACTATTTATACCCAAAATAACTAGTTGATAGTGTAACGATGCCCCAATAATATTCCTACCTTTGCGAGCTTCTGAGCACTATAAAATAGGAAAAGTAAAATAGAATAAGCATTACAAGCTTAGTAAGTTCGTATACCGAAAATTAAACTTACTAATCCCGTTATTAAATCTAAGCATATGATATCAAGTTTACCATCCATTAGCAACATTGCCTGAACACGTGCATTCAATCAAACATGTTAGTCACCAAAATTACCATAACAATCAAGTAAACATAGATGAGCTCATCATGTAATATTCTTTTAAGTCATTATCATTTCATCTCAAAATTCTCGTACCATATCAAGAGTTTTATGCCCGTTGAATCATTGAAATTTCGATGGATGCTCAAGTAGTACACTCGAGGTGTACGATTCAATAATTCTTCAATTTCTTATTCAAGGGTACCTATTAGGGCACTTAATCAAGGAACACACTCTCGAGCCACATATCGTATAACAGAGTTACCAGTCCAGGCTAAATCATTTATATAATGTATGCTCAAAAGAGTTCAATTAGGGTTACCAGTCCAGGCTAAATCCTAATCATAACGTATACTCGAAAGGTATTGTATCCGGATTACCCGTCTGGGCTAAATCCTTTCTATAACAAGGTCAATAGGATTACTCGTCCGAGCTAAATCCCGTCCGCAACAAATACAGGACCTTATTCATCGGGAAAGCGCATATATTCATCGGAATTCAAAATTCAATCGGGACTTAACCTTTTTTTGCCGTATCAAGCATGTATTAAATTTCTCATTATAGCATTCAAGTAATGTACATCAATATAAGTCACATTCCATAAAATATAACATTCAATTAAACATATTTACTGTAATAGTTCGGTTTAGACCCTAATCAGAATAGTGGTTTCGAGACCACAAATCCGAGTCAAAAAATATTTTAATATTATTTTTTGTGTTTACAGCATGAGATATTATATGTGTGAAAATTTCGTGTGAAAATTTTATTGTTTGTGTGCTCGATTTTATAAAAGGACTTAATCACATAAAATGTAAAAGTAGCTTTCTATATGTTAAAGTGCTTATTTGCTTTGAGGAATTAATTATGGGGTCCTTATGTGGAAAATTGGCCATTAATTAATAGCATGGCTAGTTTTGGGCTTGAAATATATGGTTTGCTAATTAAATTTATAAGGTTAAAATGGTAATTAATATATTATAATGTAATTAAATAAAATAAACATAAAATGGCCATGCATTTTAGTTCATCTTTGGCTGAAAATTCAAAATAAAAAGAAAGAAAAAGAACAAGCTAGGTTCAACCTTGTCCAAGCTTGATTAAGGTATGTGTTTAGCTCGGTTTTGATAATTTTTACGTTTTTGAGATCGTTGCTTTGAGTGCTAGCTAGCCCATGCCTTGATTTTCGGATTTGATGATGATTTTGTGTTTTGACATTGTTTAAAGCTTGATGATTTTTGTGTTTGATGATGAAAAATAAGTATGTGTTAACAGATTTTCATGTTTAATTAAGTGTTTTTTAGTAAAAATGCTTATTTGGAATTAAATTGTAAATTTTGTAAATTGAGGGATTAAAATGTAAAATAAATAAAAGAAATGGGCTGATATGAACCTTAGTAAAATTCAAATATACTAGAGTTTAGTGAAATTGTATGTATTTTGTATTTTGTGAAATAGGGACTAAATTGTGAAAAATGTGAAATATTAGGGGCTTAAGTGAAAATTTCCCTTTTATGTGTTTTTGGGTGAATTTGAGTATATGTGTGATTAAATAAGTTTAATTTATATTAATTTAGATCAAGAAAAGAGGAAAATGGATTTGGATCGGGGGAAATCTAAAGTTGTTGAATAGTCGTCTCGATTTGTTCGTCTCCGTATGAGGTAAGTTCATAAGTAAATAAATGTCGTTAAATTCGATGTATATATTTTAATAGTGCTGAATTGAATTATTACTTGTGTATATGTATATGCCGATTTGAATTAAGCATGGGAGCAATATTTACGAGCTTGAATCAATCGAGTTACGAAGTCCGAAAGCCCCGTACGAACCTTAGGAATAGTTAGGATACATATGTCATGACATAGGATTCTGATATGTGATTTCATGTAAGACCACGTCTGGGACGTTGGAATCGATTTTTGATTTACATGTAAGACCATGTTTGGGACATCGGCATCGTATATGAGTTTGTGTAAGACCCTGTCTGGGACAGTGGCATCGATATGTGATTACATGTAAGACCACGTCTGGGACATTAGCGTTGTACAAGCTTTTCAACTATCTGAGTATCCTTATTAATTCTGAATGGTTCAACGGGCAATATCGAGTTAAGATCGAATGTGAAATTGAGCTAAAAGGTCAAGTATGTACTAAGTTAAATGATTGAGTAGTAAGGTAAGTATATACTTTATGTGAATATATGAAATGTGCATTATGAAAGTGAGAGTTAAATATGCTTATGAATATATGTGTATTCGGCCAAGTGGAAAAATAATGCTAAAGTATATGTATTGATATATGAAGTTGCAAGCTTGATAATTGCATATGTGGTTATGGTTTGTATGATTCAGTTGAATTAAATTGAATTATGAATGTTATTGAAATGATTTATTTGGTTATGACTTACTAAGCTATTCAAGTTTACTCTGTGTGTATGTTCTTTGTTTTTATAGATTTTGGAAGCTAGTTACGAGCTGGGGGATCGTCAGAGAAATCCATCACACTATCAATCACTTTTGTGGTATTTTATAAGTTTGAACTTGAACCTATAGCATGTATAGGCTAGTTAATATGTTTGATTTTGAAGTATGTATATATATTTAAGCCATGCGAAAATGGCTTGATTTCTATGCTTGAATTCGGTTATGTTTGATCATGGTTTAAGCTCATTTTGGTTAAAATGCTACGTACCATGCATGAATGGTATTTGTGATATGCTTGGCATAAATATGTTCTGGCATGAAATAATTGTATATGGCTTATGCTTACTTCTTTTAAAAATAAAAGGTTGACATATATATGTTTGTGTTTGATAAATGTGTTTGGATTATGGATTGTTTATGTACTTATGTATTCAGTTAGGTGATAAAATATAAGTGATGGTTATGAGCTAGTTGTGATTCAGCATTTATACTCATGAAATATGATGAATGATTTGATATTTGATTCGGTTTAGTATGGTAAAGAATGTTTATACTTTAAATGTTATGTAAGGAAGTTATTAAGGACGTTTGAATATATATTGAAAGATGAATGGTTTTGTGTATAAATTATTGAGCATGAGAAGTAACATATGAATTGGGTATACTTATCATTGTTAAATGTGCTTAAAAGGGTTCATTTATAATATGGTCTTATGCACATAAAATATGTAATAAGAGAAGATGTACAATTGGTATAGTTTTAAAGTCACTTTATGTATAATATATAGGGATAAGTGTATATATCTTGAATATCGTGTATATTAAATAAAATGTTAGTAAACTAGGTATATTACGAATCTATAAATTATGATAAAAAATGGTGGTTGGTATAATAGTCAAATGGATATAAATTTTTGGTTAAATTGTTGGTTGATTTAGTTCATAGTAAATGGATAATAATGGATATGACTTGTGCTTAAAGCTTGATTGGTGTTTTGGTTATGTGTTTGTATTTTAAATAAGGTAAATTTTGGCATGTGAATTTGTGCATGGTTTTGTGACTAAAATAAATGTGTAAAGTATGTTTGTTCATAAAGACCATTATCAATGCCACTTATGATAATAGATATAAAGATTGATATGTGATTTCTTTGGTTTAATGAGTGCATGTATAAAAATTATGAAATAAAATGTTTGGTATTTACTTAGTATTCGAATACCATCATAACAATGAGCACATAATTTATGTATGTATTTTTAAAGCATATTTACATGACTTTGAGGTATGAATTAAATTTGTGTTACGATATATAAAGTAGGTTTAATTTTTAATCGGCCATATGCTTTATTTATGCTAATATGACCTATGTGAAAATGTAACACCCCGTACCCGAGACCGCTGCCGGAGTCGGACACGAGGGGTTAACGGCTTAAACCATTCATTTTCACAGTCCATTTTAAAAATTTCCAGGCAGTTGGTTAACTGCGTCACTGTCACTTTAAAAATCATATCTTGAGTTCCAAAACTCGAAAATCAGTTTCGTAATTTTTCCCTGAAACTATACTCATATGTCCATCTACAGATTTTTTTCTAGAGTTTTTGGTTAGGCCAATTAGTACAGTTTATTAGTTAAAGTCTCCCCTGTTACAGGGTGCGACTACACTGACCTTCATGCATTACGACCTGGATATCTCCCTGTACAGGGCTTCAATACTGATGCCGTTTGTTTCTATAGAAACTAGACTCAAAAAGGAATCTATACATATATGGCGTGACTTCTAAAATGTCTCTGGTTAATTTATAATGAATTTCCAAAGTCAGATCAAGGGATCCAGAAACAATTCTGGCCCTGTCTCACGAAAACTTTAACATCTCATAATATACTGTTCATATTAACGTTTCGTTACTTTCCTATGAAAATAGATTCATCAAGGTTCGATTACATAATTTATTCACTATTTAATTCCATTCCTAATATTTTTAGTTATTTTTCACATCCACATCACTGCTGCTGCCAACATCTATTTTTAAGGTAAACTTTACCTATTTCATGATCCTTCATGGATCAACTAGAGTTTGTCATACATATATCAAAAGTGATCATGAATAACCATTCCCATGGCTAACCGTTGCCAACATTTCCTTACCTCTCGACGGACAACATACAAAACGATTATAATGCTATGATCAAAGTATATTTAAGCCATTTTCGCATGGCTATCCAAATTTACACAATAATCAAGGGTTCATGACCAACAACAAAAGGGTGGTCCTATACATGCCATTTCAAAGTTCAACCAAAAGTATACCAAAAGGAGCTTTGATAGTGTGGGCGACTTCGACTTCAAAATCCGAGTCCGATAGCTGAAGAACCAAAATCTATAAAACAGAGAATCAAAGAAACAGAGTAAGCATTAAATGCTTAGTAAGTTTTGAGCAAAGAATTTAGACACAACCAAAGTATAGCATTCATGTAGCTAAACAGATAATTTCATATGCACAAATTTTCAATATCATACTTACTTCACATTACCAACCCTTATATTCATACACAAAGATCAACTTAGCCAAAGGCGGTAGCTCATTTATCAACCGAGCGAATACTTATTTGTAAGGGCTCAACTAATTCAAAGCACATACGAAACATACCTCAATGTTGGGATGTTACAAGCGTATTAACTGAAATTTTTACAGCAAGATCGTTCATTCTGAATCACGTACCTTGAATTTAACCGGATATAGCTACTGTTCAAATGCCTTCGGACATAGCCCGGTTATAGTAACTTCGCACAAATGCCTTGGGACTTAACCGGATTTAGTAACTCGCACCAATGCCTTGGGCTTAGCCCGAATTAGTAACTCGCACAAATGCCTTCGGATCTTAGTCCGGATATGGTCACTTAGCACAAAGCCTTGGGACTTAGCCGGACATCATTCGAATAACCATGCACATTTAACAATAAATCATGACACCTTCAGTATTTCATTTTCATTAGCAAAACTCAAGCGAAGACACTTATCACACTTGCAATTTCGCTCAATAGCCACACACAAAGAGCATGATTTTGATTTGCTTAAAACATGATCTAATCAAATCATAATTTAAGCTCTATTACTCAAGAACTTACCTCGGATGTTGTCGAACGATTTCGATGGCTATTCGACCACTTTTTCCTTCCCTTTATCGGATTTAGATCCCCTTTGCTCTTGAGCTTAATTAAACAAATAAATTGATTTAATCATTTGAGCATCGAAAAGAGGAACACAAGGCACTTAGCCCATATTTATACATTAGACATTAAAGTCACATACATGTGAAATCATGCATCAACTCAACATATTAACCCACACCCCTTTTAGCCGATTGTCCTAACCAAGATAAAGGCATCAATATGCTTGCCTCTAACCGAATGCATGCAACACTAATCTTCTCATGTGGCCGAGTATGCATGTATATGTTGAGGCCAATTATATGCTTAATACTTCCTACAAGTATGGTTACTTGTATTGATTATATCTCGCTTCGCTTCAAATTCAAAACTCAAGCTAATACGCATTTATACACTAGTAATCAAATACTAACATTTTGCATTTCATCTTACTACCATTTCACATCTACTTTCTACCATGGCTGAATGCATCAAGACACCATTTACCCTTGCAAGGCATAAATTTCACCATCAAAACTAACAAGCTTATAATCCCATGACCGAAATCTCTAACAACACCAATTAAAATACTTCATGGGTTTGAGGTAAAACCAAGAAAGAAACTCATGAATATCGACATATAAGCACTAACATTGTTCATCTAGATTTAGCATGACACAACATCCATCACCCTTATATTTACCATAGCCGAAAACCTTACTCATTCCAAAAATTCAAATCTCAACTTGGTCACAAAAATAACTTGATATCTCACCAACACAACATCAACACCAAGCAAGAATGATGCATCCATGGCCGAGTGTCATTTCCATCACATAGCAAGATTTAGACCATGGGCTAGGTAGATGTGACACCCCGAATGTGACCCTAGTCGGAGAGTGGTTTCGGGACCACGAAACCGAGTCACAAGAATAATTAAGTGTTATATTCCGTACTTATTGTATGTGGAATTGGTATGCGTAAATATTTCGTGTCTCGATTTTTATTAATTAGGTGCTAACTTATAAGAAAGGACTTAGTAGTGAACTTTGAAAGTACGATAGGAAATAGGTGATGACTAATTAAAGCATGCATGCAAAATAATGGACTTGCATGTCAAATTCCCCTTTCTACAAGTAATGGCCGCCATGACAAAGAAATATGGGTCAAACATGTCATGAAACATGTTTTGTTGGGCATTAGGGAGAAATAGTAAACAAATAAGCATGGGTAAGAAAAGAATGAAAAAAAAATGTGTGTGAGAGAGTGGCATACCCCATTGCCGTGAGTTGTAGAGAAGGAAAGAAAAAATTTTGTTCATCCTTTCTTTGAGCCAAAACTAAGGAAGAAGGAGGATTTTTGCTTCATGCTTGGTTTGGAAGAGATCTAGAAGGAGATTTGGCTAAGTTTGCATCAAGATTAAGGTATGTATGAGGTTGTGTTGGGAGTTTCATGCATGTTTTGGTTGCTAACTTGATGTGCATGTTAGCCATGGCTCAAATCTTTGGTATGCCATGGAAATGGTATTTGGCCAAAGTTGTTATAGTGATAAAGCCATTGCATGCTAAGTGTGAAGCTTGATGATGATGCATGCAATGATGGATTTTCTACTCATGAGTAAGATTTTGAGTTTTCTCTTTGTTTTATCATGATTAAAGTTGAAAAGGAGCATGATTGTCATACTTGGCCATGATGCATTCTTGAGCATGATTCATGCTTCTTGCATGTTAGTTAAAAGTTTGTGTTTTGGATGGCTATGGACACCTTGAAAATTGCCATGCTCATATATGCATATATATGATTGCACATTATGTTTGGTTATGAACTAAGTGATGAATATATTGATTTAAAGAAGAAAATGTGGAAGAATGCTTGTGAAATTGCAAGCACAATTCGCCTAGCACACATATAAGTGCTTGATGCTATATTATAAGTTTTGGGCCACAATGTGCAAAGCATAAATTAGTAGATTGCATGCTGTTTTTGTGAGGTATTAAGTGCAAAATTGACCTCAACATGTACATGAATATTCGCCTTGGGTAGCCTATTGAAGGCCTTAGCATTTCCTTGATGCTCAAATAAATTGTATTGAATTGCTTGATGTAGTATAAAATGTGCATGACCATTGTGTATTCAAGCTAAAGAGTGGCCATATGACCATTTAAAATCCTTGTCATATTCGCCATAAGCAAGCACAATGAGGTTTTAATAAATTGAATTTGTTTGAATTAGCTCAAGAGCTAAGAGGGCCACAATTGGACAAGGGAAGGAAAAGGTGATCGAATAGCCGAAAAAGCCGTTCGACAACATCCGAGGTAAGTCCTCAAGAAGTGACCTTACTTGAATTATGTGAGATGAAATATGGATGTGTATGATTATTGATTATGTGTGTATGAGTATTTGAATTCCACCGGGCTAAGTCCCAAGGCGAATATGCTAATGATATTAATTGTGTTTGAGCCTTAGTAACGAAAATGAAATATGTATGTCCAATGATTATTGATGTATGTGTGCATGAGAAATTGAATGATATCCGGGCTAAGCCGAAGACAATTATGCTGGAAATTATATCCGGGTTAAGACCAAGGCAATTGTGCTAGTGGTTATATCCGGGCTAAGGCCAAGGCATTCGTATGCGAAGTTATTCTATCCGGGCTAAGACCGAAGGCATTTGTGCACGTGATTATATCCGGTTATATTCGAAGAATCTTGGGCTGGAGGTGAGTGTTGGTTGCTGAAATGAATTTAATTAGTACACTCGGACAGCCCAAAGGATAAGGTACGTTATATGTGCATTGGAAAGTCGACGTGTTTGAGCAACATTCGCTCAATCGACTAATGAATTTCAGTTATTGAATTGATTGATGCTTTGCGAACTTATACAATGATGAAGTATGAAGTAAGAATGTGTATTAATGAAATGATGCATTTGGCTATGTGAATGTATTGCTGTAAATTATAGTTCATTATATTCCTTGAGACTTACTAAGCATAAAAATGCTTACCCGTTGCTTTGGCTCTTAGTTTTCTAGATTTCGCTCGAGGCAATCGGATTTGGGATCGTTGAAGTCGAAGTCATCCACACTATCAAGCCTCCATTTTGGTATAAATTTTGGTTGAACTTGAGATGGCATGTATAGGACTACCTCTTGTTTGTTAAATACGTTGTAATGTAAGTTTGTATGGCCATGCGAAAATGGCTCAAAAGGGAGCATGAACTTAGACTTATTGTGGGTTGTATGTATATATATTTGGGGTCATGATGTGGCTATGGTTTGGAAATGGGAATGTTGGTCATATGATCAGCCATTGGCATGGTTAAAATGATCATATATGAACCTATGTATGGCAAGATTAGTTGAATCATGGAGACTACCAAATAGGTAAGTCCTACCTTAAAACAGATGCTGCCAGCTGCAGTGGCGTGAATGTGAAAAATCACCATAATTCATAGGAATGGAATCAAATAGTGAATAAGCTATGTAAATGAACCTTGATGAGTCTATTTTCATATGGAAGAAACGAAACGGTCATAGGAGTTACAGGTTAAGAGATATTAAAGCTATTGTGAGACAGGGCCAGAATGGTTTCTGGGTTCCCTGTCGCAACTTTAAAAATTCACTATAAATTATCCAAAAGAATTAGGAGATATACCTTATATGTACAGATTCCATTTTGAGTCTAGTTTCATTAGAAACAAACGACACCAGCATTAAAGCCCTGTGCAGAGAGATATTCAAGTTATACCGCGCGAAGGTCAGAGCAGTCGATCCCTGTAACTTGGGTAACTTTAACTAATAAACTGTACCAATTGGCCCGACCAAAATCCTAGAAATAAATCCATGGATGTATATATGAGTCTAAATTCAGGAAAATTTACGAAACCAGTTTCCGAGTTTTGAAACTCGAGATATGATTTTAAGGCGACAGTGACGCAGTTTTCCAGCCTGACTGGAAATGTCAAATTGGTGGGCAAAAACATGTGAACTTGGTTTGTTAACCCTCGGGTCCGACACCGGCGATGGTCTCGGGTTTGGGGTGTTACAATTTTATTGGTATCAGAGCCACGGTTTAGTCGATTCTAGGACTACCGTGATGTGTTTGGGGTCTAGCTATACATGCCATTAAATGATGAATCGATAGTGTGATGAATTCGACAATTTGACTTCATGTTTGTTTATAGCAATGGATCCCGATCCCAACCGAAGCGATAGCTGATGATGTGGAGAGTGTGGCGCTGCTCCGCGCAAGGGACAGCGCCAAGGACTCTCAACCTATGGCCAGCAATCCTAATGACGAGGCTAAGCAAGCCTTTTATAGTGTGATGAACGAATGGTTTAATCAATACATTCGAACCAACACGGCTGTTCCACCACCTCCATTCCCGACGAATGCAACCCCCGCACCTACAATACCTCCGGTGGATCGACCCAATAAGGTCGGGTAAGCCCCAATCGATAGGATTCGAAAACATGGGGCCACTGAATTTAAGGCTACGGATGATGATGATGCCGAAGCGAGCTGAATTATGGTTAGATAACACTATCCGGGTGCTTGATGAGCTATCCTGTACACCGATGAGTGCTTAAAGTGTACCATCTCCTTGCTACGCGAGTCCGCCTACTATTGGTGGAGTACTCGACTTGTGGTGCCTAGAGAGCAAGTGACTTGGGAATTCTTTCTAACCGAGTTCAAAAAGTATATCGATCGAGATTCATCGACCAAAAGCGAGGGAGTTCCTTGATCTTAAGCAAGGTTCTATGTCCGTTACCGACTACGAACGAAAGTTTGTGAGGCTTAGCCGGTACGCGCGAGAATGCATTTCGTCCGAAGCTATTATGTGCAAACGCTTCGAGGATGGGCTGAATGATGATATAAGGATGTTTGTTGGCATTCTCGAGATACGAGAGTTCGTAGTACTTGTTGAGCGAGCTTGTAAAGCGAAGAGCTTAGAAAGGAGAAACAAAAAGCGATGTGGGGATTGGAGAATTCGAAGAGGTCCTCGGAAAGTCTCTTCAACAAGCATCGAAGAGATTTGAAATGATGCGAGCGGTCTAGAGGCGTTTGGGATTTTCTAGACGAGGACGCGATCGACCCCTGTGACCACACGAGTCACCTCGATTGCGGTGGCGGAAATGATCGCCGAGAGAGGACGAGTGTCCACATTGTGGCAAATGGCATTCGGGAGCTGTTGGTTTCGTGATCGCTCTCGCTATAAGTGTGGATCGGCCGACCATTTTATGAAGGATTGCCCGAGGATGCATGAGCAGAATGCAAGTCGAGTGCAAACCCGGTGCTACCATCGCCGAGGTAGGCCACCTAGAAATATGGGCAATGTCGTTGGCGGTCGAGAGGATCTAGAGATGCTACCATCGGATCCGAGGCTCGTGCTCTGCTAGGACTTATGCCATACGCGCACGCGAGGATCTTGCCTCTCCGGATGTTATTACCGGTACTTTCACTCTTTTCAATACAAATGTAATTGCTTTGATTGACCCTGGTTCTACTCATTCTTATATATGTGAAACCTTAGCATCCAGAAGACTTTGCCCATTGAGTCTCTCGAGTTTGTAATTCGGTGTCAAACCCTTGGGTCATTACGTGCTTGTTAACAAAGTATGCAAGAAAAGTCCCTAGTGTTCCGAGGTTCTTGTTTTCCGCGGACTTAATGCTTTTGCCATTCGATGAGTTCGATGTTATTCTTGGTTTGGATTGGTTGACCATGCACGATGCGGTTGTAAATTGCAAGAGCAAGACTATCGATTTGAGGTCTTGCGAATAATGAAATAATTCGGGTTGAGTCCACGGACTTAAAGGGTTGCCATTGTAATATCGCCGATGTTGGCCCGTAAATATGTAAGAAAAGGGTGCGGCGTACCTTGCGTCGTACTCGATGACAAGGAATCGAGAAGAAACCCAAATCTGTGCCGTGGTTTGTGAATACCGGATGTTTTCCCGAAGAATTGCGGGTTTACCACTGCTCGAGAAATAGAATTTGGCATCGAATTGGTACTGGTACCACCCCAATTTCGATAGCTCCGTATCGTATGGCACCAACGGAATTGAAGGAGTTGAAAACTCGGTTGCAAGAATTGGTGGATAGAGGTTTTGCTCGCTTGAGTTTTTCGCCTTGGGTGCGCTTTGTTGTTCGTGAAGAAGAAGGATGGAACCATGCGACTATGCATCGACTATCGTCGACTTAACAAAGCGACGATAAAGAACAAATATCCGTTGCCACGTATTGATGACTTGTTCGATCAAGCTGAAGGGAGCCTCGGTGTTCTCGAAAATAGATTTGAGATCGGGCTACTATCAATTGCGAATCCGAGATTCGGACGTGCCCAAGGCGCCTTGAGCGAGATATGGTCACTATGAGTTCTGGTGATGCCGTTTGGGCTCACTAATGCCCTAACGGTATTTATGGATTTAATGAATCGAATCTTTAGACCATATTTGGATCGATTAGTAGTCGTGTTCATTGATGACATCTTGGTCTATTCAAGAAATGAGACCGAACATGCTGAACACCTGCGGTTAGTGCTGCAAATTTTACGGGACAAGCAATTATATGCTAAGTTCAGCAAGTGTGAGTTCTGGTTAAGAGAGGTAAGCTTCTTGGGTCATGTGGTATTCGTGATCGGGTATTCGAGTCGACCGAATAAAATTTCAGCCATACTAAATTGGAAGCCTCAGAAATATTCTCGAGGTTCGAAGCTTTTGGGGCTTGCGGTTACTACCGACGATTTGTAAAGGCTTCTCAACGATAGCCACGCCGATGACGGCTACTCCAAAAGGATGTTAAGTTCGAATGGACGGAGAAATGCCAAAAAGCTTCGATCAACTGAAAACTTATTTGTGAAGCCCCAATTCTAGTGCAACCCGAGTCCGCAAGGAGTTTGTCATCTATAGCGACGCCTCTCTACTTGGGTTAGGTTGCGTATTAATGCAAGAAGGTCGAGTTGTGGCCTATGCGTCGAGGCAATTAAAGCCACATGAGAAAAATTATCCGACTCATGATCTCGAATTGGCCGCCATCGTATTCGCCTTAAAGATTTGGCGACATTACTTATTTGGTGAAAGGTGCCATGTATACTCGGATCACAAAAGTCTCAAGTATTTGATGACCCAACGAGACTTAAATCTGCGACAAAGACGTTGGCTCGAGTGTTAAAGGATTATGAGTGATCATTGACTATCACCGGGAAAGGCGAATGTAGTTGCGGATGCCTTGAGTCGTAAATCGTTATTCACTTTACGACGATGAATGTGCACTTGTCTATCCGATCCGACGGTGTGTTAGTGGCTGAAATGAAAGCCAAACCATTATTGACACACCAAATTCGAGAAGCTCGAAAGTCGATGACGAGTTGGTTGCAAAACGGGCTGCGTGTGTTCGAACAAGGACTCGGAGTTTCAAATCGACGATGACGATTGTTTGAGGTTCAAAAGTCGATCGTGTGTCCCAAAGAATTGAACTCATTTCGATAATTCGAATGAAGCCCATTGTAGCCGAATGGCAATCCACCCGGGAGTACGAAGATGTACAATGATTTGAAACGTCGATTTTGGTGGCATGGTATGAAGCGAGACATCTCCGACTTTGTTTCAAGATGTTTAATATGTCAACAAGTGAAAGCGGAACATCAGTGCCTTGAGATTACTTGACCAATCACGATACCCGAGTGGAAATGGGATCGAGTCACAATGGACTTTGTATCCGGACCGCCATTGTCGCAAGTAAGAAGGATGCGGTTTGGGTCGTGGTAGATCGATTGACTAAGTCGGCCCACTTTGTCCCGTGACGCACGGATTTTCAATGGACAAATTAGCGGAATTGTACGTTTCTCAGTTGTGAAATTACACGGGTGCCTATTTCTATCGTGTCGGATAGAGATCCGAGATTTACCTCGCGGTTTTGGAAAAAGTTGCAAGAAGCTTTGGGTACCAAGTTGCATTTCAAAGACCGCCTTCCACCCCAAACCGATGGTCAATCCGGAGGGTAATTCGAGATACTTGAGGATATGTTAAGATGTTGCGTCCTCGAGTTTAGTGGTTCATGGGAGCGGTATTTGCCGTTGATTGAATTCGCTTACAACAACGACTTTCAATCGAGTATTAAGATGGCACCTACGAGGCTTTGTACGGCGTAAATGCCGTACACCATTGTTTTGGACCGAGCTTGGTGAAAGCAAGATTTTCGGGTGGATTTGATTAGGGATGCGAATGAAAGTGAAAGTAATCCGTGAAAGTTTGAAGATAGCCTTCGATCGTCGAGAAGTCGATGCGCGGATATGAAGCGTAAGGATATCGAGTATCGGTGGGTGATAAAGTGTTCCTCAAGGTATCGCCTTGGAAAAAATACTCGTGTTCGGCCGTAAGGGCAAGTTGAGCCGAGGTTCATTGGGCCATATGAGATATCGAGCGAGTCGGTCCAGTGGCATATCGTTTGATTTTGCCCCCGAACTCAAAAAGGTTCACGATGTCTTCCACGCTTCGATGCTTGACGTTATAGATCCGATCCATCGCACGTGATTAGTCCATCGAAATTGAAATTCAAGCTAATATGAGTTATGAGGAAGAACCAATTCGTATCCTATCACGAGAAGTGAAAGAGTTGCGAAACAAGCGGGTTCCGCTAGTGAAAGTGTTATGGCTCAAGCACGGGATAGAAGAAGCTACTTGGGAGACCGAGAACTCAATGAGAGAGCGATATCCGAACCTATTTACCGGTAAGCTTTTGGGGACGAAAATCTCTTGAGTGGGGAGAGTTGTGACACCCGAATGTGACCCTAGTCGGAGAGTGGTTTGGGACCACGAAACCGAGTCACAAGAATAATTAAGTGTTATATTCCGTACTTATTGTATGTGGAATTGGTATGCGTAAATATTTCGTGTCTCGATTTTTATTAATTAGGTGCTAACTTATAAGAAAGGACTTAGTAGTGAACTTTGAAAGTACGATAGGGAAATAGGTGATGACTAATTAAAGCATGCATGCAAAATAATGGACTTGCATGTCAAATTCCCCCTTTCTACAAGTAATGGCCGGCCATGACAAAGAAATATGGGTCAAACATGTCATGAAACATGTTTTGTTGGGCATTAGGGAGAAATAGTAAACAAATAAGCATGGGTAAGAAAAGAATGAAAAAAAAAATGTGTGTGAGAGAGTGGCATACCCCATTGCCGTGAGTTGTAGAGAAGGAAAGAAAAAAATTTTGTTCATCCTTTCTTTGAGCCAAAACTAAGGAAGAAGGAGGATTTTGCTTCATGCTTGGTTTGGAAGAGATCTAGAAGGAGATTTGGCTAAGTTTGCATCAAGATTAAGGTATGTATGAGGTTGTGTTGGGAGTTTCATGCATGTTTTGGTTGCTAACTTGATGTGCATGTTAGCCATGGCTCAAATCTTTGGTATGCCATGGAAATGGTATTTGGCCAAAGTTGTTATAGTGATAAAGCCATTGCATGCTAAGTGTGAAGCTTGATGATGATGCATGCAATGATGGATTTTCTACTCATGAGTAAGATTTTGAGTTTTCTCTTTGTTTTATCATGATTAAAGTTGAAAAGGAGCATGATTGTCATACTTGGCCATGATGCATTCTTGAGCATGATTCATGCTTCTTGCATGTTAGTTAAAAGTTTGTGTTTTGGATGGCTATGGACACCTTGAAAATTGGCCATGCTCATATATGCATATATATGATTGCACATTATGTTTGGTTATGAACTAAGTGATGAATATATTGATTTAAAGAAGAAAATGTGGAAGAATGCTTGTGAAATTGCAAGCACAATTGACCTAGCACACATATAAGTGCTTGATGCTATATTATAAGTTTTGGGCCACAATGTGCAAAGCATAAATTAGTAGATTGCATGCTGTTTTTGTGAGGTATTAAGTGCAAAATTGACCTCAACATGTACATGAATATTCGGCCTTGGGTAGCCTATTGAAGGCCTTAGCATTTCCTTGATGCTCAAATAAATTGTATTGAATTGCTTGATGTAGTATAAAATGTGCATGACCATTGTGTATTCAAGCTAAAGAGTGGCCATATGACCATTTAAAATCCTTGTCATATTCGGCCATAAGCAAGCACAATGAGGTTTTAATAAATTGAATTTGTTTGAATTAGCTCAAGAGCTAAGAGGGCCACAATTGGACAAGGGGAAGGAAAAGGTGATCGAATAGCCGAAAAAGCCGTTCGACAACATCCGAGGTAAGTCCTCAAGAAGTGACCTTACTTGAATTATGTGAGATGAAATATGGATGTGTATGATTATTGATTATGTGTGTATGAGTATTTGAATTCCACCCGGGCTAAGTCCCAAGGCGAATATGCTAATGATATTAATTGTGTTTGAGCCTTAGTAACGAAAATGAAATATGTATGTCCAATGATTATTGATGTATGTGTGCATGAGAAATTGAATGATATCGGGCTAAGCCGAAGACAATTATGCTGGAAATTATATCCGGTTAAGACCGAAGGCAATTGTGCTAGTGGTTATATCAGGGCTAAGGCCGAAGGCATTCGTATGAGTTATTCTATCCGGGCTAAGACCGAAGGCATTTGTGCGTGATTATATCCGGTTATATTCGAAGAATCTTGGGCTGGAGGTGAGTGTTGGTTGCTGAAATGAATTTAATTAGTACACTCGGACAGCCCAAAGGATAAGGTACGTTATATGTGCATTGGAAAGTCGGCGTGTTTGAGCAACATTCGCTCAATCGACTAATGAATTTCAGTTATTGAATTGATTGATGCTTTGCGAACTTATACAATGATGAAGTATGAAGTAAGAATGTGTATTAATGAAATGATGCATTTGGCTATGTGAATGTATTGCTGTAAATTATAGTTCATTATATTCCTTGAGACTTACTAAGCATAAAAATGCTTACCCCGTTGCTTTGGCTCTTAGTTTTCTAGATTTCGCTCGAGGCAATCGGATTTGGGATCGTTGAAGTCGAAGTCATCCACACTATCAAGCCTCCATTTTGGTATAAATTTTTGGTTGAACTTGAGATGGCATGTATAGGACTACCTCTTGTTTGTTAAATACGTTGTAATGTAAGTTTGTATGGCCATGCGAAAATGGCTCAAAAGGGAGCATGAACTTAGACTTATTGTGGGTTGTATGTATATATATTTGGGGTCATGATGTGGCTATGGTTTGGAAATGGGAATGTTGGTCATATGATCAGCCATTGGCATGGTTAAAATGATCATATATGAACCTATGTATGGCAAGATTAGTTGAATCATGGAGACTACCAAATAGGTAAGTCCTACCTTAAAACAGATGCTGCCAGCTGCAGTGGCGTGAATGTGAAAAATCACCATAATTCATAGGAATGGAATCAAATAGTGAATAAGCTATGTAAATGAACCTTGATGAGTCTATTTTCATATGGAAGAAACGAAACGGTCATAGGAGTTACAGGTTAAGAGATATTAAAGCTATTGTGAGACAGGGCCAGAATGGTTTCTGGGTTCCCTGTCGCAACTTTAAAATTCACTATAAATTATCCAAAAGAATTAGGAGATATACCTTATATGTACAGATTCCATTTTGAGTCTAGTTTCATTAGAAACAAACGACACCAGCATTAAAGCCCTGTGCAGAGAGATATTCAAGTTATACCGCGCGAAGGTCAGAGCAGTCGATCCCTGTAACTTGGGTAACTTTAACTAATAAACTGTACCAATTGGCCCGACCAAAAATCCTAGAAATAAATCCATGGATGTATATATGAGTCTAAATTCAGGGAAAATTTACGAAACCAGTTTCCGAGTTTTGAAACTCGAGATATGATTTTTAAGGCGACAGTGACGCAGTTTTCCAGCCTGACTGGAAATGTCAAATTGGTGGGCAAAAACATGTGAACTTGGTTTGTTAACCCTCGGGTCCGACACCGGCGATGGTCTCGGGTTTGGGGTGTTACAGTAGAACTCAAGCTAATAACTAAAACATGCATGCATCTCATGGAACATCATCAAACATACCTTAGCCTAGTTACATGCATGGCCGAACCTCTTCAACCTTTCTTCTTCCTTCCTCCTTAAAATTTTCAGCCAAGGATGAACCAAAGGATGAACACTTTTCTTTTCTTTTTTTTGTTTTTCTTTCCTTCAACTCACGGCAATGGGGGGACAATCACACACATCCTTTCTTTTTTTTTTTTGTTTCTCATCCTACTAACACTAATATTTTATTGCCCATGCTCTTTATTTTATTAATCCTTACATAATGCATTACCCCAACATGTTTATGACATGTTTTTAGCCATAACATCTTGTCCACCCATGCTCATGGCCGGCCACTATATATTAGGGGGGAAAATTGACATGTAAGTCTTCCCTTTTGATTACATGCACTATTAGGTCCTTGTAGATTAGCCTATCACATTTCAAAAATGTCACCCATAAGTCCTTTTGACTAAATTCACATGCAATTTACTAAATCGAAGCCTAAAACTTTCACACATTCATAATCACATATTTTAGACAATAAATATCACATTCAAATAATTTGGTGACTCGGTTTAGCGGTCCCGAAACTGCTTTCCGACTAGGGTCACTTTAGGGCTGTCACAGAAAATGTGAACATTTTGAAGCAGTCTTGTTCGGTAATGCTCATAACCCTAATCTAGCGACGGATATGGGTTAGGGGTCTTACATTTACATGCCCGATTAAGTTACACGAACTTACCTTGACACTTCTTCGCGTATACAATCTACTAATTCGAAACCTTTTCTTTTCCTTGGTCTAAACTCGAATTTGTGTTGTCCAGATCTATATAAATAACTTTAATCATCAATTTCACATATTTCATATTTATTTGGACTCAATTTATGTCCTAGGCAAAATTACCATTTTGCCCATAAATTCCAATTTCGTCCCTAGGCTTGAAAAATGAAACTTGTGCAATTTACTCCTTATTCCAAGCCTAACCAAAATCCCATTACAAATTTTACAGCACATGTATTCATAAAATTTCAAAATTTTTCATCAAATTTCACAACTTTACATTTTAGTCCCTAAATCATGTTTTCATCAAAAATCACTTTGTAAAAGTTGTTTATCTATCAACAACCTATTATTTTCTACCATAAATTTCTAAATTTCAGCATATTCATCCATGACCCAAATTTCATACATTGATAACTTTTCAAATTAATCCCCCAATTAGATAGATTAAGCTATCTCAGTTTCAAAAATATCAAAATGACTAAAAAGGGGACAAGGGAACTTACCCAATTAGGCTATGAAAGTTTCTTCTCTCTCTCCTAGGGTTTCCATGTATTTTAGGTTTAATAAGATGAGAAAATAAAATGATATTTTCTTTTCATCTTTTAATTAATTAATTAATTGTCAAATTTCAATTTAGTCCTTGCCCTTTTTCTAAATTTCCATGGATAAGTCACCAAAAATCTACATACTTTTCTTTATTGGTCTAATTACCATATAAGGACCTCTAGATTTGAATTCCATAGCTATTTAATCCTTATAGCTGCTAGAATTCAACTTTTGCATTTTATGCGATTTAATACTTCTCGTAATTAAACACTTAATCGATAAAATTTTTGTATCAAAATTTTCACATGACATGTCTATCATAATACAGACCATCTAATAAAATAAAAATAAATTTTATTTTTGGGTCAGATTTATGGTCCCGAAACCATTGTTCTGATTTCAATGAGAAATAGGCTATTACACATAGCATGTATGGAGTCTAGAAATACATGCCATTATAGAACCTGTGATAGTGTGATGACTCTTGACTCAAATTTAATTATGTTGTCGTATAGTCAAGATGTCATCCAACTGAGCCAATTCCGATGACGTTGAGAGTAACGCGTAAGCCTTCGTATATGGAGTAGCTATTAGTGGTACTGGGCCAATAGCGGAGGGTCAGGGAGGTGAGGCTAAAGAAGCCTTCTTCCAGATGATGTCTGAGTGGTTCTCTGAGTTCATGAGAACGAACTCGATGGCTCATTGACCTCCGCTCCCTCTCGTACCCCAACTTGTCATTATTATTCCTCAAGTTTTAGAACAAGTATGTGCAAGCAAGCCTTTAGTAGATAAAATACGTAACTATGGGCTAAAGAATTTCATGGTACAACTAAAGATGATCTTGAAAAAGTTGAGTTTTGGTTGGAGAACACTGTGAGGGTATTCAATGAATTGTCTTGTACACCTGTTGAATGTTTAAAGTGTGCAGTATCTTTGATGAAAGATTCAGCGTACCAATGGTGGAATACCTTGATTGCGGTAGCACCTAAAGACCGTGTGAATTGAGATTTCTTTCAGACAGAGTTTAGAAATAAATATGTTAGCCAACGATTTCTCGATAAAAAGTAGAAAGAGTTTCTAGAATTGAAACAAGGGCATATTATAGTAGTTGAGTACGAGAGAGAATTTATATGACTCAGCAAATATGCTCGAGAGCGTATACCATTAGAGGTTGTTTTGTATCATTTTGAAGACAATTTAAATGAAGACATCAAGTTGTTAGCTAGAATTTTGGAATTGAAAGAATTTGTGGTTTTAGTGGATAGAGCATATAAAGTTGAAGAGCTCAGTAAAGTAAAAATAAAAACATATTTTGAGACTCGTGACATGGGTAAACGACCTATGGGAAAGTCGTTCTCATCTCCATTAAAGGAATCAAATGAATTTTACAATTGTTCATCAGCATCAGTAAGATTCTTGGGAAGAGATAAAGGGAAGCAATGTTTCGAGACCCCAGGCTACATCTGTAGTGAGTGTGGGTAGTGTCTGAAATAGTAAACCTGAATGTCAGCAATGCAATAGATGACATTTTGGGGAGTGTAGATTGAGAGATGGATCGTACTTTAAATGTGGTTCTTACGATCATTTCCTTAGAGATTGCTCTGAAAGATCTAATAGGGAAAAAGCTCAAAACACTCGTTCGAGTAATATAGCTGCGAGAGGGAGACCACCCAGAAATAGTGGAAATACTGGTAACAGTTGAAGTGGAACGAAAGATTCTATTGTTAGATCTAAGGCACGGGCACCAGCTAGGGCTTATGTGATTCGAGCTCGAGAGGAAGCTTCAGCACCTGATGTGATTATTGGTACAGCTTCTATCTTTGATACTAATGTTAATGCTTTGATTGACCCAGGGTCACCACACTCATATGTATGCACAAGTTTGGTGTCGGATAAGAAAATACATTTTGAATCTAAAAATTTATGGTTAAAGTAACGAATCCTTTATGTTAGTATGTGTCAGTTGATAAAGTCTATAAAACTGTCCTTTGATTATTCGAGATTGCAACTTTCCAGCTAATTTGATGTTGTTACCATTTGATGAGTTTGATGTGATTCTGGGTATGGATTGGTTAACCTTGCCTGATGCTATTGTGAACCGTAGACAAAAGCATATTGTGTTGAAATGTGAGAACGGTGAAAGGATTTGAGTTGAATAAGATAGAATTGATGGTACATCTAATGTGATTTCAACTATGTTGGCACAAAAATATGGCAAAAAGGGCTGTGAGACGTATCTAGCCTATATATTTGATTCCAGGGTTTCAGAGTTGACATTAGAGTCAGTTTCGACTATATGTGAATTCTCAGATATGTTTCCAGAAGAGTTACCAGGGTAATCGCTGATCAGAGAGGTTGAATTTTCTATTGAGTTAATACCAGGAACTTATTCGATATTAATAGCTCCGTATAGAATGACACCTATAGAGTTGAAAGAGTTAAAAAAGCACATTTGGAAGAGTTCACAGATAGAGGTTTTGTTTGACCTAGTTTTTCTCCCTGGGGTGCTCCTGTATTGTTTGTAAAAAAAAAGGACAGGTCAATGTGATTATGTATCGACTATCGACAACTTAACAAAGTAACAATCAAGAACAAATATGCCTTGCCATGTATTGATTATTTGTTTGATCACCTGAAATGTGCGACAATATTTTCAAATACTAATCTTCATTCTGGATATTATAAGTTAAAGGTTAAAGATTCAGATGTGCTAAAAACTACTTTTAGAATCAGGTACGGACATTATGAATTTCTTGTTATACCTTTTGGTTTGACAATACACCTACTGTGTTTATGGATTTGATGAACAAAATATTTAGACCATATCTAGATAAATTTTTTGTTGTGTTCATTAATGACATTTTGATCTATTCTCGAGATGAAACAGAGAATGCCCAGCATTTGAGAATAATTTTACTGACTTTACGCGAAAAATAATTATTTGCTAAATTTAGCAAATGTGAGTTTTGGCTTCGAGAAGTTAGATTTTTGGGACATATTGACCCGAGTAAAATATCAGCTATAGTCGATTGGAAGCTTCCGAGAAATGTTTCAAAATTAAAAAATTTTCTGGGTTTAGCTGGATATTATCATAGGTTTGTCAAAGGATTTTTTATGATTGCTATGCCATTGACAAAACTACTTCAGAAAGACATCAAGTTCAAATGGTCTGAAAAGTATCAACAAAGCTTTGATCAGTTGAAAGTGTTGTTGACCAAAGCCTCTGTGTTGGTTCAGCCAGAGTCTGGTAAGGAATTCGTGATTTATAGTGATGCTTCTTTGAATGGTTTGGGCTGTGTCTTGATGCAAGAAGGCAAAGTAGTAGTTTATGTGTCCCAGCAGTTGAAACTGCACGAGAAGACTACTCATGATTTAAAGCTTACAGCTAGCTTATTTGCTTTAAAGATCTGTTGACACCACCTATACGGAGAAAATGTCATATATTCATGGATCATAAAAAGCTGAAGTATTTGATGTCACAAAAAGAACTAAATTTGAGACAACGTAGATGGTTAGAGCTGCTAAAAGATTACGATTTGAGCATCGACTATCATCTGAAAAAAGCTAATGTCATTGTTGATGCTTTAAGTAGGAAATCTTTGTTTACTTTGCGAGCTTTGAACACACAATTGACATTGATTAATGATGGTTCTATACTAGCTAAATTAAAAGCTAGACCAACATTTTTACAGCAGATTTGAGAAGCATAGAAAAGTGACTCCTAGTTAATTGCTAAATAAGAACAGGTTGAATCGACACCGGATTCAGACTTTCATGTTAGTTCCGATGGTAGTTTGTATTTTAAAAATAGAATTTGTGTTCCGAGGAATTTTGATGTTATTTAGAAGATTTTATAAAAAGGTCACAATAATAGCTTATCAATACATCCTTGTATTAATTAAATGTATGGTGATTTGAAACAGATGTACTAGTGGCCAGGTATGAAATGACAAATTTCAGAGTTTGTATCGAAATGTTTGATCTGTCAGCAAGTCAAAGCAGAACATCTGGTACTTTCTGGTTTATTACAGCCTGTGATGATTCCAGAGTGGAAATGAGAACGAGTTACGATGGATTTTGTATCGTGATTGCCTCTATCTCAGCAAAAGAAAGATTTTGTTTGTGTCACTATGGATCAGTTGACTAAATTTGCGCATTTCATTCTAATACGTATGAATTACTCACTTGAGAAATTGGCAGAATTGTATGTTCCTGAGATTGTTAGACTGGATGGTGTGTTGGTGTCTATTATCTTTGGTATGGATCCATGATTTACTTCTCAATTCTGGAGTAAACTACATGAAGCTTTGGGTACTCAATTGTATTTCAGTACAATATTTCATCTACAGACAAATGGTCAGTATGAGCCAGTAATCCAGGTACTCAAAGAATGCTTCAATGTTGTGTTTTAGTGCCTCCATTGGTTGAATTTACCTATAATAAAAGTTATCAGGTGAGCATTAAAATGCCACCGTATGAAGCTTTATATGGTCAAAAGTGTCAAACTCTGTTATATTGGACTGAATTGAGTGAGAAAAAATTGTTTGGTGCTGATTTAATTTGAGAAACCGAGGAAAAGGTCAAAGTAATACGGGACAGTTTGAAAGCTACTTTTGATCGTTAGAAATCTTATGCGGATCTAAAAAGAAAATATATAGAATTTCAAGTCAGCGATAGAGCATTCCTAAAAGTATCACCTTGGAGAAAAGTTCTCTGTTTTAGCCAAAAAGGGAAGCTTAGTCCACGATTCATCGGGCCATATGAGATCATCAAAAGAATTGGACCAGTGGCTTATCAATTGGCTTTATCTTTAGAGTTTGAGAAAATGCATAACATATTTCATGTATCATTGTTGTCATGGTATCGGTCAGACCCTTCGCATGTAATTTCACCTGTAGAAGTTGAGATTCAGACAATTTTGTTGTATAGTGAAGAACTGATCATAATTTTAGCTCGAGAAATTAAAATAGTTAAGAAATAAAAATATAGCTTTAGTTAATGTTCTCTGGCAAAGTCATGGAACCGAAGAAGCTACCTGGGATATAGAAGAAGATATGAAAGTGCAATACTTGAACGTATTTTTTGGTAAGATTTTCCAGGACGAAAATTCCTTTAGGGGAAGAGTTGTAACAACCTATTCTCAATTATGTCTGAAACAGTGGTTTTGGGACCATAATTTTGACGAGTAAATTATTATTTTATTATATTAAGGTTGTATAAAAGTTTGGTTAAGAAATTTTGACGTTTACATAGTTAATTAAGTGAAAAGGACTAAATTGTAAAAGGTGAAAAAGTTGAGTTTTATTAGTTAAAGCGGTCAAATGGCTATGAAAACTTAAAATAAAGGGCTTGAATGATAAATATACCAATTAAAGATTTAGTGGATGTTTATGGATAGGTTTTAATGAAATTTTAATGGTTTTAAAAGTCACATTTTTAATGATTTTTATGTTTTTGAGTTTGCTTTAGCTAATCTAGTTAGCCCAGGGGTTAATTTGGAAAACTATTAAAGGTTGAAGAACATGCCATGAATTTGTTTGAATTGGTTTTGATACTATTTGATGGATTATTTGTCTTTGTTGTAAAATAAACATGTTTTTTTGTTGTTGAATTTTGGAATGAGGGATTAAATCATTAAAGGTGTAAATCTATTTGGAAAACTATTAAAGGTTGAAGAACATGCCATGAATTTGTTTGAATTGGTTTTGATACTATTTGATGGATTATTTGTCTTTGTTGTAAAATAAACATGTTTTTTTGTTGTTGAATTTTGGAATGAGGGATTAAATCATTAAAGGTGTAAATCTATGGGTTTTATTATGAAATTTTGGTAAATATGGGTTGTTTCAAGGTCTCTAGTAACATTGGTTAAGTTGGGTTTAGGCTAAAATGAGCTATATTCAAGTTATGAGCTTAAGGAATAAATTGTAAAAAGTCAAAGTATTAGGGGCAATTTGGAAATTTGTATAAATATGAATTATGGATTACTTGACTAATAGAAGGACTTACTTGAATGAAATTATTTATTTAGATAAAGATAAACCATAATCGGATATAAATAGAAGAAAAGCTAAAGCTTCGGAATAGTTCGAAAATACTTCTACGCCCTAGTTATCGAGGTAAGCTCGTATGAAATGTAATCGTTTGAGTGTTATCTAAATTGAATGTTGATTATGTTGTTTTATAATAAATGAATCAATATATATATGTATCAATGCTATGATGAATAGATGAATAACGAGTCTCGGTTGAACTTTAAGAATTCTTAAGATACAAATGACATGTCATTAGGAATTCTATGTTTTTGGTGCTGGTCCTGAATGTCCTACCGATGGTTGAGGTCCTACATTTGTTGTGGATACTCCACGGCTCGTGTGAGCAGCATTGTGTAGCTTACATTCCGACCAACAGCTCATGTGAGCAGGCCCATTTCACCGCTTGTGTAAGCATTGATATAAAGGAAAGGTTACGGTTATGTGTAAAGGCACACTATGTGTGAGCTTTCCCGAGGATCCGATGTAATTCTAGATGGTTCAACGAGTAAGAAAAGGGAACGAAAGGGTAAGTATGCAAATTGATTGAATCATGACTTTATGAAAGGATTTATGAACTACATGATGTTACTACATATGGAAATTTACATATTTAATGGTTGATTTCATTTGTATCAGGGATAAGTATACTAAATTGTGAGGTTGTGATGTTGTTTAGTCTTTTAATAAGCTTATGGCATTCGTGATGAACTATGTTTACTTTGAATTTTATAAATAACGTGCTAAGTTATGTTTTAGTTTATACAAGCTTACTAAGCACTCGTTGGTTATGTAGTTTCTTTCCTTTGTTTTATAAATTATCGGAAGCTTGATAGGTTGGAAGCTCATCGGAGACCTATCACACTATACAACAGTCAATTCGGTAGTTTTTAAGTATTTTGACCAAGGTTTATAATGACATGTATAGGATGATTTGTAACGTTATTTTGGTGAATGTGTTAATGGTACTTTTGGTATGTATAAGTTTTGAAAGCTATGTTGGTTTGGTATACTTTGATGCCTTACCTAGTTATGTCAATTTGTTTACTTTAATGTGTTTGTTTATAAGGTTCTTTTGGTATGTTTTGATGGCTTGCAGTTGTTCATAAATGGTAGCTAGTTGAACTTGGTTATTATGTTAAGATTATGGCAATATTGACATGTTTATGTAATTGATGTTTTGATGCATTTATGGTACCTTTGAATGACATATTTGTAACAACCTGATTTAGGGCCTAGTCAGGACAGTGGTCTTGGGACCATAAAGCCAAAGTTAGAAAATTATTTTTATTATTTATATGAGATTATGGTATGATTATATAAGTGCATGTAAATTTTGGTAAGTAAATTTTAGCTATTTCTAGTCCAATTTCGAAAAATGACTAAATCACATAAAAGGAAAAAGTTACATTTTAGTGCCCAAATGTGTTAAATAGCTAGAGAATCAAAATTGAGGGCTTTTAAAGGGCAATTAGACCCTTGTGCATTGGCTTGGCCGGCCATGGGGAGACAAATTGGGGAGAAGGTAAAAATTATGTGAGGGTGAGGTCATCAATTTTGACTAGTTTTATATTAAATAAAACAAAAGCCATTTCTTCTTTATTTCTTCTTCTCTTTCACTGATTTTTACCAGCTATAGGAGAGTTTTGAAGCTTCAAAAATTTCAGCAACATTAAGCCTCTAAAGTAAGTGATATTGAAAGTTTCTATTAATGATTTTTACAGTTTTGGACTCCTTAAAGCATAGGCTTTCTAATGAGGGGTCTATTTTGCAACATGGTGGAAGTTTAGGGTTTTTCCATGAAAATATTGTAATGTTTTCTGAGTTTTTATGGAGGAATATGAGTCTTAGTTGTGTTTTAAACAACTTTTATGAAGGGTGTTAGCATAAAAACACCTAAAAGGTCTAGTTTGCATAAGTTGCAAATTAAGTAATAAGTGTGTGATATAGTGAGAATTTGGGATTGCTCTAGTAGTAAAAAGAGTTTAGCTACGCTTGAAATAAGAAGAAATTCGATAAAAATTGATTTTCGAGCATAGGGGTAAAATGGTCATTTTGCTAAGACCTAGGGATAAAATGGTCATTTTACAAAAGTTGTGAATTTATGCATGCTTAATCATGTTTAGTGACTAAATGGATGTATATTGTTAATATAGATCAAGATTTTCCAACATGGAGCCTAGACCGAGGCAAAGCCAAGCAATCCGATTAAGCCGTCTAGTCAAGCACTTTTTGTAATCCGAGGTAAGTTGTATGTAAGTAATACAACCACACTGTTAATTACCTGTATTCATATTGTCATTGAATTGATATTGTACGAGTTGTTAAGTTATAAATTGAGAATGCCTTGGAATATTTGAGATAGTAGAAATATCTCGTTGAAACCTTAGGATATGAACTGGATATTCATGCCAAGACATGGGGTGATTTGTGCTCTAGTGTAAGACATGTCTGGGACATGCTTCAGCCATATTATGAGAGCTAGTGTAAGACCATGTCTGGGACGTGGCATCGATACAGAAATGAGTGCCAAAGTAAGACATGTTTGGGACATGCATCAGCCTCGATAGAGATAGCCAGTGTAAGACGTGTCTGGGACACGCATCGGCTAAGAGTTGTGCTAGTGTAAGACATGTCTGGGACATGCATCAGCACGCATGTATGAGAGCCAGTGTAAGACCATGTCTGGGACATGGCATCGGCAATTTATCCCATGTTGAAGGTTCATAGAATATCTAGCAGTATTCCAAACGGTTCAATGGTGAAAGCTATAGTTCAATTTTGATAAAGAAAGGATGATCATATTGTGAGTGTTACTGGTACCTATATGATAAGCATGAGTAATGAGCTTAATTTAGAAAATGAGACTCAAGTAGATGATAATGAGTAAGTTAAGTAATGTTTACCTTTGATCTATAAGCATGATGGCAAATGGTGAGATGGTTGTTGTATATTTATTTATCTGCAACTTACTAAGCTTTATGCTTACTCTTTTTCCTTTCCCACTTCTTCTAGTATCGCCAGGCTAGCTTAAGGATCCCATAAAGTCAGAGATATTGATCACACTATCAGCCGCAACACTCGGTATAGTTTGATTTATATTTTTGAAGGTGGCATGTATAGGGCTAGACTAGTAAGTTGTATTATTGAGAAATTGTTCATGTATTTTGGCTTAAGATAAAAGCCTTCCATTTTATATTAAGCCTAGATGATGGCTATTATTCATTTTGGTAATACATGTGATGTTCCTTCTTGAATGAATTGATGTCTTTTGGGATGGAATTAACATATTGAAATGATATTGCGTAAGTTGTGCAAAATGGGTGACAAAATGGCTTGGAAGATAGCCTAGTTTGTCCACACGGGCGAGATACACCGGCGTGTGTCTGGACTGTGTGTGACATACGGCTTACCCCCATGGGTGTGTGTTATGGCCGTGCGTCCCCTACATTTAAAACTTTAAAGTCATTTTGGTACACGAGCAGGCCACATGGGCGTGTGCCCAGGCCGTGTCATAAAGTCAGTATGCATGCTAGTAGTACACGGAAAAGAGACATGGCCATGTGTCTTGACCGTGGGAAGGACACGGTTATAGTACACGGGCATGTTCTTGGGCTGTGTGGTTTTGACAGAATGCCTAGGTTTTCAGACACGAGTTTGGGACATGGGCGTGTCCCTAGCACATGGTCGTGTATTCTATACTCACACGGGCGTGTGGAGCCTTGATGCATGAAATTTACTAAGTTTTTCATGAGTTCTCAGTTGGGTTCTGAACCACACCGGATGTATGTTTTGGGCCTCGTAAGCCCGTATATGAGACAGATTGCTTGTGAAAAGAGAAGTTTTTAAATCATTTGAGATTTCACAGCTCAGTTTTATACAGTTGGTTGAGTTTAAGTCAGGGAGCACCACGAACCCTATCCTAGCGTCAGATACGGGCGAGGGGTGTTACAATATTGGTTAGGTGATTTAGGATGTTTGGAATGATATGTTTATGTGTTTTTGGATGGTGTTTAAGTCCCTTGAAAGTGTGCACAAATGAATTGGTTATGAAATGACTATTTTAAATAGAATTTTGGGTTTACACGACCTAAGACATTGGCTGTCACACGGCTGTGTGTCACACACGGCCTAGCAACATGACCGTGTGTCATTTGTGACTTTGTTAGTGTTCAAGTCTTTGAGTTACACTACCTAGCACACAACCTGGTACATGGGCGTTTGCGGTAACTCAATTTTAGAGTGTAAGTTCACGCCACTGGCGTAGTACACCTTCTAGCCATTATGGTCTTATGCTAGTTAAATTATGAGGAAAACTGGTTAGAAATTAATCGATTGAGAACTAGAAGGGTCAAAGGCTCAAGGATTAATTGAGTAAGTTTTTAGAGGTGATAGATTCTGATAAGTCCACTTAGTCTTGATGTGACATTTACCAAGTCCTCATGGAGACTTGGGTTAAGTTAAAGGGACACTTCAGTAGAGTTAAGAAGAAGGTTATATTCTTCACCCTTTTTCATCTAAAAACATTAATAACTATGGCTAAAGAAATATAGAAACATTGCTTTGAGCTAAGGTTGAAATCCTAGACATTTTTAGAGATATTTTTGACTTAAAGATACATTTCATGACTCTATCTGTCAAGGAAACATAAATCTATAAGTATGATTAACAAAACATGGCTTTGAGAGATGTCTGGATGTAAAATGATGATGATGGTTACACAAATAGGTTTTAATGAAGTGTTTCTTTTCTACATGATAGAGAAGGTTGTAGCATCCTTTTGAATGATGAATATAAAGGCTAAGTTGCTTTTTGAGGTTATCAAGTGATGATAAATGTTAAAAGAAACATGTTTTAGCCTCATTCTTACAGCGTTTTTGGATGATTATTCAATTTAAAATGGTGAATTTTATGCTCCTAATCCTTTAAATTAATGTTTCTACACCTAGGAGAGCATTTGGGAGCAAAACGAGTGGAAAATGAACCAAAATAGAAAAATCAGAGCAGGTTTCAATAGGCACATGGGCTGGGCCATTCCACACGAGCTGGACACACGTTGTGTGAGCCACATAGGCTGCCACACGACCATGTGCCAGATAGTGTGGATTTTGTGAATCGCACTCCAAACACATGAAAAAACACAATTTTTTAAGTTTTTCGAGTATTCTAAAACTTATATATGACAAAGATAAGAAGATGGGAGTAAGGTGTCAGAGAATATTGAAGAGAACAACTTAGAAAACACCCTTAAAGCTGACTCTAAAGTAGATTTCCATCAAGATTGAAGATCTCCTTTTGATTTCTTTGAAGTTTATTATGGGTTTTCTTGTTTCTTGTGGTTATACTGTCTTTAAGATGTTATTATTTGCAATTATGAACTAATTTTCTAAATACCTAGGGAGATGAACCCTAGGATGGATTCTGTTATTTGGTTTCTTTTTTTATGCAATAAATACTTGGATCTTGTTCTCAATTTTGTGTGCTTAATTCTTGGTTTAATATTTCTAGACTATTAATCCATGTTTGATGTGCTTAAGTCAGAGGAGGAATAGACCCTCTTTAAGAGTAGATCTAGTATAATTGAGTGAAGTTCTATGCAATCCTAGAAATAGGACGACATAAATCTACTGGATTAAAGTCAAATCTAATAGGGAATCCATAGATCTAGTTAATGCGAAAATAGGGGTTTTAATTAGAAAGAAATTTCAATTAATCAACTTAGAGTCGGTTGCTCTTAGTCTTGAAGAGAGATATTAGCATAATTTAGGGATTTTTACTAATAAAGAAACTAAGTGAAGAAATTGTGTGATTTAGATTGATAATGAGAGATGCAATCTAGGTGGATTCTTTCCTGGGTATTGTCTCACTTATTGGTTGTTAGTTGATTATTTTCCCAATTTGTTCTTTCTTGTGTTCTTTAGTTACTTAATTTATTTTATTCTAGTTTTAATCAATCTCTCCAATTTGTTAATTAAATAATAGAAAGACAATAATTACTAGTAGTTTTAGTCCTCGTGGGAACGATATCTTTACTCACCGCAGCTATACTATTAATTGATAGGTGCACTTACCTAAGTCGAATTTTTAATTGTTTTCGTAGACATCAAGTTTTTGGCGCCGTTGTTGGGGAATGAAATATTAGGAAAACTTTATTTCTATTAATTTAGCCATTTTTTACTTTAATATTTTAATATTTTTATCTAATTTTTAAGTTCTAATTTTTCATTTGTTTGCTTCTAGCAGGTTCTTTTGGTTTATGACTAGAGGAAACTCGTCGGATCCATTACTTTTTTTATAGTGAGATTGAAAAAACTACTCATAGAAATCGTAGAGAGGTTAGAGAAGCAAGGCAAAGTCAATAGAATATAGTAGACGATCAAGAGAAAAATGATATTACTGTGGAGATGGGTGATAATAAAAATAATCAACTACCTCATGCATGTCCTGTTCTTCGGACTATGTATGATTATGCTAAGGCTACTCTGATTGGGACTAAATCGAGTATTGGGAGACCAACCATTAATTCAAACAACTTTAACTTGAATACTCAATTGGCTAACTTTTTAGAGATTCTGTCATGACTGATGATGTCATATGGCTACGGTTGTTCCCATTCTTATTGAAGGACAAGGTAAAATAGTGGTTGAATTCAATGCCACGAGGTTCTATCATGACTTGGGATCAGATGACCGAGAAGTTTTTTTTGAAGTACTTCCCACTGGGTAAAACAACTAAGTTGAGAAATGACATCTCTTGTTTTGCTCAAATTTATTTGGAGACATTATTTGATGCATAAGAGAGATTTAAAGATATATTGAAAAGGTGCCCTCATCATGGGTTACCGTTGTGGTTACAAGTTCAAACCTTCTACAACGGTTTAAATCCTTCAACTAGGCAATTAATTGATGTAATAGCTGGTGGAGCACTGAATAATAAAACACCCAAGGAAGCTTAAGAGTTTATTGAAGAAATAGTAGTGAATAATCAGTGACACGTCATGAGAACAAAATCGATGAAAGTAGCCGATGTTTTTAATATAGATGGAATTGCTATGTTGGCAAGCCAAATGGAAGCACTGAATAAAAAATTCAATGGTTTCAATTTTTCTAAGCAGGTAAATTCGGTGATGCAATGCGATGCGAATGGGGCAGAGATGATTAATCCATAATACTCACCCTTCAAGTCTAACATGGAGCATGAGCAAGTCGACTTTTTGGGTAATAATTCTAGACCTCAAAATAATCTATATAAAAATACCTGTAATGCAGGATAAATGAATCATCCAAATTTCTCTTAAGGTGGTTAAGGAAATCAAATGTCACAACCCCCTCTGGGTTTTCAGCAACCTTATCAGCAAGATAAGAAGCCAAACCTTGAAGAGATGTTGGCTAAATTTATTTCAGTGTTAGAAACTCGATTTCAAAACACTAAAATAGCTTTAAAAAATCAACAAGCATCAATTCAAGGTCTCAAAATTCAAATTGGACAGCTTGCCAAACTTATTTCAGAAAGACCACAAGGGAGCTTGCCTAGCAACACTAAAACTAACCCAAGCGAGCAAATCCATGCAATCATTGTTCGTAACATGGAACGGTTAGTCGAGCTTGAAAAGAAGTTGAAGCTAGAAGCTGTTGTCAAAGTGAAGAGATAGAGGAAGGTAAGAAGTAGAAGCCAATAATTAGAGAATATAAACCACGAATCCCTTATCTAGCAACATTGAAGAGAGAAAAATGATAAATTTCTTGAACTTTTAAAAAAACTACATATTAACTTTCCTTTTGTTGAAGCCCTTTTGTAGATGCCAAAGTATGTAAAGTTTTTAAAGGAGCTGTTAACAAAGAAAAAGGAAGCTAGACGACTTGTCGACTGTAGAGCTCAATGTAGTTTACCCGGCCATTCTCTAAAACAAACTACCCAGCAAACTTAGAGATCCAGGGAGTTTTACTATTCCTTGTCTCATTGGTAGTTTAAATGTTGAAAGGGCTTTGGATAATTTGGGAGCTAGTATAAATGTTATGTCTTATAAGATGTTTAAACAACTTGGTCTTGGGGAACCCAAACCCACTAGGATGAGTATGCAATTAGCGGATAGATCAATTAGATATCCTAAGGGTATTACTGAGGATGCACTTGTAAAAGTTGATAAATTTATATTCCCTATTGATTTTGTTGTATTGGACATGGATGAGGATGTTGAGGTACCTATGATCTTAGATCGACCCTTTTTAGCCACTGCTAGTACTATTATTGATGTGGGTACGAGTGAACTTGTGCTTCGTGTAGGTGATGAAAGGATTACTCTACAAGCACGTGATTTTTTGACAGTCCCTAATAAGCACAATGATAATAATTGTTCTGTTAATATTAGTAATCGTGTGACTCAATGTTCTTTGCAGAAAACCCTTCATGAAAACATGTTGGAGCCATATTTTATTCAAAGTGATAGAACTCAAGGGACAAGTGAAGAGCGAATGGTACATCTCGATTAATTAGATGAATGGCTACCAAAGGTTGATGAGAAACTAAGAAACTACAAGGAAGAAATATAGCAATAAATGATGTGCATTTGAAGAGAATAAACAAATTCAAAGTTGGGGACAAAGTGTTGTTAGTCAAATCGGACCTATGAATTTTTCCTTCAGAGTTTAAGTCAAGAGGGTCCGACACATTTGTGGTAAAAACCATTTTTCCGTACAATATTGTTGAGGTAACACATTCTGAATTTGGCACATTCAAATTAAACAGTACTTGTCTCAAACCTTATTTTGGTTTTAGAATTGATAACGAGAGAGATAAGCTTCGGGTCCAAGATTTGCCTTAACCGTGAGTTTAAAAAGGAAAGTCAGGCTTAGACTCTAAAGAAGCGCTTCTCGGGAGGCAACTGGAGTGCTTTTGTATTATTTATTTATTTTAATTTCATTAAAAAAACTTTAAAAAAATTACATTCATTTTTATTTTTATTACTAAAAAATAAAAAATTAAAAATAATTCACTCATGATAATTTGTTTTTAGATTTTTTAAAAAAAATTAATAAAAGAATATGGGCCACACGGCCTGGACACAAGAGCGTGTCTTAGGCTATGTGAACACTGGAGCTAATTTTTTCAATTTTAATTTGCATCATACAGGCAAAAAGAGTTACACGAGCTGGAGACATGGCCATGTGAGACACATGGCCAATCACACGAGTGTGTGTAAGACTGTGTGAGCCACACAGCCTCACCTACGGGCATGGGAGTAACAAAGGTTGCTCGCACACGATCGTGTGGCTACTGGGCATAATGTTTTTTGAATTTCAAAGCATCACATAGGCTGAGACTGACCACACGGCCTAGACACACGGGTGTGTCTCAGGCTGCGTGAATCCTGAAGCTTAATTTTTAAATTGTTTTTTGAAATGGCACACGGGCTAAAAGGCATACACAGATGTACGACACGGGAGTGTGGCCCATCACGGGCCAATACACGACCGTGTCTTCTATTTTACCTCTAGGGTTTAAATTTTTTCTCTTTTCTTCCCTATTCACGTCGTTCTCCCCAAACCAACACCCTGATCACCGTTCAATCTCTTTCTCCCTTCAGCAGCCCTTTGTTTACCCTCTCTCCTTTCCTCTTCCCTCCATTGACCTATCTCCTCTTCCCTCTCACCATCCCTTCCTTTGGTCTACCACCATTGAAACCCCCTCCGTCCGTCGTCATTACTCGCATGATCCCTCACCACTGTAGCCCCTCCGTTCTTTCCTCACCTTGTCGACCACAAACCCCCACCTCTACTTCCTTAAGTAATGAAAATCCACCAAGCACTCACTACATCACCGTCCTTTCCTATTCACTCATTCTACCCCGTTCTCGCTAGCCGTTTCACCATTGTTCTGTCCACCACCGTCATGCACCTTTGTTGACAGTCCTTCACCACTGTCATTTTACGAGCCACTTCGATTGCTAGTGTTGGTAATGATCGACAGAACAAGCTCAAGTGTAAGCATTACGGTAAATGGCATTCTGGAAATTGTAGATTGCATGATCGGTCTAGTTTTAAATGTGGATTGATGGATCATTTTATTCAAGATTGCCCGATGTTAGCCGAGCAAAACACTATTCAGAACACGAGACCGAGTAACATGTCAGTGAGAGGTAGATCACCCAGACATTTGGGTAATGTGAGTGGCAGTCAGAGAGGGACAAAATATATAGCAGTTCGATCTGAGGCTCGTGCACCTGCCAGAGCACATGCTATACGCGCTCGTGAGGATGCTTTTTCCCCAGATGTTATTACCGGTACTTTCACTCTTTATGATACTAGTGTTATTGCATTGATTGACCCTGGTTCGACTCGTTCATATGTGTGTGAAACATTAGTATCCAGTAAGACTTTGCCTGTTGAGTCTACTGAGTTTGTAATTCGAGTATCAAACCCCCTGGGCCGGTGTGTTCTGGTTGACAAAGTGTGTAAAAATTTCCTGTTGATGATTTGAGATTCATACTTTCCAGATGATTTGATGTTGCTACCTTTCAATGAGTTCGTTATAATTTTGGGTATGGATTGGCTGACTTTGCAAGATGCTATTGTTAATTACAAAAGAAAGACCATTGATTTGAGATGTTAGAACCACGAGATTATTCCAATTGAATCTAATGATCTAAATGGTTTACCAGTGGTAATATCTTCGATGTTAGCTTGGAAGTATGTGAGAAAAGTTGTGAAGCTTACCTTGCTTGTGTGCTTGGTAGTAAAGTAACTGAAAAGAAGATTGAATATGTACCAGTTGTGTACGAGTATTCGAATGTGTTTCCTGAAGAATTACCGGGTTTACCACCTATTCGAGAGGTAGAGTTTGGTATTGAGTTAGTACTGGGGACAACTCTGATTTCGATAGCTCTATATCGGATGGCACCTATTGAATTAAAAGAGTTGAAAGCACAGTTGAAAGAGTTAACAGATAGAGGTTTTGCACGACCGAGTTTCTCTCCTTGGGGTGTGCCAATTCTATTTGTGAAAAAGAAAGACAAAACTATGAGAATGTATATTGATTATCGCCAGCTAAATAAAGTGACTATAAAGAATAAATACCCGTTGCCACAGATTGATGACTTGTTTGATCAGTTAAAGTGCTTCAGTGTTTTTAAAGATAGACTTGAGATTGGGTTATTATCAGTTGCGAGTCAGAGACTCTGATGTGCCAAAAATTTCTTTTCGAACGAGGTACGGGCATTATGAGTTTTTAGTTATGTCGTTCGGACTCACTAATGCACCTGTTATTTTTATGAATTTGATGAATCAGATCTTCAGGTAGTATTTAGATCGGTTTGTGGTTGTGTTCATTGATGATATACTGATCTACTCCCATAATGAAACCGAACATGCCGAGCATTTGAGACTTTTATTACAGACTTTGTGAGAAAAATAGTTGTATGCGAAGGTTAGTAAATGTGAGTTTTGGTTACATGAAGTTAGCTTTCTTGGACATGCTATTTCAGTATCATGTATTCGGGTTGATCCGAGCAAAATTTCAGCAATACTTGATTGGAAACCTCCGAGAAACGTTTCTGAAGTTAGAAGTTTTCTGAGACTTACTAGTTACTATAGACGGTTTGTAAAAGGTTTCTCTATGATTGCAAGTCCAATGACGAAGCTGCTGCAAAAAGATGTTAAGTTTGAGTGGTCAGAAAAGTGCCAGAAAAGCTTTGATAGTTAAAAGCCCTTTTGACCGAAGCTCTAGTGCTAGTTTAGCCAGAATCGGGTAAAAAATTTGTTATCTTTAGTGATGCATCTTTAAATTGTTTGGGCTGTGTTTTGATACAAGAAGGAAGAGTTATAGCTTATGCCTCGAGACAGTTAAAGCCACATGAAAAGAACTATCTGACACACGATCTAGAGTTGGGAGCTATTGTGTTTGCATTGAAGATATGGCGCCATTATCTGTTCGGGGAGAAATGTCATGTTTATTCTGATCACAATAGTTTGAAGTATTTGATGACTGAAAAAGATTTGAATTTGAGACAGCGTCGATGGTTGAAATTGCTGAAAGACTATGAACTTGGAATTGACTATCACTTGGGAAAGGCTAATGTTGTTGCTGATGCTTTAAGCCGAAAATCACTGTTTGCTTTGAGTGCAATGAATGCACATATAGCCATGTCAGATGATGGTGTGATAATAGCTGAGTTAAAAGCAAGGTTGTTATTTATTCAATAGATTTGTGAAGCCCAGAAAATTGACAACGATTTGATAGTGAAACGGGTTCAATGTGATTCAAATGTGGATTCAGAGTGTCGAGTTGATGTTGATGACTATTTGAGATTCAGAAACCGAATATGTGTTCCGAGAAATACAGGGTTGATTCAGATGATCTTGAATGAAGCTCACAATAATCGATTATCTGTTCATTCGAGTAGTACGAAGATGTATAATGATCTGAAACAACATTGTTTGTGGCAAGGTATGAAACGAGACATTTCTGACTTTGTATCGAAATGTTTAGTCTGTCAGCAATTAAAAGCCGAACATCAGGTACTTTCCGGATTGCTACAGCCGATTATGATAGCTGAATGGAAATGAGACAGGGTCACGATGGATTTTGTATCCGGTTTACCATTGACACTGAGCAAGAAAGATGCAATCTGGGTTATTATTGATAGATTGACTAAATCTGCTCACTTTGTTTCGGTTCGTATAGATTACTCACTTGATAAACTGGTTGAATTGTATGTTTCTCAGATCGTGAGGTTACATGGTGTGCCTATAACTATTGTTTCAGATAGAGATCCAAGATTTACATTGCGGTTTTGGAAGAAACTGCAAGATGCATTAGGTACTAAACTGCATTTTAGTACTGCTTTTCATCCCCAGACAGACAGTCAGTCTAAGCGAATTATTCAGATACTTGAGGATATGTTGAGATGTTACATTCTCGAGTTTGAAGGTACGTAAGAACGATATCTACCTCTGATTGAATTTGCATACAATAATAGCTTTCAATCGAGTATCAAAATGGCACCTTATGAAGCTTTGTACGGTGGTAAATGTCATACACCTTTGTACTGGATTGAGCTCAGTGAAAATAAGATACACGGGGTCGATTTGATCAAAGAAACCGAACAGAAAGTAAAAATGATCTGTGAAAGTTTGAAAGCAGCAACAGATCGTCAGAAATCGTATGCAGACTTTAAACGTAAAGACATAGAGTTTCAGATTGGGGATAAAGTGTTTTTGAAAGTCTCACCATGGAAGAAATTACTCAGATTCGGCCGTAAAGGCAAATTGAGTCCGAGATTTATTGGACCATACGAGATTATAGAGAGGATTGGACCGGTTGCGTAGAGACTGCTGTTGCCACCAAAGTTAGAAAAGATCCATAATGTATTTCATGTTTCGATGCTTCGACGATATAGATCCGACCCTTTGCATGTGATTAGTCCATCAATGATCGAGATTCAATCAGATATGTTGTACGAGAAGGAAATGATTCGTATTCTGGCCCGCGAGATTAAAAAGTTGCGAAATAAGAAAATTTCATTGGTTAAAGTATTGTGGCATAAAAATGGAATTGAGGAAGCAACGTGGGAGTCAAAGGATACAATGAAAGAGCGTTATCCGAACCTATTCACCGGTAAGATTTTCGGGGATGAAAATCCCTAAGAGGGGAAAGTTGTAACCGTCTGATTTAGATCCTAGTCAAAACTGTAGTTTCGGGACCATGAATCCGAGTTAGAAAAATATTTAAATATTTTTTTTGTGCTTATTATATGTGAATTTGCATGTGTGAAAGTTTCGTACAAAAATTTGATTGTTTGTGTGCTTAATTTGATAAAAGGACTTAATCGCATAAATTGAAAACTTGATAGTTTAAATCATAAAGGCTGAATTGTTAGTGGCTTTTTAATATGGGGTGTTTATGTTGCAAATTTCCCATGATATTATGCCTTGGACGGTTATAGCCTTATTAAATTATTTTTTATTATTTGATTATAAAGGTTATTAAAGTAAATTATGAAATATTATGTATATTAAATAAAACAAACATAATATAGCCATGCATTTTATTTCATTTTGACCGAAACTAAAAGAAAAATTAAGCTTAAGAAAGTTTCAAGCATTCGACACTTTAGAAGCTTGATTAAAGGTTAGCTTTCGTTCGGTTTTTGATAATTTTTACGTTTCTCAAATTGTTGCTTCGAATACTATCCGACCCATGCTCAAATTTTTGATTTTGATGAATATTTTGAGTTATGTCATTGATTAATATTTGTGTTTTGTGGTGTTTGATGAGAAATTATGAAAGATATGTTTTGGATTAATATGTTTTATATTGGAGTTTTTGATGATTTTGAGTTATTAGGACTAAATTGCAAAAATAATAAATTGAAGGGCTAAAATGAAAAATAAATGAAATATATGGATTAGTATGAGCATAAGGAAGATTCAGCCTAACTACAATATGGTGAGATTTTGTGTATTTTGTGTTTTATGCTATTAGGACTAATTTGTAAAAGTATGAAATATCAGGGGTAAAATAGTAATTTTCCCATTTATGTGTTAATGGGTTAAATTGAATGAAATTGTGTTTAAATGAGGTTATTTTGGAATTATATAGATCAAGAACAAAAGAAATCGGACTTGGATTGGGGAAAAGTAAAAATAATTGGGAAAAGAAATTGTGTTTAAATGAGTTTTGTGTTGGAGTGGCAAGTAGCGTCACATGTGGGGCTTAGAGGTGGCATCACATGCATGGCAAGGAGGTTTGGGGTTCGAATCCCTCCTTGCTCAAAAGAAGGATTTATTTTTGCTCAATAAATGGCCAGTAGTGACACTGGATGTTACGCCCCGTACCTGAGACCGTCACCGGAGTCGAACACGAGGTGTTAACAGACTTAATTCATTACTTAAACAGCTCAAACAATTTATTTTTAAAATTTTCAGTCAAGCTAGCAATCTGCGTCACAATCACTTAAAAATTCATATCTTGAGTTCCAAAACTCGAAATCCAATTCCGTAAATTTTCCCTAAAACTAGACTCATATATATATTTGCTAATTTTTTTCTAGAATTTTTGGTCTAGAAAATTAGTACAGTTTATTAGTTAAAGTCTCCCCTGTTTCAGGGTTCAACTACTCTGACCTCTGTGTATTACTAATCAGATATCTCCTTGTATAAAGTTTCAATGACTATGCCGTTTGTTTCTAATAAAACTATATTCAACAAAGAATCTTTAAATATAAATCATGACTTATAATTATATTTTAAAAATTTATGGTGAATTTCCAAAGTCAGAACAGGGGATCCAGAAATCGCTCTGGACCTGTTTCACAAAAATTTAAACATCTCATAAAATATAACTCATATACCTGTTTTGTTCCATCCATATGAAAATAGACTCATGATTCTTAAACTCCATATTTTATTCATCATCTAATTGTATCTCTACTATTTTTAGTGATTTTTCAAACTCACATCACTGTTGCTGTCTGAATCTATTTTATGGTAAATTTTACCTACTTCATGGTTTCCATGAATTAGCTAGCAATTTAGCATACATAACACCAAATATGATCATGATTAGCCATTCCAATGGCTAATAATTACCAAGCATTTCCATACCACTCAATAACCATATCATAAGACCATATATACAAAATGATTATAATGCCATACATGCCATACTCAAAATATACAAGCCATTATGCCAAGATGGTATACGGATAGTGTGAGTGTGCCTCCGACCGTTCCTGATTTCCGAGCTGGCTTGTCAACACTACAAGGAATGAAAAGGAGGGAGTAAGCATAAATGCTTAGTAAGCTCACATGCAAATAGCAAGTAACACAACTATATACGCAAACATAAAACATCATTTGCATAATCATCACCGAGACATTCATATCACATTTTCATTTATCATCTTACCATATTGTTGTTATATCGAGTTTTCAACCCGAGGGTTAAGTACATACCTGTTCAAAGTATTCATTTCACAATACTTACCAATACATCCCTTTCATCTCGAGTATTCCTCCATTTGAGTAGAATTTTACCCGTTGAACACATCGGAATATAATTCGGATACATGGAAAGTTTGCACATAAGTGCCACATATGTAGCCAAGCTACCATGTAACCCGCCCATAAGTGAACTCGGACTCAACTCAATGAGCTCGGGCATTCACATCCATAAGTGAACTCGGACTCAACTCAACGAGCTCGGATGCCTAGTTACATCTCTCGAACTCGGACTCAACTCAACGAGTTCCGACATTCGCATCCATAAGTGAACTCGAACTCAACTCAACGAGTTCGGATGCCCAAATATCCTAGTGACATGTCACTTGTATCCTAATCCATTCCTAAGGTTCAATGAGACCTTTTTCTCAATCATGTGTCTCAACCATCTTCTACGGAATGCCGTTACCGATACTCGGTAGTATTTCACATTTTCCAAGTATATCACATAATTTGACATATTAACAAACAACTATGACAGTATAATATTTCATAATAATTATCATATCATTTAAATAACATTAAAACATTTAAAATAATAACTATGTTACCAACATTTACATATGAACTTACCTCGTATGCGAAAATGGCTACTTTTACCATTTAAGTCCACAACTTGGTATTTTCCCCATTTTAGCCAATTTTAGTTTTCCTTGCTCTATCATTTAAAATATAGTCTAATTAGGACTCACATTATACAAATTGACCCAAAATCATATTTTGGCAAAATTACGCTTTGCCCTAAACTTTCGCATATTTACACTTTTGCCCCAAAGCTCGTAAATTAAACTTCAGCCTATTTTCTTATGTTTAATGACATGCTGATCATTTTCCCTTCTATGGTAACATCAAATTCTCACTCTAACATGTACTTATGACTATTAGGTATTTTTACCGATTAAGCCCTTTTGATAGTTTTCACTTAAAACCGAGTAGTACAAGTTGTCTAACATAATTTAAAACCACATATTCTATCATAAAACACCAAAATACACAAATTTCACCTATGGGTATTTTTCCAAATATGAACCCTAGGTTGAATTATTGCTAGCATAAGCTTAATCGAGCTACCGGGACTCCAAAAACGTAAAAAATCATAAAAAACGAGGCTAGAACGGACTTACAATCGAGATTGGAAGCTTGAAAAACCCTAGCCATGGTTTATCCTTGCTATATTCTGCCATGGGGTTGAAGATGAGCAAAATTGGCTTTTAATTTTGTATTTTAATTCATTTTACCCCTAAATGACCAAAATGCCCTTACTACTAAACTTTCCAAAAATTCCATCCATGTCCAATTTTTGTCCATAGACTTAGAAATTGGTAAAATTTATATTTAAGACCTCCTAAATAATATTTCAAAACAATTTCATACTAGAAACTTCTAGAATGCAAGTTTTACAAATTATTCGATTTAGTCCCTAATTTCAATTTAAGCACTTTATGCATAAAATTTCTTCACGAAATTTTCACACAATCATGCAATCATATCATAGACCTCAAAATAATCATAAAATAATTATTTCTATCTCGGATTTTGTGGTCACGAAACCGCTATTCCGACTAGGCCCAAAATCAGGATATTACAACTCTCCCTCCCTTTAGGGATTTTCGTCCCCGAAAATCTTACCAGAAAAGTGGTCTTCACTTTTAATCTCATATTCGTGTCAAGAACTTTCACTTAGGCTGTACCTCCAATACATCTCTTTAATTTCTCATATGATCTGAAAGCTTACAGTCTCAACTCTCAACTGTTCTTTAATTTTCAACCCTTCTCAGTTTCCCATGATATCATGACATAGAACTCGGATCTTAACTTGATTAATGGAGACCGGAATTCCAAGAAATCCAACAATCAAAGAGACCTAAAATTCCATGAATCTGATGAGTAGGAATTCATTCAATACAAATATGATTTATAGATCTTGCTAAACATTTAACAATAGGATACATCACATTTTCCTCTTTCTGCTATGGAATTAATTCTGATATGGCCTCAAGAATAATCCTTCTCATTTCCATCCCAATATCAACACTGACAAGGATAATTTTGATAGATTCCAATGCTCGGTTTTAACCCCTTTAATAACTCCGATTTTATGTAACATCGAAAGCACTAAACCATCACATTACCTCACTGTCTTGAAACACATCACAATTCATACAACGGTACATTACTGAAAGTCAGGAAGTCTTTACTCAATGTAGACTAGTCTAGTTCGGGACGCTTGATTACCAATATTCTCATCTATCCAAACTTTGTCAACATGTAATAAACTTTTAGCTTTCACAAGACAAAAACCTTATCATTCGTAGTGACTTTAACTAATATCCAACTCTTTCTAATAAATATACACTTCTCGTTCGGACTATTTACTCTTTTATCAAGACAAAATGAAATTATATTATCGGACTTGAGAAAATAATCACGACATAATTGTCACATGAAATCTTTCAAATAAATAATTCACCATACCGACTGAAACTCGCGCTTTTATCACCTATGCCTTTACTGATGTCAAATCCTTACACAGAAAATAGAAAAAAAATCCTAATACTAAAATCACCACATTACCAAGATCAAATTAGAAGTATAGTCATATATGACATGATTATCACGAGTTGAAGAACGTACTTCAAACATGAGTCATAATTGACAAATTATAGAACAAAGATAACAAGAAAACCAAATAAAGAAATCCAAGATACGATACTATGCCGGAGAATCGAAAACCAAACTCATAGAGAATATCTGAGAATACCCGATAATTCTTCAAAGAAAGAAAGTCCAAAAGAAAACATCATTTAATCCTACCGGAATCAAATATAACAAGAACAATATATCTTCCCATACATATATATCGATGAAGCATCGTAGAAGAAAGCAGAATCATAATATAATATGTATTCTCTCATCAATTCTTATCGATTTAACCGGAATAGAATACCCGATGAAATAGAGCAATATAAATTATAAACCAGTCAGACTACCAATGCTTTCATCCAACACTAGAATTAGAAGACATTCCCATATAACAAGAATTTCTTCAAAAGATCAATAGCCATAGAAATATTTCTGAGAACGGGTAAACACATAGAACATTTCAAAAGAGACTGCTAAATCTGTCCAGTCATAACTGTCACACTCAGATAGTTCACATTTCAAACATCATTTCCCTAAGGAGTTCTGCCATCACAAAAACATCGAAATGCACGAAATCGTTCACTTTGCAATCTTATCACTTTAATTTACCATATACATCAAACTATTAATCTCAAGAGCATTCGTACACTCGCAAGTTCTCAAAATACCTGCTTTTTGGCATTTTGGCTTTTTGGCTTTTACCGATCTAGTCTATAAGAGGGTGTCAGTTACACACCTATTTGCGACGATATGCTGACGAGATCCACACATGAACTGCCTACAATTGGATTACTAACACGTTAATCTAACTATCAAAAATGAACTACGTATTAACCCCTTACCGTATTCGGCCAAAAGCACCTTAGGCACTAGCGATCCTACTTTTACCGAAGTTAGCGATTATGTCTAGATCCAGTCGTTCCACTTGTCCAAGCCTTCGATCAGTAGCCTCTAGATCCCACTATTATCAAAATAAAATAGTTATAACAACCCTTAAAGCTACAAGCCCAAATTGACAGCCTTCCTAACTTTTAAGGGTTTCGGCTTTTTCTAAAACCTTAAATAAAGATTAAGTTCAAAAACTTACCACCGGTTCCTTCAGTAAATGGTTCCAATTAACTCCTACTCGATTTTGATGCAGATCTAACCCCTCAAATGATAACAAAATTCGAGCCTTTATTGATTTTAAAATTCGGCTATGTTCCTATGGCTATGCGTTTTCGGCTTTTTGTAACAGCGAAGAAAAGATGAGGGTTTTGTAGTGGCTTTGTCGACAGAAACTTGGGGTTCAGAGGACTAGAGAATCGGTCAAGAAGATGAGGGAAAATAAGAGGGTTTTGACTAGAAGAAAATGGCACAAAAGAAATCAGGCTTTCGGGATTTTGACTTTTTGAGGTAATCGACTATAGGCTTAAAAACAACTGATAAAAAATGAAGATGAGCAAAATGGTCGAGAGATTTGGCAGACAAGAAGAAGAAAAGAAGTTGTTGAAGAGAGAAAAAAAAAGAAAAAAGAAAGAGGAAGAATGGTCAGGAAACGGCACAACTTACCCCTAATGTCGAACTTATACTTGGCATTTGACCTAGCCGAGACTTGCCCCCTAAAGAAAACCCTTGGCCAGCCAACTCTTGCGCCTCAAAAGTCCACCATTTGGCCAACACTGCTCTCCCTAACCAGCTCCTAAATCCTCTCCCTTATCCCCTCCTTACTCGATCCCCTGAGCAACTCAAACTCCTCCTGACAGTCTTTTACTTGAGTTCCATTACTACTTTCTAAACATAAAAATAAATCCCTTAATATGCTCCCATTGTGACTTGAACCTTGGTTCTCCCTAGCATCCACACGCCACTTTTATAGCCTTCCTAGTGGCGTCACATGCCACTTTGCCACCTGTTTCTTTGTGTTTTATTTTACCCAATTAATACTTAAAAGCTCAGTTAACCAGAACCCCTTTTTCTTACGGAACTAAAATTAACTAAAATTACCGAGTTTTAACTTAAGCTTGGGCCTTCTAGAGGCCCACTAACATAATTAAACCTACGCCAAACAGACAAAACATAGAAATTTTAAATTTTGCCAACATACACAGAATTCCTGAAAATTGGGGCGTTACAACTCTACCCTCCTTAAAGAAATTTCATCCTCGAAATTTACTTGATCCAAGCAGATGAGGGTATTACTGTTGCATCGCCTCTTCTGGCTCTCAAGTGGCTTCCTCTCTGCCATGATTACGCCAAAGCACTTTCACTAACAGGACAGATTTCCTTCCGAGAACCTTAACATCTCGAGCCAATATTTGTACAGGCTCTTCCTCAAAGGTCAAATCAGTCTGAACTTCAATTTCTGCAACTGGCACGACATGAGCAGGGTCAGAACGATAACGCCTTAACATGGAGACGTGAAAAACATCGTGAATCCTGTCTAACTCTAGGGGCAATTCCAATTGATAAGCCACTGGGCCTACTCACTTCAAAACCCGATAAGGCCCAATGAATCGCGAACTCAACTTGCCCTTCTTACCAAACCTTAATATCTTCTTCCAAGGAGAAACCTTTAAGAAGACCATATCACCTACTGAGTACTCAATCTCCTTACGCTTCAAATCTGCATACGACTTTTGCCTATCAGATGCTTCTTTTAACCGATCCCTAATTATTCTGACCTTATCCTTAGTATCAGCTACCAACTCTGGTCCAAGAACTTATCGCTCTCCTAGCTCTGTCCAACAACTAGGTGTACGACACCTTCGTCCATACAGTGCTTCATACGGTGCCATTCGAATACTCGCTTGGTAACTGTTATTGTACGTAAATTCTGCCAACGGCAAGTAATCCTCCCAACTACCTCAAAAGTCCATTACGCATCCCCTCAACATGTCCTCCAGAATCTGAATAACCCTTTCCGACTGATCATCAGTTTGGGGATGGAAAGCCGTACTAAAGTTAAATCGAATCCCCAACACCTCATGCAACTTTTTCCAAAACCGAGATGTGAATCTGGGATCCCGGTCAGAGATAATTGAAACTGGGACTCCATGAAGTCGCACAATCTCTGCCACATACAACTTGGCTAACTTTTGAAGTGAAAAGTCAGTACGTACAGGTATGAAATGGACTGATTTGGTCAACCTATCCACAATCATCCACACCGAGTCTTTCTTCGATGGTGTCAAAGGCAGCCCACTCACAAAGTCCATGGTTACCCTCTCCCACTTCCAAAGTGGTATCCTCACTGGCTGCAACAGTCCATAAGGTAATTGATGCTCAGCTTTCACTTGCTGGCATGTCAGACATTTCCTTACAAACTCCGTTACTTCTCGTTTAAGTCCAGGCCACCAGAACAATTCTCGCAAGTCGTGATACAGCTTGTTCCCTCTAGGATGCATGGCACAAAGTCCCCATGAGCTTCCTTCAATATTGTTTGCCTCAAATCAGAGTCCTTCGGAACACAAATTTTTCCTCGGAAGCACAGAACTCCTTCGCCATTTAACCCAAACTCAGAAGTTTCCCCTTCCTTAACTTGTTGAAAACGAGCGACCAAGGACTCATCGTTCAATTGCTTTTCCTTAATCTGATCCACCTAGGTTGGCCTCACTTGCAACTGCACCAACAGACTTCCATCATCATACAGACTCAGACGAGCACACATTGCTCTTAGATCAGATACAGTTCTACGACTTAGAGTGTCGGCTACCACATTAGCCTTGCCTGGGTGATACTCTATTGAACAGTCAAAATCCTTAAGCAACTCAATCCATCTCCTTTGCCTAAGGTTCAGCTCCTTCTGAGTCAACAAATACTTAAGACTCTTATAGTCTGTGAATATAATACACCTTTCTCCGTACAAGTAATGTCTCCAAATCTTAAGTGCAAATATCACTGCTGCCAACTCCAAATCATGAGTAGGATAGTTCCCCTCGTGAGGCTTAAGCTGTCGTGATGCATATGCAACCACCTTACCCTCTTGAATTAACACGCAACCCAAACCTACATGTGATGCGTTACTGTAACCAGTAAAATCCTTCCCAGACTCTGGCTGAATTAACACAGGTGCTTCAGTCAGAACTTTCTTCAACTTCTTAAAAGCTTCCTGCTGCTTCTCAGTCATACAAACGATATTCCTTTCCTTATGAGTTTTGTCAGAGGTGCTTCCATCACATAAAAACCTTCCACAAACCTTCTGTAATATCCTGCCAATCCTAGAAAACTCTGTATTTTCGACACTGACCTAGGCGGCTTCCACTCCAAAATTGCTTCAATTTTCCGAGGGTCTACCCTAATCCCCTCTACAGAGACTACATGACCTAAGAAGGTTACTTCCCTCAACCAAAATTCACACTTGCTGAACTTCGCATAGAGTTCCTTCTCCCTTAACACTTGTAGCACTATACGGAGATGCTCATCATGCTTCGCTTCTGTTTCAGAATATACCAGGATATTGTCAATAAAGACGACTACGAATCGATCCAAAACTGGTTGGAACACACGATTCATCAAATCCATAAACGCTGCAGGAGCGTTCGTCAGACCAAATGGCATAACCAGAAACTCGTAATGACCATACCGAGTCCTGAATGCCGTCTTATGGATATCTGCCTCCTTGACCCTTAACTGATTATATCCAGATCGAAGGTCGATCTTGGAAAATACAGAAGCTCCTCTAAACTGGTCAAACAGATCGTCAATCCTTGGCAGTGGATACTTATTCTTAATTGTCAGTTTGTTCAACTGGCGATAATCAATGCACATCCGCGTCGTACCATCCTTCTTTTTCACGAATAGCACTGGTGCTCCCCATGGTGACACGCTTGGCCTAATGAAACCCCTATCCAACAACTCTTGAATTTGTGCCTTTAACTCCACTAACTCCTTCGGTGCCATCCTATACGGTGCGATGGACACGGGCGCCGTTCGAGGCAATAAGTCGATTCCAAACTCAACTTCTCAGTTCGGAGGCAATCCCGGAAGCTCCTCCGAAAAAACATCTTGGAACTTCTTTACGGTCTTAATCTTATCCACTGTCAGACCCTCCTCTTTCGACTGACTTACAAATGCCAAATAGGCCTCACAACCTTTCCGAATCCACTTTTCGACTCTTAATGCCGACACCATATTGGACAAATAATCCCTTCGCTCACCTATCACCATAACCTCCTCATCCTCTGTGGTCCTTAACACCATTCGTTTAGCAGCACAACCCAAAGTCACCTTATGCTTAACAAACCAGTCCATTCCCAGAATGAGATCAAACTCTCCGAACGGTAACTTCATCAGATCTCCAGGGAAAATCCTACCTTGAGTTTCTAAGGGTACATCCCTATACAGTTTGTCTACCCTAACCGAGTGACCCAAAGGACTTAGCACAGATACCCCACTCAAAACCTTCTCAGAGTGCACCCAACGACCCAGATATGGCACATGCAACATAGGAATGAGTAGATCCAATATCCACCAAAGTAGTATATGGCATGCTAGAAACAAAAAACGTACCAGTTATGATGTCAGGTGCGTTACCCTCCTCTCGATGGCGTCTTTGATACACCAACATTTGGTCATCAAGCTTGACATTTCGCACCCCGCCAGTGCCCTCGACCTCGACCATTTCCATTTCTACCCCTACCTTGTCCACGTCCTCTCGATGGTTGTGGTCCACCTCTCATGGGTTGAGAAACCCTCTGTACAGCAACTTGAGCCTGATCAGCTCTCTGAGGATAGTCCTTAACTCTATGCTCCATAGATCTGCATCGGAAACAAGCACCGGAACATTTCCTACACTCGCCCAAATGTACCTTACCACAGTCTCCACAGATTGGTGGTCTAACAACATTCATCAGCACTGCTCGAACTAGTTCCTCCACTCTTGCTCTCTTAACATTTCTATTTGCTCCACCCGAGGGTCCTGAATCCCTCCAAAAACGGTTCCAATCCTTCTCTCGATTCTACTTTTCAACATGCTTAACCTCCTCAGCTATCTTTGCCTTCTCCACCAAGACCACAAAGTCCTGTTGTGGAGCAATCAACACCCTAAGGTCATCTCTAAGACCATCCTCAAAGCGCACACTTCGCTCATATTTCAGAGCGACTATGCCCGAGGCATCTTGGCTCGACCTCGTAAACTTCGACCTCGTACTAAAGAACTGTTTTACCTCCTTGTACCAGATTCAAGAATTCCTTTCTGCAGGCGTCCACATAACTCGCCCCAACATACTTCCCTTTAAAGGCCGTCTTAAACAGTTACTAAGTTACCCTATCAGCTAGGGTCCCTTCTCTCATAGTGAGCCACCACTGATAGGCCTCGTCCCATAGCAACGGTACAACTCCCTTTAACTTCTGTTCTATTCCAAGTCGTCCATAATCCGTTCTGTGGCCTCCAACCAATATTTCGCCACATTCGGGGCTACACCAGACACACCCTTAAAGATCTCCGCTCCGTTAGCCCTAAGTTGTTTAGAAATAGATCCCCGAATTCTGTTGCTCGTACTTGCCCCGGCAACCCTTTCTAGAACACAAAGCATTGCCTGCGACAGGGCTTCATCCCCGGCACCGCGGTCATGAGACTCCACCTCTATTGCTGGTGGTACCGGTGCATCTGCTGTCGGCATATGTCCCGAAGACAAAGATCTCGCTCGAGCACTTCCTCGGTCTCGTCCACGGCCTCTTCCACGAGTGGCTCTTGTACTCATACCGTATTATCTGATTATGAATTTTTATGCATTAATTCAATATTCCAGTGTTTATTACAGATATTTTATGAATCAAACAATAATTCGAAGTTTGTTTTCGCAGAATCGAAGTCTAGCTACAGTTTTAGTCTCTTATCAAATTTTCCTATGGTTTCCGTATCATCCTATCTAGAGTATCCTAGTAGGGTTTCAGTACAGACAGATAATTCAGGAAAGTATTCAGAAAAGTTCAGAGTAATACTTACAGGCTTGGGCCGGAGATTCAGAATTGCACCTTCTAAATATCTAAATTTTGAAAACCAAGTTTTTTTTTTCAACTTTTATAAAATTTTTGTTTTTAAAAATCTTTGTTTTTGTAAACCCATTCCACAGCCGAGTTGTTGCAACTTGACTCTGATACCACTAAATGTAACACCCCAAACCCGACCTAGACATTATGGCCGGATCCGACGTGCCACATCGAAGCGTTCAAAACATTTCATATTGTTGATCTAGAAAAACATACTTAGTGTTTTAAAAGATAATTTCATTGTAGGTTAAAGTGAATGGAAGCTGTGCACAAGGTAGGAAATCGGGAAAGAGAAGGTGAGTCCATCGGACTGCTTAAGTACCAGGCTCCCTTCGGATCCAATCCTAGACATGCACACCGCCATTGCCACACCTTAATGTTATGTATATTTCCAGGAAACCAATTTGATTAAGTCCTTTTTAGGAAAGTGATTCATCTTGGAAAATATTTTCATTGGGGAAGCTTTGCTTGTAGTCTTGTTATTTTGAAATCAATTACTATTTTTGAAAACACGCCCTAAAGCTATCCAATTCCAACAGTTAAATATAAGTAATACCTACCTTAATAAAACATATTAAAACCATCAAAAAAATAATTAAGCGGCCTTATTACATTTAAAAAAACCCAAAACCTTAAACGTATATAAAAGGATGTCCAGTTCACCAGAAGAAAATCAACTTGCAAAACGTGTGGCCACGACGAATCCCTCACAGCTCCAAGCCCACTATGGTTAGGGATTACCTATGTGGATGAAAATAAAAGGGTGAGTTTGGGGAAACTCAGTGTGCAAATTAACCCAACCATAGCCTATGTCGGTTCAACCCACGAAAAGCGAATCGTTGGCCTTAGCCCGAGCGTAATTCGAATAAAGCCCATAGGCCCATAATGAACGTAAGCGGATATTAAATGTTTATGCAAAACCCAACCCATATCCAACCATATGCACCCCCATACCAACTTTTCACCATGTGAGGAGACTACTCGACCCACCAAACTGCTATACACCACAGAAATATGCAGCATGGCTGCCAAAACAGATAATGTGACAGTCACGGATCTGAGATAATCGTGGCGAGCCACCGAAGCAGAATATATGTGGCAGAGCCACCAGATCAGATAATTGTAGCATAGCCACCAGGACGCTTCCTCCATAATATAACCCATGTCCCCATGCAATAGATATACAATCATGGCATACATCAAACGGAATCAGATCATCATGCTTTTCAGTCAAAAGTACCCCTATGGGTATAATGGTAATTTTGCACCTAGGGGTATAATAGTAATTTTCCATACATAGGGGTATTCAAGTAATTTCACTATTCTTAAGGTTTTCATGCATAACATAGCCATTTACGTACGACCAGAAACACTTACTGCATTTTTTTTACCGAATTGGGCCCGTTGGCCCATTATCCCGATTTTGGCCCATTAAGCCCAAAAACATCGAAATGCATGGAATCGTGCACTTTTCAATCTTATCACTTTAATTTACCATATACATCAAACTATTAATCTCACGAGCATTCGCACACTCGCAAGTTCAAAAAATATCAGCTTTTCGACATTTCGACTTTTCGGCTTTTGCCGATCTAGTCTATAAGAGGGTGTCAGTTACACACCTGTTTGCGACGATATGTTGACGAGATCCACGCATGAACTGCCTACAATTGGATTACTAAAAAGTTAATCTAACTATCAAAAATGAACTACGTATTAACCCCTTACCATATTCGGCCAAAAGCACCTTAGGCACTAGTGATCCTACCTTTGCCGAAGTTAGGGATTATATCTAGATCCAGTCATTCCACTTGTCCAAGCCTTCGATCAGTAGCCTCTGGATCCCACTATTATCAAAATAAAATAGTTATAACAACCCTTAGAGCTACAAGCCCAAATCGATAGCCTCCCTAACCTTTAGGGGTTTTGGCTTTTTCTAAAAGCTAAAATAAAGATTAAGTTCAAAAACTTACCACCGGTTCCTTCAGTCAATGATTCCAATTAAATCCTACTCAATTTTGATGCAAATCTAACCCGTCAAATGATAATAAAAGTCGAGCCTTTAATGATTTTAAAATTCGGCTATGTTCCTATGGCTATACGTTTTCGGCTTTTTGTAACAGTGAAGAAAAAATAAGGGTTTTGTAGTGGCTTTATCGACAGAAACTTGGAGTTCAGAGGACTAGAGAATCGGTCAAGAAGATGAGGGAAAATAAGAGGGTTTTGACTAGAAGAAAATGGCACAAAAGAAATCGAGGCTTTGGGATTTCGCTTTTGAGGTATGTCGACTATAGGCTTCAAAACAACCGATAAAAAATGAAGATGAGCAGAATGGTAGAGAGATTTGGCAGACGAGAAGAAGAAAAGAAGTTGATGAAGAGAGAAAAAAAGAAAAAAGAAAGAGGAAGAATGGTCAGGAAACGGCACAACTTACCCCTAATGCCGAACTTATACTTGGCATTTGACCTAGCCGAGACTTGCCCCCTAAAGAAAACCCTTGGCCGGCCAACTCTTGCTCCTCAAGAGTCCACCATTCAGCCAACACTGCTCTCCCTAATCAGCTCCTAAATCCTCTCCCTTATCCCCTCCTTACTCAATCCCCTGAGCAACTCAAACTCCTCCTGACAATCTTTTACTTGAGTTCCATTACTTACCGTTTCTAAACATAAAAATAAATCCCTTAATATGCTCCCATTGTGACTTGAACCTTGGTTCTCCCTAGCATCCATACGCCACTTTTATAGCCTTCCCAGTGGCATCACATGCCATTTTGCCACCTGCTTCTTTGTGTTTTATTTTATCCAATTAATACTTAAAAGCCCAGTTAACCAGAACCCCTTTTTCTTACAAAACTAAAATTAACTAAAATTACCAAGTTTTAACTTAAGCTTGGGCCTTCTAGAGGCCCACTAACATAATTAAACCTACGCCAAACAAACAGAACATAGAAATTTTAAATTTTGCCAACATACACAGAATTTCCGAAAATTGGGGCGTTACAAACATCATCTTATTTCTATCATCCTTGGCCAAAAATACAAGAAAAAGAAAAGAGAAAATAATAGCTAGGGTTCGACACTTGCAAGCTTTGATTTAGGTATGTTTTTGTTTCGATTTTTGATAATTTCTACATTTTTGTAATCGTTGCTTCGTATACTATCGAGCCCATGCCTCAATTTCTGATTTTTATGATGATTTTAAAATGTGCCATAGATGAATTGAAGAGCTTTATGTTGTTATATGATGAAATATGAATGTTTGATGTTGGGTTTGTATGTTTTGTCCTTGGATTTTTGATAATTTTGAGTAAAATGGGCTAAATTGTGAAATTTGTAAATTTAGGGACTAAAATGTGAAATAAATGAAATGTGTGGACTTGAATAAGAGCTATGAATATTCAGCCAGGCATGAGTGTATGCAAATTATGTGTATTTTGTGATTTTGTGAATTAGGGACTAAAGTGTCAAAATGTGAAAATGTGAGGGCTAGTTTGCAAAATGCCCTAAATGCATGTTTGTGGATTGAATTGAATGACTTGGTGAATAAAAGGGTTAATTTTGAATACATATAGATCAAGAAACGAGGAATTTGGATTTAGACCGAGGAAAGTCGAAGGTAATTGAGTAGACGATTCAAATCAACAATTCCGAGTATAGGTAAGTTCGTACGTGATAAATGATGTTACAAGTATATTTTTTATGCTTTGATTATACATAAATTGTGTATATATTTGATTATGGATTGAATACGATGATAAATCAGTTGCATTTGGCACTAAGTGTGCGATTCAAAATAGCTTCGACTATAAATAGCACTAAGTGTGCGAAATGGAATAGCTTTGGCTATATGAGGCACTAAGTGTGTTATAATGAGGTAGCTTCGGCTATTTGAGATGGCACTAAGTGTACGAGATCATTTTAGCTTCTGCTAATCATTAAAGCACTAATTGTGCAAATTCATAAAGCGTGGAAAGACTTTAGAAAAAGTTAATGTATTCGAATGAGAGGTAAGAATGAAAATGAATAAATACGGGAAGGTTCAGGTATGTATGATACCTATATGGTAGATGATATTATGTATATGAAGTTCGTGGATTGGTATAAACATATGAATTGTGTTGGCATAGAATTGATAGATGAATTGAGAACTAATAAGTGTTTATGTAGTGATGTTTTATATTTTATAAGCTAGTGATGATATTTAGTACAAGCTTACTAAGCTTTTGAAAGCTTACTTTGTGTGTGTTTACATTGTTTTATAGATATCGAAGCTGCTGTGAGCTCGGGGATCGTCGAGGATTGTCACCACACTATCTAATCTCATTTTGGTACCTTTTGAAATTGTATATAGTAAAGTATGGCATGTATAGGCTAGAAGTATTTTGGATAGGTTTTGTAATGTTTATATTTAGCCATATGATATTGCTTGAAATGGTTGTGTTTATGTTTTTGATTTTGGTATATGAAATGTGATGCAAGATGATCTATTTGATGTGTTCATGAATGGCTAAAAGAATTGGTAAGTTTGGAAAGTTTTGGTATGAGATTTGGTCATGAGTTTAGAGATTTTGAAACCATATGTTTGATATGATTTGGTTTTATGTTTTGGTACAATTGAGTTGAGTTTATGAGAATGTAAATGGTTGATAATGTTATGGCATGGATGATGTATGGTTTGGTATAGAAATTGGCTGAAGTTGTTGTGTATATATGCTTGGTTTGGTGCTTGTAGGTTTGACCTAATTGGGGTGGCAAGTTGGCGATTCAAATTTCCTATTGTTGTCCACACAGGCAGAGACACGGGCGTGTGTCTCAGTCGTGTGTGACACACAGTCACGTTACACAGCTGTTTGTCCCCTGGGGTACCCTACGAATTAAAGTAAGTATACCCTCCAGTTTTGATACGGCCTAGACATACGGGCGTGTCTATTGGTAGTGTGTGTCCTATGGGCTGGCACACAGGCGTGTGGTCGGCTGTGTGGCCAAGTCAGTAGCCTCCCTAATTTTCATACGGCTTGGCACACGAGCGTGTCTTGAGGCTGTGTGGACAAGTCAATATGTATGCTCTGTTTCACCATGGCTTAAACACACGGGCATGTCTAATGTCGTGTGAGGCACACAGCCTGTTCACACGGGCGTGTGACACTTGAAAAGTTGAAATTTTTTTTAAGTTCTAAAACTTTCATATGTTATCGATTTAGTCTTGAATGTATGATTTAGACTTTGTATGCTCGATTTAAGTTTATATTGATTGTGAATGATTCATAATTATTGAAATGAGATGATATTTGATATATGTTTGTTCTGAACTGAGTTACGAGTTCGATAATGCCTCTTAACCTATCCCGGTGACGGTTACGGGTTAGGGGTGTTACACGATTCATCTGATTCAACCTGAAGAATATCACCACTTTCACATTTTAATTCAATTATTTTCCTTCCACAGTTTACTACTACATCATGCATGGTCAACCAATCCATACCAAATATTATATCAAATTCATCAAACAGAAAAAGCATGAGATTAGCCGAAAAAATAATGACCTATAATCATTTAAGGGCAGTTCTTACATACTTTGTCAACTATCACATGCTTGCCTAGAGGGTTTGACTCTTTTATCACAAATTTTGTAGACTCAATGGGCATTTTCATGCTAGACACCAATTTCACACATACATATGAATGGGTAGATCCTGGATCAATCAAAGCAACAACAGAAGTATCATAGAGAGAAAAAGTACCCGAAATCACATCAGGGGATGAAGCCTCTTCGCGAGTGTGAATAGCGTAAGTCCTCGTAAGTGCTCTACCCTCGAGTCTCACAGCTGGTTCCCTAGGTGCACTCTTACTACTCGTTCCATTTCCCAGATTCTTCTATGGTCTACCTCTAAAAGTAGCATTGCCTGATCATGCACTCTGAAATTTTTCCTTTTCAACCATCTCAGGACAATCCTTGATAAAATGATCATGTGAACCACACTGAAACATGTCTGGCTATTCATCCAGCATTCACCGGGGTGACGTCTGCCACAATGTTGACACTCAGGTCTATTAGGTCTAGCGTTACCCATACTCGCTATCGAAGTAGTTTGAGCCTTATGACCCGAATACTATTTTCCATGGTTTCTGTTAGAAAACCCAGCTGAAACACTCGGTCAAATATTAAACTCTCTCGATTTCTTAGTTGAGGACTGAAATGATTACCCATTTGTCTCTTCTTTGAATCTCAATACTCTAACTTAGCTTCTCTCTTCTCTTTAGCCAGTTCCTCGGCCTTACAACCTCTTTCTACGAGTACAACAAATTATCTCAGTTCAAGGACACCCACCAACAATCGAATGTCTTCGTTTAATCCATATTCAAATCTTTTGCACATGATGGCCTCAGCCGATACACATTCTCGAGCGTATTTGCTCAGTCTCACAAATTCATGCTCATATTCCATTATCGTCATTTGGCCCTATTTTAAGTCAAGGAATTCCTTCCTTTTCTAATAAATAAATCTCTGGCTAATGTACTTCTTACAGAATTCTTCTTGGAAAAATTCCCAGTTAACTCTCTCCCTTGGTACCACCGATACAAGGGTGTTCCACCACTAATAAGTCAAGTCTCTCAGGAGGGACACAAAACACTCCATGCATTCCTCAGGTTAACTGTAAGGGGTCTACTATCAGACGTCGCTGCCCCTTCAGTGGGTGCAGGCACGTTACATTCAACATCATCCGCCATTGCTCTGTCGGGATCCATTTACTATATGAAAACACATGTCAAAATCGTCTGGAGTCGTCACATTATCATAATATATAGCTAGACTAGTACACATGCTACATTAGTCTGAGAATCGACTAAACCGTAGCTCTTATACCACTAAATCTAACACCCCTTACCCGAGCCTGACACCAGGACAAGATACGAGGCATTACCAAACTTAAATACCAACAAACATACACACAACCGGCCATAAAACTTCGATCAAAATGAATTCATTCATACATATGCAAATTTCCCTTTATATGGGCCTACGAGGCCAAAGCATACGTCGAGAGTAGTTCAGGACTAATCCGAGGACTTTAGAAAAACTTAGAAAAATTTTCATGAAACTGGGTCACACGCCCGTGTGGACACACACGTCCGTGTGGCTAGGGACACGCTCGTGTCCTCAGCCTGTATAACTCTCTATTTATGATGTCATCAACACAAATAGGGTCACACGGCCAACTCACATGCCTGTGTGCTTAGGCCGTATGGCAAATTAAATTCCAAAATTAGCTGCAGATTCACACGACCTGGGCACACGTCCACGTTCTAAGGCCGTGCCCTTTACATGGCTGAGATGCACGATCGTGTCTCTACCCGTGTATTTACTACTGGGCATTCTGTTTCACCTAATTAGGGTGCAAGGGACACACGGTCAAATCACACACCCATGGGGCAGACCGTGTGTCACATATGGCCTAGACACACGCCAGTGTGTCTGCCCGTGTGGACAACTTTGAGGCTACTTTCCAAGCCATTTGTCACCCTTAAATGTTCACTCACTTATATATTTTTGATGGCATGCAACATAGTATATTTAGCCACTCAAATACTCATAAACATGATTAATCCATGACTTTGTAATGTCAACATATCACCTAACCTATCATGCTTTCTTATGGCATTCCACACCAATTTCATATTTATTCATCATGATAACCTACTTTCAATTTACTCAATTATACCATAGCTTTGGTCATACTTATTAGCCACAATTCATTCATTAAGCACGTGCCATTCATCTCACATATCATCCATAGCCAACCATATCAAGCGTATCTCATTGCATGCATTCATAATTAATTAGGGTTACAACCCTAATAATCAATATAAACCATATCACATCGCCATATACAAAATGAATCAAATATTACCATAAGCCAACACATTTGGCTAAACCAATATGACATATAACAAAAAGACCAAGCCCCTCTACATGCCATACTCGAAATGTTGAGACTAACTATACCTAAATTTTCCAATTGATAGTGTGATCGAGTCTCCGACGTCTTTCGATCCCTGAGCTAGCTTGGCAATGCCATAAGGAAATGGAAAAGAGAAGGGAGTAAGCATATAGCTTAGAAAGTTCACATGCAAATAAATAGCAACATCATAATTAATATATATATATATATAGATACCATTGGCATAACATAGTTTACATATGTGCCATCGTAAATTCATAGGCATAACTTAAATTTATAAGCATAACTTACACATTTTCGACCTTACCAAAAGATTATTAGATACGGGGTTCATTCATAAGAGTTTTTCGTACATACCTATACTAACTCGTAATACATTCTCATATTTCCTCATCAATGACTTGTCGAACAACTCACTGATTTACCCGTTGAACACTCAGAATACTATCAGATACATGGAAGACTTGCACATAGTGCTTCAAACGTAGCCACATGCTACCTCATATCACAATCACACATTGCTTGCTCTCGAGTAATCACGGGCCTACTCACGCAAGCTGACAGTCAGGACGTAACTACTCAGGCTGCTCACACAAGCTGACAGGTACCCATAACACATTCCGGGCTACCCAGCCAATGGTAGAACGTACAAGACTAACACCCGAATTCACATAAACACATATCACATATCTTATGAGCTCAACACATATAGTTCCTAGAGACATGTCACATTGTATCCTAATTTATTCCTAAGGTTCAGACGAGATTTTCTTGATATCACACATTCGTTGAACTAGTTCACAATGTCATGCTCATAGACTATAACATCGGTCATTCACTCATCATAATACTTAAACATAGATACTCATACATAAATAAAATATTAAAACATGATATATCATTGCATTATTTACATATTAACTTACCTTGAGTGCAAAATATGGACAATTAATTTGATTTAGTCCAAAACCTTATTCTTTCCCCGGTCTAAGTCTGGACTCCATTTTTCTTGATCTATAATAGCAAATTCAGCTCATTTAATCATCACATTATTCAAATCAGTCCAAGAACTATATTTAGGCAAAATTATGATTTTGTCCTTAAACTTTTACATATTTGTAAATTAGTCCCCAGGCTCGTAGAATGAAATGTGTTCATTTTCTTTGTTACCCAAGCCTAGCCGAACTTATAACATACTCATAGAAGCCCACATTTGCCATTAAATCATACGTCTTACTTCCTATTTTACAAACTTTACAAATAAGTCCTTTTTAGCCATTTTCACTAAAAATCACTTGGTAAAAGATGTTTATCACACATCAAACATTCATATTCCTCTATTAAAAATCAAAACACATGCATGACATACATGGGTCAAATTTCAAACATGAACCCTACTTTAGAATAATGGTAGAAATAGGTAAACCGGGTTACGAGGACTTCAAAACTGTAAAGAGCATTAAAAACTGAACTAGGATATACTTACAATCAACCTTGAAAGATGACAAAACCCTAGCTATGGAAAGCTTGAGAATTTCGGCCAAGGGTTGGAGAAGATGGACAAATTTTGGCTTTATTTTCCCTTTTTATTCTTTTATTAACCAAATGAAAAAAATGCCCTTAACGCATTTCTTTCAAAATTTTCCTATTCATGTCCATTTTTGTCCATAAAAATAGAAATTAGGAAAATTGCTATTTAAGGACCTCTAATTAATAATCCATGGCAATTTCATGCTTAAGGCTTCTAGAACTCACATTTTGCAACTTTTCCAATTTAGTCCTAAATGTCAAATTGAACACTTTATCAATGACATTTCTTCACGAAATCTTTACACAAGCATGCAATCATATCATAGACCTCCTAATAATCATAAAATAATTATTTTTACTTCAAATTTTTGGTCTCAAAACCATTTTTTCGACTAGGCCCTAATTCAGGATTAGTGTGCGCCAATGGACGATGTTAGGACTATGCCAAAAGGGAATGGCGTGATGAGTTGTGGTGCATACAGAGGAAATTAAGTGGCATATTAAACACTACACATTAAATTATTAAGTAACATTTCAATATGTACACAATAGTGCAAAAACCCTAAATAAAGGTCACTGAAATTTTATTGAATTGTAATGCTAACCATACATTGTACACATAAGAAACTCTATCATAGATAAACAGTTTTTTTTCATAGGAAAAATGTTAGAAGAAAAGTTTAAGTTATATCTGTATAAGGCGTAACACCTGAGATTTGGATCCGGTAGATCGATTCGGATCAAGGGCATTACATACAATATCATTTACCTACTGACAACATTCAGCACATAACTAGTATGATCACACAACAATATTTATCAATCAAGAGGCAGGGTGCAGAAACTCACTTGATGCTTCCTTGCCTCCTCAGCTTAGCTTTTCCGAACAATAGAGCCTCATTTGTCCTGGTAGCAGTTCCTCAATTTCTTCCTCACTAGACTTAAACATACATCAATATGAGCCTCTACTGTGACATGGAGAGATTCCTTCACCTACATTCTCTTCTTCTTCAGAACAACATAAGAAGATGATGCTATGAAGAGGAGAAGATTTATATACAGAATTGTGAAAAGTTTGTCCCTACCCATGCTTATATATTTCCACCACCACTCTTAATAATTTTATCTCCTACTTTGGAACCAGCTGATTCCAATCTAATTGACTTGAATTGAAATCCAACCACTAAAATGTTCAAATCTCCTATCGGAGTCCAACAGTTTACTAGGCAATTAAATCCTAGCTTTCCCAAATTCATGGGCAGTTAAAGTAACCGGATGTTACAAACCACACCATTTGAGATCATTGAACATGCAAGCATCACACAAGACCTAAACATACATCAATATGATCCCATATCAAGCCAATTACACAAGTCTAACCATTATTGTCGTATCACAAAAACATTAACACTAAATTGATCGTTTACACAAAATGTTCCTTAAGTACATACCACAAAGTCTAGATTTAAAATAAACATATATCTACCATCTTGTGATAGTGTGAGCTCTTCCATTGATTTGGCTTGGCAAGTTCTGCAATGTGACGATCTACAGGGAAGGGAAACAACCAAAGTAATCATTAAGAATGCTTAGCTAGTTCAAATGAGATTTCTGTACTTACCTTGATCAATTAAAGCATAATAATATATCAAACATTTTGGCATTCAAAGTGGTTATTCTTGGCATGTATTGTAACACCCCGTACCCGAGACCGTTACCGGAGTCGAACATGAGGTGCTAACCAACTAATTCAATTACTCTCGCAGTCCAATTAAAAATTTTTCAAACGACTGGCTAACTGCGTCACTGTCACCTTAAAAATCATAACTTGAGTTCCACAACTCGAAAATCAGATTCGTAATTTTTCCCTGAAACTAGACTCATATGTCCATCTCCATATTTTTTCTTAGAATTTTTGGTTGGGCTGATTAGTACAGTTTATTAGTTAAAGTCTCCCCTATTCCAGGGTTTGACTACACTGACCTTCATGCATTACGAATGGGATATCTCCATGTACAGGGCTTAAATACTGATGTCGTTTGTTTCTTTAGAAACTAGACTCAAAGAGGAATCTATACATATATGGCATGACTCCTAATTATCTCTGGTTAATTTACAATGAATTTCCAAAGTCGGAACAGGGATTCCAGAAACCGTTCTGGTCCTGTTTCACGAAAACCTAAATATCTCTTAACATAAAACTCATATGACGGTTTCGTTTCTTCCATATGAAAGTAGATTCATCAAGGCTCATTTACATAATTTAGTCACTATTTAATTCCATCTCTACTATTTTTAGTGATTTTTCACATCCACATCACTGCTGCTGCCAGCATCTATTTTTAGGGTAGACTTTATCTAACACATAGTTTCTATGACTCAACTAACCCTCTTGCATATATAGTCCAAAATATAATCATGATGAACCATTCTAATGGCTGATCGTTGCCAAACATTTCCATGCCTCTTAATGAGCATATACATATCGAATGATTATAACATTATGCTCAAAACATTTATAAGCCATTTTCGCATGGCTATCTAAAATTATACAAATCCAAAGGGTCCATGACCCACAACAAAAGGGTAGTCCTATACATTGACCCAAATATCCTCTCACTACTAGTCTATTCCATACATGCCATAAGATATTCCAAAACGTAGCAGTACCAAACAGTGGGTAGTGATAGTGTGACTAGTTCTTGACGATCCCCGAGCCCTGTAGCTTCCAATGAGATCTATAAAACAGAGGAAACAAAGTAAACGGAGTAAGCATTACAATGCTTAGTAAGTTTTAAGCAGTGTCAACAGATAACAACCAAATTATAACATAGTTGTTCGTATTTTTATTTCACTCTTCCTTCGGGCATACTATCCCCTTTTCTGAATATGCACATCTCATCATATACAATAGGTAGATAAACTCTCACATAAAAGTGAGCTCATGTGACATAGATATATCGTATGATTTCACATAACCTCTCACACTAAACCGATGTCACATAATCATAGGAATAGTCCCATAGATTGCTCTCGTATGCATCATATATAAACTTGGAGTACATACCTGTTTAACCTTTCGCATTGCGTATATTTATAAGCAATTCTTATTACGAAGTCTTACCCGGACATAATCTCCACACGTAGTCATCGGGTCTTACCCGGACATAATCTCCATACGTACTCATCGGGTCTTACCCGGACATAATCTCCACACGTAGTCATCGGGTCTCACCCGGAACATATTTCCAAGTTTCATGTACATTTAATCACATGTTACAACATTCACATTAGCCATTCGGCTTTACCACATATACATATCACACATATATTTCACATTCATCACATCGGCCATTAGGCCTTATCACATATATATACACTTTCACATTCATCACATCGGCCATTAGGCCTTATCACATATATACACTTTCACATTCATCACATCGGCCATTAGGCCTTATCACATATATATACACTTTCACATTCATCACATCGGCCATTAGGCCTTATCACATATATATACACTTTCACATTCATCACATGGGCCATTAGGCCTTATCACATATATATACACTTTCACATTCATCACATCGGCCATTAGGCCTTATCACATATATATACACTTTCACATTCATCACATCGGCCATTAGGCCCTATCACATATATACATCTCATACATATTTCATATTTTTCTTGTACATCAATTTCAGCAATAGCTCATAAGCAACTCAAATAGTTTCATCAAAGTTTACAACAAAATCACCCATTCACTACAAGCAGTTTTTCCTGAGCAATAGTCACTAAATTGTTTATAACTGGAGCTACAAAACTCAAAATCAATTGCCGTTAATTTTCCCCGAATGTAGACTCATGTATCTTTCATCCATAAAATTTTCAGAATTTTAGGTGTGGCCAATCAATACCAGATTTTTCTTAAAGTTTCCCCTGTTTCACTGTTTGACTATCCTGACCAGTCTTCACTACGAATCAAGATTCTCATCGTACAGAATTCGAAGTGTGTTCTATTTGATTTCATTTGAAACTAGACTCATTAAGGAGTCTAAGCATATAAATTTTATCTTGTAACCATTTTTGTACAAATTATAATGGTTTTCTTAAAACCGAACAGGGGATTTCGGGGTCATTCTGACACCGTCTCACACAACTTTAAATATCTCTTTATAGGAAATTTCTTTGCTTACACGGTCTCTTTTATAAGAAACTAGACTAATTAAGCTTTGATTTCATATTTTTTTCGGCCTATAATTCCACACCAAACATTTATAGTGATTTTCTAAAATCACGTTACTGCTGCTGTCTTGAGCAAATTATTACAATTTGCTCTTAAATTTCCCAGTCCAAACACTTAGGAACTTACCATTTGAGTTTAAGACATATCATGGCCACATCATATCTTATTAAATCAACTCATTATATCCTATTATAGTTGAATTTACTCAACGTTTAATCACTTAAAACTTACCTCGGAAGTGGTCGACGATTAGATGTCCACGGCTATTCGTTCACTTTCTCCTTCCCTTTATCGGATTTAGATCCCCTTTGCTCTTGAGCTTAATTTACACAAATAAATTCATTTAATTATTTTTCACTTGGGCAATTCCATTCAATACATGTATGTCATACAATTCAAGTACAATGACCTTGCTCAATACTATTTAAACATCATGCATTACCGAATTTCATCAACACCATCTAACTTCATATAGAAACACATATTGTCCACACAAGTCAAATGCATCATTTAAATTGTCAAAGTCCACAATTTAGTCATATTTCTCTATCATAGTTTCTTCACTTAAACCGAATTAGCAAGCCCATATAGTCCTTGGCCGAATGCTATTAGCTACTAATGCCACACACACACATGTGCATAAAATTCATCCATACATAACCTCTAGCTCACTCGGTCATTCATCTCTCAAACCTATCAAAGTTTCATGTCAAACTTCCATGGCCGAATACACACATAAGCACCTAATGCACATTTTTTTTTATTTACTTCATGATACATTCGGCCTTGACAAAATTTCATTAGAAATCCCTATTAGCCACTTCATCAATCAATTATATCATCTACTTAATATTTCATAACTTATCATGCTAGCTAAATTATTATTTATTCAAGTTCATCATCTTCATATTCGGCATTAGCATCAAATATAATAGCCCATTTCTTCCCACTTTGAATCAATGCATCCATTTAATCATAGTTCGTTCAAGCACTCATACAACAAGATTCACCCAATTTATCAAGAAACAAAAACTTTATTCCTCCATAGCTACAATGGCCGAAAGATCTAGACATCTCAATACCGAAATTTCTAACATGGGTTGCCTAAAGAATTTGGTAGGGAGTTCAAATTTATCTAACATTTCAAGTAACTTAACACATCCATATAGCTAACATGCTAGTAGTATCAAGGCATCAACTAAAATTTTGAAACCTCTTAGCCGAATCCTAACTCTCCAACAACTCCAATTTCATCCATGAGATAAATAGAAGTAGGCTAACCCTCCAAAGGATGTGTAAACCTCCAAAAACAGAATTGAACATACCTTAATCTCAAGAATCACCTTGGCCGAACTTCCCTCTTCTTCTTCCTTCCATTCACGGCAATGGAGGAGCAACCTAGCTCATTTTTTTTTTTGTTTCTCCCCTACTAACCACTATTATTTTATCACCCATGCTCTTTATTTTATTAATTCTAACATAAAACACTAACATAAAATGTCTAAAATACATTTTAACCCATAGCATGGCCGGCCACTAGTCCATCTTTTGGGTATTTTGACATGCAAGGACAACATTTTTCCAAGATGCATCAATAGGCCACTTTAACATTTGCCTAGCACATTTCTAATTTTTCTCACACAAATCCTATTTAGTAAAATTCACTTACAACTAACAAAATTCAAACATGAAATTTTCACACATGCCTATATACATATAATAAGCATCAAATATAATGGTTAATTATTATTTTATGACTCGATTTTGTGGTCCCGAAACCACTTTCCGACTAGGGTCACTTTAGGGGTCCTCTTATTGTAGCTCTGATACCAATAAAATTGTAACACCCCGTACCCGAGACCGTTACCGGAGTCGAACACGAGGTGCTAACCAACTAATTCATTTACTCTCGCAGTCCAATTAAAAATTTTCCAGACGACTGGCTAACTGCGTCACTGTCACCTTAAAAATCATAACTTGAGTTCCACAACTCGAAAATCAGATTCGTAATTTTTCCCTGAAACTAGACTCATATGTCCATCTACATATTTTTTTCTTAGAATTTTTGGTCGAGCCGATTAGTACAGTTTATTAGTTAAAGTCTCCCCTATTCCAGGGTTCGACTACACTGACCTTCATGCATTACGAATGGGATATCTCCATGTACAGGGATTAAATACTGATGCCGTTTATTTCTATAGAAACTAGACTCAAAGAGGAATCTATACATATATGGCTTGACTCCTAATTATCTCTGGTTAATTTACAATGAATTTCCAAAGTCGGAACAGGGATTCCAGAAACCGTTCTGGTCCTGTTTCACGAAAAATTAAATATCTCTTAACATACAACTCATATGACCGTTTCGTTTCTTCCATATGAAAGTAGATTCATCAAGGCTCATTTATTTACTATTTAATTCCATCTCTACTATTTTTAGTGATTTTTCACATCCACATCACTGCTGCTGCCAGCATCTATTTTTAGGGTAGACTTTATCTAACACATAGTTTCTATGACTCAACTAACCCTCTTGCATATATAGTCCAAAATATAATCATGATGAACCATTCTAATGGCTGATCGTTGCCAAACATTTCCATGCCTCTTAATGAGCATATACATATCGAATGATTATAACATTATGCTCAAAACATTTATAAGCCATTTTCGCATGGCTATCTAAAATTATACAAATCCAAAGGGTCCATGACCCACAACAAAAGGGGTAGTCCTATACATTGACCCAAATATCCTCTCACTACTAGTCTATTCCATACATGCCATAAGATATTCCAAAACGTAGCAGTACCAAACAGTGGGTAGTGATAGTGTGACTAGTTGCTAACGATCCCCGAGCCTGTAGCTTCCAATGAGATCTAAAAAACAGAGGAAACAAAGTAAACAGAGTAAGCATTACAATGCTTAGTAAGTTTTAAGCAGTGTCAACAGATAACAACCAAATTATAACATAGTTGTTCGTATTTTTATTTCACTCTTCCTTCGGGCGTACTATCCCCTTTTCCGAATATGCACATCTCATCATATACAATAGGTAGATAAACTCTCACATAAAAGTGAGCTCATGTGACATAGATATATCGTATGATTTCACATAACCTCTCACACTAAACCGATGTCACATAATCATAGGAATAGTCCCATAGATTGCTCTCGTATGCATCATATATAAACTTGGAGTACATACCTGTTTAACCTTTCGCATTGCGTATATTTATAAGCAATTCTTATTACGAAGTCTTACCCGGACATAATCTCCACACGTAGTCATCGGGTCTTACCCGGACATAATCTCCATACGTAGTCATCGGGTCTTACCCGGACATAATCTCCACACGTAGTCATCGGGTCTCACCCGGAACATATTTCCAAGTTTCATGTACATTTAATCACATGTTACAACATTCACATTAGCCATTCGGCTTTACCACATATACATATCACACATATATTTCACATTCATCACATCGGCCATTAGGCCTTATCACATATATATACACTTTCACATTCATCACATCGGCCATTAGGCCTTATCACATATATACACTTTCACATTCATCACATCGGCCATTAGGCCTTATCACATATATACACTTTCACATTCATCACATCGGCCATTAGGCCTTATCACATATATATACACTTTCACATTCATCACATCGGCCATTAGGCCTTATCACATATATATACACTTTCACATTCATCACATCTGCCATTAGGCCCTATCACATATATACATCTCATACATATTTCGTATTTTTCTTGTACATCAATTTCAGCAATAGCTCATAAGCAACTCAAATAGTTTCATCAAAGTTTACAACAAAATCACCCATCCACTACAAGCAGTTTTTCCTAAGCAACAGTCACTAAATTGTTTATAACTGGAGCTACAAAACTCAAAATCAATTGCCGTTAATTTTCCCCGAATGTAGACTCATGTATCTTTTATCCACAAAATTTTCATAATTTTAGGTGTGGCCAATCAATACCAGATTTTTCTTAAAGTTTCCCCTGTTTCACTGTTTGACTATCCTGACCAGTCTTCACTACGAATCAAGATTCTCATCATACAGAATTCGAAGTGTGTTCTATTTGATTTCATTTGAAACTAGACTCATTAAGGAGTCTAAGCATATAAATTTTATCTTGTAACCATTTTTGTACAAATTATAATGGTTTTCTTAAAACCGAACAGGGGATTTCGGGGTCATTCTGACACCGTCTCACACAACTTTAAATATCTCTTTATAGGAAATTTCTTTGCTTACACGGTCTCTTTTATAAGAAACTAGACTAATTAAGCTTTGATTTCATATTTTTTCGCCTATAATTCCACACCAAACATTTATAGTGATTTTCTAAAATCACGTTACTGCTGCTGTCTTGAGCAAATTATTACAATTTGCTCTTAAATTTCCCAGTCCAAACACTTAGGAACTTACCATTTGAGTTTAAGACATATCATGGCCACATCATATCTTATTAAATCAACTCATTATATCCTATTATAGTTGAATTTACTCAACGTTTAATCACTTAAAACTTACCTCGGAAGTGGTCGACGATTAGATGTCCACGGCTATTCGTTCACTTTCTCCTTCCCTTTATCGGATTTAGATCCCCTTTGCTCTTGATCTTAATTTACACAAATAAATTCATTTAATTATTTTTCACTTGGGAAATTCCATTCAATACATGTATGTCATACAATTCAAATACAATGACCTTGCTCAATACTATTTAAACATCATGCATTACCGAATTTCATCAACACCATCTAACTTCATATAGAAACACATATTGTCCACACAAGTCAAATGCATCATTTAAATTGTCAAAGTCCACAATTTAGTCATATTTCTCTATCATAGTTTCTTCACTTAAACCGAATTAGCAAGCCCATATAGTCCTTGGCCGAATGCTATTAGCTACTAATGCCACACACACACATGTGCATAAAATTCATCCATACATAACCTCTAGCTCACTCGGTCATTCATCTCTCAAACCTATCAAAGTTTCATGTCAAACTTCCATGGCCGAATACACACATAAGCACCTAATGCACATTTTTTTTATTTACTTCATGATACATTCGGCCTTGACAAAATTTCATTAGAAATCCCTATTAGCCACTTCATCAATCAATTATATCATCTACTTAATATTTCATAACTTATCATGCTAGCTAAATTATTATTTATTCAAGTTCATCATCTTCATATTCAGCATTAGCATCAAATATAATAGCCCATTTCTTCCCACTTTGAATCTATGCATCCATTTAATCATAGTTCATTCAAGCACTCCTACAACAAGATTCACCCAATTTATCAAGAAACAAAAACTTTATTCCTCCATAGCTACAATGGCCGAAAGATCTAGACATCTCAATACCGAAATTTCGAACATGGGTTGCCTAAAGAATTTGGTAGGGAGTCCAAATTTATCTAACATTTCAAGTAACTTAACACATCCATATAGCTAACATGCTAGTAGTATCAAGGCATCAACTAAAATTTTGAAACCTCTTAGCCGAATCCTAACTCTCCAACAACTCCAATTTCATCCATGAGATAAATAGAAGTAGGCTAACCCTCCAAAGGATGTGTAAACCTCCAAAAACAGAATTGAACATACCTTAATCTCAAGAATCACCTTGGCCGAACTTCCCTCTTCTTCTTCCTTCCATTCACGGCAATGGAGGAGCAACCTAGCTCATTTTTTTTTTGTTTCTCCCCTACTAACCACTATTATTTTATCACCCATGCTCTTTATTTTATTAATTCTAACATAAAACACTAACATAAAATGTCTAAAATACATTTTAACCCATAGCATGGCCGGCCACTAGTCCATCTTTTGGGTATTTTGACATGCAAGGACAACATTTTTCCAAGATGCATCAATAGGCCACTTTAACATTTGCCTAGCACATTTCTAATTTTTCTCACACAAATCCTATTTAGCAAAATTCACTTACAACTAACAAAATTCAAACATGAAATTTTCACACATGCCTATATACATATAATAAGCATCAAATATAATGGTTAATTATTATTTTATGACTCGATTTTGTGGTCCCGAAACCACTTTTCGACTAGGGTCACTTTAGGGGTGTCACATGTATTGTCGCATCTAGCTACACATCAACATTATCAACCAATAGGTTAGTCATACTTGCATATCATGAGAAATATCATGAACATTAAGAAAATCATATACCTATCACTTATTGGATATCAATCATATACCATATCATTTCTAATTCACATTTAAATTTCCATTACCATTCAACTGAATATTGTCAGATGGAACTAAAGTAAAATGGGCTCAGATACACAGGAATAAGTTTTGAACATAAGATAACAATATATCAGGGTTGCTCACACAAGCTGACATTATAATAACGCTCTTCACACAAACTGATAATGTATCAGGGTTGCTCATATAGGTTAACTTTATAACACGGCTACTCACACAAGCTGACACTATATTGAGGTTAATCATCTTGGATAAACCTACGATATATATATAATTTGAGAATTTGCAACAAATGTTAGGGCTCGATATAATCTGTAAAATCCCTGATCAAGGGCACTTATAACCTAATAGCATGCCATACGTATCCTAGCCTTTTACTAAGTTCACATGGACATCATTTTTGTATATATGACATTACCTATCTTTATACATGATTACATATTTCATTTACAAGTCCTATAATCAATCAACTCTCACATTTGCACATTGTTCTATTTCATAATAGTCAATATTTACATAACTTTTCAATTCAGTCCATCTAGGCCACACATGCCAATTTCACTAAATTCTAATTATATTTAAACATATAGATGAAATCAAACACAATTCACACATAATATAAAATAAGATTGTATGTTCCATATGAACTTAGTTGTTCAAAATGTGAATAGAGTGGATACTTTAGGGGCTAATTCGTAATTTTAACTTTTCCCGATTAACTCCATTTTCATTTGATTATGATCTAAACAATTATTTTATATAAAATAAATACCAAACATTCTTATTCTATACTATGATATGCAAGATCCTATAAAATTTTAATTTTCAATTTCCCCACATTTTTATTTTATTCAATTTAGTCTTTGAACTCGGATAAGCTTAACTATTGATTTCTAATTTCAAATTAAAAGTCAATTACATATATTTTCTGTAGGGAATTATATTTTCTATTTCTAACGTAATTTTATGTTAAGTTTTACATTCATTCAATTTGGTCCCTAGTGAAACAAAGTTAACAATAAAAACATTAACTTTACAATCTAGTCCTTCTCTTAACCTAAGCTTAAAATCTATCAATTTGAAGCCTAACTCTTCAAGAGCTCAACAATGGTAACTTTCTAAAACTTTAATAATTTTACAAATTGGTAAACGTCCTAGCTAAATCAACCTCCCATGAGCCCAAATTCATTAAAAAATACAAGAAAAGAACTTGAATTTACCTTAAAATCAATGGTCAAATGTCTTTAGAATTTTCCTTAGGTTTTTCCTTCTATGGACGACCACAAGAACAATAAGGAAGATTACATCTTTTTTCTTACTTAATTAAGCTTTTATACCTTGATTAAACATTAGTTAATATTAATTAATTAACAAAATCTTTAATTAGTTTATTTTTATTACGATTAACCTTATTAGTAGAAAAAAGCCTCATCATCCACTATATTATATTATAAAATGGTTTATGTACTATTTGTAACATTTGGCTATTTACTATTTAGGTCCCTAAACCTTTGGCCATTCAAAAACCTATAGTGATTGGACTTTTACAATTTAGCCCTTATGCCATGGGTTTCAGCCACATGGACTTGCAGATCCTTATGTTGTGATTTGTCAGTCTAGCTTTCTTCTCACTAGAGGCAATACCATAAGTGTTTTCTATGCCATATAATGTCATAGGTCTTAGCCACATAGACTTACACATACCTTATAACAACCCTAACTTGATCTGACTTGTCGAATTTGAGTCTTGGGTATTACAATATGATACATACAAAACTTATTCTACTTATACAATTTCTCAATTTGTTTTAACTTAATCACACCAACTCAAACAATTACTTATGTATATGCAATAAGAAATTATAACTGCAGCACATGGTAATTAGTTACAAAGATATTTAATTCAAATTCCTAATCTAATATAACTACGCAAACTATGGGTATTTGGGTAGCCTTCAGACTTGGAACATGCCACCAAACTTAATTTGTATACATAATAGCCTGATTCATCACTCCCTTCGTGTAGTCTTAGAATCGTCCCTCATGGTGCACAATCTCATACAACTTGAAACAATAAGTACAACTCATATAAGTTCGTAACAACTCAGTGAGTATTAATCATTTATATCTTGGTCATGGTTTGCTGAGAGTGCCAAATAATTCATCACTTCCAGCTTCTCTTCTTTCAACATCAATTATCTATCACATAGAGTATCACACAACATATTCATTCTTTCTGTCTGTTATATCATAGTCTAAATCCATTACCATCACGGTTCCCTGACCGTGTTCTTGCAAACCAATGTTCAAAAATGTTTCTCATACCTAACTTTAACTTTCTGTAACACCCAAAACTCGATCGAGATGATTCGACCCAAATCTGGCGTGCCATAATAGACATCGAAGTGACTCTCCATTAATTCCCAACTTGACCTCCAGCACACCACTTACGAATAACAATAATATGTTAAATAAAAACACAAAATTGAAAATTATACATAGAGAAGAAACCATGCGAGCTTACAAAATAATCCAAGAAAGGCTCGCACCTAAGTTTAGATGACTAAACTCCACATAAGTTCCCACAAGTCATGAGTTCACAAGGTAACTACAATTCACAACCTTTAGAAAAGATCCACAGACAAACCTATTTCGCATTAACATGTTTCACAAAAGATATCATGCATGCTTAGGTTTTCATACTTCGTGGTTTTATTAATAAACAAGCTTCGCAAAGTCAAGGGTACGCATGTAAATACGGATCACTTCATACAGGATTTCGCATGTAATAAAATTATTGCTACAAGGGTACACAAATATTAAAGTAAAATAACACAGAACTCATGCATGAATAACATCAATTTATTAACAGCATAAACACATGCACCAAGTCACGGTCTATAGAATAATAAAAAAATTAACCTTAAAAATAGGTTTAAACTTGAATTTAAGGAATTGATCAATAATTATGGCAACAGTATGAATAACATTCTAAACCCATTAACTATTTCCCAGGTTAACCAATATCCAATCAGGTGCCTTGCCAAATCGTTGACGTCACCCATGCTATCCCCCACCCACTTACTTGAGAAGCAAGAGAGGAGTGGGTGGGTTTAATTCGAACTTGGTGAATAATAAGAAACAAATAGATTATGCTTTAAAAATAGAGTTTGAAAATAGAAACCATTTTTCTTGTTGGGTTCGCAAGTGAGATTGCGAGACCCAATTTGCACGTTTTGTCAAAAAATATATTTGTGTAATCAATTTAAAAACAACACTTATTAATCTTTTCTTTTAAAACTTGCTTTAAAAGGACTTGCCTTAAATTGCGAGGCCAATTTCATTCAAAACATTTAAAATTCAAGTCTATGTTTGACTAAAGTCACAAAACCAACTCACACTTATCAAAAATCATGAACAGAGTCGGCCTTAGGTCAGACAATTGGTTCATCTAACAGAAAACATGAACACAGTCTACCTTAGGTTGCAAGACCGATTTGGTTAAACAGAAGATACAAACAGAGTTTGCCTTAGATCGCAAGACCAGTTCAGTCAAAAAGAAGACTCGTTGGGTATAATACATCCAACCTAGCTTGAAGAGGAGCATGTAGGATGTGATATATAGAAAACTCATAAATCTGAGCTCGCTAAGGAGCAAAACAGGGAGCTCACACAAAGTTGAGCTTAACAGAGAGCTCGCACATAGGCAAAGTTTAATCATTTGCTTGTAAACCTTGCACGTTAAGTTCCACTAAAACATAGTTTAAAATCCATTCTTTTGAAACGTTATTAAAACCATAGGCTCGCTTCAGAGCTCGCACAAAACTTTGATTTAAAACCATCGTTACAAAATTATATATTGAAAATAATACTTTTCAAAAAACTTGTATTTTTGAAACGTGGGTTTCCAAAATAGATTTCTTTTTAGTAAAACATAAGAATTAACATAATTTTGATAATAACCGAAATTCTTAGACCACTCACACTTTTGTAATCTTAAAAAGAACATACTCACGTTGAATCCTGAATCACTCACTAAAAATAGATGAACTTTTAGCTTTTCCATTGTCCTTATTGGTAGATGGTTCGACCGCTTCGCAATAAACACACAAATTACTAAGCAGAACATACAAATTTCACACATGCAAGTGAACTAAGCTTTTGGAACAATCAACCTTAACAAGACAGATACTTACCCAGATTACTATGAATAGAATTTTAGAACAAAGATTTTGATATCAGAATATTTAGTGTAGAATTTCATAGGACTAAAGGTCTTATTTGTAGACATAAGATTCCTAGATACTTTTGGATACCCTATCTTACTCAAGAAAGATGTCACATGTACGTAAAGTGTTCCTAGATACACTAGATCTCTTTTTCCTAATTTGAATCTAATTGTATCTTTGACTGGTGAACACAATTTGCAACTTACCTGGTGAATACAATTCTCCAAATAGATTGTAGAACCTTCACTTTTAACAACCAAAACTTTTTCCCGATCTTGGGATGTCACAATTCTCCTCCACATAAGACATTTCATCCCCAAAATGCTCTCCTTCAAACAATTGAGGATGCTATTGCTTCATGGCTTCTTCAGTTTCCCATGTAATTTTGTTGGCCTTATGGTTACACCACAATACTTTGACCAAACGAATCTAATTGCTTTGCAATACCTTCACCTCGCGAGCCATAATTTTCACGGGTTCTTCCTCATAATTCATATCAGGTTGCACCTAAATGTTGTATGTTGCTACAACATGAGATGTGTTAGCACGATACTTCCTTATCATGGGCACATGGAACACACCATGGACCTTCTCAAGTTTGTGAGGTAATTTGAGCTAGTATGTTACAGGACCCACTTTTTCCATGATCTAGTACGGTCCAATAAACCTTGAACTTAATTTCCCTTTTCGCCCAAATATTAAGACTTTCTTTCACAATAACACCTTAAAAAACACATACTCGCTTATTTGGTACTCAATGTCTAGCCGTTTCAAATCGGTGTATGTCTTCTGTCTGTCAAAGGTAGCCTTAAGCCTCTTGCAAATTATCTTAACCTTATCTTCAGTCTCAAGGATCAACTCGAGTCCTACGATTTTCTTTTTAGCTAGCTCTACCCAACACAAAGGTGCGCGACATTTCCTTCCATATAGTCCTTTAAAAGAATTCATTTGAATTCTCTCTTGATAACTATTGTTGTAGGTGAACTCTGCTAAAGGTAAATATCGTTCCCAACTCGTAGTGAACTCCAAAAGACAACTTTGCAGCAGTCTTCCAACACTTGTATCACTTGTTCAGATTGGTCATCTATCTAAGGGTCATAAGCAATACTGAATTGAATCTTCGAACCTAAAGCTCTTTGGAAACTTCTCCAAAATTGCGATGTGAATCTTGGATCTTAGTCAGATGTTATAGAAATAAGCAGGCCATGCAGTCGCATTATTTCATCAACATAAACTTCAACGAGCCTTTGCAAAGAGTAGTTGGTGTGAACACCTAACAAGTGCGTACACTTCATTAGGCAATCAACTGTCACCCAAATTGCATCCTTCATGGTCGGGGTCACTGGCAAACCTATCAAAAAATCCATGGTGACCCTTTCCTACTACCATTCTGGAATTTTGAGTGGTTGAAGCATTCTTGAGAAAAATTGATGCTTGGCTTAAACTTTCTAACAAATCAGACACCTCACCACATATTCTATAACAACTCACTCCAAACTAGGCCAGTAATAGAGTTCACGGATGTGACACCCCTAATGTGACCCTAGTCGGAAAGTGGTTTCGGGACCACAAAACCGAGTCCCAAAAATAATTAGATGTTATATTTTGTGCTTATTGTATGTGGAATTTGTATGTGTGAATATTTCATGTTTGAATTTTGTTAATTGTGAGTGAATTTTATTAAATAGGACTTATGTGAAAGAATTTAAAAATGTGCTAGGCAAATGTAAGTGGCCTATTTATGCATGTTGCAAAATAATTGTACTTGCATGTCAAATTCCCCACTCTAGAGGAAGTGGCGGCCATGATGGTATGGGATACAAAAAACATGCATTTTGGGTTAATATTATAATGACTACATGGTTTTATAATAGGAAATAAGTATTAGAAGAAAAAAAATAAAAGAAAGCCATACATTCCCACCTTGTTCTTGCCGAATGTTGGAGAAAGAAAGAAGAAATATGCTTTGAGAATTTCAGCAAGATAGCAAGCTAAAAATCCAAGGTATGTGCATTGGGTCATAGAGAAAATTGAATCAAAATTGGTTGATCTTTGTCCTCCATTGCCGTAGCCTAAAGGGAGGGAGAGGAAAGTTTGGTTGCTTTGATTTTTGGCTTAGAAGATGGCTAGAATGAGGTATGTATTGAATGATTCTTGAAAATCTATGCATGTTTGAGATGATTAGTTCAAACTCTACTCATCCCATAGATGTGTTTTGGTTTTGGTTTGATAATGATGTTGATGATGGTGAGTTTCGGTCATGCATTAACTGAAATTGTAAGTATGATTTATGGTATAATTTGTGTGATGGAATGGTCTTGAGAGTTGGCTTGATTAAATGGGTAAAATGCTAAGTGTTTTAAAGATGATGTAATGGTTATTTCAGTTTATGTGAAGTAAATATAGATGATGGTTATAAGCTGTTTTATGATTTGAAAATGGTGATTAAATCTTGTAGTTAAGTGTTTAGATATATATATATATTAATAATGAATTTAGTTGTACTTGCTATGTGAGAAATGTGCAATGCTATAGGTATTTGATTATTAGATATGGTTATTTTAAGTTGATTTGTGATGGTATGATTGCATTGATGAAGTGGTGGGAAGAATTAGCTATTATGCTTGATACTAATGCCGAAAATGAGAATGTTGTACTTGAAAATGTAGGTGAACATGACAAGTGTATTCGCTTAGGGCCTAGAGGATATGAAAATTTGATATTTATTTTGATTGTGTGTGTATGACCATGGATAATTGGCTGCACAAATATTATGAATACATAATGTATGATAAGTTTATTAAGTTACAAAACATTATACATGATCGGCTAATGTAAATTATTTGAGTAAAGTATATCTTGATGGTACATTTCGCTAGTATAAAATGTATATGGATGTCGTATGACTATGTTTAATTTGGGAAGTAAATTGTTTGATCTAGCTCAAGAGCCTAGAGCATCAAAGTTGGATAAGGGAAAGAAAGAGGTGATCGAATAGCCGTCAGAATCGTTCGGCAACTTCCGAGGTAAGTTTTAAGTGATTAAATGTTGAGTAAATTCAATCATAATAGGACATAATGAGTTGATTTAATAAGATATGATGTGGCCATGATATGTCTTAAACTCAAATGGTAAGTTCCTAAGTGTTTGGACTTGAAATTTAAGAGCAAATTGTAATAATTTGCTCAAGACAGCAACAGTAACGTGATTTTAGAAAATCACTATAAATGTTTGGTGTGGAATTATAGGCTGAATAAAATATGAAATCAAAGCTTAATTAGTATAGTTTCTTATAAAAGAGACCGTGTAAGTAAGGAAATTTCCTATAAAGAGATATTTAAAGTTGTGTGAGACGGTGTCAGAATGACTCCGAAATCCCCTGTTCGGTTTTAAGAAAATCACTATAAATTGTACAAAAATGGTTACAAGATAAAATTTATATTCTTGGACTCCTTAATGAGTCTAGTTTCAAATGAAATCAAGTAGAACATACTTTGACTTCTGTACAATGAGAATTTTGACTCGTAGTGAAGACTGGTCAGGTTAGTCAAACAGTGAAACAGGGGAAACTTTAAGAAAAATCTGGTATTGATTGGCCACACCTAAAATTCTGAAAATTTTATGGATGAAATATGTATGAGTCTATATTCAGAGAAAATTAACGGCAAGTGATTTGGAGTCTTGTAGCTCCGGTTATAAATAATTTAGTGACCATTGCTCAGGAAAACAGCTCACAGCGAATATGTGATTTTGTTGCAAACATGGATAAAACTTGTTTTAGTTGCTCATAAGCTATTGATTGAACCCATACTTGAATTCTAAATCGTGATATTGTAAAATGATATATGAGTATTTGATGGATTCTTGATATTAAAATTTGTGAAAGTGTATATATATGTGATAAGGCCTAATGGCCGATGTGGTGAATGTGAAAGTGTATATATATGTGATAAGGCCTAATGGCCGATGTGATGAATGTGAAAGTGTATGTATATGTGATAAGGCCTAATGGCCGATGTGATGAATGTGAAAGTGTGTATATATGTGATAAGGCCTAATGGCCAATGTGATGAATGTGAAAGTGTATGTATATGTGATAAGGCCTAATGGCCGATGTGATGAATGTGAAAGTGTGTATATATGTGATAAGGCCTACTGGCCGATGTGATGAATGTGAAAGTTGATGTATATGTGATAAGGCCTAAAGGCCGATGTGATGAATGTGAAAGTGTGTATATATGTGATAAGGCCTAATGGCCGACGTGATGAATGTGAAAGTGTATATATATATGTGGTAAAGCCGAATGGCTAATGTGAATGTTGTAACATGTGATTAAGTGTACATGAAACTTGAAATATGTTCCGGGTGAGACCCGATGACTACGTGTGGAGATTATGTCCGGTAAGACTTATAATAAGAATTGCTTATAAATATACGCAATGCTAAAGGTTAAACAGTATGTACTCCAAGTTTATATATGATGCATACGAGAGCAATCTATGGGACTATTCCTATGATTATGTGACATCGGATTAGTGGGAGAGGGTATGTGAAATCATACGATATATCTATGTCACATGAGCTCACTTTTATGTGAGAGTTTATCACTGTTGTATATGAAGAGATGTGCATATTCGGTAAAGGGATGGTATGCCCGAAGGAAGAGTGAAATAAAAATACAAACAACTATGTTATAATTTGGTTGTTATCTGTTGACACTGCTTAAAACTTACTAAGCATTGTAGTGCTTACTCCGTTTACTCTGTTTCCTCTGCCTTATAGGTCTCATTGCGAAGCTACAGGCTCGGGGATCGTCAGCAACTAGTCACACTATCACTATCCACTGTTTGGTACTGCTATGTTTTGGAATATCTTATGGCATGTATAGAATAGACTAGTAGTGAGAGGATATCATGGTTAATGTATAGGACTACCCTTTTGTTGTAGGTCATGTACCTTTCGGTTTTGTGTAAACTTGGATAGCCATGCGAAAATGGCTTATATACGTTTTTAGCATAGTACTATAATTGTTTGTATGTTGATCATTATGAGGTATGGAATTGTTTTGAAATGATTAGCCATTGGAATGGTTAATCATGATCACACTTTGTGCTATGTATGCAAAAAGGGCCAATTGAATCATGGAAATCATGAAATAGGTAAGGCCTACCTTAAAGGCAGATGCTGACAGCAGCAGTGATGTGGATGTGAAAAATCACTAAAAATAGTAGGAATGGTATTAAATAGTGAATAAATTATGTAAATGAACTTTGATGAATCTACTTTCATATGGAAGAAACGAAACCGTCATATGAGTTATATGTTAAGAGATATTGAAGTTCTCGTGAAACAGGGCCAGAACGGTTTCTGGATCCCCTGTTCCGACTTTAGAAATTCATTGTAAATTAACCAGAGATAATTAGGAGTCATACCATATATTTATAGATTCCTCTCTGAGTCTAGTTTCTATAGAAACAAAGAGCATCAGTATTGAAGTCCTGTACAGGGAGATATCCAATTCGTAACACACGAAGGTCAGTGTAGTCGATCCCTGCAACAGGGGAGACTTTAACTAATAAACTGTACTAATTGGCTTGACCAAAAATTCTAGAAAAAAAACTGTAGATGGAAATATGAGTCTAGTTTCAGCGAAAAATTACTGAATTAATTTTCGATCTTTGAAACTCAAGATATGATTTTTAAGGCGACAGTGATGCAGTAACCAGCTTGTCTAGAAATTTCTAAATTGACTGTGAAAATAGTTAAGTCTGTGTGCACCTTGTGTTCGATTCCGGTAACGGACTCGGGTACGGGGTGTTACAACGGAGGTCACGATACATCTTGTTGCTACCTGGGTGTATCACAAATGAATTATTGTGGGCTTCACTAAGAATCATTTTTCGTAGCTCCTCATCCTTAGGTACGCACAACCTTCCACGAAAGTAAAGTACTCCTTCATCATTAAATGTGAAGTCACCTTACACTCTAAACCCTCTTCGGCAAATCCTCGTCAAAAACTTGCTTCGCCTTAATCTATTGTGACAATGTTAGTCCCGCTTATAATTTTGTGAGAAGTCTCCATCGCTTGTCACACTTAGCTACGTGGACATAGCTTGCAGATCACTCATAGACATTCAAATTAGGGCATTAGCTACCACGTCGGCTTTTCCTGGATGATACTCTAACATGCAGTTGCAGTCCTTCAGTAGCTTGATCCACTTCTTTTGTCGATGATTTGATAGCACTAGAAAGAACATAGGCTTTCCTCCTTACTTATTGGTTAAATTGGTCCCATTTAGTTATCCTTAGCATATATTTTAGCATTTCTAGTTTAGTAAATTGCATTTTATAACTCAGTGAATCCTAGCCTATTTTATCCTTAATTTTGCTATCTTTTTGCATTAATATCGCTGCATAAGTTAATTCCATATTGCGTCCAAAATTGCCGCCGCACCTGACAACTGTCTGGATAAGAACTAAAAATGCATGAGTTGTCCAGTCTGGTATAACCAACCTGTATGTACAAGGATAGAATAATTCTAAGGAAAGGACACTTGTACTGTTGGAGAAGAACATAAAAGGTTGACGTGAGAAAAAAAAAAGAGATGAGAGAGCTTTTTCTTGACCATCATCCTCTTCATCCTACCTTGAAGCTTGCGGCTATGGAAGCTTAAGCCTCTCACTGGGGAGCCAACATGAAAATTGATGCAGAATAGCTTTTAACGAGGAGACCTACGTGCGAAATAAGAGAGAATAGAGAGATTCAGTCGAGTTGTCTAGGAATAGTATTCTCCACTCGATTCTTTCTTATTTCTTTCTAAATACTATTGATTAATCTCTGTTTTCTATTTGTGTGGAAGTACACAAGAATTCTTGGTTAAAGGTTATCTTATTAAATCTTTCTTTTATTATTTAACATTAAGGTTTGTGTTATTGCAATCACTGACACTGGAAAGTACAGTGACTGTTCGAGCAACAAGTATTACAATGGAAGTTGAGTGAGGATTAGAGGGATTTAGTCCACTTGTTCTTAATAGTGCCATATTTTCATCATCAGAAAGTGGGGGTTAATGCGCATATTTAAGTTTCAGATTAAATAGAGGAGTTACTCTTAGTAAGATATACATTGAAATATATTGCTCAATAATCACCTATCCTTTTATCCTTGTAAGCACTTAGTATTCTACTAAAGATTTATGTTGGGGACCCTATTTTATCTTTATCATATTTTATTTTATTGTTTCCAAGTTGTTGCTCCGACAACTATTGTAACAGCTTGAATTTGGGCCTAGTCGGAATAGTGGTTCCGGGACCACTAATCTAAAGTCAGAGAAAGTATTTTTATATTAGTACATGAAAAATTTGGTGAAGTTATTTTAGTGATTTCATGCTTAATTGTGAAAAATGACTAAATCGCATAAAGTACAAAAGTCCTATTTTGATAGCTAAGGGTGTCAAATAGCTAGAGAACCTAAATTGGAGGTCTTTAAAGGGTAATTAGACCCTTTAGAATAACATGGCTGGCCATAGGAGACACAGGTGGTCAAAAGCCAAAATTTGGTGAAATTAGGTGTTGAAATTGAATAAAATAAAACAAATAGTAAAATTTGTCATTTTTGTCATTTCTCTCTTTCTTCTCCACTGATTTTTCTCCAAGACAATGGCCATGGAAGCTTAAAAAATTTTCATCAACTTAAAGCCTTTGCAAAGTAAGTGATTTGAGGGTTTTTCTTGAATATTTTTGTACTTTTAGAACCCTTGTAACATAAGATTTCAAATGAAAGGACTATTTTTGAAAGTCTAGGGTTTTACCATGAGTGTGTTCATGTTGCTTTCTGAAATTTTATGGAAGAAAATGAGTTATGGTAGTGTAATAAACAACTTTTGTGAAGTAGTTTCCATGAAAACCCTAACTAAGGACCATTTTGCATAAGTTGTAAAATAGGTGATAAATGTGTGAAATAAGGATAATTGTGGGCTGCTTTTAGTATAAAAAGTGATTTGCTAGGCTTGATTAGTGAGAAAATGTGATAAAAATCGATTTTCAGACCTAGGGATAAAATGGTCATTTTGCAAAAGTCTAGGGGTAAAATGGTCATTTTGCCTAATTTTAAATTGTTGAGTACTTAGATTAATAAAATGATTAAATTCGTGAATTTTTATCATTATAGATCAAGAATTACAAAATTCGGGCCTAGACCGGGGAAAAGGCAAACTAGCAGAATAAGCCGAGATAACTGCCAAAGTTTGAATACTGAGGTAAGTTGCATGTAAATATTACAACTACATTGTTATTATATGTGTTTGAATTGATATAGTATAAATTGCTTGTTTGTGGAAATGATTACGTATGATGAATATTGAGATAGTAAATCTCTCGTTTGAACATTAGGAAATAAATCAGAAATTCATTCCACAACATTCAGGTTATTTGTGTGCTAGTGTAAGACATCATTGACCACATTATGAGAGCCAGTGTAAGACCATGTCTGGGACATGGCATCGGCATTAAGACGAGAGCTAGTGTAAGACATGTCTAAGACATGCATCTGCCTCGAGATGTAAGCCAGTGTAAGACATGTCTGGGACATGCATCGACTACGAGATGTGTCAGTGTAAGACCATGTCTGGGACATGGCATTGGCACGGATATGTGAGAGCTAGAGTAATACCATGTTTGGACATGGCGTCGGCCTCAATTTCGATAGTTAGTGTAAGACCATATCTGCGACATGGCATCGACTTGATGGATAAGCCAGTGTAAAACCATGTCTGGGACATGGCATCGGTATTATACCCTATGTTTGAGCCATAGTGAATATCCGATAGCTTTCCAAATGGTTCAACGGTGAGAGTTACAATTTAAGTTAAACGAGAGAAGTATAACCATGTTGTGAGTGGTACAAGTACCTACTTGAAATGTATGAGATGTAAGCTCAATGTATGCTATGTGAATTGTATTGGATAGTGATGAGTAAGTTGTGCTTATGCCTACTTTAGTACTAAGAGCATGATGATGAATGGTAAAGTTGTTGTTATATTTATTACATGCAACTTACTAAGCTTTATGATTATTCCCTCTCCTTTCTATTTTCTTATAGTGCTGCCTAATTAGCTCGAGGATCATCGGACGTTGGAGGCATCGATCACACTATCAATCGAAGCACTTGGTATAGTTAGATCTTTTATTTTGATTATGGTAATGTCTAGGACCCTGACTTTTGAGTTTTGTCTCATTGTTAATTGGCCAAATGTGTTGGCTTACTTTAGCTTTTGATTCATTTTGTATAAGGCCATAGAAAAATGGCTAATATTGAAAGTTATTATGTGAATGCAAGTTAGTCCTTCATGAATGTGAAATTGTTGGCATGGTTGAATATGTGTAAAGTATATAGGTCTTCATAATGGTTGTTTGGTTGTGAAAATCATATTAAGTTAAACTTTGATACATTGGTTGTTGTTGCGCTGTGTTTCAAGGTGGCAAAGGGCTTGGTAGATAGCCCTATATTGTCCATAAGGGTAGACACACGGGCATGTTTCTAGGCCGTGTTTGACACATGGTCAGCCCCACAGGCGTGTCGTTCGGTCGTGTGTCCCCTGCACGTGAAATTTACAAGTCAGAATCAATGGTAATAAACTCACGGTCAGAGACACGGCTGTGGGTCTCAGCTGTGTGGAGGACACGGCCTTTGGCTATGGGCATGTGCCTTGGCCGTGTTCTCCTTATTGGATGCTGACGTTAGAAACAAAATGCCAAGATTTTTAGACACGAGCTAGGACACGGGTGTGTCATGGCCGTCTGAGGGACAAAGGCGTGTCATGGATGTGTGAGGGACACGGGCCATGGACACAGGCATGTGTCAAGCCATGTGAAAACTCTTGTAAGTTTGAATATGGAATTAAACTCACATGGGTATGGGACACGGGCGTTCCCCTAGATGCTTAAGCCGTGTGTGCACACGGGCCATCAGCACGGCTATGTTATAACGACTACACGGGCGTGTTTCCCTTTCGCACAGTCATGTGCCCTGTAACACCCCGAACCCGAGACCGTCGCCGGTGTCGGACACGAGGGGTTAACAAGCCAAGTTCACATGGTTTGCCCACCAATTTGACATTTCCAGTCAGGCTGGAAGACTGCATCACCGTCGCCTTAAAAATCATATCTCGAGTTTCAAAACTCGGAAACTGGTTTCGTAAATTTTCCCTGAATTTAGACTCATATATCCATCCATGGATTTATTTCTAGAATTTTTGGATGGGCCAATTGGTACAGTTTATTAGTTAAAGTCTCGCCTGTTGTAGGGATCGACTACACTGACCTTTGTGCGTTACGAATTGGATATCTCCCTGTACAGGGCTTCAATACTAATGCCGTTTGTTTCTATAGAAACTAGACTCAGAGAGGAATCTACACATATATGGAATGACTCCTAATTATCTCTGGTTAATTTACAATGATTTTCCAAAGTTGGAACAGGGGATCCAGAAACCGTTCTGGCCCTATTTCACAAGAACTTTAAAATCTGTTAATTTATAACTCATATGACCATTTCGTTTCTTCCATATGAAAGTAGATTCATCAAGGTACACTTACATAATTTATTTGCTATTTAATACCATTCCTACTATTTTTAGTGATTTTTCACATCTACGTCACTGCTGCTGTTAGCATCTGCCTTTAGTAGGCTTTACCTATTTCATACTTTCCATGATTCAATTGGCCCTTTTACATACATAGCACAAAGCGTGATCATGATTAACCATTCCAATGGCTAATCGTTTCAAAATAATTCCATACCTCATAAGGGTCAACATACAAACGATTATAGTTCTATGCTAAAACGTATATAAGCCATTTTCGCATGGCTATCCAAGTTTACACAAACCGGAAGGTACATGACCTTCAACAAAGGATGGTCCTATACATGCCATTTCAAAGTTCAACCAAAATTTGTACCAAAATGGGGCTTCGATAGTGTGGATGACTTGACTTCTTTGATCCCGAATCCGATAGCTAACGAGCGAAACCTATAAAACAGAGAGCCAAAGCAACGGGTAAGCATTTTAATGCTTAGTAAGTCTCAAGCAATGAAATCAGCTTTGACTAAGGTATTTTATTCACATGGCTAATTAAACCACTTTACTAATTCACATTCCCATACTCATACTTATTTCACATCACCGACCCTTATGTTCATACACAAAGAACAACTTAGCCCAAGGCCGGTAGCTCGTTTATCAACTTAGCGATACTTACTTGTAAGAATTCAATTAGTACAAGCACATACAAACATACCTCATTGCTGGAATTTTCACAAGTGTATAAGCTGAAATTTTCACAGCAAGATTGCTCACTTCCGAATCACATACTTTCGGATTTAACCGGATATAGCGACTTCAAGACGATTGCCTTCGGTCATAACCCGGATTTGGTGACTTGCACAAAGGCCTTCGGTCTTAGCCGGATATATCAACTCGCGCGAATGCCTTGGTCTTAGCCGGATATATCAACTCGCACGAATGCCTTCGGTCTTAGCCCGGATATATCAACTCGCACGAATGCCTTGGTCTTAGCCCGGATATATCAACTCATACGAATGCCTTGGTCTTAGCCCGGATATATTTCCAATGTTCACTTACATATATATCAATATTCAAGACACGTCCATAGTTCATTTTCGTTACTAAAGCTCTAACACAAAATATCTATCAACCTTTACTATTTCGGCTCAATGGCCACACAAACAAGGAGCATAATTTTGATATAATTCAAGTAGGGTCATCACTCAAGACTTACCTCGGATGTTGTCGAACGGCTTTTACGGCTATTCGATTACTTTTTCCTTCCCTTGTCCAATTGTGGCCCTCTTAGCTCTTGAGCTAATTCAAACAAATTCAATTTATCAAAACCTCATTGTGCTAGCTTATGGCGAATATGACAAGGAATTTAAATGGTCATATGGCCACCCTTTAGCTTGAATACACAATGGTCATGCACATTTTATACTACATCAAGCAATTCAATACAATTTATTCGAGCATCAAGGAAAAGCTAAGGCCTTCAATAGGCTACCCAAGGCGAATATTCATGTACATGTTGAGGTCAATTTTGCACTTAATACCTCACAAAAACAGCATGCAATTTACTAATTAATGCTTTGCACATTGTGGCTCAAAACTTATAATATAGCATCAAGCACTTATATGTGTGCTAGGCGAATTGTGCTTGCAATTTCACAAGCATTCTTCCACATTTTCTTCTTTAAACCAATATATTCATCACTTAGTTCATAACCAAACATAATGTGCAATCATATATATGCATATATGAGCATGGCGAATTTTCAAGGTGTCCATAGCCATCCAAAACACAAATTTTAACTAACATGCAAGAAGCATGAATCATGCTCAAGAATGCATCATGGCGAATATGACAATCATGCTCCTTTTCAATTTCAATCATGATAAAACAAAGAGAAAACTCAAAATCTTACTCAAGAGTAGACAATCCATCATTGCATGCATCATCATCAAGCTTCACACTTAGCATGCAATGGCTTTATCACCATAACAACTTTGGCCAAATACCATTTCCATGGCTTAACAAAGATTTGAGCCATGGCTAACATGCACATCAAGTTAGCAACCAAAACATGCATGAAACTCCTAACACAACCTCATACATACCTTAATCTTGATGCAAACTTAGCCAAATCTCCTTCTAGATCTCTTCCAAACCAAGCATGAAGCAAAAATCCTCCTTCTTCCTTAGTTTTGGCTCAAAGAAAGGATGAACAAAATTTTTTCTTTCCTTCTCTACAACTCACGGCAATGGGGGATTACCACACTCACACACATTTTTTTTCATTTTTTATCACCCATACACCTTTGTTTATTATTTCACCCTAATGCACCAACAAAACATGTTTCATGACATGTTTAGCCCATCCTCCTTGTCATGGCCGGCCACCACCTATAAAGGGGAATTTGACATGCAAGTCCATTATTTTGCATGCATGCTTTAATTAGTCATCACACATTTCCTATCATACTTTCAAAGTTCATTACTAAGTCCTTTCTTGTGGAATTCACCCTTATAACACTAAATCAATCATCATAAAATGTCATACATGAGCACACACATATTATAGGCATCAAAATAAATTTTTAATTATTTTTATGCCTCGGTTTTGTGGTCCCGAGACCACCTTCCGACTAGGGTCAATTTTGGGCTGTCACAACTCTCCCCCACTTAAGAAATTTTCGTCCCCGAAAATCTTACCGGTAAATAGGCTTGGATATCGCTCTTTCATAGAGTTCTCGGTCTCCCAATCAGCTTCTTCTATCCCGTGCTTGAGCCATAACACTTTCACTAGCGGAACCCGCTTGTTTCGCAACTCTTTCACTTCTCGTGATAGGATACGAATCGGTTCTTCCTCATAACTCATATTAGCTTAAATTTCAATTTCTGATGGACTAATCACGTGCGATGGATCGGATCTATAGCGTCGAAGCATCGAAACGTGAAAGACATCGTGAACCTTTTTGAGTTCAGGGGGCAAAATCAAATGATATGCCACTGGACCGACTCGCTCTGATATCTCATATGGCCCAATGAACCTCGGGCTCAACTTGCCCTTACGGCCGAACCTGAGTATCTTTTTCCAAGGCGATACCTTGAGAAACACTTTATCGCCCACCTGATACTCGATATCCTTACGCTTCAGATCCGCGTACGACTTCTGGCGATCGGAGGTTATCTTCAGACTTTCACGGATTACTTTCACTTCCTGTTCAGCATCCCTAATCAAATCCACCCCGAAAATCTTGCTTTCACCGAGCTCAGTCCAAAACAATGGTGTACGGCATTTACGACCGGACAAGGCCTCGTAGGGTGCCATTTTAAATACTTGATTGAAAGCTGTTGTTGTAAGCGAATTCAATCAACGGCAAATACCGCTCCCATGAACCACTAAACTCGAGGACGCAACATCTTAACATATCCTCAAGTATCGAATTATCCGCTCGGATTGACCATCGGTTTGGGGTGAAAGGCGGTGCTGAAATGCAACTTGGTACCCAAAGCTTCTTGCAACTTTTTCCAAAATCGCGAGGTAAATCTCGGATCTCTATCCGACACGATGGAAATAGGCACCCCATGTAATCTCACAACTGAGAAACGTACAATTCCGCTAATTTGTCCATTGAAAATCCGTGACGACGGGACAAAGTGGGCCGACTTAGTCAATCGATCTACCACGACCCAAACCGCATCCTTCTTACTTGTCGACAATGGCGGTCCGGATACAAAGTCCATTGTGACTCGATCCCATTTCCACTCGGGTATCGTGATTGGTGAAGTAATCTCAAGGCACGATGTTCCGCTTTCACTTGTTGACATATTAAACATCTTGAAACAAAGTCGGAGATGTCTCGCTTCATACCATGCCACCAAAACCGACGTTTCAAATCATTGTACATCTTCGTACTCCGGGTGGATTGCCATTCGGCTACAATGGGCTTCATTCGAATTATCGAAATGAGTTCAATTCTTTGGGACACACCGACGACTTTTGAACCTCAAACAATCGTCATCGTCGATTTGAAACTCCGAGTCCTTGTTCGAACACACGCAGCCCGTTTTGCAACCAACTCGTCGTCGACTTTCTCGAGCTTCTCGAATTTGGTGTGTCAATAATGGTTTGGCTTTCAATTTAGCCACTAACACCTTTGTCGGATCGGACGGACAAGTGCACATTCATCGTCGTAAAGTGAATAACGATTTACGACTCAAGGCATCCGCAACCATATTCGCCTTTCCGGGTGATAGTCAAGGATCACTCATAATCCTTTAATACTCGAGCCAACGTCTTTGTCGCAGATTTAAGTCTCTTTGGGTCATCAAATATTTGAGACCTTTGTGATCCGAGTATACATGGCACCTTTCACCAAATAAGTAATGTCGCCAAATCTTTAAGGCGAATACGATGGCGGCCACTCGAGATCATGAGTCGGATAATTTTTCTCATGTGGCTTTAATTGCCTCGACGACAGGCCACAACTCGACCTTCTTGCATTAATACGCAACCTAACCCAAGTAGAGAGGCGTCGCTATAGATGACAAACTCCTTGGGACTCGGGTTGCACTAGAATTGGGGCTTCAATCAAATAAGTTTTCATTGATCGAAACTTTTTGGCATTTCTCCGTCCATTCGAACTTAACGTCCTTTTGGAGTAAGCCGTCATCGGCGTGGCTATCGTTGAGAAGCCTTTACAAATCGTCGGTAATAACCAAGAAGCCCCAAAAGCTCGAACCTCAAGAATATTTCTGAGGCTTCCAATTAAGTATGGCTGAAATTTTATTGGTCGACTCGAATACCGATGAGATACCACATGACCCAAGAAGCTAACCTCTCTTAACCGAACTCACACTTGCTGAACTTAGCATATAATTGCTTGTCCGTAAAATTTGCGGCACTAACCGCAGTGTTCAAAGCATGTTCGGTCTCATTTCTTGAATAGACCAAGATGTCATCAATGAACACGACTACGAATCGATCCAAATATGGTCTAAAGATCCGATTCATTAAATCCATAAATACCGTAGGGCATTAGTGAGCCCAAACGGCATCACTAGGAACTCATAGTGACCATATCTCGATTCAAGGCGGTCTTGGGCACGTCCGAATCTCGGATTCGCAATTGATAGTAGCCCGATCTCAAATCTATTTTCGAGAACACCGAGGCTCCTTCAGTTGATCGAACAAGTCGTCAATACGTGGCAACGGATATTTGTTCTTTATCGTCGCTTTATTAAGCTGACGATAGTCGATGCACAGCCGCATGGTTCCATCCTTCTTTTTCACGAACAACACTGGCGCACCCTAAGGCGAAAAACTCGGGCGAGCAAAACCTCTATCCACCAATTCTTGCAACTGAGCTTCCAACTCCTTTAATTCCGTTGGTGCCATACGATACGGAGCTATCGAAATTGGAGTGGTACCAGGTACCAATTCGATGCCAAATTCTATTTCCGAACAGTGGTAAACCCGGCAATTCTTCAGGAAAACATCCGGTATTCACAAACCACGCGCAGATTCGGTTTCTTTTCGATTCCTTGTCATCGAAAGCACGTCGCAAGGTACGCTTCGCACTCTTTTCTTACATATTTTCGGCCAACATTTACGATATTACGGTGGCAACCCTTTAAGTCCGTAGACTTAACCCGAATTATCTCGTTATTCGCGACCTCAAATCGATAGTCTTACTTTTGCAATTTACGACCGCATCGTGCATGGTCAACCCATCCAAACCAAGAATAACGTCGAATTCATCGAACGGCAAAAGCATCAAGTCCGCCGGAAACAAGAACCTCGGAACACTAGGAGACTTTTCTTGCACACTTTGTTGACAAGCACGTAATGACCCAAGGGTTTGACACCGAATTACAAACTCAAGAGACTCAATAGGCAAAGTCTTCTTGGATGCTAAGGTTTCACATATATAAGATTGAGTAGAACCAGGTCAATCAACGCAATCACTTTAGTATTGAAAAGGGTGAGAGCACCGTAATGACATCCGGAGAGGCGGCATCCTCGCGGCGCAGATGGCATAAGTCCTCGCAGGAGCACGAGCCTCAGATCGATGGTAGCATCTCTAGATCCTCTCGACCGCCACCGACATTGCCCATATTTCTAGGTGGCCTACCTCGAGCAAGTGGTAGCACCCGAGTTTCCACTCGACTCACATTCATTCAAGCTTCCTCGGGCAATCCTTCCTAAAGTGGTCGGCCGATCCACACTTATAGCAGGAGTGATCACGAAACCAACAGCTCCCGAATGCCATTTGCCACAATGTTGACACTCCGCCTCTCTCGCGATCATTTCCACAATCAGCGATCAAGTGACTCGTGTGGTCACAGGGGTCGATCGCGTCCTCGTCTAAAAAGCCCAAAGCGCCTCTAGACCGGTTCACATCATCTCGAAATCTCTTGATTGCTGTTGAAGAGACTTTCCGAGGACCTCTTCGAATTCTCCGGTTCCCATATCGCTTTTTGTTTCTCCTTTCTAAGCTCTTCGACTTTACAAGCTCGCTCAACAAGTACTACGATCTCTATTTCGAGAATGCCAACGAACATCCTTATATCATCATTCAGCCCATCCTCGAAGCGTTTACACATAATAGCTTCGGACGAAATGCATTCTCGCGTGTACCGGCTAAGCCTCACAAACTTTCGTTCGTAGTCGGTAACGGACATAGAACCTTGCTTAAGATCAAGGAATTCCCTCCGCTTTTGGTCGATGAATCTCTGACTAATATACTTTTTTCGGAACTCGGTTAGAAAGAATTCCCAAGTCACTTGTTCTCTAGGCACCACAGAAGTCAGAGTACTCCACCAATAGTAGGTGGAATCACGTAGCAAGGAGATGGTACACTTTAAGCACTCATCGGTGTACAAGATAGCTCATCGAGCACCGGATAGTGTTGTCCAACCAAAATTCAGCTCGTTCGGCATCATCATCATCCGTAGCTTTAAATTCAGTGGCCCCATGTTTTGAATCCTATCGACCTGGGGCTTACTTGACCTTATTTGGTCGATTACGAGGTATTGTATGTGCGGGGTTGCATTTGTCGGGAATGGAGGTTGTGGGACAGCCGTGTTAGTTCGAATGTATTGATTAAACCATTCGTTCATCACACTATAAAAGGCTTGCCTAGCCTCATCATTCGGATTGCTGGCCATAGGTTGAGAGTCCGGCGCTGTCCCTTGTACGGAGCAAGCGCCACACTCTCCACATCATCAGCTATTGCTCGGTTGGGATCGGATCCATTGCTATAAACAAACTCAAAGTCAAATTGTCGAAATCACCACACTATCGATTCATCATTTAATGGCATGTATAGCTAGACCCCAAACACCTCACGGTAGTCCTAGAATCGACTAAACCGTGGCTCGATACCAATAAAATTGTAACACCCGAACCCGAGACCGTCGCGGTGTCGGACACGGGGTTAACAAGCCAAGTTCACATGGTTTGCCCACCAATTTGACATTTCCAGTCAGGCTGGAAGACTGCATCACCGTCGCCTTAAAAATCATATCTCGAGTTTCAAAACTCGGAAACTGGTTTCGTAAATTTTCCCTGAATTTAGACTCATATATCCATCCATGGATTTATTTCTAGAATTTTTGGATGGGCCAATTGGTACAGTTTATTAGTTAAAGTCTCGCCTGTTGTAGGGATCGACTACACTGACCTTTGTGCGTTACGAATTGGATATCTCCCTGTACAGGGCTTCAATACTAATGCCGTTTGTTTCTATAGAAACTAGACTCAGAGAGGAATCTACACATATATGGAATGACTCCTAATTATCTCTGGTTAATTTACAATGATTTTCCAAAGTTGGAACAGGGGATCCAGAAACCGTTCTGGCCCTATTTCACAAGAACTTTAAAATCTGTTAATTTATAACTCATATGACCATTTCGTTTCTTCCATATGAAAGTAGATTCATCAAGGTACACTTACATAATTTATTTGCTATTTAATACCATTCCTACTATTTTTAGTGATTTTTCACATCTACGTCACTGCTGCTGTCAGCATCTGCCTTTAGTAGGCTTTACCTATTTCATACTTTCCATGATTCAATTGGCCCTTTTTACATACATAGCACAAAGCGTGATCATGATTAACCATTCCAATGGCTAATCGTTTCAAAATAATTCCATACCTCATAAGGGTCAACATACAAACGATTATAGTTCTATGCTAAAATATATAAGCCATTTTCGCATGGCTATCCAAGTTTACACAAACCGGAAGGTACATGACCTTCAACAAAGGATGGTCCTATACATGCCATTTCAAAGTTCAACCAAAATTTGTACCAAAATGGGGCTTCGATAGTGTGGATGACTTGACTTCTTTGATCCCGAATCCGATAGCTAACGAGCGAAACCTATAAAACAGAGAGCCAAAGCAACGGGTAAGCATTTTAATGCTTAGTAAGTCTCAAGCAATGAAATCAGCTTTGACTAAGGTATTTTATTCACATGGCTAATTAAACCACTTTACTAATTCACATTCCCATACTCATACTTATTTCACATCACCGACCCTTATGTTCATACACAAAAGAACAACTTAGCCCAAGGCCGGTAGCTCGTTTATCAACTTAGCGATACTTACTTGTAAGAATTCAATTAGTACAAGCACATACAAACATACCTCATTGCTGGAATTTTCACAAGTGTATAAGCTGAAATTTTCACAGCAAGATTGCTCACTTCGAATCACATACTTTCGGATTTAACCGGATATAGCGACTCAGACGATTGCCTTTGGTCATAACCCGGATTTGGTGACTTGCACAAAGGCCTTGGTCTTAGCCCGGATATATCAACTCGCACGAATGCCTTCGGTCTTAGCCCGGATATATCAACTCGCACGAATGCCTTCGGTCTTAGCCCGGATATATCAACTCGCACGAATGCCTTCGGTCTTAGCCCGGATATATCAACTTCGCACGAATGCCTTCGGTCTTAGCCCGGATATATTTCCAATGTTCACTTACATATATATCAATATTCAAGACACGTCCATAGTTCATTTTCGTTACTAAAGCTCTAACACAAAATATCTATCAACCTTTACTATTTCGGCTCAATGGCCACACAAACAAGGAGCATAATTTTGATATAATTCAAGTAGGGTCATCACTCAAGACTTACCTCGGATGTTGTCGAACGGCTTTTACGGCTATTCGATTACTTTTTCCTTCCCTTGTCCAATTGTGGCCCTCTTAGCTCTTGAGCTAATTCAAACAAATTCAATTTATCAAAACCTCATTGTGCTAGCTTATGGCGAATATGACAAGGAATTTAAATGGTCATATGGCCACCCTTTAGCTTGAATACACAATGGTCATGCACATTTTATACTACATCAAGCAATTCAATACAATTTATTCGAGCATCAAGGAAAAGCTAAGGCCTTCAATAGGCTACCCAAGGCCGAATATTCATGTACATGTTGAGGTCAATTTTGCACTTAATACCTCACAAAAACAGCATGCAATTTACTAATTAATGCTTTGCACATTGTGGCTCAAAACTTATAATATAGCATCAAGCACTTATATGTGTGCTAGGCCGAATTGTGCTTGCAATTTCACAAGCATTCTTCCACATTTTCTTCTTTAAACCAATATATTCATCACTTAGTTCATAACCAAACATAATGTGCAATCATATATATGCATATATGAGCATGGCGAATTTTCAAGGTGTCCATAGCCATCCAAAACACAAATTTTAACTAACATGCAAGAAGCATGAATCATGCTCAAGAATGCATCATGGCCGAATATGACAATCATGCTCCTTTTCAATTTCAATCATGATAAAACAAAGAGAAAACTCAAAATCTTACTCAAGAGTAGACAATCCATCATTGCATGCATCATCATCAAGCTTCACACTTAGCATGCAATGGCTTTATCACCATAACAACTTTGGCCAAATACCATTTCCATGGCTTAACAAAGATTTGAGCCATGGCTAACATGCACATCAAGTTAGCAACCAAAACATGCATGAAACTCCTAACACAACCTCATACATACCTTAATCTTGATGCAAACTTAGCCAAATCTCCTTCTAGATCTCTTCCAAACCAAGCATGAAGCAAAAATCCTCCTTCTTCCTTAGTTTTGGCTCAAAGAAAGGATGAACAAAATTTTTTCTTTCCTTCTCTACAACTCACGGCAATGGGGGATTACCACACTCACACACATTTTTTTTCATTTTTTATCACCCATACACCTTTGTTTATTATTTCACCCTAATGCACCAACAAAACATGTTTCATGACATGTTTAGCCCATCCTCCCTTGTCATGGCGGCCACCACCTATAAAAGGGGAATTTGACATGCAAGTCCATTATTTTGCATGCATGCTTTAATTAGTCATCACACATTTCCTATCATACTTTCAAAGTTCATTACTAAGTCCTTTCTTGTGGAATTCACCCTTATAACACTAAATCAATCATCATAAAATGTCATACATGAGCACACACATATTATAGGCATCAAAATAAATTTTTAATTATTTTTATGCCTCGGTTTTGTGGTCCCGAGACCACCTTCCGACTAGGGTCAATTTTGGGCTGTCACATGCCCTGTTTCAAGAATCATTTTTTTAGTTGTTTTAAGGACCCAAGTTGGTTTCGAAGGGTTTCCAAGGAAAGTTTGAGGCCTTACAGGCCCACTTTAAGAAGTTTAAACAGAGTTCGAAAGAGTTTTAAATTTAATCAAGTCTTGGTGACTCGAAAATGAATGTATGCATATGGTTAAGTATGGTAATGCCTCGTGCCTAGTCCCGACCTCAGACTCGGGTAAAGGGTGTTACATTTAGTGGTATCAGAGCTGTGGTTTAGTCGATTCTAGGACTAACCTAGCATGAGTACAAGTCTAGCTATACATGCCATAATTATTTATTGATAGTGTGACGACTCCTGACGAGATAAATTATGTTTTTATTTATAGTAAATGGATCCTGACGTAACTACGGTGGATGATGTTGAGAGTAATGTGCCGGCTTTCGCTGGAGGGACTGCACTAGTAGATAGTGGGCCCGTGACACTGAGTAAGGGCAGAAGGGCTAGAGAGGCTTACCTCCACATGATGTATGCTTGGTACACGGGGATTGTTCGTGCGAATCCGAGCACTCCACCTCCCCCACCTCCTCCGATTCCTCAGTATGCCCTTGTAGCTCCTCAAGGAGTAGATATGGTTAGGAGAGAGAAACCTCTGGTAGATAAGATTCGAAAGCAAGGGGCGGAGGAATTCTGGGCTAATGTTGATGACGACTCGGAGAGAGCAAAATTTTGGTTGGAAAATACCATTAGGGTATTTGATGAGCTATCGTGCACACCTTAAGAGTGTGTAAAGTGCGAAGTGTCACTTTTACGAGACTCGGCCTACCAATAGTGGAACACTCTCGTGTCAGTCGTATCGAGAGAGAGAGAGAGTAACTCGGGAATTCTTCCAAGAAGAGTTCTGGAAGAAATACATTAGTCAGAGGTTCATAGACCGGAAGAGGAAAGAATTTTTAGAGCTAAAATAAGGCTGTAGGATGGTGATAGAGTACGAGCATGAGTTTGTGAGACTCAGAAAATGTGCACGAAAGTGCGTATCTACAGAAGCCATCATGTGCAAGAGGTTTAAAGATGGTCTAAACGAAGATATCTATCTATTAGTGGGCATTTTAGAATTAACGAAACTTGTGGTGCTTGTGGAAAGAGCATGTAAGGCCAAGGAATTGGCCAAAGAGAAGAGAAGAGCTGGCATTAACTCCCGAGACTCAAGGAAAAGATAGATGGGGAAATCACAGCAGACCTCATCTAAGAGATCGAGAGAGTTTCCTACCCGATCGAACATGTCAATGGGATTCTCAAATAAGAGTAAGAATAAGCAGAAAACGACTTCTAAGGCCCGAACCACCCCTATCGCGAGTGTCGGTAGTGCTCGGCCAAATAGGCCAGAGTGTTTGTAGTGTGGAAGACGTCATTTCAGCGAGTGTTGAGGGAATGAAAGAGGTTGCTTTAAATGTGGATCGTTAGACCACTTCATTCGAGACTACCCTGAATTAGATGAGAAAGAGAAAAAGCAAGATGTGAGGGCGACTAGTGCTCCTACGAGGGGTAGACCACAAAGAACCCAGGCAATGGGGCTAGTAGTAGATGAGCTCCTAGAGATTCACCTGTGAGGTCTGAGGGCCGAGTGCCTGCAAGAACTTATGTCATTCACACTCGCGAAGAGGCATCTTCACCAAATGTGATTACGAGTACTTTTTCTCTCCACGATATTTTTGTTATTGCTTTGATTGATTTAGAGTCTACTCATTCCAATGTATGCATGAAATTAGTATCCAGTATGAATATGTCTGTTGAGTCTACCAAATTTGTGATAAAAGTGTCAAACCCGTTAGGTAGACATGTGATAGTTGATAAAGTGTGTAGAGGTTGTCCTTTGATGACTAGAGGTCATTGTTTTCCGGCTAACCTCATACTACTACCGTTTGATGAATTTGACCTAATTCTTAGCATGGATTGGTTGACTGCTCATAATGTGATAGTAAATTGTGGTAGCAAGTTCATTGAAATGAAATGTGAGAATGGTGATATTATTCGAGTTGAATCAGGTGAACCGGAAAACTCACCAGTACTGATTTCATCTTTGACTGTCAAGAAATATTTGAGAAAATGGTATGAGTCCTACCTAGCATTTGTGTTGAACACCAAAGAGTCGAAGTGAAAATTGAGATAGTTCTGGCGATATGTGAGTATCTGGATGTGTTTCTAGAAGAGTTTTTCGGATTACCTCCAACCAGAGAAATTGACTTTGGCATCGAGTTGGTCCCTGGTACGATACCTATCTCGATTGCTCTATATAGAATGGCTCCAACGGAGTTGAAGGAGTTGAAGATCAGTTACAAGAGTTAACAGATAAAGGTTTTGCATGACTGAGTTATTCACCGTGGGGCACTCTAGTACTTTTTGTAAAGAAGAAAGACAATTTGATAAGGTTATGTATAGACTACAGATAGTTCAACAAAGTGACTGTGAAGAACAAGTATCCCTTTCCAAGGATCGATGATTTGTTCGATCAGTTAAAGTGAGCCACCGTGTTTTCTAAGATCTACTTAAGGCCTGGCTACTACCAGCTAAGGGTTAAGAAGCAAGATGTACCGAAAATCGCGTTTAGGACGAGGTATGGGCACTATGAGTTTCTTGTTATTCCCTTTGGTTTAACGAATGCCCCTGCACTGATTTGTTTGTGTGATGAGAGTGAACATGCGTAGCATCTGAGAATGGTTTTGCAAACCTTGAGGGATAAGCAGTTATATGCCAAGTTCAGTGAGAGTGAATTTTGGCTTTAGGAGGTTAGATTCCTAGGACACATCGTGTTAGGAGATGGAATTAGAGTTGACCCGAATAAGATCTCGGCTATTGTTGAGTGGAAACCGCCGAAGAATGTGTCAGAGATTCGAAGGATTTTGGGTTTGGCTGGATATTACAGAAGATTTGTAAATGGATTCTCAATGATAGCTACTCCGATGTCAAGGTTGTTACAAAAAGATGTCAAGTTCGAATGGACGGAGAAGTGCCAACAGAGTTTCGAGAAACTAAAGGCTTTGTTAACCGAAACCCCAGTCTTAGTGCAACTAGAACTGGGGAAAGAGCTTATGGTGTATAGTGATGCATCCTTGAATGGGTTAGGGTGCATGCTCATGAAATAAGGCAACGTAATAGCCTATGCCTCGAGACAGCTAAAGCCACATGAGAGAAATTACCTGACCCATGATTTGGAGCTAACAGTTCATGTTGACAATTTGAAGGCACCATTTGTATGGTGAGAGATGTCGGGTATTCACTGGCCATAAAAGTCTAAAGTATTTGATGACTCAGAAGGAGTTGAATCTACGGCAACGAAGGTAGCTAGATTTAATAAAGGATTATGAGTTAGTTATCGACTACCATCCGGGAAAGGCGAATGTGGTCACTGATGCTTTAAGTAGGAAATCATTGTTCGCCTTGAAGGCTATGAATGCTCAGTTGTCTATGACTGATGATGGTTTGATTCTAGCGAAGTTGAGAGCTAGACCGTTGTTCCTGCAAGAGATTTACGAAGCCCAGAATAACGACAGTGAATTCCAAGCCAAGAGAACTCAGTGTGAGTTGGGTGTTGAATCAAATTTTTGGATTAGAACCGACAGATGCTTGATGTTCCAAGACAGAGTTTATGTACCCAAGGATAATGAGCTTATTCAGAATATTTTCTGAGAGGTGCATAGTGGTTGCTTATCTATCCATCCGGGTAGTGTAAAGATGTATAACGACTTGAAGAAAATATACTCGTGGTCGGGGATGAAAAGAGACATTTCTGAGTTCATTTCTATGTGTCTAGTTTGTCAGCAGGTGAAGCTGAACACCAGGTACCTTCGGGTTTACTTTAGCCTATCATGGTCCCGGAGTGGAAGTGGGACTAGATTACTATGGACTTTGTGACAAGTTTTCCAATAACCCTGAGGAAGAAAGATGCCGTGTGGATTGTGGTTGATAGACTCACCAAGTTGGCACATTTTATACCGGTGCGTACCGACTACTCCCTTGAGAAATTGGTTGATTTTTATGTTTCAGAGATAGTGAGACTTCACGGAGTGCCCTTATCGATTATTTCAGAAAAATATTTGAGGTTTACCTCAAGGTTTTGGAAGAAGTTGCAAGGAGCTTTGGGGAGAAAGTTGAATTTTAGCACAGCTTTCCGCCCACAAACTAATGGTCAGTCAGAAAGAGTAATTCAGATATTAGAGGACATGTAACGGTGTTGTGTTCTCAAGTTTCAAGGCAGTTGGGAAAAGTATTTCCCGCTGGTGGGCTGTGCATGGGCGTAAGTGTCGAACGCCTTTATATTGGACTGAGCTGAGAGAGAATCAGATTCACGGGGTTGACTTAGTTAGAAAAATTGAAAAAAAGTTAGATTGATTCGTGATTGTATAAAGACCGCTTCGGATAGACATAAATCCCATGTGTATTTGAAACGGAAAGGGATCGAGTTTCAAGTCATGGATAAAGTGTTTTTGAAGGTATCCCCGTGGAAGAAGGTTCTCCGATTCGGAAGGAAAGGCAAGCTAAGTCCATGATTTATTAGACCTTATGAGATTACTGAAAGAGTAGGGCCCGTTGCTTATCGTTTGGCCTTGCCCTCAGAATTGGAAAAGATTCACGACGTGTTTCATGTGTCCATGTTATGTCGATATAGATCGGATCCTTCGCATGTAATCGTGCCAACTGAGATTGAGATTCAGCCAGACATGACTTATGACGAGGAGTCGGTTAAGATTTTAACTTGGGAAGTCAAACAATTGAGGAATAAAAGTATAGCACTCGTGAAAGTTTTGTGGCATAAACATCGAGTCAAATAAGCCACATGAGAACCCAAGGAGACCAGGAGAGATCAATACCCGAACTTATTCACCGGTAAGATTTTCGGGGACAAAAATCCCTAAGAGGGAGAATTTTAACAGCTCGAATTTAGGCCTAGTCGAAACAGTGGTTTCGGGACCATTAATCTGAAGTCAAAGAAATTATTTTATTATTAATTTTAAGTTATAACATGTTTATATTAGTGCATGAAAATTTTGGTGAAGTAATTTTAGTGATTTCATGCTTAATTGTGAAAAAAGACTAAATTGCATAAAGTGCAAAAGTCCTATTTTGATAGCTAAGGGTGTAAAATAGCTAGAGAACCTAAATTGGAGGTCTTTAAAGGGCAATTAGGCCCTTTAGAATAGCATGGCCGGCCATAGGAGACAGAGGTGGTCAAAAGTCAAAATTTGGTGAAATTAGGTGTTGAAATTGAATAAAATAAAACAAATAGTAAAAGTTGTCATTTTTATCCATCTCTCTCTTTCTTCTCCACTGATTTTTCTCCAGGAAAATGGCCATGGAAGCTTGAAAAAATTTCAGCAACTTAAAGCCTTTGCAAAGTAAGTGATTTGAGGGGTTTTTTGAATATTTTGTACTTTTAGAACCCTTGTAACATAAACTTTCAAATAAGGGGTCTATTTTGCAAAATGGTTGAAAATTTAGGGTTTTACCATGAGTGTGTTCATGTTTCTTTCTAAAAGTTTATGGAAGAAAATGAGTTATGATAGTGTAATAAACAACTTTTGTGAAGTAGTTTCCATGAAACCCTAACTAAGGACCATTTTGCATAAATTGTAAAAAAGGTGATAAATGTGTGAAATAAGGAGAACTGTGGGCTGCTTTTAGTATAAAAAATGATCGGCTAGGCTTGATTAGTGAGAAAATATGATAAAAACTGATTTTCAGACTTAAGGGTAAAATGGTCATTTTGCAAAAGTCTAGGGTAAAATGGTCATTTTGCCTAATTTTAAATTGTTGAGTACTTAGATTAATAAAATGATTAAATTTGTGAATTTTTATCATTATAGATCAAGAATTACAAAATTCGGGCCTAGACCAGGGAAAAGCCAAACTAGCGGAATAAGCCGAGATAACTGCCAAATTTTGAATAGCGAGGTAAGTTGTATGTAAATAATACAACTGCATTGTTATTATATGTGTTTGAATTGATATAGTATAAATTGCTTGTTTGTGGAAATGATTACGTATGATGAATATTGAGATAGTAGAACTCTCGTTTGAACATTAGGAAATAAATCAGATATTCATGCCACGACATTCGGGTTATTTGTGTGCTAGTGTAAGACATGTCTAGGACATGCATCGGCCACATTATGAGAGCCAGCGTAAGACCATATCTGGGACATGGCATCGGCATTGAGATGAGAGCTAGTGTAAGACATGTCTGGGACATGCATCGGCCTCGAGATGTAAGCCAGTGTAAGACATATCTGGGACATGCATCGACTAAGAGATGCGTCAGAGTAAGACCATGTCTGGGACATGGCATCGGCACGGATATTTGTAACATCCCAAAATAGGGCCTAAACAGAACAGTGGTTGGGAAACCGCAAATCTGAGATAGAAAAGTTTATTCCGATTAATTTTTATAATTTACCGAGTGATTAGATACATGTGTTAGAGTATCGATGGAAAATTTTAGAGATAGCATGCTTAATTTGCCTACTAGGGCTTAATTCCAAAAGTTGATAAATATGAGTTTTAGATGCTAAATGATTAAATTGAAGAGTATAATTGAAGTTGAGTTCCTTAAATGGTCATTAGACCATTAGGTTTTCATGGACAAAAATGGACATACATAGATAAAAATAACTAAAGTTTTAATGAAGGGTATTTTAGTCATTTGGTAATTAAAAGATTAAAAAAGGGAAAAAGATGGCAAAATGTGCCCATCTTCTTCATTAGGTCGAAATTTCAAGGGTTTTTCATAGCTAGGGTTTTGTCAAGCTTCCAAGCTTCATAGTATGTGATTCCAAGCCCCGTTTTTAATGTTCTTTACATTTTTGAAGTCTCGGTAACTTGATTTAGCTTATTCTAGCAATAATTTAACCTAGGGTTGGAAAAATACCCATAGGTGAAATGTGTTTATTTTGATGTTTTATGGTAGAATATGAAGCTTGAAATTATGTTAAACGACTTGAGCTAAGCGATTTTAAGCGAAAACGAGTAAAAAGACATAATCGGTAAAAATACTTAATGGTCATAAGTACATGTTAGAGTGGGAATTTGATGTTGTTGTAGGTAAATAAATGATCAGCATGTCATAAAACATAAGAATTAGGGATATAGTTTCATTTTCGAGCCTTAGGGCAAAAGTGTAAATATGCAAAAGTTTAGAGGCTAAATTGTAAATTTTCCAAAGTTAGAGTTAATGATTGTTTTGATAAATTGAATATTAAATAAGTTAAATTTGCTATTATAGATCAAGAAGAATGAAATTCGGGGTTAGACCGAGGAAAGAAAAAGGTTGAGGACTAAATCAAAATATTTGATTGTATTTTGTATCGAGGTAAGTTTGCGGTAAATAAATGTAATGTTTTATTATTTATAATTAATGATGTTATTTTTCAACATCAATATATTTATTCTGTAAATTTATTCCTTGATGATTCAAGTAAGAATTGACGGAGAAATAATACTTAAAAATCCTGGTTGAACCTTAGGAATGTGTAGGATACAAATGTCATGACATTAGGGTTTAAGAATACCAAGTAAGACCATGATAAGGCATGACATTGGCAAGTTTTACAAGGCAAGAAAATCATGTAAGACTATGTCAAGACATGACATTGGTAAACTACTATAAGGCCAAGGCATGGCAATGGTGAGTTTATAAGGCAAGGATACCATGTAAGACCATGTCAAGACATGGCAATGGTAAGTTTAAAAAGGAAAGGTACCTGTGTATCCTTAGTATTCCAAATGGTTCAACGAAAAAATTTAAAGAGTGTACCAAAAGGAAGGTAAGATAAGTCCATGTTCGAAAGGTTCAGGTTATCTTGATAATTCATTTAGAATGTTGTTATTTATTTACATGCAAACTTACTAATCTTTATGCTTACTCCCTTTCTTTTCTCTCTTTTTTATAGTATCGGAAAGCCAATAAGGACGTCGGAGATCGCCTCACACTATCAACAAGTTATCTCGTTATTTTGTGACTAGAAATAATTTAAGTTATGGCATGTATAAGGACTTGGCTATTTTGTGTGTATGTCCTTATGATATGATTAAAGAATGTGATGTGAATACTTGGTAATGATTAGCTTATGATATAGCTAAATAAGAACATGTTTTGGTATTATATGCCTAAATGAGGTTTGATGCAAAGAAACTATGAAAGAGTAAGAGTTGGCCATGGAACAGTTAGGAAACAGCAGCAGTGATGTGGTTTTGAAAAATCATTAAAAATTATAGAAATGGAACTAAATGGTGAATTGGAATAGAATTAAATATTATTAAGTCTATTTTTATAGGAAAGAAACAGAGCAAGCAAAGGAAGTCTATATTTTGAGATATTTAAATTTCTGTAAGACTAGTTCAAAGTGACTTTGTGATCCCCTGTTCCAACTTTGGAAAAGAACTAGAAATTGTAAAAAAAGAATTATAAGTCAAATTTTATATTTTTAGATTCCTTAGTGAGTCTGTTTTCATTAAAAATAAACAAAAACATTATCTGATTTTTGTATAATGAGATAATCAATTTTAAGTGAAGAGAGGTCAGGTCCACTGAACTACAAAACAGGGGAACTTTTAATGAATAAACTGTACAAATTGGTCAAACCAAAAATTCTGGAAAATTTATGGTAAGAAGATATATGAGTCTAGTTTTAGAGAAAAATTAAGGATTTAAATTTTTAGTTTTGTAACTAGAGTTATAATTAATTTAGTGACTGTTACGCAGATGGAAAATTTTATTATGAATAGTGAAAAAAATTGTTTTGATTTGTGTAAGTAATCGGAAAATTTTTAATGTTCTTGGTTTAGTCCTGACTTGTTGCAATTGCACGTTTTAGGACCTCAAGGGCCCTTTTTAGGGATTTATTACATGAATGTGAGCGAATTAATTTTTTTTCAAAGTTATATTTTTAATGCCCCGAACAAGTAAGATAAGTCTGGTAACGCCTCGCGCTCGACTCCGACGACGGTCTCGGGTAAAGGGTGTTACAGTATGTGAGAGCTAGAGTAAGACCATGTCTGAAACATTGTGTCGGCCTTAATTTTGATAGTCAGTGTAAGACCATGTCTGCGACATGGCATCGACTTGATGGATAAGCCAGTGTAAGACCATGTCTGGGACATGGCATCGACATTATATCCTATGTTTGAGGCATAGTGAATATCCGATAGCTTTCCAAATGGTTCAACAGTGAGAGTTACAGTTTAAGTTAAACGAGAGAAGTATAAACATGTTGTGAGTGGTACAGGTACCTATTTGAAATGTATGAGATGTGAGCTCAATGTATGCTATGTGAATTGAATTGGATAGTGATGAGGAAGTCGTGCTTATGCCTACTTTAGTACTAAGAGTATGATGATGAATGGTAAATTTGTTGTAATATTTATTACATGCAACTTACTAAGCTTTATGCTTACTCCCTCTCCTTTCTATTTTCTTATAGTGCCGCCTAATTAGCTCGAGGTGTGACAGCCCAAAATTGACCCTAGTCGGAAGGTGGTCTCGGGACCACAAAACCGAGGCATAAAAATAATTAAAAATTTATTTTGATGCCTATAATATGTGTGTGCTCATGTATGACATTTTATGATGATTGATTTAGTGTTATAAGGGTGAATTCCACAAGAAAGGACTTAGTAATGAACTTTGAAAGTATGATAGGGAAATGTGTGATGACTAATTAAAGCATGCATGCAAAATAATGGACTTGCATGTCAAATTCCCCTTTATAGGTGGTGGCCGGCCATGACAAGGAGGATGGGCTAAACATGTCATGAAACATGTTTTGTTGGTGCATTAGGGTGAAATAATAAACAAAGGTGTATGGGTGATAAAAAATGAAAAAAATGTGTGTGAGTGTGGTAATCCCCCATTGCCGTGAGTTGTAGAGAAGGAAAGAAAAAATTTTGTTCATCCTTTCTTTGAGCCAAAACTAAGGAAGAAGGAGGATTTTTGCTTCATGCTTGGTTTGGAAGAGATCTAGAAGGAGATTTGGCTAAGTTTGCATCAAGATTAAGGTATGTATGAGGTTGTGTTAGGAGTTTCATGCATGTTTTGGTTGCTAACTTGATGTGCATGTTAGCCATGGCTCAAATCTTTGTTAAGCCATGGAAATGGTATTTGGCCAAAGTTGTTATGGTGATAAAGCCATTGCATGCTAAGTGTGAAGCTTGATGATGATGCATGCAATGATGGATTGTCTACTCTTGAGTAAGATTTTGAGTTTTCTCTTTGTTTTATCATGATTGAAATTGAAAAGGAGCATGATTGTCATATTCGCCATGATGCATTCTTGAGCATGATTCATGCTTCTTGCATGTTAGTTAAAAATTTGTGTTTTGGATGGCTATGGACACCTTGAAAATTCGCCATGCTCATATATGCATATATATGATTGCACATTATGTTTGGTTATGAACTAAGTGATGAATATATTGGTTTAAAGAAGAAAATGTGGAAGAATGCTTGTGAAATTGCAAGCACAATTCGCCTAGCACACATATAAGTGCTTGATGCTATATTATAAGTTTTGAGCCACAATGTGCAAAGCATTAATTAGTAAATTGCATGCTGTTTTTGTGAGGTATTAAGTGCAAAATTGACCTCAACATGTACATGAATATTCGCCTTGGGTAGCCTATTGAAGGCCTTAGCTTTTCCTTGATGCTCGAATAAATTGTATTGAATTGCTTGATGTAGTATAAAATGTGCATGACCATTGTGTATTCAAGCTAAAGGGTGGCCATATGACCATTTAAATTCCTTGTCATATTCGGCCATAAGCTAGCACAATGAGGTTTTGATAAATTGAATTTGTTTGAATTAGCTCAAGAGCTAAGAGGGCCACAATTGGACAAGGGGAAGGAAAAAGTAATCGAATAGCCGTAAAAGCCGTTCGACAACATCCGAGGTAAGTCTTCGAGTGATGACCCTACTTGAATTATATCAAAATTATGCTCCTTGTTTGTGTGGCCATTGAGCCGAAATAGTAAAGGTTGATAGATATTTTGTGTTAGAGCTTTAGTAACGAAAATGAACTATGGACGTGTCTTGAATATTGATATATATGTAAGTGAACATTGGAAATATATCCGGGCTAAGACCCGAAGGCATTCGTGCGAGTTGATATATCCGGGCTAAGACCAAGGCATTCGTGAAGTTGATATATCCGGGCTAAGACCAAGGCATTCGTATGAGTTGATATATCCGGCTAAGACCAAGGCATTCGTATGAAGTTGATATATCCGGCTAAGACCAAGGCCTTTGTGCAAGTCACCAACCGGTTATGACCAAGGCAATCGTATGAAGTCGCTATATCCGGTTAAATCCCAAAGTATGTGATTCGAAGTGAGCAATCTTGCTGTGAAAATTTCAGCTTATACACTTGTGAAAATTCCAGCAATGAGGTATGTTTGTATGTGCTTGTACTAATTGAATTCTTACAAGTAAGTATGCGCTAAGTTGATAAACGAGCTACCGGCCTTGGGCTAAGTTGTTCTTTTGTGTATGAACATAAGGGTCGGTGATGTGAAATAAGTATGAGTATGGGAATGTGAATTAGTAAAGTGGTTTAATTAGCCATGTGAATAAAATACCTTAGTCAAAGCTGATTTCATTGCTTGAGACTTACTAAGCATTAAAATGCTTACCCCGTTGCTTTGGCTCTCTGTTTTATAGGTTTCGCTCGTTAGCTATCGGATTCGGGATCAAAGAAGTCAAGTCATCCACACTATCGAAGCCCCATTTTGGTACAAATTTTGGTTGACCTTTGAAATGGCATGTATAGGACCATCCTTTGTTGAAGGTCATGTACCTTCCGGTTTGTGTAAACTTGGATAGCCATGCGAAAATGGCTTATATACGTTTTAGCATAGAACTATAATCGCTTGTATGTTGACCCTTATGAGGTATGGAATTATTTTGAAACGATTAGCCATTGGAATGGTTAATCATGATCACGCTTTGTGCTATGTATGTAAAAAGGGCCAATTGAATCATGGAAAGTATGAAATAGGTAAAGCCTACTAAAGGCGGATCTTGACAAAGAAGAAGGACGTAGATGTGAAAAATCACTAAAAATAGTAGGAATGGTATTAAATAGCAAATAAATTATGTAAGTGTACCTTGATGAATCTACTTTCATATGGAAGAAACGAAATGGTCATATGAGTCTAAATTGTGGAAAATTTACGAAACCGGCTTAGAGTTTTGAAACTCGAGATATGATTTTAAGGCGACGGTGATGCGTCTTCCAACTGACCGAAATGTCAAATTGGTGGGCAAACCATGTGAACTTGGCTTGTTAACCTCGTGTCCGATAACCCATGACGGTCTCGGGTTCGGGTGTTACAATTTTATTGGTATCGAGCCACGGTTTAGTCGATTCTAGGACTACCGTGAGGTGTTTGGGGTCTAGCTATACATGCCATTAAATGATGAATCGATAGTGTGGTGATTTCGACAATTTGACTTTGAGTTTGTTTATAGCAATGGATCCCGATCCCAACCGAGCAATAGCTGATGATGTGGAGAGTGTGGCGCTGCTCCGCACAAGGGACAATGCACGCGGACTCTCAACCTATGGCCAAGAATCCGAATGATGAGGCTAGGCAAGCCTTTTATAGTGTGATGAACGAATGGTTTAATCAATACATTCGAACTAACACGGCTGTCCCACAACCTCCATTCCCGACAAATGCAACCCCGACATACAATACCTCCGTAATCGACCAAATAAGGTCAAGTAAGCCCCAGTCGATAGGATTCGAAAACATGGGGCCACCGAATTTAAAGCTACGGATGATGATGATGCCGAACGAGCTGAATTTTGGTTGGACAACACTATCCGGTGCTCGATGAGCTATCTTGTACACCGATGAGTGCTTAAAGTGTACCATCTCCTTGCTACGTGATTCCACCTACTATTGGTGGAGTACTCGACTTCTGTGGTGCCTAGAGAACAAGTGACTTGGGAATTCTTTCTAACCGAAGTTCAAAAAAGTATATTAGTCGAGATTCATCGACCAAAAGCGGAGGGAATTCCTTGATCTTAAGCAAGGTTCTATGTCCGCTATCGACACGAACGAAAGTTTGTGAGGCTTAGCCGTACACGCGAGAATGCATTTCGTCCGAAGCTATTATGTGTAAACGCTCGAGGATGGGCTGAATGATGATATAAGGATGTTCGTTGGCATTCTCGAAATACGAGAGATCGTAGTACTTGTTGAGCGAGCTTGTAAAGTCGAAGAGCTTAGAAAGGAGAAACAAAAGTCGATATGGGAACCGGAGAATTCGAAGAGGTCCTCGGAAAGTCTCTTCAACAGCAATCAAGAGATTTCGAGATGATGTGAACCGGTCCAGAGGCGCTTTGGGCTTTTTAGACGAGGACGCGATCGACCCCGTGACCACACGAGTCACTTCGATCGCCAGCCAGGGAAATGATCGCCGAGAGAGGCGGAGTGTCAACATTGTGGCAAATGGCATTCGGGAGCTGTTGGTTTCGTGATCACTCCTCGCTATAAGTGTGGATCGGCCGACCACTTTAGGAAGGATTGCCCGAGGAAGCTTGAAGCAGAATGTGAGTCGAGTGGAAACTCGGGTGCTACCATCGCCGAGGTAGGCCACCTAGAAATATGGGCAATGTCATGGCGGTCGAGAGGATCTAGAGATGCTACCATCGATCCGAGGCTCGTGCTCTCGCGAGGACTTATGCCATACGCGCACGCGAGGATGCCGCCTCCAGATGTCATTACGGTGCTCTCACCCTTTTCAATACTAAAGTGATTGCGTTGATTGACCCCGGTTCTACTCAATCTTATATATGTGAAACCTTAGCATCCAAGAAGACTTTGCCTATTGAGTCTCATCGAGTTTGTAATTCGGTGTCAAACCCTTGGGTCATTACGTGCTTGTCAACAAAGTGTGCAAGAAAAGTCTCCTAGTGTTCCGAGGTTCTTGTTTCCGCGGACTTGATGCTTTTGCCGCTCGATGAATTCGACGTTATTCTTGGTTTGGATGGGTTGACCATGCACGATGCGGTCGTAAATTGCAAAAGTAAGACTATCGATTTGAGGTGCGCGAATAACGAGATAATTCGGGTTAAGTCTACGGACTTAAAGGGTTGCCACCGTAATATCGTAAATGTTGGCCCGAAAATATGTAAGAAAAGAGTGCGAAGCGTACCTTGCGTGCACGTGCTTTCGATGACAAGGAATCGTAAAAGAAACCCGAATCTGCGTTCGTGGTTTGTGAATACCGGATGTTTTCCCCAAGAATTGCCGGTTTACCACTGCTCGGAAATAGAATTTGGCATCGAATTGGTACCGGTACCACTCCAATTTCGATAGCTCCGTATCGTATGGCACCAACGGAATTAAAGGAGTTGGAAGCTCGATTGCAAGAATTGGTGGATAGAGGTTTTGCTCGCCTGAAGTTTTTCGCCTTAGGGTGCGCCGGTGTTGTTCGTGAAAAGAAGGATGGAACCATGCGGTTGTAGATCGACTATCGTCGACTTAATAAAGCGACGATAAAGAACAAATATCCGCTGCCACGTATTGACGACTTGTTCGATCAACTCAAGGGAGCCTCGGTGTTCTCGAAAATAGATTTGAGATCGGGCTACTATCAATTGCGAATCCGAGATTCGGACGTGCCCAAGACCGCCTTCGAACGAGATATGGTCACTATGAGTTCCTAGTGATGCCGTTTGGGCTCACTAATGCCCTCGCGGTATTTATGGATTTAATGAATCGGATCTTTAGACCATATTTGGATCGATTCGTAGTCGTGTTCATTGATGACATCTTGGTCTATTCAAGAAATGAGACCGAACATGTGAACACCGCGGTTAGTCCGCAAATTTTACGGACAAGCAATTATATGCTAAGTTCAGCAAGTGTGAGTTCGGTTAAGAGAGGTTAGCTTCTTGGGTCATGTGGTATTCAGACGGTATTCGAGTCGATTCAATAAAATTTCAGCCATACTTAATTGGAAGCCTCAGAAATATTCTTGAGGTTCGAGCTTTTGGGGCTTCTTGGTTATTACCGACGATTTGTAAAGGCTTCTCAACGATAGCCACGCCGATGACGGTTACTCCAAAAGGACGTTAAGTTCGAATGGACGGAGAAATGCCAAAAAGTTTCGATCAACTGAAAACTTATTTGATGAAGCCCCAATTCTAGTGCAACCCGAGTCCGCAAGGAGTTTGTCATCTATAGCGACGCCTCTCTACTTGGGTTAGGTTGCGTATTAATGCAAGAAGGTCGAGTTGTGGCCTATGCGTCGAGGCAATTAAAGCCACATGAGAAAAATTATCCGACTCATGATCTCGAGTGGCCGCCATCGTATTCGCTTTAAAGATTTGGCGACATTACTTATTTGGTGAAAGGTGCCATGTATACTCGGATCACAAAGGTCTCAAATATTTGATGACCCAAAGAGACTTAAATCTGCGACAAAGACGTTGGCTCGAATGTTAAAGGATTATGAGTGATCCTTGACTATCACCCGGAAAGGCGAATATGGTTGCGGATGCCTTGAGTCGTAAATCGTTATTCACTTTACGAGCGATGAATGTGCACTTGTCTGTCCGATCCGACAGTGTGTTAGTGGCTAAATTGAAAGCCAAACCATTATTGACACACCAAATTCGAGAAGCTCGTAAAGTCGACGACGAGTTGGTTGCAAACGGGCTGCGTGTGTTCGAACAAGGACTCGGAGTTTCAAATCGACGATGACGATTGTTTGAGGTTCAAAAGTCGCTTGGTGTGTCCCAAAGAATTGAACTCATTTCGATAATTCGAATGAAGCCCATTGTAGCCGAATGGCAATCCACCGGGAGTACGAAGATGTACAATGATTTGAAACGTCGGTTTTGGTGGCATGGTATGAAGCGAGACATCTCCGACTTTGTTTCAAGATGTTTAATATGTCAACAAGTGAAAGCGGAACATCGGTGCCTTGAGATTACTTCACCAATCACGATACCCGAGTGGAAATGGGATCGAGTCACAATGGACTTTGTATCCGGACCGCCATTGTCGCAAGTAAGAAGGATGCGGTTTGGGTCGTGGTAGATCGATTGACTAAGTCGGCCCACTTTGTCCCCGACGCACGGATTTTCAATGGACAAATTAGCGGAATTGTACGTTTCTCAGATTGTGAGATTACATGGGGTGCCTATTTCCATCGTGTCGGATAGAGATCCGAGATTTACCTCGCGATTTTGGAAAAAGTTGCAAGAAGCTTTGGGTACCAAGTTGCATTTCAAGACCGCTTTTCACCCCCAAACCGATGGTCAATCCGAGCGGATAATTCAGATACTTGAGGATATGTTAAGATGTTGCGTCCTCGAGTTTAGTGGTTCATGGGAACGGTATTTGCCGTTGATTGAATTCGCTTACAACAACAGCTTTCAATCAAGTATTAAAATGGCACCCTACGAGGCCTTGTACGGTCGTAAATGCCGTACACCATTGTTTTGGACTGAGCTCGGTGAAAGCAAGATTTTCGGGGTGGATTTGATTAGGGATGCTGAACAGGAAGTGAAAGTAATCCGTGAAAGTCTCAAGATAACCTCCGATCGCCGTAAGTCGACGCGGATCTGAAGCGTAAGGATATCGAGTATCGTGGGCGATAAAGTGTTTCTCAAGGTATCGCTTGGAAAAAGATACTCGTGTTCTACCGTAAGGGCAAGTTGAGCCCGAGGTTCATTGGGCCATATGAGATATCGAGCGAGTCGGTCCGGTGGCATATCATTTGATTTTGCCCCCGAACTCAAAAGGTTCACGATGTCTTTCACGCTTCGATGCTTCGACGCTATAGATCCGATCCATCGCACGTGATTAGTCCATCGAAATTGAAATTTAAGCTAATATGAGTTATGAGGAAGAACCGATTCGTATCCTATCACGAGAAGTGAAAGAGTTATGAAACAAGCGGGTTCCGCTAGTGAAAGTGTTATGGCTCAAGCACGGGATAGAAGAAGCTGATTGGGAGACCGAGAACTCTATGAAAGAGCGATATCCAAGCCTATTTACGGTAAGATTTTCGGGACGAAAATTTCTTAAGTGGGGAGAGTTGTGACACCCAAAATTGACCCTAGTCGGAAGGTGGTCTCGGGACCACAAAACCGAGGCATAAAAATAATTAAAATTTATTTTGATGCCTATAATATGTGTGTGCTCATGTATGACATTTTATGATGATTGATTTAGTGTTATAAGGGTGAATTCCACAAGAAAGGACTTAGTAATGAACTTTGAAAGTATGATAGGGAAATGTGTGATGACTAATTAAAGCATGCATGCAAAATAATGGACTTGCATGTCAAATTCCCCTTTTATAGGTGGTGGCCGCCATGACAAGGAGGATGGGCTAAACATGTCATGAAACATGTTTTGTTGGTGCATTAGGGTGAAATAATAAACAAAGGTGTATGGGTGATAAAAAATGAAAAAAAATGTGTGTGAGTGTGGTAATCCCCCATTGCCGTGAGTTGTAGAGAAGGAAAGAAAAAATTTTGTTCATCCTTTCTTTGAGCCAAAACTAAGGAAGAAGGAGGATTTTTGCTTCATGCTTGGTTTGGAAGAGATCTAGAAGGAGATTTGGCTAAGTTTGCATCAAGATTAAGGTATGTATGAGGTTGTGTTAGGAGTTTCATGCATGTTTTGGTTGCTAACTTGATGTGCATGTTAGCCATGGCTCAAATCTTTGTTAAGCCATGGAAATGGTATTTGGCCAAAGTTGTTATGGTGATAAAGCCATTGCATGCTAAGTGTGAAGCTTGATGATGATGCATGCAATGATGGATTGTCTACTCTTGAGTAAGATTTTGAGTTTTCTTTGTTTTATCATGATTGAAATTGAAAAGGAGCATGATTGTCATATTCGCCATGATGCATTCTTGAGCATGATTCATGCTTCTTGCATGTTAGTTAAAATTTGTGTTTTGGATGGCTATGGACACCTTGAAAATTCGGCCATGCTCATATATGCATATATATGATTGCACATTATGTTTGGTTATGAACTAAGTGATGAATATATTGGTTTAAAGAAGAAAATGTGGAAGAATGCTTGTGAAATTGCAAGCACAATTCGCCTAGCACACATATAAGTGCTTGATGCTATATTATAAGTTTTGAGCCACAATGTGCAAAGCATTAATTAGTAAATTGCATGCTGTTTTTGTGAGGTATTAAGTGCAAAATTGACCTCAACATGTACATGAATATTCGCCTTGGGTAGCCTATTGAAGGCCTTAGCTTTTCCTTGATGCTCGAATAAATTGTATTGAATTGCTTGATGTAGTATAAAATGTGCATGACCATTGTGTATTCAAGCTAAAGGGTGGCCATATGACCATTTAAATTCCTTGTCATATTCGCCATAAGCTAGCACAATGAGGTTTTGATAAATTGAATTTGTTTGAATTAGCTCAAGAGCTAAGAGGGCCACAATTGGACAAGGGAAGGAAAAAGTAATCGAATAGCCGTAAAAGCCGCTCGACAACATCCGAGGTAAGTCTTCGAGTGATGACCCTACTTGAATTATATCAAAATTATGCTCCTTGTTTGTGTGGCCATTGAGCCGAAATAGTAAAGGTTGATAGATATTTTGTGTTAGAGCTTTAGTAACGAAAATGAACTATGGACGTGTCTTGAATATTGATATATATGTAAGTGAACATTGGAAATATATCCGGCTAAGACCAAGGCATTCGTATGAAGTTGATATATCCGGCTAAGACCAAGGCATTCGTGCGAGTTGATATATCCGGGCTAAGACCAAGGCATTCGTGCGAAGTTGATATATCCGGCTAAGACCAAGGCATTCGTGCGAGTTGATATATCCGGCTAAGACCAAGGCCTTTGTGCAAGTCACCAACCGGGTTATGACCAAGGCAATCGTATGAGTCGCTATATCCTGTTAAATCCGAAAGTATGTGATTCGAAGTGAGCAATCTTCTTGTGAAAATTTCAGCTTATACACTTGTGAAAATTCCAGCAATGAGGTATGTTTGTATGTGCTTGTACTAATTGAATTCTTACAAGTAAGTATGCGCTAAGTTGATAAACGAGCTACCGCCTTGGGCTAAGTTGTTCTTTTGTGTATGAACATAAGGGTCGGTGATGTGAAATAAGTATGAGTATGGGAATGTGAATTAGTAAAGTGGTTTAATTAGCCATGTGAATAAAATACCTTAGTCAAAGCTGATTTCATTGCTTGAGACTTACTAAGCATTAAAATGCTTACCCCGTTGCTTTGGCTCTCTGTTTTATAGGTTTCGCTCGTTAGCTATCGGATTCGGGATCAAAGAAGTCAAGTCATCCACACTATCGAAGCCCCATTTTGGTACAAATTTTGGTTGAACTTTGAAATGGCATGTATAGGACCATCCTTTGTTGAAGGTCATGTACCTTCCGGTTTGTGTAAACTTGGATAGCCATGCGAAAATGGCTTATATCGTTTTAGCATAGAACTATAATCGTTTGTATGTTGACCCTTATGAGGTATGGAATTATTTTGAAACGATTAGCCATTGGAATGGTTAATCATGATCACGCTTTGTGCTATGTATGTAAAAAGGGCCAATTGAATCATGGAAAGTATGAAATAGGTAAAGCCTACTAAAGGCGATGCTAACAAAGAAGATGGCGTAGATGTGAAAAATCACTAAAAATAGTAGGAATGGTATTAAATAGCAAATAAATTATGTAAGTGTACCTTGATGAATCTACTTTCATATGGAAGAAACGAAATGGTCATATGAGTCTAAATTCAGGGAAAATTTACGAAACCAGTTTCCGAGTTTTGAAACTCGAGATATGATTTTTAAGGCGACGGTGATGCAGTCTTCCACCGACCGAAATGTCAAATTGGTGGGCAAACCATGTGAACTTGGCTTGTTAACCCCTCGTGTCCGACACCGGCGACGGTCTCGGGTTCGGGGTGTTACACGAGGTACGTTAGAGGCATTGATCACACTATCAATCAATGCATTTGGTATAGTTAGATCTTTTATTTTGATTATGGCATGTATAGGACCTTGACTTTTGAGTTTTGTCTCATTGTTAATTGGCCAAATGTGTTGGCTTACTTTAGCATTTGATTCATTTTGTATAAGGCCATGGAAAAATGGCTAATATTGAAAGTTATTATGTGAATGCAAGTTAGTTCTTCATGAATGTGAAATTGTTGGCATGGTTGAATATATGTAAATTATATAGGTCTTGATTATAGTTGTTTGGTTGTGAAAATCATATTAAGTTAAACTTTGATACGTTGGTTATTGTTATACTGTGTTTCAGGGTGGAAAAGGGCTTAGTAGATAGCATTATATTGTCCACACGGGTAGACACACGGTCAGCCCCACGGGTGTGTTGTTCGGCCGTGTGTCCCCTGCACGTGAAATTTACAAGTCAGAATGCATGGTAGTAAACACACGAGTAGAGACACGATCGTGTGTCTCAACCGTGTGGAGGACACGACCTCTGCCCACGGGTGTGTGCCTTGGCTGTATGCCCCTTATTGGATGCTAACGTCAAAAGCAAAATGCCAGGGTTTTTAGACACGGGCGTGTGATGGCCGTGTGGGGGACGCGGTCCATGGACACGAGCGTGTGTCAGGCCTTTTGAAAAAACCCTGTAGGTTCAAATTTGGAATTAAACTCACATGGGTATGAGACACGGGCATGTCCCTAAATGCTTAGGCCGTGTGTGTCACATGTGCCATCAGCATGGCCATGTGATAACGACCACACGAGCGTGTTGCCCTTCTACATGGGCGTGTGCCCTATTTCAAGAATCATTTTTATTTAGTCGATTTAAGGACCCGAGTTGGTTCCGAAGGGTTTCCAAGGAAATTTTGAGGCCTTGTAAGCCTACTTTAAGGAGTTTAAACAAAGTTCGAAAGAGTTTTAAATTTAATCAATTCTTGGTGACTCGGAAACGAATGTATGCTTGTGGTTAAGTATGGTAATGCCCCGTTCCCAGTCCTAGCCTCGGACTCGGGTAAGGGGTGTTACAACTATCCTCACAATTTATCTTGTTTCTATCTAGCTATTGCACCAACATTAATAGACAAAAAACAACCATCCCTATGGGATCGAAATCCGACAGACTCACATCTGTCTACTATACTTGCATCGATAGTGTACGCTTGCACATTATTACTGTGACATTAAACAGCCGATCAAGTTTTTGGTGCCGTTTTCAGGGATGGCATTTGTTTGATGTTTATTTTTGTTTTTTTGTGTTTATGTACTTTACTTTCCTTATATAATATTTAGTATTCAAGATTAAATTTCTTCTAGGTAAGCAGGTACTAACTTTTGTGGTCTAAGTAGATGACACACTTCTCACTATATAGGTTGTGTCGCCAAATCTTTAATACGAGCACCACCGCTACTAACTCTGAATCATGGGTTGGATAGTTCCATTCATGAAGCTTCAATTTACTAGAAGCATAGGCTACGACATTCTCTTCTTGCATAAGAACACATCCAAGTCTCATGTGAGAGGCATCACTAGAAACTGCGGATTCTTTCCCTAACTTGGATTAGGTTATGACTGGTGCTTTGGTGAGGATCTCTTTAAGCTTGTCAAAGCTTCACTGGCTTTTTTCAGTCCATAAACCACTCTATCTTTTGAAGTAGCTTTGTTGAGGGTGCTACTATAGTGGTAAATCCCTCAACAAAATAACGATAGTATCCCGTGAGCCTTGATAAGCTTCGCACTTCCAACACACTTCTTGGTGGTCTCCATTCCACACTTGTGTCGATTTTCTTTGAGTTCATGTGAACCCTTTTAGCTAAAATCAGATGTCCTAAAATCATCACTTCTTTGAGCAAAAATTAACTCCCTCTCTTACAGAATCTGCAACATAGTTCAAAGATGCATGTTGTGCTCCTTTTTAGTTTTCAAGTAGACGAAGATGTCCTCAATGAATACCACCATGCAACAATCCAGATATGCATGGAACACTCGATTCATCAGGTCCATGAAACAGCAGGGGCGTTTGTCAACCCAAAGGGATCACAAAAAATTCATAGTGCCCATACCTTGTCCTAAAAGTTGTCTTCATCGCGTCGAACTCTTTCATCTTGAGTTAGTAGTAACTGAATCACAAATCGATCTTAGAAATCACAGTGGCACCTCATAGCTAGTCAAACAAATCTTCAATTCTTGGCAACAGGTACTTGTTTTTTATTGTTAATTTATTCAATTCTTTTTCCTTTACAAGCAAAACTAGAAAAACCAAAGGCAATATGCTTGGTCGAATGAAACCTTTATCTAGAAGCTCGTGGACTTGCATTTTTAGCTCCCTAAGTTCTTTGGGTGCCATGCGATATGGTGCGAAAGACACTGGTGAATTTCCTGGGTACAACTCAAAGGTGAACTCCACCTCACTGTCTGGTGGTAAACGAGGTAGCTCATCAGGAAATACATCTGGATTAGATTCTTTGCACCACACGAACCTCTCTCTCCAAATCCTACGAGCCCATCACAAAAGTTAAATAGGCTTTGCAGCCTTTTCCCAGCATCTTTTCTACCTTCAATGCTGAAGCTATGTTACACTAAGCTCGCTCACCTACAAAAACCACTTTGTTGCATTCACTGCTTTGCAAAGTAACTTTCTTCAACTAAAAACCAATCATGGCCCTATGCTCAGTCAACCAATCCATTCCAAGGATTACGTCAAACCCATAGAATGGTAACTCCATTAGGTTTGCAAAGAATGCTTGACCTTGAACTTCCAGTGGACATCAACAGTACACTCTATTGACTATAGTTTGCAGAGTGAAGGTACCTGTGATGACATCGGTGGAACCTTGCTTCTGAGGTTCCCTTATAGCATAAATTTGTGCAAGGCCTTTTGACTCTTCCTCTTGGGTCACAACAGTATGGGCTAAAGTTTGTTGCCCAACCGACCTTGTGTCGCCACCTCTGCCTCGTCCTCGACCATGACCACCCAGTGGCACTTGAGTAGGGGTTACGGTTTGAGGTTACGAGCCCACCTGTCATTCTAGACAATCCCTTACAAAGTGGTCCTTAGAGCCACACCTGAAACAGCTCTCAATTTTCTTACAGCACTCCCCATGATGCTTCCTCTCGCAGAGCTCGTAGTATACCCAGCTTGCAGATTGGTGCGAACCCTCCATTTTATTCTAGTGTCCTTCTGTCATGGATGATCAGATCTGCAATTTTGATTGACCTTCTTTAAAGAGTTCCATGATTCGTGATCCCTTTTTGACCGACGCCCAGATGCTTCCTTATTGGTTTGCGATGCCTTGCTGGTTTCAATAGCTTTCACTTTTTCCACCAACTCGTCGAAGTTCGCGGTATCACAAGTCACCAAATATAGTCTGATATCATGATGCAGACCAATTCCTTTCTTCTAAGACCATCACTTTAGCATATTGGCTCAGCTGAATGAACTCATCTTTGTACTCGACCACAAACAGTTCATGTAACACCCTGATTTTGGGCCTAGTCGGAACAGTGGTTTCGGGACTACAAATCCGACAATGAAAATTTTATTTCTATTATATTTTTATGGTCTACGATTTCACGAAAAAATTTTATAAAAATTTCGTTTGAAAATTTTGACGTTCGAGCACTTAATTTAGTCAAAAACACTAAATCGTAAAAAGTGCAAAAGTTGAGTTCTACATGCTAGAAGTGTCCAATTGTTATGAAATTTTAAATTGAGGGTCCTTAAATGGTAATTAGGCCATTGGTTAATTTCTGGACAAAAATAGACATGAAATGGGTGTAATAAAATATTTTTAAGTTAAGGGTATTTTGGTAAACTAATAATTAAAAGAATTAAAAAGGGAAATAAGCCAAATTAGCTATCATCTTCTTCATTCAACCGTTTCTACCAGCAGCAACCATGGTTAAGGTTTGTTCAAACTCCCAAGCTCGATTGTAAGTGCTCCCTAGCCCTGTTTTTAAAGTTCTTTACATTTTTGAAATCCTGGTAACTTGGTTAAGCTTATTCTAGCAATAATTTAACCTAGGGTTTATATTTGGAAAAATACTCATAAGTGAAATGTGTTTATTTTGATGTTTTATGGTAGAATATGAAGCTTGAAATTGTGTTAAACAACTTTTACTAAGCAATTTTACGTGAAAACGAGTAAAATGACAAAATTGGTAAAAATACCTAATGTTCATAAGTGCATGTTAGAGTGCGAATTTGATGTTGCTATAGAAGGAAAAAATGCTCAGCATGTCATAAAACATAAGGAAATAGGATGAAGTTTAATTTATGAGTCTAGGGGTAAAAATGAAATTTTGACAAAGTTTAGGGGAAAAATTGTAATTTTTCCAAAATATGATTTTGGGGTTAATTTAAATAATGTGAGTCCTAATTAGGCTATACTTGAAATGATAGAGCAAGAAAAATTGAAATTCGGGCTAAAATCGGAAAATATCAGGTTATGGACAAAATGGTAAAAATGGTCATTTTCGCATACGAGGTAAGTTCATATGATTTTTTTTTTATAATGCAATGTGTAATTTAAAGTTATTGCTTTGATATTAAATGAGATGTAAGTTCATGTGTAAATATTGGTAACATAATTGTCATTTTAAGTAATTTAATGTTATTTATATGATATGATGATTATTATTATGAAATATTATGCTTTGAGGTTATTGTTTAGTAATATGCAAAATTATGTGAATTACTTGATAAATATGAAATGCTACCAAGTATCGGTTCTGGCATTCTGTGGAAGACAAAAAAGATGTGTGATCGAGGAAAATCCCGTTTGAACCTTAGGAATAGATTAGGATACAAGTGACATGTCACTAGGATATTTGAGTTCCGAAATCGTTGAGTTGAGTCCGAGTTCGTGAGATGTAACTAGGACTCTGAACTCGTTGAGTTGAGTCTGAGTTCACTTATGGATGTGCACATCCGAGCTCGTTGAGTTGAGTCCGAGTTCACTTATGGGTGGGTTACATGGTAGCTTGGCTACACATATATTCTGCAGGCTATTGAGTTTGTCTAGCTGTGGGCGTGGCACTTATGTGCATGTATTCCATGTATCCGATTATATTCTGAGTGTTTAACAGGTAATTTGGCAAAGTATTCGTTGATGATCCCAATGAGATAAGCCATTGGTGAGTATGTCTTTGAGTTATGTTACAAGTTGTACATGTATGTACACTAAACTTATGTGTGATGCCTTGACATGTGATGATCTATGATGTATATAGTATTTGGTGAATATTATGAAAATGACATGATTTGGAATAAGTCTTTGATACTTGATGACATTGAGATTATGGATTTATGCTTATGAAGCATAATTATGTGTTCTTACCATTATGAATGAAATGATATTGTATGGATTTGGTGGATAATAGTAACGAATGAGTAAATTTAGCCTTGGCAGTTTTGGGTTACTGCAGTGGTGCAACTTTGGAAATTCACCATAAATTGTTGAAATTGAATTTGGGCTGAAACAAATATGAGGTTAAATCCGAATGAGTCTAGTTTCACATAGAAGAAACGTTATATGCAATCAAAATTTCTATTATGAGATATTTAAATTATTGTGAGATAGAGTCTGAATGACTTCGTGATCCCCTGTTCTGATTTGAGAAAATCATTAAAAATTGTATAAAAATAATTATGGGTTGTAATTTATATTATTAAAATCCGTAATGAGTATGTTCTCTAGAAAGATAGATGAGAGCATTATCAGAATTCTATACTATGAGAAAAATAATTTTTAGATAAGAGAGGTCAGACCTATTGGACAGCAAAACAGGGGAAACTTTAATGAATAAACCGTACTAATTGGATAAACCAAAAATTCTGGAAATTTTATGGGAGAAAGGTATATGAGTATAGTTTCAAGGAAAATTAACGAAACTTAATTTTGATTCTCGTAGCTCCAGATAAAAATGAATTAGTAACTGTAACTCGGTAAAATAGCTTAACCTGAACAAGAGTAAATTGTACGATTATAATGTTTTACTTAAAAAAAAATTGTGGGTAATTGCTTATTAACTTCATATGGACTTACTAAGCGTTAAGCTTACCCCTCCTCTCTATTTCTTCAGTTTTGGCAGGTCGGCTCGTGGTTGGAGATCGTCGGAGGCAAAATCACACTATCAAGCTATCATTTTTGGGAGAATTAATTCAAATATTAGAAATATCAAGTGAGTGGCATGTATAGGAAGTTGGTTTGTGGTATGTATTATTTTTATGACTTTGACCATATGTATCGGTTTGCATTGAGTCATCGTATATGATCATGAGATGTGGTCCTTATCCATTATGGTTTGTAAGTTTAATTAATTATGCCATGTCCTATGCTTTGATGTGATGATATAGTTAGCTTTGTTTGTTATGCATGATTGGTACTACATCAGGTAAGTTAAATCCAGACCAGTGGATCATGAATTAAATGGAAATGAGTAATGTTGCCTTGAATATGAATGTTTAATGGACAAATTGGTAACTACATTATGATGGTATAAAATGAGAGTAAGATTTAGCATGTCTAGTTCTAGTTAGTGTAAGAATGTATATTATATACAGGATGGTAAGCAAATATGTTTGAAGTGAATGACATGTTATTGCATGATTATGGATGTGTAACTGCTCATTTATGCCACATTAAATGTCTTTAAATATGAGTCTACGCATGTGTTCGAAAAGTTTTGAATTAAATGAAATTTTATGGCCCAGTTTTTGTCTATGTGTATGGTTAAGTCTGGTAATGCCTCATACCCTGTTCCGGCCTTGGATACGGGTAAGGGGTGTTATAGTTCACCTTGCTGTAAACTGATGAGCTCAGCCACAGACAGTTCATCTTGCTTTAAAGTGATGAGCTCTTGCTTATGAGCCTCCACATATTGCTTGCCCAAGAACTTATTCTTGAAAGTTACCAAGAAGAACTCCCAGGTTAGATGGTCCAGAACGATTCCTTGCTTCGTGGTGTTCCACCATTGATTGGCTTCACCAGTGAATAGCAACACGCCACATCCCAGCTTCTCATGGTCAAAACATTCGATCTGCTCTAGGATTTTCTCTACACCCTCAAGCCAATACTTAGCTTTAGTGGGGTCACCTCCCTTGATACCACTGAATCCTTTACCATCCAAAGCTCACAAATGCTCCAATGGCAAATCACGGTTCGCAAGTTTAGTGTGAGCACCAGTAGCTCGTTGAAAAGATCTTATCATCACCTGAACCAACGGCTCTATGCCTTCTTCCAAAATGTTTGCTTGGTGGAGTTGCGTAGCCAAAGTCTAGTCACCTTCTAAGGTGTTAGCAGCTTCATTCACATGGTTTGTGTTCACTCTACGAGAAGGCATTCTTGTTACTTCTAAACGTACATAAAATACCAACTTTTAGGTAAGACATTACACACTTACTGGATATTTGATTTTTATACTTGCGAACACAGTTCACATTGAATAGAAACACATACACGAACTCAACTCACAAAGAACAGACTCATAATTGTGAACATCATTCGCATTTAATAGAAACACATAGCTTACTTACAGAATTGGCAGATAGCAGAGGGATGACCTAGGGCATAATCCTATAAAAGATATAGCTGAACAATAGGTGATATTGCTCCCAAATCTACCCTACAAATAATCACGCAAAAGTACACAAAGCAGTTCAATTTTCACCTACCAACTTGGCAAACTTACCTGGCAGGATCATGTCATGATACAATTCGACGACATCAGAATTGGCCCAAGTGCAAAATGAAGCTTTTAATTTCAGTTTGTTAATTTGGCTGCTAGAAAATATGGACTTTGATTCATTTATTTTTAGTTATTTTAGTTACTATAATTTAATTCTTTAATTTGTGTCATAAATTAACTTGGGCTTAAATAAATATTAGTCTAAACATCTTTAATGTGTCATAAGTTTATTAATTGTGTCCTATTTAGTACAGTATTTTAATGTCTTAAGTCTATTAATTTTGTCTTACTTAGTATAGCATTTTAATGTGTCTTTGTTCAGACATCATAAATTGTGTCTAAAATTTAGACAAATTAAATGATGTTAAATCATGTCTTATTAGTGAATTTAAGTTGACTTTAAATGCATCTTATAGGTTGGCTGGATAGCAAGCTTGTTCATGGAACAACAATAAAATGTCAGCTGCACATTTGGCTTCCTAAGGTGGAATCAATCCATGTTCACACCTCAATTTGACCAATCAGCTTCTATATATGCAATGATTAAGTTATGAACGTCCAATGGGGGAAAATGACACATAAATTCAGCTTATTGAATTAACAACATGCATGCAGAACGAAAGGAACAAATTTATAAGATACATGTTGAAATTCATGAACCAGTCCATCATTAATGCATCCAATTAATTGAAGGTGCATGTTCCATGCAAGACATATGAACATTCAAGGCACATGGAGTTTTCTTCAATGCTAAGCATACATGCAAGTCCAAAGGAGGAGAAGCTACATTAATTTTGCACATTGAACAACAATGCTCATGTATCAGCTTGGGGAATGAATTTGAAGAATCATTGACTCATCCATGCATCTACAATGTCATTAATGCAAGAATTAAGGGACATGCATGGCACCTTCACATTCATGTATGGCTAAGGTGAGTGAAGGAAAATATAAGGCTGATCATTCATGGAATTTAAGCTTTCTTCTTGACTAAGCATTCATGAACAGTTTGGGGAAGGAATGTGTCTATTCAGATTTGGGGAAGCATTCAAGAAGCAAATTTATCATTTAAGTGTGAACATTTTAATTATGTGTGAACACTATAGATGCTAAATTTCAATAGGCATCTTAGAGCCTATAAATAGTTGTTTTTGTAAACATTTGAAGGTTACAACTTTTGACTCTTTTTATGAACATTATACCAATTGTGAGTTATTCAACTCCCTTTGTTCTTTTGTGACTCAATTAACTTATCAAGTTATTCTTATGGCGTTCACCCTTATATCGATAGGTTCCTATCTCCATATAGATAGTGGGTCACGGTTTACCTATCTTTCTATCCACCTTAAGTGTTGTTATAAGTTCTGGGTCAATACTGTCCTATGGTATTAGTTCACTCTTCAACCTTAAGCCTAAAGTATTCCATCTTAATTACCAACTTCAAAATATCCCTATCTTTGTTATTAGCCAAACCTTAGCTTTACTATATTTAAAATACTAGAAATCCTTTGTTTTAACTTATACTTAGCCAATTTTAGCCTTAACTCAGCCAATTTTAGCCTTAACTCCAAGTAGAATGATACTTCTTCAATTTACAATAAAGAACATTCACGACTCAAATCATCACTTAAACGATTTCGTATCATACAATTTGTCACTTCCTAGCAAACTTATGTAACAGCCCGATTTAGACTCTAGTCAGAATAGTGGTTTTGGGACCATAAATCTGAGTCATAAAAATATTTTAGTATTATTTTCTATGCCTATAATATGTGAATTGATATGTGTGAAAGTTTATTATGAAAATTTGATCATTTGTGTGCTCAATTAGATAAAATGACCTAATCGGAGAAAATACAAAAGATGCGTTCTATTTGCTAAAGTGCCAAATTGCTATGTCTTTATATATGTGGTGTCCTTATATTGTTATAAAATCGTTAGCTTAATGGATGGACAAATATGTCCTTACTTGATGGATTTTTCATGTATGTTCATTAAAGGTAACTTTGGAATTTGATTATATAAGCTTAATTAAATAAAACATAAGCATGAAAATTGGCCATTACCATCCATGCTTGTCGAAATTATCAAAGAAAAAGAAAGAAAAATACAAGTTAGGGTTCGGCCTTGTTCACTTTGAATTAGGTATATGTTTTTGATCGATTTTTGATGATTTCTACGTTTTTTGATTGTTGCTTAGTAATCTTTCAAGCCCATGCCTCAATTTCTGAATTTGATAATGATTTTGAGTTGTGCCATTGTTGATAATGTGATTTTTATGAAGTTAGATGATAGAAAATGAAAAATATGTATTAGATTACTATGTTTTGTAATGGGATTTTCAATGAATTTGCGTATTTTGGGATAAATTGTGAAAATGAGAAATTGAGGGGCTAAAATGTAAAATAAATGAAATATATGGCCTTAGATGAACTGCATGAAAATTCGGCTAAGCTTGTGTAAAAGGAACTTTTGTGTATTTTGTGATTTTATAAATTAGGGACTAAAATGTCAAAATGTAAAAATGTGAGGGTTAATTTGTAAAATACCCTCAATTTGTGTTTTTGAATTGATTTGAATGAATGTGAGTTTGAATAAGTCAAATTTGAATGTGTTTAGATCAAGAACCAAAGAAAACAGAATTAGACCGGAGAAAGTCGAAAGTTGTCGAGTAGTTGATTCCATTCATTCGAATCCATACGAGGTAAGTCGTTATACAAATAAATGTATGGAATTGGATTATTATTTGCTTATATGATATTTTAATTGTGATGAATGGATTTGAGAGTGAAATATGTGAAATCCGAGAAAGATCTGATAATGCGACGACGTCCGAAAAGCCCCGTACGAACCACAGGAATAGTTAAGATACATATGTCATGACATGGGATTTTGGATATGTTATTTTGTGTAAGACCAAGTCTGGGACATTGGCATCGATTTGAGTTTTATGTGTAAGACCATGTCTGGGACATCGGCATCGTATTTGATATCATGTAAGACCCTGTCTGGGACAGTGGCATCGATATTTGATTACATGTAAGACCACGTCTGGGACGTTGGCATTCTATGAGCTGTCAAGTGTCCTTACTGATTTCGAACGGTTCAACAGGCATTCCGAGAAAATGGATAACTATGTGAATGTGTATCCGGTTCAGGTATGTTTGAATTGTATACCATGTTTGAGAATGAAAGGTAAGTACATGTACCTTTGTGAACATATGATATAAGTATGAATTTCTATGAGAATGAGATATGATATATATATATATGTGAATCATGATCAAATGAACTATAAGAGACATATGGCTATGTGAATGTATTTTTCCTTGAGTTATATGAATGAATTGATCTAGATTGATGTTATGTGTTAAGTTTATTTGTATATGGCTTACTAAGCTTTTGAAAGCTTACTTTGTGTGTGTTTTTAACTATTTTATAGATATCGAAGCTATCGGAAGCTTGGGAATCATCGAAGATCATCACCACACTATCGAACTCTATTTTGATACCTTTTGTTAATATGAATATGGAAGTATGGCATGTATAGGCTAGAAGTGTTTGAATATGTTTAGTAATGTGTATGTCTAGCCATGTGATATCGCTTGGTTTTGGTTGTGTTTATGAATGAGTTTTAGTATAAACTATGTGATACAATATTGCTATTATGATATATTCATGATGGCGATGAGAATTGGTCAATTTGATAAGTTTTGGTATGTACCTATTTGGAAATTTGGTAAGAGTGGGAATAAATGAAGTAAATTGAGATTTTAAACTATATGTTTGGTATGATTTTGGCTTATGAATGAGTATGATTTGGTATGAATTTAGAGTTTGAAATTGATTGATAATGTTATGGCATGAATGCTGAATGTTTTGGTTGAGAACTAGATAAAAATTTGGTATGAAATGAATTGGTTTTAATGCTTGTAGGGAGGACCTTTAAAGGGTGGCATTATGGCCTTGTAAATGGCCTATTTTTACCCACATGGGCAGGGACACAGACGTGTGTCTCAGTGGTGTTGCTCGAGGGCCATTTTGAAATGAGCCTGGGAAGACCACGTGAATGCACACACAAGCGTGTGTTAGGCCGTGTGACCAAGTCAGTTTTGAACACGGGCTAGACACACGGGCGTGTCATGTGGCCGTGTGGACAAGTTAGTATGTATGCCCTGTTTTGCCACGAGCTAGACATACGGATGTGTCTAATGCCATGTAAGGCACACAGCCTGTTAACACGAGTGTGTGATCTTTATAACTTTGAAAAATGTTTAAGTTTCGAAAAATTTTGTATGCATTCGGTTTAGTCCCGGTCCCTTTCTAAAGCATGTTTAAGGTCTTATTGACCTATGTAAGGGACTCTATATTGAAGTATGACTATGATGCTATGATGTTGTGAAATGAATGTAAAATGTTTGGATATGTCTGGTAATGCCTTTTAACCCTAGTCCGGCGATGGATACGGGTTAGGGGTGTTACATTTGGTTGGTATTAAAGCTACGGTTTAGTCGATTCTAGGACTAACGTAGTGTTTGTGAGTCTAGCTATACATGCCATATGTGACAGCCCTAATTTGACTCTAGTTGAGAAGTGGTTTCGGGACCACAAAATCGAGTCACAAGAATAATTAAATGTTATATTTTATGCCTATTATAAGTGAAAGTGTGTGTGTGAAAATTTCATGTTTTGATTTTGTCTTTTAAATGTGAAATTAATTAGAAAGGACTTATGTGTGAAACTTTGGAAATTTGATAGGTTAAATGGTAGTGGGCAAATAATGCATGGTGGAAAAAATGTAGACTTGTATGTCAAATTCCCACTTTAGAGGAAATGGTCTACCATGATGGTATGGGATACAAAATATATGCATTTTGTATTAATATTATAATGACTACATGGTTTTATAATAGGAAATAAGTATTAGAAAAAAGAAGGCCATACATCCTTGCCTTGTTCATGTGAATGTTTGAGAAAGAATGGAGAAAATGCTTTGAGGATTTCTGCAATGGAGCAAGCTCAAAATCTAAGGTAGAACAAAAGGGCTCTTTGATATTTGGCCTTGGTGATTCTAATTGGAGGTATGTTTAATTTTATTTCTTGATAATTTATGTGAAATTGAGTTAATTGCTAAGCTCCTTTCATAGCCCATGACTCAATTTTTGTTATTGGTTTGAAGTGATGCATTCGGCTATGGGTTGTAGAGTGTCTTGGTGGGTGTTTTGATGTTTTTGTGATGAGGCATGAAGATGGTTGATTTTAAGTGTTTAATAAAAAGGATTGGATGTGAGTGTGTGTGAAATGGCAAATGATGAGTCTCGGTAACTTCATGAAGAGTTCGGCTATTGTGTTTATGTGAATAAATATATGTTGAATGTAGTCTTGGATAAGTAAATTTTGATGTATTAGATTGGTAACATGGTTATGCCGATTGTGAAAATGTGATAAAGGTGCCAAGAAATATTTGTAAACATGCATAGTACCGAATGTGTTCATGAATGAATAAGTTATGTGGGTTGTTTAAATGAAAGAAATGGATAAGTTAAGGTATAATTGAGTGTTCGAATATGAATTTAAGAAGAATGATGCATTCGACTATGCTTTGATGTGCTTGGATTGTTGTTCATTGAGTAAGCGATTTAGGAATGGTTAGAAGAATTTGAATGCTAAACTAGTTGATTTGTTTATAATGTCCGATTATGATCATTTATAGAGATGTGAATGAATTGTTGTTATGTGAATAAATATTTGTTTGATGATATATATATGTATTCGCAATGGGATAAAATGTGTATTAAGGTAAGTTTCATGGTGATTATGCTTGTGATGTTGGGTTAATATTCGGCATTGAGTAATGTGGGGTAAGGTGATTAATCGGCTATGAAATTAGCTAAATTGAATAGGTATGTTTAATGATATGCTTAGTGTAATGTATAATCTTGTAACTCGGTTTAGTATTGAGATAAAGGTTAGATGTATGATTGGATTTTGGTATGTGTTAAATTGGTTAACCAAAGATTTAATATGACGAAATGTTAATGAATAACATAATTGGTTTGCACCTTAAATAGTTGAAATAAAGCTTGCCGATTATGATTAAATGTTTAAATTGTAATGGTCATATATAGGTATATATATATATATATATATATATGCCTTATGTATGTACCATGTACACATAAGGACATTCGGCAATATGATTAAATTCATGAATAAGGAAGCATGATAAATTAAGTGACTCATTGCTTGTGACTGTGAATTAGATATAAATTAAATAAGCATGAAATCGAGTCATGGCATGCTTTATTAAATATGATACATATTGAAATCTATTGCTTTAGATATAGATTAAATGATATGTGATTGCCAAATGTGATTGTTAAGTGAATAATATTAGTTAAGTACTTAAGCAAATCTATTGTTTTACTTAAGCTTAAGAGCAAAGAGGATCAAAGTCGGATAGGGGAAAAGAGAAAGTAAACGAATAGCCGTGGATATCTAGTCGTCGACCACTTCCGAGGTAAGTTTTAAGTGATTAAACGTTGAGTTAATTCAATCATAATAGGACATAATGAGTTGATTAATAAGATATGATGTGGCCATGATATGTCTTAAACTCAAATGGTAAGTTCATAAGTGTTTGGACTTGAAATTTAAGAGCAAATTGTAATAATTTGCTTAGGACAAGAAGCAGTAACGTGATTTTAGAAAATCACTATAAATTGTTGGTGTGGAATTATAGGCTGAATAAAATATGTAATCAAAGCTTAATTAGTTTAGTTTCTTATAAAAGAGACCGTGTAAGCAAAGAAATTTCCTATAAAGAGATATTTAAAGTTGTGTGAGACAGTGTCGAATGACTCAAAAATCCCTGCTCTGCTTTTTAGAAAATCATTATAATTTGTACAAAAATGTTTATAAGACAAAACTTATATTCTTAGACTCCTTAATGAGTATAGTTTCAAATGAAATCAAATATAACATATTTTGAATTCTGTACAATGAGAAATTTTATTTGTAGTGAAGAGTGGTCAGATTAGTCAAACAGTGAAACAAGGGAAACTTTAAGAAAATCTGGTATTGATTGGCCAGACCTAAAATTCTGAAAATTTTATGGATGGAAGATATATGAGTCTATATTCAGGGAAAATTAACGGCAATTGATTTTGAGTTTTTTAGCTCCAGTTATAAATAATTTAGTGACTATTGCTCAGGAAAACAGCTTGTAGTGAATATGTGAATTTGTTGTAAACATTGATGAAACTATTTGAGTTGCTTATAAGCTATTGCTGAAATTGATGTACAAGATAAATATATATGTGTGTGGTAAAGCCGAATGGCTAGTGTGAAATATGTAGGAGATGTGTGTATATTAAAGCCGAATGGCCAAATGTGAAAGGTGTGTATTATTAGATATTTGATGAGGCAAATGAATTACAAATATGACAATGATGTGAATGTTGTAACATGTGATTAAATGTACATGAAACTTGAAATATATTCCGGTAAGACCCGATGACTACGTGTGGAGATTATGTCCGGTAAGACCCGATGACTACGTGTGGAGATTTTGTCCGGTAAGACCCGATAACTACGTGTGGGGACTATTCGAGCTAAAGGTTTCATTGAAGATTCGAGTAAAGCATAAGATTATACGACTTCACAAAGAATGCTTGGTAATAAATACGTTCAATGCGTTAAGTTGGTCGGTATGTATTTTGAGATTATATTTAAGCTTGATTTGGACTAAATCATAAGGTTGTTATGTGATGCATATGTGAGTAAAGCAATAAGACTGTTCTATGATTATTGTGCGTTTGGTCAATGTGGAAAGTTAGGTGAAAATATGTAATGTACCTATGTTTATAAGAGATCACTATCAAGTGAGAATTTATCGCCTATTATATATGATGAGATGTGCATATTCGGTAAAGGGATGGTATGCCGAAGGAAGAGTGAAATAAAATACGAAAAACTATGTTATAATTTGATTGTTATCTGTTGACACTGCTTAAAACTTACTAAGCATTGTAATGCTTACTCTGCTTACTTGGTTTCCTCTGTTTTATAGATCTCATTCTAAGCTACTGTGCTCTGGGATCGTCAAGAACTAGTCACACTATCACTATCCACCGTTTGGTACCGCTATGTTTTGGATTATCTTATGGCATGTATAGAATAGACTAGTAGTGGGAGGATATTTTGGTTAATGTATATAAGCTATGCGAATATGACATCTTTTGAATGTTTACTTTTATAAGTTTTTTTTTTTATTTTAAATTCTATCCTTGGTTGTGTCTAGCAATTATCCAATTGAATGATCTTTACTTCAAGAAAATGTTCAAAATTTTACTGATCTGGCATGAGTTACAAGTCTGGTAATGCCCCTTACCTATTCCGGCGACGGTTACGGGATAGGGGTGCTACACCATATTTATGAACTGCGATAGTGTGATGAATCCTGACAATGAAAATGTGCTTTTATATAGTAAATGGATCCTAAACGAGCCGTAGCTGACGATGTTGAGAGTAATGTACCTGCTCCTGCTCAAGGGACAGCGCCATCCGATTCTAGACCTACTGTGAGTAACCGTGAGGGAGAGGCTAGACAAGTCGTTTACCAAATGATGAACGATTGGTTCACTAAATATATCCGAACTAATCTAGTTGTGCCACAACCTTCATCCCCGCTCAATCCTCCGCAAGTCCCTGCCATGCTAATCGCGTGATTTCGTGATAGGTTTTAAATATTTATAATTACTCGTTCTTGAATTAACTATTATCACGATGTAGGCAAGTGTACCTATCGAACAGTAGTATAGTTTTAGCAAGACCGGATTCTCGAACCCAAAGGAACTAAAAGTACTAGTAATGATTGTTTTTTTATTATCTAGCCTAAGAATAAAGAGGTTTTTGTTTTAACTAACTAATTATCTAAACTAAGAATGCACAGAAAATAGAATTGGGGAATTGCTTTTGGAAAAAATGATTGAATGAAGACAATACCTAAGGAAAAATCCACCTAGACTATACTTGTTATTCTGGCTCCGAATCGGACAATTTATTCATTTAACTTGTTCCGTAAAGATCCCTAAGTTATGCTATTATCCCTATTCAAGACTACTAACATCTAATCCCTAGATTGAATAACCGAGACTTTTCTCTAATTAACACTCTAGGGTTGCATTAACTCGATCTATGGATCCCCTTATTAGGTTTCACCTTAATCCTGCAAAATCTTGCCACCTTATGTCTAGGCACGCAATCAACTCCTCTTAATTATGACAAATGTACTCTTAAACAGGGTCTATTCCTCCTCTGAATAAAAGTTTATCTTGAATTGGTATCCTGGGATATCAAAACAAGAATTAAGAACAAGTCAAATATTTATCATACAATTCAGAAAATAATAACAAGATTCATCTTAGGTTTCATTCCCCTTAGGTATTTAGGCTATTTAGTTCATAACTAAATAAGAAAACATCTCAGAATAATAAAGAATACAAAACATAAAGAAAACCCAAAACTCCTGAAGGGGAATTGAGGAGAGATCTTCAGTCTTGATGATGAATCAATCAGCTTCCTTGGAGTAATTCCTTACCCCCTACTCTGTCCTCCCCTTTTCTTCCTTCTCTAGGGTGTATTTATAGGCTTTGGAATGCCTAAAAGCCCTCAAAATTAGCCTTTTCCGAATTGGACTCAACTTGGCTCGGTAGGGACATGCCCGTGTGACATGCCCATGTGCGATTACTTCAGGCCGTGCTCGAGCCTGCCAAATTGACACTGCCGTGTGGACTGCCCGTGTGAGGAGGTCCAGGCCGTGTTGATTTCGTACTTTGCCCCATTTTCTCCGTTTTTGGCCCGTTTCTCGTTCCTTTCGCTCTTCTATGCTCTCCTAAGTGTAAAACATGAAATTAAAGCATTAAGAGCATCAAATTCACCAATTGTAATGGAAAATCATCCATAAAATGCGTTAAACATGGGGTAAAAATATGTATAAATTACGGTTTATCAAATACCCCCACACTTAAGCATTTACTTGTCCTCAAGCAAAATTCACAACTCATAATCAAAATAAATTCTTCTCAACTTATAATTTCTATCGATAATATCTCAGAATAATCCATAGGTAATCATACATCAAAAATTCAACTAAAAGAACATAAAATTTTCAAACATTCCAAGTTGAGTATTTAATCCTGCAAACATAGGTGTCTCTCCTCATTTAAGTAATTACCTTTGATTCAGAATACCACAGAGTTTCACATCCTTACTACAGATTCACTCAAATCACTTGAGGTGTTTAAGGACAATAAATGAAGCACTCAAGAGTCAATAATGAAAAGTCATTACCATAGGCTTACATGAAAATCAAATCTCCACCACTATAATTTAAGATGATACATCAATCAAAAGGTCTTTAGAGGGTTGTAATGAGGTTTGGTTAGGGGGTGTGGTCACAAGCTGAAAGAAAGGGTTAGAATCGAGATTGAATTGAAAAATTACCTAACTAGAAAAAGAGTTAATCATCACTTGCGTACAACAGAGCTTCTTCTCAGACTAAGGAATTTAACTTCTGAAGCTTACAAACAGAAGATCACTACTAATATGTATACATGTTTTTTTTTTAAGAACACACTAAATTATAGAGTAGAATAAAACATAGCTAAGCAACTATTTCAATTCAAATCTCGACAAAAATGGGGCTTAAATTAATTTAGGGGATTTCAACAATAATGGGTTAAAGGTTAATATTAAGGGTAATACAAGAAATGGCTTGTTAGGCTCAAGGGGGTTCACTAGGGGTTAATGGTGGAGGTAGGCTTTTCATGGCATGAGTGGGTTAATCCTAAGTGCTTTAATCATTTTGACATATCAAATCAAATGGTGTGGTCTCAACATGAATAATCAAGCAAGTTCTAGAATAACAGTTCACTACTGACGTACTCAAAGCAATAATAAAAGTGAGCATGAAAGAATTAATAGATGCTCAAAAGGCTCAAAAACCTCACAAAAATTATGGCTTTTTGATGTTTAAAACTTGTGAATCCCAACTCAAAGTAATACGTAAACTTTGGGGAAATAACCTAAGATTTAAATTCTTAAAAATCAACTTATCATGCTTGATTCTCTATTGTCTTAAAGTTTAAACAATCAATGCATAAATGCCTATATTTTAATTCAAGATATATCAATCAAAATCATAAATCAATCAAATTTTATCCTAAATATGATATGAGAGCTTTTTAAGTGAACAAGGAAGTCATTCAGGGATTTTTCTGATAATAAATAAATACCCCCCACACTTAAGATGTACATTGCCCTCAATGTACAAAGATAGATATTAGAGTATAAAAATAAGACAGAGAGAGAAGTAAAACTTCATGTATGATGAATTCCTCGAACTGGAGTTCTAGAGAGTAATTGGTTCGAGAGTGGAAGAGGATACTCCAGCGGTCGTAGAGATTCATTAGGCCATAAGTCCTAAACCAAAAGGATATTATCTCTAGTGGTAGCTATGGTCATGGGCGAACAGGACATGGCAGTCGTGGAGAACCTTTCCCGGTGGAGTTTTAGTTCCTATGTGATGATAAGCTTAAAAGCTCTATATAACTGTGATAAAATCAGGAACTTTTTAAGGGATATTAGGAAGAATAATTACTCAAAAAGAAATAACTGGAATTAATAATTAAGAATAAAATTTATAAAATCTAATAAAAATAAAAAAAGTAGTTTTAATAAAAATTAAAAACATAAAATAATAAATAAATGTTTTTAAACATCTTCATCGCTAGATGGTTCGTGAGGTGGGACTGGCGATGAGATGTGGAGGTGCTGACAAATTTGCTGTAGAGTAGCATCAATGTTGTCAAATCGTTGAAAACACTGCTGCTCGAATCGAGTGAGGCACTCAGAGATGTCAGCATATGAAGCCGCCGCATGAACTGCACGAGAGGGTGATGGTGGCTGGGATGGTGGGTCCTCGTGCTGTGAAGGGACATCATCAGGAATGTCCTCGTAGGCCTCCTCCTCGGTAGATTGGGTGAGACGATATTGAGGAGGGTAGGTTCCTCGGCTACTCTCGATCATCCTCATGCTAAGCATGCTTGAGATGCCTTGTGGAGACATCTGGCCAATGAGGGTCAAGGATGATTCTTGGGTTGCGGTGTTGAGGAGCCTGAAGTGTTAAGCCAATCGCGTTACATAGGGGCCAATGGAGATGACCCCCTTCCTATGCCGCTCCGTCTGATGCTGAATTGCGATGGCAATGAAGTAGGCAAGGTCAATGATGTGCCCGTACGATATACACCAAAAGAAGTAGGCATCGTGAGTGTTGACGACACTAGGGCTCTCTTTCCTTCTTGTAATCGTGTGAGTTAAACTGGCATGTAGGTACCTCAGGGGTGGTAGGAGAACTGATGCCTTGGAGAGGCTAGGATTGTAGGAGGCTGCGCCAGGGACCAAAGTGTGCCAACACTTCGAGGGAGAAAAATGTATGTGGGACCGAACTCTAGGACGCTTAGCTGGCGAACTAAACCATCTAGGTGAAACTGGACCGTGCCGGGATCATCATAATTTGTCATTAAGGTCTGAAGATGGAACATTGAGCATAGTTCCATCGTGAGCTCGAGGTATGTTGGTTCGATGATCCCAAAGAACAGCTCCTAAGGGTTGGTGGTTAGGAGGGCCAGAATCGCATCAGCCATCTGAACTTGTTTTATGGCAGCCTAGTCGATACAGCGGCCCGCAATTAAGGGTCAGGCCCGAAGTATTTGGAAAAGCTCTTCTTAGGGCCTTCGAGGGAATTGCAGGAGAGGGTGACGAATTTTCGTGGTTGGAATCGCGGAAGATAACGCTCCCTTCCTCTTCTTCGAGGTAGGTACGGCAGTTTTTTTCCTCGTGAAGACGACATTAAAAGCCTGTAATGTAAAGAATAATAATAATAGGTAAACGAATTCGAAGAAGTAAAAGGCATGAATTTGAGCTAACTATTTTAGCCAAGACTACTAATATGAAGCAAACTCGACCACAATAACAATGAGAATGAGAATAGAAATGTAATAGGTATGAAGTTTTCCTAATAATTTGATTTAACATGAAATGTATGATAACTAACCTAAGAATGCAAATTAAATGATAGAAAATTGAAAAATAGTTCAAAAGATATGAAGATTATGTTGATAATAAGCATTAGAAATAAGTAAAATAGAAGTGAAAGGAGTAAACAAGTGTTAAGGGAAAGAGATTGAGCGTCAAAAATGAAGTGGGGAGCGGTGCACGGGCATGGCAGGGAGGCCGTGTGGAGTTGCAGTGGCTAGGGTTAAGGTTTTTGAATGGGGAAGAAAGTGAATAGTGCAGGGTATTTATAGATTTTGGGCCACACGGCCAGGGCACACACCCATGTTCCCCAATTTCAGCCCGTGTGATTCGTGAATTTCGAATTTCGGGGCGTCTGACATTTAGTACATGCCCGTATTCCTTGGGCCTGTGGGTGCACACGGCCATGTCGCACAGCCGTGTCTAGCGTTGTTCGCTTCTTCCATGCCCGCGTGGGAAATTCCCATGCCTGTGTCATCTGACAGGTTTGACCACGGGTGTTAGACTCGGGCGTGTCACACGCTCGTGCTATTTTAACAGGTTAGCCCACGATTCTTACACACGGGCATGTCGCACGCCCGTGTTGTTTTGGCAGGCTTGACCACGACTATGTTACACGGCCATGGCGTTTTATCGCAGCCCGTGTTTGGGGAAATATTTGCCCTGTTTTCATACGGCCCTAAGCACACCCGTGCTCGTGGCCGTGTATGGAAAACCTATATTCAAGAGCTCCATTAGTAAGTTAGATGTTGAAGTCTAAATTTTTAAAGAAGTTAATACAGTTAGTGCTCGGATTGCCTCCCGAAAAGCGCTTATTTATAGTCTAAGCTTGACTTACCCCTCCGTTGAATAATCATGGTGGTTTGAGGAGTTTATACTCCTCATTTCTGTCATCAATCTCATCAAAATAAGGTTTTAAACGGGTGTTGTTTACCTTAAAAGTACTAAACTTGGGGTGCCTTACCTCGACCGTACCGAATTGAAAGATACAAAGTACCGTAAGAGGGATTTCTTCATTCGATGTGGTAGCGACAATGTGGGGATCTGCGGCATCTAATAAGACTCTATCTCTAATTTTAAGTTGATTTGGAAAGATATTGAGCTCGTTCTGTCGTAGATTCGGTTTGTTAGGTGTTCTTGGTTTATGCGTCTGCCATTCATCGAGTTCCTTGATTTATAATCTTCGATCTTCATGAACAGGTCCTCTACTATTGCTTGAGAATGACTCGTCTGCTTCCTTGAAACTCATTTACTGTAAAGTAGGTTGTACCATATTGTCAGTTATAGGAGAATGGGTTAAACGATCACCTTCAATTCCTGATGTGTTGCCAAAATTGTGAGCTTGAAGGGTGATTGTTTCATCTCCCATACGGAGTGTGAGTTCACCTATGCCAACATCAATAATTGTTTTAGCAGTTGCTAAAAAGGGTCTTCCCAAAATTAAAGGAGTGTTGCTATCCTCCTCTATATCTAGAACAATAAAGTCAACGGGAAATATAAATTTATCGATTTTAACTAGTACATCTTCAATAATACCCCTAGGGAACCTGATAGTTTTATCTACTAATTGAATGCTCATCTGAGTTTGTTTGGGTTTCCCGAGACCTAATTACTTAAACATTTTGTAGGGCATGACGTTAATACTAGCCCCTAAATTAGCTAATGCATTATTAACATCTAGACTACCAATTAAGCAAGGAATTGTAAAACTCCCTGGATCTTTTAGTTTGTTCGGTAGTCTATTTTGGAGAATAGCTGAGCAAACTACGTTTCGCTCCATGTGCGACGCCTCGTCCAACTTCCGCTTATTTGCTAAAAGTTTCTTTCAAAATTTCATTGCATTTGACATCTGTGATAGGGCTTCAATAAACGGTAAGTTAATATGTAATTTTTTTAAGAGTTTAAGGAATTTACCAAATTGTTCATCTGAGCGATCGTTCCTTGTCGCGTTAGGGTTATGGCACACGAGGTTTATATTTGACATTCACCGTTTTGTTTTTATTGTTATCTACCTCACCTTAACCTTTGCTTACCACAGTTTCTTGCATCAGTTCTGGTTCAGGCTCAACAACTCATTCTTCATCTTGAATATTAATTACGTTGAGCTGTTCCCTTGGGTTAGGTTCAGTATTACTTGGCAGGCTACCTTGTGGTTGTTCAAAAATTAGTTTGGAAAGCTGGCCTATCTGAGTTTCGAGCCCTTGGATCTACGCTTGTTGATTTTTAAGTGCTGTCTCGGTGTTCTGGAAACGAGTTTCTGACACCGAAATAAAATTTAAGAGCGTCTCTTCAAGGTTTGGTTTCTTTTCCTATTGGTAGTATGGTTATTGGTAGCTTGGAGCTGGTTGTGGTCTTTGATTTCCTTGACCGCTCCACGAAAATTAGGGTGGTTCCTCCAACCTGCATTGTAAGTGTTACTATATGGATTGTTTTGAGGTTGAGGATTATTACCCATGTAGTTTAATTGCTGGTTATCCATGTTGTGGCCATAAGGTTGGTATTCCAAATGGCTTGTTCCACCTCCACTTGCTTCGCACTGTATCACTGGGTGAACCTGTGAAGAACTCAGAAAATCATCAATCTTTTTATTTAAGAGTTCTACCTGATTAGAGAGTATGGTGACCAAATCGACGTTATAAACACCGGCTGTTTTCATTGGCTTTGTCCTCATGACTTGCCACTGATAATTATTCACTGACATCTCCTCTATAAACTCATAGGCATCTTCAGGTGTTTTATTATTGTTGGTTCCGCCAGCAGCTGCGTCAACCATTTGTCGATTCGAAGTATTTAGGCCATTATGGAACGTTTGAACCTGTAGCCAAAGCGGTAACCCATGGTGAGGGCACCTTCTCAAAAGGTCCTTGTATCTCTCCCATGCATCGTAGAGTGTTTCTAAATCCATCTGCACAAAAGAAGAGATATCATTACGTAATTTAGCCATTTTAGCCGATGGAAAATATTTTAGTAAAAATTTTTCGATCATTTGTTCCAAAGTAGTAATTGACCCTCGTGGTAACGAGTTCAACCACTGTTTAGCTTTGTTCCTCAATGAAAAAGGGAATAACCGAAGACGAATGGCATCATCAGAGACACCGTTAATTTTAAATGTATCGCATAGTTATAAGAAGTTGGCTAAATGAGCGTTGGGATCCTCATCCTACAAACCATCAAACTGAACAAATTGCTGTATCATTTGAATAGTGTTAGGTTTTAATTCAAAAGTATTTGCAGCTACAGCAGGTCTAACTATGCTCGATTCAGTTCCTGTTAAAGAAAGTTTAGCATAATCATACATAGTGTGTGGAACAGGATTTTGATTAACCGCAATTGCAGGAGGTAGCTGATTGCCTTGGTTTTCAGCCATCTCTTCGGTTGGGGGTTGAGTATCGTCTTCTTGCTCGTTCTCTGTGTATCTTAAGCTTCGCCTTATTTCTCTTTGATTTTTGCGAACTGTACGATCGATTTCTTCGTAAAAAAATTAATTGTCCTGACGGATTTCTTCTAGTCATAAACTATAAAAAACCTTCCAAGAGAAGGAAAAAGTAAATTAATAAATAATAATAATAAATTAAAGTGCACGAAAAATAAATGGCTAAAGTAATAAAAATTGAGTGTTCCTAATATTTCAGTTCCCCAGCAACAGTGCCAAAAACTTGATCGCGTGATTTCATGATAGGTTTTAAATATTTATAATTACTCGTTCTTGAATTAACTATTATCGCGATGTAGGCAAGTGTACCTATTGAACAGTAGTATAGTTTTAGCAAGACTGGATTGTGAACCCAAAGGAACTAAAAGTACTAGTAATGACTGTCTTTTTATTATCTAGCCTAAGAATAAAGAGGTTTTTGTTTTTAATTATCTAAACTAAGAATGCACAGAGAATGGAATTGGGGAATTGCTTTTGGAAAAAACGATTGAATGAAGACAATACCTAAGGAAAAATCCACCTAGACTATACTTGTTATTCTGGCTTCGAATCGGACGATTTATTCATTTAACTTGTTCCGTAGAGATCCCTAAGTTATGTTATTATCCCTATTCAAGACTAATAATGTCTAATCCCTAGATTGAATAACCAAGACTTTTCTCTAATTAACACTCTAGGGTTGTATTAACTCGATCTATGGATCCTCTTATTAGGTTTCACCCTAATTCGACAAAATCTTGTCACCCTTTGTCTAGGCGTGCAATCAACTCCGCTTAATTATGACAAATGTACTCTTAAACAGGGTCTACTCCTCCTCTAAATAAGAGCTTATCTTGAATCAGTATCCTGGGATATCAAAACGAGAATTAAGAGCATATAATTAAGAACAAGTTAAATATTTATCATACAATTCAGAAAATAATAACAAGATTCGTCTGAGGTTTCATTCCCCTTAGGTATTTAGGGGATATAGTTCATAACTAAATAAGAAAACATCTCAGAATAATAAAGAATACAAAACATAAAGAAAACCCAAAACTCCTGAAGGGGAATTGAGGAGAGATCTTCAGTCTTGATAATGAATTCAGATTCTGAGATGAATCAATTGGCTTCCTTGGAGTAATTCCTTACCCCCTACTCTGTCCTCCCCTTTTCTTCCTTCTCTAGGGTGTGTTTATAGGCTTTGGAATGCCTAAAAGCCCTCAAAATTAGTCTTTTCCGAATTGGACTCAACTTGGGCTCCGCAGGGACACGCCCGTGTGTAATTACTTCAGGTCGTGCTCGAGCCTGCCAAATTGACACGGCCACGTGGTCTACCCGTGTGAGGAGGTTCAGGCCGTGTTGATTTTGTACTTTGGCTCATTTTCTCCATTTTTGGCCCGTTTCTCGTTCTCTTCGCTCTCTTATGCTCTCCTAAGTGTAAAACATGAAATTAAAGCATTAGGAGCATTGAATTCACCAATTCTAATGGAAAATCATCCATAAAATACGTTAAACATGGGGTAAAAATATGTATAAATTACGGTTTATCACATGCAATAAGCTAATCCGGTTCAATTGAATAAGCCTCCGGTTGACAAAATTAGAAAATATGGTGCCGAAGAGTTTCATGCTACTACTAATGATGATACTGAGAGAGCTGAATTTTGGCTTGAGAATACAATAAGAGTGTTCGATGAATTGTCATTAACTCCGAAGGAATGCCTTAAGTGTGTCGTTTTGCTTTTGAGAGATACAGCGTATCATTGGTGGAAGACATTGATATTTGTGGTTCCATGAGAACGAGTTACCTGGGATTTCTTTCAAGTTGAATTTTGAAAGAAATACATCAGTCAGAGATTCATTGATCAGAAACGTAAAGAGTTTCTTGAACTGAAACAAGGCCATATGTCTGTTACAGAATACGAGCGAGAATTTGTGAAACTGAGCCAGTATGCACAAGAATGTGTCTCGATTGAAGCAATTATGTGCAAGAGATTTGAGGATGGCTTGAATGAAGATATCCATTTGTTAGTCAGAATTTTGGAGATAAAGAGTTTGTTTTGCTTGTTGAACGAGCATGTAAAGCTGAAGAACTCGGGAAAGAGAAAATAAATCTGATTCAGAAGCTAAAGACGTGGGAAAGAGATCCTTAAGTAAATCATTTCAGTTTGCGTCAAAGAAATTCTAAGATGATTTTAGCCTTTCAAAGGCTAATGTGAGGCATTTGAGTAGAGATCGTGCTAGATCGCATTCGAGCTTTAAAACTTCAGCTACTTCGATTGCTAGTGTCCAAAATGTCAGATCTGATTGACCCGAGTTAAACATTGTGGTAAAAGACTGTAACAGCCAGGTTTTGACCCTAGTTAGAACAGTGGTTTCGGGACCACAAATTCGAGTCTGAAAAATATTTTAATATTATTTTCTGTGTCTGTGATATGTGAATTTATATCTAAAAAGTTTCTATGATTTAATTTGTCTGTTTCTGTGCTTAATTACGAAAAAGAATTTAATTGTTTAAAGTGCAAAAGTTGTGTGCTAGGTTTTAAAGCATCTATTTGGCTTGGTTTTTAAAATAAAGGTCCTTGCATGACAAATATACCATTTGTTTTAATGGTGGACAAATATGGACATTAGTATGTGAATTTTTACATATAAATAATAAGGGTAAAGTTGGTATATGGCTTATAATGTGTAATAAAATAAAATAAACAGAAAATGGCCATGTATTTTCACCTTGTTCAGCCAAAAATTAGAGAAAGAAGAAGCCATTGAAGCATTTTGATGTTCGGCTAGTGCATGTCTTAATAGGTGAGCTTATTTTGCTCGGTTTTTGATAATTTCTACGTTTCGATGATCGTTGCTTTGTGTTCTTCAAAACCCATGTCTAAATTTCTATTTTTGTTAAAGATTATAAAATGTGCCCATTGATGATTATATGAGCTTTGTAGTGTTCTTATATGGATTATGAAAGATATATGTGAGATTATCGTGTTTTGTTCTTTAATTTTTTATGAAATGTGCTATTTGGGCTAAATTGAAAAAAAGAGTTTTGAGGGACTAAATTGTGAATTAAATGTGTTATTTGGACTTGTATGGAAGCCATGTATATTTGGCTAAGCTAAAGTCTTGGTGAATTTTTGCATATTTATGATTTTGTGAAAAATGGACTAAATTGTCAAAGTGTGAAAATGTAAGGGGTAAAATGCAAAGTGCCTTAAATATGTGTTCATGGATTATTTTGAGTGAAATGAATGATTGAATGGTTGAATTTGAATTGTATTAGATCAAGAACAAAGAAAATCAGACTTAGATCGAGGGAAGTCCAAAATAGTTGAATAGTCGACTCGTTTCATCCGAAATCCGTCCAAGGTAAGTCAAAATACAATTATGTGTTAAATTGACTAATTTCCACATATATAAACAGTAATCTATATTGGATGGCCTTGAGAGCCTGATGAATATCTTTTGAGTAAAGTCTGATAATATGTTAGTATCCGAAAAGCTCTGTATGCTTCTAAAGGAACATTGACATCTATCTGAGATATCGTGTATGACCGTGTCAGGACACAAGCCTCGATTGAGATTTACGTATAACACCATGCATGGGACATTGGCATCATATCTGATTTCATGTAAGACCTTGTCTAGGACAGAGGCATCGATATTGAATTACATATAAGACCACGTCTAGGACTTCGGCATTGTACTTGTGTATGAGTATCTGTATCATTTCTGAATAGTCTGATGATAGAGTACAAAATATGAGAATGAGTATACAAAATGTATAACCTATACAGGTACGTTTGTATCTTACTAAATTTCTGAATATGAAAGACTCTGTCTCTATGAAATATATATGGAATTTGGATATGAAGCATGACATATATGCAAACAAAGGAGCATGGTTAAGCTTATGAATTATGTAAGAAACGACTATGAATCTTTACTGTTAAATTGTACTTATATTCTTTAGTTATTATTCCAATTGTATTTGGCTTACTAAGCTCTTTGTAGCTTACTCTATGTGATTTTTGTCTATTTTACAGTTATCCTAGCTACTGAAGGCTCGGGGATAATTGAGGGTCATCACCACACTATAGATCTCATTTTGGTACTTTTGAAAGTGTAAATTTTAATGTATGGCATGTATAGGCTAGAATGTCTAAGTATGTAAGTTTTGAATTGTATATATGTTAGGCAATGGGAGTTGGCTAACAAATGATAAGTCTGTGCATGGTTTTGGGGTATGTTTGTAATGTGCTATGTTCTAATGTGATTTGGTCATTTTGAGCATATAATTGGTTGAAAATTTTGGTATGATTATTGTATATTATTGCTTGTAGGATTGAACCCAAAAAAGGGTGGCAAAATTAGCTTAAACCAAGCCTGCTTTGTACCACACGGTCAAAGGTCACGGGCGTGCTTTGTGGCCGTGTTTGTTTGGTAGTAACCTCTTAAAAATCACATGAATTTGACATACAGACGTGTCATATGGCCGTGGGTATAAGTCAGTAGCTAGCCAAGTATCACACGGCCATATCATACTGGCGTGTCTATTGCCCGTGGGTAAAGGTTAGTATGCCTGCTCCGTTTTGGCATAGCTGGTTCACATGGGTGTGTTTGATGCCCGTGTAAGGCACACGGCTTGGTTGCACAGGCGTGTGACCTTAACAGAACTGAAATTTTTTTTATTAAGTTCTGAAAATTCTAAATGTATTCAGTTTAGTTCCGACCTTTCTTAAATGTATGTTTTAGGTATTGTAGACTATCTTAATGAATAAATTGTTGATGAATGCCTCTGTATTAATAATATTTAATATCTCATTATTCGTATTGTTTCAGAATGTTCGTTCATCCAGTAATGCCCTTACCATTCCTGACGATTACGGGATAGGGGTGTTACATTTTATTGGTATCAGAGCTATGGTTTAGTTGGTTCTAGGACTACCATAGTGTATGTGAGTATAGCTATACATGCCATATATTTGAATCTGTGATAGTGTGATAACCCCTGATATTGAAATGTGCTTTTATATACCAAATGGATCCCGATAGAGCTGTAGCTGACGATGTAGAAAGTAATGCGCCTACTCCCGTGCAAGGGACGGTGCAAGCTGATTCTAGACCGACTAGTAGAAGCCGTGATGGTAAGGCTAAGCAAGCTTTCTATCAGATGATGAATGAATGGTTCACCCATTACATTAGAAACAATCCGACTGTACAACAACCTCCACCCCTGGTTAATCCTCCTCAAACTTCTGATATGCCACGAGTGAATTCGGTATAGTTGAGTAAACCACCAGTTGATAAGATTAGAAAGTATGGAGCTGAAGAGTTCCGTGCTACAACGAATGATGATGCTGAAAGAGCCGAATTCTGGTTAGAGAATACGATAAGAGTGTTTGATGAAATGTCTCTGAATCCTGAGAATGTGTGAAATGTGTCGCTTCACTTCTGAGAGATACGGTGTACCATTGGTGGAAAACCTTAATATCTGTGGTTCCGAGAGAACGAGTTACGTGGGATTTCTTCGAAGCTGAATTCTGAAAGAAATATATCAGTCAGAGATTCATCGATCAAAAACGCAAAGAGTTTCTCGAGCTTAAACAAGGTCGTATGTCTGTCACTGAATACGAACGTGAATTTGTGAGATTGAGTTAGTATGCTCTAGAATGTGTATCGAATGAAGTAGTAATGTGTAAAAGGTTTGAAGATGGACTAAACGAAGATATTCGTTTGTTAGTTTGGATTTTGGAGATTAAAGAAATGGTAATGCTCGTTGAGCGAGCTTGTAAAGCTAAAGAATTAAGTAAAGAGAAATGAAAAGCTGATTCTGAAACTAGAGATGCTAGAAAGAGATCTTCGAGTAGACTATTTTAGTCTTGTCAAGGAAATTTCGAGATTATCAAAGCCGTCCAAATGCTAAAGCAGGACATTCGAATCGAGATCGAGCTAGATCGCATTTGAACTTCAGAGTCCCTTCTATTTCTGTTGCAAGTGTCGGGAATGCCCGATGTAAGAGACCTGAATGTAAACACTGTGGTAAAAGACATCCGGGAAATTGTAGATTGAATGACTGAGCCTGTTTCTGATGTGGATCTCTAGACCATTTTGTAAGAGATTGTTCTGAACCTACTGAGCAAGAGAATGTACAGAATCCGAGATCGAGCAACGCCTCAGCTAGAGGTAGACCTTCTAGAAATATGAGAAATGTTAGTGGTGGTCAAAGAGCTACTAGGGATACTACTATTAGATCTGAGGCCAGAGCACTTGCTAAAGCCTATGCTATCCGAGCTCGTCAGGGAGCTTCGTCACCAGACGTGATTACTGGTACTTTTACTTTTTATGATACTTCGGTGGTTGCATTGATAGACCCTGGATCAGCGCATTCTTATATCTGTATGAATTTAGAACATAGTAAGACTTTGCCTGTAGATTCCACTGAATTCGTAAATAGAATCTCGAACCCCTTAGGCAAAAGTGTTTTGCTTGATAAAGTGTAACATCCTGAAATAAGGCCTAGTCAGAATAGTGGTTTTGGGACCACAAACCCGACATCAAAATGTTTATTTTATGATTATTATGAGGCTTAGAATATGAGTATATACATGTGTTAAAGTTTCATGAAGAAATTTTAAGAATAAGATGTCCAATTGGAAATTAGGGACTAAATTGAATAAATTCTAAAACATGGATTTTGGAAGCAATTTGTATGAAACTGCTTTAGATTATGAATTTGAAGGTCTTGGAGATCAATTTGCTCAAGTTCTAAATTTTTGGACAAAAATGGGCTTGCATGGATGAAATTTTAAAGAAAGGGTATAAGGGCATTTCGGTCATTTGTCATCTTAATGAATAAAATGAGAAAAATCAAGCCAGAACCAGCCATTTTCTTCTCCATGGCTGCCAAAAATTGAAGAGACACCATAGCTAGGGTTTCCAACATTTCCAAGCTCAATAGTAAGTGCTCCCAAGCCCCGTTTTTAATGTTCTTTATATTTTTGAAATTCTGGTAACTTGCTCTCTCCATTTCTACCCATATTTCATGCTAGGGTTCATGTTTGAAAATTTACCCATGCATGAGTTGCTTGTATTTTGATGGATTATGGAGGAATATGAAAGATAAAGGTGTGATAAACATCTTTTCTAAGCTAGTTTTCATGAGAAACCCTTATAGGGACTAATTTGTAAAAGATGTAAATGTGTGGTAGAAATGGGGAAGATAGAAATTGCATGTGTTTCATTACATGAGCCTAAGATTAAATTGTAAAAATGACGAAGGTTAGGGGCATAAATGTCATTTGGACCGGGGGTAGATATTAAACTCGAAATGTATAATGTGGGGTATTAATGAATTAATTTTGTTGTTATAGACCCCAAAGAATGAACTCCGAAGGTCGATTATGGTAAACGTAAAGTTTCAGAATAACCGAAACTCAATCCTGAAAAGAATACCAGGTAAGTTCGAATAATTTGAAGTAAGCCTTTAAAATGCATAATTGTATGCTTTATCAATGTTTGGTGATTGCATATATTATTGGCATGAAATACAATAGAAATGTATATTGATGATAACATGTGAAAGATATCTCGGTTGAGGTTAACAAAGGGAAATCGATGGATAACCCCTCATTGACATGTGAACTAAGATCCTGCATGTGTTGCAGTAAGGATTTAGCCCGGACAGGTAATTCGAGATCTCAAGTAAGAAAAGGAATCTAGCTTGGACGGGTGTTCCTTGAATGATCAAGCCTCCCGAAGAATATATGTGCATTACAGATTTAACCCAGATGGGTAATCTGATTAGGGTCTGAATTTAGCTTGGACTGGTAATTCAGATCCGAGCTCATTAAGGGTGTTGTCACTATAAGAGATTTAGCCTGGACGGGTAATCTTGACATCACCTTACAAGTTCATGATATAGGGGATTTAGCCGGACTGGAAATCCTACCATACGATGTGGGGTTCGCGGAAGTGCATACATGGAACGATCATTCCTATGAATTAATGGATAATGGGTATTCCATCGAGTTTTCTTGGAAACTCAACGAGAATAATATGGGATGCACATACATGATGAAATATTGAATGGTGAGCTCATCTAGTTAATTTTCATGATACATGATTATGTGACTAACTCATTGATTAAGTGCATGTGATAGGAAATCATTTTATATTGGATGAATTCATAACTTAAGTATGGATGTATGCTAATTATTCGGTAAGTTTACTTTCCGGTTATTCGAGCTTACTAAGCATGAAAATGCTTATTCCCTCTCTTTTCCCCTATTTTTCAGAGTTCGAGGACTCATAAGGATTGGAAGACGATTGGAAAGTCAACCACTATCAACTAGTCAAGCTTTGGTATAAAGACACTACTATTTTGTTAATGGCATGTATAGGGTCTTGAGTATTTTGTCATATGTGTCATTTAAATTTCCAGATGAAGGCATGAAAGGATGTATTCATCTTTTTGTATAAGGCCATGGAAAATGGCGTATTTGAAAGTAAGCTATGACCTACCTTTATCTACATGTTCATGCCCTATTATGATGGAATGCTACAAGTGGCAATGAGTTTCAAAACGAGCCAAGTTCTAGAATGTAATATAATGACATAAGAACCCATGAATACTAAATGGGAAATAACCTTTTTGTGTGAAACCAATGATATGAGGTTTCCACTCTAGGAGTCTTATTAAGATGATTTATAAGTGTAAAGTCATGTTTTCTCTCAATCTTGGAAATTCATATGTATAAGAGGTAGGAAAGGGTGACCTAGGCTTGGAAAATAGTCCAACAAAGTTCACATGGATAGACACACGGGCGTGTGTCTAGGCCGTGTGTGACACACGGTTTCCTCCCACAGGCATGTGCTGTGACCGTATTTCCCCTGCACCTAAAACTTTAAATCAAATTAACACACGGGTAGGTCACACGAGCGTGTGCCTAGGCCGTGTTGATAAAACAGAATGCTCAAGTTTTGGACACGAGGTGAGGGAATGGCCATGCCCTACGATACACGGGCGTATGGCCCTCCAAAGATAGAAATTCATTTAGTCGTCCAAAGTTTCCTAAATGTTTTCAGTTTTGTCCTAAACCGCTTTAAAGTAAGTTTTAAGCCTCGATGGCCTATTTAAGGGACGGTAGTATACATTCTAAAAGTTTTAAATTTTGGGCAAAATTTAGTAACCAGTTTTGTATGTTTATGAATGTTTAAGTCTGGTAATGCCCCGAGCCCTGTCTCGGTGTTGGATACGGGTGAGGGTGTTACATTTATTGGTATCAGAGCTATGATTTAGCCAGTTCTAGGACTACCATAGAGGATTGTTAAAGTTTGCTATACATGCCATTGTTTGCATGTTGATAGTGTGAGGTCTCCTAATTGTTTAAATTGTTTTGAATATAGTAAATGTCTTCCAATCAAGCACAAGATGAGTCTGAGGGAGTTGAGAGCCATGCTCCAGCTCCCGTACAACGAGCAGTATCTAGTAGTAGTAGAAGGTTGATGTTAAAAGGCTGAGAAGAGGCCCGAGCTACCTTATTTGATATGATGGATGAGTGGTTTGGGGATTATCTAAGAAATTGCCCTAATATACTGAGACCTCCCCCACCCCCTAACCAACCTGATGAAGATGTGCCACGAGGTATGGCCCCAGTGAAAATCGGTAAAGCCCCTGTGGATAAGCTTAGAAAGTATGAGGCTGAGGAATTCAGAGCGAAAGTTGATGATAACGTTGAAAGAGCCGAGTTCTGGCTCGAGAACACTACAAGGGTGCTAGATGATTTGTTATGCACACCAGAAGAGTGTTTGAAGTGTGATGTGTCCCTTTTGAAGGATACTGCATACAATTGGTGGAAGACCGTATCTCGGTAGTGCCGAAAGAAAATATTTCTTGGGATTTCTTCCAAGTAGAGTTTAGGAAGAAGTACATTAGCCAGCGGTTTTTGGACTCGAAGTGAAAGGAGTTCCTGGAACTCAAACAAGGTAGCAAAACTATAGTAGAATACGAGAGAGAGTTCGTACGACTGAGTCAGTGTGCAACTGAATGGGTCCAAACTGAATCAGAAATGTGTAAACGCTTCGAGGAAGGTCTGAATGAGGACATCAAGTTGTTAATTGGGATCTTGGAAATACGGGAGTTTATCGCATTGGCCGGTCGAGCCAAGAGGGCTCAGGAACTTAATAATGAAAGAAAACAAGCTAAAAGAGAGGCTCGAGTTACGAGCAAGAGGTCTAGCGATAAAACAATCTCGTTTTCCACGAAGAAAGCCAGGAGTTTGCATGAATGCTCCACTTCATAAGTGGGATATTCGGGTAGATCAAGAAGCTCTAAGCGACGAGGTCAAAAGATTTCCTCCCCGATAGAGACTAGTGTGGGGAGCGTAGATGATCAAAAACCAAAGTGTAAGATGTGACAGCCCTATAGTGACCCTAGTCGGAAAGCGGTTTCGGGACCGCTAAACCGAGTCACCAAATTATTTGAATGTGATATTTATGGTCTAAAATATGTGAATATAAATGTGCAAAAATTTTTAAGCTTCGATTTAGTTAATTACATGTGAATGTAGTACATAGGACTTGTGTGACACTTTTGAAATATGATAGGCTAATCTACAAGGATCAAATAGTGCATGTAATCAAAAGGGAGGACTTGCATGTCAATTCCCCCCCTAATATGTAGTGGCCGGCCATGAGCATGGGTGGACAAGATGTTATGGCTAAAAAAACAAGTCATAGACATGTTGGCTTAATGCATTATGTAAGGAAAAATAAAATAATGAGCATGGTAATTAAATAATGAAAGGGAGGAGTGATGAAAAAAAAAAGGAAATGGTCTCATCTATGCCCCTCATTGCCGTGAGTCGAAAGAAAGAAAAACAAAAAAAAAAAAGTGTTCATCCTTTGGTTCATCCTTGGCCGAAAATCTTAAGGAGGAAGGAAGGAGAAAGGTTGAAGAGGTTCGGCCATGCATGTAACTAGGCTAAGGTATGTTTGATGATGTTCCATGAGATGCATGCATGTTTTAGTTGTTAGCTTGAGTTCTACCTAGCCCATGGTCTAAATCTTGCTATGTGATGGAAATGACACTCGGCCATGGATGCATCATTCTTGCTTGGTGTTGATGTTGTGTTGGTGAGATATCAAATTATTTTTATGACCCAAGTTGAGATTTGAATGTTGGAATGAGTAAGGTTTTCGGCTATGGTAAATATAAGGGTGATGGATGTTGTGTCATGCTAAATCTAGATGAACAATGTTAGTGCTTATATCTCGATATTCATGAGTTTCTTTCTTGGTTTTACCTCAAACCCATGAAGTATTTTGAAATGGTGTCTTGATGCATTTGGCCATGGTAGAAAGTAGATGTGGAATGGTAGTAGGATGAAATGCAAAATGTTAGTATTTGATTAATAGTGTATATATGTGTATTAGCCAAGTTTTGAACTTGAAACAAAATGGTGTTTAATCAATACAAGTGACCATACTTGTAGAACGTATTAAGTGTTGCAATCGGCCTTAGCATAGATGTGTATGTTCGGCCACATGAATGAGTGCATGAGTTAATATGTATGTTCGGCCATAGGTAAGCATATTGATGGCTTTATCTTGACTTAGAAAATTCGGCTAAGGGGAATATTAGCTAATATGTTAAATTCGATTCGTGATTTCGTACATATGGGACTTTAATATCTAATGTATATATGGGCTAAGTACCTTGAGCTTCTCTTTTGATGTTTGAATGAATTGTATTAAATTGCTTAAGGTGATTAAAAATGCGTATGACCATTGTGTATTTGAGCTAGAAGGTGGCTATATGACCTATTAAATTCCTTGTCATATTCGGCCATGAGCTAGCAAAATGAGACTTTAATAAGTTCAATTTGTTTGAATTAGCTCAAGAGCTTAGGGGACCACAATTGGATAAGGGAAAGGAAAAAGTGATCGAATAGCCGTTGAAGCCGTTCGACAACATCCGAGGTAAGTTTTCGAGTAATGGAACTTAGATTATGATTTGATTAGATCATGCTCTTTGTGTGTGGCTATTGAGCCGAAATTGCAAGTGTGATAAGTGTCTTGTGTTTGAGTTTTGCTAATGAAGATGAAATACGAATGTGTCATGATTTATTGATAATTGTGCTTGGTTATTCGAATCATGTCCAGTCTAAGTCCCGAAGGCTTTGTGCTAAGTTACTAAATCTGAACTAAGATCCGAAGGCATTTGTGCGAGTTACTAAATCCGGACTAAGATCCGAAGGCATTTGTGCGAGTTACTAAATCCGGGTTAAGTCCCGAAGGCATTTGTGCGAGCTACTATAACCGGGCTATGTCCCGAAGGCATTTGAACGAGTAGTTATATCCAGTTAAATTCCAAAGGTACGTGATTCGGGAATGAATGATCTTGCTGTAAAAATTTCAGTTAATACGCTTGTGAAATCCCAACAATGAGGTATGTTTCGTATGTGCTTTGAATTAGTTGAGCCCTTACAAATAAGTATTCGCTCAGTTGATAAATGAGCTACCGGCCTTTGGCTAAGTTGATCTTTGTGTATGAATATAAGGGTTGGTAATGTGAAGTAAGTATGATATTGAGAATTCGTGCATATGAAATTATCTGTTTAGCTACATGAATGCTATACTTTGGTTGTGTTTAAATTCATGGCTCAAACTTACTAAGCATTAAATGCTTACTCTGTTTTCTTTGATTTTCTGTTTTATAGATTTTGGTTTGCCAGCTATCGGACTCGGGATTGTTGAAGTCAAAGTCGCCCACACTATCAAAGCCCCTTTTTTTTTGGTACACTTTTGGTTGAACTTTGAAATGGCATGTATAGGACTACCCTTTTTGTTATGGGTCATGTACCCTTCGGTTTTGTGTAAATTTGGATAGCCACGCGAAAATAGCTTAGATATACTTTGATCATGGTATTATAATCATTGTATGTTGTTCATTAAGAGGTATGGAAATGTTTGGAAACGATTAGCCATTAGGATGGTTAATCATGATCATATTTTGTGCTATTTATGTTTAAGGGCTAGTTGAATCATGGAAACTATGAAATAGGTAAAGCCTACCTTAAAGACAGATGCTGACAGCTGCAGTGACGTGGATGTGAAAAATCACTAAATATAGTAGGAATGGAATTAAATAGTGAATAAATTATGTAAACGAACCTTGACGAGTCTATTTTCATAGGAGGGTAACGAAACTATCATATGAATAGTATATTATGAGATGTTAAAGTTTTCGTGAGATAGGGCCAGAACGGTTTCTGGATCCCTTGATCTGACTTTGGAAATTCATTATAAATTAAGCAGAGACATTTAGAAGTCATGCCATATATGTATAGATTCCTTTTTGAGTCTAGTTTCTATAGAAACAAACGGCATCAGTATTGAAGCCCTGTACAGGGAGATATCCAGGTCGTAATGCATGAAGTTTAGTGTAGTCGCACCCTGTAACAGGGGAGAATTTAACTAATAAACTGTACTAATTGGCCCAACCAAAAATTCTATAAAAAAATCTGTAGATGGACATATGAGTCTAGTTTCAGGGAAAAATTACGAAACTGATTTTCGAGTTTTGGAACTCAAGATATGATTTTTAAGGTGACAGTGATGCAGTTAGCCAACTGCCTGGAAATTTTTTTAAATGGACTGTGAAAATGAGTGGTTTAAGCCCGTTAACCCCTCGTGTCCGACTCCGGCAGCGGTGTCGGGTATGGGGTGTTACAATTTTATTGGTATCAGAGCTACGGCTTAGTCGATTCTAGGACTACCGTACTGCGTTTGGGTTTAGCTATACATGCCATTTTATGTGATTATTTGATAGTGTGGTGATTTCTGACATTTGCAAATGTGTTTATTTATAGTAATGGATCCCGATCCCGACCGAGCGGTAGCTGATGATCTTGAGAGTGTAGCGCCTGCTCCCGCACAAGGGACAGCGCCGGCGAACTCTCAACCTAATGCTAGTAATCCGAATGATGAAGCTAGACAAGCTTTTATAGTGTGATGAATGATTGGTTCAACCAATACATTCGAACTAATCTGACTGCTCCACAACCTCCATTCCCGACAAATACCACCCTCAAGACTCACGATACCTCCGGTAGCTGACCAAATAAGGTCAAATAAGCCCCAGTTGATGAATCCGAAAACACGGGCTACTGAATTTAAAGCTACGGACAGCGATGATGCTGAGCAAGCTGAATTTTGGTTGGACAACACTATCCGGGTACTCGATGAGCTATCTTGCACACCCGATGAGTGCCTAAAGTGTACTATCTCCTTGCTACGTGATTCTGCCTACTATTGGTGGAATACGTTGACTTCTGTTGTGCCTAGAGAGCAAGTAACTTGGGAGTTTTTCCAAACCGAGTTTCGAAAAAAGTATATCAGTCAGAGATTTATGGATCAAAAACGGAAGGAATTTCTTGAACTTAAACAAGGTTCCATGTCGGTTACCGACTATGAACGAAAATTTGTGAGGCTTAGCCAGACATGCATGACGAGAATGTATTTCCTCGAAGCCGTAATGTGTAAACGTTCGAGGATGGACTAAATGATGATATAAAGCTGTATGTTGGCATCTTGGAAATCCGAGAATTTGTGGTACTTGTTGAGAGAGCTTGCAAGGCCGAGGAGCTCAGTATGGAGAAAAGAAAAGCTGAGGTGGGAGCAAGGGAGTTTCGTAAGAGGTCTTCGGGGAAGCCCTTCCCATAGTCATCGAAGAAATTTAGAGATGGCTTGGGCCGGTCTAGGGACACTTGGGCTTTTCTAGACGAGATCGCGATCGACCCCCTGTGAGCACACGAGTCACTTCGATCGCCACTGTTGGAAATGACCGTCGAGACAGAGCGAAATGCTAGTATTGTGGTAAATGGCATTCGGGGAGTTGTAGGTTCCATGACCGCTCCTGTTACAAGTGCGGGTCAGCCGACCACTTTATCAAAGATTGCCCGAGATTGTCTGAACAGAATGTAAATCAGAGTGGGAAACCGGGTGCTACCACTGCTCGAGGTAGACCATCTAGGAAAACGGGCAATGCTAGCGGCGGTCAGAGAGGATCTAGAGATGCTACCACCAGATCTGAGGCTCGTGCTCCTGCTAGGGCTTATGCCATACGCGCACGCGAGGATGCTTCCTCGCCAGATGTTATTACCGGTACTTTCACTCTCTTTGATACTAATATGATTGCTTTGATTGACCCTGGTTCTACTCATTCTTATATATGCGAAACCTTAGCATCCAGTAAGACTCTACCTATTGAGTCTACTGAGTTCGTAATTTGGGTGTCAAATCCCTTGGATCGTTACGTGCTTGTCGACAAAGTGTGTAAGAAATGCCCCCTAGTAATTCGAGGTTCCTGTTTTCCGGCGGACTTGATGCTTTTGCCGTTTGATGAATTTGATGTTATTCTTGGTTTGGATTGGTTGACCGTGCATGATGCGGTTGTGAATTGCAAAAACAAGACTATTGATTTGAGGTGCGCAAATGACGAGATAATCTGAGTTGAGTCTACGGACTTAAAGGGGTTGCCAGCTGTAATATCAGCAATGTTGGCCCAGAAATATGTAAGAAAGGGGTGCGAAGCGTACCTTGCATATGTACTTGATGACAAGGAGTTAGAAAAGAAACTCAAATCTGTGCCGGTGGTTCGCGAATACCCGGATGTTTTTCCTGAAGAATTACCGGGTTTACCACCTGTTCGGGAAGTAGAATTTGGTATTGAGCTTGTACCTGGGACTACGCCAATTTTGATAGCTCCGTATCGTATGGCACCAACCGAGTTAAAAGAATTGAAAGCTCAGTTGCAAGAGTTGACGGATAGAGGTTTCGCTCGACCAAGTTTCTCACCTTGGGGCGTACCAGTATTGTTTGTGAAAAAGAAGGACGGAACCATGAGGATGTGCATTGACTATCGTCAGCTGAATAAAGTGATGATAAAGAATAAATATCCGTTACCGCGTATTGATAATTTGTTTGATCAACTAAAGGGAGCCTCGGTGTTTTCAAAGATAGATTTGAGATCGGGTATTACGGGCCATGAATTCGAGATTCGGATATACCCAAACCGCTTTCGAGCGAGATACGGCCACTACGAGTTCTTAGTGATGCCGTTTGGGCTCACTAATGCCCCGCGGTATTTATGGATTTGATGAATCGGATCTTCAAAGATTTGGACCGGTTCGTAGTTGTGTTCATTGACGACATCTTGGTCTATTCAAGAGATGAGACCGAACATGCCGAGCACCGAGATTAGTGTTGCAAATTTTACGGGATAAGTAGTTATATGCTAAGTTCGAGAAGTGTGAGTTCGGTTAAGAGAGGTTAGCTTCTTGGCTCACGTGGTATCCGCGATCGGTATTCGAGTTGACCGAACAAAATTTCAACCATACTTAACCTGGAAGCCTCCGAGAAATATTACTGAGGTTCGGAGCTTTTTGGGACTTGTCGGTTACTACCGACTGTTTGTAAAAGGTTTCTCGATGATAGCCACACCCATGACGAAGCTACTTCAAAAAGATGTTAAGTTCGAATGGACGGAAAAATGTCGAAAAGTTTTGATCAACTGAAAACTTATTTGTGGAAGCTCAATTTTAGTCCAAGCCCGAATCGGGCAAAGAGTTTGTCATCTATAGTGACGCCTCCCTACTTGGGTTAGGTTGCGTATTGATGCAAGAAGGTCAAGTTATGGCCTATGCGTCGAGACAATTAAAGCCACATGAGAAAAATTATCCGACCCATGATCTCGAACTAGCTGCCATCGTAGTTGCTTTGAAAATATGGCGACATTATTTGTTTGGCGAGAAGTGCCATGTGTATTCGGATCACAAAAGTCTCAAATATTTGATGACTCAAAGAGACTTGAATCTGCGACAAAGATGTTGGCTCGAGTTGTTGAAAGATTATGAGCTTGTCATAGATTATCACCCGGGAAAGGCTAATGTGGTTGCGGACGCCTTAAGCCTGAAATCACTGTTTGCTTTACGAGCAATGAATGTACACTTGTCTGTTCTACCCGACAATGTGTTAGTAGCCGAATTAAAGGCCAAACCATTATTGATTCATCAAATTCGTGAAGCTCAGAAAGTCGACGATGAGTTGGTTGCAAGACGGGCTGAATGTGTTTCGAATGTGGAATCGGAGTTTCAAATTGATGATGACGATTGTTTGAGGCACAGAAATCGGTTGTGTGTTCCAAGAAATTCAGAACTCATTTCGATGATTCTGAATGAAGCTCATTGTAGCCGAATGTCAATTCACCCGGGGAGTACAAAAATGTACCACGACCTAAGACGTCAGTTTTGGTGGCATGGTATGAAACGAGACATTTCCGATTTTGTTTCGAAGTGTTTAATATGTCAGCAAGTGAAGGCGGAACATCAAGTGCCTACGGGTTTGCTCCAACCGATCATGATACCTGAATGGAAATGGGATCGAGTAACGATGGATTTTGTATCTGGGCTGCCAGTGTCGGCAAGTAAGAAAGATGAGATTTGGGTCGTTGTTGATAGATTGACTAAGTCGGCTCACTTTATCCCCGTACGCACGGATTTTTCAATGGATAAATTAGCTGAATTGTATGTTTCTCAGATTGTGAGATTACACGGGGTACCTATTTCTATCGTGTCGGATAGAGATCCGAGATTCACCTCACGATTTTGGAAGAAATTGCAAGAAGCTTTGGGTACCAAGCTGCATTTTAGCACCGCTTTTCATCCACAAACAGATGGTCAATCCGAGCGGATAATTCAGATACTTGAGGATATGTTGAGATGTTGCATCCTCGAGTTTAGTGGTTTATGGGAACGGTATTTACCTTTGATTGAATTCGCTTACAACAATAGTTTTCAGTCAAGTATTAAGATGGCACCTTACGAGGTTTTGTACGGTCGAAAATGCCGTACGCCATTGTTTTAGACCGAGCTCGGTGAAAGTAAAATTTTCGGAGTGGATTTGATTAAAGATGCTGAATGAAAGTAAGAATAATTTGTGAAAGTCCGAGGCGAGATCGATCGTCGAAGTCGTATGCGGATTTAAAACGAAGAGATATTGAGTATCAGGTGGGAGACAAAGTGTTTCTTAAGGTATCGCCTTGGAAAAAGATACTCAGACTTGGCCGTAAGGGCAAATTGAGTCCGAGATTCATTGGGCCGTATGAGATCTCTGAACGAGTTGGCCCAGTTGCATATAGGTTGCTTTTACCCCCTGAACTCGAAAGAATCCACAACGTTTTTCATGTTTCGATGCTTCGACGTTACAGATCCGATCCTTCACACGTAATAAACCCCTCCGAGGTTGAAATTCAAGCCGATATGAGTTATGAAGAAGAACCGATTCGTATCCTAGCTCGTGAAGTGAAAGAGTTGCGAAACAAAAGGGTTCAAGTTAGTGAAAGTGCTATGGCTCAAACACGGATCGAAGAAGCTACTTGGGAACCCGAGAACTCTATGAAAGAGCGATACCCAAACCTATTTACGGTAAGATTTTTGGGACGAAAATTTCTTAAGTGGGGGAGAGTTGTGACAGCCCTATAGTGACCCTAGTCGGAAAGCGGTTTCAGGACCGCTAAACCGAGTCACCAAATTATTTGAATGTGATATTTATGGTCTAAAATATGTGAATATGAATGTGCAAAAATTTTTAAGCTTTGATTTAGTTAATTACATGTGAATGTAGTACATAGGACTTGTGTGACACTTTTGAAATATGATAGGCTAATCTACAAGGATCAAATAGTGATGTAATCAAAAGGGAGGACTTGCATGTCAATTTCCCCCCCTAATATGTAGTGGCCGGCCATGAGCATGGGTGGACAAGATGTTATGGCTAAAAAAACATTTCATAGACATGTTGGCTTAATGCATTATGTAAGGAAAAATAAAATAATGAGCATGGTAATTAAATAATGAAAGGGAGGAGTGATGAAAAAAAGGAAATGGTCTCATCCATGCCCCCAATTGCCGTGAGTTGAAGGAAAGAAAAACAAAAAAAAAGTGTTCATCCTTTGGTTCATCCTTGGCCGAAAAGCTTAAGGAGGAAGGAAGGAGAAAGGTTGAAGAGGTTCGGCCATGCATGTAACTAGGCTAAGGTATGTTTGATGATGTTCCATGAGATGCATGCATGTTTTAGTTGTTAGCTTGAGTTCTACCTAGCCCATGGTCTAAATCTTGCTATGTGATGGAAATGACACTCGGCCATGGATGCATCATTCTTGCTTGGTGTTGATGTTGTGTTGGTGAGATATCAAATTATTTTTGTGACCCAAGTTGAGATTTGAATGTTGGAATGAGTAAGGTTTTCGGCTATGGTAAATATAAGGGTGATGGATGTTGTGTCATGCTAAATCTAGATGAACAATGTTAGTGCTTATATCTCGATATTCATGAGTTTCTTTCTTGGTTTTACCTCAAACCCATGAAGTATTTTGAAATGGTGTCTTGATGCATTCGCCATGGTAGAAAGTAGATGTGGAATGGTAGTAGGATGAAATGCAAAATGTTAGTATTTGATTAATAGTGTATATATGTGTATTAGCCAAGTTTTGAACTTGAAACAAAATGGTGTTTAGTCAATACAAGTGACCATACTTGTAGAACGTATTAAGTGTTGCAATCGACCTTAGCATAGATGTGTATGTTCGGCCACATGAACGAGTGCATGAGTTAATGTGTATGTTCGGCCATAGGTAAGCATATTGATGGCTTTATCTTGACTTAGAAAATTCGGCTAAGGGGAATATTAGCTAATATGTTAAATTTGATTCGTGATTTCGTACATATGGGACTTTAATATCTAATGTATATATGGGCTAAGTACCTTGAGCTTCTCTTTTGATGTTTGAATGAATTGTATTAAATTGCTTAAGGTGATTAAAAATGCGTATGACCATTGTGTATTTGAGCTAGAAGGTGGCTATATGACCTATTAAATTCCTTGTCATATTCGGCCATGAGCTAGCAAAATGAGACTTTAATAAGTTCAATTTGTTTGAATTAGCTCAAGAGCTTAGGGGACCACAGTTGGATAAGGGAAAGGAAAAAGTGATCAAATAGCCGTTGAAGCCGTTCGACAACATCCGAGGTAAGTTTTCGAGTAATGGAACTTAGATTATGATTTGATTAGATCATGCTCTTTGTGTGTGGCTATTGAGCCGAAATTGCAAGTGTGATAAGTGTCTTGTGTTTGAGTTTTGCTAATGAAGATGAAATACGAATGTGTCATGATTTATTGATAATTGTGCTTGGTTATTCGAATCATGTCCAGTCTAAGTCCCGAAGGCTTTGTGCTAAGTTACTAAATCTGAACTAAGATCCGAAGGCATTTGTGCGAGTTACTAAATCCGGACTAAGATCCGAAGGCATTTGTGCGAGTTACTAAATCCGGGTTAAGTCCCGAAGGCATTTGTGCGAGCTACTATAACCGGGCTATGTCCCGAAGGCATTTGAACGAGTAGTTATATCCGGTTAAATTCCGAAGGTACGTGATTCGGGAATGAATGATCTTGCTGTAAAAATTTCAGTTAATACGCTTGTGAAATCCCAACAATGAGGTTTGTTTCGTATGTGCTTTGAATTAGTTGAGCCCTTACAAATAAGTATTCGCTCAGTTGATAAATGAGCTACCGGCCTTTGGCTAAGTTGATCTTTGTGTATGAATATAAGGGTTGGTAATGTGAAGTAAGTATGATATTGAGAATTCGTGCATATGAAATTATCTGTTTAGCTACATGAATGCTATACTTTGGTTGTGTTTAAATTCATGGCTCAAACTTACTAAGCATTAAATGCTTACTCTGTTTTCTTTGATTTTCTATTTTATAGATTTTGGTTTGCCAGCTATCGGACTCGGGATTGTTGAAGTCGAAGTCGCCCACACAATCAAAGCCCCTTTTTTTTTGGTACACTTTTGGTTGAACTTTGAAATGGCATGTATAGGACTACCCTTTTTGTTGTGGGTCATGTACCCTTCGGTTTTGTGTAAATTTGGATAGCCATGCGAAAATGGCTTAGATATACTTTGATCATGGTATTATAATCATTGTATGTTGTTCATTAAGAGGTATGGAAATGTTTGGAAATGATTAGCCATTGGGATGGTTAATCATGATCATATTTTGTGCTATTTATGTTTAAAGGCTAGTTGAATCATGGAAACTATGAAATAGGTAAAGCCTACCTTAAAGACAGATGCTGACAGCTGCAGTGATGTGGATGTGAAAAATCACTAAAAATAGTAGGAATGGAATTAAATAGTGAATAAATTATGTAAACGAACCTTAACGAGTCTATTTTCATAGGATAGTAACGAAATGATCATATGAACAGTATATTATGAGATGTTAAAGTTTTCGTGAGACAGGACCAGAATGGTTTCTGGATCCCTTGATCTGACTTTGGAAATTCATTATAAATTAAGCAGAGACATTTAGAAGTCATGCCATATATGTATAGATTCCTTTTTGAGTCTAGTTTCTATAGAAACAAACAGCATCAGTATTTAAGCCCTGTACAGGGAGATATCCAGGTCGTAATGCATGAAGGTCAGTGTAGTCACACCCTGTAACAGGGGAGAATTTAACTAATAAACTGTACTAATTGGCCCCACCAAAAATTCTAGAAAAAAATATGTAGATGGACATATGAGTCTAGTTTTAGGGAAAAATTGCGAAACTGATGTTCGAGTTTTGGAACTCAAGATATGATTTTTAAGGTGACAGTGACGCAGTTAGCCAACTGCCTGGAAATTTTTTTAAATGGACTGTAAAAATGAGTGGTTTAAGCCCGTTAACCCCTCGTGTCCGACTCCGGCAGCTGTCTCGGGTACGGGGTGTTACATAAGAGCTGCAACAAATTTCACTTCGGAGAGTACCGAATGAAGAGCGGCAAGTGCTTCAGATGTGGTTCTTTTGATCACTTCCTCAAAGACTGCCCAAAGCGAGTTGAAAAAGAAGTGGATGTAACCCCGAAATTGAGTACTCCTATTCCACGGGGTAGACCTCCGAGATACCCAGGGAGTGTTAGTGGCAGTCGAGTTGTGACTAAAGACACTACAAAACCAGAGGTTCGAGCCCCGACAAGAATGTATACAATGCGTGCCCGAGAGGAAGCCGCTACTCCTGATGTTATTACGGGTATCTTCTCCCTTTTTAATATAAGTATTATTGCTTTAATTGACCCGGGGTCGACGCATTCATATATCTGCATGAGATTGGCATCTAGTATGAACATACCTGTTGAATTTACGGAAGATATTATTAGAGTGTCGAACCCACTAGGCAGATCAGTCCTGGTTGATAAAGTTTGTAAAAATTGTCTTTTGAAGATTCAAGGTCATTGTTTTCCAGCTAACCTTATATTGTTACCATTTGATGAATTTGATGTAATACTTGGTATGGATTGGTTAGCCCTTCATGAGGTAATTGTGAATTGTGGTAGTAAGTATATTAAGTTGAAATGCCCGGATGGTGAGATTTTACGAGTTGAATCAAGAGAATTGGGTTCGCCGCCGATCGTAATCACGGCAATGGTTCCCCAGAGATATATGAGGAAAGGATATGAAGCCTACCTTGCGTTTGTGATGAACACTAAGGAAATTGAATTGAAGATTGAGTCTGTGCTGATAGTATGTGAGTATCCAGACGTATTTCCTGAGGAATTACCCAAATTACCTCCAAAAAGGGAGATAGAGTTTGGTATTGAGTTGTTGCCAGGGACAACTCCTATTTCTATTGCCCCGTATTGTAACAGCTCATTTTTAGGGTTAATCGAAACAATGGTTTCGGGGCCACTAAATCCGACGAGTAGGTTTGTAAATATTATATTTAATATTTACAAGTTAATTGTGATTTTAAAAATGTTTTTGATATTGTGTTTTTCGTTTTATAAGCGATTTATTAAGTTCAAGTGGTACAACCTTAAGGTCAAGTGGGTTTAGAAAATGAGGTATCAGAATCTCGTTTCTATAAACCGAGTCGTAAATATTTTTATAAATATTTACGGAGTGGCAATAAGATGGTATTAAAGTTTCGTTGAAAAATTTTATCATTTCGATAGTAAATTAAACAAAAAGGACTAAATTGCGTAAAGTTTAAAACTTGTGTGCTATTAATTAAGGTGTCTAATAGCTATGGTTTATTAAAGTGAAAGTCTTTATAAGAATATTAGACCATGTTTGTGTTAATGGATGATAGTGGAAGGGTAGTTGGAGTAGTTTTAAATGTTTTTGAAGGTTAATATTGTAAAATAGCTAATAAGTGTTTTAATAAATAAAACAAAATAAAATTTGGCTTCATTCTCATCATCTATTGCGAAATTTAAAAGAAAAGAAGCCATTGAAGCTTCAAAGTATTCGCCATTGCATGTTAAATTGGTAAGTCCATATTGACTCGCTTTTAATGATTTTTACGTTTTGAGATCGTTGCTTCGTAATCTAGCTAGCCCGTACCTCTAATTTTAAAATTGTTAAAGTATTTGGATGATGCCATTATTGAATGTTTGAGTATCTTGATGTTTAATGATAGAAAATAAATCTTTGATGTTAGATTAATAAGTTTTGTTAAGTGAATTTTGGTAAAAATGTCAATTTTGGATTAAATTGTGAAATGTGGAAATTTAGTGGTTAAAATGTGAAATTGTGAAATATATGAGTTGTGTGAGTGTCTTTCAAGGTGTTTGATGTTTTTGGTATTAAATGTGATGATAGATGAGTTGAGCTTGATCAATAAGGATAGTTGTGGTTAGATAGATAAATGGTAATCGGCTATTAGAGTATAATGCAAGAATTGTACATGGTAGTTTAAAATAAGGCTTGAATGAGAGATATAATTGCCGAATGATCAAATAGTTAATGAATTGAATAAGTGTTTAAAATGTTATTCAAGTATTGGTGTTATGTGCTAGCATGATATGTATGTGTGATTTAGGTGAAAAATGTTTAAATGATAATTCTATTTGAATAATTACCGAATGACATTTTGGTGAATGAAATGAGTGATTGTTTGCAAAGTGAGATTATTGAAAGTTGAATTAGATGATTTATAGTAATCGGCTAATGTGTTATTGTGGATATAGATGCCGAATGTGGACTTAAGAAATTAATTGGAAATTTTGTTGTTTATTTAGGTGATAGAAAGTATGAAATAGTCTTATGTGATACGTGTATATAAGTAGATGGAAATGAAGTGTCGTATATTTTTGTGTATGGGATTAATTGCACTTCGATTATAATGTGCATGATTATTACTATGTTTAATATGTGTGAAAGTCAAATATGCTCATAATACAATGCTTGATTAGTTGATTAACAATAAGTTAAATTTGTTTAATCCAAGCTCAAGAGCATAAGGAGCCAATTTTGGATAAAGGGAAAGCGAAACTAGTCGATTAGTCAATCTGTAGTTATTCGATTAAATCCAAGGTAAGTTCTTAAGTATTTGTGTTTGATCATGTTATATGCTTAAGAGTTGAATAATCATAATTAAGAAGATGTTTGATTGCATATATATATACATATGTTCTTTGTGTTGAATGAATATTAAATTAAATTTATGAGCCGTATGTGACTAGCATATCTAGTCGACTTTGATACTATTAAATGATGTACTAAGATATGTGTTCCAATGTGGAAATTAAACCCTATGTGGTTGAAAGGATGAAAATCTTTGTTCATAGATATGTATTTTAGTTATACATAATTGAAGTATAAGTTATGAAAGTATGAAAGAACAGGTGAATTGTTTATCTAAATGTGATATTTGGGCCTCGGCCTAGCAAGCTTTAAGCTGGTGAATAGTATTATCGGGCTTTGGGCCTAGCTGGGTATAATGTCGGTGAGATAATATCGGGCTTCAGGCCTAGCAGGCTATAATGCCGATGAAATGATATCGGGCTTCAGCCCTAGTAGGCGAAATGCCGGTGAATGAGTTCAGACTTAAAGTCTAGCAGGCTTCGTGCCGGTGATGAATTTGGGTTTAAAACCTAGCAGGCTAAATGCCGGTGATTTGATAAAAGTCTAAGACTATGAGACCTTATGTTAAATCGGCAATTGAATTCGTTCAATACATTAAGTTGGCCAGGTATGTGATATATATACTTATGCATGTTAGATCGATTGGAATTGAATCATGAATGTGAAATGAGAAGCATAGGTGAAGATGTCATATGTGTATGTGTGTATTCGGTCATGGTGAAAGGTTATATGAATTATGTGTAATACCATTTAGATATGAATGACGAAAGTAACTGTGGTTATGAAATGGTACAATGGTTGAATTCGGTTGAATTAAAGTTGACACTGAAGTATTTAACTGCCTATGTCATATATGTGAGTAAGGGTAAAACCATCGTAAATTATCGATAAGGGTGGGCTATGTGCGGAACCATCTTATAATTGCTAATTTGAACGATTGTGTGCAAATCATTGAGCATGATGTATTGTATTGAGATTATGCTTAAGTGAAATTATAGATATGTGATGAAATTGATTGGTGATATACATGTTTAAATAATGTGAATGCAAAGAATGTGTGAAAGAGTAAATTTGTAATAAATCGCTTGGGACAAGAAGAAGAACGTGATTTTGGAAAATCACCATAAATTGTGGGAGTTGAGTTAGAAGCTGAATAAATTATGTAATTAAATTTTAATGAGTCTAGTTTCTTATAAAAGAAACCGTGTAAGAAAAGAATTGCTGATAATGAGATATTTGAAGTAGCCGGAGATAGAGTCAAATGACTTCGGGGTCCCCTGTTCTATTTTTTAGAAAATCATTATAATTTGTACAAAAAAATTTATAAGATAAAATTTATATTCTTAGACTCCTTAATGATTCTAGTTTCAAATAAAATCAATGAGAACATATTTTGAACTCTGTACAATGAAAAATTTTATTCGTAGTGAAGAGTGGTCAGATTAGTCAAACAGTGAAATAGGGGAAACTTTAAGAAAAATCTGGTATTTATTGGCCAAACCAAAAATTCTAAAAATTTTATGGATGGAAGATATATGAGCCTATGTTCAAGGAAAATTAACGTCAATTGATTTGGAGTTTCGTAGCTCCAGTTATAAATAATTTAGTGAGTGTTGCTCAGGAAGACAACTTGTAGTGAATTTGTGATTATGTTGTAAACATTGATAAAACTTGTTAATGAGTTGCTTATTGTTTTCTTATGAACTTACTAAGCGTAAAGCTTACTCCCCTTTTCTTTCTCATATTCCCTAGGGTTGCCAGGTTAGCTCGGGTTGGAGGCCGTCAGAGATATCATCACATTGTCGAGTCTACGTTATCAGCGTAAGTAAATCTTAGTGTTTCGAGTCTATGGCATGTATAGGATTGTAAAGTTTAGTATGTAATATTATGATTAAGCCAAAGACTTTGGATTGTTATTAAGGTAGTTTGATTATTCATATGCTTGTATGTTATTATCTCCTGTGATGTGATTTATAACATGTATATTTAGAATTTGAATTGTGATTTATTGTTGAGTAAGTAAATGATACAAGACTAAGATATTGGTAAATATTTAATAATGCCTCATGAATGTTTTGGGGCCTTGTAAGCCCGATTATAGGATAATATATGTGTGTACGAAAAGTTTAAAATTGATCAAATTTTTTTTATGGCCTGGTTTTATATAAATGGTTGAGTTTAAATCTGATAGCACCTCGAACCCTATTCCGGCGAGGGATACGGGTGAAGGGTGTTACATTTAGTGGTATCAGAGCTACAGTTTAGTCAATTCTCAGACTAACCTAGCATATGTGAGTCTAGCTATACATGCCATATTACTACTCGTGATAGTGTGACATCTCCCGGCTCTAACGAAATTGTTTTGTAAGACCGATATGCTTTCCAACCGAGCTAATTCTAATAGTACAGAATGTTATACTCAAACGTTTGAGTGAAAATCTATTGGTGATGAGTTGAAACTCATAAAAGGTATGAATCAGAATGCATGATATTCTGCTATTGATAAATGTTATAATTATACGAGTATATGAGTTGTAATGTTGGGTATATGATTGTTGTGTGAATATTTTGATTTGGAATTTATGATTTGATTTAGCATATGAGCTATGTGTTAAGTACAAAGTGATCATAAGTAAATGATTGCTAGATGTTTGAGAATGCGGAATTAGTAATGAACTGTCCGTTCATAATAGTATGTGTGATGTGCATGCTTACGTAAGAGTTAAAATTGTTGGCTTTACAACCCTCACCCCCTCATCGGTAAAGCATTGTAATGAGATCTGTACTATATGGATTAAATACGCTTACGAGTGTGAAATTACATAGTTTCGTGGTTGAAAGATTAGTATTGTGATCAGATAAGAGAATGAGTCCGCAAGTGAAGACAGTAACAGAGAAGATATTGGATCATGCTGAAGGCCATTCGTAATATGCCAATTCACTATTAAAGAAGAAGTTGAATTCGATGAGATGAAAGTATTCAGGTATGATGTCTAAAGAACGTATTAACTAGAAGTTCTTCTGAATTGTTTTCAGTTAGTAATGGGATATTGTGAAATCAGTGATGATAGAATTAGACAGTGGGATAATGTTTGAATTGAAATGATAGCTGAGTGCAGTGGTTATAGTCGGGGCGTTTACTACGTTTTCTTCGGGCATTCTATGTGTACATTTATCCTCAGAGGTATGTGTAACTGTATATTTCAAATGAAAATTCTTATCATATGAGAACGTCATATATATATTGATATATGAAAGCATTGTTGGGCTATTCGGGTTACAATCGACATTATTATATCTTTCTCTGGTACCCTATTTCATTTTATTGAAAGAAAAGATCGACGATAGAATCTGTGTGATGCTGGTATTCTAATCCTATTAGTTTTTGATCTACTTAGTATACATGAAGATTATATTGTTTCTGTTACCGTTAATTCTGGTGCATATGAGTGATGTTTTACTTCTGGATTTCCTCTGAGACACCACTGAGATATCTGTCATCTAATATGGGTGCTTTCTTGAGTTTCTTGAAAAATCTCAAAGAGAAAACATGAAAAGTTAAGAAAAATGGAGAGGACCCATGTAGAAAGTGGTTGGTCAAAAGCAGCTTGTAGGAGGCAGATAAGGGTTGATTTCTCTTCTTTCTTTACTTTAAAACTCACACAAATGTGCCCTCCAAGCCCACATACCAAATTTCAAGTCCAAATTACCAAATGAAGCCCAATTTCCTTATATTAAGATCCAAGTAGTCTATGAAAAATTATTATCAAATATATCATCTATGTAATATTTTAGTCATTAAATACTTCAGAAATGACCAATTTACTATTTTTATAGCAAAATTATCATTTCGCCTCTTTTTACATTAAATACTTCAGAAATGACCAATTTACTATTTTTATAGCAAAATTATCATTTCGCCTCTTTTTTACTCTTTATGTGATTTCTTCTTAATGATAGGAAATTGTAAATCCCAAATCTCATAATTCACTTACAATATTTATAATGATCCTTTAACGACAAAAATTATGCTTTTACCTTCTTTGTGGTCAAAAACAAAAAAAAAAGTATGATTTAGTCCCTACACTTTCTAATTTTTCCAATTTAGCCCCAAAAGTGATTTTCATCATGGCAATACATAGTTGAACTTATACTTATGTCAGCTCATCCATCAATAATAACTCATTTTTCCTTTTTCGGTCAAATTTTCACTTAGTCCTTAAACTTTTCAAAAGCTACAATTTGGTCTTTTCCTTACGTTTTCACTTCTAATATTATTTTCATAAATTCTCATACAGAAAATTACTTTACTTTCATAAGAATTTTTTTACTTGGCTCATTTTCTAAATTTTGTTAAAAAAATTAATATATCCGCTATTGAAATAATACCATGTGTTAAATCCGCTATTGAAGCATGAGCTTTCAAATGGGGGGACTATTTTGCAAAATAGTTGAAAGTCTAGGGTTTTTCCATGAGAGTGAATAGGTTGTTTTCTTAAATTTTTCTTGGTTAATAAACAACTTTTGTTAAAGGATTTCTCACGAAAACCCTAATTGGACCATTTTGTAAAAGTTGGTAAAATAGATAGTAAAGTTGTGAAATATTGGATATTTAGGGTTGTCATAAGAGAGACAAATGGTAGGTTAGGCTTGGATGATAAGGAAATTCCATAAAAATCGATTTTCGGACCTAGGGGTAAAATGGTCATTTTACAAAAGTCTAGGGGCAAAATGGTCATTTTGCCCAAATATAGATTTATTGAATGCCTAGATCGATAAAATGATTAAAGGTGTGAATTTTGTTATTATAGATCAAGAAATTAAAAATCTAAACTTAGATAGGGGAAGGCTCGGCAAATTGATTAGACCGACTAGTCGCCATATTTTGTAACCCGAGGTAAGTTTTATGCAAATAGCACAACTACATTGTCATTATATGTGTTAAATTGATTTAGCATGAATTGCTTGATTGTGGAAATGAGAATGCATGAAGACAATTTAAATAGTAACATTCCCGATTGAACCATAGGAAATAAATCGGATATTCATGCCATGACATATGGGTTATTGTGAGCTAGTGTAAGACCATGTCTGGGACATGGCATCGGCATTGAGACGAGAGCTAGTGTAAGACATGTCTGGGACATGCATCGGCCTTGAGATGTAAGCCAATGTAAGACATGTTTGGGACATGCATCGGCTACGAGATGAGCCAGTGTAAGACCATGTCTAGGACATGGCATTGGCATCCTACCCCATGTTTGAGGCTTAATGAATATCTGGTAGTGTTCTGAATGGTTCAACAGTGATAGTTACAATTTAAGATGATGAGAAAATTATAACCGTGTTGTGAGTAATAGAGGTAGGATTCGTTATATATATATAAGATGGGAGTTCGATATATGCTATATAATGGGAATTGGATAGTGATGAGTAAGTTATGCTTATGCCTACTTTTGTATTAAGAGCATGTTGTTAAATGGTAAAGTTATTGTTATATATTTTTATGCTTCTTACTAAGCTTTATGCTTACCCCCTCTCTTCTCCATTTCCTTACAGTGTCGTCTAAATAGCTCGAGGATTCAACGAACGTCGGAGACTACGATCACACTATCATCCGGAGCACTCGGTATAGTTATAACCCTTCTTTTGTGTATGGCATGTATAGGACTAGACTTTAATGTTACATGTCATTGAGAAATAGCCAAATGTGTTGACTTGGGGTAAATCCCTTCATTTTGTATAAGGCCATGGATAATGGTCAATATTCATTTTGATTTATAAATAGAAGTTGATATTTTCATGGATGAGTAAATTGCATAAATGAAATGTTGTCCATTGTGGCTATTTTGGCTATGTGATGTACCCTTGTTGTGGCATAGAATGATTTTATGCAAGTTATGTATGTAAGGGTGATAAAGAGGCTTGGTAAATAGCCTCATTTTGTCCACACGGGTAGGCACATGGCCGTGTGTCTAGTCTATGTGTCCCCTGCACGTAAAATTTGCAAGTTAGTATGCATGATAGTAAACACACGGGCAGATACATGGCCGTGTGTCTCAGCCGTGTGAAGGGCACGGCCTAGCACACGGGTGTGTTCCTTGGCCGCGTGAAGGACACGGGCCAGGGACACGGACGTGTGTCAGGCCATGTGAAAACCCCTGTAGGTGTGAATTTAGAATTAATTCCACACAGGTAGAGGACACGGGCGTGTCCCTATATTGCTTAGGTCGTGTGAGCCACACGAGCCAACAGCACAACCATGTCGAATCGGTCACATGGGCGTGTTGCTCCTCCCACACGGACGTGTGCCCCTGTGTCTAGTAATATTTTTTCGAGTTGTGGGAAGATTCGAATCATTCCCAAATGGTTTTGAATGAACGCTTGGAGCCTCGTAGGCCTTTGTTATTAAGTTCTTTATAAATATCAAAAAGTTTTAAATTTGACCTAATTTTGGTGACTCGAAAATGTGAGAATGTATGTGTTCAAGTTTGGTAATGCCTCGTATTCTGTCCTGGCGTTAGTACGGGTGTGGGGTGTTACAGTTAACCCTAATATGGTAAAGACTTGAGATATGTAAAATGTTCATGATTTGAAATATGTAGTATGATTGACATGTTTATAATGGGTACAAAGCGTGATTTATCAAATCACCAATTTAGATCTTAATATAAGGAAATTTGGCTTCAATTGATAAAAAGAAAGAGGCTTAAATAGGATTTATCAAAATAGTATCGCCTAAATAATTAGTAATTATCGCCATACTAGATTCCAATAGATAAGTGTTTTAATATTTAATTATATATAAAAATTTATATCAAACAATTCATGCAAGCCATCAAATAAGTGTGCACAATTTTCGTTGTTTCAATATTCCATTATCTTTAAAGTTACGTATCTAACAGTTGTGTTGGTCAAATATTCAAACATACTTTTAAAAATTATCTTTTAAATATATAAAAATTCTAAACAAAATTTAGATATACCCGTATTTTCTTTTCTTTTGTTTTTTAGTAAGTCAAGATACAATTTTTTTGGAATAATTACATTAACAAAATTTAAACTTTGATCAATGATAACAAAGAGCACTAATCACTATATTATTATGTTGTTCAAAATATATTTCTTTTATTAAGTATAGATTAAAATATATCACTAGTTTATATTTTTAAATTTAAAATTTAGTCTCAATTTTTTTATAAATTTAATCAAGGCGAAGGCAGAATAAATTTTAGGAGTCGAATGAAATTTAAATTTTTATAGTCTATATCTTTCTAATTTGTAAATGATTAAATTAATTTTTTTTAATTTTAAGGGGGCTGAAGTGCAATTTTACCTTCACTAATTTAAAATTTAAAAAAATTTAAGGACCTAAATAATAAATTTACATTTTAGGGGAGGCGGAGCCCCTGCTAGCCCCCTTAAATCTACCTCTGAATTTAATCTCACTATTTTTAGTTTATTTTATTAAATTCATGTTCATTATAATGTTAACTTTTAATTACATTACTACCAAATAACTATTGTTTTATTTTAAAATCTCACATTAATAAGTTTTAAAAAATTAACAATATTAATAAATCAATCTATTTTAGAAAACAAATCAATCTAAATTTTAGATTTTAAAAAAATTAAAATAAAATAAAAATAATTAAATTTTAAATTTGTGAAGAAAATTACATATTTTGACAATAAATATCTGTACCTACCTTAATTTAATTTTATTGCTTGGAAGTAGTCAAAGCCATCCTTGGAAGTTCTTCTACAACTTCTAACTCCACTCTAATCAGTCGCATTCATAACATCTTATTCCACAAAAATCAGTGGATACTCAGATACATTCCGAGAGATCAAAATCAAGTTGCGAATTAGCTAACTAAGTAAGCTTTGTTTGAAAAAGTTAAAATGCAAGTGTTTGACGCTCCTCCGGGAAGTTCTCGTAGTCTTATGGATAGAGACAAGGCATTCACTCCAATTGCAAAAGCACAATAGATTGGCGGCATTTTTACGTTGTTGAGGGGGTTGGTGCAACAACCACAAATTATGATGACCTTGCTTTTAGTGTAAAACAGGCAAGTATCAAGATACTTATTAAGCCAACCCATCCGTGTTAGCAATTCCTTCCTAAGTTAGGGTTTGTTAAATATCATGACTTAATATATTTATAGGATACAGTTCATTATTTATAGGATACAGTTCATTGGTAAAGAATTGTTAAACGGTTCAAAATTGTTACATTTGGGAAAAACACTAAAATGATACATGAATTATGGTGTAATTTGTAATTGTATACATAAATTTTAATTTTGTATAATTTTATATATGAAATTTTGATTTGATCCAATTATTATAAATTATTAACACCATTATTGATATAACATCATTTGATACTTGTATATTCCATGGACAAATAATTATATTTATCCAATATAAAAATAAATTGATGTATTTATTTATTTAAATGTGTATGATTAAATCAAAATTAAAGTTTAAAGTATACATTTGAACCACAATTAGAGTTTCACGTGTATAATTGCACCAAATTAAAGTTTAAATATACAATTATACATTAAATTAAAGTTTATATATAATTTTAAAATTTATCCCTATAAAACTAATAATAAATTTTCAATTTATCGACACTTCGAGCATGATCTATATTAATAGAACATAAAATATGATAATTGAATTCTTAAAAATTAATTGTAAAAAAAAAATTATTAAGGTGTATAGAACAAATATAATTTTACACTAGTATAAGTATATTTTTATACTAGTATAAGTATATTTTTATTTATATAAGAGGCAAACTCGAAATTGAGAAAGAGTTTTTAAGAATTAATAGAATTTAATTAAATAATTAGTTCAACTATTAAAACTAGATAATTATACAGTAAAAATAATTAATTATAACAAAAACAACTAAATAAAAATTCACATATTTACGTAGAATGAAACTATAACATATACTCAAAATTCCTAAAACAACAACGCTTAGAAAGCTACCAACAATAATAATTGTTTTGTTACTATTTCTCGCTAAAAATCATGATTGAATTTCTTAAAAATATCGAAATTAAAAACTTATTAAAAATTAGGTCATTTTTTCGAAAAATTATGAGGCTAGATTAATTTTATGAAAACCTTTTTAAATGGAAGCCCTTTTTGCCACTTAAGCTGGAAACATTTCCCGAGAAGTGTTTTCCTTATTTTTTCGTTTTTTAATGTTAGGGTTTTGTTTTCTTAAAGTAGAGTTAAGATTTTGTGGATTGTAGGGTTTAGGGTTTTGTAGTATTTTTATATTTTTAAAATGTAAAGTTTAGGGTTTATTTTAATTTTAAAGTTTTTTATTTTTATAATTTTTGAGAAATAAAGTTAATAATTATTTAATTCGATGTTTAGAAGCATCGTATTTACACTTATTGTATATTTGAATTAGTCAAATTGCAAAATTTAATTCAATTCAAAATCGGAACTCGAACTACTTTGTTTGATTAAATCTTAATTTTTTAAATTTTTAAATTTTTTTAATGCAACTGAGTTTTTATCTTTATTTACAGTGCATTATTTTTTAACATTCAGATAGGTTCAATGCATTATTTTTAACGTTAAGATCGGTTCAGAAAATATATTCTGGGAATCTTGGGACATTTAATGGTTGAGTGGGGGGAATTTGGAGTTGAAATTGCTAGAGGGAAAATGCTCCACGTAGGACGTGTTTTCAGTGCACTTTCAGAAAAAAGCACTGAAAGCTCGTCCAGGGCAGCCACGTTTGAAGCAAGGACGTACTGAAAGAAATTAGGAAGACTACAACATGAGTGAACTGTATGCATCCAGTATGTCACTTGCGCAAAGACCTATTGTTTTGGGTTACATAGTTTAATAGATCGGACCAAGGTATTGCCAAGGTAGCGTACCGTGTAGACCTGAAACAATGGACCTGCGATTGTGAGAGATTTGATGTACTTCATTTTTCATGCGCTCATGTAATTGCAGCATGTTGCAATCAATGTTTGGATCGCATGAATTTTTGTGGATGAAGTGTACAAACCCAGAAGAACGTATGTGGCCACCTGTATCAAGTGCTCCATTCAAGTTTTTACCCAATAGATCATTATGTCACAAACCAATAGGTCATCCGACATCAACTCGGATACATGACAACATGGAAATTGAAGAAAAGTCTAACCAATTAGAAATGTCGATGGCAACGGCATGCAATATGCTAGGGAAAAAGGTTCATAAGCAAAACCTGACATCAAAGTAGAAGTAGAAGAATGTGGTGTAATATGTGGTGCTTGTGTAAAAAAGACGGGTTAGTATAAGCACCAGAATAAGTCAAGTCATACTGACATGCCGGTGATGTGACCATCGGTGTCGGTTCTTGAGTAGGTGTAGATGATGGACCCGCCTCGGAAGCTCCTTCCTTGAATCCTCGCCTTAGATTTTTAGGTGCCCATCATGGCCTCCTCGTATGTGGTTGCCTAACCCTCACCTCTTCACCTAGCAGATATGGCTTGCCATGGACCCTAAACCATGGCATGTACTCTAGGTAGCAGGTTAACTCAAGTGCGACAATAGCCTCGCGAGTAGGTAAAAACTCATATCTATTGTTTCTAATATTGATCTACTGCGCGTGGAATGTAGGCCAATTCCCATCCGTTCTCCCCTGCAAGTCAATATGATGTAGATCTTCGATGTCTTGTCGTGCCGGTGGATTCAATTGCTTAAACATGAATTTTCACAACACTCTATTCAACTCGTGCATCTTCATAGTAGTGCACACTACCAATGGAACCTTCACGTTCCAGATGTTGGGATTGACCAAGAATTCAGACAAGATGCATTCTTGAATTGTCAGATCGGAGTATAATGTCTATTCAAACTATATTAAAATAACAAAAATTTTAATTATCTATATACTACTAATTTTTAAATGAACTTTGTTAATATTATAAAATTTAAAATTTAAAAAATACATATCTCCGCTTTCGATCATTGGTCTAACAAAAGTTGTATATCTCGAAGCTCATCCAGTAGTCCCACGTGACTTTGCCTATGGTTCCACCTATTGAAATAATATGTTAACACAATAATTTAAATTTTAAATAATTTTATTATGGTAAATATATTATCTAGAACACCCCTTACCCGTCCCCAAGATCGAGATGAGGTACGACGCATTACCGAACATAAACAGGGTATTTCCAGAAAATAATGGTCATAAAATTTCATTCCAAATTAAAACTGATCAAACAAAATCATATTGTCCTTATCATGAACCTACGAGGTCCAAAACATACAATAAAAGTAATTTGGGACTAAACCGGGAACTTTGGAAAATTCTAAAAAAATTTCTAGGTTTAAGCCTCACACGCGGCAATGCACATGCCCATGTGTTTTGGGACACGCTCGTGTCTCATACTCGTGTGGAATTTCTAGAATTTATTTTACATTTCGGACTTACAGAGGTTTACACACTATCGGGCACACGCTGGTGTCCCTGGCCCGTGTCCGTCACATGGCCTAGACACGCTCGTGTCCCTCACACGGCCTAGACATGCCTGTGTCATCACCCGTGTCCAAAAACCTGGACATTCTGTTTATGACATCATCATTCATTTAAGGGCACACGGCCAAGGCACACGCCCGTGTGCTAGGCCGTGTCCTCAACACGGTTGTGACACATGGCCGTGTCTCTACCTGTGTGTTTACTATCATGCATATGGACTTAGAAATTCTAGGTGTAGGGGACACACGACCATTCAACACGCCCTTGGGGCAGACTATGTGTCACAAACAGTCTAGACACATGCCCGTGTGTCTACCCATGTGGACTATTTAAAGGCTATTTTCCAAGCCAATAGTCACCCTCGATCACTCATGCATTCAAACATACTTTATAACATGCAACATGACAATTTAGGCACTTAATTATTCCTTACCATGGCACTTTCACATCTTTACAATATCATTCTACTGCATCATTTAAAGGCATTCCACACCAATTTCATGCATTATTAAACTTATTACCATAACTTCAAATTGAGCATTCATGCATATGGTCATTTTAAGCTATTAGGTCATCCCTTATACTTTAGCACCAGATTCATACGTTACCATGCTTTCATCGATCAACAATATATCACATCATTATTATGCACTCACCAAACAATAACATATCTTACCATCAAAACACTAGCACATGCATGTACGGGTAATTAGATTACAACCCAAATGATCAAATATGAGCCCTATCACATGGCTATTACAAAAAGAATCATCATCACAGGCCTTCACAATTTGGCCAAATAGCATGACACATATCAAAAAATGACCAAGCTTCCTATACATGCCATACTCAAAATAATAATTTCACTATAACCAATAGTCTTTTGATAGTGTGATAGAATACTCCGACAACCTTCGATCCCCGAGCTAGCTTGGCAGAATTGCAAAAAATGGAAAGAGAGGGGAGTAAGCATTAAAGCTTAGAAAGTCCAAATACAAATAATGTGAAATGATTGTAAAGATTCAACATGCAAAACATAGCAAAATATACGTAAGAGTATTCATCATTCAAACCTTTTATCTTATTCATCATACGCGCATATATACTTGCTCATTGTAAACCGATCTTTATCAAGGCATTACTCATAGGTTTAGCATACATACCTGTACCCGTCGTAAAGTATCGATAACCATACCTCTTTCATATGTCCTCCTCGGGACTGTCATCACATTCATTTCATTACCCATTAAACACTCGGAATACTTTTGGATACACGGAAACTTGCACCCAAGTGCCACATATACATATGTAGCCAAAGCTACCTATTAATACGTGTACATCCATAATGAACTCAGACCAACTCAATGAGCTCAGATGCTCACATCCATAATGTAACAGCCCGATTTAGGGCCAAAATGGAATAGTGGTTTTAAAACCATGAATTCGAGGTTGAAAGAAATTATTTTGATTAAGTTTTAGTGTTTATATTATGATTTCATAATTGTGTGAAAATTTCGTTACGAAATTTTATCGATTGGGTGTTTCATTTGATATTTAGGACTAAATTGAAATAGGAAAAAAATGTGTGTTCTAGTTCATAAAGTACTTGATTGAAATGGGGGTTTTAAGTAGAGGTCCTTAAATGGGAATTAGACCATTACACTTTATATGGACAAAAATTAGGACATGGATGGAATTTTAAGAAAGTTTAGTAGTAAGGGCATTTTGGTCATTTGTATATTAAATGAAATGAAATGGGAAAAAGAACACAAAAATGTGTTCATCTTCATTTAAGCTTGGCCGAAACTTACATGTTCTCCATAGCTAGGGTTTTTCCCAAGCTTTCAAGCTCAATAGTAAGTGCATTCAAGCCCCGTTTTTAATGTTCTTTACATTTTTGAAATCCTCGTAGCTCGGTCTACCTATTCTACCATTATTTCGAGCTAGGGTTTATGTTTAAAATTTTACCCATGAATGATATGCATGTATTTTGATGTTTGATGGTAGAATATGAATGTTTGAAGTTAGGAGAACGATATTTTCTAAGCTATTTTTAGCGAAAACGAGCAAAACGACATAATCGGTAAAAATACCTATTGTTCATAACTATGTGTTAGAGTGAGAATTTGATGTTGTCATAGAAGGGGAAAATGATCAGCATGTCATAAAACATAATAATAAGGGCTGAAATTAAATTCCCGAGCCTAGGGGAAAAATCGTAATTTTGTAAAAGTTAGGGGGCAAAAATGTAATTTTTCCATAATGTGATTTTTGGATTGAAATAATAGTATGAGTGTTAAATGAGCTAAATGTGTTGTTATAGATCAAGAAAGGTGTGGAATCGATCTCGAACGGGGGAAGGAAAAGGTTTTGGACTAAATTGCAAAATTTCTATATTTTGCACCGAGGTAAGTTTGTATGTAAATAATACATTAACTTCATTTACATTTTTATATTTCAGCCTATTATATGTATTTTAGCTAATTTTGAAACATAAATCGACTATTGGAGGAATGGAAATAAGTAATAGAGAGAGAAATCCCGGTTGAACATTCGGAAAGATTGAATAATATAGATGGAGCGTAGCTAGGTCACATGTATGGTGCTGAGTGCACATCATGTGTACAAGAAAGCTACGAGATACTATGTAGTATCTAGGTCACATGTGTGATACGGGATGTATCCCATGTAGACAAGAGAGCTACGGGAGAGATAAATGTAGCTAGGTCACATGTGTGATTCCAAGTGAAGGACACCATGTAGACAAGAGAGCTATGAGATAAATTGGCTAGGTCACATGGGTGGTACTAAGTGTTCACCATGTGTACAAGAGAGCCGAATTATATGAAATATGATAGTGGGGCAGTGTGCTGAAACCATCAAGTATCGAGGATTAATCTGAATTGTTCAACGGGATAATTTTATGGTGGCATTGTAATCATGGACTTATACTTGTGATGTATGAAATGTGGTGAAAATGAATTGTGATATGTATGCTAAGTGAGGTTAATACAAAGAAAGTGTGAAAGAGTGAATTTGCAATAATACTGTTTTGGACAGTAGCAGTGACGTGACTTTGAAAAATCACCAAAAATAGTATAAATTTAATTAGAGGCTGAATGAGATATGAAATTAAATCTCATTGAGTATACTTTCATATAAAAGAAACAGAAAGCAAAGGAACTTTATATTTTGAGATATTTATATTTGTGTGTGACTTGTTCAGATTGACTATGTGATCCCCTGTTCTGATTTTGATAAATCATTAAAAATTGTAAAAAAATAAGTAAGAAATATATAAGTAAGAAATATAGTTTATATTTCTAGATTCCTTATTGAGTCTAGTTTTAAATGAAACATGTTTCATGGCTATTTAAATTGTGTACTGGGAGAAATTCAACTCATAGTGAACAGAGGTCGATCACCAAGTCAGATAACAGGGAAACTTTAACTAATAAACTGTACTAATTGGCTGGACCAAAAATTATAGAAAAAATTTAGTAAGAAGTTATATGAGTCTAGTTTCAGGAAACTTTTACAGATTTGAATTTTGATTTTTGAAACTCGAGTTATGATTTATTTAGTGAACATGACGTAGGAGAGATAGCTCAATCAAAGTGGAGTAAATATTGAAATTAAAAGTAGATACACTTGAGTTAATGTGTAAACATATTAGATTCTTTAATTATTATTTATATACTTACTTACTAAGCTATATAAGCTTACTTTCTTTTCTCTCTCTTGTCTTATAGTGTCGTCCGACATTGCTCGGGAGTTAAGGATCGTTGAAGATCTGCCACACTATCAATACTTTTGGGTATTTGAACTAAACATTTCTTTTGAATTATGGCATGTATAGTAGGCTTCGTTATTTTGTTATGTGTCATAATTGCCTAGGTTTAAAATATTGGTTACATTATTTAACCAAATTATTTTGTATAAGCCATTGAAGTTGGCTAATATTGTTCAAGACATATGTTATAATGATACATTATCTATTTGGATGACATATTTCTTTTTCGGTTTCGTTTAATGATATATATTATGAGCTGGTAATATCTCGTACCCTGTTTCGATGTGGAACACGGGTAAGGGGCATTACATTTAGTGGTATTAGAGCTATGGTTTAGTCGGTTCTTGGACCAATATAGTGTGTGTAAAAGTCTAGCTATACATGCCATAAATATACTGTGATAGTGTGGTGACTCCTGATTATTCTAAACTGTGTTTTGTTTTAATATAGTAATGGATCCTGATGGAACTGCGACTGATGATGCTGCTAGTAATGCACCAGCTCCCGCACAAGGGATCGCGCCTGTAGAAAGTAGACCTGAGACATTGAGAGAGGGAGATGAGGCTCGAGATGCCTTTCTCGAAATGATGAACAATTGGTATACTGAGTTTATTCGAGCAAACCCAAATGCTCAACCTCCTCCACCCCCTCCCATACCTCAGACAGTTCTTGTAGCTGCTCAAGACATAGATTTGGTGAGAATGAACAAGCCTCCGGTTGACAAGATTCGAAAACAAGGGGTCGAAGAGTTTAGAGCAAAGATCGATAATGATCCCGAGAAAGCGGAGTTCTGGCTTGAAAATTCTACCCGTGTATTTGATGAGCTCTCATGTACACCCGAGGAGTGCTTAAAATGTGCTGTATCACTTTTGAGAGATTCAGCCGACCACTGGTGGAAGACTTTGGTAGCAGTGGTGCCAAAAGAAAGGGTTACTTGGGATTTCTTCCAGGAAGAATTCAGAAAGAGATACATAAGTCAGCGATTTATTGATAAAAAACGGAAGGAGTTCCTTGAATTGAAGCAGGGCAAGATGTCTGTGGCAGAGTATGAACGCGAATTTGTAAGGCTCAGCAAGTATGCCCAGGAATGTGTGTCCACCGAGGCCATTATGTGTAAAAGGTTTGAGGATGGGTTAAATGAGGACATTAAAGTGCTTGTGGGAATTTTGGAGCTGAAAGAATTTGTAGTATTGGTTGACTAAAATCTTAAAGAAGAGGAATTGAACAAAGAAAGAAGAAAAGCTGCTATTGAGGCTCGAGATGTCAGAAAGAGGCCGATAAGTAAGTCATTTCAATCTCAATCAAAGAGGTCCAAAGAGACAAACCTTCAAATGATAGTTTCAGCTGGGGATTCACACAAAGATCGTGGTAGGGCATATTTGGGGTCTAAAGCTCAAGCTACTTCAGTGGCAAGTGTGGGTAATGTGCGATCTAGAAAGCCCGAATGTCAGCAATATGGCAGGCAACATTTTGGTGAGTGTTGGGGAAATGAGCGAGCTTGTTTCAAGTGTGGTTCTCGCGAGCATTTTATCAGAGACTGTCCGGAGAAAGTTAAAGAAGAAAAATTTCAGAGTGCTAGACAGAGTAATACTGCTAGCAGAGGTAGACCACCGAGAAATACTGAAGGTGGAGCTACCAGTAAAATTGTAATGAAAGATTCAGTAGCGAGATCAGAAGCTAGAGCGCCTGCTAGAGCTTATGCCATACGTGCTCGAGAGGATGCATCATCTCTCGATGTGATTACTGGTACATTTTCTCTCTATGATGCTATTGTTATTGCATTGATTGATCCCGGGTCTACTCATTCCTATGTTTGTATGAATTTAGTATCTAATAAAAAGTTGCCTGTTGATTTTACTGAATTTACGATTAAAGTGTCGAACCCCTTAGGCCAATATGTACTAGGTGATATGGTTTGCAAGAATTGCCCATTAATGATTCAAGGTCACTGTTTTCCGGCTAATCTGATGTTGTTACTATTTGATGAGTTTGACGTTATTTTGGGAATGGACTGGTTGACATTGTATGATGCCAAGGTAGATTGTAAACAGAAAACACTAGAGTTGAAATGTGAAAATGGTGAAACTCTGTGGGTTGAAACAGATGAATCAAATAAATTGCCTATGGCGATTTCGCACATGTCTGCACAAAAATACATGAGGAAAGGATGTGAAGCTTATCTAGCCTATGTAATGAATACTGAGCTGTCTGAATTGAAGCTTGAATCAGTACCGATAGTCTATGAATTTCCAGATGTATTTCCAGAGGAATTGCCTGGATTGCCTCCGAACAGGGAGATAGAGTTTGCCATTGATTTGTTGTCGGGTACTGCACCGATCTCGATTGCTCCATATAGAATGGCTTCGACTGAATTAAAAGAATTGAAGGCTCAGTTGCAAGAGTTAATGACAAGGGATTTGTGAGACCGAGTTTCTCTCCCGGGTGCTCCCGTATTGTTCGTAAAGAAGAAAGATGGCTCAATGAGGCTTTGCATTGATTACCGTCAGCTCAACAAGGTGACTATAAAGAACAAGTACTCGTTGCCGAGGATTGATGATTTATTCAATCAGTTAGAGGGGGCCACAGTGTTTTCAAAGATCTATTTGAGGTCCAGTTACTACCAGTTGAGAGTTAAGGAGTCGGATGTGGCGAAAACCACCTTTAGTACAAGGTATGGACATTATGAGTTCCTTGTGATGCCTTTCGGCCTAACAAATGCTCCAGCTATATTTATGGGCTTGATGAAACGAATCTTTCGGCCATATTTAGATAAGTTTGTAGTAGTGTTTATAGATGACATTCTAATTTATTCTTGGGATGAGTCTGAGCACGTCGAACACTTGAGAACCATATTGCAAATCTTGAGAGAAAAGAAATTGTTTCCTAAGTTTAGTAAAAGTGAGTTCTGGCTTCGTGAAGTCGGATTTTTGGGACATATAGTCTCAGGTGATGGTATTCGGGTGGATCCGAGCAAGATTTCCGCGATCGTTGATTGGAAACCGCCAAAGAATGTATCCGAGGTTAGAAGCTTTTTAGGCTTGGCCGGGTATTATAGACGTTTTATCGAGGGATTTTCGATGATTACCTCTCCTCTGACTAAGTTGCTGCAAAAGAATGTTAAGTTTGAATGGACTGATAAATGTCAGCAACGTTTTGAAAAGCTAAAAGCACGATTGGTTGAAGCACCAATTTTAGTACAGCCCGAGCCAGGGAAGGAGTTCGTAATTTATAGTGATGCATCATTGACAGGCCTTGGATGTGTACTAATGCAAGAGGGTAAAGTGGTAGCTTATGCCTCGATAGGGTTTTCAACATTTTCAAGCTTGATTGTAAGTGCTCCCAAGTCCCGTTTTTATTGCTCTTTACATTTTTGAAGTTGTCATCAACTGATCTAGCCATTTCTACCATTATTTTGAGCTAGGGTTCATGTATGAAATTTGACCCATGTGTGACATGGTTGTATTTTGATGTTTAATGGAGGATTATGAATGTTTGATGTGTGATAAACATCTTTTGCTAAGTGTTTTTTAGTGAAAACACCTAAAAAGGACTTGTTTGTAAAAGTGTAAAAATAAGTAGTAGAAATGTGAAATAAAGGAAAATATGGGCTGATATGAGTTAGAATATGAATCGGTTAGGCTTAGGTAATGAAGAAATTGCATGCATTTCATTTTACGAGCCTAAAGACTAAAGTGGAAATAGTAAAAAGTTAGGGGTAAAAAGGTAATTTTACCAAAGTATGTGTTATGGGTCGATATGAGAAATGTGAGTATTGAACAAGTTGAATTTGGCATTATAGATCAAGAAAAATGAGATTCGAGTCTTGACTGGGGAAAAAATAAGGTTTACGAGGATTAGGCTCGTTTCTATCATTTTGTAACAAGGTAAGTTCATTTGAAAATAATGCAACATGTACCATACTTTAAATGCTTTAATATTGCATGTATGGTAAGTACGTACATATTTAATGTGATACTATATCATGTGTTTAATGCCTGAATTGTATCATGAATTATGCTTGAAAATTTCATGAATATGTGATTGGTGCTATGAGTATTAAAATCGACATTACGAGCAAGTTTGACAGTAATGTGGTATCGAAGAATCCCATTTGAACCTTACAAATAGTTTAGGATACAAGTGACATGTCACTAGGAACTATGTGATCTGAACTCATTGAATTGTTGTCTGAGTTCATGATATCTGTGGCATCTGAAGTCATTGAGTTATGGTCTGAGTTCATGATGCATGTGACACATGTTTTGGAGTCCGGGTACTGGTCTCGTATGTTCTACCAGTGGCTGGGTAGTTCGGCATGTGTTGCAAATACCTAATAGCCTATGAGAGCAAACCTGTGAGTAGCTCGAAAGCGAGCAACATGTGATATGTGATATGAGGTAGCGTTGGCTACATATGAGGCACTTAAGTGCGAGATTCTGATGTATCCGATAGTATTCCGTGTGTTCAACGGGTAGTTCTAAAATAAGTTCAATGAGTAATCTTGACGAATATGTCAAAGACGTGAAAGTAAGTTATTATGTGCAAGTGGCACAAATATGTACATTGAACTCATGAGAATGACATGAGATATGATGAACTTGTGGTATGAATATATATATGAAGAATGAGTTAAGAGATGTGATAAATATGCAAGATCATGTTCATTATGTTAAACGTATGACTAATATTTGCTAAGTTGCATTTTATTTGCATGTGAACTTACTAAGCTTTAATGCTTACCCCCTTCCTTTCCTTTTCTTATAGCGTCGCCAAGTTAGCTCAGGGATCAGAAGATGTCGGAGACTCGATCACACTATCAATTGGATATTTGGCATAGCTAGTATCATCATTTTGAGTATAGCATGTTTAGGGACATGGTCTTTTTTTATATGTCATATTGATTAGCCAAATGAGTTGGCTCAGGGAAGTATTATGATTCTTTTGTATATGGCCATGAGAGGTGGTTCATATTGATTATTTGGGTTGTAACCCTAATTATTGGTGCATGGATGCAAATGTGCTTATGCTTTAATGTGGTTATAGTTACTTATGGATAATAAGTTGAATGGATGGCATGTATGTTTGGTGTATGTAATATGATTAATGTGTATGCCAATAAAGGTGATGCAAGTGGGTAACTTGAAAGTAGGTTAATAAAGATGATAGACAAATATGAAATTGGTGTGGAATGCCATAGGAAAGCATGATAGTTTGAATAGGTGATATGTTGACATTACTAAGTCATAATTTAACCATGAATGTGAATGCTTGAGTAATCAAATGTACCATGTTGCATGCCATGAGGTGAGCGTAAGTATGTAAGTGTTTAAGGGTGGCAAATGGCTTGGAAAAATAGCTAAAAATTGTCCACACGGTTAGACACACGGGCATGTGTCTAGGTCGTGTGTGACACACGGTCCACCTCATGGGCATGTGATTCAGACGTGTGCCCCCTACACCTAATTATGCAAAACAGATTGCCCAGTAGTAAACACATGGGCAGAGACACGGCCACACGTCTCAACCATGTGAAGGACACGACCTTAGGACATGGGCATGTGCCCAAGCCGTGTGTAGCCTGCACTTAATTTTTGGAATTTAATTCGCCACACATCCTAAGCACATGGGAGTGTGATTTTGCCATGTGACTTTATTAGGTTAATGATGTCATAGTCAGAGAGTTACATGGCTGAGGACACGGTCGTGTCCCAAGCCATACGGGCGTGAGTGGCCATACAGCCTACCGACACGGGTGAGTGACTCTTCAAAGTATGAAAATTTCTAAGTTATCCTAAAGTTTTCTAAATTTCTCGGCTTAGTCTTGAACCACCTTCGATGTATGTTTAGGTCCTTGTAGGCCTATATAAATGACAAGTTGCATATGTATGGATGAAATTGGTTTGAATTAAAATTTTATGGCTCGGTTTGGTACGTGTACTTGTATTAAAGTTTGGTAATGCCTTGAACCTTGTCCCAGCTTTGGATATGGGAAAGGGGTGTTACATTTTTTATTAGAGGAACAAATGGAAAGTCAGGAAAAAGATTATAGTCTTTCCAAAAGAATATCACTTTCCATGTCCTTTTAAATATTGGCGTAAATTATTATAACTATTTATATTAATCATTTAGGTAAAATATATAATTAATATTTTGTATAAAACAAATACATATATTCATTTTATAAATGTTCTCTATTTGTGTACAACAAGTTTGTACATATAATGTGTTTAATATTTAACTATCAAATTAATTTAATTCATGTGACAACTAAATACAATACCAAATGTATTTGGATTCTGTTCACTTCAACTCTAGGGTATGACCCTGTAGGCTCTTGTAATGTTGGTAGTAATATAAGAACATTTCTAACATTACAAGCATTGAGTGACATCTAGCAATGCATCATTGCTACCTAAGTTACAAAAAGTCATGATTTGACATAACCTTTCTGTGATAATCTTTTCATGCATTATATCCTTTTATCCTTAATATCTAGATTGGATACAAGTCATAGAATAGTCACACTTGTATAGTCCAATATCATATTTCTTGATTTTTCTGAGTAAAATACAATAAACAAATAAGTTTTATATCTCATGTCAACTTATTCAAGCATGGTCATGCATTTCAAGTCTCATTCCATCAAGAGGCCTAAAATACTGCTCCCATTATGTAGGAAGGATAAATCCTATCTTGATCAACCATATCCCACTACATGGATTGTGGTATATCCAACATCAGTCTTTATAATACAACCTATATAGTATATGATTGATTGTATCAAAATATATGACTCACGATGTTGAAGACAATGATGATCTCAAGTCTAAGGATCATATACATAATTATCACAATGAGTAATATTTATAACTATTACATAATAATCCAAGAAACATACTCATGGCATGTTAGCCCAGTATGTTGTTCTTTAACACATGCTTATGTATGATTTTGACATCTCTATGACAATGACAACACTTTGTCATCAATAAACTATACATTAGTCTCAATGTATTATTATTGTCCAAGACCACAATAATACTCGACTAAGGACCTTTTTTAAGAATAATCATATTATTCTTACGACTTTATTATTAACCAATTTATTTATACACAGAACAAAGAAACTGAAATAACAAGGTAAAGTGAGTATGTGATTACAATCATCTGATGATTGGTTTTTAGGCATACTGTAACACTTAGAACCCTTTGGGTAATCACCTTCCTTTAATTTCTTTTCTGAGGATTCCATGACCATGGACTTTTCCATTCATAATCGTGTTTAAAGTCCAAACGAACCCTTTAGACAACTCCGCAGAGACAGAAACAGATTCATCAAGCTCAACCTACTCTCATCAAAACATAACGAATAACATAAAATTAAGACTCATATACATAATCCAGACATCCAGATGCAACCATACTTCACATCGGCCTACTTGAACTCATTAGAGCTATACTAAATATGCATATCATTCTCAACAAACATTAGCATTGTCATAAACATACTTCAATAATCACACACAAGGTCACATACATAATATATTGTAAGACCAAGGATCACAACATCATCTTTCAGCCATTCTCTTATAGGTCTACAAGTACCATCATCATACAAACAAGAATTCACATAGAGGCTCACTTGATTCCCACCTACTGTGGTTTAAAAGACTAGATAAAGACTTCCATCGTGCAATCAGCAGCAACAACTACTACAGAACAAGGAAACTCATCAAAATCTATTCATATACCCTTTTTTCAATAATTTTTAACACAAAATTCCAAAGCAAGGTCCTTTTATCATTTATCTTACTAATCTACCAAGTCTAACAGATTTGTTCTTCAACACACAATATGCAGAGTCATAAATCTTACCTCGATGTGGTGTCATCACTAGTAAAGATCTAAATCTACAACTTTTAACTGAAGAGAGAGAAGGAAATTATTTGGGTTTCTTTAGATCTAGGCAGAAATACTTGTTGAAATAGGAATAAGAAAACTCACTCTTTTTAGACCTAAATATCTATATATAGAACTCAAGCTCTTATTGGAACCTACCACATGTCACACACTTTCAAAGCTACCTTTATAAATGGTTTACAACTGTAAATATAAATCCAGTATTTTTTTATATTCCTGGTTCATCCCTTTGTTTCTTTCTTACTACTTCGTTAGAATGTAACTAGCACAACAACTTAATAAACTGGGCATACAATACCTTGGGCAGTAATCCCCTAACACTCTTACTAAATCTCTTTTTCTTCATAACTGAATACATTCAGAGGACAATCCTCACTTAATAATACAATACCTACTATGCACCCGATCTATACGCCAGAAAAATAATCGGGTGGATAGCACTACACAACACAGGTTACTTTCAGTTTACTCGCCAAATTCAGAACCCACCCAAAACTAGGTATCACAACTTTCCTCCCCTTTACAAAATTTCATCCTCAAAATTCTATAGTCCCAAAGGATAGCAGTATCTACTAAAAATAAACCATATATGCCAAGTGCACACTCAGAGTTGGGAAAATTTTGAATTTTACCCGTTGCCACATGATTTCTAAATGTCACACTTACCTCTTTATATTGGAAAATGTAACACCCCAAAATTGGGCATAGAAGTTTTGAGGGTAAAATAGGGATTTTAGCTCTAGTGATCTCGAGAATTTCGTTAGCATGTTATTTGAAAATGTTTTTGTCTATGACATTATGGAAATTAAAATAATTTTTGGAAATAATACTAAAAAGACTTTCAATTTTGAAATAAGGACTAATTTGTAAAAGGTCTAAATTATGAGTTTTAAAAGGTAATTAAACCAAATTTTAATTTTCACCTTATTTTCCCCCTTCATCTTTATAAAACCCATGTTAGTCTCTTCTCTATATTTTTATTTTGATGTCTATTGCATTCCAAAACTTCTCTCATTTGATTTTGATTCCTAAACTTAATTGCTTAGATTTCTACCATTTCCTAAGCCATAAATCTCCATAATACTTCAAGAAAAACATCCAAGAACACCATAGATCTCTCTATTATTGAATTTTTGGGTTTTTCAAATTTTCAATCAAACATTTGGTTTTTCGTCAACTAAGGTAACAGTTCGATCTGTTAGTAGTTGCTAATGTTATCTGGTCTTTTAAACTGAGTTTTTAAACATTAAATCACATGTTTTGAATAAAAGTCAAAAATTGGGTCGTTAATGGTGGATATTGGGATTTTCAGTAAAAACATGGTTTCATAGTTTTTTTAATTAGTTTTGGCATGATTATAAGGTTTCCAAATATTCCTTAAAGTTTCATTAAAAAATTCCAACATTTTATTGAGTTTTTGTGAAAATTGTCATTGTATGTTGAAATTTAAAATCCGTAAATCTACATAGTTTTGAGTAGTTTGAAGGTTGGGAATTGTTGTTATATGTACAGTTAGATTATTGGAATTTATTATAGGCACAGAGAATGAGTAAAGATTAAGATATTTGAGTTTCAAGTTTGTTAGTCAAAATTTTAGTTTTATGAGGAATATAGTATAGGCTTGTGTTTTTGGTTAGTTTAGGTGAATCCTTGGCTGCTAGTTGATTGTGTATATTGTGTGGTTATTATGTGTGAAGCATCAGAATTGTTGGAGCCTTCTACGAGCAAGGTGAAATGCAAGGAAAAGCTAGTTTAAGCTTTCCGCAATTAGACGAAAGCGTGATCAATGAGTGTTAATCGGGAGCTTAGGAATGGCCTAAACCCCTATCCTAAGTTCCGAGTATAAGTTTTCTATATCCCTTGCCTTATTTTGGAAAATTATATGATTATGTGTACCATTGTGAATTGATTATTATGGTACAATATTGTGATATGAGACATGTGTGATGACTATTATGAATTGTTTTGTGTTGTCGGCATGATATACATGCCAAATGATAGTGATAATGATATGCTAATAATGCAAATATGTAGAAAATGCGGGTAGAATTTCGATAAGTACATATGTGTTGAATTGTGGAATGTGATATCATTATGATAGGTAATATGTGAGAATACTTGTATGTGATATATGATGCACTGGTTTTAATGCACACATATGTGGTTGTATATGTGATAGCTCAATGAGCATTATTATGGCATTTAAAGTGAAAATAAATGTGAATATGATAAGTGTGTAATGTGTAAGAGACTGCGATGTGAACTGATGAATATGAATAGAGATTATGTACATTAAATTAGTAATTAAAAATGTGTAATTGTGGATATTTTGGCCTTGTGATCTCTTGAAACCTTTGGATAGAGTTGGCATGCCATAGGATTGTGAGTACTCACCTATATGTATTGTGTTTTTGGGAATTGAGGCCCTGAGACATATTGGAGAGATAAGTGAATATTAGCTAAGCTCCATTCAATGGGGCATGTTTGATGTGTTGGAGAGTTTTAGTTTTATACTTCATTTTTTGGGATATGGTCAACTTTATGACTCAATTCGTGTGTTTGAGATCCATGTATCCGATGTGTAGTGATAGAACCCACTTTTATGTTTCATAGCCTCAAGTGTCAAATTATTGTTTCAATGTGATTCTATGTATTGTGATAATATGATGTGAGATGGATACATAAACATGTAAATAATATTCTGAATCAGTTGATTTAAGCTTCACGAAAATGTTAGTACGTTCTCATAGTAAATTATGTATGTAATTATGGTTTAGGTCGTTTTCATTTAACTTGTGAATGCATGTGAATATATAAGCTACACTTTTGAGTTATTAAAGCACGTATACGATGTTTAGTCTTGATGAATTATTGTAAAATGAAATATTTGTATATAGGTGAGTTGACTGTAACTGCATGTAAAAGTATATGTTAATTTTAAGATTTAATAAAACATGAATATGTTATTTTGACTTCGTTAGAATATGGTTGTGAATATGTTGTAGTATGCTCTTGTTTAACCTTTGATATTATGTATACTTTATGGTTACTCTGACATTCAAAAAGCTTGTTTAAGCTCACACTCTATCTCTAATCATTGTAGATATTTAGCGTTTGCGGTGCGAGCTGTGTGGGGATACCAAAGAACTGATCTAAGTTAGGCTTTAGTATTTGCGTAGGCTTTAAATTGATTGAAAACATCTCTCATTGAATTGCATGTAGGGTAGGAATGGGAACACATTTCCTTAACCCTAAAGTTTTCTAGCAGGGATGTAACTTGGATCATTTCCTCCACCACTCACACCTTTAGTTTTGTTTTTTTATGTTAGATTAGATTCAATATGCCTCTTATACATGTTAATGTGAGTGCGAATATATCCGCATGTTCTGAGTGCATTAGCTAGTAAGTTGGAAATTCTAGTAGGAGTACTTGTTGAGGGTCTTATTCGGGCTAGACCAAGCAATAGAGCACTATGATTGTTGCTTTGAGAATTCGTCAAAGCAATGCAATGGAAGAGTGGTGTAGATTTAGGTTCTATGCCTTCGTAAAATTTGAGTGACTTAGCTAATAAGTAGAGAATCCTGATAGAGACTGTTAAATTAGGAACAATGGTTATGAGTTCTTTAAACGAATGTGTCGTAGTGGATAGAGGAAATTGTTAGCAAAAGTTACCATAGAATAGTCTATGGTAGTGAAAGAGTCTTTAAGGAAAGACTTAGGAAGTTAGAGAGTATAGTAATCAGAGTGGGCAACAAAATTGTGCTATTAGGTTTAAAAGTAGAAATAGTGTAATTTTTATTAAGGGAGTGACGTATTAGCTGGCAGTTTCGAGGATGAAATTCTCTTTAGAGGGGGATAATTGTAATACCTCAAATTTAGGCTTAGAAGTTTCGAGGGTAAAATGGGAATTTTAGCTCTAGTGACCTCGAGAATTTCGTTAGCATGGTATTTGAAAATGTTTTTGTCTATGGCATTTTGGAAATCAAAATAACTTTTGAAAATAATGTTGAAAAGACTTTCAATTTTGAAATAAGGACTAATTTGTAAAAGGGTCTGAATTATGAGTTTTTAAAGGCAATTAAATCAAATTTTAAGTTTCACCCTATTTCCCCCTTCATCTTTATAAAATCCACGATAGTGTCTTCTCCATATTTTTGTTTTGCCATCCATTGCATTCCAAAGCTCTTCCAATTCAAATTTGATTCCCAAACTTAATTCCTTAGATTTCTATCATTCCCCAGGCCATAATTCTCCATAGTACTTCAAGAAAAACATCTAAGAACACCATACATTTCTCCATTGTTGAATTTTTAGGTTTTTTGGGTTTTTGATCAAACATTTGAGTTTTCGTCAACTAAGGTAACGATTCAATTTCTTATTAGTTTTTAATGTTATATGGTCTTTTAAATGAGTTTTTAGCCATTAAATTGTACGTTTTGAATAAAAGCTGAAAGTTGGGTCATTGATGGTGAATTTTGGGATTTTGAGTAAAAATATGGTTTCAAAGTGTTTTTCAATTATTTTTGACATGATTAGAACGTTTCTAAACATTCATTAAAGTTTTGTTAAAGAATTCCAATATTTTATTGAGTTTTTTGTGAAAATTTCCATTATACGACAATCTTTTGGATCCATGAATCTGCATAGTTTTGAGTAGTGTGAAAGTTGGGAATTTTTCTTAGATGTATACTCTGATGATTAGAATCGAATATAGGCAATGGGAATGAGTAAAGATTAAGATATTTTAGTTTCAAGTTGTTAGTCGAAATTTCAGTTCCATGAGAAATATAGCTTGGGCTTGCATTTTTTGTTGGTTTAGGTGAGTTCTTAGCTGCTAATTGATTGTGTATATTGGGTGGTTCTTATATGTGAAGTAGCAGAACCGTTGGAGCCTTCTACAAGCAAGGTGAAAGCCAAGGAAAAGCCAGTTTAAGCTTTCAACAATTAGGCAAAAACGTGATCGGTGAGTGTTTGGAATCGCTACTTGTAGACATGATTCATAGTGTTAATTGGGAGCTTAGGAATAGCTTAAACCCCTATCCTAAGTTTCGAGTGTAATCTTTCTAATTCCCTTGCTTTATTTTGGCAAATTATGTGATTATATGAATAATTGTGGATTGATTATTATGATACGATATTTATTATGAATTGTGTTGTGTTGTGGGCATGATATGCATGCCAAATTATAGTGATAATGATATGCTAAAAATGCAAATATACAACGAAAGCAAGCAGAATTTCGGTAAGTAGATATGTGTTTAATTATGGAATGTGATATTATTGAGATAGCTAATATGTTAGAATACTTGTATGTGATATATGATGTACTGGTTTTAATGCACACATATGTAGTTGGATATGTGATAACTCAATGAGCATTATTGTGTCACTTAAAGTGAATAAATGTAAATCTGATAAGTGCGGAATGTGTAAAAGACTGCAATGTGAACTGAAGAATATGAACAGAGATGATGTGCATTAAATCAGTAATTAAAAATGTGTAATTATGGATATTTAGGCCTTGTGATCTCTTGAAATTGCTGGATATAGTTGGCATGCCATAGGATTGTAAGTACTCACCTATATGTATTGTGTTTTTGGGCATTGAGGCCTTGGTACATGTTGGAGAGATAAGGAAATGTGAGCTAAGCTCTATTCAAAAGGACCTGTTTGATGTGTTGGAGAGTGTTAGCTTTATGCTTCACTTTTTGGATATGTTCGACTTTATGAGTCAATCGGTGTGTTTGAGATCCGCGTATCCGATGTGTGGTGATAGAGCCCATTTTTATGTTTCATAGCCTCAAGTGTCAAATTATCGGTTAAATGTGATTATATTTATTGTAATAATATGATGTGAGATGGATTTATAAACATGTAAATAATATGCTAAATAAGTTGATTTAAGCTTCATGAAAATGTTAGTACATTCTCATAGTAAATTACGTATGTAACTATGGTCTTGGTCGTTTTCATTTAACTTGTGAATGCATGTGAATATATAAGCTAGACTTTTGAGTTATTAAAGCACGTATACGATGTTTAGCCTTGATGAATTATTGTAAATAAACAAGTTGAATGTAATTGCATGTAAGAGTATATGCTAGTTTTATGATTTAATGAAAAGTGAAATGTTATTTTAGGGATATGATCGACTCTATAAGTCAATTTGTAGATCCATGTATCCGATGTGTGGTGATAGAGCCCACTTTTATGTCTCATAGCCTCAAGTGTCAAATTGTCAGTTAAATGTGATTATATTTATTGTGATAATATGATATGAGATGGATTTATAAGCAAGTAAATAATATGGTAAATGAGTTTATTTAAGATTCATGAAAGTGTTAGTACGTTCTCATAGTAAATTACGCATGTAATTGTGGTCTAGGTCATTTTCATTTAACTTGTGAATGCAAGTGAATATATAACCATACTTGTGAGTTATTAAAGCACGTATACTATGTTTAGCCTTGATAAATTATTGTAAAATTAATTATTTATATATAAGCAAGTTAAGTGTAATAGCAAGTAAGAGTATATGCTAGTTTTATGATTTAATGAAACATTAATATGTTACTTTTTGTTATGATTGACTCTATAAGTCAATTGGTGTGTTGGATATCCGTGTACCCAATGTGTGGTGATGGAGCCCACTTTTATGTTTCATAGCCTCAAGTGTCAAATTATTGTTTAAATGTGATTTTACTTATTGTGATAATAGGAAGTGAGATGGATGCATAAACGTCTAAATAATATGTTAAATGAGTTGATTTAAGTTTCATTGAAAATGTTAGTATTGTTCTCATAGTAAATTGCATATGTAATTTTGGTTTAGGTCGTTTTCATTTAACTTGTGAATGCATGTAAATATATAAGCTACACTTGCGAGTTATTAAAGCGCGTATATAATGTTTAGTCTTGATGAATTATTATAAAATGTAATATTTGTATATAAGTGAGTTGAGTGTCCTTCCTCTCAAGTACAAGATGCTACCCCTGCTAAATCTGGAAGTAACTTTCCTTGGCGTAATCTTATAGAGTCAATGTCATATCCCACATCCCCCAATTCTATTTTTCAGCAACAACTAAGCTTGTCGCCTCCACAGTTAAGGGAATTTTTTGCTTCCTATCTTACATGTAATTCTTCAAAGGATCCTCTATCTCTCATGGCTCAAATCTTAGAGATTACATCTATCAAGAATGGTGTTTGGAGTAGGGCTCTTAGAGAAGCTAGTATGCGATGCAACAACAAGATATTAGATTTAGAGAAATTTGTGAAAACTGGTGAAGACACTTTGGCTAAACTTTGCCAAAAATATCAATATTCAACTAATTTGATCCCAAAGTTGTCTACATAGATCACAACTCTGAAGAGCAAGCATGGGTATGCTCAGATAGAAAATAATTAGTTGAAAGATGAGATCAACCACTTGAGGGATGGAAAACCTGTCTTAAAGGAGAAGTTCAATGTAACACCCCAAACCCGGCCCAGGCGTTATGGCCAGATCTGACGTGTCACATGGACTTACGACTTAGTATACATTCGTTGGTTTAAGTGATTGGGGTGGTCTTTGTAAAAACAGCGGTTGAATGAAAAGCTAGTTTATCAATCTTTAGGCTATCCATTTGTTGTGCTTGTTGAGTCTTGGAAAACGTTCATTAATTTTGAAAACCCGCGCAGCCTAACACTAGCAGTTTCGACATAGTATAAATATAATCAGAAAATAAAACCATAGCGGAAAAAGAAATTTAAATAGCGGCCTTATTACAACTTAAAACCCAAAAATTAAATCAGAACATAAAAATACTAAAAATAAACTAGCTTAGAAAAAACAACTTTGCAGATGATGTGGCCACTCCGAATCCCTCACAGCTCCAAGCCCACTATGGTTGGGGATTTCCTGCAGAGATGAAAATAAAGGGTGAGTTTGGTAAACTCAGTGTGTAACATAACCCAACCATAGCCCAAAACAGATCAAACCTCAGAGTCAGACTTATCTAGGCCTTGGCCCAGTACAGAAATCAAAATGAAACCCATAGGCCCATAGCAGATACAAAACAAATATATCATGAATTCAGAAATCCCAACCCAGAGCCATCCATAACACCCCCGTACCAGCCTTATACCATGTGGGGAGACTACTCGACCCACCCAACCGCTACACACCATAGAAATTGTAGTGAGCCAGATATTGTAACGAATTCACCAGATACAAATATTGTGGCTAGGGCACCAGAACAGATATATATATATATATGGCGGAGCTGTAACACCCCGAACCTGAGACCATTGCCGGTGTCGGACACGAGGGGTTAACAAGCCAAGTTCACATGGTTTGCCCACCAATTTGACATTTCCAGTCAGGCTGGAAGACTGCATCACCGTCGCCTTAAAAATCATATCTCGAGTTTCAAAACTCGAAAACTGGTTTCGTAAATTTTCCCTGAATTTTGACTCATATATCCATCCATGGATTTATTTCTAGAATTTTTGGATGGGCCAATTGGTACAGTTTATTAGTTAAAGTCACCCATGTTACAGGGATCGACTGCTCTGACCTTCGCGCGGTATAACTTGAATATCTCTCTGTACAGGGCTTTAATGCTGGTTTCGTTTGTTTCTAATGAAACTAGACTCAAAATGGAATCTGTACATATAAGGTATGTCGCCTAATTCTTTCTGTATAATTTATAGTAAATTTTAAAGTTGCGACAGGGAACCCAGAAACCGTTCTGGCCCTGTCTCACAATAGCATTAATATCTCTTAACATGTAACTCCTATGACCATTTCGTTTCTTCCATATGAAAATAGACTCATCAAGGTTCATTTACATAGCTTATTCACTATTTAATTCCATTTCTACGAATTTTGGTGATTTTTCACATTCACGTCACTGCAGCTGGCAGCATCTGTTTTAAGGTAGGTCTTACCTATTTGGTAGTCTCCATGAACCAACTAGTCTTTGCCATACATAGGTTCATATATGATCATTTTAACCATGCCAATGGCTGATCATATGACCAACATTCCCATTTCCAAGCCATAGCCACATCATGACACCAAATATATACATACAAACCACAATTATTCTAAGTTCATGTTCCCTTTCGAGCCATTTTCGCATGGCCGTACATACTTACATCACCACATATTTAACAAACAAGGGTAGTCCTATACATGCCATTTCAAGTTCAACCAAGAATTTATACCAAAATGGGGGCTTGATAGTGTGGATGACTTCGACTTCAACGATCCCGAATCCGATTGCTATCGGCGAAATCTAGAAAACGAGAGCCAAAGCAGTGAGTAAGCATTTTATGCTTAGTAAGTCTCAAGGAATATAATCAACTCTAATTACAGCAATACATTCACATAGTTAAATGCATCATTTCATTAATGCGCATTCACATAATCATACTTACTTTACCATCCCAACTCTTATGTTCATACACAAATAACGGCTTCATTAAGGCCGATAACTCGCTCCATCATAGGAGCGGATATTCATACGCTCTTACTCCTAGCGCGCAAAGCACACACCGCACTTACCTTATCATTGGGAAATTTCACAAGTGCATTAGCTGAAATTTTCCAGCAAGCTCATAATTTTCAAATCACATACCTTCGAGTTTATCCGGATGTCGGTACTCGTTCAATCGCCTTGGGACATAGCCCGGTTATGGTAACCCGCACCAAGGCCAACGGACTTTACCGGATATCACGATTTGCACAAATGCCTTGGTCTTAGCCCGGATTTAACAACTTGCACGAATGCCTTCGGTCTTAGCCCGGATATAGCTACTAGCACAATTGCCTTGGTCTTAACCCGGATATAAATTTCAGCATAATTGTCTTCGGGGCTTAGCCCGGATATCATTCAATTTCTCATGCACACATACATCAATAATCGTTGGACATACATATTTCATTTTCGTTACTAAGGCTCAAACACAATTATAATCATTAGCATATTCGCCTTCGGGACTTAGCCCGGTGGAATTCAAATACTCATACACACATGATCAATAATCATACACATCCATGTTTCATCTTACATAATTCAAGTAAGATCACTTCTTGAGGACTTACCTCGGATGTTGTCGAACGGCTTTTTCGGCTATTCGATCACCTTTTCCTTCCCCTTGTCCAATTGTGGTCCTCTTAGCTCTTGAGCTAATTCAAACAAATTCAATTTATTAAAACCTCATTGTGCTTGCTTATGGCGAATATGACAAGGATTTTAAATGGTCATATGGCCACTCTTTAGCTTGAATACACAATGGTCATGCACATTTTATACTACATCAAGCAATTCAATACAATTTATTTGAGCATCAAGGAAATGCTAAGGCCTTCAATAGGCTACCCAAGGCCGAATATTCATGTACATGTTGAGGCCAATTATGCACTTAATACCTCACAAAAACAGCATGCATTTTACTAGTTAATGCTTTGCATATTGTGGCTCAAAACTTATAATATAGCATCAAGCACTTATATGTGTGCTAGGCAATTGTGCTTGAAATTTCACAATTATTCTTCAACATCTTCTTCTTTAAACCAACTTATTCATCACTTACTTCATAGCCAAAACATCATGTGCAAACATATATATACAATATGAGCATGGCGAATTTTCAAGGTGTCCATAGCCATCCAAAAATACAAATTTTAACTAACATGCAAGAAGCATGAACCATGCTCAAGAATGGCCGAATATGACAATCATGCTCCTTTTCAACTTCAATCATGATAAATCAAAAAGAAGGCTCAAAATCTTGCTCAAGAGTAGACAATCCATCATTGCATGCATCATCATCAAGCTTCACACTTAGCATGCAATGGCTTTATCACCATAACAACTTTGGCCAAATACCATTTCCATGGCTTAACAAAGATTTGAGCCATGGCTAACATGCACATCAAGTTAGCAACCAAAACATGCATGAAACTCCTAACACAACCTCATACATACCTTAATCTTGATGCAAACTTGGCCAAATCTCCTTCTAGATCTCTTCCAAACCAAGCATGAAGCAAAAATCCTCCTTCTTCCTTAGTTTTGGCTCAAAGAAAGGATGAACAAAATTTTTTCTTTCCTTCTCTACAACTCACGGCAATGGGGGATTACCACACTCACACACATTTTTTTTCATTTTTTTATCACCCATACACCTTTGTTTATTATTTCACCCTAATGCACCAACAAAACATGTTTCATGACATGTTTAGCCCATCCTCCTTGTCATGGCCGCCACCACCTATAAAGGGGGAATTTGACATGCAAGTCCATTATTTTGCATGCATGCTTTAATTAGTCATCACACATTTCCTATCATACTTTCAAAGTTCATTACTAAGTCCTTTCTTGTGGAATTCACCCTTATAACACTAAATCAATCATCATAAAATGTCATACATGAGCACACACATATTATAGGCATCAAAATAAATTTTAATTATTTTTATGCCTCGGTTTTGTGGTCCCGAGACCACCTTCCGACTAGGGTCAATTTTGGGTGTCACAACTCTCCCCACTTAAGAAATTTTCGTCCCGAAAATCTTACCGTAAATAGGTTTGGATATCGCTCTTTCATAGAGTTCTCGGTCTCCCAAGTAGCTTCTTCTATCTCGTGCTTGAGCCATAACACTTTTACTAGCGGAACCGCTTGTTTCACAACTCTTTCACTTCTCGTGATAGGATACGAATCGGTTCTTCCTCATAACTCATATTAGCTTGAATTTCAATTTCGATGGACTAATCACGTGCGATGGATCGGATCTATAGCGTCGAAGCATCGAAACGTGAAAGACATCGTGAACCTTTTCGAGTTCAGGGGGCAAAATTAGACGATATGCCACTGGACCGACTCGCTCGGATATCTCATATGGTCCAATGAACCTCGGGCTCAACTTGCCCTTACGGTAGAATCGAGTATCTTTTCCAAGGCGAAACCTTAAGAAACAATTTATCTCCCACCGATACTCAATGTCCTTTCGTTTCAAATCGCGTACGACTTCTGACGATCGGAGGCTATTTTCAGACTTTCACGGATTACTTTTACTTTCTGTTCAGCATCTTTAATCAAATCCACTCCGAAAATTTTGTTTTCACCGAGCTCGGTCCAAAACAATGGTGTACGGCATTTACGCCCGTACAAAGCCTCGTAAGGTGCCATCTTAATACTTGATTGAAAACTATTGTTGTGGCGAATTCAATCAAAGGTAGGTACCATTCCATGAACCATCGAACTCGAGGATGCAACATCTCAACATATCCTCAAGTATCCGAATTATCCGCCGGATTGACCATCGGTTTGGGGGTGAAAGGCGGTCTTTGAAATGCAACTTGGTACCCAAAGCTTCTTGCAATTTCTTCCAAAATCGCGAGGTGAACCTCGGATCTCTATCCGACACAATGTAAATCGATACCCGTGTAATCTCACAATGAGAAACGCATACAATTCAGCTAGTTTATCTAATGAAAATCCGTGACGACGGGATAAAGTGAGCCGACTTAGTCAATCTATCAACAACAACCCAAATCGCATCCTTCTTACTTGCTGACAATGGCAGTCCGGACACAAAGTCCATTGTGACTCAATCCCATTTCCACTCGGGTATCGTGATCGGCTGAAGTAATCCTGAAGGCACTTGATGTTCCGCTTTCACTTGTTGACATATTAAACATCTCGAAACAAAATCGGAGATGTCTCGTTTCATACCATGCCACCAAAACCGACGTTTCAAATCGTTGTACATCTTCGTACTCCCCGGGTGGATTGCCATTCGGCTACAATGGGCTTCATTGAATTATCGAAATGAGTTCAATTCTTTGGGACACACCGACGACTTTTGAACCTCAAACAATCGTCATCGTCGATTTGAAACTCCGAGTCCTTGTTCGAACACACGCAGCCCATTTTGCAACCAACTCGTCGTCGACTTTCTGAGCTTCTCGAATTTGGTGTGTCAATAATGGTTTGGCTTTCAATTCAGCCACTAACACACTGTCGGATCGGACAGACAAGTGCACATTCATCGCTCGTAAAGTGAATAACGATTTACGACTCAAGGCATCCGCAACCATATTCGCCTTTCCGGGTGATAGTCAATGATCACTCATAATCCTTTAACAGCTCGAGCCAACGTCTTTGTCGCAGATTTAAGTCTCTTTGGGTCATCAAATATTTGAGACTTTTGTGATCCGAGTATACATGGCACCTTTCACCAAATAAGTAATGTCGCCAAATCTTTAAAGGCGAATACGATGGCGGCCACTCGAGATCATGAGTCGGATAATTTTTCTCATGTGGCTTTAATTGCCTCGACGCAGGCCACAACTCGACCTTCTTGCATTAATACGCAACCTAACCCAAGTAGAGAGGCGTCGCTATAGATGACAAACTCCTTGCGGACTCGGGTTGCACTAGAATTGGGGCTTCATCAAATAAGTTTTCATTGATCGAAACTTTTTGGCATTTCTCCATCCATTCGAACTTAACGTCCTTTTGGAGTAGCCGTCATCGGCGTGGCTATCGTTGAGAAGCCTTTACAAATCGTCGGTAATAACAAGCAAGCCCCAAAAAGCTCGAACCTCAAGAATATTTCTGAGGCTTCCAATTAAGTATGGCTGAAATTTTATTGGTCGACTCGAATACCGATGCAGATACCACATGACCCAATAAGCTAACCTCTCTTAACCGAACTCACACTTGCTTGAACTTAGCATATAATTGCTTGTCCGTAAAATTTGCAAAGCACTAACCGCGGTGTTCAGATGTTCGGTCTCATTTCTTGAATAGACCAAGATGTCATCAATGAACACGACTACGAATCGATCCAAATATGGTCTAAAGATCCGATTCATTAAATCCATAAATACCGTAGGGCATTAGTGAGCCCAAACGGCATCACTAGGAACTCATAGTGACCATATCTCGCTCAAGGCGGTCTTGGGCACGTCCGAATCTCGGATTCGCAATTGATAGTAGCCCGATCTCAAATCTATTTTCGAGAACACCGAGGCTCCCTTCAGTTGGTCGAACAAGTCGTCAATACGTGGCAACGGATATTTGTTCTTTATCGTCGCTTTATTAAGTCGACGATAGTCGATCTACAACCGCATGGTTCCATCCTTCTTTTCACGAACAACACTTGGCGCACCCTAAGGCGAAAAACTCAAGGCGAGCAAAACCTCTATCCACCAATTCTTGCAATCGAGCTTCCAACTCCTTTAATTCCGTTGGTGCCATACGATACGGAGCTATCGAAATTGAGTGGTACCGGTACCAATTCGATGCCAAATTCTATTTCCGAACAGTGGTAAACCCGGCAATTCTTGAGGAAAACATCCGGTATTCACAAACCACGAGCACGATTCGGGTTTCTTTTCGATTCCTTGTCATCGAGCACGACGCTGTGTACGCTTCGACTCTTTTCTTACATACTTTCGGGCCAACATTGCTGATATTACAGCTGGCAACCCCTTTAAGTCCGTAGACTTAACCCGAATTATCTCGTTATTCGCGCACCTCAAATCAATAGTCTTGCTTTTGCAATTTACGACCGCATCGTGCATGGTCAACCCATCCAAACCAAGAATAACATTGAATTCATCGAACGGCAAAAGCATCAAGTCCGCCGGGAAACAAGAACCTCGGAACACTAGGAGACTTTTCTTGCACACTTTGTTGACAAGCACGTAATGACCCAAGGGGTTTGACACCCGGATTACAAACTCAGTAGACTCAATAGGCAAAGTCTTACTGGATGCTAAGGTTTCACATATATAAGATTGAGTAGAACCAGGGTCAATCAATGCAATCACTTTAGTATTGAAAAGGGTGAAAGCACCGGTAATGACATCTGGAGAGGCAGCATCCTCGCGTGCGCGTATGGCATAAGTCCTCGCAGGAGCACGAGCCTCAGATCTGATGGTAGCATCTCTAGATCCTCTCGACCGCCATCGACATTGCCCATATTTCTAGGTGGCCTACCTCGGCGATGGTAGCACCCGAGTTTCCACTCGACTCACATTCATTCAAGCTTCCTCGGGCAATCCTTCCTAAAGTGGTCGGCCGATCCACACTTATAGCGGAGTGATCACGAAACCAACAGCTCCCGAATGCCATTTGCCACAATGTTGACACTCCGCCTCTCTCGGCGATCATTTCCACCATTAGCGATCAAGTGACTCGTGTGGTCACAGGGGTCGATCGCGTCCTCGTCTAAAAAAGCCCAAAGCGCCTCTAGACCGGTTCACATCATCTCGAAATCTCTTGATTGCTGTTGAAGAGACTTTCCGAGGACCTCTTCGAATTCTCCGGTTCCCACATCACTTTTTGTTTCTCCTTTCTAAGCTCTTCGACTTTACAAGCTCGCTCAACAAGTACTACGATCTCTCGTATTTCGAGAATGCCAACGAACATCCTTATATCATCATTCAGCCCATCCTCGAAGCATTTACACATAATAGCTTCGGACGAAATGCATTCTCGCGTGTATCGGCTAAGCCTCACAAATTTTCGTTCATAGTCGGTAACCGACATAGAACCTTGCTTAAGATCAAGAAATTCCCAAGTCACTTGCTCTCTAGGTACCACGAAGTCGAGTACTCCACCAATAGTAGGTGGAATCACGTAGCAAGGAGATGGTACACTTTAAGCATTCATCGGTGTACAAGATAGCTCATCGAGCACCGGATAGTGTTGTCCAACCGAAATTCAGCTCGTTCGGCATCATCATCATCCGTAGCTTTAAATTCAGTGGCCCCATGTTTTGAATCCTATCGACTGGGGCTTACTTGACCTTATTTGGTCGGCCACGGAGGTATTGTAGGTGCGGGGGTTGCATTTGTCGGGAATGGAGGTCGTGGGACAGCCGTGTTAGTTCGAATGTATTGATTAAACCATTCGTTCATCACACTATAAAAGGCTTGCCTAGCCTCATCATTCGGATTGCTGGCCATAGGTTGAGAGTCATGGCGCTGTCCCTTGTGCGGGAGCAGGCGCCACACTCTCCACATCATCAGCTATTGCTCGGTTGGGATCGGGACCCATTGCTATAAACAAACTCAAAGTCAAATTGTCAGAAATCACCACACTATCGATTCATCATTTAATGGCATGTATAGCTAGACCCCAAACACCTCACGGTAGTCCTAGAATCGACTAAACCGTGGCTCGATACCATAAAATTGTAACACCCGAACCTGAGACCATTGCGTGTGTCGGACACGAGGGTTAACAAGCCAAGTTCACATGGTTTGCCCACCAATTTGACATTTCCAGTCAGGCTGGAAGACTGCATCACCGTCGCCTTAAAAATCATATCTCGAGTTTCAAAACTCGAAAACTGGTTTCGTAAATTTTACCTGAATTTTGACTCATATATCCATCCATGGATTTATTTCTAGAATTTTTGGATGGGCCAATTGGTACAGTTTATTAGTTAAAGTCACCCATGTTACAGGGATCGACTGCTCTGACCTTCGCGCGGTATAACTTGAATATCTCTCTGTACAGGGCTTTAATGCTGGTGTCGTTTGTTTCTAATGAAACTAGACTCAAAATGGAATCTGTACATATAAGGTATGTCGCCTAATTCTTTCTGTATAATTTATAGTAAATTTTAAAGTTGCGACAGGGAACCCAGAAACCGTTCTGGCCCTGTCTCACAATAGCATTAATATCTCTTAACATGTAACTCCTATGACCATTTCGTTTCTTCCATATGAAAATAGACTCATCAAGGTTCATTTACATAGCTTATTCACTATTTAATTCCATTTCTACGAATTTTGGTGATTTTTCACATTCACGTCACTGCAGCTGGCAGCATCTGTTTTTAAGGTAGGTCTTACCTATTTGGTAGTCTCCATGAACCAACTAGTCTTTGCCATACATAGGTTCATATATGATCATTTTAACCATGCCAATGGCTGATCATATGACCAACATTCCCATTTCAAGCCATAGCCACATCATGACACCAAATATATACATACAAACCACAATTATTCTAAGTTCATGTTCCTTTTCGAGCCATTTTCGCATGGCCGTACATACTTACATCACCACATATTTAACAAACAAGGGTAGTCCTATACATGCCATTTCAAGTTCAACCAAGAATTTATACCAAAATGGGGGCTTGATAGTGTGGATGACTTCGACTTCAACGATCCCGAATCCGATTGCTATCGGCGAAATCTAGAAAAGCGAGAGCCAAAGCAATGAGTAAGCATTTTTATGCTTAGTAAGTCTCAAGGAATATAATCAACTCTAATTACAGCAATACATTCACATAGTTAAATGCATCATTTCATTAATGCGCATTCACATAATCATACTTACTTTACCATCCCAACTCTTATGTTCATACACAAATAACGGCTTCATTAAGGCCGATAACTCGCTCCATCATAGGAGCGGATATTCATCGCTCTTACTCCTAGCGCGCAAAGCACACACCGCACTTACCTTATCATTGGGAAATTTCACAAGTGCATTAGCTGAAATTTTCCAGCAAGCTCATAATTTTCAAATCACATACCTTCGGAGTTTATCCGGATGTCGGTACTCGTTCAATCGCCTTCGGGACATAGCCGGTTATGGTAACCCGCACCAAGGCCAACGGGACTTTACCGGATATCACGATTTGCACAAATGCCTTGGTCTTAGCCGGATTTAACAACTTGCACGAATGCCTTGGTCTTAGCCCGGATATAGCTACTAGCACAATTGCCTTGGTCTTAACCGGATATAAATTTCAGCATAATTGTCTTGGGCTTAGCCAGGATATCATTCAATTTCTCATGCACACATACATCAATAATCGTTGGACATACATATTTCATTTTCGTTACTAAGGCTCAAACACAATTATAATCATTAGCATATTCGCCCGGGACTTAGCCGGGTGGAATTCAAATACTCATACACACATGATCAATAATCATACACATCCATGTTTCATCTTACATAATTCAAGTAAGATCACTTCTTGAGGACTTACCTCGGATGTTGTCGAACGGCTTTTTCGCTATTCGATCACCTTTTCCTTCCCTTGTCCAATTGTGGTCCTCTTAGCTCTTGAGCTAATTCAAACAAATTCAATTTATTAAAACCTCATTGTGCTTGCTTATGGCGAATATGACAAGGATTTTAAATGGTCATATGGCCACTCTTTAGCTTGAATACACAATGGTCATGCACATTTTATACTACATCAAGCAATTCAATACAATTTATTTGAGCATCAAGGAAATGCTAAGGCCTTCAATAGGCTACCCAAGGCCGAATATTCATGTACATGTTGAGGCCAATTATGCACTTAATACCTCACAAAACAGCATGCATTTTACTAGTTAATGCTTTGCATATTGTGGCTCAAAACTTATAATATAGCATCAAGCACTTATATGTGTGCTAGGCGAATTGTGCTTGAAATTTCACAATTATTCTTCAACATCTTCTTCTTTAAACCAACTTATTCATCACTTACTTCATAGCCAAAACATCATGTGCAAACATATATATACAATATGAGCATGGCGAATTTTCAAGGTGTCCATAGCCATCCAAAAATACAAATTTTAACTAACATGCAAGAAGCATGAACCATGCTCATGAATGGCGAATATGACAATCATGCTCCTTTTCAACTTCAATCATGATAAATCAAAAGAAGGCTCAAAATCTTGCTCAAGAGTAGACAATCCATCATTGCATGCATCATCATCAAGCTTCACACTTAGCATGCAATGGCTTTATCACCATAACAACTTTGGCCAAATACCATTTCCATGGCTTAACAAAGATTTGAGCCATGGCTAACATGCACATCAAGTTAGCAACCAAAACATGCATGAAACTCCTAACACAACCTCATACATACCTTAATCTTGATGCAAACTTGGCCAAATCTCCTTCTAGATCTCTTCCAAACCAAGCATGAAGCAAAATCCTCCTTCTTCCTTAGTTTTGGCTCAAAGAAAGGATGAACAAAATTTTTTTCTTTCCTTCTCTACAACTCACGGCAATGGGGGGGGATTACCACACTCACACACATTTTTTTTTCATTTTTTTATCACCCATACACCTTTGTTTATTATTTCACCCTAATGCACCAACAAAACATGTTTCATGACATGTTTAGCCCATCCTCCTTGTCATGGCCGCCACCACCTATAAAGGGGAATTTGACATGCAAGTCCATTATTTTGCATGCATGCTTTAATTAGTCATCACACATTTCCTATCATACTTTCAAAGTTCATTACTAAGTCCTTTCTTGTGGAATTCACCCTTATAACACTAAATCAATCATCATAAAATGTCATACATGAGCACACACATATTATAGGCATCAAAATAAATTTTTAATTATTTTTATGCCTCGGTTTTGTGGTCCCGAGACCACCTTCCGACTAGGGTCAATTTTGGGCATCACAGAGCCACAGTTGCAAATGAGGTCGCGGATATTGTGACGAAGTCACTAGAATGAATATATGTGGCGAGGCCACCAGATTCAAACGAGGTCGCTGTAACGCTTCCTCTGTCAATATAAACCCATGTCCCATGCAATGAAATAATATGTCATGGCATACATATCTGTAAGCAGAACATCATGCTTTTCAGAAAAAAATAACCCTAGGGGTAAAATCATAATTTTGCATGCATAAGGGTATTTCAGTAATTATTACCTATTGCTAAGGTTTCATGCTCATTCTAACGTTTACCAAGTAATCAGAAGTACATACCTCGTCTTTTTACCAAAGTGGGCCTATTGGCCCATGGGCTCGTTTTCGGCCCATTAAGGCCAAAAATACCGTTGTGCAAGAAAATGCACACTCTGCACTCTAATCATCCAAATGTACCATATTCATTAACAACTGTCTCATGAGCACTCGCACGCTCGCGAGTTCACAAAATACCAATGTTTTGGTATTTCGACTTTTACCGATTCAGTCTAAGGGAGGGTGTCGTTTACACACCTGGTTGATGACGATTGATGACGATATCTCCCACGCGATAATCCTACAATCGATCACTAACACATTAGACTTACGAATTAATGATGACTAACATAAATCCACGTCAACTAACCCAATCATCACACAAGTTAGTCATTTACGCACGAGGGGCAAAATAGTCATTTAACACCCTAGGGGCAAAATGGTAATTTTATCCCACAAGGGTATCTCGGTAATTCTACCCTACAGGGGTATTTCGGTATTTCTACCCTACAAGGGTATTTCGGTAATTCTATCCTACAAGGGTATTTCGGTAATTCTACAACTTATCCACTTGGGCCTACGGACCCATTAGGACCATATGGCCCATTTTAGCCCATCCCGGCCCGAAATAGCCGTCCTACTGCTAGAGTAATGAGAAATACACACCTGTTAGGAGACTGCAGTTAATCCGTGCTCCAAACACTCTTAGCTGACGCCCAACCCAAACGAGCATGTCACAAAGCGAAAGGGATCAGCCAAGAAGGGTATGCCTACTCTCCTCATGGTTTGCTCTATTTAAAGCCAGCTCTCCATCTACTCTTATGTTAGCTTCTTGATGTGGGATCCCTCCATCACCAAAGTTTAAAACCAACACCAACTCTTGCCGTCCCAACATAACAAAATAATCAACCTTTGCGTGCCAAGGGATTCGAACCAAAGTCCTTTCACATGCCAACTCACGCCACCTTGCCACTACACCACACTCTTTTTTGTGTCATCTTTTACCCCTTTACTCTTAAAAGCCCAAACGCCAATTGCATCACCTATTCATAAAATTAAAATTTTGAAGACTACCACGGATTTAACTTAAGTTTGGACCTTCCAAAGGCCCACTAACCTACTAAAATATATATTTTAACCAACCAGAACACACACAAATTTTAAAAATTACAGAAACACAGAAAACCCGAAAATTGGGGCGTTACAACTCTACCCTCCTTAAAGAAATTTCGTCCTTGAAATTTTACCTGAATCAAACAGATGAGGATATTGTTGACGCATCGCCACTTCTGGCTCCCAAGTAGCTTCCTCTCTGCCATGATTACGCCACAGCACCTTTACTAGCGGAACTGATTTCCTCCTCAAAATCTTAACATCTTGATCCAAAATCTACACAAGCTCTTCCTCAAAAGTCAAGTCTGTTTGGACCTCGATCTCTGCAACTGGCACAACATGAGTAGGGTCAGAACGATACCGCCTTAACATGGAGACGTGAAAGACATCATGAATCCTATCCAACTCTGGAGGTAGCTCCAACTGATAAGCCACTGGACCCACTAGCTTAAGAATCCGATAAGGCCCAATGAACCACGAACTTAACTTGCCTTTCCTCCCAAACCTTAATATTTTCTTCCAAGGTGAAACCTTCAAGAAGACCATATCATCCACAGAGTACTCAATTTCCTTACACTTCAAATCTGCATATGACTTCTGTCTATCAGATGCTTCCTTCAACCGATCTCTAATCAACTTGACCATATCCTCAGTATCTGCCAACAACTCAGGTCCAAGAACCTGTTGTTCACCCAACTCAGTCTAACAACTAGGTGTACAACATCTTCGCCCATACAGTGCCTCATAAGAAGCCATTCGAATACTTGCCTGATAACTGTTGTTGTATGCAAACTTTGCCAACGGTAAGTAATCCTCCCAACTGCCTCGAAAGTCGATAATGCATCCCCTCAACATGTCTTCCAGAATCTGAATAACCCTTTCTGACTGACCATCAATCTAAGGATGAAGGGCTATACTAAAGTTCAACCGCGTACCCAACACCTCATACAACTTTTGCCAAAATCGAGATGTGAATCTAGGATCTCGATCAGAAATAATCGACACTGGCATTCCGTGAAGTCGCACTATTTCCACCACATACAATTTGGCTAACTTCTGAAGTGAATAGTCAGTGCAGACAGGTATGAAATGAGCAGATTTGGTCAACCTATCCACAATTACCCAAATCAAGTCCTTCTTCGATGGTGTCAAGGGTAACCCACTCACAAAATCCATGGTTACCCTCTCCCACTTCCAAAGTGGTACTTTCACTGGCTGTAAAAGTCTGGAAGGTAACTGATGTTCAGCTTTCACTTGCTGACCCACAAATTCTGTTACCTATCGCTTCAACCCAGGCCACCAATACAATTCCTTTAAGTCGCGATACATTTTACTCCCTCCAGGATGCATAGCATACAAACCTCCATGAGCTTCTTTCAGAATTGCTTGCCTCTAGTCAGAGTCCTTCGGAATACAAACTCTACCTCGGTAACACAGAACTCCCTCACTGTTCAGTCTGAACTCAGAAGTATCCACATTCTTCACCTGTCAGAATCGAGAAACCAGGGACTCATCCCTCGATTGTTTTTCCTTAATCTCATCCACCCAGGTCGGCCTAACTTCCAGTTCTGCTAACAGACTACCGTCATCATACAAACTCAAACGAGCAAACATGGCTCTCAGATCAAATACAGTTCTATGACTTAGGGTATCAACCACCACATTAGCTTTGCCTGGGTGATACTCAATCGCGTAGTCATAATCCTTAAGCAACTCTATCCATCTCCACTGCCTAAGGCTCAGCTCCTTCTGAGTCAGCAAGTACTTAAGACTCTTATGATCTGTGTATATAATACACCTTTCTCCGTACAGGTAATGTCTCCAAATCTTAAGCGCAAAGATTACCGCTGCCAACTCCATATCATTAGTAGGATAGTTAACATGTGGTTTAAGCTGTCGCGATGCATAAGCAACCACTTTACCTTATTGCATCAGCACACAGCCCAACCTACATGTGATGCATCACTGCATACGGTAAAATCTTTTCCAGACTCCGGCTGAATCAGTACAGGTGCCTCGGTCAGTACTTTCTTCAGCTTCTCAAAAGATTCCTATTGTTTCTCAGTCCAAACAAACGGTACTCCCTTCCTTATAAGCTTTGTCAAAGGCACTGCCATCACAGAAAATCCTTCCACAAACCTTCTATAGTACCCAGCTAAACCCAAAAAACTTTAAATTTCCAACACTGACCTCGGTGGCTTCCATTCCAGAATTGCTTTAATCTTTCAAGGGTCCACCTTGATCCCTTTAGCAGAGGCAACATGCCCCAAGAAAGTTACCTCTCTCAACCAGAACTTATACTTACTAAGTTTCGCATAAAGCTCCTTCTCCCTCAGCACTTGAAGTACAATACGAAGGTGCTCATCATGTTTCTCCTCAATTTCAGAATAAACCAGAATATTATCGATAAAGATGACCATGAATCGATCCAAGTATAGCTGGATCACTCGATTCATCAGATCCATAAATGCCGCAGGTGCGTTCGTCAACCCAAATGGCATAACCAAGAACTCATAGTGACCATACCAAGTTCTGAATGCCGTCTTGTGAATATCCACCTCCTTAACCCTCAACTGATGACACCCAGATCGAAGGTCAATCTTGGAAAATACTGAAGCTCTTCTAAGTTGGTCGAATAAATCATCGATTCTTGGCAGTGGGTACTTGTTCTTAATCGTCAATTTGTTCAACTGCCGATAATCGATGCACATCTGCATTGACCCATTTTCTTCTTTACGAACAACACTGGTGCTCCCCACGGAGACACACTTGGTCTAATGAAGCCTCTATCCAATAACTCTTGAATTTGGGCTTTCAGCTCCACCAACTCCTTCGGTGCCATCCTATAAGGTACAATGGACACTGGTGTCGTTCCAGGTAACAAGTCAATTCCAAACTCAACCTCTCGGTTCGTGGGCAAACCCGGAAGCTCCTCTGGAAAAACATCTTGAAAATCCTTGACGGTTCTAATTTTATCCACTGTCAGATCCTCAGTTTCTGATTGGCTTACAAATTCCAAATAAGCCTTACATCCCTTTCGAATCCACTTCTCGGCTTTTAATGCCGACACCACATTAGACAGATAATCCCTACGCTCGCCGCCTATCACCAAAACCTCCTCATCCTTTGTGGTTTTTAACATTATTCGCTTAGCAGCACAATCTAGCACCCTGCTAGGCACTCCTCTTTCAATATAAACCCATGTCCCATGCAACAGAAATAATATGTCATGGCACACGTATAAGAAACAGAACATCATGCTTTTCAGAAAAAACTAACCCTAGGGGTAAAATCGTAATTTTGCATGCATAAAGGTATTTCAGTAATTATTACCTATTGCTAAGGTTTCATGCTCATTCTAACATTTACCAAGTAATCAGAAGTACTTACCTCGTCTTTTTACCAAAGTGGGCCCGTTGGCCCATTGGCCTGTTTTCGACCCATTAAGCCCAAAAATACCGTTGTGCACGAAAATACACACTCTGCACTTTAATCATCCAAATACACCATATTCATTAACAACTGTCTCACGAGCACAGCACGCTCGTGAGTTCACAAAATACCAACGTTTCGGTATTTTGACTTTTACCGATTCAGTCTAAATGAGGGTGTCGTTTACACACCTGGTTGATAACGATTGATAACGATATCTCCCACGTGATAATCCTACAATCGATCACTAACACATTAGACTTACAAATTAACAATGACTAGCATAAATCCACATCAACTAAGCCAATCATCACACAAGTTAGTCATTTACGCACGAGAGGCAAAATAGTCATTTAACACCCTAGGGGCAAAATGGTAATTTTACCCCACAAGGGTATCTCGGTAATTCTACCCTACAGGGGTATTTCGCTAATTCTACCCTACAAGGGCATTTCGATAATTCTATCCTATAGGGGTATTTCGATAATTCTACCCTACAGGGGTATTTTAGTAATTCTACAACTTATCCACTTGGGCCTACGGACCCATTGGGACCACATGGCCCATTTCAGCCCATCGTGGCCCGAAATAGCCGTCCTACTGCTAGAGTAATGAGAAATACACACCTGTTAGGAGACCGCAGTTAATCTGCGCTCCAAACACTCTTAGCTGACGCCCAACCCAAACGAGCACGTCACAAAGAGAAAGGGATCAGCCAAGAAGGGTATGCCTACTCTCCTCATGGTTTGCTCTATTTAAAGCCAGCTCTTCATCTACTCTTATGTTAGCTTCCCGATGTGGGATCCCTCCATCACCAGAGTTTAAAACCAACACCAACTCTTGCCGTCCCAACATAGCAAAATAATCAACCTTTGCGTGCCAAGGGATTCGAACCAAAGTCCTCTCACATGCCAACTCACGCCACCACCACTAGGCCATCAACTCATTTGTGTCATAAATCCAACACATTAAACTTTAAAGCGCACCTACTTGCTTCCAGATTTATTGAAAAGAAAAACCAAAATATATTGCAAGAGCCAAGACTTGAACCTTGGACCCCTTGCTTCCTCTATGGCATCATTTTCTTGTCCCCTAAGTGGCGCCACCTTGCCACTACACCACACTCCTTTTTGTGTCATCTTTTACCCCTTTACTCTTAAAAGCCCAAACGCCAATTGCATCACCTGTTCATAAAATTAAAATTCCGAAGACTACCACGGATTTAACTTAAGTTTGGGCCTTCCAAAAGCCCACTAACCTACTAAAATATATATTTTAACCAACCAGAACACACACAAATTTTAAAAATTACAGAAACACAAAAAACCCAAAAATTGGGGCATTACATTCAAGGCCCAAAATGAGAGTCACAAGGCAAAGTTGGAAAGGTTACACCAATCCCATAAATAAACCTTTAGTGAGTACCGAGAGAATACCCAAAAGAATCTCATTGAAGCTCTACCAGAATAAAGATAAAATTTGATTTTGCACTCCCAAGTCGCCTCTGGTCCTCTTGACCTTAGCAAGGTAAACTTCGATTTCCTTACAGATATCTCCACAGTCTCACTAAAATTTGACGTCTATCATCCTAAAAGCGATGAGTGGGAAGCCTTTCAGAGTGGATGGAAACAATCAAGTGTCTTTTCCATTCCCACTATGCCAGGACCTGAAGCTAATAAGGGGAGTTTAGTATATGTGGAGCAAAATCCTGAAGCTCATCCTCAAACAGATGAGGTTCCTATAAAGCCCCTTGACCAGTCTTCAAGAGGAGGAAACAAGAATTTTTCTTTCTATTCTTGTACTTCCCTAACTATCAATGTAATAGTTGGTGCATTTTTAATGAATCTTTCTTTTTTGAAATCCTGTTCTTTTATTTCTTCATCACTTTAGGTATACTTTTTATTTTTAGCATCGAAACCACTATTTACCTTTCTTTTGTCCTTTTGATTTAGCTTTACCTCTCCTTTATATACTTTCTCATTACATAATTACCTTTACCAATAAAAATGACAATTATTCTTCAATAAAAATAAATTTTAACATACCTAAGGAACTCTACCATGTTCACCATATTATGCCTACAGGGCTAAATCGACTTACAGGAACTCTACCATGGTCCAAGAATGTTAAAATGGGCTCTAATACAAAACTTGTAACACCCTAAATTTGATCCGATTAATTGGATCCAGACCTTGAGTGTTACCACACAAATAAGAACAAGGACTTAGTCTACTTATATAGATTTCAATCAAAATAAAATACCCTTAATTACAACTTTCCAACTAAATTGCAAAAGTCGATACATTTAATATACATGGCAGCTAAATTACAAAATAAACATATTTTGACTACCTACTCTATTACAAATGTCCCCAAAAGTACAAAATTCTAGATAACAAAACAGGCTTTGAACTGCCGATAATTCAATTTGTATGTATAATAACCCGATATGTCACTTCTTGGCGTAGTCCTGGCATTGTCCCTCCTAGCGCAAACCCACAACACCATACCTGCAACATAACATACACATATAAGTTCATAATTACTTAATGACGGCAACATCTTTTACCTGGGTCACATTTGCATATAGCAACTGATACTTTAGTTCGACAATCTCTTTGTTCTTCACCTTTAACTTTGTCTCTAGTGCATACTTCCTTAGGTTCTCTTCTCTTATACTTGTATGTTCCTTACTCTGAGGTTATACCTTTCTTTCCATTGTTTATGATACTTTACTTACACTCTTTAAACCTCTAAGCCATCACCTCATCGTGATTATGAATAAAGACGTAACCTTTGTACTTCTTCGAATATACAAAGGTTAAGTCTTTATTTAGAATACATCATAATACTAGCTCATTAATTCACCATATCTCTTTAACTCACCATCTCCAACCAAGCCTTAGTATTTTTGGCATACCCTACCATATATTCCATCTGTACAATTCATACTTCTAATTTCACTATTTACATTTAAAGGCAATACAAGACACACCAATTACTTAGCATAGAACCTGCTACAATGACATCCATCATGATTTATTTCTGAAAGCCTTTCTAGAACATGTCACTAGAGCAACCCTTTCGAAGTACACCTCAAAGGTTCTTGTACGACACACTATAGAGGTAGTTGTAATAGCCTATTTTCAGTGAAATTAGAACAGTGGTTTCGAGACCACAGATCTGAGTCAAAAAGAAATTTTATTTTAATATTATTACCTGAATTGCATTATGATAGAAATAACATATGAAAATTTCATTAAGAAAATTTTACTGATTTCATGTTTAATTGTGGAAAGGACCAAATTGCATAAAATGTAAAAGTTGAGTTCTAGTAGCTATAAGTATCAAATAGCTATGGAATTCAAAATTTGAGGTCATTATATGACAATTAGACCATTAAGAGAAGTTAGTATATATTTTTGGTGAATCATCCATGGAAAATTAGAAAAAGAAAAGGATGATATAATAATTAAATAGAAGTATCATATTATTATTATCATCTTCTTCCCCAAAATACATGGAAACCCTAAGAAAGAAAAAGCAAGCTTTCTTGGCTGAATTGGGTAAGTAATCTTGTCCTATTTTTAGTAATTTTTATATTTTTGAGATCGGAATAGCTTAATCTATCTATTTTGGGGATTAATATGTAAAAATATCAAAGTATATAAAATTTTCCATGGATGTAAATGTTGAAATTTTGAAATTTGTGGTAGAAAATGAAAGGTTGTTGATAGATAAACAACTTTTACAAAGAGAATTTTGATGAAATTATGATTTAGGGACTAAATTGAAAAATGGTAAAACCCATGGAAAAATTCTAATTTTTGTGAAATTCATGGGCTGTTATTGTAACATGTAAAATTTGGTTAGGCTTGAAATAAGGATTAAATTGCATGTATTTCATTTTCTAAGCTTAAGGACAAATTTGTCATTTATGAAAAGTATAGGGGCAAAATTGTGATTTTGCCTAAGATATGAATTGAATCCAATTGAGTATAAAGTGAATTAAATTGATGCTAAATTCATTTATATAGATCTGGAAAACTCAAATACGAAGTTAGATCGAGGAAAAGAAAAAGTGTCAGATTAGTAGATTTCTATATACGAACAAGTATCTAGGTAAGTTCATGTAACTAAGTTGTGTTTATTTTTATGATTGAATTGAGTGTGGTATTTATTTATGTGAATTATAAAATATGTTATAAATGTATGAAATAATCGTATGTCCAATAATGTTCAGAAAATGCTAAGTTCTGTTTGAATAATGAAATTCGATGGATACATAATTTCCCATATTGAATTTGGTCCTGCGTATGTTGCAGACAAAATATAGCTCAGAAGAGCAATCCTATTATAAGCCCTCTCGAGTGCCTTGTTATATAGTTCTTGCGAGCATCCTGATCGGTAGTGATCCTACATGCGTTGCGCACTACCGCAACTCTTTGTAAGTGTCCTGTTACATGATTTGATCAGTTGTGGTCCAGCATTTATTGCAGACACAAACGCAGTTCTCTGTGAGCATCCTGATATAGGCTCTTATGAGCTTCCTGACATGGCTCGCTTGAACTCCCTGTTATGCTATCTGGAGCTCTCTAATAATAACTCTTCGGAGTTACCTGTTAAGCTCAATAAGCTTCCTATTCTAAACTCTTATGAGTTTCCTGTTTAGCCCGGATAAGCTTCCTATTACATGGCTCACGTGAGCATCCTGATATATGGCTTGAGAGTGTGCTTCCTGATTATGTGCCCTTATAGGTACCCCTGAACATGAGTTAATGGATTATTGATTTGTATACTTTGAGTATACTACCTGGATATCCATCGACATTTCAATGATTCAACGGATAAAATTTCTGATATGAAAAACTATGAGTTTTAAATGAATTATATCTTAAATGTTCCTAAAATATCTGTAAATTTATAGCATGATGAGCTTGTAACACCCCTTACCCATATTCAACGCCAGAACAGGGCTCGAGGCATTACCAGACTTTCATCACAAACAATTATACAAATCCAGTCATAAATTTGTATCCAAATTAAAACCATTCATATTCAATCATAAAATCCCTAATACGAACCTACGAGGCCCTAAACATGCTTTGGAAGTGGTTTGGAACTAAACCAGGCACTTAGGAAATTTTTACAAAACTTAGAAAATTTTTGCTATGAACAAAGGCTACACGCCCGTGTGGCTTGGGACACGCCCGTGTGGGAAGGTCGTGTGGTCACACATGCCCGTGTCCCTAACCTGTGTAACTCTCTATTTTGCAATGCATGAAAAAATTGATGTCACATGCCCATGTGCTAGGCCGTATGGTAAATTATATTTTCATTAAATAGGTGCAGACTTCACACCCCCGAGACACAGGTCCATGTCTGAGGCCGTGTCCCTCACATGGCTAAGACACATGCCTGTGTCTCTGCCCGTGTGCTCAATTCTGAGCATTCTATTTCTTAAAATTAAGGTGCATGGGACACACGGCCAGAACACATGCCTATGGGGCAGACCGTGTGTCACACATGGCCTAGACACACGCCCGTGTGTCTACCCGTGTGGAAAAATAAAGGCTATTTACCAAGCCATTTGTCACCCTCATTTACACCTGCAGCAATGGCATAATCCATGGCATTTTAAGCAACCAAAACATCCAAAATCAAGGCTAAATCATATCATTCCTTACCAACACTTAACATATTTACTTTAGCTTAATTTACCAAATCAATTCATACCAAACTCACATTCACAAGTATCAATATGAATGCTTTCATCATGCATAATTCTACTTAGGTTTCCTAGCACACCCAAGAACCCATCTCATCCATTTCACAACAAATCATTTAACCACAATAAGCATATAGCAATCCATTACAAAACACAAAAACAAGAAGACATTAACACAAATATTTATATAAATGGGCTTACAACCATTTTAGCCAAAATAAGCCAATTACATGGCTAAATACCATATCATCTTAAACAAATATAAGCCAATACATTTGGCCAAATCAAATGACACATATAAAAAAAAAGACCAAGTCCTTATACATGCCATACTTTCAAAATACTAAGATCATCAATACCCAAAAATGAGAGTTTGATAGTGTGATTCGAATATCCGATGACGTCCTATCCGAGTTAGCTTGGTGACACTATAAAACATGGAAAAATAAAAAGAGTATGCTATATAGCTTAGTAAGCTCGTATGTAAGAAATAAGCAACCTTACCGTGCATATAACATTTAAATAATATAACACAATTAAATGTAAATTTACCATAGTCTCACGATCATAAATCATTCCACCACAAAACTTACCTCATTTTCATCGTTTCAAGCATTTAATAAACATGAGCTTTAGGTAAATACATGAACCATCTCGAAATGAATTTACACATATTCTCATCTTTGACATACACGTGAACCACTCAGAATAATAATTTCGGATACTCAGGTTTTTGTAACACCCTTTACCCGTATCCAACACCGGAATACAGACTTATACACAAGCAGTCATACAAAACCGAGACGTTGATTTCCATCAAAATTTAAAACTTTTCATAATCATTCATATTGTCCTAAAATGAGCCTACAAGGCCTAAAACATACATTGGGATTGGTTCGGGACTAAACCGAGAACTTTAGAAAATTTTACAACACTTAGAAAATATTTCATGTTTTAAAAGCCATACGCCCGTGTGGCTTGGGACACGCCCGTGCAGGCAGGCCGTATGGGTGTCCTTAACCCATGTAACTCTCTGTTTGTCACCCATGAACAAATTGAAGTCACACATCCAAGGCACACGCCTGTGTGCTTAGGCCATATGGTCGATTTAATTTTCATAATTTTATCATAAAATAGGTGCAGACTTTACACGCCCAGGGCACATGCCTCTGCCTGAGGCCGTGTCATCCACACGACTGAGACACACACCTATGTCTCTGCCCGTGTGCTCAATACTGAGCATTCTATTTTTCCAAAAATTAAGATGCAGGGGACACACGGCTGTATCACACGCCCACAAGGCAAGCTGATACGATCTCGCCTCGATGATAAGTCTAGTCATTGAAGTTGCCCGGTCATAAAATTGAAGAAGTATCGTTCGGATTGAAATAAGCTGAAATTGGCTAAGAATAGGCTTTAAAAAAAAGGGATTGAAGTATTTTAGATATGATAAGTATATGGTTTCAGCTAACAAGAAATAAGGTTATATTTAAGTCGACAAATGTGGATGGAATAGAAAGGCTCAAGGTTGAAGAATGAACCAATACCATATACAGTATTGACCCGAGACTTATAAAAACACTTGAGATGGAAAATGATAGAAGATAGGATCTTGACCCGCTATCTAGGAAGATAGGAACCAAAGATATCAATCGGGGTGAACTCCACACTCGGTCTAGGAGTGATAAATTCAAAGAAACAGAATGACGCCACTAGCAAGCTAGATAAGTCAAGCTGAGTCTAAAATGAATTAAGAGAGTTGAAAAACTCAAAAATGTTATAAACATTCAACAATGAGAAAAAAGTATTTTTTACAACCAGCAAATAACACAATATTTATAGTGAAAGTCTAAGGTTAGCCGAATGGACAAAAAAGTAGCTAGATGGACATTTGATTTCATCTTTTAATGAGTTGAAAATTCTAGAATAATTCAAGAAAATTCCAGGAAACTTCTCTAGCCTTTGGAAACGTCATTGGATAGCTACTTGGGGGTTTGAATCAGCTGAAATGTGGTCATTAGTTAAAGAGCTAAAATGAGCTGAATTTCCTGGACAGATTCGGCCTAGGTGATTTAATAAGTGTTAATTGAGCTACCTTGGTTATTCGAAGAGCCATTGAACTTAATGATTAGCTTAAGACATATTAAATTCAACAAATTAATCAGCTTAAGACATATTAAATCCACAGCAGCTATGACAACTTAAATGAGCTACATTTGGTTCGACAAATTAATTAGCAACAAGAATTAAATTTGTCCAAAACTTGACACATTAAATATGCATTAACTAAGACACATTTAAGCTAAATTAAAATGTCCAAAATTTAGACACATTAAAACACAATTTAATTATTTAAGCTGAACTTTAACTAAATTAACTAACTCAATTAAATAGATAAATTTATTCCAGGAGCTTAAAATGCATGAAATTAAATAAATTAGAATCACGCTCAATGAGCTAGCATCAAGCCGAATTGAGCTCTATTGAGCTGGATAAAACCAAGATTTAGCTCGCTGAGCTAAAATTAAGTTTCATTTTGCACTTGGAGCCCTCATGTTTAGACCATTCCCGGTGTCATCGATTTAAGCCACAATAAGATGCGGCCGGGATCGCATCATTCCCTCCTTCTTGAAGACTATTTGTCCTCAAATCGAGCCATTTGTTTGCAAAAAATCCTTCAAGGTCATGGCCCTTTGGTTGATGCAGTTGGGAAAGTTGCTCCCGATAACCTAAAATTTACACACAACTTGAACACAAAATAGATTGTTTGCACACCTTCCCTCTTTTGGAGAGAACATTTCCGAAGTGCCACCTACACGAAATTTAAATGGATTAGTGACACCATGGTATATAGGCTCAATAGAACTTGCTGAAGTCTTATTCACAAACTGAACATATGAATCGATGCCGAGATCAAAAATAGAAGTTAATTTTACCTTATTTCTTGATAGAAGCAAACCAGAATCATAGAGCACTCAAAAGTTATACTTTTAGACAACAAAAGTCCATGACTCAATTCCTTTGAACAATGATAGAGAACGATGTTCTCTGGGAGCAAAAAAAATATTTTCTCTTACCAATTAAAGTTTACTTGAAAATTTCTTGACCGGCATCATAGAAAGATCATAAGGCAAGTTAAAGTCATTATCATGCAACACATGCTCGAGTCTTGTATACCATAATATAGAACAACATCAGATTCAAAAAGTGGATTGTGACTTTGCAAGCCAACAAGATTCACATGTATTATTTTCAAACTTAAAGTCAAAGCATCAGGTAAGCAAAAATATTTCACGTATTTATTCACACAAAATTACGAATGCTTGCCTTCTCTCAATGACATTTCAAAAGAATAATCTCCAGGTTTGAACACACTAGTTTGACTACTTGTTCTAAAGTGCAACAAGGGTTTCATTTTTGCCATTAAATCAAACATGCCAAACCAAAAGAATTTGTGTATACAAAGATTCAAACAATCAAACCTCTCAATATTCATCCAATTAGATTTGCACAAACTCAAGGATTTTTCACAAGGTAGTAAATGGTTGTAACACCCCGAACCCGAGACCATTGCCGGTGTCGGACACGAGGGGTTAACAAGCCAAGTTCACATGGTTTGCCCACCAATTTGACATTTCCAGTCAGGCTGGAAGACTGCATCACCGTCGCCTTAAAAATCATATCTCGAGTTTCAAAACTCGAAAACTGGTTTCGTAAATTTTCCCTGAATTTAGACTCATATATCCATCCATGGATTTATTTCTAGAATTTTGGATGGGCCAATTGGTACAGTTTATTAGTTAAAGTCACCCATGTTACAGGGATCGACTGCTCTGACCTTCGCGCGGTATAACTTGAATATCTCTCTGTACAGGGCTTTAATGCTGGTGTCGTTTGTTTCTAATGAAACTAGACTCAAAATGGAATCTGTACATATAAGGTATGTTGCCTAATTCTTTCTGGATAATTTATAGTGAATTTTTAAAGTTGCGACAGGGAACCCAGAAACCGTTCTGGCCCTGTCTCACAATAGCATTAATATCTCTTAACATGTAACTCCTATGACCATTTCGTTTCTTCCATATGAAAATAGACTCATCAAGGTTCATTTAAATAGCTTATTCACTATTTAATTCCATTTCTACGAATTTTGGTGATTTTTCACATTCATGTCACTGCAGCTGGCAGCATCTGTTTTTAAGGTAGGTCTTACCTATTTGGTAGTCTCCATGAACCAACTAGTCTTTGCCATACATAGGTTCATATATGATCATTTTAACCATGCCAATGGCTGATCATATGACCAACATTCCCATTTCAAGCCATAGCCACATCATGACACCAAATATATACATACAAACCACAATTATTCTAAGTTCATGTTCCCTTTTCGAGCCATTTTCGCAAGGCCGTACATACTTACATCACCACATATTTAACAAACAAGGGGTAGTCCTATACATGCCATTTCAAGTTCAACCAAGAATTTATACCAAAATGGGGCTTGATAGTGTGGATGACTTCGACTTCAACGATCCCGAATCCGATTGCTATCGGCGAAATCTAGAAAAGCGAGAGCCAAAGCAATGAGTAAGCATTTTTATGCTTAGTAAGTCTCAAGGAATATAATCAACTCTAATTACAGCAATACATTCACATAGTTAAATGCATCATTTCATTAATGCGCATTCACATAATCATACTTACTTTACCATCCCAACTCTTATGTTCATACACAAATAACGGCTTCATTAAGGCCGATAACTCGCTCCATCATAGGAGCGGATATTCATACGCTCTTACTCCTAGCGCGCAAAGCACACACCGCACTTACCTTATCATTGGGAAATTTCACAAGTGCATTAGCTGAAATTTTCCAGCAAGCTCATAATTTTCAAATCACATACCTTCGGAGTTTATCCGGATGTCGGTACTCGTTCAATCGCCTTGGGACATAGCCCGGTTATGGTAACCCGCACCAAGGCCAGCGGACTTTACCGGATATCACGATTTGCACAAATGCCTTGGTCTTAGCCCGGATTTAACAACTTGCACGAATGCCTTGGTCTTAGCCCGGATATAGCTACTAGCACAATTTCCTTTGGTCTTAACCCGGATATAAATTTCAGCATAATTGTCTTGGGCTTAGCCGGATATCATTCAATTTCTCATGCACACATACATCAATAATCATTGGACATACATATTTCATTTTCGTTACTAAGGCTCAAACACAATTATAATCATTAGCATATTCGCCTTGGGACTTAGCCCGGTGGAATTCAAATACTCATACACACATGATCAATAATCATACACATCCATGTTTCATCTTACATAATTCAAGTAAGATCACTTCTTGAGGACTTACCTCGGATGTTGTCGAACGGCTTTTTCGCTATTCGATCACCTTTTCCTTCCCTTGTCCAATTGTGGCCCTCTTAGCTCTTGAGCTAATTCAAACAAATTCAATTTATTAAAACCTCATTGTGCTTGCTTATGGCCGAATATGACAAGGATTTTAAATGGTCATATGGCCACTCTTTAGCTTGAATACACAATGGTCATGCACATTTTATACTACATCAAGCAATTCAATACAATTTATTTGAGCATCAAGGAAATGCTAAGGCCTTCAATAGGCTACCCAAGGCCGAATATTCATGTACATGTTGAGGCCAATTATGCACTTAATACCTCACAAAAACAGCATGCATTTTACTAGTTAATGCTTTGCATATTGTGGCTCAAAACTTATAATATAGCATCAAGCACTTATATGTGTGCTAGGCAATTGTGCTTGAAATTTCACAATTATTCTTCAACATCTTCTTCTTTAAACCAACTTATTCATCACTTACTTCATAGCCAAAACATCATGTGCAAACATATATATACAATATGAGCATGGCGAATTTTCAAGGTGTCCATAGCCATCCAAAAATACAAATTTTAACTAACATGCAAGAAGCATGAACCATGCTCATGAATGGTCGAATATGACAATCATGCTCCTTTTCAACTTCAATCATGATAAATCAAAAAGAAGGCTCAAAATCTTGCTCAAGAGTAGACAATCCATCATTGCATGCATCATCATCAAGCTTCACACTTAGCATGCAATGGCTTTATCACCATAACAACTTTGGCCAAATACCATTTCCATGGCTTAACAAAGATTTGAGCCATGGCTAACATGCACATCAAGTTAGCAACCAAAACATGCATGAAACTCCTAACACAACCTCATACATACCTTAATCTTGATGCAAACTTGGCCAAATCTCCTTCTAGATCTCTTCCAAACCAAGCATAAAGCAAAAATCCTCCTTCTTCCTTAGTTTTGGCTCAAAGAAAGGATGAACAAAATTTTTTCTTTCCTTCTCTACAACTCACGGCAATGGGGGATTACCACACTCACACACATTTTTTTTTTCATTTTTTATCACCCATACACCTTTGTTTATTATTTCACCCTAATGCACCAACAAAACATGTTTCATGACATGTTTAGCCCATCCTCCTTGTCATGGCCGGCCACCACCTATAAAAGGGGAATTTGACATGCAAGTCCATTATTTTGCATGCATGCTTTAATTAGTCATCACACATTTCCTATCATACTTTCAAAGTTCATTACTAAGTCCTTTCTTGTGGAATTCACCCTTATAACACTAAATCAATCATCATAAAATGTCATACATGAGCACACACATATTATAGGCATCAAAATAAATTTTAATTATTTTTATGCCTCGGTTTTGTGGTCCCGAGACCACCTTCCGACTAGGGTCAATTTTGGGCTGTCACAACTCTCCCCACTTAAGAAATTTTCGTCCCGAAAATCTTACCGTAAATAGGTTTGGATATCGCTCTTTCATAGAGTTCTCGGTCTCCCAAGTAGCTTCTTCTATCCCGTGCTTGAGCCATAACACTTTTACTAGCGGAACCCGCTTGTTTCACAACTCTTTCACTTCGTGATAGGATATGAATCGGTTCTTCCTCATAACTCATATTAGCTTGAATTTCAATTTCGATGGACTAATCACGTGTGATGGATCGGATCTATAGCGTCGAAGCATCGAAGCGTGAAAGACATCGTGAACCTTTTCGAGTTCGGGGCAAAGTCAAACGATATGCCACTTGGATCGACTCGCTCGGATATCTCATATGGCCCAACGAACCTCGGGCTCAACTTGCCCTTACTACCGAATCGAGTATCTTTTCCAAGGCGATACCTTGAGGAACACTTTATCACCCACCTGATACTCGATATCCTTACGCTTCAGATCCGCGTACGACTTCTGACGATCGGAGGTTATCTTCAGACTTTCACGGATTACTTTCACTTCCTGTTCAGCATCCCTAATCAAATCCACCCCGAAAATCTTGCTTTCACCGAGCTCAGTCCAAAACAATGGTGTACGGCATTTACGACCGTACAAGGCCTCGTAGGGTGCCATTTTAATACTTGATTGAAAGCTGTTGTTGTAAGCGAATTCAATCAACGGCAAATACCGTTCCCATGAACCACTAAACTCGAGGACGCAACATCTTAACATATCCTCAAGTATCTCGAATTATCCGCCGGATTGACCATCGGTTTGGGGGTGAAAGGCGGTGTTGAAATGCAACTTGGTACCCAAAGCTTCTTGCAACTTTTTCCAAAATCGCGAGGTAAATCTCGGATCTCTATCCGACACGATGGAAATAGGCACCCCATGTAATCTCACAATCGAGAAAGCGTACAATTCCGCTAATTTGTCCATTGAAAAATCCGTGACGACGGGGACAAAGTGGGCCGACTTAGTCAATCGATCTACCACGACCCAAACCGCATCCTTCTTACTTGTCGACAATGGCGGTCCGGATACAAAGTCCATTGTGACTCGATCCCCTTTCCACTCGGGTATCGTGATTGGTGAAGTAATCTCGAAGGCACGATGTTCCGCTTTCACTTGTTGACATATCAAACATCTTGAAACAAAGTCGGAGATGTCTCGCTTCATACCATGCCACCAAAATCGACGTTTCAACTCATTGTACATCTTCGTACTCCGGGTGGATTGCCATTCGGCTACAATGGGCTTCCTTCAGAATTATCGAAATGAGTTCTGAATTCTTTGGGACACACCGACGACTTTTGAACCTCAAACAATCGTCATCGTCGATTTGAAACTCCGAGTCCTTGTTCGGAACACACGCAGCCCGTTTTGCAACCAACTCGTCGTCGACTTTTCGAGCTTCTCGAATTTGGTGTGTCAATAATGGTTTGGCTTTCAATTCAGCCACTAACACACCGTTGGATCGGACGGACAAGTGCACATTCATCGCTCGTAAAGTGAATAACGATTTACGACTCAAGGCATCCGCAACCATATTCGCCTTTCCGGGTGATAGTCAATGATCACTCATAATCCTTTAACAGCTCGAGCCAACGTCTTTGTCGCAGATTTAAGTCTCTTTGGGTCATCAAATATTTGAGACTTTTGTGATCCGAGTATACATGGCACCTTTCACCAAATAAGTAATGTCGCCAAATCTTTAAAGGCGAATACGATGGCGGCCACTCGAGATCATGAGTCGGATAATTTTTCTCATGTGGCTTTAATTGCCTCGACGCATAGGCCACAACTCGACCTTCTTGCATTAATACGCAACCTAACCCAAGTAGAGAGGCGTCGCTATAGATGACAAACTCCTTGCGGACTCGGGTTGCACTAGAATTGGGGCTTCATCAAATAAGTTTTCGATTGATCGAAACTTTTTGGCATTTCTCCGTCCATTCGAACTTAACGTCCTTTTGGAGTAGCCGTCATCGGCGTGGCTATCGTTGAGAAGCCTTTACAAATCGTCGGTAATAACCTAAGCAAGCCCCAAAAGCTCGAACCTCATTAATATTTCTGAGGCTTCCAATTAAGTATGGCTGAAATTTTATTCGGGTCGACTCGAATACCCGATGCAGATACCACATGACCCAATAAGCTAACCTCTCTTAACCAGAACTCACACTTGCTGAACTTAGCATATAATTGCTTGTCCCGTAAAATTTGCAGCACTAACCGCAGTGTTCAAGATGTTCGATCTCATTTCTTGAATAGACCAAGATGTCATCAATGAACACGACTACGAATCGATCCAAATATGGTCTAAAGATCCGATTCATTAAATCCATAAATACCGTAGGGCATTAGTGAGCCCAAACGGCATCACTAGGAACTCATAGTGACCATATCTCGTTCTGAAGGCGGTCTTGGGCACGTCCGAATCTCGGATTCGCAATTGATAGTAGCCCGATCTCAAATCTATTTTCGAGAACACCGAGGCTCCCTTCAGTTGGTCGAACAAGTCGTCAATACGTGGCAACGGATATTTGTTCTTTATCGTCGCTTTATTAAGCTGACGATAGTCGATGCACAGCCGCATGGTTCCATCCTTCTTTTTCACGAACAACACTGGCGCACCCTAAGGCGAAAAACTCGGGCGAGCAAAACCTCTATCCACCAATTCTTGCAACTGAGCTTCCAACTCCTTTAATTCCGTTGGTGCCATACGATACGGAGCTATCGAAATTGGAGTGGTACCAGGTACCAATTCGATGCCAAATTCTATTTCCGAACAGGTGGTAAACCCGGTAATTCTTGTGGAAAACATCCGGTATTCGCAAACCACGCACGATTCGGGTTTCTTTTCGATTCCTTGTCATCGAGCACGACGCTGTGTACGCCAGACTCTTTTCTTACATACTTTCGGGCCAACATTTGCGATATTACGGTGGCAAGCCCTTTAAGTCCGTAGACTTAACCCGAATTATCTCGTTATTCGCGCACCTCAAATCGATAGTCTTGCTTTTGCAATTTACGACCGCATCGTGCATGGTCAACCCATCCAAACCAAGAATAACGTCAATTCATCGAACGGCAAAAGCATCAAGTCCGCGGAAACAAGAACCTCGGAACACTAGGAGACTTTTCTTGCACACTTTGTTGACAAGCACGTAATGACCCAAGGGTTTGACACCGGATTACAAACTCGAGAGACTCAATAGGCAAAGTCTTCTCTGGATGCTAAGGTTTCACATATATAAGATTGAGTAGAACCGGGGTCAATCAACGCAATCACTTTAGTATTGAAAAGGGTGAAAGCACCGTGTAATGACATCGGAGAGGCAGCATCCTCGCGTGCGCGTATGACATAAGTCCTCGCAGAGCACGAGCCTCGATCCGATGGTAGCATCTCTAGATCCTCTCGACCGCCATCGACATTGCCCATATTTCTAGGTGGCCTACCTCGAGCGATGGTAGCACCCGAGTTTCCACTCGACTCACATTCTGCTCAAGCTTCCCTGCAATCCTTCCTAAAGTGGTCGGCCGATCCACACTTATAGCAGGAGTGATCACGAAACCAACAGCTCCCGAATGCCATTTGCCACAATGTTGACACTCCGCCTCTCTCGGCGATCATTTCCACCATGGCGATCGAAGTGACTCGTGTGGTCACAGGGGTCGATCGCGTCCTCGTCTAAAAAGCCCAAAGCGCCTCTAGACCGGTTCACATCATCTCGAAATCTCTTGATTGCTGTTGAAGAGACTTTCCGAGGACCTCTTCGAATTCTCCAGTTCCCACATCAGCTTTTGTTTCTCCTTTCTAAGCTCTTCGACTTTACAAGCTCGCTCAACAAGTACTACGATCTCTCGTATTTCGAGAATGCCAACGAACATCCTTATATCATCATTCAGCCCATCCTCAAGCATTTACACATAATAGCTTGGACGAAATGCATTCTCGCGTGTATCGGCTAAGCCTCACAAATTTTCGTTCATAGTCGGTAACCGACATAGAACCTTGCTTAAGATCAAGAAATTCCCAAGTCACTTGCTCTCTAGGTACCACGAAGTCGAGTACTCCACCAATAGTAGGTGGAATCACGTAGCAAGGAGATGGTACACTTTAAGCATTCATCGGTGTACAAGATAGCTCATCGAGCACCGGATAGTGTTGTCCAACCGAAATTCAGCTCGTTCGCATCATCATCATCCGTAGCTTTAAATTCGGTGGCCCCATGTTTTGAATCCTATCGATCGGGGCTTACTTGACCTTATTTGGTCGATTCGGAGGTATTGTAGGTGCGGGGTTGCATTTGTCGGGAATGGAGGTCGTGGGACAGCCGTGTTAGTTCGAATGTATTGATTAAACCATTCGTTCATCACACTATAAAAGGCTTGCCTAGCCTCATCATTCGGATTGCTGGCCATAGGTTGAGAGTCCCGGCGCTATCCCTTGTACGGGAGCAGGCGCCACTCTCTCCACATCATCAGCTATTGCTCGGTTGGGATCGGGACCCATAACCCACAGGTCCCAGGATCGAAACCTGGCTCTGATACCATAAAATTGTAACACCCCGAACCCGAGACCATTGCCGGTGTCGGACACGAGGGGTTAACAAGCCAAGTTCACATGGTTTGCCCACCAATTTGACATTTCCAGTCAGGCTGGAAGACTGCATCACCGTCGCCTTAAAATCATATCTCGAGTTTCAAAACTCGAAAACTGGTTTCGTAAATTTTCCTGAATTTAGACTCATATATCCATCCATGGATTTATTTCTAGAATTTTGGATGGGCCAATTGGTACAGTTTATTAGTTAAAGTCACCCATGTTACAGGGATCGACTGCTCTGACCTTCGCGCGGTATAACTTGAATATCTCTCTGTACAGGGCTTTAATGCTGGTGTCGTTTGTTTCTAATGAAACTAGACTCAAAATGGAATCTGTACATATAAGGTATGTTGCCTAATTCTTTCTGGATAATTTATAGTGAATTTTTAAAGTTGCGACAGGGAACCCAGAAACCGTTCTGGCCCTGTCTCACAATAGCATTAATATCTCTTAACATGTAACTCCTATGACCATTTCGTTTCTTCCATATGAAAATAGACTCATCAAGGTTCATTTAAATAGCTTATTCACTATTTAATTCCATTTCTACGAATTTTGGTGATTTTTCACATTCATGTCACTGCAGCTGGCAGCATCTGTTTTAAGGTAGGTCTTACCTATTTGGTAGTCTCCATGAACCAACTAGTCTTTGCCATACATAGGTTCATATATGATCATTTTAACCATGCCAATGGCTGATCATATGACCAACATTCCCATTTCCAAGCCATAGCCACATCATGACACCAAATATATACATACAAACCACAATTATTCTAAGTTCATGTTCCTTTTCGAGCCATTTTCGCAAGGCCGTACATACTTACATCACCACATATTTAACAAACAAGGGTAGTCCTATACATGCCATTTCAAGTTCAACCAAGAATTTATACCAAAATGGGGGCTTGATAGTGTGGATGACTTCGACTTCAACGATCCCGAATCCGATTGCTATCGGCGAAATCTAGAAAAGCGAGAGCCAAAGCAATGAGTAAGCATTTTATGCTTAGTAAGTCTCAAGGAATATAATCAACTCTAATTACAGCAATACATTCACATAGTTAAATGCATCATTTCATTAATGCGCATTCACATAATCATACTTACTTTACCATCCCAACTCTTATGTTCATACACAAATAACGGCTTCATTAAGGCCGATAACTCGCTCCATCATAGGAGCGGATATTCATACGCTCTTACTCCTAGCGCAAAGCACACCGCACTTACCTTATCATTGGGAAATTTCACAAGTGCATTAGCTGAAATTTTCCAGCAAGCTCATAATTTTCAAATCACATACCTTCGGAGTTTATCCGGATGTCGGTACTCGTTCAATCGCCTTGGGACATAGCCCGGTTATGGTAACCGCACCAAGGCCAACGGACTTTACCGGATATCACGATTTGCACAAATGCCTTGGTCTTAGCCCGGATTTAACAACTTGCACGAATGCCTTGGTCTTAGCCCGGATATAGCTACTAGCACAATTTCCTTGGTCTTAACCGGATATAAATTTCAGCATAATTGTCTTGAGGCTTAGCCGGATATCATTCAATTTCTCATGCACACATACATCAATAATCATTGGACATACATATTTCATTTTCGTTACTAAGGCTCAAACACAATTATAATCATTAGCATATTCGCCTTGGGACTTAGCCGGGTGGAATTCAAATACTCATACACACATGATCAATAATCATACACATCCATGTTTCATCTTACATAATTCAAGTAAGATCACTTCTTGAGGACTTACCTCGGATGTTGTCGAACGGCTTTTTCGGCTATTCGATCACCTTTTCCTTCCCCTTGTCCAATTGTGGCCCTCTTAGCTCTTGAGCTAATTCAAACAAATTCAATTTATTAAAACCTCATTGTGCTTGCTTATGGCGAATATGACAAGGATTTTAAATGGTCATATGGCCACTCTTTAGCTTGAATACACAATGGTCATGCACATTTTATACTACATCAAGCAATTCAATACAATTTATTTGAGCATCAAGGAAATGCTAAGGCCTTCAATAGGCTACCCAAGGCCGAATATTCATGTACATGTTGAGGCCAATTATGCACTTAATACCTCACAAAAACAGCATGCATTTTACTAGTTAATGCTTTGCATATTGTGGCTCAAAACTTATAATATAGCATCAAGCACTTATATGTGTGCTAGGCGAATTGTGCTTGAAATTTCACAATTATTCTTCAACATCTTCTTCTTTAAACCAACTTATTCATCACTTACTTCATAGCCAAAACATCATGTGCAAACATATATATACAATATGAGCATGGCCGAATTTTCAAGGTGTCCATAGCCATCCAAAATACAAATTTTAACTAACATGCAAGAAGCATGAACCATGCTCATGAATGGTCGAATATGACAATCATGCTCCTTTTCAACTTCAATCATGATAAATCAAAAGAAGGCTCAAAATCTTGCTCAAGAGTAGACAATCCATCATTGCATGCATCATCATCAAGCTTCACACTTAGCATGCAATGGCTTTATCACCATAACAACTTTGGCCAAATACCATTTCCATGGCTTAACAAAGATTTGAGCCATGGCTAACATGCACATCAAGTTAGCAACCAAAACATGCATGAAACTCCTAACACAACCTCATACATACCTTAATCTTGATGCAAACTTGGCCAAATCTCCTTCTAGATCTCTTCCAAACCAAGCATAAAGCAAAAATCCTCCTTCTTCCTTAGTTTTGGCTCAAAGAAAGGATGAACAAAATTTTTTCTTTCCTTCTCTACAACTCACGGCAATGGGGGATTACCACACTCACACACATTTTTTTTTCATTTTTATCACCCATACACCTTTGTTTATTATTTCACCCTAATGCACCAACAAAACATGTTTCATGACATGTTTAGCCCATCCTCCTTGTCATGGCCGGCCACCACCTATAAAAGGGGAATTTGACATGCAAGTCCATTATTTTGCATGCATGCTTTAATTAGTCATCACACATTTCCCTATCATACTTTCAAAGTTCATTACTAAGTCCTTTCTTGTGGAATTCACCCTTATAACACTAAATCAATCATCATAAAATGTCATACATGAGCACACACATATTATAGGCATCAAAATAAATTTTTAATTATTTTTATGCCTCGGTTTTGTGGTCCCGAGACCACCTTCCGACTAGGGTCAATTTTGGGCTGTCACAATGGTTCACAAAATCACCACAATTAGACAAATTAGACATCCTACGCAAAAACTCTTTACCACATATGTTGAACAAAGAAGATGTAAGCATACGTAAATTTAAACAGTTAATCCTTTCACATTTCATCCAAAAAGGCATGCTTATACAAGAGGATTTAGCATAAAAATTCAAAGATTTCATGTATCCATCAAATCAAACAGATCAAACTTTCTATGTGAATAATCTTTCTCACACACGTCAAAAATTTGTATATGCTGAATCAATCCAATGTCATCAACAGGGTTGCCAATGTAAGAATTATCATAAGAAAAACTTTTCATGGCACTAGCTGGAACAAAATCATCAACATTAGTCACAAAATTAAAATTAATCAAATTAAAATGAGATCTTTCAAAGATTGACTCATCAAAAATTTTATTAACAACTTTAAAATCAGATTGCTGTGACTCGATTGCCAAAGATTCCTTACCTTGTTATCTTTAAGCATTTGTGGATTAACGTCAACTTCGATCTTACCTTTCTCGACTAATTGAAACTATCTCTCGTTGGGAAGGTAATGAAGTTAGAACTTGTCATATGAACCTTTAGAAGCCTGAAATGTGACACCCCCAAAGTGACCCTAGTCGGAAAGTGGTTTCGGGACCGCTAAACCGAGTTACCGAAGCATTTGAATGTGATATTTATTGTCTAGAATATGTGAATATGAATGTGTGAAAGTTTTAAGCTTCGATTTAGTCGATTGCATGTGAATTTAGTTAATAGGACTTATGTGAGAAAATTCAGAAATGTGCTAGGCAAATGTAAGTGGCCTATTAATGCATGTTATAAGAATGAAGGGTTTGCATGTCAAATATCCATTTATTTTGAGTAGTGGCCGGCCATGGATGGGTCATAGATGATAATATGAATTTCCTATTAGCATTATGGGTTTAGAAAATAAAATAGTGAATTAAGAATGATAAAACATGAGGTGAGTGGGAGGAGAAACCAAAGTTGTCCCCCCCTTACTCCCCATTGCCGTGACTAGACAAAGAAAAGAAAAAAAAAATGTTCATCCTTTAACATCCTTGGCCGAAAATTCTAAGGAGGAAGGAAGAAGAAAGGTTGAAGAGGTTCGGCCATGCATGTAACTAGGCTAAGGTATGTTTGATGTTGCTCCATGAGATTCATGTATATTTTTGGTTGTTAGCTTGAGTTCTACCTAGCCCATGGTTTAAATCTTTGCTATGTGAGGAGATGATAGAGTTTGAGTGCTCAACAAAAGGATTGGATGTGAGTGTGTGTGAGAATTTGAAAAGGTAGGTCTTAGCAACTTCATGAAGCATTCGCCATGGTAAGAAGTGGAAGAGAATATAGTTGTTGTTCATGTTAGATGAACTAGAGGAGTTGTGTGCTAAGGCGAATGTGACTTTGAATATTATTGAGTAATGTATGTGTTTTGAATTGATGGAATGGAGAGGACGCTCTAATTTTGTTATGAACAATTATATGTTAAATTAAGGGTTGCTAAGTTAGCTATTAAGGTGAAGTGCAAATGTTAGTATTTGATTACTAGTGTATATAGGTGTTTTAGCCGAGTTTTGAACTTGAAACAAAATGGTAATTAGTCAATACAAGTGACCATATTTGTAGAATGTATTAAGCATATAATCGGCCTCAACATAGACATGCATATTCGGCCACATGAGGTAGATTGGTGTTGCATGTATTCAGTTAGAGGCAAGCATATTGATGCTTTTATCTTGGCTTAGATAATCGGCTAAAAGAGAGTGTGGGCTAATATGTTGAGTTGATTCATGATTTCATATATATATGACTCTAATGTCTAATGTATATATGGGTTAAGTACCTTGAGTTTCTCTTTTTTGATGTTCAAATGATTAAATCAATTTATTTGTTAAATTAAGCTCAAGAGCAAAGGGGAACCTAAATCCGATAAAGGGAAGGAAAAAGTGATCGAATAGCCGTCATAATCATTCGGCAACTTCCGAGGTAAGTTTTAAGTGATTAAACGTTGAGTAAATTCAGTCATAATAGGACATAATGAGTTGATTTAATAAGATATGATGTGGCCATGATATGTCTTAAATTCAAATGGTAAGTTCATAAGTGTTTGGACTTGGAAATTTAAGAGCAAATTGTAATAATTTGCGTTGGACAGCAGCAGTAGCGTGGTTTTAGAAAATCACCATAAATTGTTGGTGTGGAATTATAGGCTGAATAAAATATGTAATCAAAGCTTAATTAGTCTAGTTTCTTGTAAAAGAGACCGTGTGAGCAAAGAAACTTCCTATAAAGAGATATTTAAAGTTGTGTGAGACAGTGTCGGAATGACTCTGAAATCCCCTGTTCTGTTTTTAGAAAATCATTATAATTTGTACAAAAATGGCTATAAGATAAAATTTATATGCTTAGACTCCTTAATGAGTCTAGTTTCAAATGAAATCAAATGGAACATATTTTGAATTCTGTACAATGATAAATTTGATTCGTAGTGAAGAGTGGTCAGATTAGTCAAACAGTGAAACAGGGGAAACTTTAAGAAAAATCTGGTATTGATTGGCCAAACCTAAAATTCTGAAAATTTTATGGATGGAAGATATATGAGTCTATATTCAGGGAAAATTAACAGAAATTGATTTTGAGTTTTGTAGCTCCAGTTATAAATAATTTAGTGACTATTGCTCAAGAAAACAGCTTGTAGTGAATATGTGAATTTGTTGAAAACATTGATGAAACTATTTGAGTTGTTTATAAGCTATTGCTGAAATTGATGCACAAGATAAATATATGTATATGTGGTAAAGCCGAATGGCTAATTTGAAATATGTATGAGATATGTATATGTGGTAAAGCCGAATGGCTAATGTGAAATATGTATGAGATATGTATATGTGGTAAAGACGAATGACCAAATGTGAAAGGTGTGTATTATTAGATATTTGATGAAGCAAATGAATTACAAATATGACAGTCGATGTGAATGTTATAACATGTGATTAAATGTACATGAAACTTGGAAATATATTCCAGGTAAGACCCGAAGACTACGTGTGGAGATTTTTTCCGGGTAAGACCCAAAGACTATGTGTGGAGATTTTGTCCGGGTAAGACCCGAAGACTACGTGTGGAGATTTTGTCCGGGTAAGACCCGATAACTTCGTATGGAGATTTCATCTTAGCTAAAGGTCTCGCCGATAATCCGAGTAGAGGTTAAAGCTATAAGACTTCGTAATAAGAATTGCTTATAAATATATTCAATACGAAAGGTTAAACAGGTATGTACTCCAAGTTTATATGTGAGCTTGATTTGAACTAAATCATAAGGTAGTTATGTGATGCATACGTGAGCAATCTATGAGACTATTCCTATGATTATGTGACATCGGATCAGTGTGAGAGGTTATGTGAAATTTTGCAGCATATCTATGTCACATGAGCTCACTTTTATGTGAAAGTTTATCTGCCTATTGTATATGATGAGATGTGCATATTCGGTAAAGGGATGGTATGCAGAAGGAAGAGTGAAATATAAATACAAACAACTATGTTATAATTTGATTGTTATCTGTTGACACCTGCTTAAAACTTACTAAGCATTGTAATGCTTACTCCGTTTACTTTGTTTTCTCTGTTTTATAGATCTCACTTGAAGCTATAGGCTCGGGGATCGTCAAGAACTAGTCACACTATCACTATCCAACGCTTGTTCTTGTTATGTTTTGAGTTATTTTATGGCATGTATAGAATAGACTAGTGGCAGAAGAATATTTTTGGTTAATGTATATAAGCCATACGAAAATGGCATCTTTTGAATGTTTACTTAGAGAAGTTTGAATTTTATCCCTGGCTGTGCTTAGTACTTATTTAAATGAATGATCTTTATTTCAAGAAAAAGTTCAAAATTTTACTGTTCTGATATGAGTTACAAGTCCGGTAATGCCCCTTACCTATTCCGGCGACGGTTACGTGATAGGGGTGTTACATGAAAAGAAGAAATGATACGAGAACAACTCACATGTTGGTTAGTTGAAACATTACTCACGTTTTCTTGCTTACCTTCATCTTTTTCATTCGTTTCTTTTTCTAACTTATTTTCAAAATCTGTCTCTTTTACCACAATCTCTTTTATTTTTAAAAACTCAATGCCACTTGTTCCTTTCATATTCTCACTCTCTTTTGAAACCTTTCATTGGGAAAGATATGAACGATCGACAAATGAAATACGATCATCTTTTTGAGATTGAATCTTCGTGGATGAATACCTTTGTCCATATGAAGAATTACTTGGACCTTCTCGTTCGTCATCGTAATAGGCTTCAAACTCGAAGTTTGAGTTATTTCGACTCAAATTCCTTGTTGAATAGGACTCGATAGAGATCTCTTCGTAAACAATCGTTAGACGCTAAACTCCTTGACAATCTTGTTATCGTCCTTTGGCTTGAAGAAATTCACTCCTGATGGTAGGAAGATAGGAGGAATCGCTTGCACATCATGGCTTTCATTTTGGACCAAGTTGATATCGGCCGCTCTTTGTTTCATCTTCGACTTGTGCTAAATTGATCCCACCAAATCATGGCATAGTCAAAGAACTCATTCACTGCAAGCTTTACTTTCTTGCCCTCCAACTAGTTGCGGCACTCGAAAATTAATTCTACTTTCTTTTCCCACTCAAGGTATGCCTCTGGGTCGGATTGACCTTGAAACGGTGGAATGGCTATCTTGTTACTCTTCAAATCACCATCAACACGTTCATACTCTCTAAAGCCTCAGTTTCTATGAATGCGTCGCCTTCCGCTTTGGTTGGATGCTTGGTATAATGGATCGGACCAACCACTAACAGCAGTAAATTTTCTTTCAAAACTTAGAGACATATTATTTGAACCTCACCACAAAGCCTCACTAGTCACTCACAAAGGAAAATAAGATGGCACTCTACTCGTGTTTGCACTCGATATATTGGCTTTTTCTACACTCTAATAAGCTCACAACTCTCGTGCCTTCTACCACTTGAGTCTCCTCTTGAAGTTTGTAAAAGACTCGTTCAGACTTAAAAGCAAGCTTAGTGGTCGGTTTTAAAAGGCTAACAAGGGTAGATGATGTTTAGGTATTGGGAAGGCTGAAAGAAAAAAAATAAGAAGGGCTGAAAGTGTGGCGCAAGGGGTTGATTGTGGGCAGAAATGGATTTGGAAGATCAAGAACAAATTGAACACATTCAAAACAACTTTTTTAAGAAAAAAATTCAAATCTCTTCCTTTTTTTTTCTCCTTTTTTTTCACACGATTTTTTTCGAATTTCTTTCTTTTTATATATATATATATGAATTCAATACAACTTGTATAACACTATTCTTGTAAAAGAAAAAAAATTGAACATGAATTTTTTCAATTTTTTTTGAATTTTTTTCAAAACCCACCCTAAAACTTCACGAACGTTCGTACTCCTCGATTTTAACTAGCTCTAATACCAAATGATACGATCACGCCTCGGTGATGAATCGAGTCATTAAAGTTGCTCGATCGTAAAATTGAAGAAGTATCATTCGAATTGAAGTAAGCTGAAATTGGCCAAGAATAGGCTTTAAACAAAAGGGTTTGAAGTATTTTAGATATGATAAGCATATGGTTTTAGCTAACAAGAAATAAGGTTATATTTAAATCGATGAATGTGGATGGAATAGAAAGGCTCAAGATTGAAGAAAGAACCAATACTATATACAGTATTGATCCAAGACTTATAAAACCACTTGAGATGGAAAATGATATAAGATAGGATCTTGACCCGCTATCTAGGAAGATAGGAACCAGAGATATCAATGGGGGTGAACGCTACACTTGGTCTAAGAGTGATAAGTTCAAAGAAACAGAATGACGCCACTAGCAAGCTAGATAAGTCAAGCTGAGTCTAAAACGAATTAAGAGAGTTGAAAAACTCACAAATGTTATAAACATTCAATAATGAGAAAAAAGTCTTTTTTACAACTAGCAAATAACACAATATTTATAGTAAAAGTCTAAGGCTAGCCGAATGGACAAAAGAGTAGCTAGATGAACATTTGATTTTAGCTTTTAATGAGCTAAAAATTCCAAAATAATTCAAGGAAATTCCAGGAAACTTCTCCAGCCTTTGGGAACGTCATTGGACAGCCATTTAGGGGTTTGAATTAGATGAATTGTGGTCATTAGATAAATAGCTGCAATGAGATGAATTTGCTGGACAGATTCGGCCTAGGTGATTTAATACGTCTTAATTGAGCTGTTTTTGTTATTTGAAGAGCCATTGAACTTACTGATTAGCTTAGATCACTTTAATGGACATGGAAATGTGAAACCAAATTTGATAAGTCCATTGTGTGTGAAAACACATAACCAAATGGGCACAAGTGTGAATGGAATTTTCCAGCAAATGTGAAAGCTTTCATAGCTGGTTGGAGAGCTGGACGGTCAACTTGGGAAAAAGAAAGCATCAGCTCCTTTTGGCATTTGGTGTTTCACGAATAGACACATAGAGAAGCTAAAAGCAACAGCTGGAAGTTTAATTTAGCTCAAGGTCCATTGAGCTTCACGAACAGCCACATGAAAAAGAGTAACCATCAGCTCCTTTAATGTCACTCCATGCATGTAGCTACACATTAAATTCAACAAATTAATTAGCTTAAGACATATTAAATCAATAGTAGCTATGACAACTTAAATGAGCTACATATGGCTGGACAAATTAATCAGCAACAAGAATAATTTGTCCTAAACTTAACACATTAAAAATATGCATTAACTAAGACACATTTAAGCTAAATTAAAATGTCCAGAATTTAGACACATTAAAACACAATTTAATTATTTGAGCTGACCTTTAACTAAATTAACTACCTCAATTAAATAGATAAATTTATTCCAGTAGCTTAAAATGCATGAAATTAAATAAATTAGAATCAAGCTTAATGAGCTAGCATCAGGCCGAACTGAGCTCCATTGCGCTAGGTAAATCCAAGATTGAGCCCGCTCAGCTAAAATTAAGTTTCATTTTGCACTTAGGGCCCTTGTGTTTAGACCATTCCCGGTGTCATCGATTTAAGTCACAATAGGATGCGGTCGGGATCACAGCATTCCCTCCCTCTTGAAGATGATTTTTCCTGAAATCGGGCCATTTGCTCGCAAAAAATCTTTCAACGTCATAGCCCCCGTGGTTGATGAAGTTGGCAAAGTTGCTTCCGGTAACCTGAAATTTACACACAACTTGAACACAAAATAGATTGTTTGTACGCCCTCCCTCTTTTGGAGGGCACCTTTCCAAAGTGCCACCTACACGAAATTTAAATGGATTAGTGACACCATGGTATATAGGCTCAATAGAACTTGCTGAAGTCTTATTCACAAATTGAACATATGAATCAAGGTTGGGATCAAGAACAAAAGTTGATTTTACCTAGTTCCTTGGTAGAAACAAACCAGAATCATAGAGCATTCGAAAGTTATACTTTTGGACAACAAAAGTCCATGACTCAATTCCTTTTAACAATGATAGAGAACGATGTTCTCCGGGATCAAAAACAATATTTTCTCTTACCAATTAAAGTTGACTTGAAAACTTCTTGACCAGCATCATAGAAAGATCATAAGGCTAGTTAAATTCATTATCATGCAACACATGCTCGAGTCTTGTATACCACAATATAGAACAACATCCAGATTCAAAAAGTGGATTGTGACTTTGCAAGCCAACAAGATTCACATGTATTGTTTTCAAATTTAAAGTCAAAACATCAAGTAAGCAAAAATGGTTCACGTATTTATTCACACAAAATTATGGATGCTTGCCTTGACATTTCAAAAGAATAAACTCCAGGTTTGAACACATTAGTTTGACTACATGTTCTAAAGTGCGGCATGGATTTCATTTTTTCCATTAAATCAAACATGGCAAACCAAACGAATTTGTGCATACAAAGATTCAAACAATCAAGCCTCTCAACATTCATCCAATCATATTTGCACAAACTAAAGGATTTCGCACAAGGCAATAAATGATTCACATAATCACCAAAATCAAACAAATTAGATGTCCTACGCGAAAACTCTTTACCACATGTGCTGAACAAAGAAGATGTAAGGATACATACATTCAAACAGTTAATCCTATCACAGTTCATCCGAAAAGGCATGCTTTTACAAGAGGATTCAGCACAAAAATTTAAAGATTTCATGTATCCATCACAATCAAACATATCAAACTTTTTATATGAATAATCTTTATCACACACGTCCAAAATTTGCATATGCTGAATCAATCCAATGTCATCAACAGGGTTGCCGATGGAAGACTTATCATAAGAAAAACTTTTCGTGGCACTAACTGAAACGAAATCATCAACATTAGTCATAAAATGACAATTAATCAAATCAAAATGAGGAGATCTTTCTAAGATTGAGTCATCAAAAATTTTATTAATGACTTTTAAATCAGATTGTCGTGACCGGATTGCCAAAGATTCCTTACTTTGCTTATCGTTAAACATTTGTGGATTAACGTCAACTTCAATCTTACCTTTCTCAATTAATTGAAACTGTCTCTCGTTGGGAAGGTAATGAAGTTAGAACTTGTCATATGAACCTTTAGAAGCCTAAAAAGAAGAAACGATACGAGAACAACTCGAATGTTGGTTAGTAGAAACATTACTCACATTTTCTTGCTTACTTTCATCTTTTTCATTCGTTTCTTTTTCTAACTCATTTTCAAACTCTCTCTCTTTTACCACAATCTCTTTTTTTCTTGAAAACTCAATGTCCCTTGTGGCTTTCACATTCTCACTCTCTTTTTTAATTTGCTTTTCTTACTTGCACTCTTTTTCTTTTTCAATCTCGTTTTGCTTTTTCTCAATCTTTTTTTCTTTTTCAAATTCTTTCTCACATTCTTTTTCGATTTCATTATAAGAGGAAGATAACATAAAAGAATCAAAATGAGAAACCTTTCATTAGGAAAGATATGAAGGATCCATAAATGAAATACAATCATCTTTTCGAGATTAAATCTTCATGGATTAATACCTTTTTGCATACGAAGAATTACTTGGACCTTCTCGTTCGTCACCGTAATAGGCTTCAAACTCAAAGTTTGAGTTATTTTGACTCAAATTCCTTTTTGAATAGGAACCTCAATAGGGATATCTTCGTAAAAAATCGTTGGACGCTAAACTCCTTGACAATCTCGTTATCGTCCTTTGACTTGAAGAAATTCACTCCTGATGGTAGGAAGATAGGAGGAATCACTTGCACATCATGGCTTTCATTTTGGACCAAGTTGATATTGACCGCTCTTTGTTTCATCTCCGACTTGTGCTGAATTGATCCCACCAAATCATGGTATAGTCGAGGAACTCATTCGCCGTAAGCTTTACTTTCTTGCCCTCCAACTAGTTGCGGCACTCGAAAATTAATTCTACTTTCCTTTCCCACTCAAGGTATGCCTCCGGGTCGATCGACCTTGAAACGGTGGAATGGCTATCTTGTTACTCTTCAAATCGCCATTAACACGTTCATACTCTCTAAAGCCTCGGTTTCTATGAATGCGTCGCCTTCCGCTTTGGTTGGATGCTTGGTATAATGGATCGAACCAACCACTAACAGCAGTAAATTTTCTTTCAAAACTTAGAGACATATTGTTTTAAACTCACCACAAAGCCTCACTAGTCACTCACAAAGGAAAGTAAGATGGCACTCTACTCGTGTTTGCACTTGATATATTATCTTTTTCTACACTCTAATAAGCTCACAACTCTCATGCATTTTACCACTCGATTCTCCCCTCGAAGTCTGTACAAGACTCGTTTAGACATAGAAGCAAGCTTAGGGTCGATTTCAAAGGGTTAATAAGGGTAAATGATGTTTGGGTATTGGGAAGGTTGAATGAAAAAAAAAATAAGAAGGGCTGAAAGTGTGGCTCAAAGGGTTGATTGTAGGCAGAAATGGATTTGGAAGATCGGGAACAAATTGAACACTTTCAAAACAACTTCTTCTTTTTTTTAAATTCAAATCTCTTCCTTTTTTTTCTCTTTTTTTTTCACACGATTTTTTTCGAATTTCTTTCTTTTTTTTTAATATATATGAATTCAATACAACTTGTACAACACTATTCTTGTAAAAGAAAAAAATTATACACAAATTTTTTTATTTTTTTGAATTTTTTTTCAAAACTCACCCCGAAACTTCACGGATGTCCTTACTTCTCGATTTTAACTAGCTTTGATATCAAATGATACGATCTCACCTCAGTGATGAGTCGATTCATTAGCTAAGAATAGGCTTTAAACAAAAGTTTTGAAGTATTTTAGATATGATAAGTATATGGTTTCGACTAATAAGAAATAAGGTTATATTTAAGTTGATGAATGTTGATGGAATAGAAAGGCTCAAGGTTGAAGAATGAACCAATGCTATATACAGTATTGACCTGAGATTTATAAAAACACTTGAGATGGCAAATGATATAAGATAGGATCTTGACCCGCTATCTAGGAAGATAGGAACCAAAGATATCAATGGGGGTGAATGTCACACTCGGTCTAGAAGTGATAAGTCAAAGAAATAGAATGACACCACTAGCAAGCTAGATAAGTCAAGCTGGGTCTAAAACGAATTAAGAGAGTTGAAAAACTCACAAATGTTATAAACATTCAACAATGAGAAAAAAGTATTTTTTACAACCAGTAAATAACACAATATTTATAGTGAAAGTCTAAGGCTAGCCGAATGGACAAAAGAGTAGCTAGATAGACATTTGATTTCAGCTTTTAATGAGCTGAAAATTCTAGAATAATTTAAGAAAATTCCAGGAAACTTCTCTAGCCTTTGGGAACGTCATTAGGCAGCCACTTGGCAGTTCCAATCAGCTAAATTGTGGTCATTAGATAAAGAGCTGAAATGAGCTGAATTTGTTGGACAGATTCGGCCTAGGTGATTTAATAAGTGTTAATTGAGCTGCCTTGGTTATTTGAAGAGCCATTGAATTTAATGAGTAGCTTAGCTCACTTCAAAGGACATGGAAGTGTGAAACCGATTTTGATAAGTCCAATGTGTGTGAAAACACATAACTGAATGGGAACAAATGTGAATGGAATTTTCCAGCAAATGTGAAAGCTTTCATAGCTAGTTGGAGAGCTGGACGGTCAGCTTCGGGAAAAGAAAGAATCAGCTACTTTTGGCATTTGGTGTTTCATGAACAAACACATAGAGAAGCTAAAAGCATCAGCTAGAAGTTTAATTCAGCTCAAGGTCTGTTGAGCTTCACGAACAGCCACATGAAAATGAGTAATCATCAGCTCCTTTAATGTCGTTCCATGCATGTAGCTACACATTAAATTCAACAAATTAATCAGCTTAAGACATATTAAATCAGCAGCAACTATGACAACTTAAATGAGCTACATTTGGTTGGACAATTTCATTAGCAACAAGAATTAAATTTGTCTTAAACTTGACACATTAAAAATATGCATTAACTAAGAGACATTTAAGGTAAATTAAATATCCAGAATTTAGGCACATTAAAATGCAATTTAATTGTTTGAGCTAAACTATAACTAAATTAACTAACTCAATTAAATAGATAAATTTATTCCAGCAGCTTAAAATACATGAAATTAAATAAATTAGAATCAAGCTCAATGAGCTAGCATCAAACCGAATTGAGCTCCATCGAGTTGGATAAAACCAAGATTGAGCTCACTGAGCTGAAATTAAGTTTCATTTTGCACTTGCGGCCCTCGTGTTTAGACCATTCCCGGTGTCGTCGAATTAAGTCATTACGGCCAGCATCGCATCACAAGTCGTATGTCACACACGGCCTAGACACACTACCGTGTGTTTACCCATGTGGGAAAAAATGGGGCTATTTACCAATCCATTTTGTCACCCTTCCATGCACACACCTACACAACAAAACATAACACCAACCCAAGCAATTACATCCAACCAATTCAGCTACCAACAAGACACCCACACATCATTCGCATACTGCCATTTATCACTTACAAACATTACATACTTATCAACTTAAACCATGCAAATTTCCATATCTATGAAAACATTATCATATGCATATATATTTAAACCAATATTAGCCAATACCATATGGCCATTTACAAATGAATTTTCAACCAATATAGGCCAACACATTAGGCCAATTCAATTATGACACACAACAAAATAACCAAGCCCCTATACATGCCATAACTCAAAATATTGAAATCATTGGTACCCAAAATATTAAGTTGATAGTGTGACTGGATCTCCAACAATCTCCTATCCCCGAGCTGGCTTGGTGACACTATAAGACAAGGGAAAAGAAAAGGGAGTAAGCTATATAGCTTAGAAAGTTCCCATGAAAATAATAAGCATCACAAACCCACATTTCACATACAATTATCGTGGTGATAATTGGCATAAATATTATTAAGTTCTTAAAACCATAACTTACTCAATCATAACCTTACCGAAGGTTCATCACATAACGAGCTCATTTCGATTAAGTTTTACGACATACCTGAATCATCTCGAATTAGATTTACACACAATTCCTCTTTGACATACTCGTTAAATTTTCCGTTCAACCACTTGGAATACTAAAGGATACTCGGGAGTTCCGTACACACGGTACCATACCAATGCCATATCCCAGATATGGTCTTACATGGGATCTTGTATTGATGCCAATACCCCAGCTATAGCCTTACATGACATCTCACATTGATGCCATACCCCAGATATCATCTTACATGAAGTCTCATATTGATGCCATATCTCAGATATGGTCTTACACATAGTCTTCGTAACCCTAATGTCATGACATTTGTATCCTACTTGTAAGAGTCCGATTTAGACACTAAGCGGAAAGGTGGTTTTAGGACCACGAATCCTAGTCAGAAAAATATTTGAATATTGTTTTTCGTGTTTATTATATGTAAATTTGCATGTGTAAAAGTTTCATATAAAAATTTGATCGTTTGTGTGCTTAATTTAATAAAAGGGTTTAATTGCATAATTTGAAAAATAGATAGTTTATTTGATAAGAACCAATTTGTTAATGGCTTTGTAAATTGAAGTATTTAAGTTGCAAATAAACCTTTAGACAATGTGGTTGCCGAATGTGTCCATATTAAGTATGTTTTATTATTAGTTTTAAAAGGATAAATATGTAAATTAATAAATAATATACATGTTATCATAAAACATAAAATAAACATAAGTTTCATTTTATTTTCTTGGTGACCAAAATTTTAAAAAGAAAAGAAAGGAAGAAAGCTTAGGTATTCAGCAACTTTGAAGCTTGATTAAGGTATGGACTTTGCTCGATTTTTGATAATTTTTACGTTTTTGAGATTGTTGCTTCGAGTACTACTCGACCCATGCTTGAATTTTTTATTTTGGTGAATATTTTGAGTTATGCCATTGATGAATATTTGTGTTTTGTGATGTTTGATGATAAATTATAAAAGATATGTTTTGTATTGGAGTTTTTGATGATTTTGAGTTATTAGGACTAAATTGTAAAAATAATAAATTGAAGGACTAAAATGCAAAATAAATAAAATATATGGATTAGTATGAGCATAATGAAGATTCGACCTAACTATGATGTGGTGAGATTTTGTGTATTTTGTGTTTTGTGTAATTAGAACTAATTTGTAAAAATATGAAATATTAGGGGTAAAATGGTAATTTGCCCATTTATGTGTTGTTGGATTAAATTGAATGAAATTGTGTTTAAATGAGGTTAATTTGAAATTATATAGATCAAGAACAAAAAAATCAGACTTGGATCGGGGAAAAGCAAAAATAGTCGAATAGCCGATTTAAATCGTTCGTCGATATCAAAGGTAAGTTTATAAGCAATAAACGTTGTTGAGCTTGGATGTGTATGATTTTTATAAGTTGAATTTAATTGTATGAATTTCTATGGTTAGAGCCGAATGCATGAATGTTTATGATGTTTGGGAATATTTTCGGTTCAATTTAGATATGAATTATGAATAAGATTAACTTTGTAACAGTGATATATCAGGCTTGTTGCCTAGCAGGCTTTGATGCCGGTGTATGATATCGGCTTATTGCCTAGCAAGCTATGATGCTGGTGTATGATATCAGGCTTATTTCCTAGTAGGCTTTATGCCGGTGTATTGAATCAGGTTTATTACCTAGCAGGCTCTGTGCCGCTGTTTTATACAATGCTTTATGCCTAAAGAATTTTGTGTGAGCAACGGTAAAAGCAATCAAAAATGTTAAGTGAGCTAAAGCAGTCAGGTATGCGAATATGGTTATTCTATTCGAAATGAAAGTTAATTGATTGAAAGATATGTGATAGAAATGTTTTGTGATGATATTGAAAATGTATGAAATTATAAATAAGGTATTCGGTTTTATGATAAGTATAAGTAGGTGATTTAAGCGTTTGATTCATGTGATTGTATAGATATGAATACATATGTATAATTGATTATCTTTGATATTATGAATTTGAATTTGGAGAATATTGATAATATATATATGTATGGAATATTCGCCATGGTATATTAATGTATAAATATATGTTTGATACGGGTTATTTTATATAGAGAGAGGTCATTAATTTGCTTAAATTTCTTATAACTTACTAAGCTACAATAGCTTACTGTTATTATATTTATTCTTTGTTCTTATAGATTTTTGGAAGTTTGCTACAAGCTCAGGGACCGTCAGTGAAGTTATCCACACTATCGTCAATCTTCGGTACTATTAAAAGTCTTATTTCAAACTTATGGCATGTATAGGCTAATATGTATTATGTCTGATCTTGGATATGTATAATCTAAGCCATGCTAATATGGCTTGACTCCTAAGCTTGAATTTGGTTTTATTTGATTATGGTTCAAGTTCATTTTTGGTTATAAGGCTATGTGCTTTGGATAACTAGTATTTATAATATGTGTTTGTGTAATGAAGTTGATTAAAGAATTTTGGATGTGATATGAATGAATTGGCCACAATTTATGCATAGGTATTTTGATTGGTTTGAATATGATTTTATATGAAAATAAAGTATATAAATGAATTTAGTAATTTGCCTAGTTAAGTTTTATAAAAGATTTGGTGTTAAAGGATATCTTGTATTAATCGAATATGGTTGGAGTTATTTTAATATTTTTTATGATTTTATAAAATTTGTGTATTGATATGTGTATATATATATATGTATATATATTTGAATGAGTACATATATTTATATGTGCATAAGTCATGAATATTAAAGTGTAATGTATTGGCTAAGTAAAGACAAGTAGTATATGTTATTTAATCTTATTAATATGCTTTATATGTGTTTGGAAAATATGATTAAATTAGGTCATTATTTGTTCTTTTGTATGTTTATGTTATAAGGTATTGTATATTTAAAATTAAGTATTATATGTTATTAAGGTTTGTTAATATTGGTAAGTGAAATGGTCATTATGACACATGATATTTATATGAAGCATAATGATGTGTTTTGGTTATGTGTGAATAGGAATATATATGGTGTTCCATGTGGTATAATAAATTATGAAAATTATATGTGTCTTATGTGATATATAAATGTTTAACTTAATATTAAATGAATATTTAATATGATATGATTTTTATCAAATGATTATAAGTAGTACATTTCAGATAATCCATTTGTGTTTGGTTATAGTATGCGACTAAAGTGTAATGAAGTCTGTTTATCTGCATGTATTATGAGTTTAAATTAAAAGCATATTCAGCTATGCGGTAAAAGAGATTAAATTGACTATTGAAATTCAAGTACGTGTATGTGATCGTTTTAATTTATGTTTTTGACTGGTAATACCTCGTAACCCTAATTTGGCGAAGGATACGGGTTAGGGGTGCTACACTACCTATTCCTACGGTTCAATCGGGATTTCGCTCTTGTCGTAACTTTTTTGAACATGCTCAATGGTCAATCATAATTCATACAATAGTAAAGCATTTAAAACAAAATTAAAACAATGCATTATTTACATAAGAACTTACCTCGGTACAAAAATTTTAGGAAACAGACTTGATGTCTAATACTTTGTTTTTCCCCCGATCTAGGTCCGAACCTCATTTCTCTTGATATATAATAGCAAATTTATCTCATTTATTAATTACATTACTCAATTCAGTCCAAAACTTACATCATGGCAAAATTACATATCTGCCCCTAAACTTTGACATATTTACATTTTAGTCTCTAGGCTCGTAAAATGAAATCTATTCAATTTCATAAAGACCCAAGCCTAGCCAAACCTCTTTCATGCTTATAACAGCTCATATTTTCCATTTAACCACACTTTTATATACATTTTGAAATCTTTTCGCAAATAGGTCCTTTTGACATTTTCATCAAAAATCACCTAGCAAAAGTTATTTATCTAACATTAAATGTACATATTCTACCATTAGACATCAAAATACACAAATATCTAACATGGATCAAATTTTAGACTTTGATTTTCTTTCAAATTAATCCTTGAAATAGCTAGATTAGGTTACAAGGATCTCAAAATCATAAAAATCACTAAAAAACGGGGCTAGAACGGACTTACAATCGAGCTTGAAAGATGAAAAAACCCTAGCTATGGTTCCCCTTTGAAATTTTTGGCCAAGGGTAGAAGATGAGCAAAAATTGGCTTTTAATTTGATTTTTAATTCATTTATTAACCAAATGATCAAAATGCCCCTAACTTAAAACATGAAATTTCTCTTACCTCATATCCATTTTTATCCACTAACTTAACAAATGGTCTAATTACCATCTAAGGACCTTCAATTTAAAATTTCATAACAATTTGACACCTCTAGCATGTAGAACTCAACTTTTGCACTTTTTACAATTTAGTCTTTTTGACCAAATTAAGTGCCCAAACGTCAAAATTTCCAAATGAAATTTTCACGGAATCCTTCCATAAAACTGTAGACCATGAAAATATAATAAAAACAAATTTCACTACGTCAGATTCGTGTTCCCGAAACCATTGTTCTGACTAGGCCCAAAATCAGGTTGTTACAACTCTCCCCCCTTTAGGGATTTTCGTCCCCCAAAATCTTACCAAAAAATAGGTTTGGGTACTATTTCTCATAGCCTCCTCGGGTTCCCACGTAGCCTCTTTAACCCCATGTCATTGCCATATAACTTTCACTAGGGCTATACTCTTATTTCTCAACTGTTTAACTTCCCAAGCTAAAATCTTGATCGATTCTTCGCCATACGTCAATCCGGTTGAATCTCAAACTCCATTAGAGAAATCACATGTGAAGGATCATAACGATATCTTCGCAACATTGACACATGAAACACATTATAAATCCTTTCCAACTCTGTCGGTAAAGCTAACTGATAAGCCACTGCCCTATTCTTTTGAGAACCTCATATGGCCCAATGAAACGTTGACTCAACTTGCCTTTACGGCCAAATCTCAAAATCTTCTTCAAGGGAGATACCTTCAAAAATACTTTATCACCAACCTAAAACTCAATCTCTTTTCTTTTCAAATCCGCATACGACTTTTGTCAACCTAAAGATGCTTTCAAGCAATCAAGGATTACCATTACTTTTTCTTTAGTTTCTCTGACCAAATCAACCCAGTGAATCTGTTTCTCACTAGGCTCTTTCCAATACAAAGGCATTCGGCACTTGCGACCATACAATGCCTCATAAGGTGCCATTTTAATACTCGACTGAAAATTGTTGTTATAAGCAAACTCGACTAATAGTAGATACATTTCCCAACTACCCTCAAATTCTAGAACACAACAACGGAGCATATCTTTGAGAATCTGAATTACTCTCTTAGACTGGCCATCGGTTTATGGATGAAATGTAGTACTAAAGTTCAACTTTGTACCGAAAGCCTCTTGTAACTTCTTCCAAAATGTCTAAGTGAACCTCAGATCTCTATCCGAAATAATAGACATAGGCACCCCGTGCAATCTCAAAATCTTAGAAATGTACAATTCAGCTAACTTAGTGAGTGAGTAGTCAGTACGTACTATAATAAAATGAGCCGATTTCGTCAATCTATCAACAACAACCCAGACGACATCTTTCTTTTTCGGAGTCAAGGGAAAACCAGTTACGAAATCCATAGTAATCCTATCCCACTTCCACTCAGGTACCATCACTGGTTAAAGTAAACCCAAAGGCACTTGGTGTTTGGCTTTCACTTGTTGACAAATCAAACACTTCGAAACAAACTCTGAAATATCTCGTTTCATACCTGACCACCAATACAATTTCTTCAAATAATTATACATTTTCGTACTGCCCGGATGCACAGATAAACAACCATTATGTGCTTCATGAAGAATTTTCTGAAGAAGCTCATCATTCTTCGGTACACAAATTCTATCTCGAAACATCAAACAATCATCAGATCTGATATGAAAATCTAAATCACTACTCGATTCATAATGAACTCTTTTGGCTTACAAATCACTGTCACATTTCTGTGCTTCAAAAATTTGTTGAAGAAACAACGGTTTAGCGTTCAACTTGGCTAAGATCGAACCATTATCGGACAAAGTCAACCGTGTATTCATCGTTTACAAAGCAAACAAAGACTTTCTACTCAATCCACCTGCGACAACATTTGCCTTATCCGAGTGGTAATCAATTACTGGCTCATAATCCTTCAATAATTCGAGCCAACTCCGTTGTCGCAAGTTCAAATCTTTCTGAGTCAACAAGTATTTTAGACTCTTATGATCAAAAAAGACAAGACATTTCTCACTGTACAAATGATGTCCCCAAATTTTTAAAGCAAACACAATGGCGGCTAATTCCAAATCATACATCGAATAATTCTTCTCGTGCGATTTCAACTATCTCAATGCATAAGCTATCACTTTTCCCTCTTGAATCAACACACATCCCAATCCATTCAATAATGCGTCACTATAAATTACGAATTCTTTTCCTAGTTCAGGTTGTACTAAAACCGGCGCCTCAGTGAATAATGGTTTCAACTTCTCGAAACTTTGTTGACATTTTTCTAACCATTCAAAATTAACATCTCTTTGCAACAGCTTGGTCATAGGAGTAAGGATCATCAAAAATCGTTTGACAAATCATCAGTAATAATCGACTAAGCCCAAAAAGCTTTAAACTTCGGATATGTTCCTTCGCGGTTTCAAATCAACAATTGCTGAGTTCTTACTTGGATCAACTCGAATACCATCACTTGAAACTATATGTCCCAAAAATCTGACTTCTAGGAGCCAAAACTCACTCTTACTGAATTTAGCAAAAACTGCTTATCTCTCAAAGTCTGTAATACGGTCCTCAAGTGCTCGGCATGCTCAGACTCGTCTCAAGAGTAAATCAGAATGTCATCAATTAACACAACCATAAATTTGTCCAAATATGGTATAAAAATCTGATTCATCAAGTCCATAAAATCAGAAGGTGCATTTGTTAATCCAAAACGCATAACAAGAAATTCATAGTGCCCATACCTTGTCTTAAAAGCGGTCTTAGGCACATCCGCCTCTTTAACTCTCAACTGATAATAGCCAGATCTTAAATCAATCTTCGAGAATATCATTGCCCCTCTCAACTGATCGAACAAGTCATGTATCTTTAGCAAAGGATACTTGTTCTTTATAGTCATCTTGTTGAGCTGACGATAGTCGATACAAAGCCTCATGGATCTACCTTTCTTCTTTATAAATAACACGAGAGCACCCTAGGGAGAAAAAATCGGTCTCGCAAAACCCTTATCTGTCAACTCTTCCAACTGAGCTTTCAATTCTTTCAATTCAGTCGGGGCCATTCTATACGGAGCAATAGATATCGGTGAGGTCCCTGGTACTAAATCAATACCAAACTCGACTTCTCTAACTGGTGGTAACCCAGGCAACTCTTCTGGAAACAACATCTGGATATTCACAAACTATCGAGACTGACTCAATTTTCAATTCAGACATCTTTGTATTCAACACATAAGCAAGATAAGCTTCACAACCTTTCCTTACATATTTTTGGGCAGACATCAAAGAATTCACAACAGGTAGCTCACCCAACTCATCTGAATCAATCCGAAAAGTTTCACCATTTTCACAATTCAGTTCAATAATCTTTCTTTTACCGTTCACTAAGGCATCATGTAGTGTCAACAAATCCATACCCAAAATAACATCGAATTCATCAAATGACAACAACATTAAATTAGCCGAAAAATAGTGACCTCAAATCATAAAGGAACAATTCTTGCAAACTCTATCAGCTAATACGTGTTTGCCTAAGGGGTTTGACACTTTAATCACAAATTCAGTAAACTCAACAGGCAAGCTCTTACTAGTTACCAATTTCACACAAACATAAGAATGGTTCAATCCAGGATCAACCAATGCAACTACATTAGTATTATAGAGAGAAAAAGTACCAGTGATAACATCGAGAGATGTCGCTTCGTCGTGAGCACGAATGGCATAAGCTCTAGTAGGCGCTCGAGCTTCGGATCTCACAACTGTATCCTTTGTCACACCTTTACTACTATCTCCATTTCCAGTATTCCTCGGTGGCCTACCCTTTATTAGTAGTATTACTCAGCCTCGTGCTCTGAAAATTTTAGTTATCAGCCATTTCAGGACAATCTCTGTAACACCCTGAATTTGGGCCTAGAAGTTTTGGGCCTTGAGCATGGGAGCGGTTGAAGGCAGCTTTTAATATTTTGTTGTGCATGTAAATTTTGTTAATGAAGGCTTATTTTAGTGGTTAAGTGTAATTGAGAAGTGTTGGAGAAGTCTTGGGTTCAAACACGGACTCTAGTAAAATTTAAGGTAGATCAAACCACAGGTGTAGTAGGTAGGCCTTAAGAATATTGTTGGAGAAATTGTGACACAAAAAGGAGTGTCGTGTAGTGGCAAGGTGGCGCCACTTAGGGACAAGGAAGTGACGCCATAGAGGAAGCAAGGGTCCAAGGTTCAAGTCTTGGCTCTTGCAATATATTTTGGTTTTCTTTTCAATAAATCTAGAAGCAAGTAGGTGCGCTTTAAAGTTTAATGTGTTGGATTTATGACACAAATGAGTTGGTGGCCTAGTGGTGATGGCGTGAGTTGGCATATAGGAGGACTTTGGTTGAATCCTTGGCATGCAAAGGTTGATTATTTTGCTATGTTGGGATGGCAAGAGTTGGTGTTGAATTTAAACTCTGATGATGGAGGGATCCCACATCAGTAAGGTAACATAGGAGTGGATGCGAAGTTGGCTTTAAATAGAGAGAACTATGAGGAGAGCAAGGGTACCTTTCTTGGCTGATCCCTTTCGCGTTATGGCGAGCTCGTTTGGGTTGGGCATCGGCTAAAAGTGCTTGAAGCGTGGATTAACTCCAGTCTCCTATCAGGTGTGTATTTATCACTACTCTTGTTGTTGGATTGCTACTTCGGGCTGCGATGGGCCGAAAAGGGCCATGTAGGCCCAATGGGCCTACGGGCCCAATTGGTTAAGTTGTTTGATTGTGTAGTAAATATTGGACTAGGCTAGGTGAATCGAATATCTATGGCTAGGTTTGGGCTAAAAGGGCCACACGAGCGTGTGGGCCCATTTGGGCCAAGAATAGGCTTTAGGCCCATTCGTATTGTTATCCATGTTTAGAATACTTTAGTTTACCAATTCTTGAAATGCCCTCGACTTGTAAAATTACCAAAGTACTCCGATTCTGTAATTACCATTTTACCCTCAATTTACGTAATTACCAAAATACCCTTGGTTTATAAAATCACCAAAATACCCTCGGTTTGTAAAATTACTAAAATACCCTTTGTTTATAAAATTACCAAAATACCCATGGTTTGAAAAATTACTAAAATACCCCGCAGGTAAAATTATTGAAATACCCTTGTGGGGTAAAATTACCATTTTGCCCTAGGGTGTTAATGACTATTTTGCCCTTGTGGGCAAGTGTTGACTTGGACTGTGTGATATAGACAACTTTGGAAGAGCGTGAGGCTTGGAGTATCGACTTGGATAAGCTTGAATCGTATTATTGGACCCCGTGAAGGTAAACAACTTATGGTCAATAAGGGTTCTTTGGTCGAATAAGGTAGGGTGGATTTTGAGTTTGTTAAGCATAACTTGTATGCTAAAAATGGTGATGAATAATTGTAGGACATCGTAAGGGATCTCAAGAGCGCCGTCATGAAATGTGTGTGTCTGAACACCCTTCTTTAGTTCAATTAAGAAAAAGCGAAATGCCGAAATTCGCATTACATGGTTATGTGGGTATGCGAATGCTCTCAAGTCATAGAGTAATTGTTAGATCTAGCACCGCAAGGTGGTAAGCACGTTCAGCGTGACGTTTTAGCGTATTTGGAAAAAAGTGCTCGATGGCCAAAAGCGGGCCCAATGGGCTTACTGGACCAATATGGGTAAGAGATGGGCAAATTAGCCTGTTAGGTAGATGGTGGAATCAAATTGCATAAAACCGATAAAATTATGAATTAGCTTGTGCGAGAGCGTAGATCACGAAATTACCCTAAAGAGCAAAATTACCGAAATTACCCCTAAAGAGCAAAATTACCGATATACCTCTAGGGTTTTAAATTGGTGAATCGCTTGATTGATTAATCTTGTATTTTGCATGATATGCATTTATTAATATCATTGCATGGGATTGGGGTATTAATGGAGGAAGTATTGAAAGTGGTTCATCCACGTCTTGGAGGCTTTGCCTCAATCGATCGAATTTGAGTGCTGTTCTTTCGCAACTGTGGTGTGTAATTTGGGTGGGTTGAGATATTCCCACATGGTGTGTAGGGTTAGTGCAGGCGGTGTAGTGGTTGGTGGGTTGAGTAGTCTCCCGGATGGGCTTGCATTCATTATTACTGTTGTTACTCATGCTATCGAACCGGGCCTACGGCCACACTGTTATGTAAAAAGGGCTAAGGCCTTGCTATCAGATTCAAAAGGGCTTGACCTCTGTGTATCGTTATCTGAATAGGGCTTAGGCCCAATGGGCTCGAGCTGAATTGGGCTTTGGATGGGTTTCAGATACACCGAGTTTTCCCAAACTCACCCCTTCCTCTTCTATCCTTGCAAGTGAGCCCTAGAATTGGTGGACTTGGAGCTGGGCGAGATTCAGAGTGGCCATGAAGATTAATTGCCGATTTTAAAGAAGTTTAGCCTTTAATTTGGGTTATTTTATTTTTTTTAATTTTTTTATTATGCTTAAAGTTGTAATAAGGCCGCTATTTTTAATTACTTTTATTGTGGGGATTATTAAACCTGGCTAGCACTAGGGTTCGCTTTTATAAAATCTACTTGCTTTTAAAAGATCACGATGACGCGAAAAGTTTCCATAAAGTAAATGTTTTCCCAAGAAAATAAATATTTTAAGCAAACGATTTGCAACCTTAATCATTTTCTTAAGTGGTCATAATCAAACGGTTTTCTCAAAATTATACGAGATGTTAGAGTGTGGCAATGGCGGTGTGCATGTCTAGGATTGGATCCAAGAGAGAGCTTGGTACTTAGCGGTCAAGCAGACTCACCTCCTCTTCTTCCCGGTTTCCTACCAGTGCGCAGACTTCCATTCACTTTAACTTACTTTTAAAAGTGTCTTTACAACACCAACTCACTTTTCCAAACTAAGTGTTTTGAACGCATCTATGTGGCGATCGATCCGGTCATAACATCCAGCCGGGTTTGGGGTGTTACATTTAGTGGTATCGAGCACTGGTTACAACAACTCGGTGTGGATCGGTCCGAAAATCTTTAAAAAAAGTTTTTTCCTATAGGTTTTTCAAAAATGTTCAAAGTTTTTCTATTGAACGAGGTTAAATCAATAGTTTTAAAAAAAGTGTTTTCAAATGAAATCTTTTATTTTGGTAAACAAAAACATGGGTTTTATGGATCGATAAAGAAGTGGCACTTGAATCCCTGCACCAAGTCTGTAAGTATTTACATTCCTCATATTACCTTTGTATTAAGATATTATTGTAGATAGAACTGAGACCATATCATGACATTATAACTAGGGCAACCCTAAAAACTCTAGAATCTCGAGGCAGTAGCTAGGCTATGATTACGTGAAAATAGAAACTTGAAAATACTATCTCTCGCATAAGACATGTGAATAAATAGTAAAATTTTGAGATCTTTGTAGTTAATTGAGATGTGTCTTGGTAATGTAGAGTATTGATATGGATTTTGAGGGTAGGAAAAGTCCGCCAACTTGGTAGCGGTAACTCGAGCTTGGTACCGAGGTAATGGCCGAGTTAGTAAGGAAAGTGGTAGAGGAAGTATTGGAGACCAAGGTTAAGGAAATTAGGGAAATGTTTCAAGCGGGGTGCTTATAGTGCAAGAAGAGAAAGGATTCTAGTTCTCAGAAGACCAAGCTTCGTTCTGTGAAACATGTTAAGGCACGACCAAACTTTCCAACTCAGAAGGCTGAACAAGCGTCATCTTGGTGAATGCCTTAGAAAGATGGGAGGATGCTTTAGATGTGGGTCCAAGGAGCATCGAGCTCGGGATTGCCAAGTTTATCCTATTTAAGTGTGTGTTACGAATTGAATGCGTGCTTGATAAACGTTTCTTTATTTCGTAATTAGATGTTCTGCGTCGTATTAAAATTATTTAGATCAACGACGCAATGGTGGCGTAGTGGGGTAGATGTTAGATGACTACTGTTAAATGGAAATTTCGAGGACGAAATTTCTTTAAGGGAGGTAGAGTTGTAACACCACAATTTGGGCCTAGAAGTTTTGGGCCTTGAGCATGGGAGCGGTTGAAGGAAGCTTTTAATATTTTGTTGTGCATGTAAATTTTGTTAATGAAGGCTTATTTTAGTGGTTAAGTGTACTAAGAAGTGTTGGAGAAGTCTTGGGTTCAAACACGGACTCTAGTAAAATTTAAGGTAGATCAAACCACAGGTGTAGTAGGTAGGCCTTAAGAATATTGTTGGAGAAATTGTGACACAAAAAAGAGTGTGGTGTAGTGGCAAGGTGACGCCACTTAGGGACAAGGAAGTGGCGCCATAGAGGAAGCAAGGGTCCAAGGTTCAAGTCTTGGCTCTTGCAATATATTTTGGTTTTTCTTTTCAATAAATCTAGAAGCAAGTAGGTGCGCTTTAAAGTTTAATGTGTTGGATTTATGACACAAATGAGTTGGTGGCCTAGTGGTGATGGCGTGAGTTGGCATATAGGAGGACTTTGGTTCGAATCCCTTGGCATGCAAAGGTTGATTATTTTGCTATGTTGGGATGGCAAGAGTTGGTGTTGAATTTAAACTCTGATGATGGAGGGATCCCACATCGGTAAGCTAACATAGGAGTGGATCTGGTGGCTTTAAATAGAGAGAACTATGAGGAGAGCAAAGGTACCTTTCTTGGCTGATCCCTTTCGCGTTATGGCGAGCTCGTTTGGGTTGGGCATCGGCTAGAAGTGCTTGGAGCGTGGATTAACTCCAGTCTCCTATCAGGTGTGTATTTATCACTACTCTTGTTGTTGGATTGCTACTTCGGACTGCGATGGGCCGAAAGGGGCCATGTGGGCACAATGGCCCTACAGGCCCAATTGGATAAGTTGTTTGATTGTGTAGTAAATATTGGACTAGGCTAGGTGAATCGAATATCTGTGGCTAGGTTTGGGCTAAAAGGGCCACACGAGCGTATGGGCCCATTTGGGCCTAGAATAGGCTTTAGGCCCATTCGTATTGTTATCCATGTTTAGAATACTTTAGTTTACCAATTACTGAAATGCCCTCGACTTGTAAAATTACCAAAGTACTCCCGATTTACAGAATTACCGTTTTACCCTCAATTTATAGAATTACCAAAATACCCTTGGTTTATAAAATCACCAAAATACCCCGGTTTGTAAAATTACTAAAATACCCTTTGTTTATAAAATTACCAAAATACCCATGGTTTGAAAATTACTAAAATACCCCTGTAGGGTAAAATTACTAAAATACCCTTGTGGGGTAAAATTACCATTTTGCCCCTAGGGTGTTAAATGACTATTTTGCCCTTGTGGGCAAGTGTTGACTTGGACTGTGTGATATAGACAACTTTGGAGGAGCAATGAGGCTTGGAGTATCGACTTGGATAAGCTTGAATCGTATTATTGGACCCTGTGAAGGTAAGCGACTTATGGTCAATAAGGGTTCTTTGGTAGAATAAGGTAGGGTGGATTTTGAGTTTGTTAAGCATAACTTGTATGCTAAAAATGGTGATGACTAATTGTAGGACATCGTAAGGGATCTCGATGGCGATCGTCATGAAAGCAGTGTGTCTAGAACACCCTTCTTTAGTTCAATTTAAAAAAGTCGAAATGCCAAATTCAGGCATTTCATGGTTATGTGGGTATCTGAATGCTCTCAAGTCATAGAGTAATTGTTAGATCCGCACCGCAAGGTGGTAAGCACGTTCAGCGTGGACGTTTTAGCGTATTTCGAAAAAAGGGCTCGATGGGCCAAAAGCGGGCCCAATGGGCTTCTGGACCAATATGGGTAAGAGATGGGCAAATTAGCTCATTAGGTAGATGGTGGAATCAAATTGCATAAACCGATAAAATTACTGAATTAGCTTGTGCGAGAGCGTAGATCACGAAATTACCCTAAAGAGCAAAATTACCAAATTACCCTAAAGAGCAAAATTACCGATATACCTCTAGGGTTTTAAATTGGTGAATCGCTTGATTGATTACTACTGTATTTTGCATGATATGCATTTATTAATATCATTGCATGGGATTGGGGTATTAATGGAGGAAATCGAAAGTGGTTCATCCACGTCTTGGAGGCTTTGCCTCAATCGACTGAATTTTGAGCGTTCTTCGCAGCTGTGGTGTGTAAATTTGGGTGGGTTGAGATATTCCCACATGGTGTGTAGGGTTGGTGCAGGCGGTGTAGTGGTTGGTGGGTTGAGTAGTCTCCCGGATGGGCTTGTATTCATTATTCTTGTTGTTACTCATGCTCTTGAAGCTGGGCCTATGGGCCACACTGTTATGTAAAAAGGGCTAAGGCCTTGCTACATGTGATTCGAAAAGGGCTTGACCTCTTGTGTCTTGTTATCTGAATAGGGCTTAGGCCCAATGGGCTCGAGCTGAATTGGGCTTTGGATGGGTTTCAGATATACCGAGTTTTCCCAAACTCACCCCTTCCTCTTCCATCCTTGCGGTGAGCCCTAGAATTGGTGGACTTGGAGTGGCGGGATTCAGAGTGGCCATGAAGATTAATTGCCGATTTTAAAGAAGTTTAGCCTTTAATTTGGGTTATTTTATTTTTTTATTTTTTTATTATGCTTAAAGTTGTAATAAGGCCGCTATTTTTAATTACTTTTATTGTGGGGATTATTAAACTGGCTAGCACTAGGTTCGCTTTTATAAAATCTACTTGCTTTTAAAAGATCACGATGACGTGAAAAGTTTCCATAAAGTAAATGTTTTCCCAAGAAAAATAAATATTTTAAGCAAACGATTTGCAACCTTAATCATTTTCTTAAGTGGTCATAATCAAACGGTTTTCTCAAAATTATACGAGATGTTAGAGTGTGGCAATGGCGGTGTGCATGTCTAGGATTGGATCCAAGAGAGCTTGGTACTTAGCGGTCAAGCAGACTCACCTCCTCTTCTTCTGGTTTCCTACAGTGCGCAGACTTCCATTCACTTTAACTTACTTTTAAAAGTGTCTTTTACAACACCAACTCAACTTTTCCAAACTAAGTGTTTTGAACGCATCAATGTGGCGCATCAGATCCGGTCATAACATCCAGGCCGGGTTTGGGGTGTTACAATCTCGAAAAAAATGCTCTTGGGAGCCACACTTGAAACAAGCCCAGTTATTCATCCTACACTCATTGGGATGTCTTCTTCTACAATGCTGACATTCATGTCTGTTAAGCCTCACATTACCCATACTTGCCATTGAAGTGGATTGAGATTTAGAACCAGAGTATTGCTTCCCAAGATCTCTGTGTGAATACCCAGCTGAAACATTCGAACGAGAGTACATTTCTTTAAATTTCTTTGAATGAGATGGAAATGACTTACTCATCGATCTTTTTCCTCAAATCTTTAGCTTCAATCAGCTTTCCTCTTTCGTTTATTCAACTCTTCGGCCTTACAGGCTCACTCTACCAATACCAGAAATTCTTTCAATTCTAAAATCCCAACTAACACACGAATATCCTCATTCAATCCATCCTCAAACCTCTTGCACATAATAGCCTCGGTGGAAACACATTCTCAAGCATATTTGCTAAGCCTAAAAAATTCTCACTCATATTCAGTCACCGACATATGACCCTGTTTCAGTTTAACCAATTCAGCTACCAACAAGACACCCACACATCATTCGCATACTGCCATCTATCACTTACAAACATTACATACTTATCAACTTAAACCATGCAAATTTCCACATCCATGAAATCATCATCATATGCATATATATATTTAAACCAATATTAGCCAATACCATATGGCCATTTACAAATAAATTTTCAACCAATATAGGCCAGTACATTAGTCCAATTCAATTATGACACATAACAAAATAACCAAGTCCCTATACATGCCATAACTCAAAATATTGAAATCATTGGTACCCAAAATATTAAGTTGATAGTGTGACTGGAAATCCGACAATCTCCAATCCCCTAAGCTGGCTTGGTGACACTAAGACAAGGGAAAAGAAAAGGGAGTAAGCTATATAGCTTAGTAAGTTCCCATGCAAATAATAAGCATCATAAACCAACATTTCACATACAATTATCATGGTGATAATTGGCATAAATATTATTAAGATCTTATAATCATAACTTACTCAATTACAACCTTCCCGAGGGTTCATCACATAATGAGCTCATTTCGTTTGAGTTTTACGTACAAACTTGAATCATCTCGAATTAGATTTACACACAATTCATCTTTCACATACTCGTTAAATTTCTCATTGAACCACTTGGAATATTAAAAGATACTCGAGAGTTCTGTACACACGGTACCATACCAATGCCATATCCCAGATTTGGTCTTACATGGGATTTCATATTGATGCCAATAACACAGCTATGGTCTTACATGAAATCTCACATCGATGCCATATCCCAGATATGGTCTTACATGAAGTCTCATACTGATACCATATCCCAGATATGGTTTTACACATAGTCTTAGAATCCCTAATGTCATGACATTTGTATCCTACCTATTCCTAAGGTTCAACTGGATTTCACTCTTGTTGTAACTTTGTCGAACATGCTCAATGGTCAATCATAATTCATACAATAGTAAAGCATTTCATACACAATTGAAACAATACATTATTTACATAAGAACTTACCTTGGTACAAAAATTGTAGGAAATGGACCTAATGTCTAATACTTTATTTTTCCCCCGATCTAGGTCCGAACCTTATTTCTTTTGATCTACAATAGAAAATTTATCTCAGTTATTAATCACATTACTCAATTCAGTTCGAAACTTACATCATGGAAAAGTTACATTTTTGCCCTTAAACTTTGACATATTTACATTTTAGTCCCTAGGCTCGTAAAATGAAATCTATTCAATTTCATCAAGACCCAAGCCTAGCCGAACCTCTTTCATGCTTATAACAACTCAAATTTTCCATTTAATCGCACTTCTATACACATTTTAAAAATTTTTACAAATAGGTCATTTTGACATTTTCATCAAAAATCACCTAGCAAAAGTTGTTTATCTAACATTAAACTTGCATAATCTACCAGTAGACATATAAATACACAAATATCTAACATAGGTCAAATTTTAGACTTTGAGTTTCTTTCAAATTAATCCTTGAAATAGCTAGATTAGGTTACAAGGATATCAAAATCATAAAATTATTAAAAACGAGGCTAGAACGGACTTACAACCGAGCTTGGAAGATGAGCAAACCCTAGCTATGGTTCCCCTCTGAAATTTTTGGCCAAGGGTAGAAGATGGGCAAAAATTGGCTTTTAATTTGATTTTTAATTCATTTATTAGCCAAATGACCAAAATTCCCCTAACTTAAAACATGAACTTTCTCTTACCTTATTTCCATTTTTGTCCACTAACTTAAAAAATTGTCTAATTACCATCTAAGGACCTTCAATTTAAAATTCCATAGCAATTTGACACCTCTAGCATGTAGAACTCAACTTTTTCAATTTTTTACAATTTCGTCCTTTTGACCAAATTAAGTGCCCAAACGTCAAAATTTTCAAACGAAATTTTCACAGAATCCTTCCATAAAACTGTAAACCATAAGAATATGATAAAAAACAAGCTTCACTACGTCAGATTCATGGTCCCGAAACTATTGTTCCAACTAGGCCCAAAATCGGGTTGTTACAATTTTTGCACACTAAGTGCCACATACGTAGCCAATGCTACCTCAATCTCATATCACATAACCACTCGCTCTCGAGCTATCGACGGGCTTGCTCACACAAGCTGTCAGTCAAGACGTAGCTACACGGTGCTGCTCAAACAAGTTGTCAAGTATCTGCAACATATGTTGGTATACTCAGCCACAAGTAGGACGTACAAGGCCAGCACCTAGATCACATAATCACATAACACATAATGACCCTAGTGACATGTCACCTGTATCCTAATCTATTCCCAAGGTTTAACGGGACTTCTCACTTGCCGAATCATCGTCGAACTCGTTCGTAGAATTATACTCATTCACATAATCAAACATACAATTCATGCAATATTAAAGCATTTAAGTACAGTTATTCTAAAGCTTATTTTTAACATACGAACTTATCTCGGCACAAAATGTCTAATAGTTTGATTTAGTCTACAACCTTGTTCTTTCCCCGGTCTAGGTCAGAACCTCTTCTTTCTTGATCTATAATAACAAATTTAACTCATTCAATCATCACATTATTCATTTTAACCCCAAAAACACCTTATGGCAAAAATTACATTTTTGCCCTTAACTTCTCAACTTTTTACATTTTAGTCCTTAGGCTCGTAAAAGGATTTTCATTCAATTTCATTGCACCCAAGCCTAGCCAAACCTATTCATTGCTCATAACAGCCCACAATTTTTATTTATTCACATTTTGATACATTTTAAAACTTTTACAAATAGGTCCCTATTTGACATTTTCATTAAAATCACTTGGTAAATGTTGTTTATCTAACACCAAACATGAATTTTCTATAATTAAACATCAAAATACACAAATATTCAACATGGGTAAAATTTTAGACTTCATCTTTCTTTCAAATTAGTCATTGAAATAGCTAGATGAGGTTGAGACAACTTCAAAAACATAAAAATCATGAAAAACGGGGCAAGAACGTACTTACAATCAAGCTTGGAAGTAGCCAACACCCAAGCTATGGACTCCTTGAAATTTTCGGCTATCAGAGGATCAATTTGAAAAGATGAACAATTTTATTTTAGTTATTTTGTCTTTATTTACCAAATGGCTAAAATGCCCTTCACTTAAAACTTTGAAATTTTATCTAACCATATCCATTTTTGTCCATACTAAAACATAATGGTCTAATTACTATTTAAGGACCTCCAATTTAAAATTTCATAGCAATTAGACACCTCTAGCTTCTAGAACACTTATTTTGCACATATTGCAATTTAGTCCTATTAGTCAAATTAGACATTCTATCGATAAAATTTCTTAACAAAATTTTCACATAATCGTTCAATCATACTGTAGACCTTAAAGAAATAATAAAATTAACATTTCTACTTCAGATTTGTGGTCCCGAAACCACTGTTCCAATTTGACCCAAAAACGGGCTGTTACAACTCTCCCCCTGTAGGGATTTTCGTCCCCGAAAATCTTACCGGAAAAGAGGTTTGGGTACTATTTTCTGATAGCTTCCTCTGGTTCCCATGTAGCCTCTTAAACCCCATGTCTCTGCCACAAAACGTTCATTAGGGCTATGCTTTTATTTCTCAACTATTTAACTTCTCGAGCTAGGATCTTGATCGGTTCATCACCATAAGTCATGTCGGGTTGAATCTCAACCTCAGTTGATGGAATCATATGAGATGGAATCTGATCGATATCTTCGAAAAATAGACACATGAAACACATTGTGGATTCTCTCTAATTCCGACGGTAAAGCTAGCCTATAAGCCATTGGTCCTATCCTTTCAATAACCTCATACGGACCAATAAAGCGCGGACTCAGCTTGCCTTTGTAACCAAATCTAAGAATTTTCTTCCACAGAGATAATTTTAGAAATACCTTATCACCGACTTGGATTTCAATTTCCTTTCGTTTTAGATCTGCGTATGATTTTTTTCGATCTAAAGCTGCTTTCAAATAATCATGAATTATCTTCACCTTTTCTTCGGTTTCTCTGACCAAATCAACCCCATGAATCTGTTTCTCACTGAGCTCGGTCCAGTACAATGAATTTTAAACTTGTGACCATACAATGCCTCATATGGTGCCATCTTTATACTCAACTGAAAACTTTTTTTATAAGAAAATTCGACTAAAGGTAGATATTTTTCCCAACTACCTTCGAACTCTAAAACACAACAACGAAGCATATCTTCGAGTACCTGAATTGTCCTTTCAGATTGACCGTTGGTCTACGGATGAAATGCGGTACTAAAATTTAACTTTATGCCCAAAGACTCTAGCAACTTCTTCCAAAATCGAGACGTAAACCTCAAATCTCTATCCTAAATAATAGAAATAGGCACTCCGTTCAATCTAACAATTTCAACAATGTACAATTCAGCTAGCTTATCAAGTGAATAATCGGTACGTACTGGAATAAAGTGAGTTGATTTCATCAATCTATTAACAACTACCCAAATGGCATCTTTCTTCTTTGGAGTCAGAGGTAATCCAATTACGAAATCCATCGTAATTCTGTCCTATTTCCACTCGGGGATTATCACAGACTGAAGTAAACCCGAAGGTACTTGATGTTCGGCCTTTACTTGTTGACAAATTAAACATTTCGATATGAATTCAGAAATATCTCGTTTCATACCCGACTACCAATACAATTTTTTCAAATCATTATACATCTTCGTACTTCCTGGGTGAACAGACAGACAACTACTATGTGCCTTATGAAGAATTTTCTGAATAACCTCGGCATCTCTCGGTACACAAATCCTACCTTGAAACATTAAACAATCATCAGCCCCAATTTGAAAATCTGAATCACTAGTCGATTCGCACTGAACTCTTTTAGCTTGAAGTTCTTTGTCACTTTTTAAGCTACACAAATTTTCTGAACAAAATACTGGCCTAGCTTTCAACTTAGCTATAATCGATCCATCATCAGATAAAGTCAGTCGTGTATTCATTGCTCTCAAAGAAAACAAATATTTCCTACTCAAAGTATAGACGACTACATTCGCCTTTCCCGGATAATAATCGATTACTAACCCGTAGCCTTTCAACGACTCAAGCCATCTCTATTGTCGCAAATTCAAATCCTTTTGAGTCATTAAATACTTCAAACTCTTGTGATCGGTAAATATGTGGCACTTCTCACCAAATAAATGGTGTCGCCAAATCTTTAAAGCAAACACAATGGTAGCCATTTCCAAGTCGTGCGTCAAATAATTCTTTCCATGCGGTTTCAACTGCCTCGAGGCATAAGCTATCACTTTGCCCTCCTGCATCAACACGCATCCAAGACCGTTCAATAACACGTTTCTATAAATCACAAACTCTTTTCCCGACTCAGGTTGCATTCATATCTGTGCGTCAGTCAACAACGCTTTCAACTATTCAAAACTCTTTTGACATTTCTCAGACCACACAAACTTAACATTTTTCTATAATAACTTTGTCACAGGTGTAGCAATCATTGAGAATCCCTTAATAAAATGTCGATAATACCCGGCTAAGCCCAAAAAGCTTCTAACGTCAGATATATTTCTCGGCAGTTTCCAATCAACAATTACCGAAATTTTACTCGGTTTCCAATCCCAAAAAGCTTCTAGAAAGATTTTATTGATAAAGTGTCCAATTTCTATAAAGTGCTCAAATCTTACTCGGATACATTCAGGACTAAATTGCAAAAGCTGCAAAATGTGAGTTCTAAAAGTTTTGAGCATAAAATTGTCATGGATTATTATTAGAGGTCCTTAAATAGCAATTTTCCCAATTTTTATTTTTATGGAAAAAAATGGGCATGGGTAGGTAAAATTTCAAAGAAAGGCCTTAAGGGTATTTTGGTTATTTGGTTAATAAAAGAATAAAAAGGGAAAAATGAAGCAAAATTTGCTCATCTTCTTCTTGTGTGTGTTGAAAATTAGAACTGTAACACCCCTTACCCGTACCCGAGACTGGGAAAAGGTATGAGGCATTACCGGACTTAAACACAAATAATCATACAAACTGGGCCATAAAATTTCTTTCATATTTTAAATCATTCTATCACATGCACATAATCCCTTATTTGGGTTTACGAAGCCCAAAACATGCTGTAGAAAGGGTTCGAGACCAAATGGAGAACTTTGGAAAGCTCTGGGAAAAACTTAGAAATTTTTCTCATGAAACAGGGTCACACGCGCATCTGGACACTGGGGCACGCTCGTGTGCCATCAACACGCCCGTGTCCTCAGGCTGTGTAACTTTCTATTTATGACGTCAGCAAATAAATTAAACCACACGGCCAGGCCACATGCTCGTGTTCCCAAGCCGTGTCCCTCACACGGTGAGAAACACGGCCGTGTCTCATCCCGTGTAGTTAACTCTTAGGCTATTTTCCAAGCCTTTTTGTTACCCTTACATGTACACACATCGATCCAATGGCATTCAACATCCTCAATTATGACACAAACATATCATTTACCTATCAACATGCAAGTGTTACACATTTCCACATTAAACTAAGACTAGTCATGTAACGCCCCCATGCCCGAGACCGTCACCGGAGTCGAGTATGAGGTGTTACTAAGCTTAATTTAACATATTTAGAACTTTGGATTATTTATTTCTACATTTGCAGCTTTTAAGCTACTTGCATCACAGTCACAAGAAAAATCGTATCTCGAGTTACGAAACTCGAAATCAAGATCCATAAATTTTCCCTGACTCTAGACTCATATACTTATCTACTAATTTTTTTCTAGAATTTTTTGTTGGGCCAATTAGTACAGTTTATTAGTTAAAGTTACCCCTGTTTCAGGACTTGACTGGTCTGACCTCTATTTACTACGAACCACATTTCTCTCTGTAAAAAATTCATATGAATATGAGGTTTATTTCTCCTAAAACTAGACTCAATAAGGATTCTGATAATATAAAATACACCACATAATTATATCTTTACAATTTATGGTGAATTTCTAAATTTGGAACAGGGGATTCAGAAACTGCTATGACCCTGTTTCACTAAAATTCAAATATCTTCTAACATATAATTCCTTTACTTGTTTCATTTGTTTCATGTGAAACTAGACATAATAAGCTTCAATTTGATATGTATTCCTTCACCAAATTCAATTTCTATGATTTTTAGTAAATTTTCAAACTTGCGTCAGTGTTGCTGCAGTATTCTGTTTATGGCAAATTTCATCCCTTTTATGAGTTTTTATGCACTAAGTATCTTATTAATTTTCCTTATCATCAAGCATAATCTAAACTAACCATTTTCATAATTTATCATTATCAAACATTTCCTCAACCATTCCATTATCATACCATAAGATCATTTACACAAAATAGATATATTGCTATACATGCCATACTTAAATTTACAAGCCTTTACCAAAAGTCTTAGGATAGTGTGGTGAGCCTTGACCTATCCCGACTCTGAACTGGCTTGGCCAAAACTACAATGAGTAAGAAGGAGGGAGTAAGCATAAATGCTTAGTAAGTTCATATGCAAATAATAAGTAACATAACAAACAGTCATACCAATCAACATTAGCATGCATCACTAAAACACATGTCACATTTCAAATCATTTTTCATCATCTTATTACCTTATCGTGATTGTATCAATACTCAACCCGAGGGTTAAATACATACCTGTTCAAAATATCCATTTCACATCACTTACCAATACGTCTCTTTACATCTCAAATATTCCTCAATTTGAGTAGAGCTTTACCCGTTGAACACATCGAAATATAATTCGGATACATGGATAACATGCACATAAGTGCCATATATGAAATCAAGCAATCATGTAACCCGCCCATAAGTGAACTCGGACTCAACTCAACGAGCTCGGGCGTTCGCATCCATAAGTGAACTCGGACTCAACTCAACGAGTTCGGATGCCTAGTTACATCTCACGAATTCGGACTCAACTCAACGAGTTCGGACATTCGCATCCATAAGTGAACTCGGACTCAACTCAACGAGTTTGGATGCTCAACCATCCTAGTGACATGTCACTTGTATCCTAATCTATTCCTAAGGTTCAAACGGGCTTTTTCCTCGAACACTTATCCTTGCCGTCTTCCGTAGAATGCCGAAATCAATACTCGGTAACAATTATATTTAACAAGTAGTTCACATAATTTACATATTATTTGAAATTAACCACAAAGCATACATTTCATAATAAAATTCAGCATAACATATAATTAACATCAACAACTTAAAAATAACCATTATGCTACATTATTTACACATGAACTTACCTTGGTACCAAAATACAAAGATTTTGCACTTTAGTCCACAATCTTTTCTTTTCCTCGATTGAGGTCGATTCCACGTCTTTCTTGATCTAAAATAACACATTTAGCTTATTTAATACTCACATTATCAAATTAATCCTTAACTCAAATTTTGGAAAAATTACAATTTTACCCCTAAACTTTTGCATATTTACATTTTTGCCCCTAGGCTCGGGATTAAAATTTATTCCTTATTCTTATGTTTTACAACATGCTGATCACTTTTCTCTTCTATGGCAACATCAAATTCTCACTCTAACATGTACTTGTGACTATTAGGTATTTTTACCGATTAAGCCCTTCTACTCATTTTTGCTTAAAATCGAGTAGTACAAGTTGTCTAACATAATTTAAAACTTCATATTCTATCATAAAACATCAAAATACACAAATTTCACCTATGGTTATTTTTCCAAATATAAACCCTAGGTTAAATTATTGCTAACATAAGCTTTATCGAGTTAGGGATCTCAAAAGCGTAAAAATCATTAAAAGCGGGCTTGGAATCACTTACTATGGAGCTTGGAAGCTTGAAACAAACCCTAGCTATGGAGAACCCTTGAAATTTCGGCCTAATGAAGAAGATGGACAAAAATTGGCTTTTAATTTTGTTTTTAATTCATTTTAACAACTAAATGACCAAAATACCCTTACTACTAAACTTTCCAAAAATTCCTTCCATGTCCTAATTTTGTCCATGAACATAAAATTGGTCAAATTGCTATTTAAGACCTCCTCATTAATATTCCAAAACAATTTCATACTAAAAACTTCTAGAATGCAAGTTTTGCAACTTATTCGATTTAGTCCCTACTTTCAATTTAAGCACTTTAGGCATAGAATTTCATCACGAAATTTTCACACAATCATGCAATCATATCATAAACCTCAAAATAATTATAAAATAATTATTTCTATCTCGGATTTATGGTCACGAAACCACTATTCCGATTAGGCCCTAATTCGGGATATTACAAGTCATACCATAGTTATCTTTGTGCCAATTTATTTCAACTTATCATCAAACTTCCATGTTCAAAGCATTATTATTTTATCTCCATATTACACATTTAATTCATGGTCATAAAACATGCATTCAACACACATGACATATTGCCAACCATTCATGACAAACAAACATAATCATATATTCACATCATAAGCAATATATCATAACATGACTAGCTAGACTTACAAGCCATAATCAATATGAGCCACATCTCAAGGCCATATACAATAGCTCAAAATGGGTCAATACATTTGGCCAAATCATAATAACACATGTCATAGAACTAGGTCCCTATACATGTCACTCACTTGATGATTCTAACATATGTAACAATATTCCAAAGGTGTTGGCTTGATAGTGTGATGCTGCCTCCGACGATCTCCAACACCGAGCCAACCTGACGACACTAAAAGAAATGGAAAGGAGGGAGTAAGCTTTACGCTTAGTAAGCTCGCATGAAAAATAATAACCAATGTATTAACATGCTATTTTTCAATTCCTCTCTATTTATTCAAAGTCTAGTTAAGTTATTTTCTCGAGTCACAGTCACTAAATTATTTATATCCGAACCTACGGGACTCCAAATTGAGAACCACTAATTTTACCAGAAACTAGACTCAGAAATATTCTTACCATAAAATTTTCAGAATTTTTTGTCTATCCAATAAGTACAGTTTATTATTCAAATTCTCACATATTTTGTTCTTTGACAAGTTCAACCTTTCTTCACTAAAATTTATTTATCTCATAGTACGGGACTTGGATGATGCTCTTGTCTATTTCGCTTGAAAATACAATTATTTTAAGCATGTAATTTATAACCCATGATTATTTTCATACAATTTTTAATGAATTTCGAAAGTTAAGACAGGAGAGCCCGAAATCACTCTGACCCTGTCTCACAAAAATTCAAATATCTCATAATATGAAATTATTTTAATTACAATGTATTCTCTATATAAAACTAGACTCAATAATATTTAATTTCATATCTTATTCAGTCTCTAATTCAATTTCTACAATTTTTGGTGGATTTTCAAAGTAGAACTACTGTGGTTGTCCTAACTATTTTAGTACAATATAATCATACCATCACAGGATTTTCATGAAATTACTCTCATAAGTATCACTCATTCACTTTCATTCTTATTACAAGTCCATGGGTTTCAAGTACTTACCTGTGCTATCACTTAGCACAACACTCGTCCAAACATGACAATTCATATGCATCATAATAGTATCATATAACATAAATGAGTTTATCATGGCAAGAACCCTTTTATTTCATTTCTCATATTAATCTCATTGAATTTCACAAAATCTCGATGGATATCCCATTCACCGTCAACTCGTACAAGTAATCATTTCAAGTACGTACTCCTGCGAACCTCGCTCTTACGGCGGGATTACCAGTCCAGGCTAAATCCCCTGCAACGACATATACTCTAATGAGCTTGGATCTGAATTACCAGTCCAGGCTAAATTCAGATCCTCATCAGATTACTCGTCTGAGCTAAATCCATTTCAGCACATATATTCTTCGGGAGGCTAGATCACTTTACAAGTTCATGTCCGTCAATTCGTATTTTCCCTTTCTAAAAAGCACACTCCCGCGAACCTCCTTTCTTACAGCGGGATTACCAGTCCTGGCTAAATCCCCTACGACATATACACTAATGAGTTCAGATCTGAATTACCAGTCCTGTGACAGCCCAAAATTGACCCTAGTCGGAATGTGGTTTCGGGACCACAAAACCGAGGCATAAAAATAATTAAAAATTTATTTTGATGCCTATGATATGTGTTAAATTGTGTGTGACATTTTTGATGTTTCAATTTAGTGTTATAAATGCGAATTTCACTAGAAAGGACCCAGTAGTGAACTTTGAAAGTATGATGGGGAAATGTGTGATGACTAGTTGCTCATGCATGCAAAAATAAAGGATTTGCATGTCAAATTCCCCCAACATAAAGTGGCCGGCCATGGCAAGAGAGGATGGGCAAAACATGTCATGAAACATGTTTTGTTGGTGCATGAGGAGAAATAATAAACAAAGGTGTATGGGTAAGAAAAGAATGAAAAAAAATGTGTGTGAGTGTGGTATTCCCCCCATTGTCGTGAGTTGTAGGAAAGAAAGAAAAATTTTGTTCATCCTTTCTTTGAGCCAAAACTAAGGAAGAAGGAGGATTTTGCTTCATGCTTGGTTTGGAAGAGATCTAGAAGGAGATTTGGCTAAGTTTGCATCAAGATTAAGGTATGTATGAGGTTGTGTTAGGAGTCTCATGCATGTTTTGGTTGCTAACTTGATGAGCATGTTAGCCATGGCTCAAATCTTTGTTATGCCATGGAAATGGTATTTGGCCAAAGTTGTTATGGTGATAAAGCCATTGCATGCTAAGTGTAAAGCTTGATGATGATGCATGCAATGATGGATTGTCTACTCTTGAGTAAGATTTTGAGTTTTCTTTTGTTTAATCATGATTGAAGTTGAAAAGGAGCATGATTGTCATATTCGCCATGATGCATTCATAAGCATGGTTCATGCTTCTTGCATGTTAGTTAAAATTTGTGTTTTGGATGGCTATGGACACCTTGAAATTGGCCATGCTCATATATGTATATATATGTTTGCACATGATGTTTTGGTTATGAACTAAGTGATGAATATGTTGGTTTAAAGAAGAAGATGTTGAAGAATGATTGTGAAATCGCAAGCACATTCGCCTAGCACACATATGAGTGCTTGATGCTATATTATAAGTTTTGAGCTACAATATGCAAAGCATTAACTAGTAAAATGCATGCTGTTTTGTGAGGTATTAAGTGCATAATTGGCCTTAACATGGACATGAATATTCGGCCTTGGGTAGCCTATTGAAGGCCTTAGCTTTTCCTTGATGCTCGAATGAATTGTATTGAATTGCTTGATGTAGTATAAAATGTGCATGACCATTGTGTATTCAAGCTAAAGGTTGGCCATATGACCATTTAAACTCCTTGTCATATTCGACCATAAGCTAGCACAATGAGGTTTTAATAAATTGAATTTGTTTGAATTAGCTCAAGAGCTTAGAGGGCCACAATTGGACAAGGGGAAGGAAAAAGTGATCGAATAGCCGTAAAAGCCGTTCGACAACATCCGAGGTAAGTCCTCAAGAAGTGACCCTACTTGAATTATGTGAAATGAAGTATGGATGTGTATTGATTATTGACCATGTGTGTATGAGTATTTGAATGATACCGGGCTAAGTCCGAAGGCGATTATGCTAGTGATTATAATTGTGTTTGAGCCTTAGTAACGAAAATGAAATATGTATGTCCAATGATTATTGATGTATGTGCGCATGAGAAATTGAATGATATCCGGGCTAAGTCCCAAGACGTTAATGCTGGAAATTATATCCGGGTTAAGACCGAAGGCAATTGTGCTAGTGGCTACATCCGGCTAAGTCCCGAGGACATTTATGCTAGTAATTATATCCGGCTAAGACCTGAAGGCATTCGTATGCGAGTCATTCTATCCGGCTAAGACCGAAGGCATTTGTGCAAATCGTGATATCCGAGTTAAGTCCCGTAGGCCTTGGTGCGGGTTACCATAACCGGGCTATGTCCCAAGGCGATTGAGCAGTAGCGATATCCGGTTAAACTCGAAGGTATGTGATTTGAAAATTATAAGCTTGCTGGAAAATTTTAGCTAATGCACTTGTGAAATTTCCCAATGACAAGGTAAGTGTGGTGTGTGCTTTGCGCTAGGAGTAAGAGCGTATGAATATCCGCTCCTATGATGGAACGAGTTATCGGCCTTAACGAAGCCGTTATTTGTGTATGAACATAAGAGTTGGGATGGTGAAGTAAGTATGATTATGTGAACGTGTATTAATGAAATGATGCATTTGGCTATGTGAATGTATTGCTTTAATTAAAGCTGAATTTATTGCTTGAGACTTACTAAGCATAAATATGCTTACCCGTTGCTTTGGCTCTCGCTTTCTGATTTTGCTCGATGGCAATCGGATTCGGGATCATTAAGGTCAAGTCATCTACACTATCAAAGCCTCCATCTTGGTATAATTTTGGTTGGAATTTGAAATGGCATGTATAGGACTACCCTTGTTGGTTCAATTATGTTGTGATGTATATGTGTACGGCCATGCGAAAATGGCTCGTAAAAGTAGAGTATGGACTTAGACCGTTTGTGGTTTGTATATATATATATATATGGTGTCATGATGTGATTATGGATTGGAAATGGGAGTGTTGGTCACATGATCAGCCATTGGTATGGTTAAAATGATCATATATGAACCTTTGTATGGCAAGACTAGTTGGTTCATGGAGACTACAAAATAGGTAAGACCTACCTTAAAAACAGAAGCTGCCAGCTGCAGTGACGTGAATGTGAAAAATCACCAAAATTTGTAGGAATGGTATTAAATAGTGAATAAGCTATGTAAATGAACCTTGATGAGTCTATTTTCATATGGAAGAAACGAAATGGTCATAGGAGCTACATGTTAAGAGATATGAAAGCTATTGTGAGACAGGGCCAGAACAGTTTCCGGGTCCCCTGTCGCAACTTTAAAAATTTACTATAAATTATCCAGAAATAATTAGGAGTCATGCCTTATATGTACAGATTCCATTTTGAGTCTAGTTTCATTAGAAACAAATAGAACCAGTATTAAAGCCCTGTACAGAGAGATATTCAAGTTATAACGCGCGAAGGTCAGAGCAGTCGATCCCTGTAACATGGGTGACTTTAACTAATAAACTGTACCAATTGGCCTGACCAAAAATTCTAGAAATAAATCCATGGATGGATATATGAGTCTAAATTCAGGGAAAATTTACGAAATCAGTTTCCGAGTTTTGAAACTCGAGATATGATTTTTAAGGCGACGGTGACGCAGTTTTCCAGCCTGACTGGAAATGTCAAATTGGTGGGCAAATATGTGGACTTGGCTTGTTAACCCCTCGTGTCCGACACCGGCAACGGTCTCGGGTTCGGGGTGTTACAATTTTATTGGTATCAGAGCCACGGTTTAGTCGATTCTAGGTCTACCGTGATGTGTTTGGGGTCTAGCTATACATGCCATTAAATGATGAGTCGATAGTGTGGTGACTTCTGACAATTTGACTTTGTGTTTGTTTATAGTAATGGATCCCGATCCCAACCGAGCGATAGCTGATGATGTGGAGAGTGTGGCGCCTGCTCCCACACAAGGGGCAGCGCCGGCGGACTCTCAACCTATGACCAGCAATCTGAATGATGAGGCTAGGCAAGCCTTTTATAGTGTGATGAATGAATGGTATAACCAATACATTCGAACTAACACTACTGTTCCACAACCTCCACTCCCGACAAATGCAACCCCGCACCTATAATACCTCCGAGAATCGACCAAATAAGGTCAAGTAAGCCCCGATCGATGAATTAAGTAAACATAGGGCCACTTGAATTGAGGGCTATGGATAGCGACGGTGCCGAGCAAGCTGAATTTTGGTTGGATAACACTATCCGGTGCTCGATGAGCTATCTTGTACACCGATGAGTGCTTAAAGTGTACCATCTCCTTGCTACGTGAGTCCGCCTACTATTGGTGGAGTACTCGACTTCGTGGTACCTAGAGAGCAAGTGACTTGGGAATTCTTTCAAACCGAGTTCAAAAAGTATATCATCGAGATTCATCGACCAAAAGCGAAGGAATTCCTTGACCTTAAGCAAGGTTCTATGTCGATTCGACTACGAACGAAAATTTGTGAGGCTTAGCCAGATGCTGCGAGAATGCATTTCGTCCAAGCCATTATGTGTGGCGCTTCGAGGATGGGCTGAATGATGATATAAGGATGTTCGTTGGCATTCTCGAGATCGAGAGTTCGTAGTACTTGTTGAGCGAGCTTGTAAAGTAGAAGAGCTTAGAAAGGAGAAACAAAAGCGATGTGGGAACCGGAGAATTCGAAGAGGTCCTCGGAAAGTCTCTTCAACAAGCATCGAAGAGATTTCGAGATGATGCGAGCCGGTCTAGAGGCGTTCGGGCTTTTCTAGACGAGGACGCGATCGACCCGTGACCACACGAGTCACTTGATCGCGATGGTGGAAATGATCGCCGAGAGAGGGCGGAGTGTCCACGTTATGGCAAATGGCATTCGGGAGCTGTTGGTTTCGTGATCGCTCTCGCTATAAGTGTGGGTCGGCCGACCACTTTATGAAGGATTGCCCGAGGATGCTTGAGCAGAATGTAAGTCGAGTGGAAACCGGGTGCTACCCTTGCTCGAGGTAGGCCACCTAGGAATATGGGCAATGTTAGTGGCGGTCGGGGAGGATCTAGAGATGCTACCATCGATCCGAGGCTCGGGCTCCTGCTAGGACTTATACCATACGCGCACGCGAGGATGCTGCCTCACCAGGTGTCATTAGCGGTACTTTCACTCTTTTCAATACTAATGTGGTTGCTTTGGTTGACCCTGGTTCTACTCATTCTTATATATGTGAAACCTTAGCATCCAGTAAGACTTTGCCTATTGAGTCTACTGAGGTTGTAATTAGGGTGTCGAACCCCTTGGGTCATTACGTGCTTGTCAACAAAGTGTGCAAGAAAAGTCCCCTAGTGTTCCGAGGTTCTTGTTTTCCGGCGGACTTGATGCTTTTGCCGTTCGATGAATTCGACGTTATTCTTGGTTTGGATTGGTTGACCATGCACGAAGCGGTTGTGAATTGCAAAAGCAAGACTATCGATTTGAGGTGCGCGAATAATGAGATAATTCGGGTTGAGTCTACGGACTTAAAGGGGTTGCCAGCTGTAATATCAGCAATGTTGGCCCAAAAATATGTAAGAAAAGGGTGTGAAGCGTACCTTGCGTGACGTGCTTTCGATGACAAGGAATCGAAAAGAAACCCGAATCGTGTCGTGGTTTGTGAATACCCGGATGTTTTCCCTGAAGAATTGCCGGGTTTACCACCTGTTCGGGAGATAGAGTTTGGCATCAAATTGGTACCTGGTACCACTCCAATTTCGATAGCTCCGTACCGTATGGCACCAACGGAATTAAAGGAGTTAAAAGCTCATTTGCAAGAATTGGTGGATAGAGGTTTTGCTCGCCCGAGTTGTTCGCCTTGGGGTGCGCCAGTGTTGTTTGTGAAGAAGAAGGATGGAACCATGCGGCTGTGCATCGACTATCGTCAGCTTAATAAAGCGACGATAAAGAACAAATATCCGTTGCCACGTATCGATGACTTGTTCGATCAACTGAAGGGAGCCTCAGTGTTCTCAAAAATAGATTTGAGATCGAGCTATTACCAATTGCGAATCCGAGATTCGGACGTACCAAGGCGCCTTGAGCGAGATATGGTCACTATGAGTTCCTAGTGATGCCATTTGGGCTCACTAACGCCCTGCGGTATTTATGGATTTAATGAATCGGATCTTGGACCATATTTGGATCGATTAGTAGTCGTGTTCATTGATGACATCTTGGTCTATTCAAGAAATGAGACCGAACATCTTTGAACACTGCGGTTAGTCTTTGTAAATTTTACGGGATAAGCAATTATATGCTAAGTTCACAAGTGTGAGTTACGGTTAAGAGAGGTTAACCGTGGGTCATGTGGTATCTCAGACGGGTATTCGAGTCGACCGAATAAAATTTCAGCGATACTTAATTGGAAGCCTCAGAAATATTCTTGAGGTTCGAAGCTTTTTGGGGCTTGCTTAGGTTATTACCGATGATTTGTAAAGGTTTCTCAACGATAGCCACGCCGATGATGACGGCTACTCCAAAAGGATGTTAAGTTCGGATGGACGGAGAAATGTCGAAAAGTTTCGATCAATGAAAACTTATTTGGTGAAGCCCCAATTCTAGTGCAACCGAATCGGCAAAGAGTTTGTCATCTATAGTGGCGCCTCCTCCTTGGGTTAGGTTGCGTATTGATGCAAGAAGGTCGAGTTGTGGCCTATCGTCGAGGCAATTAAAGCCACACGAGAAAAATTACCCGACCCATGATCTCGAAATAGTCGCCATCGTATTCGCCTTAAAGATTTGGCGACATTACTTATTTGGTGAAAGGTGCCTTGTGTACTCGGATCACAAAAGTCTCAAATATTTGATGACCCAAAGAGACTTAAATCTGGGACAAAGACGTTGGCTCGGTGTTAAAGGATTATGAGCTGGTCATTGACTATCACCGGGAAAGGCGAATGTGGTTGCGGATGCCTTGAGTCGTAAATCATTATTCGCTTCTGGCGATGAGCGTGCACTTATGCATTCGATCCGATAGTGTGTTAGTAGCTGAATTGAAAGCCAAACCACTATTGATACATCAAATTCGAGAAGTTCGAAAGTCGACGACGAGTTGGTCGCAAAAGCGGGCCGAGTGTGTTCGAACAAGGACTCGAATTTCAAATCGACGATGACGATTGTTTGAGGTTCAAAAGTCGTCTGTGTGTTCCAAAGAATTGAACTCATTTCGATAATTCTGAATGAAGCCCATTGTAGCCGAATGGTAATCCACCCGGGGAGTACGAAGATGTGCAATGATTTGAAACGTCGGTTTTGGTGGCATGGTATGAAGCGAGACATCTCCGACTTTGTTTGAGATGTTTAATATGTCAACAAGGAAAGCGGAACATCGGTGCCTTGAGATTACTTCACCAATCACGATACCCGAGTGGAAATGGGATCGAGTCACAATGGACTTTGTATCCGGACCGCCATTGTCGACAAGTAAGAAGGATGCGGTTTGGGTCGTGGTAGATAGATTGACTAAGTCGGCCCACTTTGTCCCGTGACGCACGGATTTTCAATGGACAAATTAGCCGAATTGTACGTTTCTCAAATTGTGAGATTACACGGGGTGCCTATTTCCATCGTGTCGGATAGAGATCCGAGATTTACCTCGCGATTTTGGAAAAAGTTGCAAGAAGCTTTAGGTACCAAGTTGCATTTCAGCACCGCCTTTCACCCCCAAACCGATGGTCAATCCGAGCGGATAATTCAGATACTTGAGGATATGTTAAGATGTTGCATCCTCGAGTTTAGTGGTTCATGGGAGCGGTATTTGCCGTTGATTGAATTCGCACAACAACGACTTTCAATCAAGTATTAAGATGGCACCCTACGAGGCCTTATGCGGTCGTAAATCTTGTACACCATTGTTTTGGGTGAGCTTGGTGAAAGCAAGATTTTCGGGTGGATTTGATTAGGGATCTTGAGCAGAAAGTGAAAGTAATCCGTGAAAGTCTGAAGATAGCCTCCGATCGTCGAAGTCATCTGCGGATCTGAAGCGTAAGGATATCGAGTATCGGTGGGTGATAAAGTGTTTCTCAAGGTATCGCCTTGGAAAAAGATACTCGAGTTCTACCGTAAGGGCAAGTTGAGCCGAGGTTCATTGGGCCATATGAGATATCCGGCGAGTCGGTCCGGTGGCATATCGTTTAATTTTGCCCCGAACTCAAAAGGTTCACGATGTCTTTCACGATTCGATGCTTGACGCTATAGGTCCGATCCATCGCACGTGATTAGTCCATCGAAATTGAAATTCAAGCTAATATGAGTTATGAGGAAGAACCGATTCGTATCCTATCACGAGAAGTGAAAGAGTTGCGAAACAAGCGGGTTCCGCTAGTGAAAGTGTTATGGCTCAAGCACGGGATAGAAGAAGCTACTTGGGAGACCGAGAACTCTATGAAAGAGCGATATCCAAACCTATTTACGGTAAGATTTTTGGGACGAAAATTTCTTAAGTGGGGAGAGTTGTGACAACCCAAAATTGACCCTAGTCGGAATGTAGTTTCGGGACCACAAAACCGAGGCATAAAAATAATTAAAAATTTATTTTGATGCCTATGATATGTGTTAAATTGTGTGTGACATTTTTGATGTTTCGATTTAGTGTTATAAATGCGAATTTCACTAGAAAGGACCCAGTAGTGAACTTTGAAAGTATGATGGGGAAATGTGTGATGACTAGTTGCTCATGCATGCAAAAATAAGGGATTTGCATGTCAAATTCCCCCCCCCAACATAAAGTGGCCGGCCATGGCAAGAGAGGATGGGCAAAACATGTCATGAAACATGTTTTGTTGGTGCATGAGGGAGAAATAATAAACAAAGGTGTATGGGTAAGAAAAGAATGAAAAAAATGTGTGTGAGTGTGGTATTCCCCCCATTGTCGTGAGTTGTAGGAAAGAAAGAAAAATTTTGTTCATCCTTTCTTTGAGCCAAAACTAAGGAAGAAGGAGGATTTTTGCTTCATGCTTGGTTTGGAAGAGATCTAGAAGGAGATTTGGCTAAGTTTGCATCAAGATTAAGGTATGTATGAGGTTGTGTTAGGAGTTTCATGCATGTTTTGGTTGCTAACTTGATGAGCATGTTAGCCATGGCTCAAATCTTTGTTATGCCATGGAAATGGTATTTGGCCAAAGTTGTTATGGTGATAAAGCCATTGCATGCTAAGTGTAAAGCTTGATGATGATGCATGCAATGATGGATTGTCTACTCTTGAGTAAGATTTTGAGTTTTCTTTTGTTTAATCATGATTGAAGTTGAAAAGGAGCATGATTGTCATATTCGCCATGATGCATTCATAAGCATGGTTCATGCTTCTTGCATGTTAGTTAAAATTTGTGTTTTGGATGGCTATGGACACCTTGAAATTGCCATGCTCATATATGTATATATATGTTTGCACATGATGTTTTGGTTATGAACTAAGTGATGAATATGTTGGTTTAAAGAAGAAGATGTTGAAGAATGATTGTGAAATCATAAGCACATTCGACCTAGCACACATATGAGTGCTTGATGCTATATTATAAGTTTTGAGCTACAATATGCAAAGCATTAACTAGTAAAATGCATGCTGTTTTTGTGAGGTATTAAGTGCATAATTGGCCTTAACATGGACATGAATATTGCCTTGGGTAGCCTATTGAAGGCCTTAGCTTTTCCTTGATGCTCGAATGAATTGTATTGAATTGCTTGATGTAGTATAAAATGTGCATGACCATTGTGTATTCAAGCTAAAGGTTGGCCATATGACCATTTAAAATCCTTGTCATATTCGCCATAAGCTAGCACAATGAGGTTTTAATAAATTGAATTTGTTTGAATTAGCTCAAGAGCTTAGAGGGCCACAATTGGACAAGGGAAGGAAAAAGTGATCGAATAGCCGTAAAAGCCGTTCGACAACATCCGAGGTAAGTCCTCAAGAAGTGACCCTACTTGAATTATGTGAAATGAAGTATGGATGTGTATTGATTATTGACCATGTGTGTATGAGTATTTGAATGATACCCGGGCTAAGTCCCCGGCGATTATGCTAGTGATTATAATTGTGTTTGAGCCTTAGTAACGAAAATGAAATATGTATGTCCAATGATTATTGATGTATGTGCGCATGAGAAATTGAATGATATCCGGGCTAAGTCCGAAGGCGTTAATCTGGAAATTATATCCGGTTAAGACCGAAGGCAATTGTGCTAGTGGCTACATCCGGGCTAAGTCCGAGGACATTTATGCTAGTAATTATATCCGGGCTAAGACCGAAGGCATTCGTCGAGTCATTCTATCCGGGCTAAGACCGAAGGCATTTGTGCAAATCGTGATATCCGAGTTAAGTCCGTGAGGCCTTGGTGCGGGTTACCATAACCGGGCTATGTCCGAAGACGATTGAGCGAGTAGCGATATCCGGTTAAACTCGAAGGTATGTGATTTGAAAATTATAAGCTTGCTGGAAAATTTTAGCTAATGCACTTGTGAAATTTCCCAATGACAAGGTAAGTGTGGTGTGTGCTTTATGCGCTAGGAGTAGAGCGTATGAATATCCGCTCCTATGATGGAACGAGTTATCGGCCTTAACGAAGCCGTTATTTGTGTATGAACATAAGAGTTGGGATGGTGAAGTAAGTATGATTATGTGAGCGTGTATTAATGAAATGATGCATTTGGCTATGTGAATGTATTGCTTTAATTAAAGCTGAATTTATTGCTTGAGACTTACTAAGCATAAATATGCTTACCCCGTTGCTTTGGCTCTCAGTTTTACAGATTTTGCTCGATGGCAATCGGATTCGGGATCATTAAGGTCGAAGTCATCTACACTATCAAAGCCTCCATCTTGGTATAATTTTGGTTGGAATTTGAAATGGCATGTATAGGACTACCCCTTGTTGGTTCAATTATGTTGTGATGTATATGTGTACGGCCATGCGAAAATGGCTCGTAAAAGTAGAGTATGGACTTAGACCGTTTGTGGTTTGTATATATATATATATATGGTGTCATGATGTGATTATGGATTGGAAATGGGAGTGTTGGTCACATGATCAGCCATTGGTATGGTTAAAATGATCATATATGAACCTTTGTATGGCAAGACTAGTTGGTTCATGGAGACTGCAAAATAGGTAAGACCTACCTTAAAAACAGAAGCTGCCAGCTGCAGTGACGTGAATGTGAAAAATCACCAAAATTTTTAGAAATGGTATTAAATAGTGAATAAGCTATGTAAATAAACCTTGATGAGTCTATTTTCATATGGAAGAAACGAAATGGTCATAGGAGCTACATGTTAAGAGATATGAAAGCTATTGTGAGACAGGGCCAGAACGGTTTCTGGGTCCCCTGTCGCAACTTTAAAAATTTACTATAAATTATCCAGAAAGAATTAGGAGTCATGCCTTATATGTACAGATTCCATTTTGAGTCTAGTTTCATTAGAAACAAACGGCACCAGTATTAAATCCCTGTACAGAGAGATATTCAAGTTATAACGCGCGAAGGTCAGAGCAGTCGATCCCTGTAACATGGGTGAATTTAACTAATAAACTGTACCAATTGGCCCGACCAAAAATTCTAGAAATAAATACATGGATGGATATATGAGTCTAAATTCAGGGAAAATTTACGAAACCAGTTTCTGAGTTTTTAAACTCGAGATATGATTTTTAAGGCGACGGTGACGCAGTTTTCCAGCCTGACTGGAAATGTCAAATTGGTGGGCAAATATGTGGACTTGGCTTGTTAACCCCTCGTGTCCGACACCGGCAACGGTCTCGGGTTCGGGGTGTTACAAGTCCAGGCTAAATTCAGATCCTAATCAGATTACCCGTCTGGGCTAAATCCTTTTACACATATTCTTCGAGAGGGTTTTATAGGGACTGGATCACCCGTCCGGGCTAGATCCTTTTTACCATCAATTCCTTTTCAAGAATCCATCGAATATCCTATTTCATTCAACCGAGATTTTTCTTCCTCTTATTATCAATCATGTCAATGTTTCATAAATTTTCATACATTGAGCACTCAAATCATATTCTTATCAAGAGCATACATTTATCATATAATCGTCATTTAAGCAATTAACATACCTCACACTTCGTATTTACTTGCAAATGGACTTACCTTCCTTTTCACTCTTTCACAAGTTATCCAACTTAATAAAACATCATGTTATATCAAATTCTCAATATATTCAGCTATTATATAGCAAGCCATCAATGATTGAACCATCAAACATTTCATGTGCTACTAGTCATATATCATTGTTCTCACAAATTTTATATACCATTCTTTTATCACTTTTCAATATATTAAATCATTCCATTCGTGCAATAATAATATAAAATTTTCAATAAAAATATAGCATTGCAATATTATTGACACACGAACTTACCTCGAATGCGAGCATGGCTATATATTCCGATTTAGTCCATAATGTCATTCATTTCCAATCTATGCCCGAATCTCATTTTCTTTGATCTATAATATCATATTTAGCTTACTAATTAGTCACATTATTCATATGGGTCCAAAAATCATACTTTTACAAATTTTCATTTTAACCTCTAAACTTTCACATATTTGCACTTTGGCCCCTAGGCTTGTAAAATGCTTTTTATTCAATTTCTTTGCATTTCAAGCCTAGCCGAATCATTTTCATAACTGTAGCAGCCCCTAATTTCCACTAAATCACACTTTTATGACAAAATTTGTAACTTTTACAAAACGGTCCTTTTTGAAAATTTCACCAAAAATCACTTATTAAAAGTCGTTTATTACACAACGAGCATTCATTTTCTACCATTAGACATCAAAACACATGCATTTCATCCATGGGTAAATTTTTAAACACAAACCCTAGCTCAAAATATGGGTAGAAATGAGTAGATCTTGTTACGAGGATTTCAAAAATGTAAAAATCATTAAAAACGGGGCTAGAACGGACTTACAATCAACCTTGGAAGCTTGAAAAACCCTAGATATGTCTTTTCCATGTAATTTTTGGCCATGGGGTAGAAGATGGACAAAAATTGGCTTTTAATTTTGTTTTTAATTCATTTTAATTACTAGATTACCAAAATGCCCCTAAATTAAAAATATTTTATTTCACCCATTTCATGTCCATTTTTGTCCAAAAAATTATCCAATTACCATTTAAGGGCCTCCAATTTTAAATTTCATAACAATTAGACACCTCTAACATGTAGAACTCAACTTTTGCACTTTTTTACAATTTAGTCCTTTTCACCAAATTGAGTGCCCAAACGTCAAAATTTTCGAACGAAATTTACACGAAATCATCCCGTGATAATTGTAGACCATAAAAATATAATAAAAAAAATTTTACTGTGTCAGATTTTTGGTCCCGAAACCACTATTCCGACTAGGCCCTAATTCGAGATGTTACAAGAAGGGTCATAGCTAGGGTTTTTCTTCAACTTTCAAGCTTAATTATAAGTACATCCTAGCCCCATTTTTAATGTTCTTTATTTTTTTGAGATCTTTGAAGCATGATCTACCTATTTCTAGCCTTATTTTCAGTTAGGTTTCATGTTTAAAAATTGACCCATATGTGACATGCATGTATTTTGATGTTTAGTGGAGGAATATGAAAGTTTGATGTGTGTTTAACATCTTTTACTAAGTGATTTTTTATGGAAGTGCATAAAAAGGACTCATTTGTAAAAGATGTAAAATGAGTAGTAAGATGTATGTTTTAATGAGAAATGTGGGCTAATATGAGTATGAGTTGGGATATGTGAAAGTTTAGGGATAAGAAGGCAATTTTGTTAAAGTATGAGTTATAGACTGAATTGAATAATGTGTGTATTAAATAAACTAAATTTGGTATTATAGAGCAAGAAAAATGAGAAATGGACCTTGATCAGGGGAAAAACAAGGTGTACAATGATTAGATCCGTTTTTACTATTTTTGGTACCAAGGTAAGTTCATGTGTAAATAATGCAATGTTGTATCATGTTTTAATACTTTAATAATGTATGAATTTCTATGTTTAATTGTTATAATGAGCGTATGTGTGACAGCCCAAAATTGACCCTAGTCGGGAAGTGGTTTCGGGACCGCTAAACCGAGTCACCGAAATGTTTGAACGTAATATTTATTGTCTAGAATATGTAATTATGAATGTGTGAAAATTTCAAGCTTCGATTTAGCCGATAGCATGTGAATTCAGTTAGTAGGACTTGTGTGACACTTTTGAAAAGTGATAGGCTAATCTATAAGGACCTAATAGTGCATGTAGTCAAAGGGAGGACTTGCATGTCAAATTTCCCCCTAATAGTTAGTGGCGGCCATGACAAGAGATTATGGGTAAAAACATGTCATAAAACATGTTGGGACAATGGTGTATGTAAGAAAAAATAAAATAGTGAGCATGGGAATTTAATAATGAAAGGAAAAAAAAAAAAGAAAAAATGGTCTCATGCATGCCCATTGCCGTGAGTGTGGAGAAAGAAAGAAGAATTTTGTTCATCATTTTCATTTCCTTTGGGCTGAAAATTCTAAGGAAGAAGGAAGGAATTCTTGTTTCATGTTGGTTTGGAAGAGGTTTAGGAGGAGGTTTGGCCATACTTGTACCTAGATTAAGGTAAGTTTGATGTTTTGCCATGAGATTCATGTATATTTTAGTTGCTAGCTTGATGTTCTTGTTAGCCCATGGTTCAAATCTTTGTTATGTCATGGGAATGAAATTCGCCAAAGTGAATATGGTGTTAATGCCATTGCATGCTAAATATCAAGCTTGATAATGATTCATGTGATGGTGGATTGAGGATTCTTAGATTTTCTTTTAGCATTTTTGAATGAGATACTAAGCTCTTTGTTTAACCATGACCAAATTGAAAGCGGTATGGTGTTGTGGTATTCGACCATGTTATATCCATAAGTATGATTCATGCATGTTGCATGGTAAGTAAGATTTAAGCTTTGGATATGTGTGTATATTTGGATATAAGCCACTTGAGAATTGACCATTGCACCTACATGAATATATGTTTGCACATGATGAATTGGTATGACATGTATACTATTTTAAGGTGTCTATTTGCTTGTGATGTTGTTTGGTTATGAAATAAATGAGAGATGTGTATAGAACTACAATATGTAATGCGTTAATTAGGAAAATGTATGCTATTTTTTTTTTTGTGTAGTATTAAGTGTAAAATTGGCCTCCATATAGACATGCATATTCGGCCAAAGGAAGTAGATTGGTGTGCATGTATTCGGTTAGAGGCAACCATATTGAAGCCTTATCTTGGCTTAGATTGTTGACCAAATGGGTAATAAGTGAGGATGGTTGCCGAATATACAAACATACATATGCATGTGTAATTGAATTATGAATGTTTAGCAAGAGGGTTAAACTAGTTGATTTATTGATTAAGCTCAAGGAGTTAAAGAAGGAGAATCAAGCAAGGGAAAGACGAAGGTCATCGAGTAGCCGACTTGGACTGTTTTACCCAACACAAGGTAAGTCATAAGCGTATATTTGGTGTTGATTTAAATGATCAATATATATATGCAAATGTGTTTAAATGAGTTGGTGTGTAAATGGAAATGTATGTGTATGGAATAATGCCAAATTGGTCGGTACTTTAAGAGGATTTGTCTCGTTAACCCCTCGTGTAATAAAACCGCGTCGGTCACAAGTTAGGGTGTTACAATTTTATTGGTATCGAGCTATGGTTTAGTCGGTTCTAGGACTACCATAGCGTGTGAATCTAGCTATACATGCCAAATTGTTAGCGCTTAATAATGTGATGACTTGACGGTTGGAATTTTTGTTTTGATTAGCAATAGAACCCGGGGTAGAGACCCTTGGCGGATGACGTTGAAAGTGTAGCGGCTGCTCTGCGCAAAGGACACCGCCTGTTAAGCCTCGATCATCGCGAATAATCAAAATGAAGGCGAAACAAGCCTTCTTCACCATGATGAATGAGTGGGTCGCATAATATGCCCGAACCAACCCGGCTGTCCAACCATTCCGAATTTAAATACTCCACCCCAAGAGCCCGCAATGCCTCCGATTCTTGATCTGTGATTTGAGTAAACCACGTGGACTTGATTAGGAAGCGTGGGGCCGAGGAGTTCAAGGCCATAGTTCTTGATGATCCGAAAAGGCCGAGTTCGCTCGATAACACCATTAGAGTGTTAGATGAGTATCATGCACACCGACGAATGTCTTAAGTGTGCTATATCCTTGTTGCGAGACTCGACTTACTATTGGTGGAGTACTTTAATTTCCATAGTCCCAAATGAGCGAGTTACTTGGGATTTCTTCCAATCCAATTTGAAAGAAATACATTAGTCAACAGTTCATCGATCGAGCGTAAGGAATTCTTGGAACTCAAGCAAGGCGGATGGCCAGTATCTGAATCGAACATGAGTTCGTAAGACTTAGTCGGTATGCTCGGAGTGTGTGGTGATGAGGTTGCGATGTGCAAAAGATTTGAAGAAGGATTGAATGAAGAGTTAAAGTTACTAGTGGGAATTTTGGAGATAAAGGAGTTCGTGACACTAGTCGAGCGAGCGCAAAGCGGAAGAACTTGGGAAGGAGAAGAAGAAGGCTGAATTTGAAGCAAGAGATTACCGTAAAAGATCGTGAGTAAAGCTCCGTTCTCGGTGTAAAGAGGTTCGGGGAGGACACCGATGAAGTCGAGGATGATGCGGGAATTTCCATTAGAGCCAGACCATTAACGGACTCCGAGCTACTTGATAGCTAGTGTGGGCAATAATCGTCAAGAGAGACTGAATGCCCCCAATGTGGAAGGCGACACCTAGGTGAATGTTGGGGTAAGTCATTAATAGGGCTGTTATGGATGCGGTTGAAGGACCACTTCATTAGAGATTGCGGAGCTAGATGAGAGGAATAAGGCGCATGGTGCAAGACCTAGTGGAGCGACGGTGGAGGTAGGCCCCGAGAATCTCTGGAGGTAGGGGTGGTAATCGAGAGGAACCTCTAATCTGGCTGTCCGATCCGAGACCCGTACTCTGCTAGAGCATATGCCATCCAGCGTCTGAGAGGAGGCATCCTCCCTGACGTTATCCTTGGTACTTTTACTCTCTTTGATACTATTGTGATTGCATTGATTGACCCGGCTCTACTCACTCATATGTATGTGAAACCTTAGCATCGATAAGACTCTACTGTTGAGTCTCTTGAGTTCGTAATTCAGTGTCAAACCCTTTGGGTCAATCGTGCTCGTTGATAAAGTGTGCAAGAGATGCCCCTAATAATTCGAGAATCTGTTTTCCGGCCGATCGATGCTTCTACCATTTAATGAATTCGATGTTATTCTTGGTATGGATTGGTGACCGTACATGATGCGATGGTGGACGCAAAAGGAAAACCATTGATTTGAGGAGTGCAAATAACGAGGTAGTCGAGTCGAGTCTCTTGATTTAAAAGGGCGCCAATGATAATATCTTCTATGACCGCTCGGAGGTATGTGAAAAGGGTGTGAAACATACCTTGCGTATGTGTTTGGAAGTAAAGAGACGGAAAGGAAACTCGAATCGGTACCGATGGTTTGTGAGTATTGGATGTTTTCCACGAGGAGTTCTGGGATTGCCACCGGTTCGAGAAGTGGAATTCGGCATCGAAGTTGTACCGGGTACTACGCCGATTTCAATAGCCCGTATCGTATGGCATTAACGGAATTAAAGGAATTGAAGGTTCAATTGCAAGAATTGACGGATAGAGGTTTCGCTCGACCGAGTTTTTCTCCATGGGGCGCTTTTGTATTGTTTGTGAAGAAGAAGGGCGGAACCATGAGGTTGTGCATCGACTATCGTCAACTCAATAAAGTGACGATAAAGAATAAATATCCATTGCCACGAATTGACGATTTGTTTGATCAATTAAAGGGAGCCTCGGTGTTTTCAAAGATAGATTTGAGGTCGGTACTATCGGTTGAGGGTCAGAATCGGACATACCAAAACCGCTTTTAGAGCGAGGTACGGTCACTCTGAATTCTTGGTGATGCCGTTTGGGCTCACTAATGCCCTACGGTGTTTATGGATTTAATGAATAGAATTTTCAGGCCATACTTGGATCGGTTCGTAGTTGTATTTATCGATGACATTTTGGTCTATTCGAGAGATGGCGAGCATCTTTGAACACACGAGGCTAGTGTTGCAAATCTTACGAGATAAGCGATTATCGCAAAGTTGATAAATGTGAATTTTGGTTGAAAGAGGTTAGCTTTTGGGGCGCGTGGTGTCGCGATCGGTGTCGAGGTGGACGAATAAAATTCAGCCATAGTCGATTGGAAACCACCAAGGAATGTTACCGAAGTTAGGAGCTTTTTGGGGCTTGCGGTTATTACCGACAATTTGTAAAGGTTTCTCGACGATAGCCACGCCAATGTGGCTTACTCCAAAAGGATGTTAAGTTGAATGGACGGAGAAATGTCGAAAAGTTTCGATCAACTGAAAGCTTATTTGGTGAAGCCCCAATTCTAGTGCAACCCGAATCGGGCAAAGAGTTTGTCATTTATAGTGGCGCATCCCTACTTGGGTTGGGTTGCGTATTGATGCAAGAAAGGCGAGTTGTGGCCTGTCGTCGAGGCAATTAAAGCCACATGAGAAAAATTATCCAACCCATGATCTCGAATTGGCGCCATCGTATTCGCCTTAAAGATATGGCGACATTACTTATTTGGTGAGAAGTGCCATGTGTATTCGGATCACAAAAGTCTCAAATATTTGATGACCCAAAGAGACTTAAATCTGCGACAAAAGCGATGGCTCGAGTTGTTAAAAGATTATGAGCTCGTTATTGATTATCACCGGGAAGGGCTAATGTGGTTGCGGATGCCTTAAGCGAAATCACTATTTGCCTTCTGACGATGAATGTACACTTGTCTATCCTACCCGACAATGTGTTAGTAGCTGAATTGAAAGCCAAACCATTATTGATCGTCAAATTCGTGAAGCTCGGAAAGTCGACGATGAGTTGGTTGCAAAAGCGGGATGAGTGTGTTCGAACAAGGACTCGGAATTTCAAATCGATGATGACGATTGTTTGAGGTTGAAGTCGTCTGTGTGTCCCAAAGAATTGAACTTATTCCAATAATTTTGAGCGAAGCCCATTGTAGCGAATGGCAATCCACGGGAGTACGAAGATGTACAACGATTTGAAGCGTCGGTTTTGGTGGCATGGTATGAAGCGGGACATCTCCGACTTTGTTTGAGATGTTTAATATGTCAACAAGTGAAAGCGGAACATCAAGTGCCTTGAGTTGCTTGACCGATCACGATACGAGTGGAAATGGGATCGAGTCACAATGGACTTTGTGTCCGGCCGCCATTGTCGACTAGTAAGAAGGATGCGATTTGGGTTGTTGTTGATAGGTGACTAAGTCGGCTCACTTTATCCCGTGCGTCTGGATTTTCATTGGATAAACTAGCCGAATTATGCGTTTCTCAGTTGTGAGATTACACGGGTACCGATTTCTATTGTGTCGGATAGAGATCCGAGATTTACCTCGCGATTTTGGAAGAAATTTCAAGAAGCTTTGGGTACCAAGTTGCATTTCAAGACCGCCTTTCACCCCCAAACCGATGGTCAATCCGAGCGGATAATTCAAATACTCGAAGATATGTTGAGATGTTGTATCCTTGAGTTTAGTGGTTCATGGGAGCGGTATCGCCTTTGATTGAATTAAACACAACAATAGCTTTCAATCAAGTATTAAGATGGCGCCTTACGAGGCTTTATACGATTCGTAAATGCCGTACCCCATTATTCGGGTGAACTTAGTGAAGGTAAATTCTTGAGGTTGATTTGGTTAAGGATGCCGAGCAAAGAGTTCGAGTAATTCGTGAAAGTTTGAAAGCGCCGGATCACCAAAAGTCGTATGCGGATTTGAAAAGAAAAGATATTGAATATCGGGTTGGAGACAAGGTCTTTCTCAAAGTTTCACCTTGGAAGAAGGTGCTTAGATTTGGCCGTAAGGAAAATTGAGCCGAGGTTCATCGGGCCATATGAAATATCTGAGCGAGTCGGTCGATCGCGTATCGTTTGATTTTGCCCCCGAACTTGAAAGGATTCTAGCGTCTTCCATGTTTGATGCTTGACGTTATAGATCGACCGTCACACGTAATTAGTCCATCGAGGTTGAAATTCAAGCCGATATGAGTTATGAAGAAGAACCGATTCGTATCCTAGCTCGTGAAGTGAAGGAGTTGCGAAACAAAAGAGTTCCATTAGTAAAAGTGTTATGGCTCAAACACGGGATGGAAGAAGCTACTTGGGAACCCGAGAACTCTATGAAAGAGCGTTACCCAAACCTATTTACGGTAAGATTTTGGGGACGAAAATTTCTTAAGTGGGGAGAGTTGTGACAGCCAAAATTGACCCTAGTCGGGAAGTGGTTTCGGGACCGCTAAACCGAAGTCACCGAAATGTTTGAGCGTAATATTTATTGTCTAGAATATGTAATTATGAATGTGTGAAAATTTCAAGCTTGATTTAGCCGATAGCATGTGAATTGAGTTAGTAGGACTTGTGTGACACTTTTGAAAAGTGATAGGCTAATCTATAAGGACCTAATAGTGCATGTAGTCAAGGGAGGACTTGCATGTCAAATTTCCCCCTAATAGTTAGTGGCCGGCCATGACAAGAGATTATGGGTAAAAACATGTCATAAAACATGTTGGGACAATGGTGTATGTAAGAAAAAAATAAAATAGTGAGTATGGAATTTAATAATGAAAGGAACAAAAAAAAAAAAAAAAAATGGTCTCATGCATGCCCATTCTTAGTGAGTGTGGAGAAAGAAAGAAGAATTTTTGTTCATCATTTTCATTTCCTTTGGGCTGAAAATTCTAAGGAAGAAGGAAGGAATTCTTGTTTCATGTTGGTTTGGAAGAGGTTTAGGAGGAGGTTTGGCCATACTTGTACCTAGATTAAGGTAAGTTTGATGTTTTGCCATGAGATTCATGTATATTTTAGTTGCTAGCTTGATGTTCTTGTTAGCCCATGGTTCAAATCTTTGTTATGTCATGGGAATGAAATTGACCAAAGTGAATATGGTGTTAATGCCATTGCATGCTAAATATCAAGCTTGATAATGATTCATGTGATGGTGGATTGAGGATTCTTAGATTTTCTTTTAGCATTTTGAATGAGATACTAAGCTCTTTGTTTAACCATGACCAAATTGAAGCGGTATGGTGTTGTGGTATTCGACCATGTTATATCCATAAGTATGATTCATGCATGTTGCATGGTAAGTAAGATTTAAGCTTTGGATATGTGTGTATATTTGGATATAAGCCACTTGAGAATTGGCCATTGCACCTACATGAATATATGTTTGCACATGATGAATTGGTATGACATGTATACTATTTTAAGGTGTCTATTTGCTTGTGATGTTGTTTCGGTTATGAAATAAATGAGAGATGTGTATAGAACTACAATATGTAATGCGTTAATTAGGAAAATGTATGCTGTTTTTTTTTTTTTGTGTAGTATTAAGTGTAAAATTGGCCTCCATATAGACATGCATATTCGGCCAAAGGAAGTAGATTGGTGTGCATGTATTCGGTTAGAGGCAACCATATTGAAGCCTTATCTTGGCTTAGATTGTTGACCAAATGGGTAATAAGTGAGGATGGTTGCCGAATATACAAACATACATATGCATGTGTAATTGAATTATGAATGTTTAGCAAGAGGGTTAAACTAGTTGATTTATTGATTAAGCTCAAGGAGTTAAAGAAGGAGAATCAAGCAAGGGAAAGACGAAGGTCATCGAGTAGCCGACTTGGACTGTTTTACCCAACACAAGGTAAGTCATTAAGCGTATATTTGGTGTTGATTTAAATGATCAATATATATATGCAAATGTGTTTAAATGAGTTGGTGTGTAAATGGAAATGTATGTGTATGGAATAATGCCAAATTGGTCGGTACTTTAAGAGGATTTGTCTCGTTAACCCCTCGTGTCCGACACCAGCGTCGGTCACAAGTTAGGGGTGTTACAGTATGAATGATATTATAGTCAATGAGAATGACATTGTGAACGAGTTCGACGAAGATGCGACATCGAGAAAATCCCTTTGAACCTTAGGAATAGATTAGGATACGAGTGACATGTTATTAGGAACTATGTGATTATGAGCTCATGAGATTATGTGATGTATGTAATGAGATCCGGGTGTTGGTCTTATATGTCTACCAGTGGTTGGGTAGCCCGGCATGTGTTACGGGTACCTGTCAGCTTGTGTGAGCAGCCCGCGTAGTACGTCCTGACTGTTAGCTTGTGTGAGTGGGCCTTTGATTAGCTTGAAAGCGAGCAATGTGTGATATGTGACATAAGGTAGCATGTGGCTACGTATGAAGCACTATGTGCAAGCTTTCCATGTATCCGATAGTATTCCAAGTGTTCAATGGGTAAATCAGTGGGTTATTCGATAGCTAAGTCAATGATGAGGAATTATGAGAATGTGTTACGAGTTGGTACAGGTATGTACGAAAAACTCATATGAATGAGCTCGGTATGTGATGAACTTTTGGTAAGATTTAAAATGAGTAAGTTATGCCTATGAAACTATGATGACATATATGTAATTATGTTATGTTAATTGTATAGAATTCATGATTATGTTGCTATTTATTTGCATATGAACATACTAAGCTTTATGCTTACTCCCCTCTCTTTTCCATTTCTTATAGTATCATTAAGCTAGCTCAGGGATCGAAGGACGTTGGGAGCTCAATCACACTATCAATTGGACATTTGGGTATAGTTAGTCTCAACATTTTGAGTATGGCATGTATAGGGGACTTGGCCTTTTTGTTATATGTCATATTGGTTTAGTCAAATGTGTTGGATTACGATGATATTTGTTTCATTTTGTTTAAGGCCGTGAGTATGGCTTATAATGATTATTGGGTTGTAAGCCTATTTATTCAAGCATACATGTGCCCATGCAATTGTGATGTTGTTAGTGGTTGTGTGTATGTGATGAGATGTGTTGTGGCTATGAATGCTTGAATATTTAATTGGGATTTGTTTAATATGATGATAACCATGACTTAAGTGAGAATTGGTAAGATGGGCTTGATAAAGTATGGTGTCTTATACACATATAAGTTAAAAAGATAATTCCATAATTATGAATTGTTTGATGATGTTTAAGTGTTCAATTATGCCATGTTAAGTGTAACGCCACAAAAATCCCAAAACCCAAAAATCCTAAAATCTTGAATTCTTTTTTTTTTCTTTTGGGCTTAACAATTCCGGTTAAGTGTTAATTACGCGATAGTAGGTCTTGGTCAAGGTTTGAGTTCGAATCTAGGGGTAGAAGAAATTATAGTTTAATAATTAAAAAGACCTTGTTGGCAAGTAGTTGGGCTTTTAAATAAAGATAAGGGAAAATGGCATCAAAAAGCCTTGTGGAAGAGTGGCTAAGTGATGCCACTTAGAGTGCAGGGAGATGGCATTAGTAGCTAGCAAGGAGATCCAAGGTTTGAATCCTAGCTTAGTGTTTTTAGAAGTTTAATTTTGGCCTTCTAGAAGGTTGGAAGTGGCGTGAAGATGGACTCCAAGGAGAGTGTTCAGAAGAGAAAATTAAGGAAAGGATCAAGGGGTTATCAGGGTGAAAAATGAGGAGATGAGAAGGGGGAAGAGATGGAGCCGAATGGGGAATTGAGAGCCAGGAAATTCAGCTATAAGGGCTATAAATAAGTGTCGAATGCAGGGTTGCTAGGCTAATGCCGAATTTCCTTCACCCTGTTACCAAAAACCCTTTTCCCTAAAAGTCGAAAACCCTTTTATTTTACTCTCTTTTTTTTGTATCGATATTTGTTCTTTCTCTACACAATTTTCTTTGCTTCGACTAGCCGATTCCTTCTTCTACTCTTCTTCTTTAATCTGTACCAAATAAACCTTATTCACCATACTAAGTTTAAAAGCCGAAAAGCTGAATCTTCCAAGGGCCAAATACTCTTCGACCTAATCTAGTGTAAGTGTTTGTTCTTCCAATCAGTTTTGCTAAGAATCTATTACGTTGTTCTTTCCTCACTTTTTCTACTCAACTATGGTAGGGAATTAGTATCGAATCTCGGATCTTAGCTCTCTGCCGAAATTACTCTTTAGGTGTTTACGATTTTGGTATTCCTCTCCCATTGGCTAAGGTGGCTGAATGTTCATAGTTAAGGTAAGGGGACTTGTGTTGGATACGAGTCACCTATTATTCTAGTTTTACTAGTTAAGATTGGTGCAGATCTAGGAGTTGATCGTGGTTAGTAATTTAAGAAGGGGCTTTTATACTTATCGCGCAAGGTAAGGTTAAGGTGAGGTTTCGATTTTAGTAAAGATATGTATTAAGCATGCGATTAATTGAAGGGTGATATCATTTTCAAGTTGGTGACTAAGGGAATCGCAGCATGCTTGCTTACCAGGTGTGTACATACACTACACACACAAGTAGATCGGCAAAAGCCGAAATGTCGAAGAGCCGAAATGCCGAAGAGCCGAAAGTTTGGCTGTGGTAGTCTTGCGAATGTGCGAACACTCGTGAGGAGGAAATTGATAGGTTGTCTGAGGCCTATGGGCGATTCCATGGACTTGGGCTATGATCTAGCCAACCGGGCCAGAATAGGCTTAATGGGCCCGATGGGCTGTTGGGCCTATAATAGGCAAAATTTGATAATTGATGCTATGTGATAGAAAATTTGTGTGTGAGCATGAATATAAGGTGATTTGGGCCTAACGGACCATATAAAGGTGATTTGGGCCTAATGGGCCATATGAATATAAATTGGGCCTGATGGGCCATATGAATATGAATTGGGCCTAATGGGCCATATGAATGTGAATTGGGTCTGATGGGCCATATAAATAAGATTGGGCCAAGTGGGCCATATGCAAGTATGTAGAGGTTTTGGGCCTAGTATATGATAAACTATATAAAACTTAATTAATATATTGTGACTGTGGACAAGTCATAGGGTTAAGGTGTGGCAATGGGTATATGCATGTCTAGGATTGGATCTAGGGAGAGCTTGGTACTTAAGCGGTCTTAATGACTCACCTCCTCTTCTCTGGAATCCTACCTAGTGCATAGTATTCGTTCATCTTAGCTCACGAGATTTGTTAACGGGCCGAGGTAAGTGGAAACCGTATTAAAGAAAAAATTATCGAAATGCCCCTAATGGCAAAAATGACCAAAATACCCCTAAATGTTGAATGTAAATTTTATGGATGTGACATGCATATCTGCTGCATACATAAGATATTCTGCTTTGGTTGCATATAGGTTGGGAAGTATGGAACGAAGGAAGTATTTTAGGATCGCATGGTTCCTTGACAATCGTGGATCCACCGACGGCTTTTAAGCCCAGTATGTAAATGAAGGTAGTTTCACAACCAGGCTACCATTGATGTGTCGGTTGGGTGGATCGATATTTATATCCCCACATGATGTGACGGGGGACGGAGCTGGTGTGTAGCGGATGGATTATTGGGATGGGATTGCATTGCATGTTTGATGTATGATGCTTTTTGAATGCTTGTTTTTTGTTGAGGGTTGTACACACTGAGTTTGTAAAAATTCACCCCCTCTTTTATTTTATTTTCAAGTGATGCTCAGTAGAAGGTTCGATGTTTTGGGGGATTTTGGGTGGCCAACTAGCAAGACAATTTGGACTTGTTTTTTTCAATTTAAAGCATATGAGTCTCTGATTATTAAGTGATTATAGACTGGATTGTAATAAGGCCTTCCATTTTGTTATTATTTGGATTATTTTTTTTATGTGACGTAATTATAAGAAGTTAAACATGGTTTCTTAAACTAAAGTATGTCATTTCTATGTTTTCGCAACTAAATTTTTAAAGTGACTTATTTTCCTCAAATCATATGTTTTGAACAAGTGATTGAACTGAGTTTTTTTTTTTTGATAATTAAGATTTTCTTTTATTTTAAGAAGGGTTTTCAATGAAAACACGGTTTTCGCTAAAACACTTCAATGTGACACGCCGAATTCAGCCATAACGTCTGGACTAGGATTAGGGTGTTACATTAAGTGCCCTTGAAGTCATGTATGTGTTTGTGCAAATAAGGGTGGCAATTGGCTTGGTAAATAGCTTCAAAGTTGTCCATACGGGTAGGCACAAGGGCATGTGTCTAGGCAGTGTGTGACACATGGTCTGCCCCATGGGCATGTGATCCGGCCGTGTGTCCCCTGCACCCTAATTAGGTAAAACAGAATGCCCAGTAGTAAACACACGGGCAGAGACACGACCGTGTGTCTCAGCTGTGTGAAGGACACAGCCTCAGGACATGGGCATGTCCCCTGCCTGTGTGGAGTCTGTACTTGATTTTTTTGAAATTTAATTTGCCACACGGCCCAAGCACACGGGCGTGTGATTGGGCCGTGTGACCTTGTTTTGTTGATGATGTCATAAACAGAGAGTTACATAGGCTGAGGACACGGGCATGTATGACCACACGACCTACCTATACGAGCGTGTAACCCTCCAAAATAAGAAAATTTTCTAAGTATTGTAAAGATTCTAAAAGTTCTCGATTTAGTCCCGAACCACTTCCAATGTATGTTTTGGGCCTCGTAGGCTCGTATAAGGGATGATATGCATACATATGATTGGTTTTAAATTGAATGAAATTTTACGGTCCAATTTTGTATGAATGTTTATGTCAGAGTCCGGTAATGCCTCGTATCCTGTCCTGGTGTCGGACACGGGTAAGGGGTGTTACATTATGAATGTGGTTTTCGGCATATCTGAGTCTTTAACTCTCAGCTGATAATAACTAGATCTCAAATCTATCTTGAAGAATACTGTTGCCCCTTTCAACTGGTCAAACAAATCATCAATCCTCGGTAACGGATACTTGTTCTTTATCGTAACCTTGTTGAGTTGACGATAATCGATACAAAGTCTCATGGATCCATCTTTCTTCTTGGCAAATAATACCGATGCACCCCAGGGAGAAAACCTTGGTCTCGTAAAACCCTTGTCTGTCAACTCTTGTAACTGAGACTTTAATTCTTTCAACTCTATTGGAGCCATTCTATACGGAGCTATCAATATCGATGCAGTCCCCGATACCAAATCAATAGCAAACTCCACCTTTCTGACCGGTGGTAACCCTGGCCACTCTTTTGGGAACACATCCGGATATTCACAAACTACTGGCATAGATTCAATCTTCAATTCATACACCTTAGTATTCAGTACATATGCGAGAAATGCTTCAGAACCCTTTCTTACATACCTCTGAACCGACATTGACGAAATCACAATAGGCAATTCACTCGACTCATCCGACTCGACCCGAAGAGTTTCATTATTTTGACATTTCAATTCAATAACCTTTTGTCTACAATTCACTACGACATCATGCAAAGTCAACCAATCCATTCCAAGTATCACATCAAACTCATCAAATGGCAAAAGCATTAAGTTAGCCGGAAAACAGTGACCCCGGATTATTAAAAAACAGCTCTTGCAAACTTTATCAACTAGAACATGTTTGCCTAAGGGGTTCAACACCTTAATCACAAACTCATAGATTCAACAAGAAAATTCTTACTAGATACCAAATTCATGCAAATATAAGAATGAGCCGATCCAGATCAATTAATGCAACTACATTAGTATTATAAACAGAAAATGTACCAGTAATCATGTTAGGGGAGGACGCATCCTCGCGAGCACGAATAGCATAAGCTCTCACAGGTGCTTTAGCTTTCAATCTCACAGCTAAGTCTTTGGATACTCCTCTGCTACTGGTCTCATTTCCCGTATTTCTCACTGGCCTCCCTCTGGCAGCAGTGTTACTCAATCTTGCATTCTGAAAATTATCTTTCTCAGCTATTTTAGGGTAGTCTCAGATAAAGTGATCTTGGGGGCCACATTTGAAGCAAGCCCGGTTATTCATCCTACATTCACCGGGATGTTATCTACCGCAATGCTGACATTCAGGCTTATTAGACCTAGCATTACCTACGCTCACTAAGGATGTAGTTTAGGCCTTAGAACTCGAATATTGCTTCCCACAATCTCTATTGGGATACCCAACTGAAGCATTGGAGTGAGCATACAAATCTCTCGATTTTTTTGACAGAAGATTGAAACGACTTATTCATCAGCCTCTTTCTCGAATCTCTAGCCTCAAACTAAGCTTTTCTCTTTTCCTTACTCAACTCTTTGGCTTTGCAAGCTCGTTCAACTAGCACAACAAATTCTTTCAACTCTAAAATCCCAACTAACAGCCTGATATCCTCATTCAGCCCATCTTCAAATCTCTTACACATAATAGTCATTGTTGAAACACATTCCCAAGCATACTTACTAAGTCTAACAAACTCCCACATGTATTCAGTTATAGTCATTCAGCCTTGTTTCAATTCCAAGAACTCTTTTCGTTTCTGATCAATAAACTGCTGACTGATGTACTTCTTTCTGAATTCCTCTTGGAAGAAATCCCAAGTAACTCTTTCCCTCGGTACTACAGATATAACAGTGTTCCACCACTGATATGCCGTAACCCTCAGAACTGATATAGCACATTTCAAGCACTCATCAGGGGTGCAAGAAAGCTCATCAAATACCCAGATAGAGTTCTCAAGCCAGAATTCTGCTCTTTCAGGATCATTATCGACATTTTCTCTAAATTCTTCACCCCTTGTTTCCGAATCTTATCAACTGGAGGCTTATTCAGTCTTACCAATTCCACATTTTGGGGAGCTACGGGAACCAGTTGGGGGTTAGGTGGGGGTAGAGGATGTTGGGCAGCCGAATTTGTCCGAACAAACTCGGCAAACCATTCATTCATCATTTGGAAGAAGGCTTCTCTAGCCTCTCCTCCTTAACTAATTGTCACTAGTCTACTTTAAAATAGCACGGTCCCTTGAGCGGGAGCCAGCGTATTACTCTCAACGTAATCAGCCACTTCTCGGTCGGGATTCATTTACTATATGAAAACACAGTTTAAATTGTCAAGAGTAGTCACACAGTTTAAATCGAGTCATAAATTTGCATCCAAATTAAAACCATTCATATTCAATCATAAAGTCCCTAATACGAGCCTACGAGGCCAAAAACATGCTTTGGAAGCGGCGGGGCTAAACCAGGCACTTAGGAAATTTTTACAAAACTTAGAAAATTTTTGCTATGAACAGAGGTCACACGCCCGTGTGGCTTGCACACACCCGTGTGGGCAAGCCGTGTGGGCACACATGCCCATGTCCCTAACCCGTGTAACTCTCTGTTTTGCAATGCATGAACAAATTGATGTCACACGGCCAAGTCACACGCCCTTATGCCAAGCTATGTGGTAAATTATATTTCACTAAATAGGTGCAGACTTCACACGGCCGGGACACACGCTAGTGTCTGAGGCCGTGTCCCTCACACAGCTAAGACACATGCTCGTGTCTCTGCTCATGTGCTCAATTCTAAGCATTCTGTTTGTCAAAATTAAGGTTCAAAGGACACACGGCCAGAACACATGCCCATGGGGCAGACCGTGTGTCTACCTATGTGGAAAAAATAATCACCCTTATTTACACTTGCACACACAAGTTCAATGGCATAATTCATGGCATGTTTAAGCAACCAAAACATCCAAAATCAAGGCTAAATCATATCATTCCTTACCAACACTTAACATATTTACTTTAGCTTAATTTACCAAATCAATTCACACCAAACTCACATTCACAAGTATCAATATGAATGCTTTCATCATGCATAATTCTACTTAAGTTTCCTAGCACACCCAAGGACCCATCTCAACCATTTCACAACAAGTAATTTAACCAAAATAAGCATATAAGAACCCATTACAAAACACAAAAATAAGAAGGCATTAACACAAATACTTATATAAATTGGTTTTACAACCATTTTAGCCAAAATAAGCCAATTACATTGCTAAATACCAAATCACCTTAAACAAATATAACCCAATACATTTGGCCAAATCAAATGACACTTATAACAAAAAGACCAAGTCCCTATACATGCCATACTTTCAAAATACTAAGATCATCAATACCCAAAAATGAGAGTTCGATGGTGTGATTCGAATCTCCGACGACCTCCGATCTGAGTTAGCTTGGCGACACTTAAAACATGGAAAAATAAACGGAGTAAGCTATATAGCTTAGTAAGCTTGTATGCAAGAAATAAGCAACCTTACCATGCATATAACATTTAAATAATATAACATAATTAAATGTAAATTTACCATAGTCTCATGATCATAACTCATTCCACCACAAAACTTACCTCATTTTCATTGTTCAAGCATTTAATAAACATGAGCTTTATGTACATACCTGAACCATCTTGAAATGAATTTACACATATTCTCATCTTTGACATACCTGTGAACCACTCAAATAATAATGTCGGATACTCAGGATTTTTGCATACTAAGTGCCACATACGTAGCCAGTGCTACCTCAATCTCATATCACATAATCGCTCGCTCTCGAGCTATCAACGGGCTTGCTCACACAAGCTGTCAGTCAAGACGTAGCTACGCGGTGCTGCTCACACAAGCTGTCATGTATCTACAACATATGCCGGTATACTCAGCCACCGGTAGGATGTAAAAGACCAACACCTAAATCACATAATCACATAACACACAATGACCCTAGTGACATGTCACTTGTATCCTAATCTATTCCCAATGTTCAATGGGACTTCTCACTTGCCGAATCGTCGTCGAACTCGTTCGTAGAATTATACTCATTCACATAATTAAACATACAATTCACGCAATATTAAAGCATTTAAGTACAATTATTCTAAAGCTTATTTTAACATACGAACTTACCTCGGTACAAAATGGCTAATAGTTCGATTTAGTCCACAACCTTGTTTTTTCCCAGTCTAAGTCAGAACCTCTTCTTTCTTAATCTATAATATCAAATTTAACTCATTCAATCATCACATTATTCAATTTAACCCCAAAAACACCTTATGAAAAAAATTACATTGTTGCCTCTAACTTTTCAATTTTTTACATTTTAGTCCCTAGGCTCGTAAAATGATTTTCATTCAATTTCATCACACCCAAGCCTAGCCGAACCTATTCCTTGCTCATAACAACACACATTTTTCATTTTTTCACATTTTTACACACATTTTACAACTTTTACAAATAGGTCCCTATTTGACATTTTCATCAAAAATCACTTGGTAAATGTTGTTTATCTAACACCAAACATGCATTTTCTACCATTAAACATCAAAATACACAAATATGCAAAATGGGTAAAATTTTAGACTTCATATTTCTTTCAAATTAGTCCTTGAAATAGCTAGATTAGGTTGAGACAACTTCAAAAACATAAAAATCATGAAAAACGGGGCAAGAACGAACTTACAATCGAGCTTGGAAGTGGCCAAAACCCTAGCTATGGACTCCTTGAAATTTTTGGCTATCGGGGGACTAATTTGAGAAGATGAACACTTTTATTTTAGTTATTTTGTCTTTATTTACCAAATGACTAAAATGCCCTTCACTTAAAACTTTGAAATTTTATCTAACCATGTCCATTTTTGTCCATACTAAAATATAATGGTCTAATTACTATTGAAGGAACTCCAATTTAAAATTTCATAGCAATTAGACACCTCTAGCTTCTAGAACACTTATTTTGCACCTATTGCAATTTAGTTCTATTAGTTAAATTGGACACTCTATCGATAAAATTTCTTAACGAAATTTTCACATAATCATTCAATCATACTATAGACTTTAAAGAAATAATAAAATTAACATTTCTACTTCGGATTTATGGTCCCGAAACCACTGTTCTAATTTGACCCAAAAAGGGCTATAGCTTATCTTTATTTCCTTGAAATTTCATGTTATTTACATTACTAACATGTTGGATGAATACATGTGATTAGGCAATTGGGCATAATGAATTGGATGCTTTTTTTATATGATTATTATAAATGAATGAAAATGGTAAGTTAAATTTCTATTATGCGAACTTACTAAGCATTGAATGCTTACTCTGTTTAATTTTTCTCTGTTTTATAGTACTCGGAAGCTCGTAAAGGTTGGAGATCGATCGGAGTATCATCACACTATCCTCTAGCTTATTTTGGTATAAATAGGAAACTTACTTTGGTATAATGGCATGTATAGGCTAATGGTGTCAAGAGAGGGTATGCAAATGTTTTGGTTGTATATAGCCATTGGAATGGCTATTGATAACATATTTAAAATATTTATGCATGAAGTTATATTATGCTTGGTATGTAAGTATGTATGAATTAGTAACTTCAATATAATTACACTTGGGTAAGTATATAATTTTAATGTAAATATGATACTTGAAAGCATGAGTAAATGTGTCATGCATAAAACTTGATCATTAGATTGATTTATATGCCTTGAATTGGTTGGTGAATATATTGAAGTAATGATGTAGGTGTAAGGTAAAAAGGATGAGAAATAAGGCTTGGAAAATGGCCTTATACTATCCACACAGGCAGACACACGACGTGTGGTTTGGCCGTGTGTCCCCTGCATCTTAATATTAGAGAAACAGAATGCTCAGAATTGAGCACATGGGCAGAGACACGGGCGTTTGTTTCAGCCATGTAAGAGACATGGCCGAACATATGGGCATGTGTCCTGGCCATGTAACCCTTGCACCTAATTTTCGAAAATTAAATTATCTACACGGTCTAGCACACGGACGTGTGGCTGGCTGTGTGTGACCCAAGTCAGAGAGTTACACGGGTAAGGACACGGGTTGGAACATGGCCGTGTGCCTCACATTGAATGCTCACATGGCTAGGGACACGGGCGTGTCATTGGCCGTGTGAGCCACACGGTCTGGCCACACAGGCGTGTGTCCCCTATACCTAACAAAAATTTTGAGATTTCGCGAAAAATTTTTTGTGATCCCAGTTTAGTCCCAACTCAATTTTAATATGTAATTTGGGCGTCGAGAACCCATATGAGGGACATTATGATTGATTGTGATTGATTTTTGGAAATGAATAGTAAATGACATGAATTAACTGTAATTGAACTGTAAACTTCAGTAATACTTCATAACTCAGTTCTGGCAACGGATACGGGTTAAGGGTGTTACAGTCGTTCCTTCACAATCCGCCACAAAGACTTTCATGTTAGAATTTTCCACACATGCTATTTATTCATGGTAGCCACTAAGGCAGTTTTTAAGAGGGCGCCACGAAGGCGTTCCTTGCAGTGTTGCCACAAAGGCATTCCTTTATTATTTCTCCACGAAGGCTACTATATCATAACATGTTTTATGATATGGATTCACTTAGACTCACACCTTGTGAGGTTTTCCCATCATCATCTGTAACATCTCTTACCCGTTCCCGAAGCCGGGACAAGGTTCGAGGCGTTGCCGGACTTAAACATTCACAAACTTGCAAAATCGGGCCATAAAATTTCATCCAAATTAAAACTTTTCAAACACATGTAAATCGTCCCTTATACAAGCCTTCGAGGCCTAAAACATACATCGGGGTGGTTCGAGACTAAACCAAGGACTTTAGAAAGCTCTGGGAAAACTTAGAGAAATTTTCATGAAACAGGGTCACACGCCCGTGTCCTCAGGCCGTGTAACTCTCTGTTTATGACGTCAGCAAAACAAATTGATCCACACGACCAAGCCACACGCCCATGTGCCCATGTCCTCCACATGACTGAGACACATGGCCGTATCTCTGCCCGTGTAGCCAACACTTAGGCTATTTTCCAAGCCTTATGTTGTCCTTAATTCTCTCCCATACTTATACACATTATAGACACACATTATAACATCAATTTAATGGTTAATCATCCTTCAGTAAAATTTCGTTAAAGCATTTACATGTTGTCATACATGTGTTTATTACCTATACTCATGTTACACCAAGTTAGACATTCCAATTCACATTCTATAATAGTCCATATTCAATCATTATCAACTTACTACCACGCCACACATTCATTCCATGGCCACGACCACCTCAAATGGTCTTAGAGCATTGATCATGTACATGTGTTATACTAATCATTCATAACAACCAATTATAAACACATCACAAACATTAATACATAGCAAGAATAATTAGGCTTACAAGCCATAACCATTTAAGCCACATCTCATGGACGTATACAATAAATCAATATAAGTCGATACATTTAGCTAATCATAACAACATCTAACATAAAAACTAGTCCTTATACATGCCATTCACTTGAAAGTATTTAATACACATATGAAAATACTCCGGAGTTGTTGGCTTGATAGTGTGATGCTGCCTCCGACGGTCTCCAACCCCGAGCTGACCTGAGAACACTAAGGAAATGGAGAGGAGGGAGTAAGCTTAAAGCTTAGTAAGTCCATATGAAAATAATAAGAAAATTATCAACATGATTCCATGAAAATGTAATCATAATTACACTTTTGCTGATTTTCTGGTCATATTGTTTTCTCGAGTCATAGTTACTAATTCATTTATATCCGGAGATACAAAACTCCAAATTAAGATCCGTTAATTTTCTATGAAACTAGGCTCATATATCTTCTCACCATAAAATTTTCAGAATTTTTGGTCTAGCCAATAAGTACAGTTTATTCATTAAATATACCCCTGTTTCACTGTCTGACAGTTTCGATATCTCTTCACTAAAAATTATTTATCTCATGGTACAGGACTCCAAATTGAGAACCCGCTAATTTTCCCAGAAACTAGACTCATTAAGGATTTTAAGAATACAAATTATGACCCATAATTAGTTTTTTACAATTTTCAATGATTTTCCCAAATCAGAACAAGGGATTCCAAAATCATTCTGACCCTGTCTCACAAAAATCCAATTATCACAAAATATGAAATTCCTTTTCCTTCACCGTTTCTTTTATGAGAAAATATACTCATTAAAATTTAATTTCATATCTTATTCAACCTCTAATTCAATTTCTACCATTTTTGGTGATTTTTCAAAGTCACATAACTGCTGCTGTCCAAAATTGTTTCATTACAAAATTTCACTTTTACATAATTTCACTTACTCCATTCTATCTTACCAAAAGATTCGCTCAACTATCGAGCACATTGCTCACAAATTTTCACATAGATATACTTGCACTTATTCATCACATAGTCTCATGTACATATGTATTTTCACTTAGTAAATTTCCCGTTGAACTCATTGGAATAATAACAGATACCCGGTAGCCTATGCATATACCACCCTTGTAACCGAAGCTCTCTGGTACGCATAGTAGCCTACACTTAGTACTACACATGAGACCTATCAATCTAGTACACGTATTAGCCTACACTTAGCACTATACATGTGACTTAACCATCTGATACACGTAATAGCCTGCACTTAGTACTACACACGTGATCGAAGTTAACGGGTACGCATAGTAGCCTGCACTTAGTACTACATATGTGACCTATCAATCTGGTACACGTAGTAGCCAGCACTTAGTACTACACACGTGACTTAACTATCTGATACACGTAGTAGCCTATACTTAGTACTATACACGTGATCAAAGTTAACAGATACGCATAGTAGCCTGCACTTAGTACTACACATGCAACCTATCAATCTGGTACACGTAGTAGCCTGCACTTAGTACTACATACGTAACTTAACCATCTAATACACGTAGTAGCCTACAGTTAGTACTACACACGTGATCGAAGTTAACGAGTACGCATAATAGCCTGCACTTAGTACTACACATGCGACCTATCAATCTGGTACATGTAGTAGCCTGCACTTAGTACTACACACATGACTCAGAACGAATCATTTATATCTCTTCTATTCTGAAGGTTCAATCGGGAAATTCTTCACTTTTCAACATTTTACTAACTCATTCTTAGTCAATTCCGATTCGTAGTTTACATCAATTGATCATTCTATAGGCAATCACATCTCATATAATAACAAAAGATAATAATATAAAAAGAATCGAAAATATTATTTACATATAAACTTACTCGTTTCAAAGAAACATCATATTCCATCAAACTTCTAAACCTTTACCGGACGTACTCGAATTGTGGCTTCATTCACATAGCAATATCTCATAATCACATGGCATTGCAACATTTTCATCATAATAGCAAAACATCAAGAATAGGTTATATCATCAAAATAATCACATAATATCAAATTATTCACATATATATACTTACAACTCGTGTAATATCGAAGCATTAGCATTCAAATACAATATTACATTATTAAAATCACATGAACTTACCTCGGGTTCGCATACGACTATATATTCTGATTTTAGTCCATAATCTCATTCATTTCCAATCTATACCCGAATCTCATTTTCCTTGATCTATAATACCACATTTAACTTACTAATTAGTCACATTATTCATATGGGTCCAAAAATCATACTTTTACAAATTTGTCTTTTAACCCCTAAACTTTCACATATTTGCACTTTGACCCCTAGGCTTGTAAAATGATTTTTATTCAATTTCTTTGCATTTTAAGCCTAGCCGAATCATTTTCATAACTGTAGCAGCCCCTAATTTCCACTAAATCACACTTTTATGACAAAATTTATAACTTTTACAAAACGGTCCTTTTTGACAATTTCACCGAAAATCACTTAGTAAAAGTCGTTTATTACACACTGAGCATTCATATTCTACCATTAGACATCAAAACACATGCATGTCATCCATGGGTAAATTTTTAAACACAAATCCTAGCTCAAAATATGGATAGAAATGAGTAGATCTTGTTACGAGGATTTCAAAAATGTAAAAATCATTAAAAACAAGGCTAGAACAGACTTACAATCAAGCTTGGAAGCTTGAAAAACCCTAGCTATGTCTTCTCCATGCATGTTTCGGCCATGGGGTAGAAGATAGACAAAAATTGGCTTTTAATTTTGTTTTTAATTTATTTTAATTGCTAGATTACCAAAATGCCCCTAACTTAAAAATATTCTATTTCACTCATTTCATGTCCATTTTTGTCCAACAGTTTATCCATTGGTCTAATTACCATTTAAGGGCCTCCAATTTAAAATTTCATAACAATTAGATACCTCTAACATGTAGAACTCAACTTTTTCACTTTTTACAATTTAGTCCTTTTGACCAAATTGAGTGCCCAAATGTCAAAATTTTCGAACGAAATTTTCACGAAATCATCCCATGAAATTGTAGACCATAAAAATATAATAAAAATAAATTTTATTGTCATATTTGTGGTCCCGAAACCACTGTTTCGACTAGGCCCTAATTCGAGATGTTACATCGTTTGGGACACACATAGAACCCTTAGGTAATCACCTTCCTTTAGTTTCTTTTCTGATGATACCATGGCCATGGACTTTTCCATTCATAATCGTGTTTAAAGGCTTGACTAACCCCTTTAGACGACTCCACGGAAACAAAAATAAACTCATCATGCTCAAACCCACTCTCATCAGAACATATCGAATATCATACAATTAAAATGCATATACATAATCCAAACATCTAGATGCAACGATTCTTCACACCGGTCTACTTGAACTCAACATGTCTATACACATTAGCACAGTCATAAACATAATTAAATAATCACACATAGGGTCACGTACTCTCTTATAAGTCTACAAGTACCATCATCATTCAAACAAGAGTCAGCATAGAGACTCACTAGATTCCCACCTACTGTAGTTCAAAACTCTTAATCCAGACTTCCATCGTGCAATCAGCAGTAACTACTGCTACAGAACAAGAAAACTTATCAAAATCTATTCACATACCCTTTTTTCCATCATTTTTAACATTGGAAATCCCAAAACAGTGTCCTTTTACCCTTTATCTTACTGATCTACCAAGCCTAACAGATTTACTCTTCACAACATAGTATGCAATCATAAATCTTACCTCGACGTGGTGTAATCACAGGTAAAGATCCAAATCTACCACTTTTAGCTCAAGAGAGAGAAGGAAATACTTTAGGTTCCCTTAGATCTAGACAAAAATACTTCTTGAAGAAGGAATAAGAAAATTCCCTCTTTTTAGACCTAAATATCTATATATAAGACTCAATCTCTTATTAGAACCTACCACATGTCGCACACTTTCAAAGCTACCTTTACAAATGGTTTACAACTAGAAATATAAATCAAATATTTTTTTATATTACTAGTTCGTCCCTTTATTCCTTTCTAACTACCTTCTTAGAACGTAACTAGCACAACAACTCAATAAATTGGGCATACAATACGTTTGGCAGTAATCCCCCAACACTCTTACCAAATATCTTTTTCATAACTTAATACATTCCGAGAACAATCATCGCTTAAGAATCTGATACCTACTATGCATCTAATCTATACGCCAGAACAACAATTGGGTGGATAGCACTACGCCACTTAGGTTACTTTCGATTTACTCATCAAATTCAAAATCTACCCAAAATTGGGTATTACAAGTAGTCCGCTTGAGGACATAAAAATGGTAGTCAATACTGACCATGATTGTAGTAGTAGCATGCAATCACAGATTTTGATTTTGTATGGTTTCGTCGCTTTATACATCTCCCAGTATAACGTTTCTAACACAATTGACCCTTAGCTAAGCTCGCCCGCTTCTCTAAAGTCGATGAGTTTTAGAATCCACCTTAAATGGACAAGATTTTGTGGCTTATTGGGTATTAGGAGACCCCTAATAATCATAATGATGTACACTCAAGTGTGTTGTTCTCTTTGGAATTCAGTTGAATCCTCATCAAGCCCACCGAAATTTTTTTAACCAATTCATATCTATTTGGGCTCCATAAATCATTTTCAGAATCCTCCCTAAAAGTTGCTCGCATACGTCACTCTAATCAGCTGCGTGAACTAACCCAGTCACTACCGGTAACCCGAGTTATAACTGCACGTCCTTTAGAGTGATAGTACACTCGCCGCATGGAAGATGAAATGTGCGTCTTGGGTCTCCATCTTACCACCAACGCTCTTACAAGTGTGGGGTCCAATTTACACCTCATGCAAAAATCTAACATCTCACAAGTAGGGTTCAATTAAGGGTGATGGAGGAGAAAGTAGATTACAAATATACATATCCAAAATTCGATCTTCTGCCTATATACAAAAAAAATTACAAAATACTAAATTCCAATATAACAAGAAAATATTTAACTTAAATTACATTAAATGTAAAAAAAAAATTCTTACCATTTGCAATTGATTGACAGAAATATGCTTGTCATCCAAATGGATTAGAGATTGTGTCATTACTAATTTTGGAAAACATGAAATAAATTGTAATATAAAAAATATTTTATAAAAATCTTAAGACAAATTTAATAAAAAAGCAAAAGTTGAGAGAGAAATAAATTTTGAGTGAGAAATTAAGAGGGAATTGAGAGAAATTTGAGAATGTGAGATAGAGTTAAGATTGAATTAAAAAAAATAAAATAAAATTGGAGAATTTATATAAAAAAATAGACTTTGGCCCCAACGGCTAATTAAATAGCCGTTGGTCCCAACTACTAATTAAATAGTCATTGGGGTGAGTGATCGTTAGGAAAAAACGCTTCTAGTTGGAAATGTTTTAGCTTATGTGACAAAAACGCATCCAACTGAAAAATTTTCCTGCAAATACGCTAAAAACATTTCTAGCAGCAACTACTTTTTTGTAAATTAATTGAAAACACTTTCAACTAGAAGTATTTTTATAAAATTAACCTAATCTCGTAATTTTTTAAAAAATAGTCTAAAAAATAGTCTAATCTTGTAAATTTTTTTAAAATTTCTGTATTTTTGTGTTATTCGCTCAGAAATCCTCCTTTGTTTTAACTCTTTCTTAATGCTAAATATTTGGAGTATTATGCTCCATGTTGCTCTGTGTTTGTTGTTTTCATTTTTGAAACATAAGCGGTATAATCTTTCATATGAAAATGAAATTTCGAGAACAAATGAACACAAAATTATATCGGACATATACTTATATACCAAATACGAGTATTTTAACAAAAAATGAAAAGTCCGAATGTCGACTATTTAGTGAATGATAAAGAAAATACAGGATTTCCAAGAATTAGGGTGCCTTTGGATTTCCAAGAATATATATATATATATATATATTTGAAAAAAAAACGACCACAAGGGTGTCTGGAGATGAGGTCTTCAACAGGAAAAATTCATTAGCAAAAAGGGTTTTCGGCACCCCACTGCTTCTGCAGACGCACTAATGAAAGCTATCTTGAAATTCATCAGAAAAGAGTTCTCTTGTTAAGCTGATAAAGCAGCACTAGAATTTAAATGCTATTCCTGCTTGATCTTTAAATAAACTTGAAGGAGGTCTTTTAGACCCAAGCACAGCAAACACAAAGCAAGCATGGAAGAATGGAAAAATGCAAATTAAGCAAGCAAATTATTAAGGTCATTTATTGACATTTATAGTAAGGGGGAAAGAGGAACAAAATGCAAATATCATCTGATCAAAAGGAAAGACCCCAAAAAAAAAAGTTTAAAACTTTGAAGAGATTACTGAATCCTTAGCTTTTCTTTTCAGGAGCAGAGACCTTCTTAGCTGTTGCTTGAGAATACAAGAAAGTTCCAAGAATGGCAATCCCAGATCCAAGTGCATTCAAAGGCCTCACTGGATTCCTAAACACCAAAACAGTTGACACTATAACCACAATTCTCTTCATGGTGTTCCCAACTGAAAATGTCAAAGGGCTAATCTCATCAAGTGCCTGATAAGATGATTGGTTGTATAGGTGATAGAATATCCCAGAGAGCAAAACCCAAATGTAAAAGGTTGAGGCTTTCCCCACTGTTTGGATTGCTTGCTGATATCCTTGAACCCATTGGGACCCTTCAACAAGAACCGCCACTGGAAACAGATAAAACAGAGAGATTATACTGATCCAACCATAAAGATTCAACCCATTCACTTCTTTGAAGTTTTGCAAACTTCTCTTGGAATATATGTTTCTTAACACAAACCCCACATTGCTAATCAAAGCACCCCACAAGCCTTGAAAATTGAAGGAAACCTCAGTTATAGCAGCTAGAGAACATCCCAAAACAATGGGGAGAATGGAAAGCCAGACTTTCAAAGGGTATGTATCACCAAGGAATGAAGAGAAAACAACCGAAAACACAGGCTCCGATGATTTGATAACATGAGTGAAGGAAACAGCAACTTTAGAAAACGAAACGCAAGCTGAAATGTGGCCTATTGTGTGAAAAAATGCAGGTCCAAGAAGAGCAATAATAAAAGGTTTTGTGATTTTGGGACAAGGTTGCAACTTTAAAGACCACAGAACCAACATCCAAATGGAACCAGCAAAGAGTTGAAAAGAAGCAAGCAGCCAAGGGAATGGGAAGACATTCAATGCTTTTTTATTGTAAATGTTAAAGACAATGTTCTGAAAGTACCAAAAACCGAACACAAGTGCAAGCTGTAAAGCCTTGGCCTTCGATTTAGCGGCTGCTGCTGCTTCAACAGATTCAGCTTCTCCTTCAGGATTAGATTCAGATGATGCAGCCGCTTTGGGAACATGGGATCCTGCTTTCCTAGATGGGTTTTCAAGGATTTTCCCCAGATGGGTAGTTTTGGTGCTTAAAGCTTGGATCTTGCCAAAAGGGCAGGCATGGATTTTGTTGAAGTTGAGAGGGGTGGATTTGGTGAAAAAAACAGGAGACTCAGCCAAGTTCTTTGGGCTTTGGATCCTTTTTATGGGAAAATATTGATGAGTGGATTTGGAGAAAGTGATGGGAGTGGATGGTATGAGATTCAGAGTAAACATTTGTTATTTCAGGAGACAAAAATCAAGGGATTCTCTGCAATAAGTGAAAAGAGCATAAATTTTTAAGGAGGATGGAACGGAAAAGGATAGATATTTCGGGTGCCTCTTGGTTTTGGATCTTAACTTCTATGCTTCTGTTTTGGGTTGCAAATTTTTTGAACGTTTGTATTGGGTTTTGGGTTTTATTCAATAAACTAAAAAGATCTGCAAGATACGAGGAAATAAATCTGTATTATTCTATTATCAAACACAAACCGTGCCTAAAAAAGAATATTAAATTCCTCATCCACCATTCATGTTCTTTTTTCCCCAATGCCAACCGCTTTAAAACCCTAATTTTTATTCTCATTTTTAAATCCCTAAATTCCTTTTAACCATGGTTAATAAACTACCCAACCCACCTAATTTTAAAATCTTGGTCACTTAAAAAAGAATTTTTTTTAATTTCATTACTTAATTTTTAAGAGTTTTTATTTTAATTACTTAAGCATTAAACTTCGACAATAATTGATTGTACATGCCATATCATGTTTACATTTTTATTTTAATCATTCAATTTCTAGATTACTTTTATTTTGGTCATTTAAAAACTTCCTTTTTAGTATTGATATAGGAAAAATTCATTAAAATTTAAAGTAAAAGGTGGTAGACACTAAGATAATATATTAAAAAATTGTCATATTGTACTAATTTACTCTCTTGCAGAAACTTTATTTTTCAATATTAGAATTTTAAATTTTAAAACGTCAAAATCAATTAAATAAATTTTTGAAATGATTTTCCATGATAGTATTAACAGATTTTTACTATAATATTGAAATTAATTAATTTAATTTCCTTCTACCATTTAAAATTTTATTTTATGTTTTCAAATTAAAATAAAATAAAATCACTCATCTTTAATAATTATCTACGGAGCCTAAATTTCTTTTAATTATATAATTTTGAATCTTCCATACTAAGTTAAAAGTAAAGAAAAATATTTACAATTAATTAAATTAATTAGTTTTATCTTCCATGCCAAGCAAGCTTAGAATTATTTTCATTACTTTTTATCCAAACGAAGAACAATCAATTAATTTAATTAATTGCAAGGGTTTTTTTCTTTTAGCTTAGCATGAAAGATTCAATATTATATAATAAAAAGAAACTTAAGTTTCAGAGAAAATTATTAAATATGAGTTACTTTAGTTGATTTTGTTACTAATTTCAATATTACAGTACCAAATCGATTAACATTATCAAAAGAATAAAATTTTCAATAATTTATTTAATTGATTTTGATGATTTGAAATTTGAAATTTTAATATTGAAAAAATAAAAATTTTAGAATTTTCAGCAATAAGATAAATAAGTACAATTTAACAAAATTTTAACATATTGTTTTAGTTTCTACCACCTTTTCAATTTATCATTAATTATTTTTTACCCAGTTCAAGGCTAAAAAAAGTTCGATGACCAAAATGAAAAAACATAGAATTAGGTGACCAAAATAAAATGTAAACATGATGTGGACATGATTTAATGTGTATAATCAACCACCATTAAGGATTTAATATTTAAATAACTAAAATGAAAACATCTTAAAAATTAAGTGACAAAAAACAAAAAAATTAATGATTAAAATAAAAATACCTAAAAATTGAGTCATGAAAGTTTTACCTAAAAATTTAATCATTATTCTCTTATTTTGCTGACTATCTAAAACTCATGTTAAAAAGTGAATGATAGAAATATTATGAGATGAAAAATAATAATAAGACACAAAATATAATATAATAAGATAAGGCATAAAAATATGGGGAAATTTGGAGAAAATGCTAATTTTTTAAAAAAATAATAAAGGAAATGAGTTAATTTTTTTTATAAAATTTAGGAAAATAGATCGGTTTTGGAGAGTAGGTGAAAATGCGTCCTACAAGGTGCACTTTCATTTTCAATATATTAGCTTTTTTGGTTAGATGGTTTAATGTTACTAGTTTTGTCATTGAATCCCAGGTTGAATTGCTTACTCACATTTGTATTTTTTTTATTTCATGTTGTTTCAAGTTTTTTTTTTTTGTTATTTTGAATTAATAATTTTATCACATTAGCTACTTTGGTTAGATGTTAAATAATAGTGATTTCATTCTTGAAATTCAAGTTTGATTCCTCTTCTAAGAATATTTGTATTTTTATTTCACGTTGTTTCAAGTTTTTTTGTTTTTAACTAATGTTTTTAATTAATAAATATATTTTTCAAGATTTTTATTTTAATTAATAATTTTTTATTTATAAAATCAAAAATAAATATGTAATTATATAATAAAATATATATTATATATCACTATGTTAAAAATATTTGAAATTAATACTCGTATTATTTATATAAATAAATAATAATTATAACATACTTTATTTTTTAAAAATATCAACTAATTTTTTGATATATTTTTCTTTATATATAATATTTATATGTCAAATATTTATTTTCTCTACCTATATTGTGGGTATGGTGATTTTAAAATTATAAAATGAAATAATTATTTCAAATATTATTATTTTTAGATGTAAAATATTTCAAATATCATTATTTTTTCATTCATATTGTGGTGGTTGATTCACCAAAATATGCTGAAAAAATTTTAAATTTGAGAATGTATGTTGTTTTTTTTTTAATTTAGCGATATATATTGAAATTGGAGAGAGAAATGAAAACGCGTCCTACATGGGCTGTTTTCATTGCCATAACAATGAAAAAATGGGTGCGTTTTCATTGCCACAGCAATGAAAACATGCCTTGTAGGATGCATTTTCAAGCCAATGGTAACTTTTCCTCCAATGGCTATAATCCCAACGGCTATAGTCCTAACAGCTACAATACCCTCAACAGTCATTTTCTTTTCCTATATAAACCCCTCCAAACTTCATTCTTTTCAACTCAATTCTTAATACTTTTTTTTAATCTTTCTCTGAATCTTATTCTCTTTGATTTTATTTTATTCCTTATCATTTGTAAAATGACAAATCAGCTTATTCATTTAGATGAAAAACACATCTTCGGCGTTCATTTACAAATGGTAAGAAAATATTATTAAATTATTTAATTTAAATTAGTTAATTATTGTGTTGTTAACATTATTAATTTTTTATGTTTATGTACTAAGGCCGAAGATCGAATTTTAGAGATGTGCATATACAATTTAAGTGAAGGCACGTCGGATGCCATTTATGGACACTTGCGAGATACGAGATTCTTATACATGGCTCGCATCTCGGGGGGACTAAATTGGACCCCCACTTATGTAATAGCCTAAAATTTTAATGGTGTCAGAATAGTGATTCGAGATCACTAAATCCGACAAATAAGATCAGAAAATTAAATAAAAATAATATTTAGAAGTGAGTGATATATTAGAAATATTTTTAAATAGGTGAAATTAAAATTTAAGGAGAAATTATTAAATAAATTGAGTTGAAAACGGGGTATGAGACCTCGATTTCGTAAAACTGAGTCAAAAATAATTTTATAAATATTTATGGAGTGTTAGTAATGTGGTATTAAAATTTCATTAGAAAATTTTAACGTTTGGGTGGTCAATTAAATAAAAAGGACTAAATTGAAAAAGGTGTAAAAGTTGCTAAAAGAATTAAATAGCTCAGTTGTCAAATAAGGAAGGACCTAAAGTGTAAATAAGACCAAGAGAGATATTTTGGGCGGCACAAGCAGAGAAAAATCAGAAAAATTGAGGAAATAAGGGAAAAATTGGAAAATTACAAAATTAACTAAATAAAGATAGGACTAAAGTGGAAATATCTAGATTTCTCTTTATTTTCTTCATTCTCATCAGCCAAAAATGCCAGAGGAGGGTTTTCTAAGCTTTTTTTTTTTATAATTTTTGCAGCAAATGAGTAAAATCTTGCCTTTTTATTGGTATTTTTGTGTTTTTAAGACTTTTACAACTAGGTCCTACTATCTAATTCATTAGTTTTTGATTATATGGATGATTTTGGAAAATTCCTGTAATAGCCCAAAATTGGGTCTAGTTGGAACAGAGGTTTCGGGACCACAAAATCTGAGGTATAAATAATTTTTTTATGATTATTTTGAGGTCTATGATATGATTGCATGATTGTGTGAAAATTTCGTGAAGAAATTCTATGCATAAAGTGCTTAATTCGAAGTTAGGGACTAAATTGAATAAGTTGCAAAACTTGCATTCTAGAAGTTTCTAGTATGAAATTGCTTTGAAATATTAATTAGGAGGCCTTAAATAGAATTTGACCAATTTCTAAGTTATGGATAAAAATTGGACATGGATGGAATTTTTGCAAAGTTTAGTAGTAAGGGCGTTTTGGTCATTTAGGGGTAAAATGAATTAAAATACAAAATTAAAAGCCAATTTTGCTCATCTTCTTCACCATGGACGTGTATACCAAGGGAGACTCCATGTCTAGGGTTTTCAATCTTCCCAAGCTCAATAGTAAGTCCGTTCTAACCCCGTTTTTCAAGTTCTTTACGTTTTTAGAGTCCCGATAACTTGATTTAGCTTATGCTAGCAATAATTCAACCTAGGGTTCATATTTGGAAAAATACCCATAGGTAAATTTTGTGTATTCTGGTGTTTTATGATACAATATGAGGTTTTAAATTATGTTAGACAACTTGTGCTACTCGGTTTTAAGTGAAAACGAGCAAAAGAGCTTAATCGGTAAAAATACCTAATAGTCATAAGTATATGTTGGAGTGAGAATTTGATGTTGCCATAGAAGGGAAAAGTGATCATCATATCATAAAACATAAGAATAAGGGATGAAGTTTAATTTCTGAGCCTAGGGGAAAAAGTGTAAATATGCAAAAGTTTAGGGGCAAAATTGTAATTTTTCCAAAGTTTGAGTTAAGGACTGTTTTGAATAGTACATTAATTAAATAAGTAAAATATGATGTTTTAGATCCCAAAAAACGAGATTTGAACCTAGAATGAGAGAAAAATCGAAAATTAAAAAAGTTAGTAAAATGGCCGTTTTAATATCAAGGTGAGTTCATATGTATAATAAGCATTAATTTATGCATGTTTCAATGTAAAATTGATATATTTACTATGATTTCGAGGTGTTAAAAATTATGTAAGTTGGTATGATAATAATACAACAATAATGTCAGTAATTTATATTTGAAAGTTAAATTTAGTGAATTAATTGAATTATGTTAAATTAAATTATTATGGTGCCAAGTTTATGAATTGATTTAAAATATGTCTATGGTACATGAAGTGCATTGAATTATCATACATAAATGTGATTTCTATGATTATGGATATTATGGAAATTGTAAGTTCATATGATTTTTAATAAGACAATGTGTAATTTAATGTTATTGCCTTGATATTAAATGAGATGTAAGTTTATATGTAAGTAATACATCACTATTACTTGTATTATGATATTTTATAATAATATTGGAAATATGTTTGTGGATAATTACTTGATTGGTGAAATTGTTGGAAAAGAGAAAATCTCGGTTGAACCTTGGAAAGATTGGATGATCATGATAGTATGTAGCTAGGTCACATGTATGGTGCTTGAGTGCACATCATGTGTACAAGAGAGCTACAAGACAATATGATGTAGCTAGGTCGCATGGGTGATACTATGTGTACACCATGTAGACAAGAGAGCTACGGGATATATGTAGCTAGGTCGCATGCGTGGTTCCAAGTGAAGGACACCATGTAGACAAGAGAGCTACGAGATAAACTGGCTAGGTCACTTGGGTGGTACTAGGTGTTCACCATGTGTACAAGAGAGCTGAACTATATGATGGGTGGAGCTATGTGCTGAAACCACCAAGTATCGAGGATTGATCCAAGTGTTCAACGGAGACTCTCTATGTATTGCTTTGTGAGTTTTGTGATGAATAAGTGCAGGAACTTGGTTATGTGAATGATATGTTCATTAAGTGACCAGGATGTGGTAAGGTTATAAACAAGTAAGTTATACATGAGGATGATTTTATGGTGACCTTGTGATCATGGGCCTATACTTGTGATGTATGAAATGTGGTGAAAATGATTTGTGATATGTATGTTAAAATGAGGTTAATACAAAGAAAGTGTGAAAGAGTGAATTAGCAATAAAACTGTTTTGGACAGTAGCAGTGATGTGATTTTGAAAAATCACCAAAAATAGTAGAAATTGAATCAGAGACTGAATAAGATATAAAATTAAATCTTAATGAGTCTATTTTCATATAAAAGAAACATAGAAAGCAAAGAAGTTCTATATTTTGAGATATTTATGTTTTTGTGAGACTGGTTCAGAATGATTACGTGATCCCCTGTTCTGACTTTGGAAAATCACAAAAATTTGGAGAAAAATAATTAGAGGTTCAAACTTATATTTTTAAAATCCCTAATGAGTCTATTTTCAAGATAAATCAACAAGAACATTATCCGAGTTCTGTGCTGTGAGATAATTAATTTTTAGTGAAGAGAGGTCAGAACTGTCAGAAAGTGAAACACGGGAAACCTTAATGAATAAACTGTACTAATTGGCTAAACCAAAAATTATGAAAATTTTATGGTGGAAAGATATGTGGGTCTAGTTTTAGGGGAAATTTACGAATATTAATTTGGAGCTCTGTAGCTCGAATTATAAATAATTAAGTGACTATGACTCATGTGGACAGTTTGATGTGAACATTTATTAGTAAATTGTGAAATCGTACTTACAAGAATGCTATATACATTAAGGATGTGGAATGGAGAGGAGGAGGAGGAAAATAAATATATGTGGAATACATGGAAACTATGGTATATGAAATATTGATATAATGAAATAAATGATATGTGTTTATAAGAAAAGTAAAGAGAATGATATGTATCATGACATGTATTTATATATATATATGACTAGTCTCAATGTAATGCTTGTTGGGTATGGAGTTGAATTGAAATGTTTCAGGCAAACATGTTATTTTGCGCATCTGAATTGTGGTATTTTATAAAGATATGATCTAGTTTTAAATATGATTGCTTGATGATTAAGCTGAAGATATTTGGTAAGATGATAATCTTGGTATAAATGTATAAGTGGTACTATAATAAATAAGGTAAAATGAGTATGAGAGTCACATGTATGATGACATACAAATGCTATGTTTGTGGTTTAATTGAGGATATTTAATCATTAAATGAATACCATGTTATATGCTTTTGATTTTGTATAAATGTGTAAGAGATCAAGGTTGACCAAAGCTTGGAAAATAGCCTAGGTATATTCCACATAGGCAGAGACACGACCATGTGTCTCAGCCGTGTATGGAACACGACTTTGGGACATGGGCGTATGGAGCCTTAAAGCATGAAATTTCTAAGATTTTCGTAAGTTCTCTGTTTAGTCCCGAACCCTTTCTAAAGTATGTTTTGGGCTCCGTAGACTCAAATAAGGGACTATGTGTAAGAGAATGAACGTTTTGAAATATGAATGAAATTTTATGGCCCGTATTTTAGTTTAATGTTTGTATGTTTGTCTGGTAACGCCTCGTACCTTATCCCGGCCTCGGATACGGGTAAGGGGTGTTACATTTCCATGGATGAGTACTGAAATTTTATGATGAATTAGCATGAAATTGAAGCTTTAATTTGGTTGAGAGATGATTTATTTAAGTAATTCCAATAGAAATTGATGTTTAGGACCAAATTGTGAAAAATGTTGAAATTAGGGTTTGGTATTGAAATTTTGATTTCCAAAGGTTATGAAGTAGTTTAAAATGATAGAATAAAGTGTTAATTGAGAAAAATTAGCTCAACTGAGAGGTTAATTAAGCAGGGACTAAATTGTAAAAATTGTAAAGTTTAGGGTAAATGTGTAATTTTAAAAATTGAAGGGCATAAAGGGTGAATTGAATTGGAATTGAAGTAAATGCTGATGAGTAAATAATTTTATATTCTAGATCAAGAATCAAAAGATAAACGCGAAAAAGGAAAAGTTGCCGAATAGTCCCTGAAATATTACAACTTTTACAAATTGGCCCAGGTAAGTTCATATGGTTGAATTATGTGATTATTTGTTAAATTAGAAATGATGTGATGTTATCTACATGTTGCTAATGTATTGTTAATAATGTGAAACATTGTAAAGATTAGTTTGAAAGTTTAAATTGAGAAAAACGCAGGATTGAGTATGTTCGTGTTGTGTCAAGTGATGAATTGACGGATAAGACCATGGTTAATCCATGGAAAATTATGACATGTAGGTATGGTATTATCCATGCTGAGTTATGACATGTAGGTATGGTATTATCCATACTTAGTTATGATACGTAGGTATGGTATTATACATACTGAGCTATAATATGTAGGTATGGTATTTCCCATACCGAGTTATGAAACGTAGGTATGGTATTAACCATACTAGTTGTGAATCGTGGCACTGAGCAAATGACGTACTCAAATCTGTAAGTCCTCCCTTAATCTAACATGTGTAGGTAAGTGATAGTTGAGGATAAATGTTGAACTATGAATTGATATTTGGGTATTGAGCTCAATTGAGTGAACTCATCGTTTGAAATTGTATTTGGCAGGAATTGAATGTTTAATATTATTTATTGAATTGGTTGTGAATTCTTGGTAAGATTGTTATTATGAACCTATGAACTTACTAAGCTCCCAAAGCTTACTTTGTGTGTTAATGATTTCTGTAGATTTGCGTGATATGGGTAGATCGGATCAACATATCAAGAAGCACTATCCAGAGTTAAACTGGTAGATTTTGAATACAACTTTTGATTTATATGGCATGTATAGGACAGGGTTGAAAGATGTAGTTTTGAAATATTGAAATTTGTATGTTTGAATATCTACGCTTTGAAGTTGTTTGGGTAATGTAATGAATGAAACCATTTTGACGAAATTAGGATAAAGTAGTATTATAGTATGTTGGTAGATCAAAAACTTGTGTTTTGGTTGATTTGGTTGATTGGTTTGGACATATTTGTGTATTTGAAGGTTGTGTACAGGTAGATTATAAAAAGGGTGAGAAATGTGGTCTTAAAATGGCCTATTTTCGTCCACACGGGTAGACAGACGGACGTGTGTCTAGGCCGTGTGTGACACACGGTTTGCCCCACGAACATGTGTTGTAGTCGTGTGTCCCCTACACCTTAAAATTTGAAAGCAAAATGCTCTAAATTAAGCACACAGGAAGAGACATGGGCGTGTGTCTTAGCCGTGTTGGTAACATGGTCATAGACACGGGCATGTGATTTGGTCGTGTGAAACCTGCACTTAAATTGTAAAATTTAAAATAACCACACAGCCTAGCACACAGGCGTGTGAGCAATGCATGTGCGAAAATTTTAATAGTTTCGTGAAAATTTCTCTGAGACTCAGAATATGTCCCGACTCGATTCTAATGTTCATATTGGGCCTCGAAGGTCCATTTAAGGGACGGTTTGAATGTTTTCATTTATGAATGGTAAATTTGACTCGAATTGATTATACATACTTAGTTATCCTCGATAATACCCTGTAACCCTATTCTGGCAATGGATACGGGTTAGGGGTGTTAGAACTTATCAGTGCTTTGGTAGAAAGATGGAGACTGAAGACACACACATTTCATCTTCCCTACAGTGAGTGTACAATTACACTTGAGGACATTAGTTTACAACTTGGTCTACCGGTCGATGGGGAAGTCGTTACGGGGCCAGTGACGAGTGTTGATTGGAGTGCAACATGCGAACAACTACTAGGGAAAGTGCTAAACAAGTTTAGGGTTAGCTGGATCGAGATGGGATAGTCAGAGGACAACTTCAAAACTATTGAGGCTTCCGTGAGTGATGTTGAAATCAAGGGTCTACTTATGTAAGATAAATCTCGAAATTTGGTAGCTACTACTACTAGTTGACTTGAAAGAAACGGGACGACTTAGTAGGGGATTAGTAATGATGGTGATGTTGTATCAAGAAACATGTCGAGCAACAAATCCAAAAATGTTAAAATTGGCGATTGCATGCTCCTTCATCAATAATGGGCATGGTATCGACTTCTATTTTTACACCCTTAAGTGGACCCCTTTATGAATTCTCACTCGTAATATGATAAAATTCATTTTCTAATATTATTATCGTTATAAATTTTCGTTGTTGTAATTTTGAAATAACATATTATTTGAATAGGTAGAACAATCGCATGAGACACACAAGTATACCGACTGAGCTTGAGAATATCCACTACAAGAAAACAGACTTTTAGCGGCGTTTTAGTGGCGTTTTAATAAAAAACGCTGCTAAATATAGAGAATTAGCGGTGCTTTATTAAAAATGCCGCTAAATATCAAGCATTAGCGGCGCTTTCCAAAAAACACCGCTATAGGAGCACCTTTAGCGGCATTTTTAGAAAGCGTCGCAAAAAATTATGCGTTTTATTCTAAGCATTAGCGGCGCTTTTGTAAAACGCCGCTATAAATCGACTATTAGCGGTGCTTATTTAAAAATGCCACTAAAGATAGAGCAATAGCGGCACATTTTTAAAAATGCCGCTATAGGTCCACCATTAACGGCGCTTTCCTAAAAACGCAGTAATAAATTATGCACAATGCCATCATTTTATGTTGAGCTTTTTAGTGGTTTAGCGGCGCTTTTTTGGAAACGCCGCTATATATTGAGCATTAGCGGTGTTCTTTAGAAAGCACCGCAAAAAAAGTATAATTTTTTTAATTAAATATTTAAATTCTTCAAAAAAAATAATAAGACGAGAAAAATTTTGAAAGTAAAAACATAGGAAAATATATTTTAGAATGAAAACATTAAAATACTATTATTTAAAATAATTTTAAAGTTTTTTGGTATATGACTGATTGCTTTTTAATTTATATATTAAATATTTTCTTATATGATCGTAAAAGAGATAGTATTGAATTTTGAAATATTGAATAGTATTGAATTTAAAATATTGAATTAATTTTGATTATAGTTTAGGATTTATGGTTTAGGATATATGGTTTAGGGTTTAAGGGTTAGGAGTTACTATTTGAAGGTTTATGAATTTGGGTTTAGGGATTATGGTTTATGGTTTAATAGTTGGAGTTTAAGGTTTAGGGGTTAGGGGTTAAGGGTTAAGGGTTAGAGGTTTATGGTTTAGATCGAGTCTAAGGGTTAGGGGTTAAGAGTTAAGATTTAGGGTTTAGGGTTTAGGGTTTAGAGTTTAATGTTTATGGGATAGGGGTTAGAGGTTTAGGTTTTAGATTAATTAGTGTTTTTAATTTATATATTAAACGATTTCTTATATAATTGTAAAAGAGATAATATTTATTTGAATATATTAAAATTATGATTATAGTTTAAATTATTTAAGAGATAATAGATAAACTTTATATATCTTAAATGGTTTAAGATTTAATCTAAAAATATTTTGATATATTAAAATAATTCAATTCAAATTAATTCCTCTACACTTAATTTATTTAAGTGAAATTTAAACTTAAAATTTTAAAGTTGTATGAAATATAAAAATATTAATGAAATATAAAAGTAAGAGATTAGTGGCGTTTTACAAAAAACGCTTAAAGAAGCAAAATAGTATAACGAGAACGGCGTCGTTTTAATTGGAGATTTAGGGGATTAGCGGCCTTTTTTTGCAAAAAACATAATAGTTTATCGTAAACGACATCGTTTTAATAGGAGATTTAAGGAACGCCGCAAAAAAGCAATATAGTATAACGAAAACGGCGTCGTTTTAATTGGAGATTTAGGGGATTAACGGCGTTTTTAAAAAATGCAGCAAAAAACATAATAGTTTATCCTAAACGTCGTCGTTTTAATTGGAGATTTAGGGGATTAGCGGTGTTTTTTATAAAACGCCGCAAAAAAGCAAAATAGTAATACGAGAACGGCGTCGTTTTAATTGGAGATTTAGGGGATTAGCGGCGTTTTTTTGAAAATGTCGTCGTTTAAGGAAAATGTACTATATGTCATCGTTTAAGCAAAAAACATAGTAGTTTAAGGAAAATGTCGTCGTTTTCATATATTTCAAGAGTAATATGGGTTTGAATCATAGTTGTATTAATTTAAAAAAAAAAGTAAAATTATGCTATTATCACATGTACTATATGTAAAATGTGTATTTAGTCCTTATATTTTAATTTGATTAGTTTAGTCCCTGTATTTTTCAAATCGATTAATTTTATCTTTTGTACTTTTCAAAATTTAAAAATTCAATCATGATCACTCAAATGATAACAATTATATTGTGCGTAAAGTTGTAGGTTGAATTCATATTATCCAATTAGATCATTCTTGGTCCCTATACTTTTCAAATTTTAAATTTTAATTTTGACACAAATGACAACCGCTTAATCCGTAATTGACTTTTTGTGAGTAATATATTTGTTACATTAGATTTTAGAAATAGCAAAACTTAATGAATTTAATAGCTACCATTTAATTAATACTCCAATTTCAAAATTCAAAATTAAAATGATTAAAAATAACAAAATTAAAGTAAAAGGACTAAATCCACAACTTACATATAATTCAATGACTAATAGAAAAAATAATTAAAAATATTTAACTTGTTTATATTTAAAAAATTAATAAATATCAAATGAAAATAACATGTATATATTTATAAAAAATTAAAACAATATCATTAGGTTTAAGTAAATTTATGTTAAGTATTTATAAATATGAAAAATTAAAGTAAAATTTAATTGGAGATTGGATTAGCTAAAAAAACGCCTCAAAAAAACATAATTGTTTAACCTAAACGGCGTCGTTTTAATTTCTGGAATGTTTTCTTTTTCTCGTGCCCGACACTTAGCCATTCCCCCCCAACCCAAAACAGATTTCCCCAATTCTCTAATTTCTTCTAATCCCTAAATTTCCCCCAAAAGAATCAGCAGACATGGTGAAGTCTCATTGTCGAGGTAACATACATCTGCGGTGAAGTCTCATTGTCGAGGTAACATACATCTGACTTGAATCGCATTTCTATTTTGTAGGTTACTCGTAACAAATTGGTATAATCAGACGCTTTTCTCGTTTGCTTCATCGGAGTGTAAAATTTCAGGTAAGCTGTTCTTTTATTTGAGAACAATTTGATTTCTTCTTTGTTTAACCTATTGGTTTTGGAGGAATTTCAAATCTATCTTCCCAGATTTGAGTTTCGCAACAATCTTAGTTTTGTTGTCCAAGTTTTAAAACATAGTTGGAGCAGGCCCTTGAATGGCTTCTATTTTCATATATAAGGACATTTACAAATTATTTCCATTTAATTTTTAGTGAAAAATCCAAAAATGAGATAGATAAATTAGTTAGGTTAGATTCTGTGATGAGACAAATAGCTTTTTCATATCTTTATATAGCAAAGAAAAAGCAGCTAAATTCTCTTTCTTTCTTGGCCATGCTTAGATTTCCTGTATCAGTAAAACTAGAGGTATAGGAACTGAAAATATGGTTGATTATATCGAAAAGAGAAGCTAAATTTTTGCCTGAAACTTGCAAGGTCAATAGCTTTTGTTTCCTAATTTACCAAGATCATCAGCAATGATGATGCATGCTTTGATAAATGATGAGGGTCCTTCAGTTATGTCCTTTATGCAAATTAGGTGTAATAGAAGAAAAAATTATACTTTCTCTTTGTAAACAGGTCAATACTCTTTTCCTATATAAAGCTAAGGTTTGGAAATCCTAACCATTCTATATTTTATTATAGTAATATACCACTTTCTGATATATGGCTTCATTTTTATTTTCTGCTTCAATGGCGGGACTATGTATTTGTGGTTCATCTGCTTGATATTGAGTTGAAATTTTTATGTTGGCATAGTTCAGTCAGATCAAATCTCTTGGTGGCTGAGTCGTTTAGTCCATATATATTCATTCTATTATGTTTGTGGCAATTCATGCATAGATTAATGAACTTATTACCTAAATCGCTTGATCAGTGTCAAAACCAAAAAAAAAATTGGATTGAAATTAAGTTATATATTTTATGAGAGCTAAAATCCAATTTTACCATTATATTAGTTTATATCTTTATAAACTTGAGGAAGTGCTTGGCGCCTTTTAATTCCTTTAATTATAGGCCAGCAAGAAGGTAGTAGATGCTAAACTTGCAAAAGATTTTCAAGTAGTTTTGAAAGAGTTTCGAAGGCTCAACGACTTGCAAATTGAAAGGGAAACATCATACGCTCCATCTTCTTAAGGCGCTTCTTCCTTTAAGGTATCTAATCGTAGAAAGGTTTATCTCAGTAAATAGATGGGTTGTAGTTCATTCAATGTTTGGTGTTCATGGCATACATTTGTTTTCTTTAATTTTATTTTCAATTTACCTAATTAAATTAAATTATATTTAAAGTTTCATTTTAAATATTTTATTTTATTTGAATCACGAAAATTAATTTCAATATTTTATTTTATTTTAACATTACATAATTAAATTAAGTTGTAATTAAAGTTTTATTTTAAATATTTTAATTTATTTCACTTTAATTTAATAGTTTAACTATGTAAAATATTTTAAATATTTAACCTTAAGTGTCTATAACTATAAGTATCTTTTAGTGCTTTAATTCTATCCAAGTAGGGTAACTTTGCAATTGAAATGATGCTTTTTTACTCTAGAGTTAAAGACTAGTTTGTTAAAATAATTTCTTTTACTGTCAAATGGAATAATATAGGGAGATTCAAACTAGTTCCCTTTAGCTATTGCTGAAGGCTTTGAGTCACTTCCTTGGAGAGAAATTAGCTTGAAAAATCTCATTGCTATTAGCTAAAAAGCTTAACAGCATTAAATTGAGTAGAGATCTACAACTGAGTCCTCTTTAGCTGTTAGTAAATGCTTTGGGTCACTGCCATTGGGGTTCTACATGATGATACTTAGCATAGTGGTCAAAAGGAAATTTACTGTATGTGTTATACAACCAGAAAGGGTTTAATTTTCTAAAATCACTACAGTGGCTTTGGATGTGGTAAAAAAATTTCTTATGGATTAGATTTTAATTTATTGCTCTAGTTTGTGCCAGCTCTTGTCAAAATACTTGAGTTTTGATGTAAAGGGGTCAAAGAGCAACTCTCCTTGAAATATTGATGTAGTAAATAAATCATTTATCTTCATAGTATAAATAAATCCTTCTAACATTTGATTTGTAGTCTGCTTCTTGCATATGGGTTGTGTGGCTTAAACATAGGGAAGAGTACATGGTGTTCCATTTTTCTATTCGATTGTTATGCTGTCATTGATTTCGTGCAAGAATGGTTCGATGATCTCAAACTCTTACACCCTATTAATGTAAGGTTGCATCTAGCTACCATTGATCGATTCTGTTGTTTCTACAAAATAATCTGAAAATGCATTGAAGTGAAGGTCGCTAATCTTTACCAATGTGGACAAGGTCTAAACTCTCGTAACCTTATTGTTTCTCTAAAGTAGATCATTTCGCTTTTTTTAACAAAACTATTTATCCAATGCTAATTCCTCCTATTTGTTTCCTTAACAAAGATATTTTAAAATGAAAATCAAATAATGTAAATTTGATTATGCATTTATCCTATTATTAGATTACAATACATCTATGTTGTGATGTGATGAAAAAACCTTTTACAACAAATGTACTTATAAATACTTCATACAAAAACAAATAAGATTATAGTCAAAATAACAATGTTCAAATATTAAAACTTAAGAGATTTTGGATTAAAATTTTAATATGCGTTATTTTTCTAGATTTCATATAAAAATATGAAAAGAAAAAATTACAATATATTTATTATTTTGGAAAATAATTAAATAATTTAATACATTTTAACTAAATTAAGTTTCAATTGATGGGTCACACTTTTATAATTATATTAAATTGTTTTACTATTTCAACTTTATCATTTTAAACAAACTCGTTTATTTTACATAATTATTTATTGTTAGGTTAATTTAGGTAATTGATGGGCTTAAAACTAACAAAACAAAACCATTCATTTCTAAGTTTTGTGTTTGTTTGAATTTAATACGCTTCCCACTTAAATTTACTTCAATATTTTAATTTAGGTATATAATACTGAAAAATAAATAAAATATTATATCATTTAAAATTATCACAAATAATTTGGATTAATTTATTTAAATATTATTTAATTAAAATAATTTTTAAAGGAAATAATATTTATCTTAATGTTAAATATATATCATATCATAACTTACAAAACTTACAAAACTTACATAATACATAAATATATAACTTCCATAACTTACGTAATACATAAATATATTTCATATCATAATTTACATAACTTACATAACTTATAAAACTTAAATAATAAATAAATATATAACTTACATAGCTTACGTAATACATAAATATATTTCATATCATAATTTACATAACTTACATACCTTACATAAATTTATATCATATCATAACTTACATAACTTACAAAACTTACTTAACTTACGTAATACATAAATATACACTTGAAAATCCATAACTTACTCAATTAGTTTACACCCATTAGATACTTGATATGTATTATCTATTTTAGTAACCGTAATTTATTGTAAACTTTAGACTTCAAGAACAACGAAATAGATAGGAGTTGGATGAATTTGTCAAGGGTAAGAAACGCCTATCAAAATGGAGTACAAACTTTTCTAAATTTTGCATTTCAAAATGCAAGCCAAGAGAATATGATTCTTTGCCCGTGTAAGAAGTGCGGCAACATCAATTGGCATTTTCGTGAAGTTGTCTACGAACATCTAATTGTTGATGGCTTTATTCGGGGGTATAAAAAATGGATTTTCCATGGAGAGTGTACATCTAGTAAAACCTCTTCAACGATTAATCTGACTTATCTTGATAATGCTTACCATCAGTATGTTAGACAAGATGACATGGAAGCTATGTTGCGGGATGCATTTAATATGCACAGTCATGGTGAGCAATCGTTTCCACCTAACTTTATTGCATCCGATATTGTAATATTGGTGGAAATGTTTTTTGCGAAACGGGAACAAGTGCACTTGATGAGGAGCCAAATGAAGAAGCGACGAAGTTCTACAATTTACTTAATGAAATGAACGAAGAACTTTCCGAGGGATAAAAATATTCGAAATTGTCTTTTTACATTCGTCTATTTCACTTAAAATGTTTGGGAGGGTGGACCGGAAACTCTTTTACAATGCTGCTAGAGTTTCTAAGAGAGATGTTTCCGTTTGCAAAAATCCCCTAGTCTTGTCAAGATATGAAGAGACTAATAAAAGATTTGGGCCTTGGGTACGATAAAATTCATAGTTGCCCAAATGACTGCATGTTGTATTGGAGTGATCAGAAGAACCAACAGTCTTGTCATGTTTTCGGTAAGTCTCATTGGATGAATGGAAATACAGAAGATGTGAATGAGGATGAAGGTGGGGCATAGTTAAGTAAGAAGCCAGTCAAGGTTTTGCGATATTTTCCCCTAATACCAAGACTTCAAAGGCTTTTCATGTCATCAAAGACGGCCAATTCTATAAGGTGGCATAATGATCAATGAACCGATGATGGATTATTAAGGCATCCTGCTAATTCTTTAGCTTGGAAATCGTTTGACAGTAAATTTCCAAGCTTTGCAAGCGATCCTCGGAACGCGAGGCTTGGGCTAGCAGCTGACTACTTTAATCCTTTTAAAATCATGAGTACTTCGTACAGTACTTGGCCTGTAGTGCTTGTTCCTTAAAATTTGCCTCCATGGATTTGCATGAAGCAATCTTCATTTATTTTATCAATGATTATCCCTAGAGAGAAAAGTCCCGAAAATGATATTGACATTTATTTGCAACCACTTATTGAAGAGTTAAAACAGTTATGGTCAGGTGTTGAGACATATGATGTATTAAGAAAGGAGAACTTTAATTTACGTGTAGCTTTATTATGGACAATTAATGATTTCCCGGCTTATGCTAATTTATCGGGTTGGAGTACTAAAGGATGTTATGCCTGTCCTTGTTATGCTGCGCAAACTTGTTCGAAGTGGTTGTATAATGGGAAGAAGTTCTCTTACATGGGCCATCATCGGTGGTTAGATGAAAATCATAAATTTAGATTTTAGAGGACTTATTTGACGGTACCGAAGAGTACAGAGGAGCTTCTGAGCAGACCATTGGATTTGAAATCTTGTTTATGTTAAAAGATATCAACTTTAGTTATGGGAAGATGAATCAACCACCTAACACGCAAACAAAGAGAAGATTGATGGATGAATCTTATGATGAATCTGACGAAGAGGATGATCCTAATGAGGCGGACTTGTGGAAAAAAATGAGTATTTTTTTTTGAGTTTCCTTATTAGGAGCACAACATTTTATGCCACAATCTTGATGTCCTGCATATTGAGAAGAATGTCTACGAGAAAATAATTGGAACAATTTTGAATGTCGATGGAAAATCAAAAGACAATCTTCAGGGTCGACTGGATTTAGTTGACATGAGAATTCTGCGTGATCTTCATCCTCAAGTACTTCCGAATGGGAAATATCAGTTGCCGCCTTCTATTTTTTCAATGTCAAAGAAAGAGAAAGATGTGTTTTGCATGGTGTTGAAGGATATAAATGTCCCAGATGCATATGCGTCAAATATATCTCGATCTGTGAGTCTTAAAGATTGAAGATTATATTCATTAAAATCACATGATTACCATATCTTGATGCAAGATTTACTCCCAGTTGCTTTACGGTGCTGCATGTCAAAAAATGTGACGTCCTGTATAATTGAACTATCCAATATAATGAAAGCTATTTGTGGCAAAGTTTTGGATGTTGAAGAACTTGAGAAAGTACAGGATCGAGCCGCTTTGACTTTATGCAATTTGGAGAAGATCTTTCCACCTTCCTTCTTCACTATTATGGTGCACTTGGTAATCCATCTCTCTCACGAAGCAATACTTGGTGGATCGGTTTTTTATCAATGGATGTATCTTATAGAAAGGTGCTAATTTATTTGTCAAGTATTTATTCATTCGTCTCTATACATTTAGTTACAACTTTTGATAAATATTGTATATCGTGTTTAGGTTTCTAAGTAAATTGAAATCTTATTGTCGTAATAAGCATTATCCAGAAGGATCAATTACTGAAGGCTACTTGGCAAAGGAGTGCATGACCTTCTATTCTAGATATTTAGAAGATGTTGAAACACGATTGAATAGACCAAATAGAAATGCTAGGCTCAATGATCATAACTTGGCTGAAACTTATTTATTCCAAAGTTATGGAGAACCAATCGGCAAAGTTGAAATTGTAGAATTCGATGATATATCGTGGATACAAGCACATCGATACGTACTTTTTCACCACGATTCAGTTGAACAGTTACACAAGTAAGTTCTAAAATTTCCTCACATATTCGTCATTTTGATTTGTTTCTCTTTTAACCAATTAAACTTGTTTTTAACATAGTGAGTACAAATAAATTTTGAGATCTTGTGCATGCTCTCGAAGATTACAACATCGAGAGATTAATAAGTTATTCACAGAATCTTTTCATGAATGGTTAAGCCAAACGGTATGTAACTGAAGTTAATAAGTTATATATAATCGTAAAATTTAGTTAATCAAATAAGAATGTTTTTACATAATTCATTTATAATTACTCAATTTACTTTCGATTCAATAGGTTTGGAGTGGGAGGGACGTCAATGACGAAATTGAATGGCTTTCCTAAGGTCTGAATAGAGTAATAAAAAAATATAATGCCTTTCTCATCAATGGATACAGATTTCATATAAAATATCGTGAGAGAATGAGGAGAACTCAAAATTGTGGAATTATTGTTAATTCTTCAATTACAAGTTATGCTAGTGCTAGGGACAGTAATCTGGTTGAGGGTAATGTGGAGTATTATGGACTTCTTACCGACATTATTGAGTTGGATTATTATGGCAGATGGAAAGTTGTCTTATTTCGGTGTGATTGGGCTGATGTTAATACTACTCGCGGAATTAAAAAAGATCAATTTTGTTTTACAATGGTTAATTTCTCTCGCTTGATTCACACTGGACAACAATTGATGGACGAGCCATATGTATTTTCTTCTCAAGTGAAACAAGTTTTTTATTCAAAAGATCCAACTGATGAGGGTTGGTATGTTGTACTTCGGAACACCCCTAGAGACTTGTTTGACATGGGTAATGGAAGTAGAGATGACATCGTCGAAAGATCAAAAACATTACCTTTCCCAGAACAAAACTTAGATGAAAATATCCCTAGTACTAGTACACAGCATCAATGGGTTCGACATGATGTGGATGAAGATATTTACGAATAATGATGTAGTAAGATTTTACGATTTTTTAATTATATGTAATATTATAATTTTAATCTTGGTAATGTTATATAATTTAACTATTTTATATGTACTATTATTGTTGTAATTTGTTACAAAAACTTCAACTATTTTATGTGTATTGCAGGAAAAATACGTAGAAGAAGATTACAAGATTTAAGTATTGTCCAGAATACTCCAAATTTGGAAGAAGCAAATAGTGAACAGTAGACAGTTGTTGGATCTTCGAATGTGTCGGAGACACTTGACGAGCTTGTAGAATTTCAAAGTAGTGTTAAGTTCATTTTACATGTGTTGACTTTTATTATTGATTTATTTTTCAATTTTAATATAATAATATACCATTTTTCAGCTGAAAGTGGTGGGACACGCAGAGGTCGAGGACGTACGCTGCTTAAAGATTTATCGACTTAAATCCTGTTGAGCGTGTCAAAGTAAGTAGAAACAGTCATGGTCAGCCTGTTGGATCTGAAGCTCGACTTTTAGCAGGCTATTTGGGCATTATATCACGAAATGCCAATATGTTGCCCATCAACTACGAATCATGGCATAACATGCCTGATAGCAACAAAAATCAAGCTCTCGATAATATTAAGGTAACAAAACGTGAATGTAATTTATAATACTTTGGTTTAAGTTTCATTTATATTTACATTCTAAACTTATGTTTTTTAGGAGAGATTTGCTTTAGAGATCTTCGATGACTATATCAAGAAGGCATTGGGTTAAAAATGGAGAGACCATAAAAATACTCTGAAAAAACTATATTTTAAGAAAGATATAAGCCTCGAGGAAAAATTGAGAAATGTCCCGCCGAGAATGCTGAGGTACCAATGGGAAGATGCGGTTAGATTCTGGAAGTCAAAGAAAGTAGAGGTATTACGTATTTCCAAACTCTTATATATAGTGTTTACTATATACGTAATAATAATTTCATTATGTAGGACTGTGAGCGAGTTGGAACAAGCAGCAAGCAAAAACAAAAATTCACGCACACGGCAGGGTCGAGAAGTTTTGCTTCTGTAGCTGAGGCCGAGGTATTATGAATTTATTAATTCTTTCAAATATTAATGACTTTCTACTATTAAATAATTTTTTTACTAATTTATTGTAGGAAGTCTCGTCTGGTCAAAAAGTTGGACGCCTTCAACTTTTTAAGATTAGCATAGGAAGAAAGATGGATCTCCTATGACATCCGAAGCTGGAGAAATTATGATATATTTACTTAATAAAATTTGATTTATTATAAATATTTATAATGTTTAATTATAGTGGTTTAATTCGTCATTAGTAGTTTTAAATAATGTTAAGTTATGTTGCATTCCTTTTTATTATATATTTCGTTTCTAACTAGTTAATTGATTTTTTAGGAGAAACTAAAGGAGAAGAAGGCGGAGTATGAAGCGATTGCTTCGACTGATAGTTCTGTTAATCTTGAGAGCATTGATAACAAACTTATCACTGAAGTTTTGGGTCCTGAAAGGTACGGTCTGGTTCGATTTCAAGGATCTAGTGTTTCCCCGACCCAATATTTTGGATCCGGCTCCCAGCAATACATGCCTTCCAGGATTCAAGCTCAAGCTGAAGTTCAAAGGTTAAGAGACCAGATAGCTCAGATGCAAGCGAACACAGTCGAGCAAATTCTTGAGGTTCAAAGAAAATATGAAGAACTCCAGCAACAACTTAGAGCAGAGGCTGCAGAGAGGGAGGCAGCAGAGAGGGAGGTAGCGGCAACAGCGAGGGAGGTAGTGGCAGCAGTGAGGGAGGTAGAGGCAATAGCGATGGCAGCAGAGTAGAGCAGAAAGTACGATGAGCTCCAGCTACAGCTTTAACAAATGATGCAGATGTTTCAGCAGTCGCAAAAGTCGCCATCTTAGACATTAGTTTTCTCCTTGTAAGAATGTTTTAAACATTGTCACATTTAACATTATTGTAAGAATATTACTTAATTTATTAATTATATCATAGATCTTTCATTGAATTTGAAGTATCATTTAGATTTAATGTTTTTGATTGTATTTTTTATGCTACATTTGCTGTTTTTGGTTGGATTTCATGCTATATTTTCTATTTTTGGTTGGATTTAATGCAGGAATGGTTGGATATTGATGAAAAATGTACATTTCAAATCTTCCAAAATTAGCGGCGTTTGTGAAAAAAGCGCCGCTAAAAGTCATGGCTTTTAGCGGCGTTTTTTTCACAAATGCTGCTAAAAGCCATGATCTTTTATGGCGTTTTTTTTTCAGATAAACGCCGCAAAATTTGGCGGCGTTTCCTATAGCTGCGTTTTTTGCGGCGCTTGGGAAAACGCTGCTATTAGTTTTTTGCGGCATTTTTAGGCTAAAAAAAATGCCGCTAAAAGTCTGTTTTCTTGTAGTGATCCGGAAAGCTTTAGGTCAATAAACTAAAGAGGAGGTTAGTTTATGAATTTCAAAGTTATATAATATCGGTTCAAGCATTTGAAATTAAATATTAGGCATGTGCTAAAATTTATAAATTCGTACTGTAGCATGAATGAATGCCATATGTGAATCCAAAAATTCAATAATGTGTCCCAGTCAAATTTTTGGCCAATCACAACATTCTGCATGTCAAAGTGCCATTGATTGTTTTTGCAATGGTTGAAATGTACGAATCCTGCAACACCCTCTAATTCAGCGGTTTGGCCAACAAATGATAGAGTCACAAAAAGGCTAGAAACAACACAATATATTAAAAAAAATGGTTTCGATGAAAGCCATTAACTCTTATAGCAAGCATGCTTAGCATGCCGCTTGGTAGATTTTTGTTGGAGGCAAAAACCAAATCCAAAACAAAAACAAAAACAAGAGTATAGAACATATAATATTCAAAATAGGAATTTAAGATTGGCGAATGCCACTATAAGTTAGTTTATACAAAATATTCTTCGCAGATACAACCAGATTCAAAGAATACAACACATTTTAAAATAAAAGTTTTTCGGCCATACGCTTCCCCAATATATACATGTTACAAAATAAAAATGCATGGATCAAAATTGAAGCCACTTATTGGCTAATTCTTCAAGAGTCTGCGAGAACTTAAAATTCCTTAAAATAGAAGAGAAGAGACTAGGTAGGTTCAAATTGAACTTAGTGAGTTCCAAGAATGACAACCTTTCTAAAAAGGTTTCAAGGAAATGAAACCAACGTAGAGTAATTAACATATCAACTTTACCACACAATTTACACTTGAACACAACATTATAATTGTGTGCAATCCATTGGCGAATACATATCATAAATTTATTACTGTTAAAAGGTAGACACTGTCCGATTCTATGTATAACTCATAGGTGCATACAAGACACGATAGCCACAGTTTACATGCAAATTCTTAACTAAGTACATTTCACTTGCAGGAATTACATAATACATGTATACTATGCATGGACAGTTCATGGATCCTTCCTTGTGCTAGCTTCTGATCTATTCAACCTCCGAAGTGCTACACTACCATTATCATAATATTACTTCGTAAAGTTAGTATTCCATTTATCCAACCGAACCTCCTCAAATCCTTCTTGTTACCTTACGTGTTCCCCCGCAAAGTTCGGGTCATTCACCAATCTCAGTTTGCATTAACAAGCCCTATAGGAGGCAAATCACATATCATTTCATTATCTCCATACATTTCTCCAGTACCATCATATATCCATTATTTACCTCCATTACCCCCTTCCACCAGTCTGGATACAGAGCTTGTGTACCAAGGAAGGAATATCCACTTTAATCACATATATACATTCACTTAAGTTTCATTTATGTAGCTTGCTATTATAGAGAAATACACATGCAACACCACCCAATAGTATTATACAATATAACATTCATTTAACGAGACTGATTCGCTTTTGGAAATAAAATACATTCCAGATTAACCACACTTGGAAGTTTAACTACTTTACTTGGACAAATAACATTTTGTTGAGTTTGTTCATTTACTCATTATACACAAAAGTGAAAAGGAACTCACCAAACTTCTTCTACTTAAGCTTTATCTACTCTATAGGTTCTTTCCCCTTTGCACTAGGGCCTTCTCCCATTTCTTTAGCTAAAAGCATTCAAACATTTATATTAGGTTAAGAAACTACTAAATCTTTAATGAAAATAGAAGAATCGACAGCATGCAATAAAGATTTAGATGGAAGTTTTCTTCACTCTAAAACTTTCTATGAAAACCTGTGAAAACTTATGAAAACCGATTTCAACTACCCTTTTGTTTCCTATATTGAACGAAAGGACTTAAGAGATTACCAGAAATTGGCTTGAAAAAAAGGTAGTTTTTAACCAGCTAAGATAATTGGTTCCACTTTTAGCATTGAAGAACATTTCTAAATTTCTTTAAAGTAAAAATGAAAAGAAAGAAATAAGGTTTCTCATCTTTTAGACTTCAACTCTCTCATAAATGAAATTTAACATGTATCCCACACAAAGCAAGATCTCTAATCATAATTCATGCACACACGATTCCACTAATTAGTTACCTTTATCGAGACTCTCCAAGTGTCTTGCAAAATAACACGTTTCCCATCCTAAGACTTGACACACATCTAATACATGTCCAACTTACCGCGGTTCTAAAATGAACTAACAAGTTTGCAACATTTGAACTCATAATTAGCAGATCTACCACTAGAAGTACTCACCAAATACAAGTGTTTGCCAAATGTCAGTGCTCGCCAAATGCGGATTAAGAGTCTGTAATAAGGAGGAACACAACGAAAAACCCAAAAAAGATATGAAAATGCTACAACTAGCCTAATTTAGTGAGTTAAACTAGCTCACGGATACTTACCTTATCGTACACACTTGGCCAATGACAAAAAATGTAGATTTGAAAACTTAAAGTGTGACAAATCTGATCGAGGGATTTGGTAGTTCGGGTGTATGCAATATAACAGCCTGTTTTTGGTCAAATTAGAACAGTAGTTTTGGAACCACAAATATAAGGTAAAAATATTTATTTTATTAATATTTTAATTTTTACAGCATGATTGAATGATTGTATGAAAGTTTCGTTGAGAAATTTTATCGTTTGGTTAGTCAATTTGGTAAAAAGGATTAAATCGCGTAAAGTGAAAAAGTGTTGTTCTATTAGCTAAAAGTGTCAAATAGTTATAGAACCTTAAATTTAAGTTCCTTAAGTGTTAACTAGACCATTAATTAGATATTGGATGTTAATGGCTTGGTGTTATTGAAATTTTGAAATAATTTTAAGGTTAGTTTGGTAAATTGGTTATTAAATGATAATTTAATAAAATAAAAGCCATTTTATTCATTATCATCTTCATATAGCTGATTTTCAAAAGGGAAGAAGCCATTTTCTTAGCTCCAATATTCAGCCATGCTATCTATGCTCAATAGGTACGGTTTTTGTCCCGTTTTTAATGATTTTTACATTTTTGAGATAGTTGCAACTTAGTCTAGGTAGCCCAGGGACTATTTTGCAAATTTGTTAAAGATTTTAGATGTTTTCATTGATGAATACGCATGTGTTTTGAAGTTTCTTGATAGATTATGAATGCTTGTTGATAGATAAACAAGTTTTGTTAAGTGTTTTTTGAGAAAAATACAAAAGAGGGATTAAATTGAGAAATGGGTAAATTTTTTGGTAGAAATGTGAAAGAAATGAAACATATGGGCTACTAGGGGTATAATAGTAATTCAACTAGCCTGGGTTACTCTTGAATTTCATGAAATTATGATTTTGTGCAATAAAGACTAAATTGTAAAAATGTGAAAGTTTAGGGTCTAACGTGTAAAATAGCTCAAATGTATATTTTCGATTGAATTGAATAATTATAAGAATAAATAACCTGATTTTGATTACTTATAGATCAAGAAAAGAGGAATTCGGACTTAGATCGAGGAAAAAGAAAAGTAATTGAATAGTCGAACCGTTTTGTCATTTCCGTACATGAGGTAAGTTCGTATAATTGAACTTAAATTTGCATTTATTTCATTGATGGATGTGTTGTGATTGTATTTATCTTATTGGTAAAAAATTGGAAGATTTTGAATTAAATGTACGATTTAAGTAAGGCGAGTTGCCAAATAAGACCATAGCTGGGCTATGACAATCGGATAATATGACCATAACTGGGTTATGGCATGTGAATGTAAGACCACGGTAGAGCCATGGCAATGTATGTGTAAGACCATATTTGGACTATGGCATCAGAAAATCGATGTACTCATACCGTAAGTATTTATAAACTCAGAGTGATTTGATAAGTGAATTGGTGAGAAATAGATAAGTATCAGTACAGGTATGTACGGAAAACTATTTGAACAAGGAACTAATGGAAGTTGAGAACTTTATGTTAACTTAGTGATTGATGCTTTAATGCAATTTATGTTATCTATGTAGAAATGTTAATGAATGATGAGATTATTTCATATTTACATACGAACTTACTAAGCTTTATAGCTTACTTTGTTTATTTTTCCATGTTTTATAGTATTTCGAGGCTAGCTCAGATTTGGAGATCGTCAGAGACTTCATTGCACTATCAGACATCTATTTTGGTACTTTTGAAGTTGTGTAAATATGATATATGGCATGTATAGGCTTGAGTCATTTTAGCATGTTTGATGAACATGTATTTTGGCTATTTGAGTTGGCTTATGATGATGAATTTGATGATGTTTATAAATGTGTAAATGGTTCTATTTTGAGTTTGGTAATTGACCTATATTGTGTGATTGAGGTTGAATTTATAATGCTTAATGATATTAGGTAATTTGATTGCTAATAGGGTTGATAATTTGGGAAGTTATGTTCTTGTGAATTGGTGAATGATAATGTATGTTTGGAATGGTTTAGTAAATTGAATTGTATATGTGAATTAGGCATGTAGTTAGATGGGAATTTGTGACATATTAGTGACTTGTATGGTTGGGAATGAAATGATATGATTTGACTATTGGTTGATGATATTTGGCTGCTTATTTATGTATTGGAATGGAACTATTTGCGCTTGTATAGGTATGTGCAAAATGGGTGGCAAAATGGCTTGGTAAATAGCCTCTTTTTATCCACACGAGCAGAGACATGGGCGTGTGTCTCAGCCGTGTGTGACATAATACACGGCCGTGTGTCCTCTCGTGTTGAATTTGAAATCAAGTCAGTATGCTCCACACGGCCTCACACACGAGTGTGTGACTTGGCCGTATGGCATAAGTCAGTACACCCTACAGGATTGACATGGCCTAGCACACGACCAGGTGTATTGTAACACCCCGAACCCGAGACCATCGCCGGTGTCGGACACGAGGGGTTAACAAGCCGAATCCACATATTTCGCCCACCAATTGACATTTCCAGTCAGGCTGGAAAACTGCGTCACCGTCGCCTTAAAAATCATATCTCGAGTTTCAAAACTCGGAAACTGGTTTCGTAAATTTTCACTGAATTTAGACTCATATATCCATCCATGGATTTATTTCTAGAATTTTTGGTCGGGCCAATTGGTACAGTTTATTAGTTAAAGTCACCCATGTTACAGGGATCGACTACTCTGACCCCCGCGTGTTACAACTTGAATATCTCTCTGTACAGGGCTTTAATACTGGTGACGTTTGTTTCTAATGAAACTAGACTCAAAATGGAATCTGTACATATAAGGAATGACTCCTAATTCTTTCTTGATAATTTATAGTAAATTTTTAAAGTTGCGACAGGGGACCCAGAAACCGTTCTGGCCCTGTCTCACAATAGCTTTAATATCTCTTAACATGTGACTCCTACGACCGTTTCGTTTCTTCCATATGAAAGTAGACTCATCAAGGTTCATTTAAATAGCTTATTAACTATTTAATATCATTCCTACAAATTTTGGTGATTTTTCACATTCACGTCACTGCAGCTGGCAGCATCTGTTTTTAAGGTAGGTCTTACCTATTTTGTAGTCTCCATGAACCAACTAGTCTTGCCATACATAGGTTCACATATGATCATTTTAACCATACCAATGGCTGATCATGTGACGAACACTCCCATTTCCAATCCATAATCACATCATGACACCATATATATATATACAAACCGCAAATAGTCTAAGTTCAGATTTCACTTTTACGAGCCATTTTCGCATGGCCGTACACATATACATCACAACATATTTGAACCAACAAGGGTAGTCCTATACATGCCATTTCAAAGTTCAACCAAAATTTATACCAAAATGGAGGCATTGATAGTGTAGATGACTTGACTTTAATGATCCCGAATCCGATTGCTATCGAGCAAAATCTATAAAACAGAGAGCCAAAGCAACGGGTAAGCATTTTTATGCTTAGTAAGTCTCAAGGAATAAAATCAGCTTTAATTAAAGCAATACATTCACATAGCCAAATGCATCATTTCATTAATACACATTCACATAATCATTCTTACTTCACACTTCATCATTATATACTTTCACAAGGTATCAACCAATTCAATAGCTGAAATTCGTTAGTCGATTGAGCGAATGTTGCTCAAGCATGTCGACTTTTCCAATGCACATATAATCATACCTTATTCTTTGGGCTTTTCGAGCGTACTAATGGAATTTATTACAGCAGCCACAACTCACCTCCAGCCCAAGCTTCTTCGGAATACAACCGGATATAACCACGTGCACGAATGCCTTCGGGTCTTAGCCCGGATAGAACGACTCGCACGAATACCTTCGGGTCTTAGCCCGGATGTAGCCACTAGCACAATTGCCTTCGGGTCTTAACCCGGATATAATTTCCAGCATAAATGTCGTCGGGACTTAGTCCGGATATCATTCAATTGCTCATGCACGCATACATCAATAATCATTAGACATTCATGTTTCATTTTCGTTACTAAGGCTCAAACACAAATGTAATCACTAGCATAATCGCCTTCGGACTTAGCCCGTATCATTCAAATACTCATACACACATAAATCAATAATCATTACACATCCATATTTCATTTCACATAATTCAAGTAGGGTCACTTCTTGAGGACTTACCTCGGATGTTGTCGAACGGCTTTTACGGCTATTCGATCACTTTTTCCTTCCCCTTGTCCAATTGTGGCCCTCTAAGCTCTTGAGCTAATTCAAACAAATTCAATTTATTAACACCTCATTATGCTAGCTTATGGCCGAATATGACAAGGAGTTTAAATGGTCATATGGCCACCCTTTAGCTTGAATACACAATGGTCATGCACATTTTATACTACATCAAGCAATTCAATACAATTCATTCAAGCATCAAGGAAAAGCTAAGGCCATCAATAGGCTACCTAAGGCCGAATATACTTAGTCATACTTGCACCAATTCAACAATAAATTCCAAGATTTCCACATCATATGTGTACTAGGCCGAATGTACTTGCAATTTCACAAGCATTCTTCAACATTTTCTTCTTTAAACAAACATATTCATCACTTACTTCATAACCAAAACATCATGTGCAAACATATATATACATATATGTGCATGGTCAATTTCAAGGTGTCCCTAGCCATCCAAAACACAAATTTTAACTAACATGCAAGAAGCATGAACCATGCTCATGAATGCATCATGGCTGAATACATCACAATCATGCCCCTTTCAACTTCAATCATGGTTAAACAAAAAGAAAACTCAATGTCTTACTCAAGATGGCTACAAAGAAATTTCAAGAGTAGATAATCCATCATTGCATGCATCATCATCAAGCTTCACACTTAGCATGCAATGGCTTTATCACAATATCAACTTTGACCAAATACCACTTCCATGGCATAACAAGGATTTGAACCATGGCTAACATGAACATCAAGTTGGCAACTAAAACATGCATGAATCTCATGACACAATCTCATACATACCTTAATCTTGGTGCAAGTTTAGCCAAATCTCCTTCTAGATCTCTTCTAAACAAATAAAATGAAGCAAAAATCTCTTCTTCCCTTAGTATTTTCGGCCAAAAGGAGAGAACAAGGATGAACAAAATTTTTGTTTTCCTTCTTAGTTGCACGGCAATGGGGGGAATGCTACACTCACACACATTTTTTTTTGTTTCTCTTCCCACATCTAATTATTAATCATTTCTTTCATGCTCCATTAACAAAACATGTTTCAACATGTTTTTTGCCCATAACCCATGTCATGGCCGCCACCACCTATAAAAGGGGAATTTGACATGCAAGTCCATCATTTTGCATGCATGCTTTAATTAGTCATCACACATTTCCCTATCGTACTTTCAAAGTTCACTACTAAGTCCTTTCTAGTGGAATTCACCTTTATAACACTAAATCAATCATCAAAAAATGTCATACATGAGCATACACATATTATAGGCATCAAAATAAATTTTAAATTATTTTTATGCCTCGGTTTTGTGGTCCCGAAACCACATTCCGACTAGGGTCAATTTTGGGCTGTCACATGTATGGCCATTTTTATGGCACACGGGCTAGCCACACGGGCGTATGTGTTGGCGTGTAACCCAAGTCAGAGAGTTACATGGGTTTAGACATGGGTTGGGACACAACCATGTGCCTCCATTTTGAATGTCCACACGGCTTGTGACATGGGCGTGTCTGCTGGCCGTGTGAGACAGACGGCCTAGTCACACGGGCGTGTGTCTCCTGTTTTGGAGAAAAATTTTCAAAGTTTCGTGAAAGTTTCTTGAGTTATCGTTTTAGTCTCAACCCCCTCCCAAAGCATGTTTAGGGCCTCATAGGCTCGTATAAGGGACAAATTGATTGAGATTGAATGATGAATGCTTGTATTGTGAAAATGTATGCTAAATGGGTGTTTAATTTTTTTGTAAGTCTGGTAATGCTCCGTAACCCTATTCATGTAACACCCCGAACCCGAGACCATCGCCGGTGTCGGACACGAGGGGTTAACAAGCCAAGTCCACATATTTTGCCCACCAATTTGACATTTCCAGTCAGGCTGGAAAACTGCGTCACCGTCGCCTTAAAAATCATATCTCGAGTTTCAAAACTCGGAAACTGGTTTCGTAAATTTTCCCTGAATTTAGACTCATATATCCATCCATGGATTTATTTCTAGAATTTTTGGTCAGGCCAATTGGTACAGTTTATTACTTAAAGTTACCCATGTTACAGGGATCGACTGCTTTGACCTTCGCACGTTACAACTAGCATATCTCTCTGCAAAGGGCTTTAATACTGGTCCCGTTTGTTTATAATGAAACTAGACTCAAAATGGAATCTGTACATATAAGGCATGACTCCTAATTCTTTCTGGATAATTTATAGTAAATTTTTAAAGTTGCGACAGGGGACCCAGAAACCATTCTGGCCCTGTCTCACAATAGCTTTAATATCTCTTAACATGTAACTCCTATGACCATTTCGTTTCTTCCATATGAAAATAGACTCATCAAGGTTCATTTACATAGCTTATTCACTATTTAATACCATCCCTACAAATTTTGGTGATTTTTCACATTCACGTCACCGCAGCTGGCAGCATCTGTTTTGAAGGTAGGTCTTACCTATTTTGTTGTCTCCATGAACCAACTAGTCTTGCCATACATAGGTTCACATATGATCATTTTAACCATACCAATGGCTGATCATGTGACCAACATTCCCACTTCCAATCCATAATCACATCATGACACCAATATATATATACAAACCGCAAATAGTCTAAGTTCAGACTTCACTTTTACGAGCCATTTTCGCATGGCGAACACATATACATCACAAAGCATATTTAAACCAACAAAGGGGTAGTCCTATACATGCCATTTCAAAGTTCAACCAAAAATTTATACCAAAATGGAGGCATTGATAGTGTGGATGACTTCGACTTTAATGATCCCAAACCGATTGCTATCGAGCAAAATCTATAAAACAGAGAGCCAAAGCAACGGGTAAGCATTTTATGCTTAGTAAGTCTCAAGGAATAAAATCAGCTTTAATTAAAGCAATACATTCACATAGTCAAATGCATCATTTCATTAATACACATTCACATAATCATTCTTACTTCCCACTTCATCATTATATACTTTCACAAGGTATCAACCTATTCAATAGCTGAAATTCGTTAGTCGATTGAGCGAATGTTGCTCAAACATGTCGACTTTCCAATGCACATATAAACATACCTTATTCTTTGGGCCTTTCGAGCGCATACTAATTGAATTTATTACAGCAACCAACACTCACCTCCAGCCCAAGCTTCTTCGGAATACAACCGGATATAACCACGTGCACGAATGCCTTCGGGTCTTAGCCCGGATAGAATGACTCGCACGAATGCCTTCGGGTCTTAGCCCGGATGTAGCCACTAGCACAATTGCCTTCGGGTCTTAACCCGGATATAATTTCCAGCATAAATGTCTTCGGGACTTAGCCCGGATATCATTCAATTGCTCATGCACACATGCATCAATAATCATTAGACATTCATATTTCATTTTCGTTACTAAGGCTCAAACGCAAATATAATCACAAGCATAATCGCCTTCGGGACTTAGCCCGTATCATTCAAATACTCATACACACATAAATCAATAATCAATACACATCCATATTTCATTTCACATAATTCAAGTAGGGTCACTTCTTGAGGACTTACCTCGGATGTTGTCGAACGGCTTTTACGGCTATTCGATCACTTTTTCCTTCCCCTTGTCCAATTGTGGCCCTCTAAGCTCTTGAGCTAATTCAAACAAATTCAATTTATTAAAACCTCATTGTGCTAGCTTATGGCGAATATGACAAGGAGTTTAAATGGTCATATGGCCACCCTTTCGCTTGAATACACAATGGTCATGCACATTTTATACTACATCAAGCAATTCAATACAATTCATTCGAGCATCAAGGAAAAGCTAAGGCCATCAATAGGCTCCCTAAGGCCGAATATACATGTCCATGTTATGCCAATTATGCACTTAATACCACACAAAAACAGCATGCATTTTACTAGTTAATGCTTTGTATATTGTAGCTCAAAACTTATAATATAGCATCAAGCACTCATATGTGTGCTAGAAATAATGTGCTTGCAATTTCACAAACATTCTTCAACATCTTCTTCTTTAAACAAACATATTCATCACTTACTTCATAACCAAAACATCATGTGCAAACATATATATACATATATGAGCATGGCGAATTTCAAGGTGTCCATATAGCCATCCAAAACACAAATTTTAACTAACATGCAAGAAGCATGAACCATGCTCATGAATGCATCATGGCCGAATACATCACAATCATGCCCTTTCATCTTCAATCATGGTTAAACAAAAGAAAACTCAAAGTCTTACTCAAGATGGCTACAAAGAAATTTCAAGAGTAGACAATCCATCATTGCATGCATCATCATCAAGCTTCACACTTAACATGCAATGGCTTTATCACAATACCAACCTTGACCAAATACCACTTCCATGGCATAACAAGGATTTGAACCATCGCTAACATGAACATCAAGTTGGCAACTAAAACATGCATGAATCTCATGACACAACCTCATACATACCTCAATCTTGATGCAAGTTTAGCCAAATATCCTTCTAGATCTCTTCTAAACAAAGGAAATGAAGCAAAAATCTCTTCTCCCTCTTAGTATTTTCGGCCAAAAAGGAGAGAACAAGGATGAACAAATTTTTTGTTTTCTTCTTGGTTGCACGGCAATGGGGGGGAATGTTACTCTCTCACACATTTTTTTCATTCTTTTCTTACCCATGCTTATTTGTTTATTATTTCTCCGTAATGCCCAACAAAACATGTTTCATGACATGTTTAGCCCATATCTCTTTGTCATGGCGGCCATCACTTGTAAAGGGAATTTGACATGCAAGTCCATTATTTTGCATGCATGCTTTAATTAGTCATCACACATTTCCTATCGTACTTTCAAAGTTCACTACTAAGTCCTTTCTAGTGGAATTCACCTTTATAACACTAAATCAATCATCATAAAATGTCATACATGAGCACACATATTATAGGCATCAAAATAAATTTTAATTATTTTTATGCCTCGGTTTTGTGGTCCCGAAACCACATTCCGACTAGGGTCAATTTTGGGCTGTCACAATTCAGGTGTTGAATATGAGTGAGGGGTGTTACATTTATTGGTATGAGAGTTATGGTTTAGTTGATTCTAGGACTAACGTAGCCTGTGTGAGAGTCTAGCTATACATGCCATATATAACCTATGATAGTGTGATGATTCCTAACATTATAAATTATGTTTTCATATAGTAATGGATCCAGAACGAGCTGTAGCAGATGATGTTGAGAGTAATGCGCCAGCTCCCGCTCAAGGGACAACGCCTTCTGAATCTAGACCCGTGTGTCATGGAGGTGAGGCTAAAGAAGCTTTTTTCGACATGATAAACGAGTGGTTCACTCAATATGTCTGGAAAAATCCGGCTGCTTAACAATCCCCATCCTCGCCAGTTCCTCAACCAATCCCTGTAGTTCCTCAAGTTATTGATACTATACGATTAAATAAGCCGCCAGTTGATAAAATTCGTAAGCATGGGGCTGAAAAGTTTAGGGCCATAGTTGACGATGATCCCGAGATAGTTAAATTCTGGCTTGAAAATACAATCAGAGTATTTGATGAGTTGTCATGTACACCTGAATAGTGCATTAAACGTGTGTTGTATCCTTGTTGAGAGACACTGCGTATCAATGGTGGAATACTTTGACATCAGTGGTACCGAAAGAACGGGATACGTAGGATTTCTTTCAATCTGAGTTTAGAAAGAAATATATCAGCCAAAGGTTCATTGATCAAAAGCGCAAAGAGTTTCTAGAATTAAAACAGGGCCGTATATCCATAGCAGAATATGAACTAGAATTCGTGAGGCTCAATAAATATTCCCGAGAATGTGTTTCAAGGAAAGCTATTATGTGCAGAAGATTTGAAGATGGATTGAATGAAGATACCAGATTGCTAGTTGGAATTCTAAAGTTGAAAGAGTTCGTGGTACTCGTCGATCGTGCTTACAAAGGTGAAGAACTGGGCAAAGAAAAAAGAAAGGCTGATTTTGAAGCTAGACATTTGAGAAAGAGATTGACGAATAAACCCTATCACTCTTTATCCAAGAAATCACGAGTTGTTTATAGTTGATCAAATGCATCGGTGGAGTAGTCTAATAGAAATCGCGGGAAACAATTTATAAGTTCAAAAACTCCATCTACATCAATGGCAAGTGTGGGTAATGCTAGATCGAATAAACCTGAATGTGAACGATGTGGAAAACGACATTTTGGAGAGTGTAGAATTAATGATAAAGCCTATTTTAGATGTGACTCGCACTGTGACAGCCCTAAATTGACCATAGTCGGAAAGTGGTTTCGGGACCGCTAAATCGAGTCACCGAAGTATTTGAGTATAATATTTATTGTCTAAAATATGTGAATATGAGTGTGTGAAAGTTTTGAGCTTCGATTTGGTCAATTGCATGTGAATTTAGTTAATAGGACTTATGTGTGACACTTTTGAAATGTGATGGGTTAATCTATAAGGATCTATTAGTGCATGTTATGAAAATAATGGGTTTGCATGTCAAATTTCCACCTATGACAAGTAGTAGCCGGCCATGCTATGGGTTAAAATGTATTATAAACATTTTATGTTAGTGTTTTATGTTAGAAATAATAAAATAAAGAACATGGGTAATAAAATAATAGTGGTTAGTAGGGGAGAAACAAAAAAATTAGCTAGGTTGCTCCTCCATTGCCGTGAATTGAAGGAAGAAGAAGAGGGGAAGTTTGGCCAAGGTGGTTCTTTAGATTAAGGTATGTTCAATGTTGCTTTTGGAGGTTTACACATCCTTTGAAGGGTTAGCCTACTTCTATTTATCTCATGGATGAAATTGGGGTTGTTGGAGAGTTAGGATTCGCCAAGAGGCTTCAAAATTTTAGTTGATGCCTTGATACTACTAGCATGTTAGCTATATGGATGTGTTAAGTTACTTGAAATGTTAGATAAATTTGAACTCCCTACCAAATTCTTTAGGCAACCCATGTTAGAAATTTCGGTATTGAGATGTCTTGATCTTTCGGCCATTGTAGCTATGGAGGAATAAAGTTTTTGTTTCTTGTTAAATTGGATGAATCTTGTTGTATGAGTGCTTGAACAAACTATGATTAAATGGATGCATAGATTCAAAGTGGGAAGACTTGGCTATTATATTTGATGCTAATGCCGAATATGAAGATGATGAACTTGAATAAATAATATTCACTAGCATGATAAGTTATGAAATATTAAGTATATGATATAATTGATTGGTGAAGTGGCTAATAGGATTTTTAATGAAATTATGCCAAGGCCGAATGTATCATGAAGTAAATAAAATGTTAAATGTGCATTATGTGCTTATATGTGTATTCGCCGTGGAAGTTTGATATGAAGCTTTGATAGGTTTGAGAGATGAATGACCGAATGAGCTATAGGTTATGTATGGATGAATTTTATGCATATGTGTGTGTGGCATTAGTAGTTAATGGCATTCGCATTGTTTAATTAAAATTAGAAATGAATGCTTGAAAGTTAAATAGGTCGCTCTAATGACCAAATATGCTAAAAGCTAATATATGGACAAATGATCTGAATGAATTGGTTTTTGAAATGTATATGGTTGCCGTATGTATGTGTTTGATTGAGAAGTAAATTTGTTTGATTTAGCTCAAGAGCTTAGAGGATCAAAGTTGGATAAGGGAAAGGAAAAAGTGATCGAATAGCCGTTGAAATCGTTCGACAACATCCGAGGTAAGTCTTTGAGTAATGAAATTTAGCTCACGATTTAATAAGGCAATTATTTGTCTATGAGCATAATAATTAACTCGTGACTTGACGATTCTACTTGAATTACATTGTAAAATAAATAAGTAAGGTATTTACTTGTAGCCGAATGGTTATAGGAATCTTGTGGATTAACGAAAAGGGATTATGTTATTTGTGTGGGATTAATGAATCGATCGATGTATGGTTAGTAAACATGCTGTAATTGTATTCGAGTATCCGGAATGATATCCAGATGTGATATGATATATATATATATATATATGCATATACGTGTGAATGCTAATCGGGGTCTAAATTCGAGCTTGGTCTCGAAGGGCTTTTGAGCCAGTGCTAATAACCGAACTTAGTTTCGAAGGGCTTTTTAGAGCCAGTGTCATAACCGGACTTAGTTCCGAAGGGCCTTCAAGCCAGTAGTCTAATCCGAGCTTGGTATCGAAGGGCTTTTGAGCCAGTGCTAATAACCGAACTTAGTTTCGAAGGGCTTTTTAGAGCCAGTGTCATAACCGGACTTAGTTCCGAAGGGCCTTCAAGCCAGTAGTCTAATCCAAGCTTGGTATCGAAGGGCTTTTGAGCCTGTAACACCCCGAACCCGAGACCGTCGCCGGAGTCGAACACGAGGTGTTAACAGACTTCAAACCACTTATTGAGAATTTCCCAGACAAGCTGCCAATCTGTGTACTAGTAGCTTCAAAAATCATAACTTGAGTTTTACAACTCAAAAATAAGTTTCGTAATTTTTCCCTGAAACTATACTCATACGTCCATCTACAGATTTTTTTCTAGAATTTTTTGTTGAGCCAATTAGTACAGTTTATTAGTTAAAGTCTCCCATGTTACAGGGGTCGACTACACTGACCTTCGTGTGTTACAACTCGAATAACTCCCTGTGCAGGGCTTCAATACTGATGTCGTTTGTTTCTATAGAAACTAGACTCAAAGAGGAATTTATACATATATGGTATGACTCCTAATTATCTCTGTTTAATTTATAATGAATTTTCAAAGTCCGAACAGGGAATCCAGAAACCGTTCTAGCCCTGTTTCACGAAAACCCAAATATCTTTTAACATACAACTCATATGACCTTTTGTTTCTTCCATATGAAAATGGATTCATCAAGGTTCATTTAAATAATTTATTCACTATTTAATTCCATTCCTACTATTTTTAGTGATTTTCACATCCACATCACTGTTGCTGCCAGCATCTATTTCTAGGGTAGACTTTCTCTAACACATAGTTTCTATGATTCAACCACCCTTTTTCATATATAGTCCAAGATATAATCATGATGACCCATTCTAATGGCTGGTCGTTGCCAAACATTTCCGTGCTTTTAATGAGCATATACATACCAAATGATTATAACATTATGCTCAAAACATTTATAAGCCATTTTCGCATGGCTATTCAAAATTTTACATACCAAGTTCAAACAAAACATAATAGCCTATACATGCCGAAAAGTACTCCAAGACCAACTACGAAGAAAATACCAAAAGTTGTTAGCCGGTGTGATGACTTCGATGACGGTCCCGAATACGCAAAAAGTCGAGTCCAAGAAACCTAAAATAGGTGACAAGCAAACACCGAATGAGTATATAACTCAGTAAGTCATAAGCAATGCACTAACAACCATTAATAACATTATCACAAGAGGAAACAAAATGGAACGAGGCTAATTACTCCATTCAAACCGAACTATACCATAGTTCCTTAGACCTTTCGATTCAATCATACATCTACATGACCTTTCACTCATTCCGCGATAATTTTTATGTACGTGTCTTCAATTTACATTGTCACATAGGTTCAAACTTACCAAGCTCGACCCCAAATATAAACATAGCGCCTATTAGCCATGAACTCAAGGTACTTACCCGATCCGCTGTCCGTGATCAACTCAATAGTGTCGCACACTCAAGGTCAATAGTGATTCAAAAGCATATAGTGAGTCCGCACACTTAGTGCTATATAATCAACTCGCACACTTAGTGCTACATGATCAAACTCGCACACTTAGTGCTGTACAAGTTTTAAACCCGCACACTTAGTGCCATTCTCATGATCACAAATGTTTATACCCGCACACTTAGTGCCAAATCAATAACTCAATACATCTCACCTCTTTTCCTTCCATTCAATACTTCCATCACCACATACACACATGTATATAAATTCATCATTCCTTTCGCATAATTACATAGACATTATGTCTATTCAAATCAATACAAAATATATGCTTAGTGACTTACCTTGTGTTGGGTAAAACAGTCCAAGTCGGCTACTCGATGACCTTCGTCTTTCCCTTGCTTGATTCTCCTTCTTTAACTCCTTGAGCTTAATCAATAAATCAACTAGTTTAACCATCTTGCTAAACATTCATAATTCAATTACACATGCATATGTATGTTTGTATATTCGCAACCATCCTCACTTATTACCCATTTAGTCAATTATCTAAGCCAAGATAAGGCTTCAATACGGTTGCCTCTAACCGAATACATGCACACCAATCTACTTCATTTGGCGAATATGCATGTCTATGTTGAGGCCAATTTTACACTTAATACCACACAAAAAAAAACAGCATACATTTTACTAACTAACGATTACATATTGTAGCTCAATACACATCTCTCATTTACTACATAACCAAACATCATCACAAGCAAATATACACCTTGAAATAGTATATATGTCATACCAATTCATCATGTGCAAACACATATTCATGTAGGTGCAAGGGCCGAATCTCAAGTTGTTTATATCCAAATATAAACACATATCCAAAGCTCAAATCTTACCTACCATGCAACATGCATGAATCATACTTATGGATATACCATGACCGAATACATCACAACACCATAATTTTGGTCATGATTAAGCAAAGAACTTAATGTCTTACTCAAAAATACTAAAAAGAAAGTCCAAGAGCCATCAATCCACCATCACATATACCATTAACAAGCTTCATATTTAACATGCAATGGCATTAACACAAAATCCACCTTGGCCAAATACCATCCCCATGATATAACAAAGATTTGAACCATGGGCTAATAAGAACATCAAGCTAGTAACTAAAAACATGCATGAATCTCATGGCACAACCTCAAACATACCTTAATCTTGATGCAAGTATAGCCAAACCCCTTCCTAATCCTCTTCCAAACCAAACATGAAGCAAAAATTCTCTTCTTCCTTAGGATTTTCGGTCAAGAGAGAATGAAAGGATGATCAATTTTTTTCTTTTCTTTTCTTCAATACACGGCAATAAGGGGGTTCACTCACACATTTTTTCATTCTTTATTACCCATGCTTATTTGTTTATTTCTTTTCTCCCTATCGCACCAACAAAACATGTCTATGACATGTTTTGCCCATCCTCATTGTCATGGCCGCCACCTCTTATAAAAGAGGGATATTTGACATGCAAGGCCATTGTTTTGCATGCATGCTTTAATTAGTCATTACACATTCCCCCATCATACTTCCAAAGTTTTCTACTAGGTCCTTTCTAGTGAAATTCACATTTATAGCTCTAAATCAAAACATCAAAAATGTCACACATGAGTTAACACATATTATAGGCAATAAAATAAATATTAAATTATTTTTATGCCTCGATTTTGTGGTCCCGAAACCACATTCCGACTAGGGTCGTTTTAAGGCTGTCACAGAGCCGGTGCTAAGAGTCGGACTTTATTCTGAAGGATGTTGCACCAGCATAATATTTGAGGGTGAAAACCCGTAAGTGTTCTTACAAGAAATCATATAATACATGCTGGAATAATTTTAATCACATGCGCTACTTATCAGAAGACAACCGGTAAGTAATTTACCCTTGTTGAGAATGTGAATATACTTCAATTATGACTTTGAAATTGATGGGAATGCTTAGCACATTATTTAAATCATCCGAACGCTTATGATCTGATTATGATGTATGAGTTCCAAATATGAGAGTTCAATGTCATAGTTATGAATGTGTGCATATGCATGAAATGGACAGGACATTTGAGATGAGAGCATTCGGTTGTGGATTGGAGTTGGCGGATAAATTGGTTTCACCTTTGTGATATTAATGATAAAAGTGATATCTCGGTTATGTTTCTATTCGCCAAGGGATGAACAAATAAACTTGATATTATTATGCCATTCCTTTAAATGATTTCATTGCTTAAAACTTACTAAGCATCGAAATGCTTATTCTCTACTTTAATTCTCTGTTTTATAGATTTTGCTCGTCAGCTATCGGACTTGGGAGTGTCAAAGTCGAAGTCATCCACACTATCTAAGCCACTTTTTGGTACTCTTTTAGTTCAATTTTGAAAACGGCATGTATAGGGCTGACCCTTGTTGTTAATTAAGTACCCTTTTGTAATGTGTATTCGTATAGCCATGCGAAAATGGCTCGTATATTTCGAAGTATATGGTCTTGTGATATGGTTATTAAGTGGTGTGGAAATGTTTGTAATGACTAGCCATTGGAATGACCAATCATGGTCCTATTGGTGCTACGTACGTCATGGCTAATCGGGATTACCCTTGATAATAATGTATGTCAATTTGCTAGTTGATTCATGGAAAACTATGAAATAGGTGAAATCTGCCTTAAAATAGATGCTGACAGCAGCAGTGATGTGAGTTTGAAAATCACTAAAAATAGTAAAAATGTAATTAAATAATGAATAAATTATGTAAAAAAACTTGATGAGTCTATTTTCATATGGAAGAAGCGAAACGACCATATGAGCCTTATTTTATGAGATGTTTAAGTTTTCGTGAAACAGGGCCAGAACGATTACTGGATCCCCTCTTCTGACTTTTAAAATTTACCATAAATTAACCAGAGACAATTAGAAGTCATGATTCATATGTATAGATTCCTTTTTGAGTCTAGTTTCATTAGAAACAAACGGCATAAGTATTGAAGCTCTGTACAGGGAGATATCTAAGTCGTAATGCATGAAGGTCAGAGTAGTCGAACCCTGAAACAGGAGAGACTTTAACTAATAAACTGTACTAATTGGCTTGACCAAAAATTCTAGAAAAAATTTGTAGATAGAAATATAAGTCTAGTTTCAGGGAAAATTTTACGGAATTAGTTTTCGAGTTTTGGAACTCGAGATATGATTTTTAAGGTGACAGTGACGCAGTTAACCAGCTTGTCTGGAAATTTTAAAATGAACTGTGTAAGTAAATGAATTAAGTCCGTTAGCACCTCGTGTTTGACTCCGGCAACGGTCTCGAGTACGGGGTGTTACAATTTTATTGGTATCAGAGCTACGGTTTAGTCGATTCTAGGACTACCGTAATACGTTCGGGTTTAGCTATACATGCCATTATGTGTTTATTGATAGTGTGGTGATTTCTGATAGTTAAAAATGTGTTTACTTATAGTAATGGATCCCGATCCCAACCGAGCGGTAGCTGATGATGTTGAGAGTGTAGCGGCTGCTCTTGCGCAAGGGACAGCGCCGGCGGACTCTCAACCTATTGCTAGTAATCAGAATGATGAAGCTAGACAGGCTTTTTATAGCGTAATGAATGAGTGGTTCAATCAAGACATTCGAACTAATACTACTGCTCCACAACCCCATTCCCGACCAATACAACCCTCAGACCTACAATACCTCCCAGAATCGACCAAATAAGGTCAAATAAGCCCCATTGATGTAATTCGAAAACACGGGCTATGAATTTAAAGCTACAGACAATGATGATGCCGAGCAAGCTGAATTTTGGTTGATAACACTATTCGCACTCGATGAATTATCTTGCACACCGATGAATGCCTAAAGTGTACTATCTCCTTGCTACGTGATTACGCCTACTATTGGTGGAATACGTTGATTTCTGTTGCAGCCAGAGAGCAAGTAACTTGGGAGTTTTTCCAAACCGAGTTTCAAAAAGTATATCATCGAGATTCATTGATCAAAACGGAAGGAATTTCTTGAACTTAAACAAGGTTCCATGTTTTCATCGATTATGAACGAAAGTTTGTAAGGCTTAGCCAGATGCTCGAGAATGCATTTCTTTAGAAGCTGTGATGTGTAAACGTTTCGAGGATGGACTGAACGATGATATAAAGCTGTATGTTGGCATTTTAGAAATCCGAGAATTTGTGGTACTTGTCGAACAAGCTTGCAAAGCCGAAGAGCTCAGTAAGGAGAAAGGAAAAGCTGATATGGGAGCAAAGGAGTTTCGTAAGAGATCTTCGGGAAAGCCCTTTCAACAGTTATCAAAGAAATTTAGAGATGGTTTAGGCCGATCTAGAGACACTTCGGGCTTTTCTAGACGAGATCGTGATCGACCCCCTGTGGGTACACGAGTCACTTCGGTGGCCAGTGTTGGAAATGATCGTCGAGACAGGACGGAGTGCTAGTATTGTGGTAAATGGTATTCGGGAAGTTGTAGATTCCATGACCGCTCCTGTTATAAGTGCGGATCAGCTGACCACTTTATCAAGGATTGCCCGAGACTGTCTGAACAGAATGTAAATCAGAGTGGGAAACCGGGTGCTACTACTGCTCGAGGTAGACCATCTAAGAATGCAGGAAATCCTAGTGGCAGTCAGAGAGGATCTAGAGACGCTACAACCAGATTTGAGGCTCGTGCTCCTGCCACAGCTTATGCTATACGTGCACGCGAGGATGCCTCTTCGCCTGATGTTATTACTGGTACATTCACTCTCTTTGATACCAATGTGATTGCATTGATTGACCCTGGTTCTACTCATTCTTATACATGTGAGACTTTAGCATCCAGTAAGACTTTACCTGTTGAGTCTATTGAGTTTGTTATTAGAGTGTCGAATCCCTTGGGTCATTGTATGCTTGTTGTTAAAGTGTGTAAGAAATGTCCCCTAGTAATCCGAGGTTCCTGTTTTTCGGCCAATTTGATGCTTTTACCGTTTGATGAATTTGATGTTATCCTCGGTATGGATTGGTTAACCGTACATGATGCAATTGTAAATTGCAAAAGAAAAACCATTGATTTGAGGTGTGTAAATAACGAGATAATCCGAGTTGAGTCTACTGACTTGAGTGGGTTGCCAGCTGTAATATCATCGATGTTGGCTCAGAAATATGTAAGAAAAGGGTGTGAAGCATACCTTATGTATGTACTTAATGACAAAGAGTTAGAAAAGAAGCCTGAATCTGTGCGGTGGTTTGTGAATATTTGGATGTTTTTCAGAAGAATTACCGGGTTTACACACCGCTCGGAGGTAGAGTTTGGTATTGAGCTTGTACAGGACTACACCGATTTCGATAGCTCAGATCGTATGGCACCAATGGAATTAAAGGAATTGAAAGCTTAGTTGCAAGAGTTGACGGATAGAGGTTTCGCCGACCAAGTTTCTCACCTTGGGGTGCACCAGATTGTTTGTGAAAAGAAGGACGGAACCATGAGGTTGTGCATCGATTATCGTCGGTGAATAAAGTGACTATAAAGAATAAATATCCGTTACCACGCATTGATGATCTGCTTGATCAACAAAAGGAGCCTCGGTGTTTTCAAAGATAGATTTGAGATCGGGTTATTATCGATTCATGAATTCGAGATTCGGATATACCCAAAACTGTTTTGAACGAGATACGGTCACTACTGAGTTCTTAGTGATGCCGTTTGGGCTCACTAATGCCCCCATGGTATTTATGGATTTGATGAATCGGATCTTGAACCGTTTTGGATCGGTTTGTAGTTGTGTTTATCGATGATATTTTGGTTTATTCGAGAAATGAAACCGATCATCTTTGAACACCTAGGATTAGTGTTGCAAATTTTACGGGATAAGCGGTTATATGCTAAGTTCGAGAAGTGTGAGTTCGGTTAAGAGAGGTTAGCTTCTTGGGACATGTGGTATCTGCATCGGGTATTCGAGTTGATCTGAACAAAATTTCAACCATACTTAACTGGAAGCCCCCGAGAAATATTACTGAGGTTCGGAGCTTTTTGGGGCTTGCCGGTTACTACAGACGGTTTGTAAAGGGTTTCTCGATGATAGCCACACCAATAACGAAGCTACTTCAGAAAGATGTTAAGTTCGAATGGTCAGAAAAATGTCAGAAAAGTTTCGATCAACTAAAAACTTACTTGACTGAAGTTCCAGTGCTAGTGCAGCCTGAATCAGGCAAAGAGTTTGTCATTTACAGTGACGCATCCTTACTTGGGTTGGGTTGTGTATTGATGCAAGAAGGTCGAGTTGTAGCGTATGCGTTGAGGCAATTGAAGCCACATGAGAAAAATTATCCAACCCATGATCTCGAATTAGCTGCCATCGTATTCACTTTAAAAATATGGAGACATTACTTATTTGGTGAGAAGTGCCATGTATTTTCGGATCACAAAAGTCTCAAATATTTGATGACTAAAAGAGATTTGAATTTGCGACAAAGACGTTGGCTCGAGTTGTAACACCCCGAACCTGAGACCATTGCCGGTGTCGGACACGAGGGGTTAACAAGCCAAGTTCACATGGTTTGCCCACCAATTTGACATTTCCCGTCAGGCTGGAAGACTGCATCACCGTCGCCTTAAAAATCATATCTCGAGTTTCAAAACTCGAAAACTGGTTTCGTAAATTTTCCTGAATTTTGACTCATATATCCATCCATGGATTTATTTCTAGAATTTTGGATGGGCCAATTGGTACAGTTTATTAGTTAAAGTCACCCATGTTACAGGGATCGACTGCTCTGACCTTCGCGCGGTATAACTTGAATATCTCTCTGTACAGGGCTTTAATGCTGGTGTCGTTTGTTTCTAATGAAACTAGACTCAAAATGGAATCTGTACATATAAGGTATGTCGCCTAATTATTTCTGTATAATTTATAGTAAATTTTAAAGTTGCGACAGGGAACCCAGAAACCGTTCTGGCCCTGTCTCACAATAGCATTAATATCTCTTAACATGTAACTCCTATGACCATTTCGTTTCTTCCATATGAAAATAGACTCATCAAGGTTCATTTACATAGCTTATTCAATATTTAATTCCATTTCTACGAATTTTGGTGATTTTTCACATTCACGTCACTGCAGCTGGCAGCATCTGTTTTTAAGGTAGGTCTTACCTATTTGGTAGTCTCCATGAACCAACTAGTCTTTGCCATACATAGGTTCATATATGATCATTTTAACCATGCCAATGGCTGATCATATGACCAACATTCCCATTTCCAAGCCATAGCCACATCATGACACCAAATATATACATACAAACCACAATTATTCTAAGTTCATGTTCCCTTTTCGAGCCATTTTCGCATGGCCGTACATACTTACATCACCACATATTTAACAAACAAAGGGTAGTCCTATACATGCCATTTCAAGTTCAACCAAGAATTTATACCAAAATGGGGGCTTGATAGTGTGGATGACTTGACTTCAACGATCCCGAATCCGATTGCTATCGGCGAAATCTAGAAAACGAGAGCCAAAGCAATGAGTAAGCATTTTTATGCTTAGTAAGTCTCAAGGAATATAATCAACTCTAATTACAGCAATACATTCACATAGTTAAATGCATCATTTCATTAATGCGCATTCACATAATCATACTTACTTTACCATCCCAACTCTTATGTTCATACACAAATAACGGCTTCATTAAGGCCGATAACTCGCTCCATCATAGGAGCGGATATTCATATGCTCTTACTCCTAGCGCGCAAAGCACACACCGCACTTACCTTATCATTGGGAAATTTCACAAGTGCATTAGCTGAAATTTTCCAGCAAGCTCATAATTTTCAAATCACATACCTTCGGAGTTTATCCGGATGTCGGTTTTCGTTCAATCGCCTTGGGACATAGCCCGGTTATGGTAACCCGCACCAAGGCCAACGGACTTTACCGGATATCACGATTTGCACAAATGCCTTGGTCTTAGCCCGGATTTAACAACTTGCACGAATGCCTTGGTCTTAGCCCGGATATAGCTACTAGCACAATTGCCTTGGTCTTAACCGGATATAAATTTCAGCATAATTGTCTTGAGGCTTAGCCGGATATCATTCAATTTCTCATGCACACATACATCAATAATCATTGGACATACATATTTCATTTTCGTTACTAAGGCTCAAACACAATTATAATCATTAGCATATTCGCCTTGGGACTTAGCCGGGTGGAATTCAAATACTCATACACACATGATCAATAATCATACACATCCATGTTTCATCTTACATAATTCAAGTAAGATCACTTCTTGAGGACTTACCTCGGATGTTGTCGAACGGCTTTTTCGGCTATTCGATCACCTTTTCCTTCCCTTGTCCAATTGTGGCCCTCTTAGCTCTTGAGCTAATTCAAACAAATTCAATTTATTAAAACCTCATTGTGCTTGCTTATGGCGAATATGACAAGGATTTTAAATGGTCATATGGCCACTCTTTAGCTTGAATACACAATGGTCATGCACATTTTATACTACATCAAGCAATTCAATACAATTTATTTGAGCATCAAGGAAATGCTAAGGCCTTCAATAGGCTACCCAAGGCGAATATTCATGTACATGTTGAGGCCAATTATGCACTTAATACCTCACAAAACAGCATGCATTTTACTAGTTAATGCTTTGCATATTGTGGCTCAAAACTTATAATATAGCATCAAGCACTTATATGTGTGCTAGGCGAATTGTGCTTGAAATTTCACAATTATTCTTCAACATCTTCTTCTTTAAACCAACTTATTCATCACTTACTTCATAGCCAAAACATCATGTGCAAACATATATATACAATATGAGCATGGCGAATTTTCAAGGTGTCCATAGCCATCCAAAATACAAATTTTAACTAACATGCAAGAAGCATGAACCATGCTCATGAATGGCGAATATGACAATCATGCTCCTTTTCAACTTCAATCATGATAAATCAAAAGAAGGCTCAAAATCTTGCTCAAGAGTAGACAATCCATCATTGCATGCATCATCTTCAAGCTTCACACTTAGCATGCAATGGCTTTATCACCATAACAACTTTGGCCAAATACCATTTCCATGGCTTAACAAAGATTTGAGCCATGGCTAACATGCACATCAAGTTAGCAACCAAAACATGCATGAAACTCCTAACACAACCTCATACATACCTTAATCTTGATGCAAACTTGGCCAAATCTCCTTCTAGATCTCTTCCAAACCAAGCATGAAGCAAAAATCCTCCTTCTTCCTTAGTTTTGGCTCAAAGAAAGGATGAACAAAATTTTTTCTTTCCTTCTCTACAACTCACGGCAATGGGGGGATTACCACACTCACACACATTTTTTTTCATTTTTTATCACCCATACACCTTTGTTTATTATTTCACCCTAATGCACCAACAAAACATGTTTCATGACATGTTTAGCCCATCCTCCTTGTCATGGCGGCCACCACCTATAAAAGGGGAATTTGACATGCAAGTCCATTATTTTGCATGCATGCTTTAATTAGTCATCACACATTTCCTATCATACTTTCAAAGTTCATTACTAAGTCCTTTCTTGTGGAATTCACCCTTATAACACTAAATCAATCATCATAAAATGTCATACATGAGCACACACATATTATAGGCATCAAAATAAATTTTAATTATTTTTATGCCTCGGTTTTGTGGTCCCGAGACCACCTTCCGACTAGGGTCAATTTTGGGTGTCACAACTCTCCCCACTTAAGAAATTTTCGTCCCAGAAAATCTTACCGTAAATAGGTTTGGATATCGCTCTTTCATAGAGTTCTCGGTCTCCCAAGTAGCTTCTTCTATCCCGTGCTTGAGCCATAACACTTTTACTAGCGGAACCCGCTTGTTTCACAACTCTTTCACTTCTCGTGATAGGATACGAATCGGTTCTTCCTCATAACTCATATTAGCTTGAATTTCAATTTCTGATGGACTAATCACGTGCGATGGATCGGATCTATAGCATCGAAGCATCGAAACGTGAAAGACATCGTGAACCTTTTCGAGTTCGGGGGCAAAATTAGACGATATGCCTTTGGACCGACTATTTCGGATATCTCATATGGTCCAATGAACCTCGGGCTCAACTTGCCCTTACGGTAGAATCTGAGTATCTTTTTCCAAGGCGAAACCTTAAGAAACAATTTATCTCCCACCGATACTCAATGTCCTTCGTTTCAAATCGCGCGTCGACTTCTCGACGATCGGAGGCTATTTTGAGACTTTCACGGATTACTTTTACTTTGCATTCAGCATCTTTAATCAAATCCACTCGAAAATTTTGTTTTCACCGAGCTCGGTCCAAAACAATGGTGTACGGCATTTACGCCCGTACAAAGCCTCGTAAGGTGCCATCTTAATACTTGATTGAAAACTATTGTTGTGCGAATTCAATCAAAGGTAGGTACCATTCCATGAACCATCGAACTCGAGGATGCAACATCTCAACATATCCTCAAGTATCTCGAATTATCCGCTCGGATTGACCATCGGTTTGGGGTGAAAGGCGGTCTTGAAATGCAACTTGGTACCCAAAGCTTCTTGCAATTTCTTCCAAAATCGCGAGGTGAACCTCGGATCTCTATCCGACACAATGTAAATCGATACCGTGTAATCTCACAATCGAGAAACGTACAATTCAGCTAGTTTATCTAATGAAAATCCGTCGCATACGAGGGATAAAGTGAGCCGACTTAGTCAATCTATCAACAACAACCCAAATCGCATCCTTCTTACTTGTCGACAATGGCGGTCCGGACACAAAGTCCATTGTGACTCAATCCCATTTCCACTCGGGTATCGTGATCGGTGAAGTAATCTCGAAGGCACTTGATGTTCCGCTTTCACTTGTTGACATATTAAACATCTCGAAACAAAATCGAGATGTCTCGTTTCATACCATGCCACCAAAACCGACGTTTCAAATCGTTGTACATCTTCGTACTCCCGGGTGGATTGCCATTCGGCTACAATGGGCTTCATTGAATTATCGAAATGAGTTCAATTCTTTGGGACACACCGACGACTTTTGAACCTCAAACAATCGTCATCGTCGATTTGAAACTCCGAGTCCTTGTTCGAACACACGCAGCCCATTTTGCAACCAACTCGTCGTCGACTTTACGAGCTTCTCGAATTTGGTGTGTCAATAATGGTTTGGCTTTCAATTCAGCCACTAACACTTTGTCGGATCGGACGGACAAGTGCACATTCATCGTCGTAAAGTGAATAACGATTTACGACTCAAGGCATCCGCAACCATATTCGCCTTTCCGGGTGATAGTCAATGATCAGCTCATAATCCTTTAACGGCTCGAGCCAACGTCTTTGTCGCAGATTTAAGTCTCTTTGGGTCATCAAATATTTGAGACTTTTGTGATCCGAGTATACATGGCACCTTTCACCAAATAAGTAATGTCGCCAAATCTTTAAAGCGAATCGATGGCGGCCACTCGAGATCATGAGTCGGATAATTTTTCTCATGTGGCTTTAATTGCCTCGGCGCGCAGGCCACAACTCGACCTTCTTGCATTAATCGCAACCTAACCCAAGTAGAGAGGCGTCGCTATAGATGACAAACTCCTTGCGGACTCGGGTTGCACTAGAATTGGGGCTTGATCAAATAAGTTTTCAGTTGATCGAAACTTTTTGGCATTTCTCAAATCCATTCGAACTTAACGTCCTTTTGGAGTAAGCCGTCATCGGCGTGGCTATCGTTGAGAAGCCTTTACAAATCGTCGGTAATAACCGGCAAGCCCAAAAAGCTCCGAACCTCGATAATATTTCTGGAGGCTTCCAATTAAGTATGGCTGAAATTTTATTGGATCGACTCGAATACCCGATGCGAGATACCACATGACCCAATAAGCTAACCTCTCTTAACCGAACTCACACTTGTTGAACTTAGCATATAATTGCTTGTCCCGTAAAATTTGCAAAGCACTAACCGCAGGTGTTCAGCATGTTCGGTCTCATTTCTTGAATAGACCAAGATGTCATCAATGAACACGACTACGAATCGATCCAAATATGGTCTAAAGATCCGATTCATTAAATCCATAAATACCATGAGGGCATTAGTGAGCCCAAACGGCATCACTAGGAACTCATAGTGACCATATCTCGCTCAAGGCGGTCTTGGGCACGTCCAGAATCTCGGATTCGCAATTGATAGTAGCCTGATCTCAAATCTATTTTCGAGAACACCGAGGCTCCCTTGGTTGGTCGAACAAGTCGTCAATACGTGGCAGCGGATATTTGTTCTTTATCGTCGCTTTATTAAGTCGACGATAGTCGATCACAACCGCATGGTTCCATCCTTCTTTTCACGAACAACCTTTGGCGCACCCTAAGGCGAAAAACTCGGCGAGCAAAACCTCTATCCACCAATTCTTGCAATCGAGCTTCCAACTCCTTTAATTCCGTTGGTGCCATACGACACGGAGCTATCGAAATTGGAGTGGTACGGTACCAATTCGATGCCAAATTCTATTTCCGAACGGTGGTAAACCCGGCAATTCTTGAGGAAAACATCCGGTATTCACAAACCACGGCGCAGATTCGGGTTTCTTTTTCGATTCCTTGTCATCGAGCACGACGCTGTGCACGCTTCGCACTCTTTTCTTACATACTTTCGGGCCAACATTGCTGATATTACAGCTGGCAACCCCTTTAAGTCCGTAGACTTAACCCGAATTATCTCGTTATTCGCGCACCTCAAATCAATAGTCTTGCTTTTGCAATTTACGACCGCATCGTGCATGGTCAACCCATCCAAACCAAGAATAACATTGAATTCATCGAACGGCAAAAGCATCAAGTCCGCCGGGAAACAAGAACCTCGGAACACTAGGAGACTTTTCTTGCACACTTTGTTGACAAGCACGTAATGACCCAAGGGTTTGACACCGGATTACAAACTCGAGAGACTCAATAGGCAAAGTCTTCTTTGGATGCTAAGGTTTCACATATATAAGATTGAGTAGAACCGGGGTCAATCAATGCAATCACTTTAGTATTGAAAAGGGTGAAAGCACCGTAATGACATCCGGAGAGGCGGCATCCTCGCGTCTGGCGTATGGCATAAGTCCTCGCAGGAGCACGAGCCTCAGATCGATGGTAGCATCTCTAGATCCTCTCGACCGCCACCGACATTGCCCATATTTCTAGGTGGCCTACCTCGGCGATGGTAGCACCCGAGTTTCCACTCGACTCACATTACATTCAAGCTTCTCGGGCAATCCTTCCTAAAGTGGTCGGCCGATCCACACTTATAGCAGGAGTGATCACGAAACCAACAGCCCCGAATGCCATTTGCCACAATGTTGACACTCCGCCCTCTCTCGCGATCATTTCCACCATTGGCGATCAAGTGACTCGTGTGGTCACGGGGTCGATCGCGTCCTCGTCTAAAAAGCCCAAAGCGCCTCTAGACCGTTCACATCATCTCGAAATCTCTTGATTGCTGTTGAAGAGACTTTCCGAGGACCTCTTCGAATTCTCCGGCCCCACATCACTTTTTGTTTCTCCTTTCTAAGCTCTTCGACTTTACAAGCTCGCTCAACAAGTACTACGATCTCTCGTATTTCGAGAATGCCAACGAACATCCTTATATCATCATTCAGCCCATCCTCGAAGCATTTACACATAATAGCTTCGGACGAAATGCATTCTCGCGTGTATCGGCTAAGCCTCACAAATTTTCGTTCATAGTCGGTAACCGACATAGAACCTTGCTTAAGATCAAGAAATTCCCAAGTCACTTGCTCTCTAGGTACCACGAAGTCGAGTACTCCACCAATAGTAGGTGGAATCACGTAGCAAGGAGATGGTACACTTTAAGCATTCATCGGTGTACAAGATAGCTCATCGAGCACCGGATAGTGTTGTCCAACCGAAATTCAGCTCGTTCGGCATCATCATCATCCGTAGCTTTAAATTCAGTGGCCCCATGTTTTGAATCCTATCGATCGGGGCTTACTTGACCTTATTTGGTCGATTCGGAGGTATTGTAGGTCTTGAGGGTTGCATTTGTCGGGAATGGAGGTCGTGGGACAGCCGTGTTAGTTCGAATGTATTGATTAAACCATTCGTTCATCACACTATAAAAGGCTTGCCTAGCCTCATCATTCGGATTGCTGGCCATAGGTTGAGAGTCCGCTTGCGCTGTCCCTTGTCTTGGGAGCAGCGCCACACTCTCCACATCACCAGCTATTGCTCGGTTGGGATCGGGACCCATTGCTATAAACAAACTCAAAGTCAAATTGTCGAAATCACCACACTATCGATTCATCATTTAATGGCATGTATAGCTAGACCCCAAACACCTCACGGTAGTCCTAGAATCGACTAAACCGTGGCTCGATACCATAAAATTGTAACACCCGAACTGAGACCATTGCGATTGTCGGACACGAGGGGTTAACAAGCCAAGTTCACATGGTTTGCCCACCAATTTGACATTTCCGTCAGGCTGGAAGACTGCATCACCGTCGCCTTAAAAATCATATCTCGAGTTTCAAAACTCGAAAACTGGTTTCGTAAATTTTCCTGAATTTTGACTCATATATCCATCCATGGATTTATTTCTAGAATTTTGGATGGGCCAATTGGTACAGTTTATTAGTTAAAGTCACCCATGTTACAGGGATCGACTGCTCTGACCTTCGCGCGGTATAACTTGAATATCTCTCTGTACAGGGCTTTAATGCTGGTGTCGTTTGTTTCTAATGAAACTAGACTCAAAATGGAATCTGTACATATAAGGTATGTCGCCTAATTATTTCTGTATAATTTATAGTAAATTTTAAAGTTGCGACAGGAACCCAGAAACCGTTCTGGCCCTGTCTCACAATAGCATTAATATCTCTTAACATGTAACTCCTATGACCATTTCGTTTCTTCCATATGAAAATAGACTCATCAAGGTTCATTTACATAGCTTATTCACTATTTAATTCCATTTCTACGAATTTTGGTGATTTTTCACATTCACGTCACTGCAGCTGGCAGCATCTGTTTTAAGGTAGGTCTTACCTATTTGGTAGTCTCCATGAACCAACTAGTCTTTGCCATACATAGGTTCATATATGATCATTTTAACCATGCCAATGGCTGATCATATGACCAACATTCCCATTTCCAAGCCATAGCCACATCATGACACCAAATATATACATACAAACCACAATTATTCTAAGTTCATGTTCCTTTTCGAGCCATTTTCGCATGGCCGTACATACTTACATCACCACATATTTAACAAACAAAGGGTAGTCCTATACATGCCATTTCAAGTTCAACCAAGAATTTATACCAAAATGGGGGCTTGATAGTGTGGATGACTTGACTTCAACGATCCCGAATCCGATTGCTATCGGCGAAATCTAGAAAACCGAGAGCCAAAGCAGCGGAGTAAGCATTTTTATGCTTAGTAAGTCTCAAGGAATATAATCAACTCTAATTACAGCAATACATTCACATAGTTAAATGCATCATTTCATTAATGCGCATTCACATAATCATACTTACTTTACCATCCCAACTCTTATGTTCATACACAAATAACGGCTTCATTAAGGCCGATAACTCGCTCCATCATAGGAGCGGATATTCATATGCTCTTACTCCTAGCGCGCAAAGCACACACCGCACTTACCTTATCATTGGGAAATTTCACAAGTGCATTAGCTGAAATTTTCCAGCAAGCTCATAATTTTCAAATCACATACCTTCGGAGTTTATCCGGATGTCGGTTTTCGTTCAATCGCCTTGGGACATAGCCGGTTATGGTAACCCGCACCAAGGCCAGCGGACTTTACCGGATATCACGATTTGCACAAATGCCTTGGTCTTAGCCGGATTTAACAACTTGCACGAATGCCTTGGTCTTAGCCCGGATATAGCTACTAGCACAATTGCCTTGGTCTTAACCGGATATAAATTTCAGCATAATTGTCTTGGGGCTTAGCCGGATATCATTCAATTTCTCATGCACACATACATCAATAATCATTGGACATACATATTTCATTTTCGTTACTAAGGCTCAAACACAATTATAATCATTAGCATATTCGCCTTGGGACTTAGCCGGGTGGAATTCAAATACTCATACACATGATCAATAATCATACACATCCATGTTTCATCTTACATAATTCAAGTAAGATCACTTCTTGAGGACTTACCTCGGATGTTGTCGAGCGGCTTTTTCGGCTATTCGATCACCTTTTCCTTCCCTTGTCCAATTGTGGCCCTCTTAGCTCTTGAGCTAATTCAAACAAATTCAATTTATTAAAACCTCATTGTGCTTGCTTATGGCGAATATGACAAGGATTTTAAATGGTCATATGGCCACTCTTTAGCTTGAATACACAATGGTCATGCACATTTTATACTACATCAAGCAATTCAATACAATTTATTTGAGCATCAAGGAAATGCTAAGGCCTTCAATAGGCTACCCAAGGCGAATATTCATGTACATGTTGAGGCCAATTATGCACTTAATACCTCACAAAAACAGCATGCATTTTACTAGTTAATGCTTTGCATATTGTGGCTCAAAACTTATAATATAGCATCAAGCACTTATATGTGTGCTAGGCAATTGTGCTTGAAATTTCACAATTATTCTTCAACATCTTCTTCTTTAAACCAACTTATTCATCACTTACTTCATAGCCAAAACATCATGTGCAAACATATATATACAATATGAGCATGGCGAATTTTCAAGGTGTCCATAGCCATCCAAAATACAAATTTTAACTAACATGCAAGAAGCATGAACCATGCTCATGAATGGCGAATATGACAATCATGCTCCTTTTCAACTTCAATCATGATAAATCAAAAGAAGGCTCAAAATCTTGCTCAAGAGTAGACAATCCATCATTGCATGCATCATCTTCAAGCTTCACACTTAGCATGCAATGGCTTTATCACCATAACAACTTTGGCCAAATACCATTTCCATGGCTTAACAAAGATTTGAGCCATGGCTAACATGCACATCAAGTTAGCAACCAAAACATGCATGAAACTCCTAACACAACCTCATACATACCTTAATCTTGATGCAAACTTGGCCAAATCTCCTTCTAGATCTCTTCCAAACCAAGCATGAAGCAAAAATCCTCCTTCTTCCTTAGTTTTGGCTCAAAGAAAGGATGAACAAAATTTTTTTCTTTCCTTCTCTACAACTCACGGCAATGGGGGGGGATTACCACACTCACACACATTTTTTTTTTCATTTTTTTATCACCCATACACCTTTGTTTATTATTTCACCCTAATGCACCAACAAAACATGTTTCATGACATGTTTAGCCCATCCTCCTTGTCATGGCCGCCACCACCTATAAAGGGGAATTTGACATGCAAGTCCATTATTTTGCATGCATGCTTTAATTAGTCATCACACATTTCCCTATCATACTTTCAAAGTTCATTACTAAGTCCTTTCTTGTGGAATTCACCCTTATAACACTAAATCAATCATCATAAAATGTCATACATGAGCACACACATATTATAGGCATCAAAATAAATTTTTAATTATTTTTATGCCTCGGTTTTGTGGTCCCGAGACCACCTTCCGACTAGGGTCAATTTTGGGCTGTCACACGAGTTGTTGAAAGACTATGAGCTTGTCATTGACTATCACCCGAGAAAGGCTAATGTGGTTGCGGATGCTTTAAGTCGTAAATCACTATTTGCTTTACGAGCGATGAATGTACGCTTGTCTGTTCTATCCGACAATGTGTTAGTAGCAGAATTAAAGGCCAAACCATTGTTGATTCATCAAATTCGTGAAGCTCAGGAAGTCGATGATGAATTGGTTGTAAAACGGGCTGAATGTGTTTCGAGTAAGGAATCAGAGTTTCAAATTGATGATGACGATTGTTTGAGGTTCAGAAGTCGTTTGTGTGTTCCAAGGAATTCAGAACTTATTTCGACAATTCTAAACGAAGCTCATTGTAGTCGAATGTCAATTCACCCGGGGAGTACGAAAATGTACAACGATCTGAGACGTCAGTTTTGGTGGCATGGTATGAAACAAGACATTTCCGAATTTGTTTCGAAGTGTTTAATATGTCAACAAGTGAAAGCGGAACATCAAGTGCCTATAGGTTTACTTCAGCCGATCATGATACCTGAATGGAAATGGGATCGAGTCACGATGGATTTTGTATCTGGGTTGCCAGTGTCGGCAAGTAAGAAAGATGCGATTTGGGTTGTTGCTGATAGACTGACTAAGTCGGCTTACTTTATCCCCGTACATACAGATTTTTCATTGGATAAACTAGCTGAATTGTATGTTTCTCAGATTGTGAGATTACACGAGGTACCTATTTCTATTGTGTCGGATAGAGATCCGAGATTCACCTCGCGATTTTGGAAGAAATTGCAAGAAGCCTTGGGTACCAAGTTGCATTTTAGCACCGCTTTTCATCCACAGACTGATGGTCAATCCGAGCGGATAATTCAGATACTCGAGGATATGTTGAGATGTTGCATCCTTGAGTTTAGTGGTTCATGGGAGCGGTATTCACCTTTGATTGAATTCGCTTACAACAATAGTTTTCAATCAAGCATTAAGATGGCACCTTACGAGGCTTTGTACGGTCGTAAATGCCGTACACTGTTGTTTTGGACCGAACTCGGTGAGAGTAAAATTTTCGGAATTGATTTGATTAAAGATGCTGAGTAGAAAGTAAAAATAATTCGTGAGAGTCTGAAGGCAGCATCAGATCGTCAGAAGTTGTACGCGGATTTAAAACGAAGAGATATTGACTATCAGGTGGGAGACAAAGTGTTTCTTAAGGTTTCACCTTGGAAAAAGATACTCAGATTTGGCCGTAAGGGCAAACTGAGTCCGAGGTTCATTGGGCCATATGAAATATCCGAACGAGTTGGTCCAGTGGCGTATAGATTGATTTTACCCCCTGAACTTGAAAAGATTCACGACGTCTTTCATGTTTCGATGCTTCGACGTTATAGATCTGATCCATCGCACATAATTAATCCATCAGAGGTTGAAATTCAATCCGATATGAGTTATGAAGAAGAACCGATTCGTATCCTAGCTAGTGAAGTGAAAGAGTTGCGAAACAAAAGGGTTCCGGTAGTAAAGGTGTTGTGGCTCAAACACGGAATCGAAGAAGCTACTTGGGAAACCGAGAACTCTATGAAAGAATGATACCCAAACCTATTTACCGGTAAGATTTTCGGGGACGAAAATTTCTTAAGTGGGGGAGAGTTGTGACAGCCCTAAATTGACCCTAGTCGGAAAGTAGTTTCGGGACCGCTAAACCGAGTCACCAAAGTATTTGAGTATAATATTTATTGTCTAAAATATGTGAATATGAGTGTGTGAAAGTTTTGAGCTTCGATTTGGTCAATTGCATGTGATTTTAGTTAATAGGACTTATGTGTGACACTTTTGAAATGTGATGGGTTAATCTATAAGGATCTATTAGTGCATGTTATGAAAATAATGGGTTTGCATGTCAAATTTCCACCTATGACAAGTAGTAGCAGGCCATGCTATGGGTTAAAATGTATTATAAACATTTTATGTTAGTGTTTTATGTTAGAAATAATAAAATAAAGAACATGGGTAATAAAATAATAGTGGTTAGTAGGGGAGAAACAAAAAAAATTAGCTAGGTTGCTCCTCCATTACCGTGAATTGAAGGAAGAAGAAGAGGGGAAGTTCGGCCAAGGTGGTTCTTTAGATTAAGGTATGTTCAATGTTGCTTTTGGAGGTTTACACATCCTTTGGAGGGTTAGCCTACTTCTATTTTTCTCATGGATGAAATTAGGGTTGTTGGAGAGTTAGGATTCGGCTAAGAGGCTTCAAAATTTTAGTTGATGCCTTGATACTACTAGCATGTTAGCTATATGGATGTGTTAAGTTACTTGAAATGTTAGATAAATTTGAACTCCCTACCAAATTCTTTAGGCAACCCATGTTAGAAATTTCGGTATTGAGATGTCTTGATCTTTCTGCCATTGTAGCTATGGAGGAATAAAGTTTTTGTTTCTTGTTAAATTGGATGAATCTTGTTGTATGAGTGCTTGAACAAACTATGATTAAATGGATGCATAGATTCAAAGTGGGAAGACTTGGCTATTATATTTGATGCTAATGTCGAATATGAAGATGATGAACTTGAATAAATAATATTCAGCTAGCATGATAAGTTATGAAATATTAAGTATATGATATAATTGATTGGTGAAGTGGCTAATAGGATTTTAATGAAATTATGCCAAGGCGAATGTATCATGAAGTAAATAAAATGTTAAATGTGCATTATGTGCTTATATGTGTATTCGCCAGGAAGTTTGATATGAAGCTTTGATAGGTTTGAGAGATGAATGACCGAATGAGCTATAGGTTATGTATGGATGAATTTTATGCATATGTGTGTGTGGCATTAGTAGTTAATGGCATTCGCATTGTTTAATTAAAATTAGAAATGAATGCTTGAAAGTTAAATAGGTCGCTCTAATGACCAAATATGCTAAAAGCTAATATATGGACAAATGATACGAATGAATTGGTTTTTGAAATGTATATGGTTGCCGTATGTATGTGTTTGATTGAGAAGTAAATTTGTTTGATTTAGCTCAAGAGCTTAGAGGATCAAAGTTGGATAAGGGAAAGGAAAAAGTGATCGAATAGCCGTTGAAATCGTTCGACAACATCCGAGGTAAGTCTTTGAGTAATGAAATTTAGCTCACGATTTAATAAGGCAATTATTTGTCTATGAGCATAATAATTAACTCGTGACTTGACGATTCTACTTGAATTACATTGTAAAATAAATAAGTAAGGTATTTACTTGTGTAGAATGGTTATAGGAATCTTGTGGATTAACGAAAAGGGATTATGTTATTTGTGTGGGATTAATGAATCGATCGATGTATGGTTAGTAAACATGCTGTAATTGTATTCGAGTATCCGGAATGATATCCAGATGTGATATGATATATATATATATATATATATATATATGCATATACGTGTGAATGCTAATAGGGGTCTAAATTCGAGCTTGGTCTCGAAGGGCTTTTGAGCCAGTGCTAATAACCGAACTTAGTTTCGAAGGGCTTTTTAGAGCCAGTGTCATAACCGGACTTAGTTCCGAAGGGCCTTCAAGCCAGTAGTCTAATCCGAGCTTGGTATCGAAGGGCTTTTGAGCCAGTGCTAATAACCGAACTTAGTTTCGAAGGGCTTTTTAGAGCCAGTGTCATAACCGGACTTAGTTCCGAAGGGCCTTCAAGCCAGTAGTCTAATCCAAGCTTGGTATCGAAGGGCTTTTGAGCCTGTAACACCCCGAACCCGAGACCGTCGCCGGAGTCGAACACGAGGTGTTAACAGACTTCAAACCACTTATTGAGAATTTCCCAGACAAGCTGCCAATCTGTGTACTAGTAGCTTCAAAAATCATAACTTGAGTTTTACAACTCAAAAATAAGTTTCGTAATTTTTCCCTGAAACTAGACTCATACGTCCATCTACAGATTTTTTTCTAGAATTTTTTGTTGAGCCAATTAGTACAGTTTATTAGTTAAAGTCTCCCATGTTACAGGGGTCGACTACACTGACCTTCGTGCGTTACAACTCGAATAACTCCCTGTGCAGGGCTTCAATACTGATGTCGTTTGTTTCTATAGAAACTAGACTCAAAGAGGAATTTATACATATATGGTATGACTCCTAATTATCTCTGTTTAATTTATAATGAATTTTCAAAGTCCGAACAGGGAATCCAGAAACCGTTCTAGCCCTGTTTCACGAAAACCCAAATATCTTTTAACATACAACTCATATGACCGTTTTGTTTCTTCCATATGAAAATGGATTCATCAAGGTTCATTTAAATAATTTATTCACTATTTAATTCCATTCCTACTATTTTTAGTGATTTTTCACATCCACGTCACTGTTGCTGCCAGCATCTATTTCTAGGGTAGACTTTCTCTAACACATAGTTTCTATGATTCAACCACCCCTTTTTCATATATAGTCCAAGATATAATCATGATGACCCATTCTAATGGCTGGTCGTTGCCAAACATTTCCGTGCTTCTTAATGAGCATATACATACCAAATGATTATAACATTATGCTCAAAACATTTATAAGCCATTTTCGCATGGCTATTCAAAATTTTACATACCAAGTTCAAACAAAACATAATAGCCTATACATGCCGAAAAGTACTCCAAGACCAACTACGAAGAAAATACCAAAAGTTGTTAGCCGGTGTGATGACTTGATGACGGTCCCGAATACGCAAAAAGTCGAGTCCAAGAAACCTAAAATAGGTGACAAGCAAACACCGAATGAGTATATAACTCAGTAAGTCATAAGCAATGCACTAACAACCATTAATAACATTATCACAAGAGGAAACAAAATGGAACGAGGCTAATTACTCCATTCAAACCGAACTATACCATAGTTCCTTAGACCTTTCGATTCAATCATACATCTACATGACCTTTCACTCATTCCGCGATAATTTTTATGTACGTGTCTTCAATTTACATTGTCACATAGGTTCAAACTTACCAAGCTCGACCCCAAATATAAACATAGCGCCTATTAGCCATGAACTCAAGGTACTTACCCGATCCGCTGTCCGTGATCAACTCAATAGTGTCGCACACTCAGTGTCAATAGTGATTCAAAAGCATATAGTGAGTCCGCACACTTAGTGCTATATAATCAACTCGCACACTTAGTGCTACATGATCAAACTCGCACACTTAGTGCTGTACAAGTTTTAAACCCGCACACTTAGTGCCATTCTCATGATCACAAATGTTTATACCCGCACACTTAGTGCCAAATCAATAACTCAATACATCTCACCTCTTTTCCTTCCATTCAATACTTCCATCACCACATACACACATGTATATAAATTCATCATTCCTTTCGGCATAATTACATAGACATTATGTCTATTCAAATCAATACAAAATATATGCTTAGTGACTTACCTTGTGTTGGGTAAAACAGTCCAAGTCGGCTACTCGATGACCTTCGTCTTTCCCTTGCTTGATTCTCCTTCTTTAACTCCTTGAGCTTAATCAATAAATCAACTAGTTTAACCATCTTGCTAAACATTCATAATTCAATTACACATGCATATGTATGTTTGTATATTCGCAACCATCCTCACTTATTACCCATTTAGTCAATTATCTAAGCCAAGATAAGGCTTCAATACGGTTGCCTCTAACCGAATACATGCACACCAATCTACTTCATTTGGCGAATATGCATGTCTATGTTGAGGCCAATTTTACACTTAATACCACACAAAAAAAAAACAGCATACATTTTACTAACTAACGCATTACATATTGTAGCTCAATACACATCTCTCATTTACTACATAACCGAAACATCATCACAAGCAAATATACACCTTGAAATAGTATATATGTCATACCAATTCATCATGTGCAAACACATATTCATGTAGGTGCAAGGGCGAATCTCAAGTTGTTTATATCCAAATATAAACACATATCCAAAGCTCAAATCTTACCTACCATGCAACATGCATGAATCATACTTATGGATATACCATGACCGAATACATCACAACACCATAATTTTGGTCATGATTAAGCAAAGAACTTAATGTCTTACTCAAAAATACTAAAAAGAAAGTCCAAGAGCCATCAATCCACCATCACATATACCATTAACAAGCTTCATATTTAACATGCAATGGCATTAACACAAAATCCACCTTGGCCAAATACCATCCCCATGATATAACAAAGATTTGAACCATGGGCTAATAAGAACATCAAGCTAGTAACTAAAAACATGCATGAATCTCATGGCACAACCTCAAACATACCTTAATCTTGATGCAAGTATAGCCAAACCCTTCCTAATCCTCTTCCAAACCAAACATGAAGCAAAAATTCTCTCTTCTTCCTTAGGATTTTCGGTCAAGAGAGAATGAAAGGATGATCAATTTTTTTCTTTTCTTTTCTTCAATACACGGCAATAAGGGGGTTCACTCACACATTTTTCATTCTTTATTACCCATGCTTATTTGTTTATTTCTTTTCTCCCTAATGCACCAACAAAACATGTCTATGACATGTTTTGCCCATCCTCATTGTCATGGCCGCCACCTCTTATAAAAGAGGGATATTTGACATGCAAGGCCATTGTTTTGCATGCATGCTTTAATTAGTCATTACACATTCCCCATCATACTTCCAAAGTTTTCTACTAGGTCCTTTCTAGTGAAATTCACATTTATAGCTCTAAATCAAAACATCAAAATGTCACACATGAGTTAACACATATTATAGGCAATAAAATAAATATTAAATTATTTTTATGCCTCGATTTTGTGGTCCCGAAACCACATTCCGACTAGGGTCGTTTTAAAGGCATCCTGAGCGGTGCTAAGAGTCGGACTTTATTCGAAGGATGTTGCACCAGCATAATATTTGAGGGTGAAAACCCGTAAGTGTTCTTACAAGAAATCATATAATACATGCTGGAATAATTTTAATCACATGCGCTACTTACTGTAAGACAACCAGGTAAGTAATTTACCCTTGTTGAGAATGTGAATATACTTCAATTATGACTTTGAAATTGATGGGAATGCTTAGCACATTATTTAAATCATCCGAACGTTTATGATCCGATTATGATGTATGAGTTCGAATATGAGAGTTCAATGTCATAGTTATGAATGTGTGTGCATATGCATGAAATGGACAGGACATTTGAGATGAGAGCATTCGGTTGTGGATTGGAGTTGGCGGATAAATTGGTTTCACCTTTGTGATATTAATGATAAAAGTGATATCTCGGTTATGTTTCTATTCGGCCAAGGGATGAACAAATAAACTTGATATTATTATGCCATTCCTTTAAATGATTTCATTGCTTAAAACTTACTAAGCATCGAAATGCTTATTCTCTGCTTTAATTCTCTGTTTTATAGGTTTTGCTCGTCAGCTATTGGACTCGGGAGTGTCAAAGTCGAAGTCATCCACACTATCTAAGCCACTTTTTGGTACTCTTTTAGTTCAATTTTGAAAACGGCATGTATAGGGCTGACCCTTGTTGTTAATTAAGTACCCTTTTGTAATGTGTATTCGTATAGCCATGCGAAAATGGCTCGTATATTTCGAAGTATAACATTATGGTCTTGTGATATGGTTATTAAGTGGTGTGGAAATGTTTGGTAATGACTAGCCATTGGAATGGCCAATCATGGTCCTATTGGTGCTACGTACGTCATGGCTAATCGGGATTACCCTTGATAATAATGTATGTCAATTTGCTAGTTGATTCATGGAAAACTATGAAATAGGTGAAATCTGCCTTAAAATAGATGCTGACAGCAGCAGTAATGTGAGTTTTAAAAATCACTAAAAATAGTAGAAATGTAATTAAATAATTAATAAATTATGTAAACAAACCTTGATGAGTCTATTTTCATATGGAAGAAGCAAAATGACCATATGATCCGTATTTTATGAGATGTTTAAGTTTTCGTGAAACAGGGCCAGAACGATTACTGGATCCCCTATTCTGACTTTGAAAATTTACCATAAATTAACCAGAGACAATTAGAAGTCATGATTCATATGTATAGATTCCTTTTTGAGCCTAGTTTCATTAGAAACAAACGGCATAAGTATTGAAGCTCTTTACAGGGAGATATCTAAGTCGTAATGCATGAAGGTCAGAGTAGTCGAACCCTGAAACAGGAGAGACTTTAACTAATAAACTGTACTAATTGACTCGACCAAAAATTCTATAAGTCTAGTTTCAGGGAAAATTTACGGAATCAGTTTTCGATTTTTGGAACTCGAGATATGATTTTTAAGGTGACAGTGATGCAGTTAACCAGCTTGTCTAGAAATTTTAAAATGAACTGTGTAAGTAAATGAATTAAGTTCGTTAGCACCTCGTGTTCGACTCCGGCAACGGTCTCGAGTACGGGGTGTTACACGCACGAACATTTCATTCGAGATTGTCCTAAGTTAGATGAGAAAGATAAATCTCAAAATGCAAGATCAAGCAACATGTTTGCAAGAGGCAGACCACCCCCTAATGTTGGAAATGTAAGTGGTAGTAAAGGTGCAACACGAGATACTGCTATAAGACCTGAAGCTAGAGCTCCTTCCAGAACCTATGCTATTCGCGCTCACAAAGAAGCGTCATCTCTAGATGTTATTACCGGTACATTCTCTCTTTATGACATTGATGTAGTTGTATTGATAGACCCCGGATCAACTCATTCATATATATGTGTGAACTTAGTGTCTAGTAAGAATTTACTTGTTGATTCTACTGAGTTTGTTATAAAAGTGTTGAACCCCTTAGGCAAATATGTCCTGGTTGACAAAGTTTATAAGAATTGTCCGTTAATGACTTGGGGTTACTGTTTTCTGGATGATTTGATGTTGTTGGCGTTTGATTAGTTTGATGTAATTCTGGATATGGACTGATTGACATTGCATGATGCAGTAGTAAATTGTAAACGAAAGACAATTGAATTGAAATGTTAGAATAATGAGATTCTCCGAATTGAATCAAATGATCTGAGTGGTTTACCAGCTATAATTTCATCAATGTTAGCTCAGAAATATGTGAAAAAGGGATGCAACCCATATCTTACATATGTACTTGATACAAAAGTGTCAGAATCAAATATTGAATCAGTACCAGTTGTTTGCAAGTATCCGGATGTGTTTCCAAAAGAGTTACCGGGTTTGCCACCAATTAGAGAGATTGAATTTGCTATTGATTTAGTACTGGGAACTTCACCGATAGCTCTGTACAGAATGGTTCCTACAGAGTTAAAAGAATTTAAAGCTCAGTTGCAAGAATTAACTAATAGAGGATTCACACGACCACGTTTCTCGCCCTTGGGTGCACCAGTGTTGTTTGTTAAGAAGAAAGACAGGTCAATAAGAATGTGTTTTGACTATTGTCAACTCAACAAGGTACGATAAAGAATAAGTATCCGTTGTCGAGAATAAACAATTTATTTGATCAGTTGAAAGGTGCAACAGTGTTTTCAAAGATTGATTTGAAATCTAGTTATTATCAATTGCGAGTTAAAGACTCATATGTGCCCGAAACTACATTCAGAACGAGGTACGGACACTATGAATTTCTTGTTATGTCTTTCAGATTAACTAATGCTCCTACAATTTTTATAGATTTGATGAATCGAATCTTCAGTTAGATAGATTTGTTACTGTATTTATTAATGATATTCTGATTTATTCTCGAAATGAACGCAATCATGCCGAGCATTTGAAAATAGTGTTACAGATTTTGAGAGACAAGTAATTATTTGCAAAGTTCAGCAAATGTGAGTTTTAGCTTCGAGAGGTTGGATTTCTAGGACATATCGTTTCAGCCGAAAGTATTAGAGTTGACCTAAGCAAGATTTCTGCAATTATAGATTGGAAACCTCTGAGAAATGTATCTGAAGTCTGAAGTTTTCTTGGACTAGTTGGCTATTATCGATGTTTTGTGAAAGGATTCTCTATGATTGCAACACCGCTAACTCGATTACTTCAGAATGATGTAAAGTTCGAATGGTCTGAGAAGTGTCAGCAGAGTTTTGAATAGTTGAAAGCAATATTGACAAAGGCACCAGTGTTAGTACAGCCTGAATCGGGTAAAGAATTCATAATTTTCAGTGATGTGTTGTTGAAAAGTTTGGGTTATGCATTAATGTAACACCCCTTACCCATATTCGACGCTGGAACAGGGTACGAGGCATTACCGGACTTAAACATTAGCAAACATACAAAACCAAGACATAAATTTCCATCCAATTTTAAAACTTTTCATAAACATTCATATTGTCCCTATAATGAACCTACGAGGACCAAAACATGCATTGAAAACGGTTCGGGACTAAACCGAGAACTTTGGAAAATTTCAAAACACTTAGAAAAATTTTCATATTTTAAGAGCCACATGCCTGTGTGGCTTGGGAAATGCCTGTGTGGGCAGGCTATGTGGTAACACACCCCCGTGTCCCTAACCTGTGTAACTCTTTGTTTGTCATCGAAGAACAAATTGAAGTCACACGGCCAAGATACATGCCCATGTCCCGAGGTCGTGTCCTTCACACGGATGAGACACATGCCCGTGTCTCTGCCGTGTGCTCAATACTGAGCTTTCTATTTTGCAACAATTTAGGTGCAGAAGATACACGGCAGGATCACACGTCCATGGGGATGACCGTGTGTCACACACGACCTAGACACACGCCCGTCTATCTACCCATGTGTACAAAAACAAGGCTATTTACCAAGCCATTTTGCCACCCTCACTTGCACATATTTACTCTACATCACATGGCACAAACTCAAACAAGAAGAACAACCAAATAATCATAACCAAGACAATAACATGTCATTCTCATACCATTTTCAAACATGCTTAAAACATCAACCTTTCCAGATCAAATTATGCAAGTTTCAACATTCATAAATGACATTAATACAAATATACTCATAACCAACATTAGCCAACTTTCAAGGTTATATACAAAATGAACCATGAACCATTCATAATTATGACCATCACATATCAGTACCATATCAACATCTATCATACACACAACCTTTATCATGCCATAAATCATTCATGTCATAAATCCCATTTCCAAACAATTCACATTCACCAAGCATACCATGATCATATCACTAAAGGCATTGACATATATATGAATATACTTAGGCTTACATCCATGTTAGCCAATATAAGCCAACTTACATGGCCAAATATCAACACAAGCCTTTGAACCTTACAAACCAATACATAGGCTAAAGTCATAATGACACATATGACAAAATGACTATGTCCCTATACATGCCATAACTCAAAATACTTGAATTCATCAATACCAAAATTGATAGCTTGACAGTGCAATAGGATCTCCGGTGATCTCCAACTCGAGCTAGCTTCACGCCACTATAAAACATGGGAAAGGAAGGGGAGTAAGCTATATATCTTAGTAAGTCCACATGAAAATAATAAGCAACTCTTTTTAAGCATTTATCAAGTTCAATAATTTAAACATAAAATAATACCAATTGCTATAAATCTCGTAGATATAATTTTATTCAATCAAGATGTTTACTCTATTAACTTATAAGCATAATTTAACATATCTTGGCATTAGCCTAACAACCGTAACCCCTCTTTCGTAACATATCACAACAATTAACAAGTCATTTCAAACCTTAGTAAACATGCACATTAAATTTTGAGTATTCACATTTCAACCATATATTTTAACATTTTTCAATTGTTTAAAGCCCATATCTTCTCATACTTTTGTAATCATTTTATTAGGCAATTATGCCAATCTTTCCTTTTTCTCGTGTCCGATAAATCAAAATTCGTACGAACAAAACATGTTATATCATAACTCAATTTGGCACGAAATCTAATCACATGATCCTTAACCAAATTTACTATGAATTTCATACATCACAAGTATAGACCAATAATCACAAGGTTTTCACAAAATCATTCTCGTGGAAATCATGAACTCACAATTTCATGAAGTCAATGCATATAGAATTTACGTACATACCTGTACCAATTTGTAATACTTACATACTTTTTCTCTTCTTTGACATACCCGTTGAACCACATGAAATACTAAGGAGACTCGGGAGTCCTGTACACACGGTACTTTACCAATGCCATATCCTAGATATGGTCTTACATGTAATCTAGTATTGATGCCAATAGCCCAGCTTTGGTCTTAAACGAAATCTCATATCAATGCCATATCCCAGACATGGTCTTATACGAAGTCTCATACCGATGCCATATCCCAGATACGGTCTTACACGTAATCTCAGTAACCCTAATGTCATGACATTTGTATCCTATCTATTCCTAAGGTTCAACTAGGATTTCACGCTTGTCGAACTTTGTTGAACATGCTCAATGATCAATCATAATTCATATAATAATAAAGCATTTAAAACATAATTAAAAATAATGCATTATTTGCATATGAACTTACCTCGACATAAAAATGGCGAAAAGGACCTAGCCGTTAAATACTCGTTTTTCCCCCGTTCTAGGTTTGAACCTCATTTTTCTTAATCTATATTATCACATTCAACTTATTTAATCACTAAAATATTCAAATCAGCACAAAATCACATTATGGCAAAAATTACATTTTTCCCCTTAAAGTTTCACTTTTTTACATTTTAGTCCCTAGGCTCATAAAATGATTTTCATCAAATTTATTCATCACCCAAGCCTAGCAGAATCTTTATTGTACTCATACCAGCCCACATTTTTCATTAAATCACACTTTTACTACTTATTTTATAACTTTTACAAATAGGTCCTTTTGGCATTTTCATCGAAAATCACTTACTAAAAGTCGTTTATCAAACATCAAACTGGTATAATCTACCATTAAACATCAAAATACACAAATATCCATCATTGTTAAAAATTTAGACTTTGATTATGTCTTAAATTAGTGGTAAAAATAGATAGATCTTGTTACGAGGATTTGACAAACATAAAAATCATTAAAAACGAGGCTAGAACGGACTTACAATTGAGCTTGGAAGCTTGAAAAACCCTAGCCATGGTTTCTCCTTGTAAAAATTCGGCCATGGGTAGAAGATGGACAAAAATTGGCTTTTAATTTGGCTTTTTAATTCATTTAATTACCAAATTACCAAAATACCCTTAATGAAAAACTTTAGAAACATACCAAACCATGTCCATTTTTATCCAACAACTTAACCAATGGTCTAATTACCATTTAAGGACCTTCAATTTAAAATTTCATAACAATTAGACACCTCTAGCTTATAGAACTCAAGTTTTGCACTTTTTACAATTTAATACTTTTGACTAAATTGAATGCCCAAATGTCAAAATTTTCGAACAAAATTTTCACAAAATCATTCCATAAAATTGTATATCATAAAAATATAATAAAAATAAATTTTTCTACATTGGATTTGTGGCCCCGAAACCACTGTTCTAACTAGACCCAAAATTGGGTTGTTACAATTGATGCAGGAAGGCAAAGTAATAGCTTTTGCTTCTAGACAGTTGAAGTCGCATGAAAAGAATTATTCGACGCACGATTTAGAGTTGGCTACGATTGTTTCGCATTAAAGATTTGGCGACATCACTTGTTTGGTGAGAAATGTCACATCTATACAGATCACAAGAGCTTAAAATATTTAATGACTCAGAAAGACTTGAATTTGTGACAACAAAGATGACTTGAATTACTGAAAGACTATGAGCTAGTAATTGATTATCATCCCAAGAAAGTGCATGTAGTTGCTGATGCTCTGAATAGAAAGTCATTGTTTGTTTTGCGTGCGATGAATACACAGTTAGTTTTGTTTGATGACAATTTGATTGTAGCTAAGTTGAAAGCGAGACTGTTATTTCTTCAGCAAATTTGTGAAGCTCAAAAATGTGATAGTGAATTGCAAGTAAAAGAGTGCAAAGTGAGTCAACTAGTGATTCAGACTACAAATCGGAGCTGATGATTGTTTAATGTTCCAAAACAGAATCTGTGTACCGAGAAATTCTGAGCTTATTCAAAAAATTCTGCACGAAGCACATAACGGATGTTTATCTGTTCACCCGGGGAGTACCAAAATGTACAATGATTTGAAACAATTACATTGGTGGTTGGGTATGAAACGAGACATTTCAAAATTTGTATCGAGATGTTTAGTTTGTCAACAAGTTAAAGCTGAACATCAAGTACTGTTGAGACTACTTCAGCTAGTGATGATACTTGAGCGGAAAAAAGGGATAGAGTTACGATGGATTTTGTATCGGGGTTGCCACTGTCAATGAAAAAGAAAGATGCAATTTGGGTTGTCATTGATAGATTAACAAAATCAGCACATTTCATCCTGGTACGTACAGACTATTCACTTGATAAATTGGCAGAATTGTACATATCTGAGATTGTGAGAATGCATGGTGTGCCAGTTTCGATTATCTCGGATAGAGATCCGAGGTTTACATTTCAGTTTTGGAAGAAACTTCAAGAAGCCTTGGGTAAGAAGTTGAATTTTTGTAAAACTTTTCATCCGTAAACTGACGGATAGTATGAACGAGTAATACAGATTCTTGAAGATATGCTAAGATGTTATGTTTTAGAAATATTTGCCGCTGGTTGAATTTGCATATAATAACATCTTTCAATCGAGTATAAAGAAAGCTTTGTATGGTCGCAAATTCTGAACTCCATTGTATTGGACCGACCTTAGTTAGAAACAAATTCACGAGGTTGATTTGGTTAGAGAAATCGAAGAGAAAGTGAAAGTAATTTGCGACTGTTTAAAAGCAGCTTAAGATCGACAGAAATCATATGCAGATTTGAAACAAAAAGATGTTGAATTTCAGATCGGTGAAAAAGTGTTTCTGAAAGTATCCCTGTGGAAGAAAATTCTTTGTTTTGGTCGTAAAGGCAAGTTGAGTCCGCCTTTCATTGGGCCGTATGAAATCATTGAAAGAATAGGGCCAGTGGCATATCGGTTACCTCTACCATCAAAGTTAGAGAAAATCCGTAATGTGTTTTATGTATCGATGTTACGCCGATATAGATCTTGTAACAGCCTGATTTTGGGGCTAGTCGGAACCATGGTGTAACACCCCTAACCCGTATCTGTCGCCGGAATGGGATTACGAGGCATTATCAAACAAATACAATTCATAACAAGCTTTCATACTTTGATTCAATAAATCATATAACCTCCAAGTTTATATTCAGTCAACATTATACGAAAACATGAGAATCGAATATTAAACTCATATAAAAATATTTCATTACATATCCAAATCATGTATGCACACTATCAAGTTTAACCTCATATGTCTAACTAATCAATTAGGCATTTATTCGGTCATAATCTTGACCTCATACCATAATCAAAACCACAAGTGTACCAAAATAAACCAATTACCAAATCATATCCATCAACCATATATAATTATATACTCAACCAAACACATTATACTAACATACATTGCTTTTATAACCGAATTAAAAGTATAAATTCATTCAAATTTATGCATCAACTTGCCACATAAATACTAAGCTACCGACATATATATATATATATATAACGATTCATACTTATCAAATGTGTTCATCAATAATGAATATGCAAACTTATCATTTATTAATTTTAAGCAAAGTATATATAACAAATCTTATATTAAATTTAATATCAATAATTAACCACTTTAGATAATCAAATTTATGATATGGCAAAGTCATTTTGTAACTTATCAAAATATGTAATTCATATAACATATTTATCCATTTTCAATTGCAATTGCCATATACATCCATCTTTGATAACATACATGTCACACATATATTTTATACTTTAAGATAAATACATAACAAATATATATATTACCTAATATATATATATATATATATATAAACAACATACCAATACATTAAATACTTATGCATATTTAAATGCCGAATCATGTAAAACGTACCTGCAAAACTTATAGCAATTCTTTCACTTTAAGCATACATTATGAACTTGTAAAATATCACAAACTACAACCGAGTTCGTAAACACACCTATTTATCATATGTCATACTCGAAATCAACTAAATGCACATATCCAAAATCACCAACTATTTTCAAAGCATTACTTTATTATTCAATCATCTAAACTAAATTATCAAACCCATCATATCAAACATTTTAATCAAACTATCATTCACTTGAACACATATATTGAACATAACACCAAATCACAACCAAGCATAACCATCATCAAAACAAGGCATTGAAAACTAAGCATAACTAAGTATTAAGCCATTTTCGCATGGCTCATAGTTACACAAACCGAAACTAAACATTTCAAAACATAATTCAGCCTATACATGCCATAGTTCCAAAATTCAATTTATAAAATACTGAAGATGGTCGATAGTGTGATAGACTGGGCTGACGATCCCCGAGCTTGTAATTTGAATCCAAAATATATAAAATAGAAACACACATAAAACACAGAGTAAGCTTTTGAAGCTTAGTAAGTCATAAGCAAATAAACAACTCGATAACATTGTCAACCAAATTATACCAAGACAACTTATAATATTATAACACATTTAAATCCACACATATAAAGTTCATAATATATATACATCCATTCTTAGTTATCACTTTGACCAAATGTTCATGTAGCTAAATTATCATTTTACCATTTTACTTTCACAACCAAATAATCATCACAAACCTAGTTCACACACCATGGACTCATAAGCCCATGTGTCACAATATAATCTCATATACACATACTAATCATATAACCGAACATATCTCATCATATATACACAAATATAATGACTGTTCATAATATACTTACTACTTATTCACAAAGCCAAATATACATATCACATGCACATATTTGTATTTTATACGATTTGTAACAAATAGCCAAGGTATTTACTTACCTTACCCCAAGTTGGTAACAAGTTAATTCATACCTAGCATATAGCTCATTTTACACATTCGAACTCAATTTACCTTTGCCCAATGAACCATTCGAAATTGGATAGGACACTTGGATAATCACACATATATCGTACATTGCCAACGTCCCTAACGTGGTCTTACATGTAATCACATATCGATGCCATTGTCCCAGACAGGGTTTTACTCGCACACATATATCAGAATCACATATCAATGCGATGGTCTTACTCGCACACATAAATCGGAATTCTATTTCATGACATATGTATCCTAACTATTCCTAAGGTTCATACGGGGCTTTCGGGCGTTGTAACTTGGTCGAAACGAATTCGAAAATGTAGTAGTCAAGCCTTTTCATATTCGACCACAAGTATAAATTCATACATTTCATAACAGCATATATATGTCGCATTTAACTACAATTAAACACGTCTATTTGCTTATAAACTTACCTCGGACGTTACAAAATGGATCAGGACAGCTAGTTGACGACTTTCGTTTTCCCCGATCTAAATCCGATTTCTTTGGTTCTTGATCTAAACATATTCAAATTAAGTTCAGTCAAACATATTTTCATTCAATTTAGTCCAAAAACACATAAATGGAAAAATTACCATTTTACCTTGACATTTACAATTTTTTACAATTTAATCCCTATTGCACAAAACACAAAATACACCAAATTTCTCCATACCCAAGCTAGGCCGAATATTACCCATGTCTATACAACCCATATAATTCATTTATTTGATATTTTAGTCCCTCAAATTATTATTTTTGCAATTTAGTCCTAATTACTCAAAATTATCAAAAATTGCAATACAAAATATGTTAATCTAAAACATATCTTTCATATTTCATCATCAAACAACAAAAATCACAAGCTCTCAATAATGGAATAACTCAAAATATTCACCAAAATAAAAAATTCAGGCATGGGTTCTGTAGTACTCGAAGCAACGATCTCAAAAACGTAAAAATTATCAAAAACTAAGCTAAACTCTTACCTTGATTGAGCTTGGAAAGCAACCGAACGCTAGTTTCTTTTCTTTTTCTTTCTTATTTCGGCAAGAACATGTAAATAACACATATATAGCTTTGGTTATGATATGTTTATATTATATTAACTTGTTTTATTAATTTACCATATTAACCTTAGTTTAAACACATTATATTATCACATTTACTTGTCCTTAGTCGTCCACTTATATTACTAATGGCCTATTTACATAATAAAGGCCTCCACTTATAAAGACAACAACAAATTAGCTCTTTTAAATTTAACCACCAAATTTTTATTTTACACGATTAAGTCCTTTTATTTAATCGGACACTCAAACGACAAAATTAAATCACGAAAATTTCACAGATATAGATTCACACATAATAAACACATAAAATAATTTTAAAATATTTTTTTGACTCAGATTTGTTGTCCCAAAACCATTGTTCCGACTAGGGTCTAAATCAGGCTGTTACACATGGTTTCGGGACCACGAATTTGATGTACAAAAATCTATTTTTTATTATATTTTTATGGTCTACAGTTTCATAGAACTATTTTGTGGAAATCTCATTTGAAAATTTTAACGTTTGGGCACTCAATTTAGTAAAAATGACTAACTTGTAAAAATGCAAAAGTTGAGTTCTACATGCTAGAGATGTCCAATTGCTATGAGATTTTAAATTAGAGGTCCTTATATGATAGTTAGACCATTTGTGAAGTTAGTGGACAATAATGGACATAGTGAGATAAAATTTTAAAGTTTGGCAAAAAGGGCATTTTGGTCATTTGGTTAATAAAAGAATTAAAAGGGAAAATCAAGTCAAAATTTGTGTCCATCATTTCTCCTTGGCTGAAATTCTCAAGACACCATAGTTAGGGTTTTGTTCAACTTTCAAGCTTGATTGTAAGTGCATCCTAGCCCCATTTTTAATGCTCTTTACGTTTTTGAAGTCGTATTCACCTGATCTTTCCATTTCTACCATTATTCTGAAGTAGGGTTCATGTTTAAAAATTTAACCATGTGTGACATACATGTATTTTGATGTTTTATGGAAGATATTGTATGATTAAGGTGTGATAAACAACATTTACTAAGTGATTTTTCATGAAAATACCTAAAATGACCTATTTGTAAAAAGTTGTAAAATAGGTCTAATTTGATGAATAATGTGGGCTGATATGAGCATGTTTATGGTTTGGCTAGGCTTGGGTAACTAAGAAATTGAATACATTTCATTTTACGAGCTTAGGGACTAATTTGTAAATATGTCAAAGTTTAGCAGGGAAAATGTAATTTTTCCATAATATAATTTTTGGACTGAATTGAGGAATATGAATAATAAATAAGCTAACTTTGCTATTATAGATCAAGAAAAACGAAGTTCGGACCTTAATCGGGTAAAGAATAAGGTGTTTGACTATTAAATCTATTTCTCCTGTTTTTGTACCGAGGTAAGTTCGTATGTAAATAGTGCATTATTATTTATGCTTTAATTGTGTTATTGTTGTATGAATTGTGATTTACTCTTTGAATAAATTTGACAAAGTTTCAATAAGTGAGAAATATCCCGGTTGAACCTTAGGAATAGATAGGATACAAATGTCATGACATTAGGGTTATTTGAGTTTACGTGTAAGACCATATTTGGGATATGGCATCGGTATGAGATTTCATGTAAGACCATAGCTGGGCTATTGGCATCGATATGAGATCCCATGTAAGACCATATCTGGGATATGGCATTGGTATTGTACTATGTGTAAATATGGCATGTATAGCTAGACTCATACGCACTACGTTAGTCCTAGAATTGACTAAACCGTAGATCTGATACTAATCAAATGTAACATCCCTAACACGTATCCATCGCTGGACTAGGGATTAGAGGCATTACTGAATATAAAAATATTCACACAAATCTTATTCGCATATAAAAAGCATAAGACTAATTGAATATTAAATATTAAACATTAAATGTACATTATTAGTCATACAACAAATACGAATCATAACTCAAAACTATCTGAATCCCTATCAATCATATAATTATGTTCGCACATTAATAAGCATACCTCAAAGTCATACATAACATGTTTGGCTATACAAATATATACACAAATCATATGCTCATTATTAAAATAATATTTGAATACTTAATAAATAATCAAACATTTTAACTTCATAATTATACACATACACTTAAAAGATTAAACAAATCATATCACAAAACTTTATGTCCAATATCATATGAGGCATTGGTCATGGTCATACATTTACATATAATTCATTTAAACAAATATGATTTTAGACTAATCTTACCTCTTTTCTAGTTAAAAAACCATGCGCATATGACCATATTAATTTAAACCATTTTAAGAACAAATAACAACTAAGAGTACACTCAATTCACATGCTAATTTACCATACCTAAATTACAAATGTATAACCAAAACACCAACCAAATTTTAACCATAATTCTCGTCCAACATTAGCCATTAGCTATGTACCAAAGTAACCATCAGCTTATCCATTAATTCACATCTATTCTTACTATTATACCAATCACCGTTTTCGATCACAATTAATAAGTTCATAATATACTTAGCTTACTAGCATACTATTTTAACATACACGACATACAAGACATATACATTTATACATATATGATACACATAAAAAGGACTTTAAAACTAAACTAAATATACATCTTTATTATTACAACTTTATGCATATAAGACCATATCTATTTGGGCTATTGTCGAACTCCTATACTCAAACAATACATGTCAAAAACTAATTTTTCATATCCGTCAACTTGAACCTAAAACCATAGCCGAATACTCATATACATATTATCTATCATTTCCATCACATAAATCATGCCATAAAACACTTTTAAAACAACTTACCATCATAGCCAAATATACATTTAATGAACATTACTCATTTACCAAATCAACTGATAACTATCACAAATACAAAACATATGAATATGCCAAACTCATTGCCTCACCTATTTAGTCAAGCCGAATAATACAATCATTTACACTTAATCTATCCCATTATCTAATTTTTCTCAAAAATGAACTAACTATAATACCGATTGTATATTATATCTAGCATTTCTCATTGCCAAATCACAAAACCAAACACCATAAGCATATTCACCATAAAACATATCTTCAAAATGAGTTGAAAACACAACCAAATAAACACAAACATTGGAATTATGCTTAAGCTATTTTCGCATGGCTAAATATATATACATACTTCAAGTTCAAACATACTATCTAGTCTATACATGCCATAATTTCAAAGTTCAAACTTATAGAATATCGAAAAGAGATCGATAGTGTGATGGATTTCCTTGATGATCCCCGAGCTAGTAACCAGCTTCCAGAATCTATAAAACATTAAACAAACACACATTGTAAGCTTGAATAGCTTAGTAAGTCATAAGAAAATAATTCATCAAATGAACATTAGCATTGAAATCTACTAGGCCGAATATGAACAATCTCAAAAACATATATAATTCACTGTTGTATTAAACATATTTCATATCTACATTACAAGTACTTTACTTACCTTACTTTCATAATCATTTAACTTCATTCGTACCTGAACCATTTATCTCATTTTCACATTTGATCTTAACTCGATATTGCCCATTGAACCATTCAGAATTAATAAGGATACTCAGATAGTCGAAAAGCTCGTACAACACCAATGTCCCAGACATGGTCTTACATGTAATCACATATTGATGCCACTGTCCCAGACAGGGTCTTACATGAACTTATATACGATGCCAATGTCCCAGACATGGTCTTACATGTAAATCACAAATCGATGCCAACGTCCCAGACGTGGTCTTACACAAAATCACATATCAAAATCCTATGTCATGATATATGTATCCTAACTATTCCTAAGGTTCATACAGGGCTTTCGAACATCGTAACTCGATCGATTCAAGCTCATAAATATTGCTCCCATGTTTAATTCAATTCAGCATATCCGTATGCACAAGTAATAATTCAATTCGACACTATTAAAATATATACAATCAAATTTAATGACATTTATTTATTTATGAACTTACCTCGTACAAAGACGAACAGACCGGGTCGACTATTCAACAACTTTAGATTTCCTCCGATTCAAATCTGATTTTCTCTTTTCTTGATCTAAATTAATATAAATTAAACTTATTTAATAAAATATTCAATCAAATTCATCCAAAAACACATAAATGGGCAAATTACACTTTTGCCCCTGATATTTCACATTTTTTACAATTTAGTCCCTATTTCACAAAACACAAAATATTCAAAATTTGAATACACCCATGTTAGCCCGAATTTACCCCTAGTCCATATAAGCCCATATGTGTCATTTATTTCACATTTTGACCCCTTAATTTGCAAAATTTACAATTTAATCCTAAATAGATATTTTTATCAAAAATCACTTAATTAAACTTGACAATCAAACAACATATATTTATTTTTCATCATCAAACACAAAAATCATTAAGCTATCAACAATGAAAATTCATGAATACATCATCAAATTAAAAAATTCAAGCATCGGCTAGGTAGTACTCAAAGTAATGATCTCAAAAACGTAAAAATTATAAAAAAATCGAACAAATTACATACCTAATTTGAAGAACACAAGGGTCAAACCTTTAAAACTCTTTTCTTTCTCTTTTTCTTTGTTACATTAAGCCAAAATATGAACATTTTCTTGGCTATTTTAATTTTTGTTTTATTATAACATTACTAATTAGCATTTTTGCCATATTAACCTTTTAAAATTAATAACCAAACTATATATTTCATATTTAATACCATCCATGCATGATTTCAAGGGTGTAATTTCATCTTAAGGACTCCACATTATAAAAACAATAGCTATGTAGCACTTTAACAATTAGCTAGACACTTTTACATTTTACGTGATTAAATCCTTTTAATTAAATCGAGCACACGAACAATAAAATTTTTGCATGAAATTTTCACACATATCAATTCACATATTATAAACATAAAAAATAATATTAAAATATTTTTTTACTTATATTTTTGGTGTCGAAACGACTGTTCTGATTAGGGTCTAAACCAGGCTATTACAGGTATACGGAATTTGTTCGAACAAATCCGAATGCCCAACCTCCTCCACCCCCACCTATTCCTCGACCGATTCTCATAGCCCCACAAGGTATGGATTTTGTAAAAATGAATAATGGATTTTGTAAGAATGAATAAGCCCTTAGGTGATAAGATCCGAAAGCATGGGGTTGAAGATTTTCGAGCTAATGTGGATGATCATCTCGAGAGAGTCGAGTTTTGGCTCGAAAACTCTATTAGGGTATTCGATGAGTTATCCTGCACATCAGATGAGTGTTTAAAGAGTGCTATCTTGCTTCTGAGAGATTCTGCCTACCATTGGTGGAATACACTTGTATCTGTAATTCCGAGAGAAAGGGTCACATGGGACTTCTTTCAAGTGGAATTCCAAAAGAAGTATATTAGCTAAAGGTTCATCAATCAGAAACGTAAGGAACTTTTGGAGCTGAAACAGGTCCATATGATCGTAATGGAGTATGAACGAGAAATTTTAAGACAGAGTAAATATGCTCGAGAGTGTGTTTCCACTGAGGCTATCATGTGCAAGAGATTTGAGGAGGGATTGAATGAATACATTCATGTGTTAGTTGGGATCTTAGAGCTAAAAAAGTTTGTAGTATTGGTTGAACGGGCTTGTAAGGTCGAATAATTGAATAAAAAGAAGAGGAAAGCTAATCTTGAAGCTAGAGATTCGAGGAAGAGATCGATGAGGAAGTCATTTCCATCTCAGTCCAAGAAGTCTAAAGAAATATATTCCAGTTCGAATGTTTCAGCAGGGTATTCACACAGAGATCGTGGGAAAAAACATTCAAGTTTTAAATCTCAGGCTACTTCTATGGCAAGTGTCGGTAATGTAAAGTTTAACAGACTCGAATGTCAGTAGTGTGGCAGAAGACATCCCGAAGAGTGTAGAATGAATGACCGGGATTGTTTTAAGTGTGGTTCATAAGAGCATTTTATCAGAGATTGATCGGAGATGGCAGAGAAAGAGAAATTTCAAAGTGCAAGGCCTAGTAATACTGCTTCTAGAGGAAGGCCCCCGAGGAATACTAGAAATGGAGCCAGTAGCAAAGGTGTGATGAAAGAAACCGCTGTGATATCCGAAGCCTGAGCACCAGCGAGAGCCTATGCCATCTATGCTCACGAGGAAGTGACATCTCCCGATGTTATTACTGGTACTTTTTATCTTTATGATATTGACGTTATTACGTTGATTGACTCTGGATCTACTCATTCGTATGTTTGTATGAATTTGGTAAATAATAAGAAATTGCTTGTCGAGTTTACCGAATTTATGATTAAGGTGTCAAACCCTTTAGGTAAGCATGTTTTAGTTAACAAAGTATGTAAGAAATGTCCTTTGATGATTAGAGGTTACTGTTTTCCAGATGACTTGATGTTGTTGCCATTTGATGAGTTTGATGTTATTTTGGGTATGGATTGGCTGACGTTGAATGACACTATAGTAAATTGTAGACAGAAAGTTATTGAATTGAAATGTGAAAATGGTGAAATTCTTTGGGTTGAATTAGGTGAGTCAGATAGTTGCCTGTCGTGATTTCTTCAATGTCAGCTCCGAAAGTTATAGGAAAAGGATGTGAAGCTTACCTAGCTTATGTGTTAAACACGAAAGAGTCTAAATTGAAAATTGAATCAGTGCCGATAATTTATGAATATTGGGATGTGTTCCTGGAAGATTTGCTTAGGTTACCTTTAGTTATAGAAGTTGAGTTTGACATTGAGCTAGTCCCTGGTACTTTACCGATATCTATTACTCTGTATAGAATGACTCCGATTGAATTGAAAGAATTAAAAGCTCAGTTGCAAGAATTGATAGATAAGGGATTTTCGAGACTGAGTTATTCCCCCTGGGGTACTCTGGTATTGTTTGTAAAGAAGAAAGATGGATCTATGATACTTTGTATAGATTACCGATAGCTCAATAAGGTACCCATAAAGAAAAAGTATCCGTTGTCGAGGATGGATGACTGATTCTGGTGATGTCACATTGAAGTATTTTTCGCAAGGAGTGATATAGTTGAAAAACCTTTTCCATATATACCTTTGTTGTGTGTTCTTAATGAAGATTTTAGGATGTCTCTTTCAACTCCAAAATTTAAGTCATTTGGCAAAAAGTTAATCATATTAAATTGTTATTAGTTCTAAAACATTGCCTCTTGCGAAAGCTTTTAAAACATGTTGCGTAAACGTGGTGTTTTGAAGAAAAACATTTAACTTTTTGAAAACCAGCGTCCTACTACTACTAGATATAAATCAAAATAATTAAAAACCCAAAATCAAAGATTAAAATTTAAAGAGGCCTTATTACAGTAAAATACCCAAAATAAAATAAAAATAACTTAAAAATCAAATATGAAAGTATGAGCGATTGTGTGGCCACCTTTGAGTCCCTCGCAGCTTCGACCCGTCTAAGCCTGGGGATTACTTGTACAGATAAACAGATGGGTGAGTTTACGAAAACTCAGTATGTAATCCCATGTAAGCAAACAGTCAGAAAACAAGCACAGTCTGGGTGTAAGCCCCTTTTAGTAACAGTAACAATATCAGTTTGGGCCTTAGCCCATCTCAATACAGAAACAGTCATGTATTTGGGCCTTGGCCCATTACAGTAATAATAATCAGTGCTGTAACAATTTAAACAGTATATAAGTCCTACCTATCCAGCCTTTACACTCCAACTCCGTCCAACCCTGCACTCCATGTGGGGATATACCATCCCTACACTCCAAATAGTACCGGTTGCGGCACTAAACAGTAATATGTAGTTGGGCTGCCAGTAATTTAGGCTCGAAGACTTTCAGTACACTTCCTCCAATCAGTATAAACCCATCCCCATGGAATGCATCATACAATCATGTCATGTCATATCATAGAATCATACATGTATCCATTACAGTTTAAATAGCATGCTAAAATACGGTCATACATGTACATATATATATATACATCACATAGGGGCAAAATAATCGTCTTACCATATAAGGGCAAAATAGTCATTTTATCATGTATAGGGGATCAAGGTAAACTTATCGACCCAACAGTAGGTCCACAGTCGTCTCGGATGACCTGTGCAACCTTATCAGTCAAACACAGAAAATGGGCCCAAGGCCCATATTGCGAGCCCATGTGGGCTCACACTCCCGTGTGGCCCACATAGCCAAGAAATGGCTTTGGCCATGTGGATACACAGCTTGGCCCAATATTCTCCACACGTTCGTGTGGTCTACGCGTGTGGGCCCTACATGCTCGTGGGGCCCATACGGCCCACTTTAGCCCAAAATGAGCTCGGCCCAAGAAAGTGCTCATGGGCGGCCTCAATGATTATATGCCCATGTTTAAGTATTCGGTCTACCATACGAGCGAGCGCACGCCCGTGTAGTGTCAACGGTCACTTATTTCGGCTTTTGTCGATCTACGATTAAGGGCGGTGTTTTACACACCTGATGTGATTGAAGTTAACTGCACTCTGAATACTCCTATACCTGGATTCAATCAACAAGCCATTTAATCAGTTATCTAATTCATATATCAAATGGAATCTAACAAAATTCCAACACGATCACAATGGACTCCTCCTTACCGAAAACCAATTGAAACCGTACCTTTGGTTCTTAGGGGATGCACCAATCATCCTTGGTCTTCACCTACACGAAAGTCACAACCTATTTATTACCTACTCTTGGATTATAATGCAACCTCGACTGAACCACACTTACCAATCAATACCATATTCACTTAGTAACTTGTGAATCATTACAACAAGAACCTAAAACACTTACCAAGCAACGATAGAGCAGAGCGTAAATCAGTGATGCAGTGTACAAAGAGCTGAAGAGGAGAATTGAACTGAAACAGTAAACAGAGGGGGGTAACGACAGGAAGAGGATAAGAGTGGTGCTCAGAAAGGAGAAAAGCTGAAAGGGCAGAAGTGAAGCATAGACTTACTTACCAATATTCAGCCAAGGGAATGTGCAAATAGATATACAGCCTGCTAAAGGAAACGAGGAAGAACCAGAGAAGGGGAAAATCAGCAAGAGAGCAAGCCAAAAAGAGAAGAGAAATCTGTCCAAAACCAGAAAAACAAGAGAGGGGAAAAGAAGCAATATTCAGCCAAAGCTCAAAGGGAAATGGTGACTGTCAAGAATCAATTGAGAGAGAGAGAAGAAGAAACAGTTGGTCAGTAAGAGAACAAGCAAGCTCGGGATAACAATAAAATGAGAAAACCCGAATGATCCCTAACAAAAATTGGCCCCAAGAAGAGAGAAAAAAATCAAGAAGCAAAAAAAAAGGCAGAAGTAAAATTCGGCATACTAGGGAAAAATGGTTGACAGAAATTGAAACTAAAGAGAACAACCCAACTCAGCCGAAATTCTTGAATGCCTTCAATTCAATTTCGGCACAACACTCCCTCTCACCTCAACCTCCCAATATTTTCTCCCCAAATCCCTCTATGCCGTCCACTTCCCCCTTAACTACTAAATTCAAACACCACTTAAACACTTCATTAGTTCAAGTTGACTAGAACTCCCACACGGTCTCAGCAGCAAAATAAAATGCTCCACTACCCAAAGCAAGACTCGAACCTCAGACCTCATAGAACAACAACACGCCACCTATCCCCTAGACCTGCAGACCCTTTCTAACATAAAATACCCACATTTATTTAAAAGCCTACTGCCTATAGATAGGGTTTATTCCTTTAAAAAAAAATAAGCTTTTGCACAAGCCAAGGCTTGACCCAAGACTTCTCAGACACTTCTCAGAACACTTAACCACTGAAATAGATACACAGTTGTGTCACTTTCTTGCACAACTAAACATTTATGTGCAGCCTCCTAACTGTTCCCATGCTGAAGACCTAATACTTCTAGGCCAAAAATTTGGGGTGTTACAAAAATAGCAACAGTGTTTTCCAAGCTTGATTTGAGATCCGAGTATTACCAGTTGAGAGTTAAAGAGTCAAATGTGCCGAAAACTACTTTCAGAACAAGGTACGGGCACTATGAATTTCTTGTTATGCCATTTGGATTAACTAATGCCCCTGCTGTTTTCATGGACTTGATGAACCAAATTTTTCGACCATATTTGGATAAATTTGTAGTTGTTTTTATTGATGACATACTAATTTATTCTCGTGGTGAGACCAAGCATGCTGAGCATTTGAGAACTATTTTAAAAACCTTGAGAGACAAATAGTTGTATGCTAAGTTCAATAAAAGTGAGTTTTGGCTTAGAGAAGTTGGATTTTTGGGCCATATTGTCTCAGGTGATGGTATTCAGGTTTATGCAAGTAAAATATCGGCAATTGTTGATTAGAAGCCGCCGAGAAATGTGTCCGAAGTCAGAAGTTTTCTGGGCTTAGCCGGTTATTATTGACGATTTGTTAAAGGATTTTTGATGATTACTTCTTCTATGACAAGATTGTTGCAAAAAGACGTCAAGTTTGAATGGTCCAAAAAATGTCAGCAAAGTTTTGAGAAGCTGAAGGCATTATTGACTGAGGCACCAATTTTAGTGCAACCTGAACTGGGAAAGGAATTTGTGATTTATAGTGACGCGTCACTGAATGGACTAGGATGTGTGTTGATGTAAGAAGGCAAGGTGATAGCTTATGCCTCGAGACAATTCAAGCTACATGAGAAGAATTACCCAACGAATGATTTGGAATTAGTCGCTATTGTGTTTGCTTTAGAGATATGGCGACACCATTTGTACGATGATAAATGTCATGTTTTTACTGACCATAAGAGTTTAAAGTATTTGACGACCCAGAGAGACTTGAACTTATAGCAACGAAGATGGCTCGAGTTGCTGAAAGATTTTGAGTTGGTGATTGACTATCACCCAGGTAAAGCGAATGTAGTCGCAGATGCCTTGAGTAGGAAGACTTTGTTTTCTTTGAAAGCATTAGACACGAGATTGAATTTATCCAATGAAGGTTCTATTCTAGCTGATTTGAGAGCTAGGCCGATGTTTATTTAGCAGATTTGTGAAGCCGATAAATGTGACAGTGGTTTGCAAGCCAATAGAGCTCATTGTGAATCGGCTAGTGATTCAGACTTCCATGTCGGATCTGATGATTGTTTGATATTTTGAGATAGGATTTGTTTACAGAAAAATGATGAACTTATTCAGAAAATTCTTCATGAAGCACATAATGGTTGTTTATCTATACATCCAGGTAGTAAGAAAATGGATAATGACTTGAAGAAAATGTATTGGTGGTCGGGCATGAAAAGAGATATCTCCGAGTTTGTTTCGAGATGTCTGATTTGTCAACAAGTGAAAGCTAAACACAAAGTACCTTTGGGTTTACTTCAACTCGTGATAGTACCCGAGTGGAAATGGGATAGGATTACGATGGATTTTGTAACGGGTTTGCCTATGACTTTGAAAAAGAAAGATGTCGTATGGGTTGTGGTTGATAGATTGATGAAATTGGCTCACTTTATATCGGTACGTATTGATTTTTCACTTGATAAGCTAGCTGAGCTGTACATTGCTGAGATTGTGAGATTGCACGGGGTGCCTATTTCTATTATCTCGAACAGGGATCCGAGGTTTACTTCGATGTTCTGGAAAAAGTTGCAAGAAGCCTTGGGTACGAAATTGAATTTTAGTACTGCATTTCATCCACAGACCGATAGTCAATCTGAAAGGATAATTCAGATACTTGAAGATATACTTCAATGCTGTGTTCTAGAATTCGAGGGTAAAATCTACCATTGGTCGAATTTGCCTACAACAACAACCATCAGTCGAGTATAAAAATGACACCTTATGAGGCATTGTATGGCCGCAAGTGCTGAATGCCTTTGTTTTAGACCAAGCTTAACGAGAAACAAATTCACGGGGTTGACTTGGTTAAGGAAACTGAAGAGAAAGTAAAAGTAAATCGAGATTTTTTGAAAGCTGTTTCCAATAGACAGAAAAGAGATTGAGTTTCAAGTTGGGGATAATGTATTTTTGAAAGTATCTCCGTGGAAGAAGATTATCAGATTTGGCTGTAAAGGCAAGTTGAGTCCACGTTTTATTGGGCCGTATGAAATTATTGACAGAATAGGGCTAGTGGCATATCGGTTAGCTTTACTGACAGAGTTAGAAAGGATTCATAATGTGTTCCATGTGTCGATGTTGTGATGGTATCGTTCCAATCCTTCACATGTGATTTCTCTGATAGAGATTGAAATTCGACTGAATATGATGTACGTCGAAGAACCAATTAAGATTTTTTCTTGAGAGGCTAGACAATTGAAGAATAAAAGTATAGCCTGGAAACACGAAAATTTACACACTTTTTTATGCCCTTTTTAACTTAAATTCATGAAGTTTCGATAAAATTCCTGTCGAAAAATAATTAATTTTTATAAAATATCTAAAATGTACTTAAAATATGAACATGTTGAATTTTAATTAATTTTATAATTAATTTTGATGAATTTTGGTTATTTTCGATAGATTTGCACAAAGGGCGAAAATGACTCGGCAGACACTGCTAGAAGCACAAAACCGAGAAGCAATTTGAAGTATCAAGGTAAATTAATTTTCATCTTAAGACGATCCAAAATTATGTGTATTAATTCATAATATAATTAATTTTAATTTATATCCAATTTAATTTGGGTTAATAAATTATTATTAATTTGAAGTATCAAGCCCCATGTGCTGACCCAAATTAGCTTATTGGCAGATTATTTAGCTTGCAAAACGGCCCTTGAATACTTGTTCAAATAGCATTCAAACCCCTCAACAAATGGTGGCTTTCTAGATTTGCCCCAAGCATAATTTAGCAAGTTTGAAATCATCAAACTTGCCACATGTGTGGTCGGCCAAGGGAGGGATCTTTGGTTGATAATTTTAGCTATTTTTAGCAGCCCTCTTCAGCTATAAAATCCCCCTTAGGCTGAACATTTGAAACACACTTCAATTGATTCACATCTTTTCTCTTGTCTCTCCACTTTCTCTCTTCTTTTCCATTCTAAATTCTCTTGCTCTCTTCTCGATTTCTTCCCTTGGAAAAGGGGTGTTCATCAGCCATTTTGGAGCAACATTGAAGTGTTCATAGCAGCTTTGATCGATGAGGACAACAGAGAACAAAGAATGGAGCAAGCTAGTCAAGCCACGGAAAAACACCGGATTTGATTCTTGTTCCCTATCTCTTTAATTTTTGTTGTTGTTATGATGAACATATCTATGAATATTTATGTTGTTGGAATGATTAATTTAATCAATTTAGCTTGAATTTAATTCGTGTTAGGTTGATTGCATTTCATTTTCTTAAATTGTTAAAATTGTGTTTATGTTGTTACAGGCCTCAGTGAGATGCTTGATTAAGTAAAATCATGACTAAGGTATTCTTGCATTACAATTGTTAGGTAACTAATGAATTAATTATTTAAATAGATTGAAATTGTAATTAATAGACACAGTACTTAATTAGTGCATGTTTAATCATCCAAGGTAGCTGAGGGTTAAATTAGCAATGGTATTGTGACAGCCCAAAATTGACCCTAGTCGGAATGTGGTTTCGGGACCGCAAAACCGAGGCATAAAAATAATTTAATGCTCATTTTGATGCTTATGATATGTGTTAATTCGTGTGTGACATTTTTGATGTTTGATTTAGAGTTATAAATGTGAATTTCACTAGAAAGGACCTAGTAGAAAACTTTGAAAGTATGATGGGGAAATGTGTGATGACTAATTAAAGCATGCATGCAAAACAATGGCCTTGCATGTCAAATATCCCTCTTTTTATAGGAGGTGGCCGGCCATGACAAGGGAGTATGGGCTAAACATGTCATGAAACATGTTTTGTTGGTGCATTAGGGAGAAACAATAAACAAATAAGTATGGGTAATAAAGAAAGAAAAAAAAAATGTGTGTGAGTGAACCCCCCCCATTGCCGTGCATTGAAGAAAAGAAAAGAAAAAAATTTTGCTCATCCATTTCATTCTCTCTTGACCGAAAATACCAAAGAGGAAGGAAGGAATTTTTGCTTCATGTTTGGTTTGGAAGGGGATTAGGAAGAGATTTGGCTATACTTGCATCAAGATTAAGGTATGTTTGAGGTTGTGCCATGAGATTCATGCATGTTTTTAGTTGCTAGCTTGATGTTCTTATTAGCCCATGGTTCAAATCTTTGTTATATCATGGGGATGGTATTTGGCCAAGGTGGATTTTGTGTTAATGCCATTGCATGTTAAATATGAAGCTTGCTAATGGTATATGTGATGGTGGATTGATGGCACTTGGACTTTCTTTTTAGTATTTTTGAGTAAGACATTAAGTTCTTTGCTTAATCATGACCAAAATTATGGTGTTGTGATGTATTCGGTCATGGTATATCCATAAGTATGATTCATGCATGTTGCATGGTAGGTAAGATTTGAGCTTTGGATATGTGTTTATATTTGGATATAAACAACTTGAGATTCGGCCCTTGCACCTACATGAATATATGTTTGCACATGATGTATTGGTATGACATATATACTATTTTAAGGTGTATATTTGCTTGTGATGTTGTTTGGTTATGAAGTAAATGATGATGTGTATTGAGCTACAATATGTAATCGTTAGTTAGTAAAATGTATGCTGTTTTTTTGTGTAGTATTAAGTGTAAAATTGGCCTCAACATAGACATGCATATTCGCCAAATGAAGTAGATTGGTGTGCATGTATTCGGTTAGAGGCAACCATATTGAAGCCTTATCTTGGCTTAGATTATTGACTAAATGGGTAATAAGTGAGGATGGTTGCGAATATACAAACATACATATGCATGTGTAATTGAATTATGAATGTTTAGCAAGATGGTTAAACTAGTTGATTTATTGATTAAGCTCAAGGAGTTAAAGAAGGAGAATCAAGCAAGGGAAAGACGAAGGTCATCGAGTAGCCGACTTGGACTATTTTACCCAACACAAGGTAAGTCACTAAGCATATATTTTGTATTGATTTGAATAGACATAATGTCTATATAATTATGCCGAAAGGAATGATGAATTTATATACATGTATGTATGTGGTGATGGAAGCATTGAATGAAAGGAAAAGAGGTGAGATGTATTGAGTTGTTGATTTGGCACTAAGTGTGCGGGTATAAACATTTGTGATCATGAGAATGGCACTAAGTGTGCGGGTTTAAAACTTGTACAGCACTAAGTGTGCGAGTTTGATCATATAGCACTAAGTGTGCGAGTTGATTATATAGCACTAAGTGTGCGGACTCACTATATGCTTTTGAATCACTATTGACACTGAGTGTGTGACACTATTGAGTTGATCACGGACAGCGGATCGGGTAAGTACCTTGAGTTCATGGCTAATAGGCGCTATGTTTATATTTGGGGTTGAGCTTGGTAAGTTTGAACCTATGTGACAATGTAAATTGAAGTCACGTACATAAGAATTATCGTGGAATGAGTGAAAGGTCATGTAGATGTGTGATTGTGACGAAAACAAAATGGTGTATAGAAATGCTTCAAATATCCTATTGATTAGTATATGGAATGTGAATGTGTAACTTGGTATGTGGTTGAATCGAATGGTCTAAGGAACTATGGTATAGTTCGGTTTGAATGGAGTAATTAGCCTCGTTCCATTTTGTTTCCTTTTGCGATAATGTTATTAATGGTTGGTAGTGCATTGCTTATGACTTACTGAGTTATATACTCATTCGGTGTTTGCTTGTCACCTATTTTAGGTTTCTTGGACTCGACTTTTTGCGTATTCGGGACCGTCATCGAAGTCATCACACCAACTAGCGACTTTTTGGTATCTTCTTCTTAGATGGTCTAAGAGAACATTTCGGCATGTATAGGCTATTATGTTTTGTTTGAACTTGGTATGTAAAATTTTGAATAGCCATGCGAAAATGGCTTATAAATGTTTTGAGCATAATGTTATAATCATTTGGTATGTATATGCTCATTAAGAGGCACGGAAATGTTTGGCAATGACCAGCCATTAGAATGGGTCATCATGATTATATTTTGGACTATATATGAAAAAGGGGTGGTTGAATCATAGAAACTATGTGTTAGAGAAAGTCTACCCTAGAAATAGATGCTGGCAGCAACAGTGATGTGGATGTGAAAAATCACTAAAACTAGTAGGAATGGAATTAAATAGTGAATAAATTATGTAAATGAACCTTGATGAATCTATATTCATATGGAGGAAACGAAACGGTCATATGAGTTGTATGTTAAGTGATATTTGGGTTTTCGTGAAACAGGGCCAGAACGGTTTCTGGATTCCCTGTTCCGACTTTGAAAATTCATTATAAATTAACCCGAGACATTTAGAAATCATTCCATATATGTATAGATTCCTTTTTGAGTATAGTTTCTATAGAAACAAACGGCATCAGTATTTAAGCCCTGCACAGGGAGTTATTCGAGTTGTAACGCACGAAGGTCAGCGTAGTCGACCCCTGTAACATGGGAGACTTTAACTAATAAACTGTACTAATTGGCTTGACCAAAAATTCTAAAAACAAATATGTAGATGGACATATGAGTCTAGCTTCAGGGAAAAATTACGAAACTGATTTTCGAGTTGTAGAACTCAAGTTATGATTTTTGAAGGGACTAGTACACAGATTGGCAGCTTGTCTGGGAAATTATCAATAAGTGGTTTGAAGTTTGTTAACACCTCGTGTTCGACTCTGGCGACGGTCTCGGGTTAGGGGTGTTACAGGTATCTGACGATACAATTGCCTTGCAAAACATGCAAGATTATTGTGATTAAACTGTTTCAAGGTAAGGATACTTTGTTACCTCACATAATCTTTTATGTGCTTATTAAATTGAGTTAATTGTTTGAATTAACATAGGGATTTGTTTAAGAGATTATTTCAATTTAATAAGTATGTATGTGCTATAACATATTTGCCTATTAAGTTTTGTTTAATCAATTGAATTGACATAGAGATATGCCAAAGAGATGAATGGATTTTGGTAGGTGAGTATGTTCATAGGTTAGCAAATTACCAAGTTGCCATGAATTTATTCACAACAATATAAACATGAGTTTAATAATTCTAAGTTAAGAAATGTAATTAATCTAACAAAATTTTCTCATCTTGATTAAAATCGTATTTTGAAATCATGCATTTGAGATTTATTCATTTAGTTACTTGTTTAAAATCTTAGTTTTTAATCACCCTCTTCAAACAAAACATTTTTCTTCACCAAAGTGTTTTAAACATCATTCATAAATAATTCTTTTCATAGTCCCTGTGGGTACGATAACTCGATATTTACTTGTCACTTTATTACTTCTTGCGATTGTGTACACTTGTACATTTCCGTCATTCCAAGTTTTGGCACTGTGGCTGAGGACTATTTTAAAAGACATTATTTGTGAAATTGTAAATTTTTCATTTTGGTCTATTTTTTTCTGTTGAATTTTAATTCCATTTTTTTGTATGTTTGTTTTAGGTGTTTGAGTATTTATCAAATCATTGACTTACTCCTCGTAAACCCTGAAATTGAAAGGACTTTCTGAGAAAGGAGAAGACAAGTGAACCAAAGAAGGACCCAAGATATGAATTTCGAAATTCCAAACCAGAATCCAGGAGGAACATTCGCTTATAATACTCACAATCCGATCATTGTTGTCAATGATAGAGACTGTGCCATTCAACAATATGCCATTCCTCTATTCAACGAGCTCAATTCGAGTATTAGGAGACCTGAAATTGAGGCGCAACAATTTGAGCTGAGTTGGTCATGTTCCAAATGTTGCAAAATATAGGTCAATTTAGTGGGATTCCTACTGAAGATTCACATCTTCATCTTCGGCTATACATGGAACTGAGTGACTCGTTTAGACTAGTCGGGGTGACTAAGGATGCCTTGAGACTGAGATTATTTCCATACTCTTTAAGAGATAGAGCACGAACGTGGTTGAGCTCCCTACTGTTTGGTTCCATAACTACATGGCGAGAGTTGGTTGAACGCTTCTTAATGAAATATTTCCCTCCATCTTTAACCGCCAAGATTCGAAATGAAATCACTTCATTTCAACAACTTGATGCAGAATCTTTATATGAGGCATGGGAGCGGTTCAAGGAGTTACTACAAAAGTGCCCTCATCACGACATTCCTTGATGTGTTCAAATCGAGACCTTCAATATTGGTCTCAATATTCATACTAGAATGATGGTAGATGCTTCAAAAAATGGAGCCCTTCTTTCTAAGTCTTATAACAATGCATACGAGATTATTGAAAGAATTTCCAGTAATAACTATCAGTGGCAGACCAACCGAGCAGCCTTCGAAAGACGAGCAACAGGAGTACATAAAATGGACACACTTGCTTCTTTGGCAGGCCATGTATCCTCTATGTCTTCTATGCTTAAGAACATAACTATTAATGGTTTCAATGGTAATTTGACAGGTCAGCAATTGAACCAGTTCAAGAATATTTCTTGTGAATACTATGGAGATGGCCATTTATTTAAAAATTTCCCATCGAATCAAGAGTCAAATTATTACATGGGAAATCAGAATTGGAATGGCCCGCAATCAAATTTTTACAACTCTTCATGGAAAAATCATCCAATTTCTACATGGAGTAATCAATGGGCGGACCATAGTGACTCTGTTATGCCATTTCGACCAAATTATCCATCAGAATATTCTCAACAAGTGCAACAACCCCCACCAACTAAATCTTTAAGTGATCTTGAGAATCTACTGAAGGCATACATAGTGAAGAATGATACCACTTTAAGAAATTTGGAGAATCATATAGGTCAGCTAACCGATGAACTTCGAAATAAACCCCAAGGTATTTGGCCAAGCAACACAGAAAATCCAAAAAATTTTGGCAAAGAACATTGCAAAACAGTCTCTTTGCCAAGTGGAAAGACATTGGAGCCCAATGTGGTTGAGGTTCAAGATGAGCCTGTTCTAGCTCAAGAGAAAGATGAAGTTCAACGAAGTGTTGAAACTCCTGTATCACAGAAGTTAGATTCATTGATCCTTGATGAGGTAAACTCTAAACCAGTTAGTTCTGATTTTCTAACACCCTTGTCAGATGTAGAAAAATTTTAACAGAAAAGTTGTTCGGTTAAAGCAAAGATTCTACCATTGCCATATCCTCAACGATTCCAGAAGCAACAACGAGATACAGTTGAAAGAAATTTTTGATAACAAGGGGACTTTTAATGACTTCGATTGTAACACCCCGAACCCGAGACCGTCGCCGGAGTCGAACACGAGGTGTTAACAGACTTCAAACCACTTATTGAGAATTTCCCAGACAAGCTGCCAATCTGCATACTAGTCACTTCAAAAGTCAGAACTTGAGTTTTACAACTCGAAAATCAGTTTTGTAATTTTTCCCTGAAACTAGACTCATATTTTCATCTACAGATTTTTTTCTAGAATTTTTTCTCAAGCCAATTAGTACAGTTTATTAGTTAAAGTCTCCCATGTTACAGGGGTCGACTACACTGACCTTCGTGCGTTACAACTCGAATAAATCCCTGTGCAGGGCTTCAATACTGATGCTGTTTGTTTCTATAGAAACTAGACTCAAATAGGAATTTATACATATATGGTATGACTCCTAATTATCTCTGGTTAATTTATAATGAATTTTCAAAGCCGGAACAGGGGATCCAGAAACCGTTCTGGCCCTGTTTCACGAAAACCCAAATCTCTCTTAACATACAACGCATATGACCGTTTCGTTTCTTCCATATGAATATAGATTCATCAAGGTTCATTTACATAATTTATTCACTATTTAATTCCATTCCTACTATTTTTAGTGATTTTTCACATCCACATTACTGTTGCTACCAGCATCTATTTCTAGGGTAGACTTTCTCTAACACATAGTTTCTATGATTCAACCACCCCTTTTTCATATATAGTCCAAAATATAATCATGATGACCCATTCTAATGGCTGGTCATTGCCAAACATTTCCGTGCCTCTTAATGAGCATATACATACCAAATGATTATAACATTATGCTCAAAACATTTATAAGCCATTTTCGCATGGCTATTCAAAATTTTACATACCAAGTTCAAACAAAACATAATAGCCTATACATGCCGAAATGTTCTCTTAGACCATCTAAGAAGAAGATACCAAAAAGTCGCTAGTCGGTGTGATGACTTCGATGACGGTCCCGAATACGCAAAAAGTCGAGTCCAAGAAACCTAAAATAGGTGACAAGCAAACACCGAATGAGTATATAACTCAGTAAGTCATAAGCAATGCACTACCAACCATTAATAACATTATCGCAAAAGGAAACAAAATGGAACGAGGCTAATTACTCCATTCAAACCGAACTATACCATAGTTCCTTAGACCTTTCGATTCAATCATACATCTACATGACCTTTCACTCATTCCGTGATAATTCTTATGTACGTGTCTTCAATTTACATTGTCACATAGGTTCAAACTTACCAAGCTCGACCCCAAATATAAACATAGCGCCTATTAGCCATGAACTCAAGGTACTTACCCGATCCGCTGTCCGTGATCAACTCAATAGTGTCGCACACTCAGTGTCAATAGTGATTCAAAAGCATATAGTGAGTCCGCACACTTAGTGCTATATAATCAACTCGCACACTTAGTGCTACATGATCAAACTCGCACACTTAGTGCTGTACAAGTTTTAAACCCGCACACTTAGTGCCATTCTCATGATCACAAATGTTTATACCCGCACACTTAGTGTCGAAATCAACAACTCAATACATCTCACCTCTTTTCCTTCCATTCAATACTTCCATCACCACATACACACATGTATATAAATTCATCATTCCTTTCGGCATAATTACATAGACATTATGTCTATTCAAATCAATACAAAATATATGCTTAGTGACTTACCTTGTGTTGGGTAAAACAGTCCAAGTCGGCTACTCGATGACCTTCGTCTTTCCCTTGCTTGATTCTCCTTCTTTAACTCCTTGAGCTTAATCAATAAATCAACTAGTTTAACCATCTTGCTAAACATTCATAATTCAATTACACATGCATATGTATGTTTGTATATTCGCAACCATCCTCACTTATTACCCATTTAGTCAATTATCTAAGCCAAGATAAGGCTTCAATACGGTTGCCTCTAACCGAATACATGCACACCAATCTACTTCATTTGGCGAATATGCATGTCTATGTTGAGGCCAATTTTACACTTAATACCACACAAAAAAAACAGCATACATTTTACTAACTAACGATTACATATTGTAGCTCAATACACATCTCTCATTTACTACATAACCAAACATCATCACAAGCAAATATACACCTTGAAATAGTATATATGTCATACCAATTCATCATGTGCAAACACATATTCATGTAGGTGCAAGGGCGAATCTCAAGTTGTTTATATCCAAATATAAACACATATCCAAAGCTCAAATCTTACCTACCATGCAACATGCATGAATCATACTTATGGATATACCATGACCGAATACATCACAACACCATAATTTTGGTCATGATTAAGCAAAGAACTTAATGTCTTACTCAAAAATACTAAAAAGAAAGTCCAAGAGCCATCAATCCACCATCACATATACCATTAACAAGCTTCATATTTAACATGCAATGGCATTAACACAAAATCCACCTTGGCCAAATACCATCCCCATGATATAACAAAGATTTGAACCATGGGCTAATAAGAACATCAAGCTAGTAACTAAAAACATGCATGAATCTCATGGCACAACCTCAAACATACCTTAATCTTGATGCAAGTATAGCCAAACCCTTCCTAATCCTCTTCCAAACCAAACATGAAGCAAAATTCCCTCTTCTTCCTTAGGATTTTCGGTCAAGAGAGAATGAAAGGATGTTCAATTTTTTTCTTTTCTTTTCTTCAATACACGGCAATAGGGGGGGTTCACTCACACACTTTTTTTTCATTCTTTATTACCCATGCTTATTTGTTTATTTCTTTTCTCCCTAATGCACCAACAAAACATGTCTATGACATGTTTTGCCCATCCATCATTGTCATGGCCGCCACCTCTTATAAAAGAGGGATATTTGACATGCAAGGCCATTGTTTTGCATGCATGCTTTAATTAGTCATTACACATTCCCCCATCATACTTCCAAAGTTTTCTACTAGGTCCTTTCTAGTGAAATTCACATTTATAGCTCTAAATCAAAACATCAAAAATGTCACACATGAGTTAACACATATTATAGGCAATAAAATAAATATTAAATTATTTTTATGCCTCGGTTTTGTGGTCCCGAAACCACATTCCGACTAGGGTCGTTTTAAGGCTGTCACAACTCTCCCCCACTTAAGAAATTTTCGTCCCCGAAAATCTTACCGGTAAATAGATTTGGGTATCGCTCTTTCATAGAGTTCTCGGGTTCCCAAGTAGCTTCTTCTATCCCGTGTTTGAGCCATAACACCTTCACCAGCGGAACCCTTTTGTTTCGCAACTCCTTCACTTCACGAGCTAGGATACGAATCGGTTCTTCTTCATAACTCATATCGGCTTGAATTTCAACCTCTGATGGACTAATTACGTGCGACGGATCAGATCTATAGCGTCGAAGCATAGAAACATGAAAGACGTCGTGAATCTTTTCAAGTTCAGGGGGCAAAATCGAACGATACGCAACTGGACCGACTCGTTCGGATATCTCATATGGCTCGATGAACCTTGGACTCAATTTCCCCTTGCGCCCAAATCTGAGTATCTTTTTCCAAGGCGAAACTTTAAGAAACACTTTATCTCCCACCTGATACTCAATGTCTTTTCGTTTCAGATCTGCGTACGACTTCTGACGGTCGGAGGCTATCTTCAGATTTTCACGGATTACTCTTACTTTACATTCAGCATCTTTAATCAAATCCACTCGAAAATTTTGCTCTCACCGAGCTCGGTCCAAAACAAGGGTGTACGACATTTACGCCTCGCACAAGGCCTCGTAAGGCGCCATCTGAATACTTGATTGAAAACTATTTTGTAAGTTTAATTCAATCAAAGGTAAATATCGTTCCCATGAACCATCGAACTCGAGGATGCAACATCTCAACATATCCTCAAGTATCTCGAATTATTCGCCGGATTGACCATCTGTTTGGGGGTGAAAGGCGGTCTTGAAATGCAACTTGGTACCCAAAGCTTCTTGCAATTTCTTCCAAAATTGCGAGGTGAACCTCGGATCTCTATCCGACACAACACAAATCGGTACCCGTGTAATCTCACAATCGAGAAACGTACAATTCAGCTAGTTTATCCAATGAAAATCCGACGCATACGGGGATAAAGTGAGTCGACTTAGTCAGTCTATCAACAACAACCCAAATCGCATCCTTCTTACTAGCTGACAATGGCAGCCCGGACACAAAGTCCATTGTGACTCGATCCCATTTCCACTCGGGTATCATGATCGGTTGAAGTAACCCTGAAGGCACTTAATGTTCCACTTTCACTTGTTGACATATTAAACATCTCGAAACAAAGTCGGAGATGTCTCGTTTCATATCATGCCACCAAAACCGACATTTCAAATCATTGTACATCTTCGTACTCCCCGGGTGAATTGACATTCGGCTACAATGAGCTTCGTTCAGAATCATCGAAATGAGTTCTGAATTTCTTGGAACACACAAATGATTTCTGAACCTCAAACAATCGTCATCATCAATTTGAAACTCCGATTCCTTGTTCGGAACACACTCAGCCCGTTTTGCAACCAACTCATCGTCAACTTTCTGAGCTTCGCGAATTTGATGAGTCAATAATGGTTTGGCCTCTAATTCGGCTATTAACACATTGTCGGGTAGGATAGACAAGTGTACATTCATTGCTCGTAAAGCAAAAAAGTGATTTCCGGCTTAAGGCGTCCGCAACCACATTAGCCTTTCCGGGTGATAATCAATGACCAGCTCATAATCTTTCAACAACTCAAGCCAACGTCTTTGTCTCAGATTTAAGTCTCTTTGAGTCATCAAATATTTGAGACTTTTGTGATCCAAAATATATGGCACTTCTCACCAAATAAGTAATGTCGCCATATTTTCAAGGCGAATACGATGGCGCTAATTCGAGATCATGGGTCGGATAATTTTTCTCATGTGGCTTTAATTGTCTCGACGCATAGGCCACAACTCGACCTCCTTGCATCAATACGCAACCTAACCCAAGTAGGGAGGCATCACTATAGATGACAAACTCTTTGCCAGATTCGGGTTGTACTAGTACTGGAGCTTCCGTCAAATGAGTTTTCAATTGGTCGAAACTTTTCTGACACTTTTCCGTCCATTCAAACTTGACATCTTTTCAAGCGGTTTCGTCATGGGTGTGGCTATCATCGAGAATCCTTTTACAAACCGTCGGTAGTAACCGGCAAGTCCCAAAAAGCTCCGAACCTCAGTAATATTTCTTGGAGGCTTCCAGTTAAGTATGGCTGAAATTTTGCTCGGGTCGACTCGAATACCCAATGCAGATACCACATGACCCAAGAAGCTAATCTCTCTTAACCAGAACTCACACTTGCTGAACTTAGCATATAACTGCTTATCCCGTAAAATTTGCAACACTAATCTCAGGTGCTCCACATGTTCGGTCTCATCTCTTGAATAGACCAAGATGTCGTCAATGAACACAACTATGAACCGATCCAAATACGGTCTGAAGATCCGATTCATCAAATCCATAAATACCGCAGGGGCATTAGTGAGCCCAAACGACATCACTAAGAACTCGTAGTGACCATATCTCATTCTGAAGGCAGTTTTGGGTATGTCCGAATCCCGAATTCGCAACTGACAATAGCCTGATCTCAAATCTATTTTTGAGAACACTGAGGCTCCCTTCAGTTGATCGAACAAATCATCGATACGCGGTAAAGAATATTTTTTCTTTATTGTCACTTTATTAAGCTGACGATAGTCGATGCACAACCTCATGGTTCCGTCCTTCTTTTTCACAAACAACACTGGTGCACCCCAAGGTGAAAAACTTGGTCGAGCGAAACCTCTATCCGTCAACTCTTGCAACTGAGCTTTCAACTCCTTCAACTCGGTTGGTGCCATACGATATGGAGCTATCGAAATTGGCGTAGTCCCAGGTACAAGTTCAATACCAAACTCTACTTCCCGAACAGGTGGTAAACCCGGTAATTCTTCAGGAAAAACATCTGGGTATTCACAAACCACCAGCACCGATTCGAGTTTCTTTTCCAATTCCTTATCATCAAGTATATGCGCAAGGTATGCTTCGCACCCCTTTCTTACATGTTTCTGGGCCAACATTGTTGATATTACAGCTGGCAACCCCTTTAAGTCCGTAGACTCAACTCGGATTATCTCGTTATTCGCGCACCTCAAATCAATAGTCTTGCTTTTGCAATTCACAACTGCATCATGCACGGTCAACCAATCCAAACCAAGAATAACATCAAATTCATCAAGCGGCAAAAGCATTAGGTCCACGGAAAGCGGGACCCTCGGATTACTAGGGACATTTCTTGCACACTTTGTCGACAAGCACGAACGACCCAAGGGATTTGACACCAATTACGAACTCGATGAGACTCAATAGGTAAAGTCTTACTGGATGCTAAGGTTTCGCATATATAAGAATGAGTAGAACCAGGGTCAATCAAAGCAATCACATTAGTATCAAAGAGAGTGAAAGTACCAGTGATAACATCAGGGGAGGATGCTTCCTCTCGTGCACGGATGGCATATGCCCTAGCAGGAGTATGGTTCTCAGATCGAACAGCCGTATCAGTGGCCCCTCTCTGACTACCACCCCTACCTCCTGAAATTCTTGGTGGTCTACCTCTAGCTGTCATTCCACTAGGTCTTGCACCTTGCATCCTATTCTTCTCATCAAGCTCGTGCAATCTCTAATGAAGTGGTCCTTGAACCGCATCCGTAACAAGCCCTATTGGTAGACTTACCGCAACATTCACCTATGTGTCTTCTCCCACACCTGGGGCATTCAGTTTCTCTTGACGGTTATTGCCCACACTAGCTACCAAGTAGCTCGGGAGTTAAATCAATGGTTGTGCTCTAATGGAAATTCCCGATCGTCCTCGATTTATTGGTGTCCTCCCCGAACTTCTTTACAGTGAGAACGGAGCTTTACCGTCGATCTTTGCGATAGTCTCTAGCTTCAAATTCAGCCTTCTTCTTCTCCTTTCCAAGTTCCTTCGCCTTGCAGGCTCGTTCAACTAGTGTTACTGAATTCTTTTATCTCCAAAATACCCACTAGTAGCTTTAGATCTTCATTCAATCCTTCTTCAAACCTCTTGCACATAGTAACCTCATCAGCCACACACTCCGGGCATACCGATCGAGTTTTACGAACTCATGTTCAGATTCAGAATCTTGTCATACGGCCTTGCTTGAGTTCCAAGAATTCCTTACGCTTTTGATCGATGAACCGTTGACTAATATATTTCTTTCGAAACTCCGTTTGAAAGAAATGCCAAGTAACTCGTTCGTTTGGAACTATGGAAATCAAGGTCCTCCACCAATAGTAGGCTGAGTCTCGCAACAAGGATATAGCACACTTTAGACATTCATCGAGTGTGCATGACAGTTCATCAAACACCGAATGGTGTTATCAAGCGAACTTCGGCCCTTTCGGCATCATCAATAACTATGGCCTGAACTCTTCAGCCCGCGCTTCCTAATCAAGTCTACGGTGGCTTACTCAGCCTCACAGGTCGAATCGATGGCATTACGGGCTCTTGGGGTGGATTATTCAAATTGGAATTGTTGGACGGTACCGGATTGGTTCGGGCATATTCGCGACCCACTCATTCATCATGGTAAAGAAGGCTTGTCTAGCCCCTCACCCTGATTATTCGCAGATGGTGAGGTTCAACAGCAGCGTCCCTTGTGCAGGAGCAGCCGCTACACTTTCAACGTCATCCGCCAAGGTTCTCTCTACACCGGATCCATTTACTAATCAAAACAATAATTTTAACCGTCGAAGTCATCACACATTTAAACATTAACATTAAGGCATGTATAGCTAGACTCATACGTGCTATGGTAGTCCTAGAACCGACTAAGCCATAGCTCTGATACCAATAAAATTGTAACACCCCGAACCCGAGACCGTCGCCGGAGTCGAACACGAGGTGTTAACAGACTTCAAACCACTTATTGAGAATTTCCCAGACAAGCTGCCAATCTGCGTACTAGTCGCTTCAAAAATCATAACTTGAGTTTTACAACTCAAAAATCAGTTTCGTAATTTTTCCTTGAAACTAGACTCATATGTTCATCTACATATTTTTTTTCTAGAATTTTTTGTCAAGCCAATTAGTACAGTTTATTAGTTAAAGTCTCCCATGTTACAGGGGTCGACTACACTGACCTTCGTGTGTTACAACTCGAATAACTCCCTGTGCAGGGGTTCAATACTGATGCCGTTTGTTTCTATAGAAACTAGACTCAAAGAGGAATTTATACATATATGGTATGACTCCTAATTATCTCTGGTTAATTTATAATGAATTTTCAAAGTCCAAACAGGGAATCCAGAAACCGTTCTAGCCCTATTTCACGAAAACCCAAATATCTTTTAACATACAACTCATATGACCATTTCGTTTCTTCCATGTGAAAATGGATTCATCAAGGTTCATTTACATAATTTATTCACTATTTAATTCCATTCCTACTATTTTTATTGATTTTTCACATCTACGTCACTGTTGCTGCCAGCATCTATTTCTAGGGTAGACTTTCTCTAACACATAGTTTCTATGATTCAACCACCCCTTTTTCATATATAGTCCAAGATATAATCATGATGACCCATTCTAATGGCTGGTCGTTGCCAAACATTTCCGTGCTTCTTAATGAGCATATACATACCAAATGATTATAACATTATGCTCAAAACATTTATAAGCCATTTTCGCATGGCTATTCAAAATTTTACATACCAAGTTCAAACAAAACATAATAGCCTATACATGCGAAATGTACTCCAAGACCAACTACGAAGAAAATACCAAAAGTTGTTAGCGGTGTGATGACTTGATGACGGTCCCGAATACGCAAAAAGTCGAGTCCAAGAAACCTAAAATAGGTGACAAGCAAACACCGAATGAGTATATAACTCGAGAAGTCATAAGCAATGCACTAACAACCATTAATAACATTATCGCAAGAGGAAACAAAATGGAACGAGGCTAATTACTCCATTCAAACCGAACTATACCATAGTTCCTTAGACCTTCGATTCAATCATACATCTACATGACCTTTCACTCATTCTGCGATAATTCTTATGTACGTGTCTTCAATTTACATTGTCACATAGGTTCAAACTTACCAAGCTCGACCCCAAATATAAACATAGCGCCTATTAGCCATGAACTCAAGGTACTTACGATCCGCTGTCCGTGATCAACTCAATAGTGTCGCACACTCAGTGTCAATAGTGATTCAAAAGCATATAGTGAGTCCGCACACTTAGTGCTATATAATCAACTCGCACACTTAGTGCTACATGATCAAACTCGCACACTTAGTGCTGTACAAGTTTTAAACCCGCACACTTAGTGCCATTCTCATGATCACAAATGTTTATACCCGCACACTTAGTGCCGAAATCAACAACTCAATACATCTCACCTCTTTTCCTTCCATTCAATACTTCCATCACCACATACACACATGTATATAAATTCATCATTCCTTTCGGCATAATTACATAGACATTATGTCTATTCAAATCAATACAAAATATATGCTTAGTGACTTACCTTGTGTTGGGTAAAACAGTCCAAGTCGGCTACTCGATGACCTTCGTCTTTCCCTTGCTTGATTCTCCTTCTTTAACTCCTTGAGCTTAATCAGTAAATCAACTAGTTTAACCATCTTGCTAAACATTCATAATTCAATTACACATGCATATGTATGTTTGTATATTCGGCAACCATCCTCACTTATTACCCATTTAGTCAATTATCTAAGCCAAGATAAGGCTTCAATACGGTTGCCTCTAACCGAATACATGCACACCAATCTACTTCATTTGGCCGAATATGCATGTCTATGTTGAGGCCAATTTTACACTTAATACCACACAAAAAAACAGCATACATTTTACTAACTAACGCATTACATATTGTAGCTCAATACACATCTCTCATTTACTACATAACCGAAACATCATCACAAGCAAATATACACCTTGAAATAGTATATATGTCATACCAATTCATCATGTGCAAACACATATTCATGTAGGTGCAAGGGCGAATCTCAAGTTGTTTATATCCAAATATAAACACATATCCAAAGCTCAAATCTTACCTACCATGCAACATGCATGAATCATACTTATGGATATACCATGACCGAATACATCACAACACCATAATTTTGGTCATGATTAAGCAAAGAACTTAATGTCTTACTCAAAATACTAAAAAGAAAGTCCAAGAGCCATCAATCCACCATCACATATACCATTAACAAGCTTCATATTTAACATGCAATGGCATTAACACAAAATCCACCTTGGCCAAATACCATCCCCATGATATAACAAAGATTTGAACCATGGGCTAATAAGAACATCAAGCTAGTAACTAAAAACATGCATGAATCTCATGGCACAACCTCAAACATACCTTAATCTTGATGCAAGTATAGCCAAACCCCTTCCTAATCCTCTTCCAAACCAAACATGAAGCAAAAATTCCCTCTTCTTCCTTAGGATTTTCGGTCAAGAGAGAATGAAAGGATGTTCAATTTTTTTTTCTTTTCTTTTCTTCAATACACGGCAATAGGGGGGGTTCACTCACACACATTTTTTTCATTCTTTATTACCCATGCTTATTTGTTTATTTCTTTTCTCCCTAATGCACCAACAAAACATGTCTATGACATGTTTTGCCCATCCATCATTGTCATGGCCGGCCACCTCTTATAAAAAGAAGGATATTTGACATGCAAGGCCATTGTTTTGCATGCATTCTTTAATTAGTCATTACACATTCCCCCATCATACTTCCAAAGTTTTCTACTAGGTCCTTTCTAGTGAAATTCACATTTATAGCTCTAAATCAAAACATCAAAAATATCACACATGAGTTAACACATATTATAGGTAATAAAATAAATATTAAATTATTTTTATGCCTCGGTTTTGTGGTCCCGAAACCACATTCCGACTAGGGTCGTTTTAAGGCTGTCACATCGATGTTGCTAAATCTCGAGATGTAGTTGAAGACTGTTCTACTATTTCCAAGATGGAATTGCTGGCTTCTATAGAGTTGGAGCTCAATTCTATAGATGATCCGTTAAAATAAATTTTGCTAGTGGATTCGCCAAGTGATGATGAAGATGTGAAATGTTTGGCTTTGTTTGAAGCTAAAACGAAGGGATTCAGTCAGTAAGTTCCACTGGAATCATTGAAGTTATTATCTCGGGAGTACACACAACCAAAATTGTTGATTGAAGAGCCAGCTAAATTAGAACTGAAGATTTTGTCTCCTCATTTGAAATATGACTATTTCGGTCTCTCTTCGACTTTTCTTGTCATTATTTCAGTTGAGTTCACCAATGATTAAGAAGAAGAGGCACTTGTGATTTTGGAAAGGCACAAGAAAGGTACTGGATGGATTATTTCACATATTTGAGTCACGGGTTGGAGGATTTGTAGGAATTATAGGAAGTTAAATAAGGCCATCAGGAAAGGTCATAACGAGTTTTCTTTCCTTAATAAGATGATGGAAAGATTTGATGGGAAAGAATATGATTACTTCATAGATGATTATGGTTGGTATGACAATTGACCATTTGACACCACCATAGTCAATGATGATCCTAAATAAAATGGAGGGAGTTCTCTTCACTTTGTCTATCATTATTTTTATATTTTTAGTTTTTTTCCTCGTTTGAATAAAATGGTAGACTTAGATAAAAGTTTCTTTTGTTCATTACATTAATTAAAACTCTGTCTAGGAGATTGGGACTTAAGCGGGACCATCCATGACTCCTCAAGTTTTTCCTTGGAGTTTAATTTAATGTAATTTTTCAAAAAAAATATTTTCCTAAGTAGCCCAAAGAATTTAATTATTTGTTTTGTTAAATAAAGGGTTAACTTTTAACCTAAGCACTAGTTTCTTTGAGTTATTTTATTTTATTTTTAGTATAGGAGCTTAGGATCCAAAAAAGAGCTGCCATTGGGCTCAAGATAGTACTAAGAAGGGGAATATTCAACCCTTTTCCACAAAAACTTATAACCCTTACCTTGCTCCACCACCACTCCCAAGTAGCTCAAAAATGCATCTCATTTAACCTCTTAATGTTGCATCCCTTAACTCTTTGAATCACCACCCCAAACACCTTCATTCGAAGTCACCAACTACCACACCTAAACTATCCTTAAAACTGCCACCCTCTTCAACTCTAAACCTTACCCTCAATTGCTCACCCACCTGCCCAAAACTAAAACCACCCTTGACAAATTTCCTAAGTTTGACGCTAAGAGTCCCTTTATTTAGCACCATTCCACAAAGTGAATAGTTTGGTATAATGGCTATGCTGTAACACATGTAATTGCAGTAACAAGATTACTGGAGATACTCAATAAAATGGGATGACTCAATCAGAGATGCATTTAAAATTTATATTTCATAACCCGTTTATTTTTGTACATGAATTTCCAGACTTTATACTTGAACCATGGACTCTAATGTCGAGGAAGGAAAAGATGAGTCAGATTCTGAGGGATCTGCAAATAAATAAAAAGGGGGATCTTTACTTTGTTTCATTTTCTTTCCTAGGTTATTTAATGTTTTAGGATTAGGTTCTATTATGATTTTTATTTTTCGCATAATAAAACAAGATGTGAAAATCATAAATAAAAATGAATAAGTTGCAAAGTAAAAAGTGTGGCAATAGATATATACATGTCTAAGAATGGATTTAGAGAGAACTTGGTACTTAAGCAGTCAAATTGACCCACCTCCTCTTTTCTAGACTCCTAATTGGTGTATAGTGTCTATTCACTTTTGACAATGAGGACATTGTTCGTCTTAAGCAGGGGGGACCGAAAATTTGAAATTATTTCCACTCAGAATAAAATTTTCTTTCAGTTATGATTAGGTTATATTTTGTTCAATAATTTGAAATATTGTTAAGTATGCTAAACTTCAGTATAAATAAAGTTTGATTATTTCAATAATTGTTATGTTAGCTTAATAATGACATAAATGTATTTTTAATAAAGCATACAAATTATACCATAAAATTTTAGTTCCTTAGGAAAGTTAGGCATGCATGAAAGTTTAAGTCTTTAAAATTGACTTAGTAGTTTCTTGAGGCGAAATCCTAGGAAGCATGGGGCGTTAAAAATGATTTAGACAATTGTTGTTTGGACCGTTTGAGCCTTTCAAGCCAACCATGATGAAATTTTTATCCTTTGAAACCTAACTTTGAGACTATATGGCCTAATTTTATTTGAACCCTTGCAAATTTAGCCATCACTTCTCTCTTAACTATCTTAAAATTGTGCCAAACATTAGACTCAGTACTATTCAAAGTTTTCTTTGAAAATAAGTTTTGGGGAGTTGAAAAGAGTATCAAATGCTCTAAAAAATTATAGTACATACAGTAAAATGCTCAAATTAAAAAAAAAAGAAAGAAGAGCATGAGTTCGTAAAATAAAATGTACAAAAGAGTATGTGAAAGCAAAGAAAGTTGATGTATTGAAGGTAATTATTTCGAAGACCCGATGCAAGCTGAGTCTAGGGTTTTTAGCCTAAATTTAACTATCTTTTACCTACCCCTAAGCCCAACCACGTTACAACCTTGTTAAAGACCTATTGATTCAAGTTCCAATGCTACCTACATTAGTGGATAGAAATTGCTACGTGCAATATATGAAGGCATAAGTTAAACTTAATGATTGTAGTGTAATCTTGTATAAGGGAATACAATTAAATTGGTAAGGGTTAACATGACTTTATTAGGAAATGTAATGCCCCGAATTTTGGGTCTAGATGAATTGGGCTTTGGGCTTTGGGTTTCATAAAATTTTTATGTGAGCAAGAAAATGACTAATGACTTGTTGGCTTTTAAGGAATTTGAAGTGTCTAGGTTGTTGGAGCAGTTCTGGCTTGAGTTTTGTGGTGGAGGAATTTTAATTTAATTATTAAAAGAATCTAGGTTGGGAGTAGATGGGCTTTTAAATAAAAATAGGGGAAAATGGCATCAAAAAGCCTTGTGGAGGAGTGGCTAAGTGACGCCACTTAGGGTGTAGAGAGGTGGCGTTAGTGGATAGCAAGGAGATTCGAGGTTCGAATCCTAGCTTAGTATTTTCAGGAGTTTAATTTTGGCCTTCTAGAAGGTTGGAAGTGGCGTGAAGATGGACTCTAAGGGGAGTGTTCAGAAGTGAAAATTTAAGAAATAGATTGGGGAGTTATCAGGGAGAAAAACGAGGAGATGAGAAGGGGGAAGTGATGGAGCTAAATTGGGAATTGAGGGTCAGGCAATTTGGCTAGAGGCTATAAATATGTGCTGAGTTTGGGATCCTAGGCTAATGCCAAATTCTTCATTTTTTTAATGCCGATTGGCTTTTCCATCTTTGCTAGCTGATTCCTTTGCCATTCTTTCTCTCCTCAGATCGCTTTTAATTTACCCTTTGGGTTAGCCGATTCAATCTTCTACCCTTTTTCTCTAATTTGTGCCAAAAAAACCTTATTCACCATATCAATTTAAAAGCCAAAAAGTCGAATCTCCCTTGGGCCGATTACTCTTTTAGTGTAAGTACCTTACCTCTTTTTTGGCTAGTATTGTTAATACTGATTACTTCCCTCCCTCACTCTTTCTAATCAACTTTGGTAGGGAATTAGTATCGGATCTTGGGTTTTAGCTCTCTGCCGAATTGCTCCTTAGGTGTTTTGTGATTTTGGTAAGTATTTGTAACACCCCGTACCCGAGTCCGTTACCGGAATCGGACACAAGGTGCACACTGACTTAACTATTTTCACAGTCCATTTAGAAATTTCCAGACTAGCTGGTCACTGCATCACTGTCGCCTTAGAAATCATATCTTGAGTTTCAAAGCTTGAAAATTAGTTTCGTAATTTTTCCCTGAAACAAGACTCATATGTCCATCTACAGATTTTTTTCTAGAATTTTTGGTCAAGCCAATTAGTACAGTTTATTAGTTAAAGTCTCCCCTATTCTAGGGTTCGACTACACTGACCTTCGTGCGTTACGAATTGAATATCTCCTTGTACAGGGATTTAATACTGATGCCGTTTATTTCTATAGGAACTAGACTCAGAGATAAATCTATAAATATATGGCATGACTCCTAATTATCTTTGGTTAATTTACAATGAATTTCCAAAGTCGGAACAGGGGATCCAGAAACCGTTCTGGCCCTGTTTCACGAGAACTTTAATATCTCTTAACATATAACTCATATGACCGTTTCGTTTCTTCCATATGAAAGTAGATTCATCAAAGTTCATTTACATAATTTATTCACTATTTAATACCATTCCTACTATTTTTAGTGATTTTCACATCCACATCACTGCTGCTGTCAGCATCTGCCTTTAAGGTAGGCTTTACCTATTTCATGATTTCCATGATTCAATTGGCCCTTTTGCATACATAGCACAAAGTGTGATCATGATTAACCATTCCAATGGCTAATCGTTTCAAACAATTCCATACCTCATAATGATCAACATACAAACGATTATGGTACTATGCTAAAAATGTATATAAGCCATTTTCGCATGGCCATCCAAGTTTACACAAAACCGAAAGGTACATGACCTTCAACAAAGGGTAGTCCTATACATGCCATTTCAAAGTTCAACCGAAATTGTACCAAAATGGGGCTTTGATAGTGTGGGAGACTTCGACTTCCAAAAATCCCGAGTCCGATAGCTGACGAGCCAAAATCTATAAACAAAGAAACAGAGAAAGCGGAGTAAGCAATTTATGCTTAGTAAGTTTGAGCAAGAAATTCCACACAACAAAAGCATAGCATTCATAAAGCTAACGGATAATTTCATATGCACAAATTCTCAATATCCTACTCATTTCACATTCCAACCCCTATGTTCATACATAAGGGATCATCTTAATGAGCGAATATTATTCAAGGAATCAACTAATTCAAGCACATACGAACATACCTCTTTGCTGGAATTTTTCAAGCGTATTAACTGAAAATTTTACAGCAAGATCGCCCATTCTCGAATCACGTACCTTGAATTTAACCGGATATAACGACTCGCTCAAATGCCTTCGGACGAAGCCGGTTATAGTGACTCGCACGAATGCCTTCGGACTTAACCGGGTTTAGTAACTTGCACAAATGCCTTCGGCTTAGCCGGATTTATTAACTTCGCACGAATGCCTTGATTCTAGTCCAGATATAGTCACTTAGCACAAAGCCTTGGGACATAGCAGGACATCATTGAATAACCGAGCACAATTATCAATAACTTATGACACATTCAGTATTTCATTTTCAATAGCAAAACTCAAACACAAGGCACTTTTCACACTTGCAATTTCGGCTCAATAGCCACACACAAAGAGCATGATTTTAATTTGCTTTAAACATGATCTAATCAATTCAGAATTTAAGCTCTATTACTCAAGAACTTATCTAGGATGTCGTCGAACGATTTCAATGGCTATTCGACCACTTTTTCCTTCCCTTTGTCGGATCTAGTTCCCCTTTGCTCTTGAGCTTAATTTAACAAATAAATCGATTTAATCATTTGAGCATCGAAAGAGGAATTGAAGGTACTTAGTCAATATATATACTCATTAGGCATCAAAGTCGCATATGTACGAAATCATGAATCGAACTCAACACATTAGTTAATATTCCTCTTAGCCGAATTTTCTAAGCCAAGAATAGGCATCAATATGCTTGCCTCTAACCGAATGCATGCACACCAATTTCCCCTCATGTGGCCGAATATGCATGTCCATGTTGAGGCCAATTATACACTTAATGCCACACAAAAACAGCATACATTTTACTAACTAACGCATTACATATCGTAGCTCAATACACATCTCTCATTTACTTCATAACCGAAACATCATCACAAGCAAATATACACCTTGAAATAGTATATATGTCATACCAATACATCATGTACAAACATAAATACATATATATATGCTAGAGCCGAATCTCAAGTTGATTGTAACTAAACATGAACATAATTTCAAAACACAAATCTTACTTTCCATGCAATGAGCATAAATCACACTTTTGGATGTACCATGGCCGAATACATCACAACACCATAATTTTGGTCATGATTAGACAAAGAACTTAATGTCTTACTCAAAAATACTAAAAAGAAAGTCCAAGAGCCATCAATCCACCATCACATATATCATTAGCAAGCTTCATATTTAACATGCAATGGCATTAACACAAAATCCACCTTGGCCAAGTACCATCCCCATGATATAACAAAGGTTTGAACCATGGGCTAACAGGAGCATCAAGCTATCCACTAAAAACATGCATGAATCTCATGGCACAACCTCAAACATACCTTAATCTTGATGCAAGTATAGCCAAACCTCTTCCTAATCCTCTTCCAAACCAAGCATGAAGCAAAATTCCTCCCTTCCCCTCTAGTATTTTCGGTCAAGAGAGAATGAAAGGGATGAGCAAAATTTTTTTCTTTTCTTTTCTTCAATGCACGGCAATGGGGGGGGTTCACTCACACACATTTTTTTTTTCTTTATTACCCATACTTATTTGTTTATTGTTTCTCCCTAATGCACCAACAAAACATGTTTCATGACATGTTTAGCCCATACTCCCTTGTCATGGCCGGCCACGTCCTATAAAAAGAGGGATATTTGACATGTAAGGCCATTGTTTTGCATGCATGCTTTAATTAGTCATCACACATTTCCCCATCATACTTTCAAAGTTTTCTACTAGGTCCTTTCTAGTGAAATTCACATTTATAACTCTAAATCAAACATCAAAAATGTCACACACGAATTAACACATATCATAAGCATCAAAATGAGCATTAAATTATTTTTATGCCTCGGTTTTGTGGTCCTGAAACTACATTCCGACTAGGGTCAGTTTTGGGCTGTCACAACTCTCCCCCACTTAAGAAATTTTCATCCCCGAAAATCTTACCGGTAAATAGATTTGGGTATCGCTCTTTCACAGAGTTCTCGGGTTCCCAAGTAGCTTCTTCTATCCGTGTTTGAGCCATAACACTTTCACCAATGAACCCTTTTGTTTCGCAACTCCTTCACTTCACGAGCTAGGATACAAATTGGTTCTTCTTCATAGCTCATATCGGCTTGAATTTCAACCTCTGATGGACTAATTACGTGCGATGGATCAGATCTATAGCGTCGAAGCATCGAAACATGAAAGACGTCGTGAATCTTTTCAAGTTCAGGGGGCAAAATCAAACGATACGCAACTGGGCCAACTCGTTCAGAGATTTCGTATGGCCCAATGAATATCGGGCTCAACTTGCCCTTACGGCCGAATCTGAGTATCTTTTTCCAAGGCGGAACTTTAAGAAACACTTTATCTCCCACCTGATACTCAATGTCCTTTCGTTTCAAATCCTGTACGATTTCTGACGATCTGTGGCCGCCTTTAGACTTTCACGGATTACCTTTACCTTCTGTTCAGCATCTTTAATCAAATCCACTCCGAAAATTTTGTTTTCACCGAGCTCGGTCCAAAACAATGGTGTACGGCATTTACGCCCGTACAAATCCTTGTAAGGAGCCATCTTAATACTTGATTGAAAACTATTGTTGTAAGCGAATTCAATCAAAGGTAAATACCGTTCCCATGAACCACTGAACTCGAGGATGCAACATCTCAACATATCCTCAAGTATCTGAATTATCCGCTCCGATTGACCATCGATTTGGGGGTGAAAGGCGGTGCTAAAGTGCAACTTGGTACCCAAAGCTTCTTGTAATTTCTTCCAAAATCGCGAGGTGAACCTCGGATCTCTGTCCGACACAACAGAAATCGGTACCCCATGTAATCTCACAATCTGAGAACGTACAATTCAGCTAGTTTATCCAATGAAAAATCTGTACGCACAGGGATAAAGTGAGCCGACTTAGTTAGTCTATCAACAACAACCCAAATCGCATCCTTCTTGTTCGCTGACAATGGCAGTCCGGACACAAAGTCCATTGTGACTCGATCCCATTTCCACTCGGGTATCGTGATCGGCTGAAGTAACCCTGAAGGCACTTGATGTTTCGCTTTCACTTGTTGACATATTAAACATCTCGAAGCAAAGTCGGAGATGTCTCGTTTCATACCATGCCACCAAAACCGACGTTTCAAATCGTTGTACATCTTCGTACTCCCCGGGTGGATTGCCATTCGGCTACAATGGGCTTCGTTCAGAATTACCGAAATAAGTTCCGATTTCTTTGGAACACATAGACGACTTCTGAACCTCAAACAATCGTCATCATCAATTTGAAACTCCGATTCCTTGTTCGGAACACACTCAGCCCGTTTTGCAACCAACTCATCGTCAACTTTCTGAGCTTCACGAATTTGATGAGTCAATAATGGTTTGGCCTTTAATTCGGCTACTAACACATTGTCAGGTAAAATAGACAAGTGTACATTCATCGCTCGTAAAGCAAACAGTGATTTCTGGCTTAAGGCGTCCGCAACCACATTAGCCTTTCCCGGGTGATAATCAATGACAAGCTCATAATCTTTTAACAACTCGAGCCAACGTCTTTGTCGCAGATTTAAGTCTCTTTGAGTCATCAAATATTTGAGACTTTTGTGATCCGAATACACATGGCACTTCTCACCACATAAGTAATGTCGCAATATCTTTAAGGCGAATACGATGGCAGCCAATTCGAGATCATGGGTCGGATAATTTTTCTTATGTGGCTTTAATTGTCTCGACGCATAGGCCACAACTCGACCTTCTTGCATCAATACGCAACCTAACCCAAGTAGGGATGCGTCACTATAGATGACAAACTCTTTGCCAGATTCGGGCTGCACTAATACTGGAGCTTCCGTCAAATGAGTTTTCAATTGATCGAAACTTTTCTGACACTTTTCCGTCCAATCGAACTTGACATCTTTCTGAAGCAGTTTCGTCATGGGTGTGGCTATCATCGAGAATCCTTTTACAAACTGTCGGTAGTAAAGCAAGTCCCAAAAAGCTCGAACCTCAAGAATGTTTCTGAGGCTTCCAGTTAAGTATGGCTGAAATTTTGCTCGGGTCGACTCGAATACCCGATGCAGATACCACATGACCCAAGAAGCTAACCTCTCTTAACCAGAACTCACACTTGCTGAACTTAGCGTATAACTGCTTATCCCGTAAAATTTGCAACACTAATCTCAGGTGCTCCACATGTTCGGTCTCATCTCTTGAATAGACCAAGATGTCGTCAATGAACACAACTACGAACCGATCCAAATACGGTCTGAAGATCCGATTCATCAAATCCATAAATACCGCAGGGGCATTAGTGAGCCCAAACGGCATCACTAAGAACTCGAGTGACCATATCTCGCTCAAGGCGGTTTTGGGTATGTCCGAATCTCGGACTCAAGAATCGATAATAGCCCGATCTCAAATCTATTTTTGAGAACACCGAGGCTCCTTCAGTTGATCGAACAAATCATCGATACGCGGTAACGGATATTTGTTCTTTATTGTCACTTTATTAAGCTGACGATAGTCGATGCAGAACCTCTATCCACCAACTCTTGCAACTGAGCTTTCAACTCCTTTAATTCCGTTGGTGCCATACGACACGGAGCTATCGAAATCAGTGTGGTCCTGTACAAGCTCAATACCAAACTCTATCTCCGAGCAGGGCAAACCCGTAATTCTTGGGAAAACATCCGGTATTCACAAACCACCGCATGATTCGGTTTTATTTCTAACTCCTTATCATCAAGTACATACGCAAGGTATGCTTCGCACCCTTTTCTTACATATTTCGGGCCAACATTGATGATATTACAGTTGGCAACCCCTTCAAGTCCGTAGACTCAATTGAATCATCTCGTTATTTGCGCACCTCAAATCAATAGTCTTGCTTTTGCAATTCACAACCGCATCATGCACGGTCAACCAATCTAAACCGAGTATAACATCAAATTCGTCAAACAAGCAACAAAGATCAAGTCCGCCGGAAAGCAGAACCTCGAATTACTAGGGGCATTTCTTACACACTTTGTCGACGAGCACGAACGACCCAAGGGATTTGACACCGAATTACGAACTCGAGAGACTCAATAGGTAAAGTCTTCTTTGGATGCTAAGGTTTCGCATATATAAGAATGAGTAGAACCGTGGTCAATTAAAGCAATCACATTAGTATCAAAGAGAGTGAAAGTATCGGTAATAACATCCGGCGAGGAAGCATCCTCACGCATGCGCGTATGGCATAAGCCCTAGCAGAGGCGCGCGAGCCTCGGATCTGGTCGTAGCATCTCTAGATCCTCTCTGACCACCACTAGTATTTCCCGTATTTCTAGATGGTCTACCTCGAGCTGTGGTAGCGCTCGGTTTCCCACTCTGATCTACATTCTATTCAGACAACCTCGGGCAATCTTTAATGAAGTGGTCGACTGATCTGCACTTGTAACAGGAGCGGTCACGGAATCTACAACTCCCAGAATGCCATTTGCCACAATATTGGCACTCTGTTCTGTCTCGACGATCATTGCCAACACTGGCGATCGAAGTGACTCGCGTGCCCATAGGGGGTCGATCACGGTCTCGTCTAGAAAAGCCCAAAGTGTCTCTAGATCGGCCTAAGCCATCTCTAAATTTCTTCGATGACTGTGGGAAGGGCTTCCCCGAAGACCTCTTACTAAACTCCCTTGCTCCCACTTCAGCTTTTCTTTTCTCCATACTGAGCTCCTCGGCTTTGCACGCTCGCTCGACAAGAGCCACAAACTCTCGGATTTCGAAAATGCCAACATACAGCTTTATATCATCATTCAGTCCATCTTCGAAGCGCTTACACATCACAGCTTCTGAAGAAATACACTCTCGCGCGTACCGGCTAAGCCTGACAAACTTTCGTTCATAGTCGGTAATTGACATGGAACCTTATTTAAGTTCAAGAAATTCCTTCCGTTTTTGATCCATGAATCTCTGACTGATATACTTTTTCCAAAACTCAGTTTGGAAAAACTCCCAAGTTACTTGCTCTCGGTACAATGAAGTCGAGTACTCCACCAATAGTAGGCGTAATCACGTAGCAAGGAGATAGTACACTTTAGACATTCATCAAGCGTACAAGATAGCTCATCGAGTGCGGATAGTGTTGTCCAACCAAAATTCAGCTTGCTCGGCATCGCCGCTATCCGTAGCTTTAAATTCAGTAGCCCCATGTTTTCGGATTCTGTCAACTGGGGGCTTATTTGACCTTATTTGGTCAGTCACCGGAGGCATTGTAGGTGCGGGGGTCGTATTAGTCGAGAATGGAGGTTGTGGAACAACCGTGTTAGTTCGAATGTATTGGTTGAACCAATCATTCATCATGCTATAGAAAGCTTGCCTAGCCTCATCATTCGAATGCTAGCAATAGGTTGAGAGTCCGGCGCTGTCCCTTGTGCGAGGAGCAGCGCCACACTCTCCACATCATCACTATCGCTTCGGTTGGGATCGGATCCATTACTATAAATAAACGCAAATTCAAACGTCGTAAATCACCACACTATCAAATAATCACATAAAATGGCATGTATAGCTAGACCCAAACGCATTACGGTAGTCCTAGAATCGACCAAACCGTAGCTCGATACCAATAAATTGTAACACCCGTGCCGAGTCCGCTATCGAATCGGACACAAGGTGCACAATCGACTTAACTATTTTCACAAATCCATTTAGAAATTTCCAGACTAGCTGGTCACTGCATCACTGTCGCCTTAGAAATCATATCTTGAGTTTCAAAGCTTGAAAATTAGTTTTGTAATTTTTACCTGAAACAAGACTCATATGTCCATCTACAGATTTTTTTCTAGAATTTTTGGTCAAGCCAATTAGTACAGTTTATTAGTTAAAGTCTCCCCTATTCTAGGGTTCAACTACACTGACCTTAATGCGTTACGAATTGAATATCTCCTTGTACAGGGCTTTAATACTGATGCCGTTTATTTCTATAGAAACTAGACTCAGAGATAAATCTATAAATATATGGCATGACTCCTAATTATCTCTGGTTAATTTACAATGAATTTCCAAATTCGGAACAGGGGATCCAGAAACCGTTCTGGCCCTGTTTCACGAGAACTTTAATATCTCTTAACATATAACTCATATGACCGTTTCGTTTCTTCCATATGAAAGTAGATTCATCAAAGTTCATTTACATAATTTATTCACTATTTAATACCATTCCTACTATTTTTAGTGATTTTTCACATCCACATCACTGCTGCTGTCAGCATCTGCCTTTAAGGTAGGCTTTACCTATTTCATGATTTCCATGATTCAATTGGCCCTTTTTGCATACATAGCACAAAGTGTGATCATGATTAACCATTCCAATGGCTAATTGTTTCAAACAATTCCATACCTCATAATGATCAACATACAAACGATTATGGTACTATGCTAAAAACGTATATAAGCCATTTTCGCATGGCCATCCAAGTTTACACAAAACCGAAAGGTACATGACCTTCAACAAAAGGGTAGTCCTATACATGCCATTTCAAAGTTCAACCCAAATTGTACCAAAATGGGGGCTTTGATAGTGTGGGAGACTTCGACTTCCAAAAATCCCGAGTCCAATAGCTGACGAGCCAAAATCTATAAACAAAGAAACAGAGAAAACGGAGTAAGCAATTTATGCTTAGTAAGTTTGAGCAAGAAATTCCAGCACAACAAAAGCATAGCATTCATAAAGCTAACGGATAATTTCATATGCACAAATTCTCAATATCCTACTCATTTCACATTCCAACCCCTATGTTCATACATAAGGGATCATCTTAGCTGAGCGAATATTATTCGAAGGGAATCAACTAATTCAAGCACATACGAACATACCTCTTTGCTGGAATTTTTCAAGCGTATTAACTGAAAATTTTACAGCAAGATCGCCCATTCTCGAATCACGTACCTTCGGAATTTAACCGGATATAACGACTCGCTCAAATGCCTTCGGGACGAAGCCCGGTTATAGTGACTCGCACGAATGCCTTCGGACTTAACCCGGTTTAGTAACTTGCACAAATGCCTTCGCTTAGCCCGATTTATTAACTCGCACGAATGCCTTGGATCCTAGTCCGGATATAGTCACTTAGCACAAAGCCTTCGGGACTTAGCCCGGACATCATTCGAATAACCGAGCACAATTATCAATAACTTATGACACATTCGTATTTCATTTTCAATAGCAAAACTCAAACACAAGGCACTTTTCACACTTGCAATTTCGGCTCAATAGCCACACACAAAGAGCATGATTTTAATTTGCTTTAAACATGATCTAATCAATTCGAATTTAAGCTCTATTACTCAAGAACTTATCTAGGATGTCGTCGAACGATTTCAATGGCTATTCGACCACTTTTTCCTTCCCTTTGTCGGATCTAGTTCCCCTTTGCTCTTGAGCTTAATTTAACAAATAAATCGATTTAATCATTTGAGCATCGAAAGAGGAATTGAAGGTACTTAGTCAATATATATACTCATTAGGCATCAAAGTCGCATATGTACGAAATCATGAATCGAACTCAACACATTAGTTAATATTCCTCTTAGCCGAATTTTCTAAGCCAAGAATAGGCATCAATATGCTTGCCTCTAACCGAATGCATGCACACCAATTTCCCCTCATGTGGCCGAATATGCATGTCCATGTTGAGGCCAATTATACACTTAATGCCACACAAAACAGCATACATTTTACTAACTAACGATTACATATCGTAGCTCAATACACATCTCTCATTTACTTCATAACCGAAACATCATCACAAGCAAATATACACCTTGAAATAGTATATATGTCATACCAATACATCATGTACAAACATAAATACATATATATATGCTAGAGCCGAATCTCAAGTTGATTGTAACTAAACATGAACATAATTTCAAAACACAAATCTTACTTTCCATGCAATGAGCATAAATCACACTTTTGGATGTACCATGGCCGAATACATCACAACACCATAATTTTGGTCATGATTAGACAAAGAACTTAATGTCTTACTCAAAAATACTAAAAAGAAAGTCCAAGAGCCATCAATCCACCATCACATATATCATTAGCAAGCTTCATATTTAACATGCAATGGCATTAACACAAAATCCACCTTGGCCAAGTACCATCCCCATGATATAACAAAGGTTTGAACCATGGGCTAACAAGAGCATCAAGCTATCCACTAAAAACATGCATGAATCTCATGGCACAACCTCAAACATACCTTAATCTTGATGCAAGTATAGCCAAACCTCTTCCTAATCCTCTTCCAAACCAAGCATGAAGCAAAATTCCTCCCTTCCCCTCTAGTATTTTCGGTCAAGAGAGAATGAAAGGGATGAGAAAAATTTTTTCTTTTCTTTTCTTCAATGCACGGCAATGGGGGGGTTCACTCACACACATTTTTTTTCTTTCTTTATTACCCATACTTATTTGTTTATTGTTTCTCCTTAATGCACCAACAAAACATGTTTCATGACATGTTTAGCCCATACTCCCTTGTCATGGCCGGCCACCTCCTATAAAAAGAGGGATATTTGACATGTAAGGCTATTGTTTTGCATGCATGCTTTAATTAGTCATCACACATTTCCCCATCATACTTTCAAAGTTTTCTACTAGGTCCTTTCTAGTGAAATTCACATTTATAACTCTAAATCAAACATCAAAAATGTCACACACGAATTAACACATATCATAAGCATCAAAATGAGCATTAAATTATTTTTATGCCTCGGTTTTGTGGTCCCGAAACCACATTCCGACTAGGGTCAATTTTGGGCTGTCACAGTATTCCTCTCTTATTGGTTAAGGTTGGCCGAATGGTCATAAGTGAGATAAGAGGGTGAATTATGTTGGATGCTAGTCCCCTAGTATTTGGTTTTAATGAGTAAGATTAATGCAGATCAAGGGAGTACGTGATCAAGGAAAAGATATTAGGGATTGGTGTTCAAGGTAAGGTTAAGGTGAGGTTTCGGTTTTTAGGTAAAATATGTATTAAGCATACGATTAATTGAAGGGTGATATCATTTGTAGGATTGGTGACTAAGGGAATCGTAGCACACTTGCTTACCAGGTGTGTATATACACTGCACACACAAGTAGATCGACAAAAGCTGAAATGCCGAAAAGCTGAAAGTTTGGCTGTGGTAGTCTTGCGATGCGCGAACACTCGGGAGGAGGAAACCGATAGGTTGTCTGAGGCCTATGGGCGATTCCATGGACTTGGGATGTGATCTGACCAACCAGGCCAGAATAGGCATAATGGGCCTGATGGGCTGTTGGGCCCATAATAGGAAAAATTTGATATTTGATGCTATGTGATAGAAAATTTGTGTGTGAGTATGAATATAAGGTGATTTGGGCCTAATGGGCCATATAAAGGTGATTTGGGCCTAATGGGCCATATGAATATGAATTGGGCCTGATGGGCCATATAAATGAGATTGGGCCAAGTGGGCCATATGCATGTATGTAGGGGTTTTAGGCCTAGTATATGATAACTACATAAAACTTAATTAATTTAATGCGAATGTGGACAAGTCATAGGGTTAAGGTGTGGCAACGGGTATATGCATGTCTAAGATTGGAGCTAGGGAGAGCTTGGTACTTAAGCGGACTTAATGACTCACCTCCTCTTCTCTGGATTCCTACCTGGTGCATAGTATTCGTTCATCTTAGCTTACGGGATTTGTTAACTGGCCAAGGTAAGTGAAAACTATAGTAAAGGGGAAATTATCGATATGCCCCTAAGGGCGAAAATGACCAAATTACCCCTAAGTGTTGAATGTAAATGTTATGGATGTTACATGCATATCTGCTGCACACATATGATATTCTGCTTAGGTTGCATATGGGTTGGGAATTATAGAACGGAGGAAGTATAAGAGGATCGCATGGTTTCTTGACAACCGTGGATCCACCGACGGCTTATAAGCCCAATGTATAAATGAAGGTAGTTCCGCAATCGGGCTACCATGGATGTGTATCGGTTGGGTGGGTCGATATTTATATCCCCACATGATGTGTATCGGGGGACAGAGTTTGTGTGTAGCGGTTGGATCATTGGGATGAGATTGCACTGTATTGCATTGCATGTTTGATGTATGGTGATTATTGAATGCTTTTTACTCGTCGAGGGTTGTACACACTGAGTTTGCGAAAACTCACCCCCTCTTTTATTTTATTTTCAGGTGATGCTCAGTAGAAGGTTCGATGTTTGAAGGGACTCTGGGTGGCTAGCTAGCAAGACAACTGGGACTTGTTTTTCTTTTAGAACCATATAAGTTTATATTTTATTAAGTACTTTTCAGACCAGAATGTAATAAGGCTTCCATTTTGTTATTTTTTGGATTCTTATTTTTATGTGATGTAATTATAAGGATTTGAACATGGTTTCTTAAACTATAGCTTGTCTTTTCTACGTTTCCGCAACTATTTTTTTAAGGTGACTTATTTTCATCAAATCATATGTTTTGAACTAGCGATTGAAAGGAGTTTTTTTTTAGAATTAAGATTTTCTTTTATTTTAAGAAGGGTTTTCAATGAAAACACGATTTTCGCTAAAACACTTCAATGTGTCACGCCAGATTCGGCCATAACTTCTGGGTCGGGTTTGGGGTGTTACAGGAAACATTTAGTCTAATTTTTGGCTATCATAAGAATGATTGAGATCAATTTGAATGATATGAATACTTAGATAGCATAAATATTGAATTTCTTGTCCTTGAGCATAAGTATACCAAATTCATGATTGTTGGGAAGAATGTCGTTCTGCAAGAGTTTTTGAAAGGTGTTTTCAAAAAATCCTTTTCAAATTTGTGCATTAATCGGGATGAGTAATGAATTAAGTTTGAGGGTGCGGAAACACGAAAATTTACACACTTTTTCATGCCCTTTTTAACTTAAATTCATGCAGTTTCGAAAAATTCCTGTCACAAAATAATTAATTTTTATAAAATAATTAAAGTGTACTTAAAATATGAACATGTTTAATTTTAATTAATTTTATAATTAATTTTGATGAATTTTGGTTATTTTCGACAAATTTGCACAAAGGGCGAAAAATGGCTCGATAGACAGTGCTAGAAGCACAAAACCGAGAAGCAATTTGAAGTATCAAGGTGAAATTTTCATCTTAAAATGGTCCAAAATTTATGTGTATTAATTCATAATATAATTAATTTTAATTTATATCCAATTTAATTTGGGTTAATAAATTATTATTAATAAATTATGAAAAGTGGTCCAGTTGAGCCAAATCGAGCGAACCGAACCGACCAAGTAATGGACAGCCCAACACTGCCCCATGTGCTGACCCAAATCAGCTTATTGGCTGATTATTTAGTTTGCAAAGAGGCCCTTTAAGACTTGTTCAAATAGCATTCAAACCCCTCCACAAATGGTGGCTTTCTAGATTTGCCCCAAGCTTAATTTAGCAAGTTTGAAATCATCAAACTTGCCACACGTGTGGCCGGCCAAGAGAGGGCTCTATGGCTGATAATTTTGGCTATTTTTATCAGCCTCTTCAGCTAAAAAAACCCCCTTAGGCTGGTCATTTGAAACACACCTCAATTCATTCACATCTTTTCTCTATTCTCTCCACTTTCTCTCTTCTTTGACATTCTAAATTCCCTTGTTCTCTTGCCGATTTCTTCCCTTGGAAAAGGGGTGTTAATCAGAAATTTTGGAGCAACATTGAAGTGTTCATAGAAGCTTTGATCGACAAGGACGACAGAGAACGAGGAACGGAGCAAGCTAGTCAAGCCACGGAAAAACATCGGATTTGATTCTTGTTCCCTATCTCTTTAATTTTTGTTGTTGTTATGATGAACATATCTATGAATATTTATGTTGTTGGAATGGTTAATTTAATCAATTTATCTTGAATTTAATTCGTGTTAGGTTGATTGTATTTTGTCTCCTTAAATTGTTTTAATTGTGTTTATGTTGTTATAGGCCTCGGTAAGATGCTTGATTAAGTAAAATCATGACTAAGATATTCTTGCATTACAATTGTTAGGTAACTAATGAATTAATTATTTAAATGGATTGAAATTATAATTAATAGACATAGTATTTAATCAGTGCATGTTTAATCACCTCAGGTAGCTGAGGGTTAAATTAGCAATGGTTTTTGACGATATAATTGCCTTGCATAACTTGCAAGCTTATTGTGATTAAACTGTTTCAAGGTAATGATACTTTGTTACCTCACATAGTCTTTTATGTTCTTATTAAATCGAGTTAATTGTTTGAATTGACATAGGGATATGTTTAAGAGATTATTTCAATTTAATAAGTATGTATGTGCTATAACATATTTGCCTATTAAGATTTGTTTAATCGATTGAATTGACATAGAGATATGTCTAAAAGATGAATGGATTTTGGTAGGTGAGTATGTTCATAAGTTAGCAAATTACCGAGTTGCCGTGAATTTATTCGTAACAATATAAACATGAGTTTAATAATTCTAAGTTAAGAAATGCAATTAATCTAACACAATTACGTTATCTTGATTAAAATTTGAAATCGTGCATTTGAGATTTATTTATTTAGTTACTGAGTTTAAAATCTTAGTTTTTATCACCCTTTTCAAACAAAACATTTTTCTTCACCAAAGTGTTTTAAACAGCATTCATAAATAATTCTTTTCACAGTCCCTGTGGGTACGATAACTTGACATTTACTTGTCACTTTATTACTTGTTGCGATTGTGTATACTTGCACATTTCCGTTGTTCCATAGCCTTAGTGAAAGTTTTATGACAAAGACATGGTATTGAAGAAGCTATGTGGGAACCTAAAAATGATATGAGAAAACAGTACCCAAACCTATTTCTTGTAAGATTTTCTGGGACGAAAATCCCTAAAGAGGGAGGAGTTGTAACAACCCGATTTTGGGGCTACTCAGAACCGTGGTTTCAGGACCACGAATTCAACGTAAAAAAATCCATTTTTTATTATATTTTTATGGTCTATAGTTTTATGGAACTATTTTGTGACAATCTCGTTCGAAAATTTTCACGTTTGGGCACTCAATTTAGTTAAAAGGACTAAGTTGTAAAAAGTACAAAAGTTAAGTTCTACATGCTAGAGGTGTCCAATTGTTATGAGATTTTAAATTAGAGGTCTTTATATGATAATTAGACCATTTGTGAAGTTAGTGGAATAAAATAGACATGGTGAGATAAAATTTTAAAGTTTTGCAAAAAAGGCATTTTGGTCATTTGGTTAATAAAAGAATTACAAGGGAAAATCAAGTCAAAATTGGTGTCCATCTTCTCTCCTTGGCCGAAATTCTCAAGGCAGCATAGCTAGGGTTTTCTTCAACTTTCAAGCTTGATTGTAAGTGCATCCTAGCCCCATTTTTAATGCTCTTTACGTTTTTAAAGTCATATTCACACTATCTTTCCATTTCTACCATTATTTTGAAGTAGGGTTCATGTTTAAAGATTTACCCATGTGTGACATGCATGTATTTTGATATTTGATAGAAGATATTATATGATTAAGGTTTGATAAAATCTTTTACTAAGTGATTTTTCATGAAAATACCTAAAAGGACCTATTTGTAAAAAGTTATAAAATGGGTAGTAAAAATCTGATTTGATGAATAATGTCGGCTGGTATGAGCATGTTTGTGGTTCGGCTTGGCTTGGGTAACCAAGAAATTGAATACATTTCATTTTACGAGCCTAGAAACTAATTTGTAAATATGTCAAAGTTTTTGGGCAAAAATGTAATTTTTGCATAGTATATTTTTGGACTGAATTGAGGAATGTGAATAATAAATAAGCTAAATTTTCTATTATAGATTAAGAAAAATGAAGTTCGGACCTTGACCAGGGAAAGAATAAGGTGTTTGACAATTAAATCCATTTCTCCTGTTTTTGTACCGAGGTAAGTTCGTACGTAAATAATAAATTTTTATTTATACTTTAATTGTGTTATTGTTGTCTGAATTGTGATTTACTCTTTGAATAAATTCGACGAAGTTTCGACAAGTGACAAATATCCCGGTTGAACCTTAGGAATAGATAGGATACAATTGTCATGACATTAGGGTTATTTGAGTTTACATGTAAGACCATATCTGGGATATGGCATCGGTATGAGATTTTGTGTAAGACCATAGCTGGGCTATTGGCATCTATATGAGATCCCATGTAAGACCATATCCGGGATATGGCATTGATATGGTACTATGTGTGTGAGATTTCCTGAGTATCCTTTAGTATTCCAAGTGGTTCAACGGGTAACTTAACGGCCATGTTAAAGTTATGAAAGGTTATGGTATGTTTTGGAAGACAATGGTATGTTGCAAGTTGGTATAGGTATGTACACAAAACTCATGCTTAATGAGCTCGATATGTGATGAACCCACAATAAAGTTTGATTGAGTGAGTTACGATGTTAAGGTTTTAATATTATCAATGATAAGTTTGATTATGAGATTTACAATGATGCCTATGTTAATTTACTTCATGTTAAAAATATGTTAAAATGTGTTTATGATGCCTATTATTTGCATAGGAACTTACTAAGCTTTAAAGCTTACTCCCCTTTCTTTTTCCCTTCTCTTATAGTGTCACCAAGCTAGCTCAGGGATCAAAGACGGTCGGAGATTCATTCACACTATCGAATTATCATTTTGGGTACTTATGATTACATTATTTTGAGTATGACATGTATAGAGACTTCATCATTTTGTTATGTGTCATATTTGATTTGGCCCAATGTGTTGGCTTATAATGATTGATAATTCATTTTGTAAATGACCATTAAAATTGGCTACTATTGGCTTAAGGATATATATATGATGATGTCCTTCATGGATGTGGATATTGCATGGTTTGAAATGGCAAGTATGTGATGTTGTATGCGATAGAAAATAGCATGTAACTGACGTGTGAATGGCTTGGTTGTGGCTAATTTGGTTGTATGTATATGATTGGATTGGTGTTGCTTGTTGTTGTATAGGTTGGTGCAAGTAAATGTGGCAAAATGGCTTGGTAAATAGCCTTATTGTTGTCCACACGGGTAGACACACGGGCATGTGTCTACGCCGTGTGTGACACACAGCTTGCCCTATAGGTGTGTGATCCGACCATGTGTCCCCAGCATCTTGAATTTTAGCTTCAAATTGGCCACATGGGCAGAGACATGGCCATGCATCTCAGCCATGTGAAGGACACGAACCAGAGACATGGGCGTGTGAAGTCTGCATCTATTTTATGAAAAATTTTGAAAATTAAATTGCCCACACGGCCTAAGCACATGGGCGTGTAACTTGGCCATGTGACTTTAATTTGTTGATGATGTCATAAATAGAGAGTTACATGGGTTAGGGACATGGGCGTGTGTGACCACACGGCCTACCCATACGGGCATGTTCCAAAGCCACACGGGCGCGTGACCCCTGTTTTGATGAAAAAATTTCTAAGTATTAGGAAAGTTTTCTAAAGTTCTCGTTTAGTCCCGAACCACTCCTAATACATGTTTTGGGCCCCGTAGCATCGTTTAAGGGACAATATGACTGTTTTTGAAAAGTTTTAAATTTGGGTGGAAATTCATGTCTTGGTTTGAATGTTTACTTGTGTTTAAGTCTGGTAATGCCTCATACCCTATTTCGGCATTGAATACGAGTAAGGGGTGTTACAAATCTAATCCATCACATGTGATTTCTCCGTCAGAGATTAAAATTCAACTTGATATGACGTACAATGAAGAACCAATCAGAATTTTAGCTCGAGAGGTCAAAGAGTTAAGAAATAAACACATAGCTTTAGTAAAATTCTTATGGCAATGTCATGGTGTTGAAGAGGCTACGTGGGAGCCTAAGGAAGCTATGAGAAAATAGTACCCTAACCTATTCATTGGTAAGATTTTCGGGGACTAAAATTCCTAAGGGGGGAGAGTTGTAACAGCCCATTTTTGGTCAAATCAGAACAGTGGTTTCAGAACCACAAATCTAAAGTCAAAATATTTATTTTATTAATATTTTAATTTTTACAGCATGATTGAATGATTGTGTGAAAGTTTCCTTAAGAAATTTTATCGTTTGGTTAGTCAATTTGGTAAAAAGAACTAAATCGCGTAAAGTGCAAAAGTGATGTTCTATTAGCTAAAGGTGTCAAATAGTTATAGAACCTTAAAGTTAAAGTCCTTAAGTGACAATTAGAACATTAATTAGATAATGGATGTTAATGCCTTGGTGTTATTGAAATTTTGAAATAATTTTAAGGTTAGTTTGGCAAATTGGTTATTGAAGGTAATTTAATAAAATAAAAGCCATTTTATTCATTATCATCTTCATCTAGCAGATTTTACAAAGGGAAGAAGCCATTTTCTTAGCTCCACTATTCGACCATGCTATCTATGCTTAATTAGGTACGATTTTTGTCCCTTTTTTAATGATTTTTACGTTTTTGAGATCGTTGTAACTTAGTCTAGCTAGCCCAGGGACTATTTTGTAAAATTTTTAAAGATTTTAGATGTTGTCATTGATGAATAAGCATGTTTTTTGAAGTTTCTTGATGGATTATGAATGCCTGTTAATAGATAAACAAGTTTTGTTAAGTGATTTTTGAGAAAAATGCAAAATATGGATTAAATTGAGAAATGTGTAAATTGTGTGGTAGAAATGTGAAATAAATGAAAAATATGGGCTCTAGGGGTATAATAGTAATTTAGCTAGCATGGGTTAGTCTTGAATTTCATGAAGTTGTGATTTTGTGCAATAAGAACTAAATTGTAAAAATGTGAAAGTTTAGGGGCTAATGGGGAAAATAGCTCAAATGTATATTTTGGATTGAATTGAATAATTAGAAGAATAAATAAGTTGCTTTTGATTACTTATAGATCAAGAAAAGAGAAATCCAGACTTAGATCGAGGAAAAAGAAAAAGAATTGAATAGTCGGTCCGTTTCGTCATTTCATACACGAGGTAAAATCGTATAATTGAACTTAAATGTGCATTTATTTAATTGATGGATGTATTGTGATTGTATTTATCTTATTGGTAAAATTTTGGAAGATTTTGAATTAAATGTACGACTTAAGCAAGGCGAGTTGCCAAATAAGACCATAGCTAGGCTATGGCAATCGGATAATAAGACCATAATTGGGTTATGGCATGTGAATGTAAGATCATTGTAGGGATATGGCAATGTACGTGGAAGACCATAGTTGGACTACGACATCAGAAAATCGATGTACTCGTACCGCAAGTATTTATAAACTCGGAGTGATTTGATAAATGAATTGGCGAGAAATAGATAAGTATCAGTACATGTATGTTCAAAAAACTATTCGAATAACGAACTAATGGAAGTTGAGAACTTTATGTTAACTTAATGATTGATGCTTTAATGCAATTTATGTTATCTATGTAGAAATGTTAATGAATGATGAGATTATTTCATATTTACATACGAACTTACTATGCTTTATAACTTACTTTGTTTATTTTTCCGTGTTTTATAGTATTTCGAGGCTAGCTCAGATTGTCAGACACTTCATTGCACTATTGGACATTTATTTTGGTACTTTTGAAGTTTTGTAAATATGGTATATGGCATGTATAGGCTTGAGTCATTTTAGCATGTTTGATGAACATGTATTTTGGCTATTTGAGATGGCTAATGATGATGAATTTGATGATGTTTATAAATGTGTAAATGATTCTATTTTGATTTTGGTAATTGACCTATATTGTGTGATTGAGGTTGAATTTATAATGCTTAATAATATTAGGTAATTTGATTGCTAAAAGGGTTGATAATTTGGGAAGTTATGTGCTTGTGAATTGGTGAATGATAATGCATGTTTGGAATGGTTTAGGAAATTGAATTGTATATGTGAATTAGGTATGTAGTTATATGGGAATTTGTGACATATTTGTGACTTGTATGGTTGGGAATGAAATGGTATGATTTGAATATTGGTTGATGATATTTGGATGCTTATTTGTGTCTTGGAATGGAACTATTTGAGCTTGTATAGTTATGTACAAAATGGATGGCAGAATGGCTTGGTAAATAGCCTATTTTTGTCCACACGGGCAGAGACACGGGCTTGTGTGTTAGCCGTGTGTGACACACGATCATGTTACACAGTCGTGTGTCCCCTGGTGTTGAATTCAAAAACAAGTTAGTATCCTCCACACGACCACACAGACGGGCGTGTGACTTGGCCGTGTGGCATAAGTCAGTATACCCTACAGGATTAACACGGCCTAGCACACAGCCTAGCGTACGAGCGTGTATGGCCATTTTTATGGCACACGGGCGTGTGTGTTGGCAGTGTGACCCGAGTCAGAGAGTTACATAGGTTCAGACACGGGCTGGGACACGACCATGTGCCTCCATTTTGAGTGTCCACACGACTTGTGACATAGGCGTGTCGGGTGGCCGTGTGAGACACACGTCCTGGTCACACGGGTGTGTGTCCCTTATTTTGGAGAAAAAATTTTAAAGTTTCGTGAAAGTTTCTTGAGTTATCAGTTTAGTCTCGAACCACTCTCGAAGCATGTTTAGGTCCTCGAAGGCTCGTATAAGGGACAAATTGATTGAGATTGAATGATGAACGCTTGAATTGAGAAAATGTATGCTAAATGGATGTTTAATTATTTTGTAAGTTCGGTAATGCTCCGTAACCCTATTCTGGTGTTGAAGACTGGTAAGGAGTGTTACATGCAACATATTCTGCCGCCACCCTATGAGACAACTTGCAGTGGAGACTCAAGGAAGATTGACCAACATTCCACAAGAAGTATATTGAGATGTGGCAACGTAGGTATGAGTACTTACCAACGTTTGAACCATTTCTCACACTAGAGTTGGTGACATCTCCGGATTACATGGATTTGTTTAGACATAACGAAAAGCCATATCTATTTTTGATTGCGAAAAAGAGTAGGCAATGTCGCTGTAAGAGGCCAGGATGAGGGCCCATGAGACCTAGGTCGAGAGAACATGTGGTGGGGTAATCCACATCTGCCCCAGCTCCACACAAGGACCCAATTACCGTGCAACCTCCTAATTAGTATGGTTAATGTATTTTTAATGCTAACCTAGTTTTTTTTACATAAGCACCACAACACACACCATAATTCACTACATCAACACCTTCTCCAGGTGTATATTTCGCATGACCTTGACCCACTGCACTGTTTTACAAGCTCATGCCATTTGAAACACTAAAATATATATACTTTTTCATCACTTTCTGAGCTTTAATTCATGAAAATTCCAAGTATTTTCTATCAGATTTTCTGCTTTCATTATAAAATAACTAAATTGGACATTATTTAAGACACATGTTGACTTTTAGCAATTTTGATATTAAACTTATGTAATTATTCTAATGTTGAGCAATTTTGTGCAATGGAAGCAAAATCAGCCTTGAAGTCACCCTAGAAAGATTAAATTCCTGGAGCATCTCTGAAGCATTAGTTGATGAATTTACGACCATGAACATCCAAATTAACATACTCAAACTCTCTAAAAAATTAGTTTGATTCGATTAAAAATTGGAAGATAAATTGGGCCAACATGATACGGAAGTAAGGGCCTAAAGTGCCTAATTGAGGAAGGAAAAAGCATGAGCCCAAGGAATAGCCCAAAAACATCCATCTCCTGCCCAAATCAACTCCCAAATCTAATTAAAAATAATTTCAAAATAGCCCCTAAACTCCTTCACAAAGTCGTTCCAACCCCTCCACTTTATGGAACCAAGCTAATTTTAGCAAAGCCATTCAAACCTCTCTTCCTACAATCAAGGTTCGACCATGGGAGGAGAAAATTAAGGCTCTCCCATGCTATTTTTAGCCTTCGCAAGCTTGTATAAATAACCACCCTCCTTGCCTTTAATTCATTACTCATTCATTCACCTCTCATCTATTCCTTTCATCTCTTCTACCCTTTGCTCTCTCAACTTTCCCTTCTCCCATTTCTAATTTTTCCCTATTGAAAAAGAGTCTTGCAAGTCCTTGGATCAGCAACAATCAACATCTTGGAGCCTTTGGTCGGCAGAACAAAGTAGAAAGAAGAAAGGGATACACAGTAGCCTGACTTTGGAGAGCACTAGATTTGTCTTCTAGTCTCATTCTCTTATTTCTTTTAATTTGTTTTGATATTATAAACATAAGTGCTAATTGTTTTGATTTTTTGATTTAATTAAAATAACTTAATTTGTGTTTTTGTTAGATTGATTACATTCTACTTGCTTAAATTATTGAAATTGTGTTTGTAATGTTATAGGCCTTAGTAATTTGTTTATTTAGATAAAATTATGTTTATGTTACTCTTGCATTATAATTGTAAAATTGCAATTGAATTAATTATATAATCGGATTGAAATTATAATTAATTGACATAATATCTAAATGGTGCATGTTTAATCTTCTTAATTATAAAATTAGATTAAACGAGTAATAGTATTAACCAATATTATTGCCTTACATAACCTAAATATTGTTGTGATTAGACTTGTTTCAGTATATAAATATATTGTTACTTCTCTCTATCTTATGCCTGCTTATGAAAATTAGTTAATTAATTTAACATAGACATTTGTTAAACAGGTTAATTAATTTTAATAAGCATTTTTTCATCAATTAACAAGGAACCAAGTTGCCATGAATTATTCGTAGCATCATGAACATTGCTTTAATAATTCCAAGTCATAGAATAAGATTAATCTAGCACACCTATGTCATATTGATTAAACTTGTTAAAGTCTTGCTTTTATCATTGTTTTTTTTTAACTTAGTAAATTTAGTTCTTAGTTAATTTAGAAAATAACTCACTCCCTTCAAAATATTTTTCCACTGCCATTTGATTAAGTCTATATTTTCATAAATATTTTCTTTTATTATCCTTGTGGATATGATAACTCGATATACTTATCACTTTATTACTTGTTATGATTATTTACACTTGCACATTTCCGTCGTCCCAAATTTTTTGCTATGTTGTTGAGGACTGTTAAAAAGACATTATTTGTGAAATTATTAATTTTGCATTTTGGTCTATTTTTCTACTGAATCTTAATTTAATTATTTTGTATTTTTTTAGGTGTTTATGATTATTGATCGAATTATTGACTTGCTCCTAATAGATCCTAAAATTGAAAGAACTTTTAGACAAAGAAGATGGCAACTAGCTCAATGACAAATAGAAAAGATGAACCTTGATAACCAAAATTAAGAAAATAGAGAAAATTATGCTCAAAATCCTACCCTTGTTGCTGATGACAGGGATTGAGCTTTACGGCAATACCATGTCGCTTTCTCATGACCTTAATTCAGGAATTAGAACAGCCGAGATCGAGGCACAATAATTTGAGCTAATACCTATTATGTTTCAAATGTTTCAGACAGCGGGCCAATTTAGTAGGTTGCTGATCCTCACCTTCACCTCAAATTGTTTATGGAGGTGAGTGACTCCTTCAAACTAGCCAGAGTAATCGAGGATGCACTAAGGCTGAAGTTGTTCCCATATTCACTATGGGATAGAGCTTGACCCTAGTTAAATTCATTGTCACCTGATTCAATTTCTACACGTCAAGAGTTGGCAGAACGCTTCCTAATGAAGTATTTTCCACCTAGCAAGAATGATAAGTTGTGGAATTAGAACACTCTTTTCAGCAGATGCATGATGATTCTTAGTATGATGAGGCATGAGAGAGATTCAAAGAATTATTACAAAAATAACCTCATCATAGAATTCTGCCTTCCATCCAATTAGAGATATTTTATAATGTTCCGAACGCACACATAAGGATAGTGGTAGACGCTTATGCAATTGATGCTCTCCTTTCTAAGTCTTATAACGAGGCTTATGAAATCATTCAGAGAATCTTGCAGTAATAATTACTAATGGCCAACCAATCAAGTAGCTTCAGGAAGCTGAGTCATAGGAGTACATGAAGTGGATGCCCTTACTTCACTTGCAGCTTAGATATCCTCAATATCTTCAATGCTTAAGAATTTTACTGCTAATGGATTTAATAATGTTGCAGGTCAACCACCTAATCAATTCGAGAACATAGCCTATGTATATTGTGGGGAAAGTCACTTGTTCAAAAATTACCCATCAAACTTAGAGTCCATTTATTACATGGGTAGTTAGAACTAGAACAGAGGTGGGAAAGGACCACAATCCAACTTCTATAACCCATCATGGTGAAACCACCTGAATTTTTCTTGGAGTAACTAGGGGCTAGACCCAGTAACACATATGTGTAATCCAGACCAACCCAACCACCAGGGTTCACCCAACAAGTTCAAAAACCACCACAAGCCAAACCTTCCAATGGTTTGGAAAACTTATTGAAGGTGTACACGGCTAAGAGTGATGCCATGATTCAAAACCAAGTAGCACTAATTCAAGGCCGAGCTACAACTTTGAAGAACTTAGAAAACCAAATGGGCCAGCTTGCTACTGAACTTCAGAACCAACTATAAGGCGCTTCTCCCAGTGATACAGAAAATCTAAGAAATCCCGGTAAAGAACATTGTAAAGTAGTATTTTTAAGATGTAGAATGACGTTAGAGCCAAATATTATCACAGTAGAAAAGGAGCCCATTGATGCTTAAGATAAAATGGAAGTTTAGGCAAGTGTTGAAACTCCAACTTCACAGGAACCAGATTTTGTGAAATCTAATAACGTAACTGTAATAACCCATTTCTCTATGGTGTTGGAATAGTGGTTTTAGGACCACAAATCTGACGTGTGAGTTCGTAAATATTACTATTTAATATTTAAGAGTTAAATATGGTATAATAATAAAATTTAATTTAATGAATATTGTTAAAAGAAAGAATAATTTGGTTCAAGTGATATGTCCCTAAAGTCAAGTGGTTTTAGAAAATGAGGGATCAAGACCTCATTTCTATAAATCGAGCTATAAATATTTTATGATAGCTTATTAAGCTTAGTTATTAAATATAAGTATTTTGTTAAGAATTTTTGATGATTTTCAAGTTTAGGGACTTATTTATGAAAATGGTAAAATTCAAGGAAAATATTGTAAATTATGGATAAATATGGATTGTTATAAGATTGGGTAAAAATTAGCTAGCATGATTTATGGTTAAAAATGGTGAAATTGCAAGTTTCGGGGTTAGGGACTAAACTGCATAAATGTTAAAATGTTAGGGGTAATTTTGTAAATTCACCTTAAAATGGATTATAGGCTTGAATTAATTATGTTAAGTTACTTTAATGGTTTAATTGAATAAAAAATATTATTTAGATTAAGAAATGAGCCAAATAGATCAAAATCGAGGAAAAGCTAAGTGTTGGATTAGTTGTCGACTTTATTTTTACAACTGTAATTGTTGAGGTACATTTGTGTAGGGATTTAAAATTGTTATTGTTGTTTTAGAGGGAATGTTAATTTATAAATGTGATATGTATAATTAGATGGATAGTATTGTATTAAATTAGCATAATGGATTAAGTTGTGAAGCTAATTAAATTAAAGTTTATATATGAAAAATATGAACTTCACTTAATGTGTAGTGGAATGGTATAATGGAATGATAAGAAAGATTTTGGATGTATAAAATTGAAAAAAATGTATTTGATGAAGCATATGTGAAATGGTATGATATAGTGAGACTTAAGGAATTGGATATGTGAAAAGGTCCCGTTTGAACCTTGTAAATACCTAGGATACAAATGACATGTCATTAGGGTTATATGATTTCAAGTACTAGTCTTGAATATCCTACCAATGGCTAAGGTCCTGCATTTATTACGGATACTTCATAGCTCGTGTGAGCAGTATCATGTAGCTAACATTACGACCCACAGTTCATGTGAGTAGGCCCATTTAACAGCTCGTGTGAGCACTAATGGAAAGGAAAAGTTACGATCACATGTAAAGGCACACAATGTGTGTGAGCATTCCCGAGTGTCCCTATTCTAAACTGCTCAACGGGTAAGTAAAGGTTAATGGAAAGGCATGTATGAAAATTTAATGTTACCAATATTCATATGACAGGGAAAGATGAATATGCTTATTCAGTATGAAAATGGATGATAATTTATCGAGTGATGGCTGAAATATGCATGGAATCTATTTCTTAATATATGTTATGTTATATAGATGTACTATTTACATACTATCTATTAACCATATGATTTCAATGGAAAGTATGTGTAAAGGATATATGTATAGGTGATGAATTATGGATGAAGCCTAAATGTTTATCATGTATATGCCATGAGATACTTGGGATTTATATGTAATGATATATTTACTAACCTTATGAGGTGATATGTATAGGAAAGGAAGTTTGATATACGACTTGATGAGAGTAGGTTTGGTTTAATATGATTGGTAAGTTAAGTTTCGCTTATACGAATTTAGTAAGCACTAAATGCTTACGTAATTGTTTCCTCTATCTTGTAGATTATCAGGAAGCTCAGTCGGTTGGAATCTCGTCAGAGTATCTCACACTATCTATTTGACATATTGGTATTTATTGTTATTTTGGTTAATTGTTATAAATAACATGTAATAGGGTTGAAAGGCTATTTAAGTGAAATTGCTTGTCTTGAGTTGTGTTAAGCTTGTTGTGGTTAATAAGGTAAATGCTGGCATGAATAATAGTTGCAAACATGGGTGAATGAAACCTCATGTGTAACACCCCTATCCCGTAACCGTCGCCGAAATAGGTAAGGGGCATTACCGAACTTGTAACTCATATCAGAACAGTAAAATTTTGAACTTTTTCTTGAAATAAAGATCATTCATTTAAATAAGTACTAAGCACAACCAGGGATAAAATTCAAACTTCTCTAAGTAAACATTCAATAGATGCCATTTTCGCATGGCTTATATACATTAACCAAAAATATTCTTCCGCCACTAGTCTATTCTATACATGCCATAAATAACTCAAAACATAACAGTAACAAGCAGTGGATAGTGATAGCGTGACTAGTTGCTGACGATCCCCGAGCCTGTAGCTTCGAAGTGAGATCTATAAAACAGAGAAAACAAAGTAAACGGAGTAAGCATTACAATGCTTAGTAAGTTTTAAGCAGTGTCAACAGATAACCATCAAATTATAACATAGTTGTTCGTATTTATATTTCACTCTTCCTTCGGGCATACCATCCCTTTACCGAATATGCACATCTCATCATATACAATAGGCAGATAAACTTTCACATAAAAGTGAGCTCATGTGACATAGATATACCGCAAAATTTCACATAACCTCTCACACCGATCCGATGTCACATAATCATAGGAATAGTCTCATAGATTGCTCACGATGCATCACATAACTACCTTATGATTTAGTTCAAATCAAGCTCACATATAAACTTGGAGTACATACTGCTTAACCTTTCGCATTGAATATATTTATAAGCAATTCTTATTACGAAGTCTTATAGCTTTAACCTCTACTCGGATTATCAGCGAGACCTTTAGCTCGATTTAAATCTCCACACGGTTATCGGGTCTTACCCGGACAAAATCTCCACACGTAGTCATCGGGTCTTACCCGGACAAAATCTCCACACGTAGTCATCGGGTCTTACCCGGAATATATTTCCAAGTTTCATGTACATTTAATCACATGTTACAACATTCACATCGACTGTCATATTTGTAATTCATTTGCCTCATCAAATATCTAATAATACACACCTTTCACATTTGGTCGTTCGACCACAATATACGCACATCGCCTACATATTTCACACTAGCCATTCGGCTTTACCACATATACATACCTCATACATATTTCGCACTAGCCATTCGGCTTTACCATATATACATATCTCATACATATTTCACATTAGCCATTCGGCCTTATCACATATATGCATGTTCATATTCATCATATTGGCCATTTGGCCTTATCACACATATGCATGCTCACATTCATCACATTGGCCATTCGGCCTTATCACACATATGCATGCTCACATTCATCACATTGGCCATTCGGCCTTATCACATATATGCATGTTCACATTCATCACATAAAATCCTAAATCAAAATATAAATTTTCATGTATTCACATCACAATTATCCAAATATACTTCACATACCACATATACTATCATGTATACACTTTGTCTTGGCTGAATCTACATCAATCATTTTCTAATGAATAATTCAATTTCACGCCATACTCTCATTTCATATTTGAATACTCATAAACTTACACTTTCACAAATTTTAATATCAAAGATCCATCTAACACTCATATATCATTTTACAATATCACGATTTAGAATTCACGTATGGGTTTAATCAATAGCTTATGAGCAACTGAAACAAGTTTTATCCATGTTTACAACAAAATCACATATTCACTATGAGCTGTTTTCCTGAGCAATAGTCACTAAATTATTTATAACTGGAGCTAAAAAACTCCAAATCACTTGCCGTTAATTTTCCCTGAATATAGACTCGTATATCTTCTATCCATAAAGTTTCCAGAATTTTAGGTTTGGCCAATCAATACCAGATTTTTCTTAAAGTTTCCCCTGTTTCACTGTTTGACTAATCTAACCACTCTTCACTACGAATCAAATTTTTCATTGTACAGAATTCAAAATGTGTTCTATTTGATTTCATTTGAAACTAGACTCATTAAGGAGTCTAAGCATATAAATTTTATCTTATAACCATTTTTGTACAAATTATAATGATTTTCTAAAAACAAAACAGGGGATTTCGGAGTCATTCTGATACTGTCCCACACAACTTTAAATATCTCTTTATAGGAAATTTCTTTGCTTACATGGTCTCTTTTATAAGAAACTAGACTAACTAAGCTTTGATTACATATTTTATTCAGCCCATAATTCCACACCAACAATTTATAGTGATTTTCTAAAATCACGTTACTGCTGCTGTCCAAAGCAAATTATTACAATTTGCTCTTAAATTTCCAAGTCCAAACACTTATGAACTTACCATTTGAGTTTAAGACATATCATGGCCACATCATATCTTATTAAATCAACTCATTATGTCCTATTATGATTGAATTTACTCAATGTTTAATAACTTAAAACTTACCTCGGAAGTTGTCGAACGATTTCAACGGCTATTCGATTACCTTTTCCTTTCCCCTATCCAACTTTGATCCTCTAAGCTCTTGAGCTAAATCAAACAAATTTACTTCCCAATCAAACATAGTCATACGGCATCCATATACATTTTAAAACCAATTCATTTGAATCAATTGACCACTTAAGTCTATTATCGTTCGTTTTAAAATTTGTGTACTTGATAAGTCACATTAACAATTGTATATGTAACTTTAACACATATTTATATTCGAATGTCTCACTGACACAAGTCGTATACATAAGGTATCAACATACATATAAATATATTTTAGTCGATTACTCAAGTTATGCACAACATGTATGTATATACACTCTCATATTCATTATTATAAATGTTGCCGAATACTCATTTAATAATCAACTCATATATTCATACATGGACGATTTGAAGTTTCCTTTAACCAATTATATAATCGGCAATGGCTACAATAACTTATCAAGCCTTAGATACTTCTTTAACCCTTTTAACTTCATCTTATTACCCCTAAAGTCCGAATGCACACATAACAAAATATAATGCCAAAACGCCATTAACTAATAAAATCACACATACACAATTTATATACAAATTTCATCCTCACAATGTATATAATTCATTCGGCCATTCATCACTCACCTAACAAAACTTCATATCAAATTCCTATGACCGATCACACCTATACTTACATTCCAATATTCGTAATATTCAAAATCACATTCTAAATAAAATAGTCATGAACAATGCCGAATCCTTAAGTGTTCAAACATAAATTTTTTACTAAACTCAAAACATATAAACAACATTTGTTCAAGACATCAAACCTCGTTAATTTCGCTATTACTAATATAAACATTCACAAATCATATTCTTAGGAAGACCGATTTCTTTCCATAACACATTCATCATCAATACTTAGATGAAACAACCAAAATCCTTCCTTTATACCCTAGCCGAATGCTCCAATCATCCATCAAAATTACAAATTTTAGCATGGGCTAAGTAAGAACCATGATTATTTACTTAAAACAAGTTAAAATTTCACAATTTGACATAATATACTAACCTTTTTAATGACTCAAGTGACCAAAAATTCTTCCCCTCCTTTGTTTCTTCTATTCGGCCAAGTTGAACAACAAAGAAAGAACTTTGTTTTTCCTCCCCTTTCTCTAGTCACGGCAATGGGGAGTAAGGGGGAGACAACTTTGGTTTCTCCTCCCACTCCCCTCATATTTTATTATTCTTCCCACACATATTAGCATAAAATGTCTATAATATGTTTTACCCCATAGCATGGCAAGCCACCATCTAGATTTTTGGCTAATTTGACATGCAAACCCTTCTTTTATACAACATGCATTAATAGGTCCTTATAGATTAACCTATCGCCTTTCAAAAGTGTCACACATAAGTCCTATTACTAAATTCACATGCAATCGACTAAATCGAAGCTTAAAACTTTCACACATTCATATTCACATATAATAAACATAAAATATGACGGCTAATTATTTTTATGACTCGATTTTGTGGTCCCGAAACCACTTTCCGACTAGGGTCACTTTAGGGGTGTCAAATGATGCATACTCCATAGGTTCTATATGGTATATGGTATGATGGCATGTTTTGGAATGGTTATTTTGGCCATTTTTAAATACTTGGATTATATGGTCCATTTTGGTTTGTTTGTGATGATATGTAAATGGTTATATGTGATGTTATTTTGTAGTTAAAGAAATTAGGCCTTATGCTTAAAATGAGGCTATAATTCCTTGATTTGAATAATGAGGTTTTAGTATAAATGTGGTGCCTTTGGTTGACATATTGGTTGGATAAATAAGGATGTTAGAAATAGTATGTTTAGATATGTTTAAATGATGTTTAAGTCTTTTGATTGTGTTCCCAAATGGAATGGTTGGTTTGGTATGGTTTGGTCTTGAAATAGCTTGAATTTAGAGTTAATTTTTGGTTCACACGGGCTGTCATATGGTCGTGTGACACACACAACCTGGCGAAACGACCATGTGTCATTTGAAATTTCTTAGTGTTTCATGCCAGTGAGTTACATGTCCTAGTACATGACTGTGTGTGGCAACTCAATGAGATAGACGAGTGAGGACATAGGTTGGAACATGGTCGTGTGTCCCTTTGATCGAATGTTACACGACCAGGGCCATGTCACACGGCCTGGCCATATGACTGTGTGACCCTTGTTTTCACATTTTTGCATTTTTTCTTAAAACTACTATTTTATTTCAAATTAGTCCCAAATTGCTTCTAAGCTATTTCTAGGGCCTCGAAGGCTCAATTTAGAGACCAAATGCTTATTTTTGATATGTTTTGAATTAGATTAATTTATTTTATGTTACAACGATATATGTTTTCTAATTGATTGGTAATGCTCCGTAACCTTAATCCGACGACAGAGATGGGTTAGGGGTGTTACAGTAACCCCTAAACTAGTCAATTTTCATAAACTAACATCTATGTTAGATGTAGAAAAAAGTGTAGCAGAAGAATTGCATAGTACAAGTTAAGAACCCTCTAGCACCCTACCCGCAAAGACTTAGAAACAAATGTAAGAAATCCAATTCAAGAATTTCTTAGATGTGCTTAAGCAACTTCATATCAATATCCTATTGGTGGAAGCTTTTGAGAAAATGTCAAATTATGTGAAGTTTATGAAGGACATCTTATTAAAAAAAAAGACATGGAGAATTTGAGACGGTAGCACTAACAAAGGAATGCAGTGTGTTCTTGCAAGATAAATTACCCCCAAAGATAAAGCACCCAAGATGTTTTACCATACCCTCAATATTAGGACATCTTATTATGGTAAAACATTATGTGATTTAGGAGTGAGCATTAACTTGATGCCCATGTCTATGTTCAAAAATTATGGATAGGAAAAGTTAGACCAACTACGAATACACTTCAACTGGTAGACAAATCCTTAGCACATCTAGAAGAAAAAATCGAGGATGTATTAGATAAATTTATTTTTCTTGCTACCTTCATTGTTTTAGATTTTGAAACATATAAGGAAATGTCAATCATCTTAGTGAGGCCTTCTCTGGAAACTGGAAGAACACTAATTAATGTGTAAAAGGGTGAGCTTACCATGTGCGTTTAGGATTTCCTGATGTAATTGATGAATGTTCTATAGTAACCGAAGTAGAGTTGTTAGCTGCAAAATGGGAATTCAATTCTATTGAAGATCCAATGGAACAAGTCTTAATGTTAGACCCTCCTAGTGATAAGGAATAAGTGGAATATTGTCACACCCCAAAAATCGGGGGATCCAAAAGGATGAGTAAGGTAAGTATGTCTACAGTTGGGCACACTGTGGTAACATAATCTGCCACCCCATTGGCCTGATGGTAAGTTAGAGTATTGGTGCATACTAGCACTAAAGCATCCCCCGTTGGCAGTTTCTAAGGAATTGATTGCAAGATATTTCCAAAAGAAGAAAGATTACACCTAAGAAAGTACGCGCTTATGGGGAGGTTTTTTTTTAGCACTAAGAGCCTATCAGGTGTATGAGACAGCTATAGGAAACTTATTTGTCTTTAAGATCACGCTGAATGTGAGTCACTGCCAAGATATGGTACGCCCAATTTGGATTTGGAAGGATGACTGAAACAGGCATTCTGAGCTGGGTGAAGGTGAGTCTATGGTAAGTCTCTAAAATCAACTTTTGTATACTGCTTTAATTGAAACAAATGGTTGCTGCATCTGTAGATAAACATGTTTTCTTGAGAAAATATTTGTATAAATGTTAGAAAAAAAGTATTGATAGTTATTTGAACATGAAGTTGCATGATAAATTATTTTTCCTTTTTAGAGAGTGGATACGTTGTATCTAGAAGGTGTGGAGGATAATAACCAGTGTTACACATGTGTGAGTGGTCAAGTTTACGTACAAATATCTTTTGATGTGGTATGAGCCCATTATAAGCTAGTCTGTGATACATGTGAATTAGAGACTTATTATGTAGCCTTCGGTAAGACAGCTATAATGCTAACTAGACTGGCATATCACTAAATAAATCTATGGAAATTCCATGGCCATGAAATCATATGATAATACGCCAAGAGGGCATGAAGGTATAAAGCCATGTAGGAAAAGCCCCATGGCATCCATAAAAATGGTTTGTCGAGACAGTAAAAATGGATTATTTGGAAAGCCTTTGTAGTGTATTGTTAGGAAAGCCTTTGTGGCTAATCTTATGAAAAGTCTTTATGGCATATTTTTAGGAAAGCCCTTTGTTACTAATCTTGTGAACAGCCTTTGTGGCGTATTGTTTGGAAAGCCTTTGTGGCATATTATGTGGAAAGACTGTATGACGAATTCTATAGAGCCTAAATGGCAAGTGGCTAGACTGTATGTACCATGTAGTTTTTGTATTTCTTGGAATTAGATTCTGAGAGAGTTCTTCGTATTGTATCCAACTGAAGAACCCACCTTAGTAATCCACTAAGAAGGTGAGCTTGTCGTATCTGGAGGTAGAGTGGTGTAAGAGTTCGCCAAACCTAGGTTCTATTGGGTGATCAAAACCTTACATTCATATAGTAGTCATAGAGTAGTACCCATATGATATTACCTTGGGAAAATAATTCAGCTACTATCTTAAAAGGGATAATGAAAAATTATTCGGACTATGGGGCGAAGTTGTAACCCACCAGTTAGATTGATCATCTATAGGGTGTTCAAGAGTAGAGACAGATGTATTGTTATCCGCCAAAAAGTAGAAACGTATTCTCTAAAGTCTGAAAGGAGGTCCAAAATTTTTAAGTAGAGGAATCCAACACCATCATTCAAAGGTAAAATTAGTTGAGATTCACTAAGTTTCATTGAACTTGTGGATTTTACTTTGAGATCAGGTTTTTAAGTTCGAACCAATTCGCCAGAGGGGACCAAACCAAGAATGCACCAATTGGATAGTCGTAGAGCGATATTTTGCATACAAAGGGACACTTTGAAAATATGTTATTAAATAACAATTAGAACTGTAGGCCATGATTAAGTGTTTTTTTTAGTTTTCAGTGACATTGTCTTACATTATTATTGAGAATCAGTTGTAATCAAACAACTGTTTATCTTCAGAATCTTTGACCAAGAATGAAATTAAATAGTAAAGCAGCAAGTTCAGTAAAGTGTTTGCCTATCTTAAAATTTTTGTTAAATGTTTAAGTCTGGTAACATCCTGAATACGATCCAGTAAATCGGGTCGGGTATAAGGTGTTACAAGGTAATTTATATCAGAGCTTTCAGTTTAGCCGATACTTTGGCAGTTAAGTTAGAATCAACCCTATATGTATAATACATTGGACCTAGCTTAGTCCCTCAAGTAAGTTAAAGACTTTTTTATGGCGAATACTTTCGTATATTTTTAATATTAGGGTAAGAGATATAGTTGAGAAGGGAAAATAATAATTTCATTGACAAGGTAAGGAAAATCATACAAACCGAACCAATAGATTTAAATACAAGAAAAGCAAAAAAAAAAGTTTCCTCCCTCACCTGACAGGTCAATTGGCTGTATGGGGACTTCATCTATTTGGGGACTTCTTCTAAATCCATTGAATTCTCTAAGTCCTCCTGCTCTACTTCAGGCTCAATGGAAATGAAGAAGTGTGCTAACTACTTTCATTCCCCCTAGAAATTTTCCCAGTCCTCTCCCTTAGGGTTATAAACGTTGAAGTTTAGAGATTCTATGGTGATCCTTTGTAGACAGTTGAAATCCACCAGACTTAGTTTGAGAGGATCCACGATAACTTAGACATGGAAGACCAGGTTGGAATGCAGCTTGGGCAAGACCTCTGTCAAGTTCTTCTTGGTGTCATTCTGGTACTTCTTCAGAGCTTCCTAACTAGATTAACGTAAACGTTCCAGCTCGAATAAGCATTGTTGGTCTAGAGATTTGAATTTCTCTTCCTAGAAAGACTTTTGGTCCTTAGTTGGTTGATCTCTTCCTTCATCCATTTGGCCCAATCTACTAGCCTGGCATATTTGGACTTCCAAGCAAACATGCAAGAGTCTAGATCTTTATTTTGGTTGAGAGATGCCTCATGAGCTTGGCATAATTGAGCTAATGACTGCTTGCCAGAGTGTACAACTTATTCCAAGCTTTCCATTTTAGCGTTGGTTTACTTACAGGTTTCCTGAAGGGCCCAACTCATAAGCCCATATTCAACTAATAAAGCTTTGTAAGACCTTGCCAGTATTGAGAGTGGACATAATTGAGAATTTGAAGAAAGGAATGAGAGGAGAATCTCTTTCACCTACTTAGGCACAATACTATTTTGTTGTTGATGGATGGTACCCAATGAGAAGGGAGATTGCCTAACCTCTAGAGATCCTGCCACAGGAAAAGGTCATCAACTCCGCTAGATGGAGTATTGGTGTGGCAGCGATAACACTTTCATTCTCGTGAACCTCATAATAATGCTAAGACATCCATGTTGACTGTTGAATCGAGTGTAGTAGTATGAAAACCAAAAGTGGACCCTACAGTATCAACATGAGAGTTAGTTTGACTAGGAGAAGGAGTGGAAGACGTACCATGACAAATAATGTTCCAATGGCGTGGACATAGTCCCTAATGATCATAGGAAAAGAAGTGAGGCTTCATTATCCTCCCTACTAGAATTCGTATCAGATCCTCGTTGGAGTTGTGGGGCTAAGTTGTTTCAGCAGAAGGGACATTCCAAGAATCCACCCACAACAGAAGTTCATTAGCTTGGCGGCCACTGGGGCTTAATCCTTGCAGAGAGTATTGGATGATATGTCTAATGGTCTCGAGTTCCCCCAATTATAAAACACGGTCCACCCTTAATCGTTTGAACTGTTGCCAAGCAACTCTTGAGTAATAGGCTGACTTTTCAAGTAGGATCCTTCACGTGGTAGGGACCAATAAGTGGGGAAGTTCTAAGATGAAGGTTTGAGGTCCAATTCTGAATTATGGGCTCAAAACCCTGATGCGTGCTAATGTAACCCATCAAACTGGGCCTAGACATTACAACCCAATCGAAGCAATTACATGGGCCATAGATATGGCAAAAATATTAGTTGGAGTGATTTCGTTCATCTTTAAAAACATGTGTTATTATTTGTTTTAAAAATGAGCTTTTGATAGAAATCCTTTGTCATTATTTGAAAAAGAAACTTTAGTGATTTTTAAATTCAAATTTGATAAAGTGAGTTTGCAAAAAAAAAAAGATTTTTATTTAATAGTTCAAAACTTTATTTAAGTGAAAAAGTCCAATTTATTCAATTCATAAGTATAATCCATGCACAATGTCCAAAGTAAAAAATCCCATGCCACAGTACCATAATTTAACATAAAAAGTCCCAAAAAGCAATAAAGTCCATAAAAATCCAATTCATAAATAAGAGTCCATATTTATTTAAAAACCAGTTCCAAGAGCATCACCGATGATCGTATCTAAGCCCTAACCAGGAGCATTATCTAAAACACATAAGTAAAGTGGGTGAGCTGTAAAGAGCCAAGTGTAAGATCAACACAAACATAATCACATACATAACAAAATATCAATCTCAACATATCAATCATCATAATATTCATAAATTATAACATTGATACTTATGTATGAACATGACAATGTATGCTTTAAAACAATGCACATTTTATAAAATTTCCAACCCATCACCACTACACACCAAAATCGAGTTCCCTAGTACTCGTCTGTCCAAAACAGCATTTGTAGATAGGCCACCTCTAATTTGTAGATAAACTACCACTGATAACATTTTGTGGACAAGCCACCACTTATGTAGATAAATTGACACTGAAACACTTTGTGGACAAGATACCACTTATGTAGATAAATTTCCACATACTTTCACCTTTCGCGAAACCCACCCCATGCATGTGATATGGAAATTTCACTTTTTAACAAATGTGAATCCCTTTTACACTTAGGCACACAAACATGCTCTCATAATCACATATCACTTAATAATCACTTATAATCACTTTAACATGTTTTAACATGCTTTTGACATTAGATCATGGATATCAATTTTCACATGCACATATATAGACATCTCATGTTCTAAATCATCAAAGTATCACACATGCCATATATCACATATCATAAGAGTGAGAATCACACATATATCACAATCACAGTTACCATCACATCGTGTAGCATGCTATTTCGCTTAGTTAAGTTTACTTACTTGGTATTTCTTCTCGATAAGTTTTTCAACTATCTTTTGAAGTACTTAGTGTACTTGCGTTTGATCACGATTTTAATACTAATATACTTATTTAACACCACATTATATTTAATCTAATAGTATTGAACCCACACTTTTTTCATAGATCCAATGTGCCATAATCCCCTAGTAGTCATTTCGATTGGATCCAAATCCAAAAGACATATCAAACACACAAATAATGTATTTTGGTTAGGATTCGTCAAAGATGTTATATTATTGAAAGGTTAGTCACTAAAAAAATCTCACCATAACACTTACCCCACAGTTTGTACACTTGAATCGATGATCTCTGATCCAAAGTTAAAGATCTATCCTATTATTATCGATAAGACCTTCAAACAACATGAGGAATAATGTTAACACATGAATAAAAAATAACTTCTATGGCCAATATACCATTCGACCAAGAGAAAAAAAAATACTAAAGACGTATAACCCACACTCACACAACTTGATCAATTGGGAATGGTCGAAGGATCAATAAGGACATGAGATTGAAGAGTTGGGTGATCTAAAAGTATCACCAAAGCAAATAGTGTATAAGATTAACCATAATAAAAAGCATGGCAAAGAAATGAGAAGAAAACGAGGAAAAACTCATGTAACCCCCTAAACCCGACCTAGACAATATGGTCAAATCTTGATGATCACATTGGCCATATTGATATTTCAGAAAATCATTTAACTATTCTCTCTTAAAAATCGGTGTTGCTAAACATGTCATTGTAACTTATTTGAGAAAACCAAATTTTGTTTGAAATTATTTCTATTTAGAAAACTCAAATTTTGATATTTTTCAGAAAACATCGTACTTAAATTAAAACATCGCAGCGGATAATTTGCATATCTAAAACTCATTTTTCATTTTTGAAATGTAGAGTCAATATATGTCTCGTAAAATATCGATTTTGTGAGCAGATAGTGTTGAGTTTTGAAAAACAAAAGTATTGAATTTTGAAAACACCCTTGTTGTGCCATGTTTGACTTAGTTATGAAAAATCCATCGTAAATTGTCAATTTCACAATGTTTTAAATGATGATTTTAAAACTTAAATCATGCAGAAAAATCCAAAACCAAAATAATCCAAAGTCCAAAAGAAAATCCCAAGCAAAAATTATAAAGTCCATGAAAGTCCCAAAATAAAGCATAAGTCCATAACCATAAAAATCATATTTCTGAGAGCCGATGACTGAATCCGAGTCCTAACCACGAGGATTATTTGAAACACACAAGTAATGTGGGTGAGCTTTAAACAACTCTGTGTGAGATCAAAATAAATAAATCCACATACTTATCAAATTATATATCAATCGCAACGTATCAAACATTATTAAATTCATAGATTATAACACAGATACTTATGCATGGTCATATTGTTTCATATTTAAAAACAATGCACAGTTTATAAAAATTTCCTACCCATATCTGCTACACACCAATATTGAGTTCCCCAGAACTAATCCATCCAATAACACACCATTTGTGGACAAGCCACCACATAAATAACAAAAACAACCACATAGAACATTGTGGACAAGCCACCTCATAGTTACCAATAAACTACCACATAATTGCAGATAAATTGCCACATATCTTCCTCCTTTAACGAATCCCACCCCATGCATATGATATAGCCATTTTCTCATTTTAATCAATTCTCATTAACATGTTGTAAACATGATTTACACATAGGATCACATATCACATGGTCATATTCATATTTTTATAATCGCATAACGGAATCATAATGATAACACAAAAGCCATACATCATATTTCATGAGAACGAGATACACATATATATCAATACCAAATAGGTGCAATTTGCACAAACATCACAATCACATAATATAAACACATCACACAATTAACTTTTCATGAACAACGGATAAAGTCACTTACTTGGGTTTCTCCTCGATGGGGTTTTCAACCCTCCTCAAGATTACTTAGCGTACCTACGCATAAATAGTTAATAACATACTAATATAATAAAAAAAAACTCATCACACGACATGAGTTAAAGATCCCACACCTTATTGCAGATTTAAACCATATGCTCCCTTTGTAGAGGTCTTGTTTGGATCCAATCCTAATTACAAATCTAATCACATGAATACTCTTTTTAGCCAAAATCTAACAAAAAACAAGTCCTTTAATATAAGATCTAATGTAGGAAATCTCACCAATACTTACCCTTAATTCAGACACTCGAATCCGTTACTCTTATAATGCCACACTATTGGTTTCCTAGAGGGTTGTTGTTCAGTCTTTCATATCACATGGAGATTGAAAGTTAATCTCAAGAAAGTAATTATAGTTGAGTCATCATTCGAGAAGGAGGGAAAAGAAGGGAAAGTTGATGATTCTATCACTTTGCATAACTTACACCACTAGATAGCATAACGAAGTCAAAGATGAATCTCAGAGAAAGGTTCGGAGGTTTGATGATCTACAAAGGATCATGTGATTGGTAAGATTCATACACAAGTAGAGTGAAAAAAAATTAAAGAATGAGTCAATTAGAAGAAAAAGGTGAAATAAATTAGAAAGGAGAGGAAAAGAGGAGAAAAATCCAAATCCCAGTATAATCAGCATCGGCGATAGTTGCAATAGTAGTGGTCTAGTGGCGGTTCACGGTGATGATGGGGACATGAAGGGTGGCAATTGGGGGAAAAAAGGGAGACATGAGGGGTGTAAATGATGGTACAACTAAGGCTCACGGTGGAGGTATAGAAGTAAAGATGAAGGGAAATGGTTTGTGGTTGCCAAAAAGAGAGAAAATGGTGGAAGAAAAAAAGAAGAAAAGAGAAAATGGAAGTGAGGGTGGTGGACGGTTTAGGAGGCCTTTGGGGTGGTCAACACTTTTGTTTTGGAAAGAAAATAGTGTAAGTAATGAGAGGGAACAAATGAGCAAAAAGGGGAATGTGTCTCACAACTTATGGCAAGTTTCCCACCTTTTATCTACAATCGAACCATGCAACACCATACAGTTATTCGCCAATAGTGTCGCAAACACCTTCTATAGAGGTGGGTCATCCTTACAACCGCCTATTCATATAAGGGTGATGTACAGCAGATGACTAGGACATAGACGTAGTGAACCATAGAGGAAGGAGATGAATATGAAGATCAACATCAAGGTGCATATGAAAATGAAGATGAAGACAAGGACAATGACGATCCACCAACCCAAATTGTTTAATGGAACCACAGGCGTACTCCATACCCACCCGATTGTAGCACACATTTGGGGCATTGATGATTATGTTATTTGAAATTTTTCTCAAATACTTTATTGTTTAGTTTGTGAAAAAAAATTTACATCCAAAATGTACACTTATTTATAATCTATGTAACAAATTTATTAAATTGGTTTGCTTTGTACCATATCGTATGGTGAGTTTGAATAATTTTTTTCATTTCTGTTATTTTTTCATTAAAAATTTTTCCCATCCATTTGTTAATTACAATATTTTCAGAAAGCAATGATTTGCTCACAAGGTACGATAAAATATTAATTTTTTATTTTGTATTGTAATATATCTTACTTAAATAATTAATATTAACTTACAATTTCCAAAAAAATTAATGAATAAACGAATGAGTTAGTGTTTACCAATGAATGAGTTAGTGTTTTAATTAGCTCCTCTCCCCGATGTTCCCTAAAAGTGTGGACATGATGCTTAGTATGACCTGGATTCCCACAGTAAGTACGTAACCTCATAATGTCTCCCTGCTCCCAATATCCATATTGCCTTATATCCGAGTTGATTTTGGCCAACCTTTTGTCTTATGTCACAAGTTAATATCCGGTACCAACTTAAAAGGAGCATACGATGTAGGCGACCACATGCTTTCATCCGAGATAGGTGGGAATCCAAATTTCCAAACATTATATGTGCATTGTAGCCTGTAAACTTCTACAACATAAGTCATGTAATCTACATGTGCCGAGACACATGCCACAATGTATATGGGAATGGATAACAAAGTGCTTGAAATCTCCCACAATTGCAAGTCATTTGTCTCAAGTCTACACGATATGCTCCCTCGATAACTTCTTCGATGGGTTTATAGAACTCCATAACTTGAAATATTTGATTTGGACATGAGTGACACATTGAAGACATTGAGGTTGCTCTTTCTGCATTTTCCCCAATATCTTTCAACACTAACTCACACCAAACATGGCCGCCCTTCATCTGATCCTTGTATCTTTCAGCCTACTTTGGAAACAAGGTTGCTAATCAAAAATATGTTTTTTTGACCATTGAGGTTACTGAAAAATGATGCGCCCACTTCAGTACAAAATTAATGCATTTCACTAGGTTTGTTATCATGTGCCCATATCATAGTTCTCTATCATACGACTGCATCCACTACTCTTTGGGTATCCTATTGAGGTACTTCACACCCTCTCAATTAACAGATTGTAATTTCTCCAACATTTCATTGAATCGATGTTAAACGAGCTCGTACCTTGTCGATGACAATCAATATTATATTCAAGAAATGTGACTGAATGTATATGTTAAACTATTATCTAGAAAAAAATATTATGTGCAACATACCCATGTTAATGACATATCACCGCTCCGCATCCTTATGGTATCAACCCATGTAGTTGAACCCTATATGACATAAACAATACCTATGGTGTGCACGTTCTTAAAGGCTTGAACGTCGATCGATTACATCCTGTATTTTGGGGCTCCTGTCAGAAATTATGCATATATTGGGTTGCGACGCAACATGCCTTCTCAAGTTAGTTAAGAAAAAATCTCAATCATCTTTGAATTCTTTGGGCGTTATTACAAAGGCTATTAGTAGGATTTTTCAATTACAATCATATGCAATAGTCAAGAGCAACCGATGCTGGTACTCTTATACATGAATGTGCTGTCAATTTGTACAAGTGGCTTACAATACTAGAATGCAGTTATGATTTCTTGAAAGTCCAGAAAAATGATGGAAAAGTCTTTTTTTAGGGACCGAGTAGTCGTAATAATACGCAGACTCCGTTTGCAAGTCGGTTATGAAACATGGTACGTACCTCTCTAGCACCAATCACCATTGCTACAAATCATTATAGAATTTCTCCCACCTGCTATGCATCTTTTCCAACACCATCTATTTTTCCAACCATGCCTTGTGGTAGGATACTTGTGGTAGGATATGGTGTAATTGAACTCACTATGGATATGTGTGATCAAAACTAGGATTGGAATCCTAGGACTCGCTTTCATCATGAGTAATATAAAATCGAATATCATGTCAAAATTTAATTTCAGATAATTGTTCGACATGCCTAAAAATATAATAAATTGGGTCACCATATGTAATACAATGTCAAAAGAAGGTCAAAATCCAAATTGATGTTGTTAACCGTCATACATACCAGGAACAACACATGTGTATGGATCAATAAATTTCCTAATCATCCAGAACGCTGACTACTTCCTCACAGATGCCATGATTTTCTATGGATATCTTGTTCCCTGCATTGCGTAATTCGCCTCATATTTCTCGAATCGGGGAGCATGTAATGTTGAAGTTTACCCCATGATGTATGATATACCAGTTGAATGCAACTACAAAAGCATCTTTGGAGACAAATTTCATCCCAACCTCTAAGTTTCCAAAATTTGTTGACGAACTCGCATGCCCTAGTCTTCTATAATGGAGGTTTGGGAATTTTAAGCCACCTTTAGCTTCAAGATCGACATTAAGCATGTAGGGTGTGGGTGTTCAAGCCGTGAAACCTAGATCATCCTATCGAGTAATATCTGAAGCTTTACCGTCAAAACCACCATCTTCTGGCTCAGTAGGAATGGGATTCGGTTATGAAATTACTGCAATTTTTGCATCATCCGACCTGGACTCCTATATTGGGTCATTATCGATTTCAAACACCTCTTCGTTCTCTTCATCTGTTGGTCACCCTTTATTATCAACCCCGGTTACATGTTCAGGGTTAGATGTGCTCTCGTCAGTTGAGGTTGTCAGGAGTAAATCATTTGTTCGTGTAAACCTGATGTCAATCCCAAAATCAATTTGTTAAGCCCACCAAAGTAACTTGATGGTGTACTCGTGTAAGTGTTATAGAATTTGAACATCGGTGTGCCAAAGTTGAAATCAAAAGCACTCAATGAATGTCGTCCGGGTGTGTCGTAGGCTTAGTGACCAAATATGCTAGACTGTCCCCCGTAGTTGTAATCAAAGGGTGAAACCGATGAATGCCTCTCTATTGATGACAATTCTAGGGTGTCCATGTAGGAGCTTTGCAGTAATGAAGTGAATCCACCGCATAATTGTATGGTCGGTCTTTCTACTTTTTGATCTAAGTGGAATTTGGTGGACACGGTGTAATTGAGCTAGGCCTACGGTTGTCGACATTGACGAACTGGGCATGTAACTCTAGCATAACATTCCCATTAAATAATGGGATTTTTTCACCATATCTAGCTCGATGTCCCCTATGATCTTAAATATTTTATATATAATAGGGTTCAATGACGTTAGATATGTACATTTCAAGCTCAAAATTCTTCTCCGGATCCCCACTTTCTGCCTAATATTTGTTTGAAGCTCTTTTAACGTTATGCTCCGTTAAAAGCCAAACTTTTAGATTGGGCTAATACAAAAACGTGTGATATCCCCTGCGATATTAAATATGTCATATATAATAGAGTTCAATGACGTTAACTATGTGCATTTCAAGCTCAAAATTCTTCTTTGAATCCCCACTTTTCGCCTAATCTTTGTCCAAAGCTCTTTTAATGTTATGCTCTAGTTAAAAGCCAAACTTTTAGTTTGGGCTAATACAAAAACGTGCCCAATTTCAATCTTACAAATTTGACAGTCATAATGGATAATAGTTCTGACTCGTGTGCTCATCTTGAATTAAATAGCCTGTTCCACATGTTTAAAATCGAGAAAATACTAAAAAAATATAGTTCTTATCACCCAAATTAAAGGACCTACACGTAATTTAATAAATTACATTTTGATTGGACAACTACATCAAAATTTAAGTTTTTTACGAGAATCCTCTTCTCCTAATGCCAAGTATTATTATGGAAACAATTTGCTTGAAAGATCGGTATGGAAACTCAATGGAATGTATTGTGTTTATTTTACAGAGAATAACACCCTAAGGCACATTAAATGATTTGATGTTCAACACATGTTGCCCGGGCATCATGGGTTTTGAGGTATAAAAGTTTAAAATTGTGAGGGAGAAAACACTCCTCGTAGGGGGCAGTTTTAGCAACGTAAAAAAAAAATTTCTCTACAATTTTATCCCAGGATTCCCAAGTTGGAGTTTTCGAAAATGAAAATGGTGGGGGGAAAATGCTCCCCATAGGTGCATTTTCAGCAAGGCAGCAATAAAATCATGTAACTTAAGAATCCCGCATTGCAGTAGGCTCAGAGGTAGAAGTTGGAAGTTAAGGTTAGGATTGAAACACCCAGAGAGAAAACATTCCCTGCATGGCGTATTTTCTTGCCACATGTCTGACATATCAGTGGAAAACGCGTCCTGCAAAAAGCTTTTTCACTACCTTGTCAGATGAAAATGCACCTTATAGGGAGCGTTTTCTCTCTAGTGTTTCAACCTTAACCCTAACTTTCTACCTCTATGCCTACTATAGCTTGTTGCTCTCGGGATAAATTTCATGCACTATTCACTACAGCAAAACAGGTTTTTAGCGGCATTTGAATGAAAAACGCCGCAAAACTTATGCTAAACGCCGTCATTTTAACTGAGCTTCAGCGGTTTTAGCGGCATTTTTTGAAAAGCACCGCTAAAGATCGAGTATTAGCGGTGCCTTTTAAAAAACACCGCTAATGTTAGATCTTTAGCGGCGCTTTACAAAAAACGTCGCAAAATATTTAACACAATGCCGTCATTTTGTATTGAGCCTTTAGTGGGTTTAGCGGCACTTTTAAAAACACTGCTAAAGATCAAGTATTAGCGGTGCTTTTTTAAAAACACCGCTATGTGTACACCTTTAGCAGCGTGTTTTAAAAAACGCCGCAAAAGAATTTTGCAAAACGTCGTCGTTTTGTATTGAGCTTTTAGTGGCTTTAGCAGTGCTTCTAAAAAAATACCGCTAAAGATCGAGTATTAGCAGCGTTTTTTAAGAAACGCCACTATAGGTACACCTTTAGCGGCGCTTTTTTAAAAATGCCGCTATATGTACACCTTTAGCGACGTTTTTAGAAAGACGCCGGAAAAGAATTTTGCAAAACACCATCGTTTTGCATTGAGCTTTTAGTGGCTTTAGCGACGCTTTTTGAAAAACGCCAAAAAAATTGAAAAAATTAAAATACTATTATTTAAAATAATTTTAAAGATTTTTGGTATATGACTAATTGTTTTTTAATTTATATGTTAAATATTTTCTTATATAATTGTAAAAGAGATAGTATTCATTTAAAATATTGAATTAATTATCATTATAGTTTAGGGTTTACGGTATATGGTTAAGGGTTTAATGTTTATGAGATACTATTTTAAGGTTTATGGATTATGGGTTTAGGGATTATGGTTTAAGAGTGGTTTAACGGTTGGGGTTTAAGGTTTAGGTATTATGGGTTAAGGGTTAGGTGTTCATGGTTTAAGGTTTATGTTTTAGGATTTATGATTTAGGGTTTAGGAGTTTAAGGTTTAGATTAATTAGTATTTTTTAATTTATATGATAAATATTTTCTTATATAATTATAAAAGATATAGTATTACTTTTAAAATATTGAATTAATTATCATTATAGTTTAGGGTTTATGGTTTAGTGTGTATGGTTTAGGGTTTAAGCTTTAAGAGTTACTATTTTAAGGTTTATGGATTATGGTTTAAGGGTTGGGGGTCAATGGTCAGGGGTTTATGGTTTATGGTTTATGTTTTATAATTTAGGGTTTATGGAGATATGGGTTAGGGGTTAGGGGATATGAGTTTAGGGTTTATATTAATTAGTGTTTTTAATTTATATATTAAATAATTTCTTATATAATTATAAAGAGATAATATTAATTTTAATATATTAAAATTATGATTACTGATTTAAATTGTTTAAGAGATAATAGATAAACTTTATATATATTAAATGGTTTAAGATTTAAGGTTTACTTGAGATTTGTTAAATGATAAAATTTTATACGATCAATTAATGCTTTTATATTTAAAATATTTAATCTAAACCATTTCATATATATCTAAATATTAGATTAAGAAAAAACATTGATAAATAAATAAAAAATGTAACTGATTGATATGAATAGGTAACTATATATATTTAGGGTTTAGCGTGTAGGTTTATTGTCTATGATTTAAGATTTAGGATTTAGGATTTGGGGTTTGGTGTTTGGGGATCGGGGTTTAATTTTTAGTGTTTAGGGATAAATATGGGGATCGGGGTGCAATTGTATAATGAACTTTAATTTGATCTAGTTCTTGTAAATTATTAACACAATTATTGATATAACATCATTTTATATTTATTTATTACATACATAAATATTTATATTAATTCAATATAAAATATATTGATGTATTTATTTTTAAAAATTTCTATGATTAAATCAAAAAAAACTTAAAATTTAATATTTAAAATTTTATTCCATTTTTAGTTTAAAAGATCAATATTCAAAATTAAAAAATTAGAAAAATGATAATCTCAACACAAAAATTGTGAAAGGAAAAATGCAAAAAAATATGTTAAAAATGAAAAGAAAATTAAAATTGAGCAATAGTGACGTTTTTGGGTAAAACGCCGTAAAAAGTTGAGCTATAATGGCGTTTTTGGTAAAAATGCCGTAAAAAATTGAGCTATAGTGGCGTTTTCACAAAAAATTCCGAGAATTACCAGCGTGTTTTTAGAAAACGCCGCAAAAGGCCATTATTTTTTTATAGAAAAGGCAAAATCCCGCTCAGTCCCAAAAATTATTTTTTGATTACCCGCTCGTTAACCAAATCCCCCAAATAAAAGTTTGTACTTATTTCTTTTCCCTTTTTACTCTCAAAATTTGCCCCCAAATTCTTTTTCCTTTTCATTTCACTACACTGAACTCACCCACCATAGCTACTCCTTTTCCCTCGATTTGTTAGGGTTTTGGAGAAACAAATGGAAGTTGAAGAGAAGGAGAACGAGGAAGAAGAAGAAGAAGAAGAAGAGGGGGGAGGAGGAAGAAGAAGAGAGTGAAGATGAAGGAACTAAAAAGGTCAAATGTAGTAGTAGAAAGGGAAGTTCTAGGAAATCTGGTCGAGATTCAGCTGAGAAGAAAGAGCCAGTGACGCTTAATAGTGATAGGCCTACAAGGGAAAGGAAAGTCGTAGAAAGGTTTTCAGATCCTTTTGTTGCAAGGTCTTCCTCGTTTAAAACTGTCAATTGGAAAGGTATGCTTTCTTTTCTGGGGTTAAGGCATGGGTTCATCACCTGCACCACTTCCGTCCAACGATGGTACTGCCATTGATCAAGGAGTTGCTTACATTCTCCTTTTGCTTGCTCTAGCGATTACCTATCTCATCCATTGATGATCTTTTTTTATATTTTATTTTTATTGGTATATGAGCTATAAATGATTTTTTTATGTATTTTCTCCATATATCTAGTGAAAGAAATTGCAGCAATTTTGTATTTTTCTTCTCTCCTATCTTTGTGTTGTAAATCTATGTAGCAAATAAATCCAGTTGAGAATTTGAGATCACATAATCATTTTATATATTTTTTTTTGCTCATTGTGAAATTTGGAATATATTTAGATTCATATGACCAAATCGATAGATCAAACCGTTTTTAGTTTTCTTTTTTTAGGGATTTGGAGGAAGATTAGTATTGCTTCAATTTTTTCCCTAATGCCAAAATAAGTCTTTTTTTTTTGAAATTATTGGGTTGACTTTCAATTGTATGATATTTTGACTCTCAAGATTCTCTTGGATGATAGATAGATTCATGTGATACTTGTTCTTTGAAATAATATTGTTCATGGTCATTGAACTTTGTTGTTACTGCATGGCCTGCACTATTTATTTCTGATGCTGTAACTCATTTCAGTGGCTTTCAAGTTGTCAAAGAAAGCAAAGGTGATTGAGGGTTATATTGTCTTCTTGTTCCATGATGTGTTTTTTATGTATTTACTGTATTACAGAAAAAATGGTGCATAACGCAGGATAAGTGGATTAATGGTGTAATTGGTGAAGCTCGAGCACGCAATGCAGGTAAAAAACCATTGCTTCTGAAATTGAGGTTATAGAAAGAAACTAAACTTGTAATAAATAACATAAAAATTGGATAATTTTTGTATTTGATCTTCCTTATTAAGGTGTTATTTCCTTCATTGAACTCAATCATAAATTCATGATCTAGGCTCAACAGCTAGAACTTGAGGCCATCAAAGAGTTCAGTTCAAATACAACTTCTCTGCGCTGGGATCTGCACATAATACAATTTTCTGTCAATGCTTGGGTATACTACCCCCCACCATCCCATTTCTTTCTCCCATGTGAACATATTTGTATATTAGCGGATGATTCTTGCCTTCTTCTCCCTCTTTTTTGTTTTTAAATGAGTAAAGAGTGCATTTTATTTCCCTCTTTATTCTTGCATCTGCCATAGAGAGACCACATTGTTGAGGAGCTGATTGGCTATTAATGTATAATTACATTTATAAGATGTAATATTTAGCCAGTTGCTAGTCTTGTAACTTGGGCCATTTTTTACTTCATGTACATATTTTTGTTAGGTTCTTTTTTCCTTACTTTTGTTTTTTATCTTGCAGGTTTTTATTGTGGCTGTGCTTGCCATCTTTCCACTTGTCCCTAAAAGTCTTTCAAATAGGGCTTATCGACTTTCATTTGTGGGCACTGCTTGTTCTTCTGTATACTCTTTGTATGCACTATATGGGGTAAACATATTTCTACTGACTTGTCATACATTTGGTAAATATATGATAGTTTTATGGATAAGGAAAGTGCCTGTTTGGGTGGCTGGGTTACATTGTTTCTTTACCTTCTTTTTTTGGGGGGGGTTATCTGTTTTAGTTTCTTTTGTTTTGAGAGAGTCCAAGCCTTGTTTTAATTTTAATAATAATCCAACCATTCTTTTTTTCAAAATATATATATATATATATATATGATAGTTTTTTTTGTTGAACCTATTCTATATGTTATGCAGAGGCCAAGAGCATGGACTTTACAAGTTGTTCAAGTGTATTTTCAATCAGTAATTGCAACCAAACATTTTATCTACTTTATCTACTGCCTTACATTTGTCACTTCACATCTTTGCCTTAACTGTAAGCATTCTTCTGCTCATAAACACTTTTTACATTTTTGCTCCTGAATTCTCTTTATTATTATGTAGTATGATGAATTGATATGGACCTTCACTGCAGTTGCTTTGATTTCCATTTTATGCCGATCACTCGAACGCATTGCAAAGTTCTTGAGGCATAATTTTAGTCGTTCTGCCTTGTACAGGTAGACCTTTATTTAGATAAACTATCTTCTATATTACAGTGTTCTGGTTTAGTTTTTTTTATTTAATCTTGTGATCAAACTATTAATGTTCACTACAAGAAATTGAGTTAAATTTGTTGGGTGATATTTCCTTATATGAAATGGCATAAAGTTCAGATGGATGGAAATTGTGTTATTATCTGAAAAGGCACAGTAAGGAGGATTATACACTCAACTTTTGCTGAAAGGGTTAGTGCTAATAAACAAAAAAAAAAATGTACTTCGTGAATGTTAATTCTACTTATCCTTTTTTTTCACTTTAACCAATTCCTTAGATGTATTCTCTCTCAAAAAAAAATCCCCAGATGTATATTACTTCAATTTATTTTATGACATTCATTTTGATGTCACCTCAAACCTAGATGAAATGAAATGCTTGCGTCATGCATGTGCATATGTAACCTCGAGGGTTTATTGAACAGGAAGTATTTGGAAGATCATTATGTATGGGTAGAATCAAACACCACCACCCTAAGCATTCTATCATCATATGCTGAGATTGGACTTGGCGGGCTTCTACTTGTTTCCTTGTTCTTGCCAGTTGTGAATATCTTTTTTCTCTTTTTGGTTTATAGTTCCCTCTAAGCTTATACATTCCATGACCTCTAGCTTTTCTAATTTGCTAAAATTTTCTATTAAATTTTGTAGGTGGCAATGCAACCTTGTACAAACTTTTATGTACTGGTAAGTCTGTAACACTACTTCTTACTTTTCATGTATTTACCTTTCTGTTTATTAGTGATTCTTTGGATGGCAATGGCATGATAGGTGGGTTCAGTACCTAGTTTGGTTATTACCAAAAAACTAGTATTGGAGCCCATGACTTATCAGTTAGATACTTATTGATCCTTTGGTCTTTGTTTATATATTAATGAATGTGTTCTGCTTGTGCTGTATGCTTTTATGCATCTTATTATTTAGGAATTAATTTTTTTCCCTGTAAAAATAAAAAGAGTTGAAATACGAGTTATTAGTTCTCTCTTTTTCCATTTTTAGTTTTAAATGATTTTGAATATAAAGTTTCTTGAACTTGTTTATATTATTTTCTTTGCATATAAAGATTGGTATTTGATGTTTCTTCTTGGATTGATCTTCAGATATGTCCTTTCCCTTCCTAGTGCTTCTGTCCCTATTTTTCTCTCTTGCATTTCTCGTATCAATGATATGTTCAACTTCATATAGATCATGGAGTTGTTACTTCATTGATGCAAACAATGCTTTTAGTAATTTTATAGGGAAAAATATTAAATACGAAATAGTTTTGTATAGAAAAATCTTTCTCAACATCGAATACATTTCAAACGGTCCAAACCCTTTGTGCTTTGCTTTTATCCACTGTCTGACAGGTGTTGAAGCTTATGTACCATGCTCCTGTTAGTGCTAGTTACCACCAAAGTGTATGGGCAAAGATCGGGAGGACTATTAATCCACTTATCCTGCGTTATGCACCATTTTTGATAATCTCGTAATCTTCTTCTACGCATTTTGGTAATTCCATGTTTCATTTGAGTTATTGATTACAATTGTGATTGTTTGCTACAGGGTTTTGGTTTTGATTTTAAACCTTATGTCCACCCAATCTATAATGCAATAATGTCCCTCTTGACTAACCAAGATCAAGATCAAGTAAGGAGAGTTTAATTAGTTTTCCCCCTCCTATCATATTTCTTCTGAGATGGATTTAATGTTTTTTTACGTATGGGATATGTCAATTTCCAAAGGTAAATTCATTGATTATATACATAAATTTTGATTACATGATTAATTACATGATCAATGACTTTTGTCGAAACAAATTTTGATTCAAAGAGATCAGATAGTGTGCTTTGACATATGTGGCTTTGAGAGTCGTATAGATTTCCTCACTGGCTTGACTTTGGCTTACAGGTGCATACTTTGGTTTTCTATTCCGGTGTTTTGGATTCTCTTGCGGTTGAATTGAAAGCATCAAATGACTTTTCTAAGTTATATGCAGGCATTGCAATACTTTGGCTTCATCTAAGCTTGAACCAGCCCTGTGTTGTATATTGTTTCTTCTTTTTTTTCAGATCTTTTTCCTTTGATTAATGAGAGGTGATGATAATTTGGCATTCTTTTCTCACTAGGATGAATTTTGTTTTAGAAATTGTAATACATTGTGAGTGTGTTTGTGCTTTTTTTTATGTATTAAATTACATATTGAATCAATTTTATGTATTAAATTTAAATTTATTTATTTTTATATTTAGTTTTGAAGTTTAAATTTTAATAGAAAATTTAATTTAATTAATATTTTTATTTATCCTTAAAAGTATATAGTCTAAAGTTCAAATTCAAAATTAAACATAATATAATTTTTATCATAGAAATAAATATTATTTAATTAAAATAAAATATTTTTTTAAAGGTCATATTCTTTAGCGGCGTTTGTGAGAAAAGCGCCGCTAAAGTAGAACCTCAAATCAAGGGATGTACCTTCTATAATCAATACAGGTCAAAAGAACAGGTTCAAGGAAAGGGACAAACGAAAGAAGGTGGAGTGGCACAATGGGCGATGGACTAATACTGAAAGAACCAAATGAGCGCCGACATTAATGGAGCTGTTGGATGAATCTAGCAGTAAAACTTGATAATTTGAATCAATATTTAATTTTTTTGGTAAATTATTGTATATCTAACTAGCTATTTAGTCTAGGTTCTAATTTTTTTTTTATCAATTCTATGTTTTACAGGAATCGTGACACTCTAGAAATTGGAAGTTAAAGCAAAAATAGAACCAATATTGCAACACGACAACCTCGTGTTGTAACACCAAGGCCAAAATTGAAGGAATCTAGAAAACTAACTCGTTGTCATTGTCGAAACCTCTTTTTTTAAAAGGGGGTATTTTGAAAACGGGAGTCGCCACCAACCTTTTTAGGTGTGATTGGATCACCTTATAAAACATTTTGGTCTACGAAAATATGAGAAGATGGGCTCGGGAGTCGATTACGTGCAAGGAAGGATTAGCACCCTTTCAACGCCCAAAATTGGTACCAAATTATTTTTCTGTCTTGATGTGAAAAAGTTTGAAGGAATTTAGAAATAAGATTCCTTTTTTAAGCTACAATAATTTGCTGAAAATCGAGGTTCTTTCGCTCCAAAAGAGTACAAACATCACATCCAGCAAGATTGGACACGATATTATTAGTCTTTCGAAATTGAAATTATCTCGTGATTTACAAAATCTATTTAGGAAGATACTTTAGACATTTAGACAAACGAGAAATCGCAACCCAGCATGTTAGGGCACTACTTCCCGAATTCCTAAATACCAAATACATTGCCTCTCTTTTTTAAAAGTATTTTGGATTGAATAAGATATAAAAGTTCTTTAAAGTGATGATGCATTCAACTTATTACAAAGGATCAATATTAAACAAATTAACCTACATGATACCTACTTTATCATTCCATGCAAATATAAAATAATAAATAATGACATAAATTACACAATAAACATTATCACTTTATGCATATATAATTATAAATAACATAAATATAAACACATTATTATTTCATGCAAAAAATACAAAATAGCAAAATAATGAATATAACAATATAAATTACACACATATATAATAGTATTTCACGTGAATATAATTTTAAATAACAACATAAATAATCAATTCTCATACGAATATATAATAATAATAATAAAATAACATAAAGATAACAAATAATCTATGAGATAAAATTAACATGTTAAAACAATACCTAATAAATACAAAAGGATAAAAACAAAATATAAAACAAAAGATACTTTAAGCAATATATAAGTAATAAAAGAGAAAAAATTTAAAAATAATAAAATATATTATATGATACAATAGCTTAATATACTTATAAAAATAATAATATGTTAAATTGGAACAAAATTTTGTAGTAAATTTTAAAACATTAGACATAATATATATAATAACAATATATGTGTTAGTTTATAATAATTTACAAATTTTAATTTTTATATACTAATAAATAATAAATAATGAAATAATATATAATAAAAGGAAGATATTATAGGAATAATATATAATAAAATATGATATATAATAAAATATATAAATAAAATATAATGAAATATAAATAATATGATAAAATATCATATAAATAAAAATAATATATACTATTTTTATATATAATTAAAAATAAATAATAAATTAAATATATAAAAGGGATTAAAATTGAATTTAATTAAAAATCTAGGGCTAATTTACAAATAAATAAAAATTTCGGGCCTAATTGAAATGCGTACCAAAATTTGAGGGACTCACTAGGCAATTAGCCCTAACCCCAAAAACGAAGTCGTACTCAGAACAGGTCTTATAATGGCTATTGGGACCAAATTGCAATAAATGCAAAAGATTAGGGCCAAATCAAAATAAAAATAAAATGAATTTTAAAAACATGAAAATGCGGGAGGATCAATTGGGCAATTAGCCCTTTAAACAAAAACGAGCGGATCCTACCCGGATCTCGGGTCAACGAGCAGATCCTAGCTTTGAAACGACGCCTTTTTAAAGCTTATTGTTTTAAGCAAAAACGACACCGTTTTCATAAGGCTAGCCAAATTTTAACCTAAAATTTCATTTTAAAACCGATTCTAAAAAAAAAAGAAAAAAATCTCTAAAGGAGGGTCGGGGTCCGGCCCTCGAAGCTCTGTCGAGCCTTCGTCCTAGGGCTTACAGGCGCCTACGCGCTACCGTCAACACCGCCTCTTACGGACGTCGGAAGCTAGAAAGCTTCGTTTCTTAGCGCAAATCCCTCGGTAAGTTCCCCTTCTTTATATTCTTAGCAATATTTATATGTATTCGCAACGAAAATAAAAAAAAAACAAAGTAAAAGTAAATCACCTCTGTTTCTTGATTTTTATTGTATGTATGCTTGTTAAAAAACCTCGTATCCTTGACAAACTGCTTTATTTTATTGTGTATATGAAAATCTGTGTTTACAAATTAGAAAAAGGGGTTTTTATAACCCTCTATTACATTTTGGGGAAAGAATCCTTTGATTTCTTTCCAAGTTTGCTTCTTTTGCTGCTGTGGTTCTTTCCTTCTTTTGCAGATATCAGCGAGGATCTCACGGCAATGAGTGCTAGCGTTGATTTGTTCACTGATTGTGGCGTGATACAAGGCCGGAGTCACAGCGCCGGTGGAGACGTTGATGGAAAGTCACTGGAACGACGCGAAACGAAAAGGCGCGTCGATTAGAGTGCTTGCGACGCCTAGGGTTTCTAAAACCCTTGGTCATCTGTCTTCCGTTAACAAATTGGGCCACTTAGGCCCTGTGTATTTTAGGCAGCATTTGGTCTCTAGTACGGGCTTGGGTGTAATTGGGCATTGGGTAATTTAGGTATTTGGGCTAGGTAAACGGGCTAGCAGTTTTGGGTTTTGTAAAAGGATTGTAAAACTTTATTATTTTTTTTGTTTTTTTTATTTATTTATTTTACGGGCCCAGGTGAATTTAGGCTATTACAGCTGCCCCTCTTTGCTTATTACTGTGTAACGGGAATAGAGCAAAGATTATAAAAAGACCAAATTTGCCCGACCTGGCCAAGTCTCGAAATCTTGATCCTCATCTTCCTCAAAGGTATTCTGATAGCTTCAAACTCGCTTCACCGTAACTCAAGAAAGTCAAATCTGCTATCTTCAACCTGCTTCCTCTCAATATAGAGACGCCAAGCCGAAATGTTCGATCTGCTCTCTGATAATACAGAGACGCCGAATCTGCTACCCTCGATCTGCTCTCTGACAATACAGAGGCACCAAATCTACCATCTTCGACCTGCTATCTCACAATACAGAGATGCCAAATCTGCTATCTTCAATCTGCTCTTTGACAATACAGGGACGCCAAATCTGCTATCTACGATCTGCTCTCTGACAATACAGGGACGCCAAATCTGCTATCTACGATCTGCTCTCTGACAATACAAAGACGCTAAATTTATTATCTTCGATCTGTTCTCTGACAATACAGAGACGCCAAATCTGCTATCTTCGATTTTCTCTTTGACAATACAGAGATGCCAAATCTACTATCTTCGATCCGCTTTCTGACAATACAGGGATGCCAAATCTGCTATCTTTGATCTGCTCTTTGACAATACAGAGACGCCAAATCTACTATCTTTGATCCGCTTCCTGACAATACAGAGATGCCAAATCTGCTATCTTCGATCTGCTCTCTGACAATACAGGGACGCCAAATCTGCTATCGGTGATCTACATTGTCCATTAAAGGACATAACCTGTAGAATGCATATGTACTCATGCCCGATGATTAAGATGCGATGCTCGACATGAATCAAATGCTCCTAATTATGCAAAATGTTATGAAAATGATTCCTATTTCGGACGTCTTTACTCGTTCATCCATCAAAGTTCCACCTTTATTTTACTCCAAGTATTAATCATACTCCGCTCATGTGTTTTGAATCAAATTGGTCCTATTATACCATTCTCCAAACGTTACGATCTGCTGAAGGCGATCCTCTCCTACGATTGAATCGTTTGAATTGTCCAATTATTCTTTGAACTGGAGAAATTTTCTTGAATACCTCCGACCCTTACTCATGGGAATATCTTCAAACAATTGTTTTGTTTTAGTTTCTTGTATTCTCTAGAGATTTCCAGAATAATATGCAAAACTTCGTTTGTAAAAATATTTAATTCATCAATCATTATTTCAATGCAACACACTTTATAATGGAAGGCAAATAATTTAATCTTGAGAATAGTTAGATAAATCATTAGAATATAATAGGAAATTAATCTGAAAACATATCTTTGAGAAGAAAAATAATCCAAAGATAATAAACAGAACAAAAATTTGATGTCTAACATATCACAGCTTGGGCTTCTGTGTACAAATTCCATGAAGACTATTTTGAGTTTAACATGTGTTTAGAGGATCCAAAGTATTTTGTTGATGCCCCGATATGTAACACACTCCATTTCTCGTCAAATCCGGTATAACAAAGTCACCGCCTGTTTCTCAAATATTTGAGCAGCCCTTTTCGGGTTTTCAACTCAAAACCCCCTTGGTCTCAAGGCGCCCTTTGCGGGTTTTCACCTTGGCCTCTCCATTTTTTTTCTTTCTTTTTTTTTTATTTTTTTTTTGAAGTCTCAAAGCGCCATTTGTGGGTTTTCACCTAGTCTTCCCTTCTCTTTAGACAAAGTACTTCTTGACTAAGTCTGAATTCACTGGATTAGGTAAACTTTTCCCATCCATTTCTGTCAAAATCAAAGCACCACCAGAGAAAGCCTTCTTCACAACATACAGCCCTTCCCAATTCTGCATCCATTTTCCTCTAAATTCCTTCTGTATGGGAAGTATCTTTTTTAGCACAAGGTCCCATTCGTGAAATTCTCTTGGACGAACTTTCTTATCATAAGCTCGCATCATTCGCTTCTGATACATCTGACCATGACGAATAGCCCTTAGCCTCTTTTCTTCAATCAAGTTCAATTGGTCATACCGCGATTGAATCCATTCTGCTTCATCCAGTTTTATCTCTGACAAATTTGAAGAGAAGGTATTTCCACTTCAATAGGTAACACTACCTCTATCCCATAAACCAATGAGAAAGGAGTTGCCCCAGTAGAGGTTCTGACGGACGTTCGATAGGCAAAGAGTGCAAATGGTAATTTCTCATACAAATCTCTGTAGGTCTCAGTCATTTTCCCCACTATCTTCTTGCTATTTTTATTAGCAGCTTCCACTACCCCATTCATTTTTGGGCGATATGGAGATGAATTATGATGTTTGATCTTGAATTGGCTACAAACTTCCGCAATAATGTTGTTATTCAAGTTTAATGCATTATTCGATATAATCCTCTTAGGCATTCCATACCGACAAATAATCTCCTTTTTCAAGAAACGACTTACTGCCGACTTGGTAACACTAGCATATGAAGCTGCCTCTACCCATTTTGTGAAGTAGTCAATGACCACGAAAATGAAACGATGCCCATTCGAAGCTTTTGGTGATATTGGCCCAATGACATCCATGCCTCACATGGAAAAGGGCCATGGAGAAGTCATAACATGGAAGGGTGAAGGTGGTACATAGATCTTGTCTCCATATATCTGGCATTTATGACATTTCTTAGCATAACTGATACAATCTCCTTCCATAGTAGACCAATAGTATCCAAACCTCATGATTTGCCTTGCCATCGTAAAGCCATTAGCATGTGTACCACAAACTCCTTCATGTACTTCTTCCAGGATTTGTCTAGCTTCTACAGCATCAACGCATCTCAAAAGTACCTGATCTTTCCTTCTTTTATAAAGGATATCCCCATCTAGTACATATTCACAGGCTAACCTTCTCAAAGTTCTTTTGTCATTCTCAGTTGTCTGTTCAGGATATTCACGATTTCTCACATACCGTAATATATCTTGATACTAAGGATGGTCATCCTTTTCTTCTTCTTCGATGTTACAGCAATGAGCTGGAACGTCATAAATGCTTATCTGAATTGGTCTCACATCCTTTTGTTTATTAACTTTAATCATGGAAGCCAATGTTGCCAAAGCGTCCGCCATCTGATATTCGTCCCGTAGGAGATAATTGAAAGTGACGTTATCAAACTCTTCAAGTAACTTCAAAACTATCTTTTGATAATTAATCAACTTGGGGTCCCTTATCTCCCATTCACCCCTAAGCTGGTATATTACCAACGCAGAGTCTCCATATACTTCCAGGGTTCTAATTTTTTGCTCTTTGGCCGCTCGGATCCCCATGATGCATGCTTCATACTCAGCCATATTGTTCGTACAGTCAAAATCCAATTTACTTGTAAATGGATAATGATCACCATTTGGGGATACCAAGACTACCCTAATTCCATTTCCTACTGCATTGGATGTGCCGTCAAAGTTCAGCTTCCATGGACGTTCTTCAATAGTTGCCACGTACATCAACTCCTTATTAGGGAAATCAAAGCTTAATGGTTCATAATCTTCTAAAGCTTTGCTAGCCAGAAATTCTGCTATTGCGCTTCCTTTTATAGCCTTTTGACTCACATAGACTATATCAAATTCTGAAAGCAATATTTGCCACCTTGCCATTCTTCCATTTAGGGTTGTTGACTCCATCATGTACTTTAACGGATCAAGTTTTGAAATTAGTCATGTCGTATGATATAGCATATATTGTCTCAACCTTCAAGTCATCCAAATCAAAGCGCAACACAACTTTTCAATTGGCGAATATCTCATTTCACACTCAGTGAATTTCTAACTGAGGTAATATATCGCTTTCTCCTTTCTTCCTGATTCGTCATGTTGACCAAGTACACATCCTATAGAATTACTAAACACCGATAAGTACAGAATTAATTGTTTATCTGGACTCGGTGGAGATAGTACTGGAGCGTTTAGCAAGTATTGTTTGACTTTATCAAAGGCATTCTGGCATTCCTTATCCCAAGTCCCTTGGTTGTGTTTTCTAAGGAGGCGAAATATAGGATCGTATTTCTCAGTTAATTGTGAAATAAATCGAGCAATATAATTCAACGTTCCAAGAAAACCCCAAACTTCCTTCTGAGTGCGTGGTGGAGGCAATTCTCGTATGGCTCTAACTTTGTCTGAGTCAACTTCTATTCCCTTTTCACTGACCACAAAGCCTAATAACTTCCCTAACCTAGCTCCAAAGATGCACTTCGCCGGATTAAGCTTCAACTGAAACTTCCCTAAACTCAGGAACAACTTCTTCAAGACTTCAACATGCTCCCTTTCTGTTCAAGATTTAGCAATCATGTCATCAATATACACCTCAATCTCCTTATGCATCATATCGTGAAATAAGGTTACCATAGCCCTTTAGTATGTTGCCCCTGCATTCTTTAGCCCCAAAGGCATTACCTTGTAACAAAAGGTGCCCCACAATGTTATGAATGTGGTTTTATCCATGTCCTCAGGATGCATCTTTATCTAATTGTACCCTGAGAAGCCATCCATAAAGGAGAACAATGAATATCCTACTGTATTGTCCACCAAAGTGTCAATGTGCGGTAAAGGAAAGTTGTCCATTGGGCTAGCTTTGTTCAGATCTCTATAATCAACACACATTCGTACCTTCCCATCCTTCTTAGGGACAGGCACAATGTTAGCCACCCATTCTGAATACTTAACCTCTTGTAGGAATCCAGCATCAAACTGTTTCTTGACTTTATTTTTTATTTTCAGCACAATATCAGGCCTCATCCTTCGTAATTTTTGTTGGACTAGCTGTAATCTTGTCTTATGAGGAGACGATGTACCACGATATCAGTATTCAAACCTGGCATATCCTCGTATGACCATGCAAAGATATTTTAGAATTCAAGTAGTAGCTCAACAAGACCTTGTCTCATTTCCTTTGCAATATGTGTCCCTATTTTCACCTCTTTTCCTTCTTCCAAGACTACATTCTCTATTGCCTCTTTCTCATGGGTAGGATTTTTTTCTCCTCTTGTTTCACCATTCTCAACAGATCTGGAGACACGTCACAATCCCTGTCATCTTCAAAATCCTGAGGTTCTTCTAAACACATGTCTTGCTCAAAAGAGAATTCAAGATTTGTAGTATCAGTGCTCATGTCATTAATATCTAAGGACCTGTGGGGTACGAAAGGATATACAAAGAATGAATGAATTCTAAGAATGTTTATGTATTATGTAAGAATTTAAAGAGGTCAAAAGAATATTGAACGGTATAAAAGAATATTCACTTGAATCGATAACAAAAAGTTGCATTTTATTGAAATGCAAATATCCGGACGTGAGCCTATTTTACAAATGAAATCTTACTACTCCTAGGCTTTAGAGCAATAAGAGTGTTCTGAAAATTACTCTGAAAAATCTTTAAAAACTACAAGAAGTTCTTCTGCAACCCAATTGTTTAAAGTGCTTCCCGTTTCATAAGGGCAAATGCCTTCAAGGTTTCCTCATTTAGACTCTTCATCATGCACAGCATTGATATGATAGCCTCCTTTTTCGAGCATTCCTCTCTCAAGGTGAATCATCCCTCCTAATATAAAAGTTTGAGATATATAGGAGAATGTTATCAGTTCCCACTCTACTTCTCTTCCATTTAAACGCGCCCTTCTTCTTTCTTGGAGCTTCTCTATTTCTTTCCTCATCTGCTTGTAATCTGGCCTGAAACCCAGGCCAAAACGGTCTCTCTTCTCCTTTAGTTTAGGACCTTGAATCCCTCCTTGGAGATATCTTCCCAACCCTTTTCCTGGCATGGCTCCTTTCCCCACTGTCATCTGCAAACCCATTCTTGTGGTTCTGGATATCCTAGGCACTAGCACCTCATTCCCCTCTGAAATGAATGTTGCATTAATGAATTCTACGGAACGAAAAGACCACTCAATGGCCTCCTCGTTTGCTTCTACATAGGGTGCATCACTGGTAACTGTCGCTATAACGTCCTCCTCCGCATTTATAGTGACCAGCCATCCATCGGCTACTAACTTCAATTTTTGGTGCAAAGATGAGGGCACTGCTCCTGCCGAATGTATCCAAGGCCTCCCCAACAAGCAATTGTAAGAGGGCTTAATGTCCATCACTAAAAAGTCCACCTCATAAGTGTTTGGCCCAATCATCAAAGGAATATCAATTCTTCCCATGACCTTTCTCTCTGTACCATCGAATGCTCTCACTACATTATGGCATGTTTTCATGTGAGAACTGTCTATGGGTAATCTATTCAATGTAGATAATGGTAGGACATTTAAGACTGATCCATTATCAATAAGCACACTCGGCAATGTATACCCCTTACAGCGAGTGGTGATGTGTAAAGCTTTTGCTGATCCCATACCACCAGGTGGGATTTCATCATCGTTGAAATAGATGAAATTGTCAGAACTTATGTTACTAACCAATCGATCCAATTTATTGACAGATATATTATTAGTAACGTAAGTCTCATTGAGCACCTTCATTAATGCTTCCCGATGTACCTCTGAACTCAAAAGCAAAGCCAACACTGATATGCGAGCTGGTTGTTTGCGTAATTGTTCAACCACGCTATACTCACTGTGTTTTAAGAATTTTAGAAACTCTTTGGCTTATTCTTCCTTCACTGGCTCATTCACCAGTATTTTAGCCCCTTTTCCTTTGTCAAAGGTTTTTGCTTTTGCGGGCTCAACTTTGACGCCTTCTACATCATAATGCTTCCCACTACGTGTATAAGAACCCTCATTTTGAGCCTCCTTAGAAGCACTAGCTATATCTTTCTTCTCCGGCATTGTCACATTGCAGTTATAATTCCAAGGTATCCTCTTGTTATCCTTATAAGGAAAGGAAACAGGTTTATGAATAATGACTTTCAGTGCCGTTGGTATTTCAACTTCATTATTTCTTGGTAAAGAAATAATGATCCTTGGCCGGTTTTGATTCTTTGGTCCACCTTTTAATGTACATATACGTCCCTCATCTGAGCCAGCTTCATAAAATTCCAGCTCCTTATTATCCATAAGGCTTTGTACCAAGGTCTTAAACTCGTCACATTCCTGGATCTCGTGCCCTTCTTCAGCATGGAATTCACAGTAGTCTCTCACTCCTCTATTCCTTTCTTTACAGATTATCATCTCTCTTTCCACCATTTCTTCCCAAATCATTTTCATCGATGTTCTCACCTCGGCCACGCTCTCTTTAATCCTTCTCATACCAGTATCCCAACTGCGTTTACCCCTTGATCACCATGATTTGGGAACGGGTTCTCGTTACTAGGGGTGTCGTCAAATTTTACAACCCCCATCTTAATAAGTCTTTCGACTTTTTTTTTAAAACCAGTGCAATTTTCGATCAAATGCTCTGATATCCCTGCATGGTATTCACATTTGGTATTTGCATCATACCATTTAGGGTATGGAGGTTGCAGAGGTTTCAAATGAAAAGGAGCAATTGCATGCGCATTAAATAAGCTTTGATAAATCTCCCGATACGTCACTGGGATAGGCATAAATGAGACCTTTTCAGAATTTTGTCTCGAACCTGATCCCTGCTTTTGAGAATCTTGTTGCCCAACTGTAGTTACTCTGGGCTGACTAACTGTAACTGCTTTTGAGTTATAACTATTCATGTTGTTCACCTCATTATCTTTCCTTCTTGGGGCTAATCTTTTAACAGCTTCCCTCTCTATTTTGCCACCCCTTATGGCATTTTCAATCATTTCTCCTGTCATAACTATATCAGCAAAACTATTGGTGGTACTTCCAATCATGTGAGTAATGAATGGGCCTTTCAAAGTGTTGATAAACAACATGGTAGTTTCTTTCTCTAAGAGCGGTGGTTGAACTTGCATGGCAACCTCCCTCCACCTCTATGCATATTGCCTAAAGCTCTCATTAGGCTTCTTTTCCATATTTTGTAAAGTGATTCTATCAGGAGTCATGTCAGTCACATGATTATATTGCCACATAAAGGCTTGCACTAAGTCTCTCCAAGAACCGATCCTTGTGCGACTCAGTTGATTATACCACCTAGCAGCTACCCCAACCAAACTATCCTGAAAACAATAGATCAATAATTGATTATTGTTTACATAACCAGTCATCCGTCTCCAGAACATGGTGATATGGGCTTCAGGGCAAGTAGTCCCATTGTACTTCTCGAATTCTGACATTTTGAACTTATGGGGAAGCACCAATCTGGGACCAAACTCAAGTCCTTAGTATCAATTCCCTGACGATTATCAGCGTTTTCTAGTGCCTTAAATTTCTCCTATAATCATCTGCACAGTTCCTCTAATTGTCTTGATGATTCAAGTCTCATCTCTTCCTTCTCCTCTACATCTAAATCAGGGATGACTGGATTGGTAGGATTATCTCCTGGTTTAAATCCCGAGCCAGTTTGAAAATTCATGGGTATTTCAGCATCAACTTGCCTATGTTGAGATCTTATTGTGATGGACGGCCTTCGGGGATACGCCTCAGGTTGAGTTTGTACATGGGGTGGAGTAAAACTCGGAGGATGGTCCTCATTATCCTCTTCAGTGATAGTCATAGGGGCCTTTCCTTTATCTGTTGCCCCTTTTAGCAGCTAAGTCATTTCAGCCATCATATTCCTTTGGGCCTCCAACATTTGTTCTTTCATCTCCTGTTGAATTTTTGCCAATTGTTCCTGTAACTGCTCTTGCATTTCTTTCTGGATCTGCTCAAGTCTTTGATCGATATTCTTTGTCTTAGTGCGTGTACCGTAAGGATGTGTTACTTCTAGATTTTCTTTTTCTCACTCTTTCTTTCTCCCTAATAATTTTAACTAATTAGGGTCTTTCTATAAATTTGAATGCATATGATAAATGAGGTGCAAATGCATGAATGTAAAAAGATATCGATTCTGATTCAGTTTCTTTTAGAAAATGTTATTTAAGAAACAAAAATCTTTACACAAAACGGATTTCAAATACGCCTTTGCCCTCAGGCCTAAAGTTTTAACCCTATCCAATAACAAAGCTAACTCTAGACCTCTATCTGACACTAACTCATACTTTGCACTCAATACATTAGCTTGCGCTGCCAAGTCTTGCAAATGATCAGCAACCTCTTGAATCTGTACTATAGCTTCTCCCATGAGGTAGTCCCTATCTCTGACTTGATCCTAAAAATGGTGAAGCTCTCCCTTTCAATGTTCTTCTCTTGCCTCGAGCTGCTCAATCTGTAACTCAGAATTCTGTAATGCTGCTTCCAACCCTCCAATATTGTGCTTCATTTCCTCGATCTTATCCAGGCTTGCCTTTAACTCGACCGCAGAGTTATGACTTCGGTGATGATGAAGAGATCATCCAAGCTCAGTCACATTAGTTTTTAATCCTTGATTCTCCTTCTCTAGGGCTTGATTACGTGCCTGCATCTCTTGGAACTTCTTCTCCCAATACTCGGCTTTGGCTCTTTCTTCTTGAACCTCCTGTTGCCACTGCTCTGAAGACTTCCCCAATCCAGCTCTCTTTATTGATAACTGTATCCTCTTATATTGCGTCTTCAAGTCATCTCGATCTTCCTCAATCTTCCTCTTTTCTTTCCTCTCTTTTTTGACCTCAATTCTATAAACGTCGACGTTTAAACTTAGGTACATCTTCTCCTCCTCAAGCTTCTCTATCTTTCTCCTGAGCTCTAAATTCTTTCTTTCAAAGTCTTGCTTTATGACTTCTAACTCTGTTGGAATCACTCGTAAACTCTCCTCCATCAATCGGGTAGCCCCCAAACTTGGTCTAGGAATGTTATCATTGATCCTCTTGCTAAACCACTCTTTGTACTCAAGGGTTGTCGTCGGGCCTTCAGTCAAAATATTCACACAACAAATCTTCTTCCAAGCCTCGAAAATCTCTCGTATCTTCTTCTTATAATGATCCCCCTTATATGAGAAATCACTTTGAGTTAACCCTTGTGTTGCCGGTATAAACTGCCCCGCTATGTACTGCCTTAGGACGAGTAACGGTGCATAACCCACAACTCCCCAAATTCCAGGAAGCGGTACCCAATCAAAACTTCTGCAACGATAAAGAATTTCGCTAGGAGTCATCCAAGGGGCTTTCCACATAACATCTTCTTCTCGGAGGTTCTGAAGTATTTCTATCCACCTTTCCTCTATAATGTCGTCCTTCTTTGGCATAGCTGCTGCTTCCCTTAAAGGAGAATAATCCTCAAAGAACACTCGGCAAAGAACCCTATCAACCTTCCAAAAATGACTATGGAACCATACTAACAACAATTGTGCACATCCAATAAATCTACCTTCATCAGCTCTCCGATATGCACTCAAGGATCTAAACGTCTCAGCTAGGATTGTAGGCACAGGTGTGTTCTGTTTACTAACTCGATCGAATAAATCTGCAACTGCCTCATCTATGTGCCCCATAGCTTTTGGGAAAATCACCAATCCATACAAACTTAAGGCCAAAACATCAACCCTCTTCTTTACATTTGGGTGTGCCAATATCAAATCCCTCAAACTTGCCCACGGAACTCATTTACTATCACCTTTTTGTTGGACTCGATCTGTGGCCCACTGTTCACTCACCTCTGTAATCATTATTAATTTCTTCACGAAAGTTGGGGGATTAACAGCCCTAACATAAGCTTTGTTACCTTGAATTTTTGGATAGCGAAGCAAGGTCGTATACTCCTCCAAAGTAGGTACTAAGTCTACCTCTCCAAATGTAAAACAACTATAAGCAGGGTTCCAAAATTGTACCATAGCTCGAAACAAATGCTTATCCACCTTGATGTCTAGCAAATAGAGAAGATCTCCATAATTTTGGCAGAACAGCTGCTTAGCCTCGTTATCCCATTGAGCCCAAATGTCTTTCAACTCCTGAAACTCATTCTGTGTCGAACTGATACGAGTGAAGTCCCATAACTCTGACGTATACCCTTCAGTGACACTATCTCCCTTCTCTAACTGGGTTTTCTCTGACCACGCACAGACAGAAGCGTTGTCCTCCACTTTATCAAGATATTCATTCCTCATTACAAAACTTTCTAATCCAGAAATCGAACCATGAATCGATACCTTTAAATGTTGAATGACATGCAATGATAACAAAATAAAATAAGTTAGTATCATATAAAAGTATAATAAACAAGCACTTATAAGGGTAGCTTACTAAAGACTATCACTATACTCCCTAGGGTAAGCACTTAAAGTTCACTATATGAGTTTCAGTTCTAAAGCGAGGGTACCTGAACTAGCAGATTCCCTGGTCCTCACCCATTATAGGCTCATACGGACCAAGTTCAGTTCAGGGGGACACATTTCCCTATGGCCATACAGAGATGAAAATCTCACGAATACATAGGTACGGATGTATCCCGGAAGCAATCCACTAGCCCATATGGAGGTGAAAACCTCACGAAAGCGTAACTTCTCACTCCCACTTAAAAGTGCGACCACAGCGGTCGTGCAAATGCAATGTGTACGAAAACAAAATAACAAACATATGCAGCAAACACATGTAAAACAATCAATATTTTAAAATTTTTCCAAACTTCCGACATTAAGACAGAAAATGATCAATTTCTTGGCTTGACTCTCTTATTGTCCCCAGTGGAGTCGCCAAGCTGTCGAAACCTCTTTTTTTAAAAGGGGGTATTTTGAAAACGGGAGTCGCCACCAGCCTTTTTAGGTGTGATTGGATCACCTTATAAAACATTTTGGTCCACGAAAATATGAGAAGATGGGCTCGGGAGTCGATTACGTGCAAAAAAGGATTAGCACCCTTGCAACGCCCAAAATTGGTACCAAATTATTTTTCTGTCTTGATGTCAAAAAGTTTTAAGGAATTTAGAAATAAGATCCCTTTTTTAAGCTATAATGATTTGCTGAAAATCAAGGTTCTTTCGCTCCAAAAGAGTACAAACATCACATCCAGCAAGATTGGACACGATATTCTTAGTCTTTCGAAATTGAAATTATCTCGTGATTTACAAAATCTATTTAGGAGGATACGTTAGACATTTAGACAGACGAGAAATCGCAACCCAGCATGTTAGGGCACTACTTCCTGAATTCCTAAATACCAAAAACATTGCCTCTCTTTTGTAAAAGTATTTTGGATTGAATAAGATATAAAAGTTCTTTAAAGTGATGATGCATTCAACTTATTACAAAGGATCAATATTAAACAAATTAACCTACATGATACCTACTTTATCATTCCATGCAAATATAAAAATAATAAATAATGACATAAATTACACAATATACATTATCACTTTATGCATATATAATTATAAATAACATAAATATAAACACATTATTATTTCATGCAAAAATACAAAATAGCAAAATAATGAATATAACAATATAAATTACACACATATATAATAGTATTTCACGTGAATATAATTTTAAATAACAACATAAATAATCAATTCTCATACGAATATATAATAATAATAATAAAATAACATAAAGATAACAAATAATCTATGAGATAAAATTAACATGTTAAAACAATACCTAATAAATACAAAAGGATAAAAACAAAATATAAAACAAAAGATATTTTAAGCAATATATAAGTAATAAAAGAGAAAATTTTTAAAAATAATAAAATATATTATATGATATAAGAGCTTAATATACTTATAAAAATAATAATATGTTAAATTGGAACAAAATTTTGTAGTAAATTTTAAAACATTAGACATAATATATATAATAACAATATATGTGTTAGTTATAATAATTTACAAATTTTAATTTTTATATACTAATAAATAATAAATAATGAAATAATATATAATAAAAGGAAGATAATATAGGAATAAAATATAATAAAATATGATATATAATAAAATATATAAATAAAATATAATGAAATATAAATAATATGATAAAATATCATATAAATAAAAATAATATATACTATTTTTATATATAATTAAAAAATAAATAATAAATTAAATATATAAAAGGGATTAAATTTGAATTTAATTAAAAATCTAGAGTTAATTTACAAATAAATAAAAATTTCAGGCCTAATTGAAATGCGCACCAAAATTTGAGGGACTCACTGGGCAATTAGCCCTAACCCCAAAAACGACGTCGTACTTAGAACAGGTCTTATAATGGCTATTGGGACCAAATTGCAATAAATCAAAAGATTAGGGCCAAATCGAAATAAAAATAAAATGAATTTTAAAAACATAAAAATGCGGGAGGATCAATTGGGCAATTAGCCCTTTAAACAAAAAAGCGCGGATCCTACCCGGATCTAGGGTCAACGCGCGGATCCTAGCTTTGAAACGACGTCGTTTTAAAGCTTATTGTTTTAAGCAAAAACGACACCGTTTTCATAAGGCTATATAAGCCAAATTTTAACCTAAAATTTCATTTTAAAACCGATTCTAAAAAAAAATAGAAAAAAATCTCTGAAGGAGGGTTGGGGTCCGGGCCTCGGAGCTTTGTCGAGCATCCGTCCTGGGGCTTACACGCGCCTACATGCTACCATCAACACCGCCTCTTACGGCGATCGGAAGCTAGAAAGCTTTGTTTCTTAGAGCAAATCCCTCGGTAAGTTCCCCTTCTTTATATTCTTAGCACTATTTATATGTATTCGCAACGAAAACAAAAAAAAAAACAAAGTAAAAGTAAATCACCTCTATTTCTTGATTTTTATTGTATGTATGCCTGTTAAAAAACCTCCTATCCTTGAAAAACTGCTATATTTTATTGTGTATATGAAAATCCGTGTTTACAAATTAGAAAAAAAGGGGTTTTATAACCCTCTGTTACATTTTGGGGAAAGAATCCTTTGATTTCTTTCCAATTTTGCTTCTTTTACTGCTGTGGTTCTTTCCTTCTTTTGCAGATATCAGCGAGGATCTCACGGGGATGAGTGCTGGCGTTGATTTGTGCACTGATTGCGGTGTGATACAAGGCTGGAGTCACGGCGCCGGTGAAGACGTTGATGGAAAGTCACTGGAACGACGCGAAATGAAAAGGCACGTCGGTTGGAGTGCTTGTGGCGCCTAGGGTTTCTGAAACCCTAGGTGTAACGCCCCATACCCAAGACCGTTGCCGGAGTCGAACACGAGGTGTTAACGGACTTAATTCATTACTTAAACAGCTCATACAATTCATTTTAAAATTTCCAGACAAGCTGGCTAACTGCATCACAGTCGATTTAAAAATCATATATCGAGTTCTGAAACTCAAAATATAATTCTGTAAATTTTTCCTGAAACTAGACTCATATATCTATCTACTAAGTTTTTTCTAGAATTTTTGGTCAGGCCAATTAGTACAGTTTCTTAGTTAAAGTCTCCCCTATTTCAGGGTTCGACTACTCTGACCCTTGTGTATTACGAATCAGATATCTCCCTTTACAGAGCTTCAATGACTATTTCGTTTGTCTCTAATAAAACTAGACTCAATAAGGAATCTTTAAATATAAAGCATGACTTCTAATTATCTTTGTAAAATTTATGGTGAATTTTCAAAGTCAGAACAGGGGATCCAAAAATCACTCTGGCCCTGTTTCACAAAAATTTAAACATCTCATAAAATATAACTCATATACCTATTTTGTTCCATCCATATGAAAATAGACTCATAATTCTTCAATTCCATATATTATTCATCATCTAATTGTATCTCTAATATTTTTAGTGATTTTTCAAACTCACGTCACTGCTGCTGACTGAATCTATTTTATGGTAAATTTTACCTATTTCATGGTTTCCATGGATTAGCTAGCAATTTAGCATACATAACACCAAATATGATCATGATTAGCCATTCCAATGGCTAATCATTACCAAGCATTTCCATACCACTCAATAACCATATCATAAGACTATATACACAAAATGATTATAATGCTATACATGCCATACTCAAAATATACAAGCCATTATGCCAAATGGTATACGGATAGTGTGAGCGTGCCTCCGACCGTTTCCGATTTCCAAGCTGGCTTGTCAACACTACAAGGAATGAAAAGGAGGGAGTAAGCACAAATGCTTAGTAAGTTCACATGCAAATAGCAAGTAACATAACTATATAAGCAAACATAAAACATCATTTGCATAATCATCACCGAGACATTCATATCACATTTTCATTTATCATCTTACCATATTGTTGTTATATCGAGTTTTCAACCTGAGGGTTAAGTACATACCTGTTCAAAGTATCCATTTCACAATACTTACCAATACGTCCCTTTCATCTTGAGTATTCCTCCATTTGAGTAGAATTTTACCCGTTGAACACATCGGAATATAATTCGGATACATGGAAAGTTTGCACATAAGTGCCACATATGTAGCCAAGCTACCATGTAACCCGCCCATAAGTGAACTTGGACTCAACTCAACGAGCTCGGGCGTTCGCATCCATAAGTGAACTCGGACTCAACTCAACGAGCTCGGATGCCTAGTTACATCTCTCGAACTAGGACTCAACTCAACGAGTTCGGACATTCGCATCCATAAGTGAACTCGGACTCAACTCAACGAGTTCGGATGCTCAACCATCCTAGTGACATGTCACTTGTATCCTAATCCATTCCTAAGGTTCAACAGGACCTTTTTCCCAATCATGTGTCTCAACCATCTTCTACGGAATGCCGATACCGATACTCGGTAGTATTTCACATTTTCCAAATATATCACATAATTTGACATATTATCAAACAATTATCACAAGTATAATATTTCATAATAATTATCATATCATTTAAATAACATTAAAACATTTAAAATAATAACTATGTTACCAACATTTACATATGAACTTACCTCGTATGCTAAAATGGCTACTTTTACCATTTCGTCCACAACTTGGTATTTTCCCCATTTTAGCCCAATTTTAGTTTTCCTTGCTCTATCATTTAAAATATAGTATAATTAGGACTCACATTATTCAAATTGACCCAAAATCATATTTTGTCAAAATTACAGTTTTGCCCCTAAACTTTCGCATATTTACACTTTTACCCCAAAGCTCGTAAATTAAACTTCAGCCTATTTTCTTATGTTTTATGACATGCTGATCATTTTCCCCTTCTCTGGCAACATCAAATTCTCACTCTAACATGTACTTATGACTATTAGGTATTTTTACCAATTAAGCCCTTTTGCTAGTTTTCGCTTAAAACCGAGTAGCACAAGTTGTCTAACATAATTTAAAACCTCATATTCTATCATAAAACACCAAAATACACAAATTTCACCTATGGGTATTTTTCCAAATATGAACCCTAGGTTGAATTATTGCTAGCATAAGCTTAATCGAGCTACCAGGACTCCAAAAACATAAATATCATTAAAAACGAGGCTAGAACGGACTTACAATCGAGCTTGGAAGCTTGAAAAACCCTAGCCATGGTTTCTCCTTGCTATATTCGGCCATGGGGTTGAAGATGAGCAAAATTGGCTTTTAATTTTGTATTTTAATTCATTTTACCCCTAAATGACCAAAATGCCCTTACTACTAAACTTTCCAAAATTCCATCCATGTCCAATTTTGTCCATAGACTTAGAAATTGGTAAAATTGCTATTTAAGACCTCCTAATTAATATTTCAAAACAATTTCATACTAGAAACTTCTAGAATGCAAGTTTTACAAATTATTCGATTTAGTCCCTAATTTCAATTTAAGCACTTTATGCATAAAATTTCTTCACGAAATTTTCACACAATCATGCAATCATATCATAGACCTTAAAATAATCATAAAATAATTATTTCTATCTCAGATTTTGTGGTCACGAAACCACTATTCCGACTAGGCCCAAAATCGATATTACAACTCTCCCCTTCGAGGATTTTCGCCTCGAAAATCTTACCGTAAAAGTGGTCTTCACTTTTAATTTCATATTTGGTGTCAAGAACTTTCACTTAGGCTGTACCTCCAATACATCTCTTTAATTTCTCATATGATCTAAAAGCTTATAGTCTCAACTCTCAACTGTTCTTAAATTTTCAACCCTTCTCAGTTTCCCATGATATCATGACATAAAACTCGGACCTTAACTTGATTAATGGAGACTGGAATTCTAAGAAATCCAACAATCAAAGAGACCTAAAATTCTATGAATCTGATGAGTAGGAATTCATTCAATACAGATATGATTTATAGATCTCGCTAAACATTTAACAATAGGATACATCACATTTTTCCTCTTTCCGCCATAGAAATAATTCTAATATGGCCTCAAGAATAATCCTTCTCATTTCCATCCCAATATCAACACTGACAAGGATAATTTTGATAGATCCCATTGTTCGGCTTTAACCCCTTTAACAACTTCGATTTTATGTAACATCGAATGCTCTAAACTATCACATTACCTCACTGTCTTGAAACACATCACAATTCATACAACAGTACATTACTGAAAGTCAAGAAGTCTTTACTCAATGTAGACTAGTCTAGTTCAGACGCTTCGGTTACCAATATTCTCATCTATCCAAACTTTGTCAACATGTAATAAACTTTTCAGCTTTCACAAGACGAAAACCTTATCATTCGTAGTGATTTTAACTAATATCCAACTCTTTCTAATAAATATAAACTTCTCGCTCGGACTATTTACTCTTTTATCCGTATAAAATGAAATTATATTATCGACTTGAAAAAATAATCCTCGACATAATTGTCACATGAAATCTTTCAAATAAATAATTCACCATACCGATTGAAACTCGCGCTTTTATCACCTATGCCTTTACTGATGTCAAATCCTTATATAGAAATTAGAAAAAATCCCAATACTAAAATCACCACATTACCAAGATCAAATTAGAAGTATAGTCATATTTGACATGATTATCACGAGCTGAAGAACGTACTTCAAACATGAGTCATAATTGACAAATTATGGAACAAAGATAACAAGAAAACCGAATAAAGAAAACCAGAATAAAGAGATCCAGGATAAAGAAACCAAAGATACGATACTATGCCGAGAATTGAAAACCAAACTCATAGAGAAAATACAGAATACCCGATAATTCTTCAAAGAAAGAAAGTCCAAAAGAAAACATCATTTAATCCCACCGAATCAAATATAACAAGAACAATATATCTTCCCATACATATATATCGATGAATCATCAAGTAGAAGAAGCAGAATCATAATATCATATGTATTCTCTCATCAATTCTTATCGATTTAAATGAAATAGAATACCCGATGAAATAGAGCAATATAAATTATAAACCGGTCAGACTACCAATGCTTTCATCCAACACCGTGATTAAAAGACATTCCCATATAACAAGAATTTCTTCAAGATCAATAGCCATAGAAATATTTCGAGAATGGGTAAACACATAGAACATCTCAAAAGAGATCGCTAAATCTGTCCAGTCATAATCATCACACTCGAGATAGTTTACGTTTCAAATATCATTTCCCCAACTAGTTCTGCGTCACAAATTTCATATTAAACCATTCACTAAAGAATGCCGTTCAATAAATTTCAATTTACACTTTTCTCGACCTTGCACCGAGTAATTCGATTTACCAAAGAGAATTCCTTCTCTAATTGGGATAGTGCATAACTCCAATAATCTTTACGTCAATCCCAAACTTTATTGGCTCGACTTTACTTATCAGCTCATTTTCAATCTCGATCATACTTATAATTGTTCTATCACTAAACTCTTTGGGTTCTTAACTGAAACTTATTCAATACAAATCTCATGAAATTCCATTATAAGTACCACTTCTAAGGGGGTTGTAGGACCTCGACTCGACTTTCTTATACATACACATATGACACAACTTCCATCATCATAGTAACATCATCAAAATCATGTCATTCATTCATGTTGGCTTACACCAATTTTCCCATCGTCCCATTTAGACAATATACTTATGCATACATTCTATGTTTTCTAGACACTTTACTTATCCATTCATTTAATTAAATTAAGTCATGCTCATGACATCATATAAGACCAAACAAACATAGATATTTGCATCACAATCACAACTTTCATTTCGTGCATCATCATGTACATATCATTACAATCATATAATTCATCCAACAATTTAACATAGATAAGTTCATTTCATTATAATCCTTTATCTCATAAAAATTATATATCATTAACATTTATCAACATTCGACGTCCAAATCAAGACAAGGACATTTTCACTCGATCATAATATTATGACCTTTATTCATACCTCTACAACTTTCTATTTATTCCTTCATCTTATCAAGTAAGCCATATACACTACATCATATGAGCATGAAGCAAATATGGATATTTATCACATATGTATCATAAACTTTTATTCATACTTTTCTAAACCGAGACTTATCATAATCATAATTTTACTCAAATACCTTCACATAAAATTAAACATGTTCAAGCATTTCGGTTGGAGAGTACCCTGTCTAAATAAGACAGTACTCATACGCGTCGGAAGACATCACACTATCATAGATCAGTGGCATGTATAGCTAAACTTTTACACATGCTAGATTAGTCCGAGAACCGACTAAACCTTCTCTGATACCACTAAATGTAAAGCCCTGCACTCCAAGACTGCTGTTTGAGTCGAACACGAGGTGTTAACGGACTTAATTCATTACTTAAACAAATTTCATACAATTCATTTTAAAATTTCAGACAAGTGGCTAACTGCATCACAATCGCTTTAAAAATCATATATCGAGTTCCGAAACTCAAAATATAATTCTGTAAATTTTTCCTGAAACTAGACTCATATATCTATCTACTAAGTTTTTTCTAGAATTTTTGGTCAGACCAATTAGTACAGTTTCTTAGTTAAAATCTCCCCTATTTCAAGGTTTGACTACTCTGACCTCTGTGTATTACGAATCAGATATCTCCCTTTACAGAGCTTCAATGACTATTTCGTTTGTCTCTAATAAAACTAGACTCAATAAGGAATCTTTAAATATAAAGCATGACTTCTAATTATCTTTGTAAAATTTATTGTGAATTTTCAAAGTCAAAACAGGGGATCAAGAAATTGCTCTGGCCCTGTTTCACAAAAATTTAAACATCTCATAAAATATAACTCATATACCTGTTTTGTTCCATCCATATGAAAATAGACTCATAATTCTTCAATTACATATATTATTTATCATCTAATTGTATCTCTAATATTTTTAGTGATTTTTCAAACTCACGTCACTGCTGCTGACTGAATCTATTTTATGGTAAATTTTACCTATTTCATGGTTTCCATGGATTAGCTAGCAATTTAGCATACATAACACCAAATATGATCATGATTAGCCATTCCAATGGCTAATCATTACCAAGCATTTCCATACCACTCAATAACCATATCATAAGACTATATACACAAAATGATTATAATGCTATACATGCCATACTCAAAATATACAAGCCATTATGCCAAATGGTATACGGATAGTGTGAGCGTGCCTCCGACCGTTTCCGATTTCCGAGCTGGCTTGTCAACACTACAAGGAATGAAAAGGAGGGAGTAATCACAAATGCTTAGTAAGTTCACATAACTATATAAGCAAACATAAAACATCATTTGCATAATCATCACCGGGACATTCATATCACATTTTCATTTATCATCTTACCATATTGTTGTTATATCGAGTTTTCAACCCGAGGGTTAAGTACATACCTGTTCAAAGTATCCATCTCACAACACTTACCAATACGTCCCTTTCATCTTGAGTATTCCTCCATTTGAGTAGAATTTTACCCGTTGAACACATCGGAATATAATTCGGATACATGGAAAGTTTGCACATAAGTGCCACATATGTAGCCAAGCTACCATGTAACCCGCCCATAAGTGAACTCGGACTCAACTCAACGAGCTCGGGCATTCGCATCCATAAGTGAACTCGGACTCAACTCAACGAGCTCGGATGCCCAGTTACATCTCTCGAACTCGGACTCAACTCAACGAGTTCGGACATTCGCATCCATAAGTGAACTCAGACTCAACTCAACGAGTTCGGATGCTCAACCATCCTAGTGACATGTCACTTGTATCCTAATCCATTCCTAAGGTTCAACGGGACCTTTTTCCCAATCATGTGTCTCAACCATCTTCTACGGAATGCCGATACCGATACTCGGTAGTATTTCACATTTTCCAAATATATCACATAATTTGACATATTATCAAACAATTATCACAAGTATAATATTTCATAATAATTATCATATCATTTAAATAACATTAAAACATTTAAAATAATAACTATGTTACCAACATTTACATATGAACTTACCTCATATGCGAAAATGGCTACTTTTACCATTTCGTTCACAACTTGGTATTTTCCCCATTTTAGCCCGAATTTTAGTTTTCCTTGCTCTATCATTTAAAATATAGTATAATTAGGACTCACATTATTCAAATTGACCCAAAATCATATTTTGGTAAAATTACAATTTTGCCCCTAAACTTTCGCATATTTACACTTTTGCTCCAAAGCTCATAAATTAAACTTCAGCCTATTTTCTTATGTTTTATGACATGCTGATCATTTTCCCCTTCTCTGGCAACATCAAATTCTCACACTAACATGTACTTATGATATTAGGTATTTTTACCAATTAAGCCCTTTTGCTAGTTTTCGCTTAAAACCGAGTAGCACAAGTTGTCTAACATAATTTAAAACCTCATATTCTATCATAAAACACCAAAATACACAAATTTCACCTATGGGTATTTTTCCAAATATGAACCCTAGGTTGAATTATTGCTAGCATAAGCTTAATCGAGCTACCAGACTCCAAAACGTAAATATCATTAAAACGAGGCTAGAACGGACTTACAATCGAGCTTGGAAGCTTGAAAACCCTAGCCATGGTTTCTCCTTGCTATATTCGGCCATGGGGTTGAAGATGAGCAAAATTGGCTTTAATTTTGTATTTTAATTCATTTTACCCCTAAATGACCAAAATGCCCTTACTACTAAACTTTCCAAAATTCCATCCATGTCCAATTTTTGTCCATAGACTTAGAAATTGGTAAAATTTCTATTTAAGACCTCCTAATTAATATTTCAAAACAATTTCATACTAGAAACTTCTAGAATGCAAGGTTTACAAATTATTCGATTTAGTCCCTAATTTCAATTTAAGCACTTTATGCATAAAATTTCTTCACGAAATTTTCACACAATCATGAAATCATATCATAGACCTTAAAATAATCATAAAATAATTATTTCTATCTCAGATTTTGTGGTCACGAAACCACTATTCCGACTAGGCCCAAAATTAGGATATTACACTAGGTCTTCTGTCTTCCGTTAACAAATTGGGCCACTTGGGCCCTGTGTGTTTTGGGCAGCATTTGGTCTCTAGTACGGGCTTGGGTGTAATTAGGCATTGGGTAATTTAGGTATTTGGGCTAGGTAAACTGGCTAGCAGTTTTGGGTTTTGTAAAAGGACTGTAAAATTTTATTATTTTTTATTATTTTTGTTTTTTATTTATTTATTTTACGGGCCCGGGTGAATTTGAGCTATTACAGTCATGACACTGAAAACAGTATACCCAAAATTTCAAAATTTTAATGTGTCACCACATCAGACCCCAATCTCCGACAATAACATACTACCAGGGTTGTTGCGATACCAAACTCCTGTGTCACAACACCATTGCAATTTTTTTGCAGAGTTGACCAGACCTAATTACATAACTCATCCAACTAAGCACCCTATTAATCTGATTTTAACCATAAAAACACCTCATTTAAAACCCAAAAACATATTAAGCCACCACCCAAACTAATCCTAACACCTTAAACACCTCAAAACATCTCAACTTTCATAAACCCTAAATTACTTTTTTTACTTCTCCTAACCAATTTATTATAAAATTCTTCTCTTCATCTTTATTTGGTACAAAAATGAATGGGAAGCACTCAAAAGAATGACAAAAAATGAACAGTACAAGGAATTCGATGCATATTCTTCCATGGTTAAGGATTCCTAACTCCTATTTTTATTGTTCCATTGAAAACTTTTTCTGTTAGTTTGTTAATTATTAAACTAGAATGATATTAAAAATGCCCCTAAGAAAAGTGAGGAGAACCAAAGAATCGGAACCATAAATAGTTTTGAACCCTTCTAGTTTCCTAAATCCAGCCGTTGAAAAATATTTTCTAGAACTTCAGGGACAAAACATTTATTCAAGAGAGGGGATTCTAACCATCGATGGCTCTCCATCAAAAGATATGACCTTTAGTTAGATATAATAAATGGAAACATTGTACGATCCCAAAAGACTCTGCCATGGTCCCTATAGTTCAGAAATTTTCTGCATCTTTACAGGACTAAGAGTTTAAGGAAATCGAAGGACACACATGGGATACAGTACTAGTGTGACATCCCTAAAGTGACCCTAGTCGGAAAGCGGTTTCGGGAGCGCTAAACCGAGTCACTAAATTATTTGAGTATGATAGTTACTGTCTAAATATGTGAAAATGCATGTGTGAATTTTTTTAATTCTTTTATTTAGTTAATTTGAAGGTGAATTGAAAGAAAAAGGACTCATGTGAAAGGATTTAATTATATGTGGCTAATTTTAAGAGGTTAATAAAGGAATGAAGTAAAATAAATGGAGTTGCATGTCAAATAACCCATTTGACAAGGTTAGTGGCCGGCCATGACAAAATTATGGGCAAGGGAACATGTTTCCAACATGTTATGCTAGTGGTGTATGTAGGAAGCCATAAAATAATAGCTAGCATTAAAGAAATGAACAAAAAATGAGCATGGATGCCCCCCATTGTGCCGTAACTAGAGAGAAAAACAAAAAAAAAGAAGGAAAATGCTCATTCTATTCTCCATTGCCGTGGCTTGAAGGAGGAAGAAGAAGGAATTCTTTTGTGCATGATTTGGCTTGGTTGATGCTTAGGAAGAGGTAAGCACTTTGAAACCCTTGGAAATTTAGATGTAAATGAGGTGATTAGTTCAAGTTCTATTCATTCCATGGATTAAATTTGGTTGTTTGGAGGTTTGGTATTTGGCCAAGTAGTTGAAGCTCTTGGTACATATATTTTTCATGAAAGTTGAAATTGGTTTGTTCATAAGGGAGGGTGCGAATGTGGCCAATGAAAGGCCTTGATGAACTATATATGTGGCTTGGGTTTATGATATTCGGTTAAGGGATATTGTGCTAGCAAGGTTGGTTTTATATATACATGTAAGTTACTTTGTATATGATGTTTAAAAAAAAAATAGTGAAGGGCAAGTTAATGATGTTGGATAAATTTTTAGTAGAGTTGTGCTTAGGCATTCGGTCATTGATGAGCATTGTGGTAACCTAGTTGTAGTTGCAACTCCTAATTTTGAGATGGAATTTGTACACATACGTTAAGTAAATGGTTAGGGCCGAATGGGGACTATGTGTTTGAAAGAATAAAATCGATACTATAATTGATAGTATAAGTATTCGGCCATTCAATCAAGGGTATAGGTGATGTTAGATCAATTTTAGCACATTCGGCTATTTAGGTATACCCAATCATGATATTGCCTTTGATTGTATAAAATCAACTAAAATGGGTGGTTAGTGAGGGTGGCTATTTAATATACGAATATGTATATGTGTATGTGTGATAGGATTATTGATAGAATAGTAAATTGCATAAGGCTATTGGCGAATAGCCAAGAACATAAGGTAGCAAGATAAAAATTTTACCATGTCGTTCGTATGTTATATGATCATTAGAATGTGGATACCAACATATGTACCAAAGCGATTGAATGAGTTAATTTGTTTGTTTAAGCTCAAGATCCTAATGGAGAGGCGTCCAACAAGGGAAATCAAGGTCAACGAGTAGCCGACTTAGAATTATTTGCCCAACACAAGGTAAGTCATTACACATATGTTTGATATTGCTTAAATGATTGTAAAATCTATGCAATTGTGTTTAATGGGATGCTATATATATATAAATGAAATTGTATGTGTATGGAGTGATGACAATTGTTGAATGTAAAAGAAATAGTGAAATGTGTAGAAAGTTTGCTTTCGGCACTAAGTGTCTTGGGCAATACGTGTGTACGGTGATTGAGATTGGCACTAAGTGTGCGTGCTGGAAATATATGGCACTAAGTGTGCATGCTGGAAATATATGGCACTAAGTGTGCGAGCTCAAGGGTATGGCACTATGTGTGCGGGCTTAAATCGCATGGCACTAGTAGTGTGTAAATCGAGTACTAAGCACTGTGTGCGTATCTCTATATATATATAAATATCTCCGATCGAACAATTATATGGAGGGTGTGTCTCCATCGAGTTGAGTATGGACAAGTGGATCGGGTAAGTACCTTGAGCTCATGACGAATAGGTAATATGTTCATGCTCGGGGTTGAGCTCTGTAAGCTTTAAATCTATGTGATGATTGCAATTGTATGATTGTGGTGAAAATGAGTTGGTGTGTAAAATGCCTCAAATATCTTATTGTATAGAATATGAAATGTGGATGTATGACTTGGTATGAGATTGAACCGAAGGTCCAAGGAACTATGATATAGTTCGATATGGATGGAGTACTTAGCCTCGCTCATTATTTCATGTTGTAATAATTTTGTTAATGGATGGTTGTGGAATGCTTATGGCTTACTGAGTTATAAACTCACTCGGTGTTTTCTTGTCACCCATTTTAGGTCTCTTGGACTCGTCTCTTGTGTACTCGGAACCGTCGTCTAAGTCATCACACCGCGAACAATCTTTTGGTATTGTCTCCTTAGTCGATCTAGGAGAACATTTGGCATGTATAGGCTATTTTGTTTTGTTGAATTTTGGGTTGTAAACTTTAAGCCATGCGAAAATGGCCTATGTGGTCGGTTGAGTGTGATTCTAAAACCTATAGTCACAAGTCTTAGAAACCTTAATTTTGATAAGGTGGCCATAGCTTGTGTTATGTATGATGAATTATAGTTGGCCATGGAAGAATTATGAAATAGTCATTGTTTGCTTTAGTAACAGATGCTGCCAACAGCAGTGAGGTGAGATTGAAAAATCACTAAAAATAGTAGAAGTAGAATTAAATAGTGAATAAATTATGAAATTGAACCTTGATGAATCTACTTTCATATGGAAGAAACGAAATGGTCATATGAGTCAGATTTTAAGAGATATTCAGGTTTTCGTGAAACAGGGCCAGAACGGTTTCTGGATCCCTGCTCCGACTTTGAAAATTTACCATAAATTATCAAGAAACAATTAGAAGTCATGCCTTATATTCATATATTCCCCTTTGAGTCTAGTTTCATTAGAAACAAACGGTATGAGCATTGGAGCTCTGTACGAGATGATATCCAGGTCGTAATGTGCAAAGGTCAGTGTAGTCGAACCCTGAAACAGGGGTGCCTTTAACTAATAAACTGTACCAATTGGCCCGACCAAAATTCTAGAAAAAATGTGTAGATGGAATTATGAGTCTAGTTTCAGGAAAATTTACGGAACTGGTTTTCGAGTTCGGGAACTTGAGATATGATTTTAAGGTAACAGTGACGCAGTTAGCTAGCCTGCCTGGAACAGAAATTCATAATTTCCAAGAGAGAAATAAGGAAGTAAGCAGTAACACCTCGTGGTCAAATCCGTGGATCACAGGTGTGGGGTGTTACATTTATTGGTATCGAGCTATGGTTTAGTCGGTTCTAGGACTACCATAGCGTGTGAGTCTAGCTATACATGCCAAATTGTTAGTGCTTAATAATGTGATGACTTCGACGGTTGAAATTTTTGTTTTGATTAGCAATGGAACCCGGTAGAGAGACCCTTGGCGGATGACGTTGAAAGTGTAGCGGCTGCTCCGCGCAAGGGACACCGCCTGCTGAGCCTCATCATCCGCGAATAATCAAAATGAAGGGCGAAACAAGCCTTCTTCACCATGATGAATGAGTGGGTCGCATAATATGCCCGAACCAATCCGGCTGTCCAACCATTCCCGAATTTAAATACTCCACCCCAAGAGCTCATAATGCCTCCAGTTATGGATCCTGTGAAGTCGAGTAAACCACCGTGGACTTGATTAGGAAGCGTGGGGCGAGGAGTTCAAGGCCATAGTTACCGATGATGCCGAAAAGGCCGAAGTTCGCTCGATAACACCATTAGAGTGTTAGATGAACTGTCATGCACACCGATGAATGTCTTAAGTGTGCTATATCCTTGTTATGAGACTCACTTACTATTGGTAGAGGACTTTAATTTCCATAGTCCCAAATGAACGAGTTACTTGGGATTTCTTTCAATCCAATTTGAAAGAAATACATTAGTCAACGGTTCATCGATCGAAGTGTAAGGAATTCTTGGAACTCAAGCAAGGCCGGATGATCAGATTCGAATACGAACATGAGTTCGTAAGACTTAGTCGGTATGCTCTGGAGTGTGTGGCTGATGAGGTTGCGATGTGCAAAAGATTTGAAGAAGGATTGAATGAAGAGTTAAAGTTACTAGTGGGAATTTTGGAGATAAAGGAGTTCGTGACACTAGTCGAACGAGCACGCAAGGCGGAAGAACTTGGGAAGGAGAAGAAGAAGGCTGAATTTGAAGCAAGAGATTACCGTAAAAGATCGACGAGTAAAGCTCCGTTCTCGGCTGTAAAGAGGTTCGTGGAGGACACCAGAAGTCGAGGACGATCATGGAATTTCCATTAGAGCCCGACCATTGACGGACTCCCGAGCTACTTGGTAGCTAGTGTGGGCAATAATCGTCAAGAGAGACCGAATGCCCCAATGTGGAAGACGACACCTAGGTGAATGTTGGGGTAAGTCTGTTAATAGGGCTCATTATGGATGCGGTTCAAGGACCACTTCATTAGAGATTGCACGGAGCTAGATGAGAGGAATAAGACGCAAGGTGCAAGACGTAGTGGAACGACGGCTGGAGGTAGGCCCCCGAGAATCTCTGGAGGTAGGGGTGGTAATCAGAGAGGAGCCTCTAATACGGCTGTCCGATCCGAGACCCTTGCTCCTGCTAGAGCATATGCCATCCGCGCACGAGAGGAGGCATCCTCCCCTGACGTTATCACTGGTACTTTTACTCTCTTTGATACTAGTGTGATTGCATTGATTGACCCCGCTCTACTCACTCATATGTATGTGAAACCTTAGCATCCAAAGAAGACTCTCACCGCTGAGTCTCTCGAGTTCGTAATTCGAGTGTCAAACCCTTTGGGTCAATACATGCTCGTTGATAAAGTGTGCAAGAGATGCCCCTAATAATTCGAGAATCTGCTTTCCTACCGATCCGATGCTTCTACCATTTAATGAATTGATGTTATTCTTGGTATGGATTGGTGACCGTACATGATGCAATGGTGGATCGCAAAAGGAAAACCATTGATTTGAGGAGTGCAAATAATGAGGTAGTCCGAGTCGAGTCTCATCGATTTAAAAGGAGCGCCAATGATAATATCTTCTATGACCGCTCGGAGGTATGTGAAAAGGCGTGTGAAACATACCTTGCGTATGTGTTTGAAAGTAAAGAGACGAAAGGAAACTCGAATCGGTACGATGGTTTGTGAGTATTCGGATGTTTTTCCGAGGAGTTACCGGATTGCCACCGGTTCGAGAAGTGGAATTCGCATCGGTTGTACCGGTACTACGCCGATTTCAATAGCCCCATATCGTATGGCATTAACGAATTAAAGGAATTGAAGGTTCAATTGCAAGAATTGACGGATAGAGGTTTCGCTCGACCGAAGTTTTTCTCCATGGGGCGACTGTATTGTTTGTGAAAAGAAGGACGGAACCATGAGGTTGTGCATCGACTATCGTCAACTCAATAAAGTGACGATAAAGAATAAATATCCATTGCCACGAATTGACGATTTGTTTGATCAATTAAAGGGAGCCTCGGTGTTTTCAAAGATAGATTTGAGGTCGGGTACTATCGGTTGAGGGTCCGAGAATCGGACATACCCAAAACCGCTTTTAGAACGAGGTACGGTCACTACGAATTCTTGGTGATGCCGCTTGGGCTTACTAATGCCCTGCGGTATTTATGGATTTAATGAATAGAATTTTCAGGCCATACTTGGATCGGTTCAGTAGTTGTATTTATCGATGACATTTTGGTCTATTTCGAGAGATGAAACCGAACATGCCGAGCACCGAGGCTAATGTTGCAAATTTTACGAGATAAGCAGTTATACGTAAAGTTCAGTAAATGTGAATTTTGGTTGAAAGAGGTTAGCTTTTTGGGGCACGTGGTGTCCACATCGGGTGTCAGGGTGGACCCGAACAAAATTTCGGCCATAGTCGATTGAAACCTCCAAGGAATGTTACCGAGGTTAGGAGCTTTTGGGGCTTGCGGATACTATCGACGATTTGTGAAAGGTTTTTTGATGATAGTTGCACCGATGACAAAACTACTTCAAAAAGATGTTAAGTTCGAGTGGTCGGAACGCTGTCAAGAAAGTTTTGATCGACTAAAAACCTGTCAAAAAGGTTGTGTGTTGATGCAAGAAGGTCGAGTTGTGGCTTACGCGTCGAGACAACTAAAGCCGCATGAGAGAAACTATCCGACCCATGACCTTGAACTAGCAGCCATAGTGTTCGCCTTGAAGATATGGCGGCATTACTTGTTTGGAGAAAGGTGTCACATTTATTCGGACCACAAGAGTCTAAAATATTTGATGACTCAAAGAGATTTAAACCTGCGACAAAGACGTTGGCTTGAGTTGTTGAAAGACTATGAACTCATCATTGATTATCACCCGGGAAAGGCCAACGTGGTGGCCGATGCTTTAAGTCGCAAGGCACTGTTTGCTTTGAGAGCGATGGATGCTCATCTATCCGTTTCACCCGATGAGGTGCTAGTAGTCGAATTAGAGACCAAACCGATGGTAAATCCGAACGGATAATTCAAATACTCGAGGATATGTTGAGATGTTGCATCCTTGAGTTTAGTGGTTCATGGGAACGGTATTTACCCTTGATTGAATTCGCCTACAACAATAGTTTTCAATCAAGCATTAAGATGGCGCCTTACGAGGCTTTATACTGTCGTAAATGCCGTACCCCATTATTTTGGACTGAACTTAGTGAAAGTAAAATCTTCGGGGTTGATTTGATTAAGGATGCCGAGCAGAAAGTTCGAGTAATCCGTGAAAGTTTGAAAGCTACTTCGGATCGCCAAAAGTTGTATGCGGATTTGAGAAGAAAAGACATTGAATATCAGGTGGGAGACAAGGTATTTCTCAAAGTCTCACCCTGGAAGAAGGTGTTTAGATTTGGTCGTAAGGGCAAATTGGGTCCAAGGTTCATCGAGCCGTATGAAGTATCCGAACGAGTCGGACCAACAGACACCGATTAATCCCGCCTCGAGCTCGAAAAGATTCACAACGTTTTCCATGTCTCGATGCTTGACGATATAGATCCAATTCGTCGACGTAATCACTCTATCCGAGATTGAGATTCAGCCTAATTTGAGCTATGAAGAGGAGCCAGTTCGTATTCTGATGCATGAAGTAAAAGAGTTGCGAAATAAGAAAATCCCACTAGTGAAGGTGATGTGGCATAAACACGGAATTGAAGAAGCCACTTGGGAACCCGAGAACTCTATGAAAGAGCGATACCCAAACCTATTTACCGGTAAGATTTTCGGGGACGAAAATTTCTTAAGTGGGGGAGAGTTGTGACATCCCTAAAGTGACCCTAGTCGGAAAGCGGTTTGGGAGCGCTAAACCGAGTCACTAAATTATTTGAGTATGATAGTTCTTGTCTAAATATGTGAAAATGCATGTGTGAATTTTTTAATTCTTTTATTTAGTTAATTTGAAGGTGAATTGAAAGAAAAGGACTCATGTGAAAGGATTTAATTATATGTGGCTAATTTTTAGAGGTTAATAAAGGAATGAAGTAAAATAAATGGAGTTGCATGTCAAATAACCCATTTGACAAGGTTAGTGGCCGGCCATGACAAAATTATGGGCAAGGGAACATGTTTCCAACATGTTATGCTAGTGGTGTATGTAGGAAGCCATAAAATAATAGCTAGCATTAAAGAAATGAACAAAAAAATGAGCATACATGCCCCCCCATTGTGCCGTAACTAGAGAGAAAAAACAAAAAAAAAGAAGAAGGAAAATGCTCATTCTATTCTCCATTGCCGTGGCTTGAAGGAGGAAGAAGAAGGGAATTCTTTTGTGCATGATTTGGCTTGGTTGATGCTTAGGAAGAGGTAAGCACTTTGAAACCCTTGGAAATTTAGATGTAAATGAGGTGATTAGTTCAAGTTCTATTCATTCCATGGATTAAATTTGGTTGTTTGGAGGTTTGGTATTTGGCCAAGTAGTTGAAGCTCTTGGTACATATATTTTCATGAAAGTTGAAATTGGTTTGTTCATAAGGGAGGGTGCGAATGTGGCCAATGAAAGGCCTTGATGAACTATATATGTGGCTTGGGTTTATGATATTCGGTTAAGGGATATTGTGCTAGCAAGGTTGGTTTTATATATACATGTAAGTTACTTTGTATATGATGTTTAAAAAAAAAATAGTGAAGGGCAAGTTAATGATGTTGGATAAATTTTTAGTAGAGTTGTGCTTAGGCATTCGGTCATTGATGAGCATTGTGGTAACCTAGTTGTAGTTGCAACTCCTAATTTTGAGATGGAATTTGTACACATACGTTAAGTAAATGGTTAGGGCCGAATGGGGACTATGTGTTTGAAAGAATAAAATCGATACTATAATTGATAGTATAAGTATTCGGCCATTCAATCAAGGGTATAGGTGATGTTAGATCAATTTTAGCACATTCGGCTATTTAGGTATACCCAATCATGATATTGCCTTTGATTGTATAAAATCAACTAAAATGGGTGGTTAGTGAGGGTGGCTATTTAATATACGAATATGTATATGTGTATGTGTGATAGGATTATTGATAGAATAGTAAATTGCATAAGGCTATTGGCCGAATAGCCAAGAACATAAGGTAGCAAGATAAAAATTTTACCATGTCGTTCCGTATGTTATATGATCATTAGAATGTGGATACCAACATATGTACCAAAGCGATTGAATGAGTTAATTTGTTTGTTTAAGCTCAAGATCCTAATGGAGAGGCGCCCAACAAGGGAAATCGAAGGTCAACGAGTAGCCGACTTAGAATTATTTGCCCAACACAAGGTAAGTCATTAAGCACATATGTTTGATATTGCTTAAATGATTGTAAAATCTATGCAATTGTGTTTAATGGGATGCTATATATATATAAATGAAATTGTATGTGTATGGAGTGATGACAATTGTTGAATGTAAAAGAAATAGTGAAATGTGTAGAAAGTTTGCTTTCGGCACTAAGTGTCTTGGGCAATACGTGTGTACGGTGACGAGATTGGCACTAAGTGTGCGTGTTGGAAATATATGGCACTAAGTGTGCATGCTGGAAATATATGGCACTAAGTGTGCGAGCTCAAGGGTATGGCACTATGTGTGCGGGCTTAAATCGCATGGCACTAAGTGTGCGAAATCGAGTACTAAGCACTGTGTGTGCGCATCTCTCTATATATATAAATATCTCCGATCGAACAATTATATGGAGGGTGTGTCTCCATCGAGTTGAGTATGGACAAGTGGATCGGGTAAGTACCTTGAGCTCATGACGAATAGGTAATATGTTCATGCTCGGGGTTGAGCTCGGTAAGCTTTAAATCTATGTGATGATTGCAATTGTATGATTGTGGTGAAAATGAGTTGGTGTGTAAAATGCCTCAAATATCTTATTGTATAGAATATGAAATGTGGATGTATGACTTGGTATGAGATTGAACCGAAGGTCCAAGGAACTATGATATAGTTCGATATGGATGGAGTACTTAGCCTCGTTCATTATTTCATGTTGTAATAATTTTGTTAATGGATGGTTGTGGAATGCTTATGGCTTATCGAGTTATAAACTCACTCGGTGTTTTCTTGTCACCCATTTTAGGTCTCTTGGACTCGTCTCTTGTGTACTCGGAACCGTCATCTAAGTCATCACACCGTGAACAATCTTTTGGTATTGTCTCCTTAGTCGATCTAGGAGAACATTTGGCATGTATAGGCTATTTTGTTTTGTTGAATTTTGGGTTGTAAACTTTAAGCCATGCGAAAATGGCCTATGTGGTCGGTTGAGTGTGATTCTAAAACCTATAGTCACAAGTCTTAGAAACCTTAATTTTGATAAGGTGGCCATAGCTTGTGTTATGTATGATGAATTATAGTTGGCCATGGAAGAATTATGAAATAGTCATTGTTTGCTTTAGTAACAGATGCTGCCAACAGCAGTGAGGTGAGATTGAAAAATCACTAAAAATAGTAGAAGTAGAATTAAATAGTGAATAAATTATGAAATTGAACCTTGATGAATCTACTTTCATATGGAAGAAACGAAATGGTCATATGAGTCAGATTTTAAGAGATATTCAGGTTTTCGTGAAACAGGGCCAGAACGGTTTCTGGATCCCCTGCTCCGACTTTGAAAATTTACCATAAATTATCAAGAAACAATTAGAAGTCATTCCTTATATTCATATATTCCCCTTTGAGTCTAGTTTCATTAGAAACAAACGGTATGAGCATTGGAGCTCTGTACGAGATGATATCCAGGTCGTAATGTGCAAAGGTCAGTGTAGTCGAACCCTGAAACAGGGGTGCCTTTAACTAATAAACTGTACCAATTGGCCCGACCAAAAATTCTAGAAAAAAATGTGTAGATGGAATTATGAGTCTAGTTTCAGGGAAAATTTACGGAACTGGTTTTCGAGTTCGGGAACTTGAGATATGATTTTTAAGGTAACAGTGACGCAGTTAGCTAGCCTGCCTGGAACAGAAATTCATAATTTCCAAGAGAGAAATAAGGGAAGTAAGCCCGGTAACACCTCGTGGTCAAATCCGGTGACTGTCACAGGTGTGGGGTGTTACAACTAGTGCAAGGGAAGGAAGTTCAAATCACCCCTCAGATTATTTGGGAATTTTATAATGCTCCATTTTATGAAAAATATTTTATAGGAGAAACATATTTTGAATATTTTTGAGACATAAACATTCATAACATTATAAATTTCCTAACAGAAGGAAGGGGTGATTGGAAATGTTGCCTAGGCACTGATATCCCAAACTCTTTTAATCAAGCGATAATGTTTCCTAAGGCAAAAATGTGGTTTCAATTTTTGAACAGTTTTTTTATTACACTGTTTTGTAGAAAAAATAGATATGCATTGGAAGATGGATATATCAGAATATGAAGTGATGCGTTAGTGGCTAGAAACGGGGAGTCTTCTTTCCCCATTTCGTGACGACCTTATGCAAAAGAACAGGTGTTTCGATGGCGTCCAGGAAGTAATCAATGAAGCCATCCCGAAGCATAATTTGTGACACTTTGTATACACAATACATTAAGCTTCAGGCAAAACAGATAAAGGAGTGGAACAAACTCCAGCAAGAGACAAAGGCCACTTTGACTTCATCTTAGAAAAAAGAAAAATAGACCACATGATAAGAAATTGGCGAGAGCAATCATCCCAAGCTAAATTGGATGATACACTGGATGCAAGAGTCAAGCTCAATTTTTCAGTAGTTTGCACGGAAAAAAATATTAGGGTACCTAATTACACGCCAGATGTGTTTGGGCCGAGGGATCTAAAGGACGAAGAAAAGAAGCATGAGAGCGAAGAGGAAGAATGAGCTGAAGAAAGATGTAACAGCTCATTTTCGGTAAAATAGGAACAGTGATTTTGGGACCACAAATCTGAATAGTAAATATTTATTTTATTATTATTTTAATTTCTACGGTATGTTAGTAGTGTCGTTTAAAAATTTCATTAAGAAAATTTGTCATTTGCATACTTACTTTGGTGAAAAGGTCTAAATTGTAAAAGGTGCAAAAGTATAGTTCTAGTAGCTAATGGTATTAAATAGCTATGAGACTCTAAATTTAAAGGAATTAAATGGTAATTAGACCATTCATATAGTTAGTGGACATTCATGGATTGGTTTTATTGAAATTATTAAAGATTTTAAAGGTTATTTTGATAATTAGGTAATTAAGGTTAAAATTAGAAAAATGAAATCTATTTTGTTTCATTCATCTTCTTCCCAAAGAACACCATTTTAGGGTTCAAAATATTTGACCAACTCTCTAGCTTGCATGTAAGTGAAATTTGTCTCGTTTTTAATGATTTTTATGTTTTCAGAATCATTGTAGCTTAATCTAGCTAGCCTAAGGACTAATTTGAAAAACTGTTAAAGGTTTCAGGTTTTTCCATGAATTTTCTTGCATGATTTATGAAGTTTGATGAAAGATTATGTGTCCTTGTTGTTAAATAAACAAGTTTTGTAAAGTAATTTTTAATGAAAATGTCAATTAGGGATTTATTTGTAAAAATAGTAAAAGTACATGGTGAAATTGTGAAATAATGATTTTTATGAATTGATATGTGTTCATAATAAATTCGGCTTGCATTGGTTAGGGATGAAATTGCATAAATTTCTACTTACAAGCTTAAGGACTAAATTATAAAAAAGTTAAACTGTTAAGGGCAAAAATGTAAATTTTCAAAAGTATGAATTTTGGATTATATTGAATAGTATGTGTATTAATAGATTGAATTTACCTATTTAGATCAAGATAGACCTTTTACGGATTTAGATTGGGGTAAAGATAAAGCTTCAAATTAGTCGACTTCGTTTCTACGCCTTAATCGTCGAGGTAAGTTCGTATGATTGTGTATCATTTTAATGCTATGTTTTCAGCTATATGTAATATGTTGATTGTCATGTAACTGAACAATGTCAATCCAATGATGTTATGATGACTATCGTGCCTCGTTTGAACCTTAGGAATTAATAGGATATAAATGACATGTCATTAAGGTTTCCATGTTTTGGGTGCTGGTCTTGAATGTCTTACCGATGGCTGAGGTCCTACATTTGTTATAGAAACTCCACAACTCGAGTGAGAACAATTGTGTAGCTTACATTCTGACCCGCAACTCATGTGAGCAGGCTCATTTCACAGCTCATGTGGGTAATGATGTAAATGAAAGGAAAGGGTATGATTGTATGTTTAGCACACTTTGTGTGAGCTATCCTGTGTATCTGATGATATTCTAGACGATTCAACATCCATAAAAAGGAAAGAAAATGGTAAGTGTCCAATATGTACCATGATATGCATTTAAGAAAAGAATTGAAATGGTGAGTACGTTGAAAGTATTTTATGTTAAGAAAGATGATAAGTTCAAATGGATTATGTTCATGTATAATAGCTTACCCATATTAAGCTCATGTGGATCATGTTTGAAAATGCTAACATGTGTTGTTGTTAGTGCTTAGGCTTGTGCCAAGCTGTTAGATTTTATAATGTTTGTTCTTAATGTTTATTAATGAAGTGGTAAGTTATGTTTTATGTTTTACAAACTTACTAAACATTGCATGCTTACATAGTTTTCTTTCTTATGTTTTATAGATAATCAGAAGCTTGTTTGGTTGGAAAGCTCTTTCGAGACCTATCACACTATCCAGAGATTATATCGATAGATTTGGATGTTTTAGTCATGGTTATAATGGCATGTATGGGTGGACTTGTGTTTAATGAGCTAGTTGTTATATTGGCTTGTATATATGGTAATATGCTTGGTGTGCTTTTTGCAGTTGGATGCCTTGATAGTTGGCATTTATATGGTCAATTTGATGCATGTTTTGGATGACCAATTTGGTATGTGATGTTAAAGTTTCAATGTGGTCAATTATGGCATGCTTTGGTATGGAATTGAGTTATATGTGTTTTGTTGAATATGACCATTTAGGCATAAGTTTAGGTATATTTGCTTAATTGTGTTTGAGGTACCTATATGGCATATTGGTTGGTTGAGTAATTAGTCTATTGAATTGGTCTTATTATGCATGTTTTGGACATGATATAAGGCCTTGGTTATATGTGCAAATGGCTTGTAGGTACATGCTTGATTTAGGTGAGAGAAATGGCTTGATTTTTGCCTATTTCTTGTCCACACAGCCTAAGACACGGGCGTGTGTCTAAGTCGTGTATGACACATGGCCACACATCACGGCTATGTGTCCCCTGTAGGATATAAAGGTTACACTTCGAATGTTACACAACCTAACACACAACCTGGCACACGGACATGTGTGGCCATTTCTAATGTTACACAGCCTGGCACACGGGCGTGTAGCTTGCCCGTGTGACCCAAGTCAAAGAGTTACACGAGCACAAACGTGGGCTAGGACATGCTCATGTGTCCCTATTTCAAAAGTCACACGGTCTGAGACACGAGCGTGTGTCTCATCCATATGGGTCACACGGTCGTGTGACCCTTACAGTTTGAATATTTCTAACTTTTTCCTCAATGTTTCATATGTTCCCGATTTAGTCTCGAATCATTTCTAAAGTGTTTCTAAGGCCTCGAGGTCTCAAATAAGAGACGATATGCATGTGTATAAATGGATTATGCTATGATTAATGTAATGTTTGGAAATGAATATTTTTAGGTTATATTTTTTTAGTAATGCTCTGTAACCCTGTTCTAGCGAAGGATTCAGGTTAGGGGTGTTACATTTAGTGGTATCAGAACTATGATTTAGTTGATTCTCAAACTGAACATATCGCGTATGAGTTTAGAAATACATGCCATTATATAACCTGTGATAGTGTGATTACTCCTAACTCAATTTGGACTATGTTTTATATAAATAATGTCATCCAATTGAGCTGACTCTGGTGAAGTTGAGAGTAATACGTAAGCCTCTATTAACGGGTCAAGGTCTAGTGGAAGTAGGCCTGTATCTGAGGGCTGAGGAGGAAAGGCTAAAGAAGCCTTCTTCCAGATGATGAACAAGTGGTTTATTGAGTTTGTACGAACGAATCTGATGGTTCAATGACCTCCACCTCCACTTGTTCCCCAATCGTTTCCCGTAGTTCCTCAGGGTTTAGAACCAATACAAGTGAGTAAGCCTCTAGTGGATAAAATTTGTAAGTATGGGGTTGAAGAGTTCAGAGTTACAATTGATGATGATCCGAAGAGGGTCGTGTTCTAGTTGGAAAATACAATCAGAGTTTTTGATGAAATGTGTGAAATGTGCAGTATCATTATTAACAGATTCAACCAATCAGTGGTGGAACTCTAGTTTCGGTTTTGCCAAGAGATCGGATTGATTAGGAGCTTTTCCAAACAGAATTTCGAAAGAAATACGTGAGTCAGAGCTTTCTCAATAAGAAATGGAAAGAATTTCTTAAGCTGAAACAGGGTCAGATGTCTGTATCTAAGTATGAGAGGAAATTTGTACAACTTAGAAAATATGCCCGAGAATGTGTATCAATAGAACCCACAATGTGTACTCAATTTGAAAATGAACTAAATAAAGATATAAAGATGCTTGTTGGGATTCTTGAGCTAAAAGAATTCATGGTGTTAGTTGACAGAGAACATAAAGCTAAAGAGCTTAGAAAAGAAAAGATAAAGGACGACTCTGAGGCTCGTGATTTTGGAAAATAACATTTGGGAAAGTCATACTCGTCACCATTGAAGAAATCAAAAGAATATCATAACCATTCATCTACTTCGGTAGGTTACTCCAGGAAAGATAGAGGAAAATAACATTTGAGCTCGAAACCTCAGGCTACATCTGTAGCGAGTGTGGGCAGTGTCAGGAACAACAAGCCAAAATGTCAGCAATGTAGTAGAAGACACTTTGGTGAATACAGATGGAAAGACGAGTCATGTTTCAAATGTGGTTTGGATTAGCATTATCTTAGAGATTATCCAGAAAGGTCGGAGAAAGAAAAGGCTCAGACTACTCGACCAAGTAATACAATTACGAGAGGGAGGCCACCTTGAAACATTGGAAATGTGGGTAACAGCTGCAGTGGGACGAAAAAATCTGCTACGAGATCTAAGGCACGAGCACCGACTAGAGCTTACATGATCCGTGTACGAGAGGAAGTGTCAACGCCAGATGTTATTACGGGTACATTTTTTTATCTTTGATACTGATGTTACTGCTTTGATTGATCTGGGATCCGTATGTATGCACGAATCTAGTGTCAAGTAAGAAATTATCTTTCGAGTCTACTGAATTTGTGGTTAAAGTAACAAACCCCCTAGGTCAGTATGTGTTAGTTGATAAAGTTTGTAAAAACTATCCTTTGATGATTCGGATTGCAACTTTCCAATCGATATAATGCTACTACCCTTTGATGTGATTTTGGGTATCGATTGGTTGATTCTACATGATGCTGTTGTGAACTGTAGATGAAAGCTTATTGTATTAAAGTGTGAGAACGGTGAAAAGCTTCAGATTGAATCAGATAGACTGGATAGTATGTCTAGTGTTATATTGGCTATATTAGCATAGAAGTATGTTAGAAAAGGCTACGAAGCGTATCTTGCTTACATACTTGATTTTAGAGTTTCTGAGTTGAATCTAGAATCGGTTCCAGTGTTATGTGTATATTCAAATGAGTTTCCAAATGAGTTACTTGGGTTACCACTGATTAAAGAGATTGAGTTTGCTATTGAGTTAATGCCGGGAACATCTCTGATATCGATATCACCTTATAGAATGTCACCTAGAAAGTTGAAAAGCTGAAAGTATAGTTGCAAGAGTTGATAGATAGGGGTTTTTCTCAACCCAACTTTTCTACTTAGGGCACACCTGTTCTATTTTTTAGAAAAAATGATAGATCCATGCGATTATGTATCGATTATCGACACCTTAACAAAGTCACGATCAAGAACAAATATCCATTGCCACGTATTGATGATCTATTTGATAAGTTGAAAGGTACGGTAGTGTTCTTAAATATTAATCTTCGTTCGGGTTATTATTAGTTGCGAGTTCAAGACTCAGATATGTTGAAATCTGTGTTTAGGACTAGGTATAGACATTATGAATTTCTTGTGATGTCATTTGGTTTGACAAAATGCAACTTCAATATTTATGGATTTGATGAAAAAAAATTTAGACCGTATTTAGACAGATTCATCGTGGAATTCATTGATGATATTTTGATTTATTCACAGGATGAGACGGAGCATGTTGAGCATTTGAGAATTGTTTTGCAAACTTTGCACGAAAAGAAATTATTCATTATGTTTAGAAAATGTGAATTTTGGCTTCGGGAAATCGAATTTCTAGGACATGTTGTATTGGCTGATGGCATTAGAGTTGATCCAAGCAAAATTTCAGCTATTGTTGATTGGAAGCCTTCGAGAAATGCATTTGAGGTTAGAAGTTTTCTGGGTTTAGCCTAATATTACAGAAGATTCATTAAGGGATTCTCGATGATTGCTAACACCTTTGACGAAATAGTTGCAAAAAGATGTTCAGTTTGAGTGGTAAGAAAAATGTCAGCAAAGGTTTAGTTAATTAAAAGCATTGTTAACTAAAGCACCAGTGTTAGTTCAACCAGAGTCGAGTGAAGAATTTTTTATTTATAGTGATGCATCGTTAAATAGTTTGGGCTATGTTATGATGCAGGAGGGCAAAGCAATAGCCTATGCTTCTAGATGGTTAAAATCACAATAAAAGAATTATCCGACGCATGATTTAGAGCTTGCAGCGATTGTATTTGCTTTGAAGATTTGGCGACACCATTTTTACGGAAAAAAAATTCATATCTTCACGGATCATAAAAGTCTGAAGTACTTAATGTCGTAGAAAGATTTGAATTTGAGGCAGCACATATGGCTCAAGTTATTGAAAGATTATGATTCGATCATTGATTATCATCCGGGAAAGGCCAATGTTGTTGTTGACGCTTTGAGTAGAAAGTCTTTATTTTCTTTACAAGCTTTGAACACGTGATTGACATTGATTGATGATGGTTCGATTTTAGCTGAGATAGAAGCTAGACCGATTTTTTTGCAACAGATTTGTGAAGCTCAGAAATATGGTGATGTGTTGATAGCTAAACGAAAACAGATTGAGACGACCAGTGATTCAAGCTTTCATATTGGGTCCAATGAAAGTTTGTATTTTAAAGGTAGGATTTGTGTTCCAAGAAATTCAGATCTCGTTCAGAAGATTTTTCAAGAAGCTCATAGTAGTAACTTTTCTATTCATCCTAGTACTAATAAATTGTACGGTGATCTGAAACAAATGTACTGGTGGCCACGTATGAAACGAGAAATTTCTGAGTTAGTATCGATATGTTTAGTGTATTAGTAAGTTCAAGATGAGCATCAAGTACCTTCTGGTTTGTTACAACTAGTGATGATTCCAGAGTGGAAATGGGAATGTGTCACGATGGATTTTGTATTGTAACTGCCTCTATCTCTGAGAAAAAAGATGTTGTTTGGGTCATTGTTGATCATTTAACGAAATCTACACATTTCATTTTAGTGCGTACAGATTATACACTCGAGAGATTAGCAAAGTTATATGTTGTTGAAATTGTCAGATTGCACGAGGTGCCAATTTCTATTATTTCTCTAGGGATCCGCAGTTTACATCTCAATTCTAGAGCAACTTACACGGGGCTCTAGGTACTCGATTGCATTTTAGTACCGCATTTCATCTGTAGACCGATGGTCAGTCTGAGAGTGATTTAGATACTCGAGGATATGCTTCGATGTTGTGTTTTGGAATTTGAAGGTAATTGGGAGAGATTTCTAACATTGGTTGAATTTGCATACAACAACAATTATCAATCGAGCATAAAGATGGCACCGTAGGAAGCTTTGTATGGTCGAAATTGTTGAACTCCATTGTATTGGAATGAGCTCAGTAAGAAAAAGCTTCACGGGGTTGATTTGATACGAGAAACCAAACTAAAGGTTAAAGTGATTCGAGATGATTTGAAAGCAGCTTCAGATCGACAGAAATCCTATGTGGATTTGAAAAGAAAAGATATTGAATTTCAAGTCGGCGACAAAGTATTCTTGAAAGTATCGCCCTAGAAGAAAGTTCTTCAATTCGGTCATAAATGGAAGTTTAGTCCGTGGTTTATAAGGCCGTATGAGATCATTGAAAGAATTAGGCCAATAGCTTATAGATTAGCTCACCGTTTGAGTTAGAAAAGATTCACAATATCTTTCACGTGTCAATGTTACAACGGTATCGATCAGATCCTTCACACGCAATTTCACCTGTTGATGTCGAGATTCAGCTTGATATGACATACAGTGAAGAACCGATTAGATTTCTAGCTCGAGAGGCTAAAGAATTGGGAAATAAAAGCATAGTGCAACACCCCTAACCCATATACATCGCCGAACTAGGGTTAAGAGGCATTACCAAACATATCGAAACATTTCACAATCACTTCACTAACCATAAATTATACATTGTCATAACACAATCAAATATCATCTCAAAGTCCCTTAATTAGGTCAACAAGACCTTAAACATGCTTTAGGAAGAGATCAGGACTAAACCAAGCAGGTATAAAATTTTTCAAAACTTAAACATTTTTCAAGATACAAAGGTCACACGCCCGTGTGAACAGGCCGTGTGCCTCACACGGCATTAGACACGCCCGTGTGTCTAGGCCTTGACAAAATAGGGCATACATACTGACTTGTCCACACGGCCACATGACACTCCCGTGTGCCTGGCCATGTGAAAATTAGGGAGGCTACTAACTTGGGTCACACGGCTGACCACAGGCCTATGTCCCAGCCCGTGTGCCACACACGACCGATAGACACGCCCGTCTGTCTAGGCCGTGTCAAAACTGTAGGGTATATTGACTTTAAATTGTAGGGTACCCCAAGGGACACACGGTCATGTAACATAACTGTGTGTCACACACGGCTGAGACCCGTGTCTCTGCCTGTGTGGACAAGAATAGGCTATTTGCAAAGCCAAATTGCCACTAATGTTGGCCATCACCAAAACATTTTATACCAAATTTTCAACCAATTCACAGCCAAATTATAAACCATTCATGCCATATCATTATCAACAAAATTCATCTTCAATATATAAACCAAAACATATCAAATCCTAAGCAAAAGTCATACCAAATATGAGTTTCATAACCTTAATTCATTTCATTCAATCTCCTGCCATAAACTTACCAATTCTTCAAATAAACACATACCAAAATTTACCAAATTGACCAATTCACTTGGCCATTCATAAACATATCATATTGACCATAATGCATCACATAGTTTATAGCCATAATTCATTCTTATACACAACCAAATCCAAGCCATATCACATGGCTAGATATACACAATACAAAACATATTCAAATACTTCTAGCCTATACATGCCATACTTTTATATTCACATTTTCAAGAGATACCAAAATAGAGTTTGATAGTGTGGTGATGATCCTCGACGATCCCCGAGCTTCCGATAGCTTCGATATCTATAAAACAGTTGAAAACACACACAAAATAAGCTTTCAAAAGCTTAGTAAGCCATATACAATTAAACTTAACACAAAACATCAATCTAGATCAATTCAGTCATATAACTCAAGGAAAAATACATTCACATAGCCATATATCTCTTATATTTCATTTGATCATGATTCACATATATATATCATATCTCATTCTCATAGCAACTCATTCTTATATCATATGTTCACAAAGGTACATGTACTTACCTTTCATTCTCAAACATGGTATACAATTCAAACGTACCTGAATCGGATACACATTCACATAGTCATCAATTCTCTCAGAATGCCCGTTGAACCTTTCAAAATCAATAAGGATACTCGGATAGCTTAGAAAGCTCATACAATGCCAACGTCCCAAACATGGTTTTACAAGTAATCAAATATCGATACCACTGTCCCAAACAGGGTCTTACACAAAATCAAATACGATGTCGATGTCCCAGACATGGTTTTACACATAAATCATAAGTCGATACCAACGTTCCAGATGTGGTCTTACACAAAATCACATATCGAAAACCCTATGTCATGACATATGTATCCTAACTATTCCTATGGTTCGTATGGGGCTTTTCGGGCGTCGTTGCATTATTAAAACTTTCTCAAATTTCACATATTCTGCTCTCAAATCCATTCATCACAATTCAAATATCATATAAGCAAATAATAATTCAATTGAATACATATATTTGTTTATCGACTTACCTCGTACAGATTCGAACGAACGGAATCAACTACTCGACGACTTTCGACTTTCCCCGGTCTAATTCTATTTTCTTTGGTTCTTGATCTAAACACATTCAAATTTGACTTATTCAATCACACATTCATTCAAATCAATCCATATACACACATTTAGGGCATTTTACAAATTAGCCCTTACATTTTCACATTGTAATACTTTAGTCCCTAATTCACAAAATCACAAAATACAAAAAATTTCCTTTTTCACATGCTTGGCCGAATATTCATAGTGTTCATATAAGCCCACATATTTCATTTATTTCATATTTTAGTTCCTCAAAATCTCATTTTTTCAATTTAGCCCAAATTACTCAAATTCATCAAAAATTCAAAGATAAAACATATTTATCTATCACATATCTTTCATTTTTCATCATTTAACAAAAAAAAGCTCACAATTTCATCAATGGAATAACTCAAAATCATCAACAAAATCAGAAATTGAAACATGGGCTTGATAGAACACCAAGCAACAATCACAAAAACGTAGAAATCATCAAAAACCGATCAAAAACACATACCTAATTCAAAGTGAACAAGGCTGAACCCTAACTTGTATTTTTATTTCTTTTTATTTGATAATTTTGGCAAACATGGATGATAATGGCCAACTTTCATGCTTTTTTTTTATTTAATTAAGCTTATATAATCAAATTCCAAAGTTACCCTTAATGAACATACATTAAAAATCCACCAACAAAGGACATATTTGTCCATCCATTAAGCTAATGGTTTTATAAAAATATAAGGACCCCACATATATAAAGACATAGCAATTTGGCACTTTAGCAAATAGAAAACATCTTTGTATTTTCTACGATTAGGTCTTTTTATCTAATTGAGCACACAAACGATCAAATTTTCATATGAAACTTTCACACATATCAATTCACATATTATAGGCATGGAAAATAATATTAATATATTTTTTGACTCAAGTTTGTGGTCTCGAAACCACTATTCCAACTAGGGTATAAATCTGGCTGTTACACATAGCTTTAGTGAAAGTACTTTGGCAATGACACAGTATAGAAGATGCTACCTTGGAATCGAAAGAACCTATGACAGTGCAATATCTGAACCTCTTCTCTGTTAAGATTTTCGAGGACGAAAATTCCTTTAGGGGGAGAGTTGTGAAAGCCCATTTTCGGTAAAATCAAAACAGTGGTTTTGGGACAACAAATATGACTAGTAAATATTTATTTTATTATTATTTTAATGTCTAAAGTATTTTAGTAGTGTCGTATAAAAATTTCATTAAGAAATGTTTTCATTTGCATTCTTAATTTGATGAAAAGGACTAAATCGTAAAAGGTGCAAAAGTGTAGTTCTAATAGCTAAAGGTATCAAATAGCTATGAGACTCTAAATTTAAATTACTTAAATTGTAATAAGACCATTCATATAGTTAGTGAACATTCATGGATTGGTTTTATTGAAATTATTAAAGTATTTAAAGGTTATTTTGGTAATTAGGTAATTAAGGTTAAAATTTAAAAAAAAATCTATTTTGTTTCATTCATCTTTTCCCCTAACAATTTTGAAGGCTAAGAATAGCATTTAAGGGTTCAAAATATTCAGCCAACTCTCTAGCTTGCATGTAAGTGAAATTTGTCTTGTTTTTAATGATTTTTATGTTTTCGGAATCATTGTAGCTTAATTTAGCTAGCCCAAGGACTAATTTACAAAAATGTTAAAGGTTTAGGATTTTTCCATGAATTTTCTTGCATGATTTATGAAGTTTGATGAAATATTATGATTCCTTGTTGATAACTAAATAAATTTTGTAAAGTTATTTTTTATGAAAATGTCAATTAAGGATAAAATAGAAAAGTATAAGGTGAAATTATGAAATAATGATTTGCATGAATTGATATGTTTTCATAATCAATTCGGCTAGTATTGGTTAGGGATGAAATTGCATAAATTTCATTTACGAGCTTAAGAACTAAATTACAAATAAGTTAAAATGTTAGGGGCAAAATATAAATTTGCAAAAGTATGAATTTTGGATTAAATTGAATAGTGTGTTATTAAATAGTTTGAATTTACCTATTTAGATCAAAACAGACCTCGTATGAATTTAGACCAGGTTAAAGATAAAGCTTTGGATTAGTCGACTCCGTTTCTACGCCTTAATCATTGAGGTACGTTCGTATGATTGTGTACCATTTTAATGCTATGTTTTGAGCTATATGTAATATGTTGATTGTCATGTAACTGAATAATGTAAATCCAATGATGTGACAACGACTATCGAGCCCCGTTTGAACCTTAGGAATTCGTAGGATACAAATGACATGTCATTAGGGTTTCCTTGTTTCAGGTGCTGGTCTTGAATGTCCTACCGATGGCTGTGGTCCTACATTTGTTGTGGATACTCCACAGCTCGTGTGAGCAGCATCATGTAATTTACATTCCAACCTACAGCTAGTGTGAGCAGGCCCATTTCACAACTCATGTGAGCAATGATGTAAAGGAAAGGAAATGTTACGATTGTTTGTTTAACACACTTCATGTGAGCTATCTTGCATATCTGATGATATTCTAAATGGTTCAACGGACATAAAAAGGAAAGAAAATGGTAAGTGTTCAATATGAACCATGATATGTATTTATGAAAAGAATTGAAATGATGAGTACATTGAAAGTATGTTATGTTAAAAAAGATGATGAATTCAAATGGATTATGCTCATGTATAATAGCTTACCCATAATAATTTCATGTGAATCATGTTTTAATATGTTAACATATGTTGTTGGTGGTGCTTAGGCTTGTACCAAGCTTGTGGTTGGATTTTGTAATGCTTGTTCTTAATCTTTATTAATGAAGTGGTAAGTTATGTTTTATGATTTACGAACTTACTAAGCATTACATGCTTACATAGTTTTCTTTCTTATGTTTTATAGATAATTGGAAGCTCGTCGGAGACCTATCACACTATCCAGAGATTATATCCATAGATTTTAATGTTTTAGTCATGGTTATAATGGAATGTATAGGTGGAGTTATGTTTAATGAGCTAGTTGTTATATTTGGCTTGTATATATGGTAATATCGTTCATGTGCTTTTGGCAATATGACGCCTTGATGGTTAGTGTTTATATGGTCAATTTGATGCATGTTTTGGATGACCAATTTGGTATGTGATGGTGAAGTTTCAGTGTGGTCAATTATGGCATGCTTTGAGATAGAATTGAGTTATATGTGTTTGGTTGAATATGACCATTTAGGCATAAGTTTAGGTATATTTTCTTAATTGTGTTCAAGGTACCTATATGGCATATTGGTTGGATGAGTAATTAGTCTATTGAATTGGTCTTATTATCCATGTTTTGGACCTATAAGGTCTTCGTTATATGTGCAAATGGCTTGTAGGTACATGCTTGATTTGGGTAAGAGAAATGGCTTGATTTTAGCCTATTTCTTGTCCACACGGCCTAAGATACGGATGTGTGTCTAAGCCGTGTGTGACACACGGCCACACGATACGGTCGCGTGTCCCCTGTAGGTTTTAAAGGTTGCACTTTGAATGTTACACGGCCTAACACAGGACCTAGCACAGGGCATGTGTAGCCATTTTGAAAGTCATACGGGCATGTGTCTCAGCCATGTGACCCCTGTAGTTTGAATTTTTCTAACTTCTTCCTCATTGTTTCAAATGTTCTCGATTTAGTCCCGAATCATTTCTAAAGTGTTTCTAAGGCCTCGAGGGCTCAAATAAAGGATGATATGCATGTGTATAAATAGATTATGCTATGATTATTGTAATGTTTGGAAATGAATGTTTTTAGGTTACGCTTTTTTAGTAATACTCCTGAACCCTATTCTGGCGACAGATACGTGTTAGGGGTGTTACAAATGGGAGGAAGATTATGAGATGGATTTTGAAGAGGATAACTGAATCTCTAATTTTTGTTTTGAAATATTGTATTAAATTTGGGATGATAATTTTTATTTCCATTGTTAGGAGTAGGAGTAATAATAGACTAGTAGTTGTTTTGTGTTTGAATTTTCTATATAGCAAGCTCACATGGAAGAAACACAATAATTTTGAGCTTTCAATAGTCAAAGGAGGAAGCACCCACCAATAGTCTACTAAACTATCACTATTAATTGGGTAACTTCGTTCCATATCTTTTTAGGGTTACACATTGAGGACAATGTGTTTTTTAAACTGTGGGAGGTAACATAGAGAATTTGTTTAATTTTTAAGTTTTTCTTATCAATTGTGTGCTTGAGCTTGTAAAATACAAGTGATTGGTTAAGACCATGTACATAGGTTGATTGTATTTACAGTAAATTTGGCATGATGATAGGTGATTTTAAATTTTTGATTATTTGACTATTAAGTTCTACATATTACACTGTAAACAGGCATTAAGCAATTGAACGTACCAAATGAAATAAAGAATATAAGGAAACAAGCATGCGAATATGAATGATAGATAGTTGAATTTGTGATTGTTTGGTTGACTAAATTTGTGAATAATGAGATACCTAGGGATGACCTAAGGCATTGTTTGGTATACACCTAGGGCCAAAAAGGTAACCCTTATTCATCTATGATTAGTACCTATTTTTGCACTAGAAAACACTTCTTGATGAACCTCTACACAAAACCTGAGCTAAAAAACTATAATTCTTGCTTACCCTTTTCTTTAGTCCTGAATTGCATGATTATAGATGTCTGAGCATATATATTGAGGGTTAAGTAGATAAATCATGGTGGTTTTGTAAAAAAAAATGAATGGGAAAGATCAGTGCAATACACTAATTATAGGTTAGCTAATATGTGCAAAAAAAGAAAAATCCAAAAAGAAAATAAAAATCGAGTAAAAAAAAGTTCTTGAGAGTAAAAGCACTTGTGAATGTGAAATGTATTGAAAACAAAGAAAGAAAATTTACAAAGTCACCAAAAATAGACAGACTCGTTCACTAGTGAAAATAAACTCATGAGTTAGCCATAGTTGTTGTATTACGCTGTGATTTCCTATGGAAAAATAAGGAATATGATAGGGGAAATAAGGAGGTGAGTGGGAAAGGGTCGCTAAAGGGGAAGAAGAGGGAACAATATGATGTGCCAAACAATTTTTGTGCTTAAAGTTTTTTGATGGTTGCTATTTTTGAATTCCATAACCGCCTTAAGCCTCAAAATGTTACAAACCGAAAATCCCTATATGATCTAGGTAGACTTATTTACAATTTGAAATCATACTGAATAATTGCATTTACGACTGTTAGGTGATTATATGTGTAATATGGTATATGCTTAAAAGTGAAAATGTTTTTCCATGTAAATGAACTGGAAAAAAATGCACGAGCAAGTATATCATGACACTAAAGTTGGAACTGTTGAGGTAGTGCTATATGGTTGTTTCGTTAATGCTTGATGAACTTTTTTGCAAGGTAGATGTTCTAGGCATTCACTGAGCTTGTTAAGCTTACTCACTTCTTTTAAACCATTGCAAATTAGTTGTGTGTTGGTGTAAGCGGTGTGGTTTTGAGGGTGATCCAAGCAAGTCTATTTGTTATTTTGTTTGTGTTCTACATTTATTTACATTTTGGGGAATAATGCAATGTGGTAGACTTGTTTATAGTCATGTTAACTTCTAGGTATTTTACACGTTTTTGGTTTGATTTATAAGGATTACATGTTATTGTTATGCTTCGGTCTATGAACTTGAGGGTGGATTGTTGTTACTTGCTCAAACATGATTTTGCGTTACTAAACTATTAATTAGGTCGTTGAATGATTATTTGTCGAAGTAATTGATGTATGATGTTTAGGAACTAAATTGGAATGGACTAATTGCTTAATTATGTTGCATTTTTGAGGTCTGTAGCAAAGGTATCGATAATCAGGTTTTAAAATCGATACCCTTGTGTTTTGAAACGTTTAGAAAGTCAAAATAGAGAATTGGTATCGATACCTTTGCTTGAATATCGGTACTCTGGGTTAAAATATCAATATTTCATGGCAGGTACCGATAATTTTCGAGAGTTTGACTTTTAATTGAGAAACATGATGCAAGTTTGGTATCATTTCTCCAAGTCGTATCGATACCACTTAAGAAAATATTAATACCCTAGTGTCAGTATCGATACCTATGTGATAGTTTTGATATTTTGTTAAATGGACCTTATGCATGTTTAATCAATATTATAAGACTATTTGATGTATGGTTAGCATGTAACATTGATAACTAACAAGTATAATTGACTTTAAACTTATACAATTGATAATATGAAAGACATTTATTTTAGAATGAACTTTTACTTGTTGTAAATGACATGAGAAGGTGGTGTGGCATCCCGTATTTGGGCTTGGGGAATAGAATAATTCTAGGACTGCCTTCAGTGTCATGACACACCCCTAAAAACACCCTAAAGATGAAGCATACTGCCATTGATGTTGCGACATAGGACCTGGTGTGTCCGACATCACTTCTGTATGGGAAATAATTATGAGCTAGGGGCATTTTTGTCTGTACAATCAAACATTAAGCACAAGGATGACAGCTAACCTAGGGTTAAGGACGATGACCACTCTAAAGTCTATAAATAGGCTCAATCAACACATGTTCTGAACAACTTTCATAATGTATAATTTTCTTCTTAGATTTAGTATTTTGTTTTTCTCTTTTCTTAGGCTTTAGGTTTCTTTCAGTTTTTTTTTCTTTGGTTTGTAGAAGAAATCAGATTTATGAAGCATAATCAAACTCTGTGAGGATTCAGCATTCAATTCTAATATAGATCAGACTTCTTCTAAACATTATATTCTTGAATTATTGTTCATGCCTATTTTATACATCAAGTCTATATTATTTATGAGATCCATGAGGAATTAATCCTCTTGTGGCAGATTAGCACGTGTAGGTGTGATTAATTAATTATTTTGTAGGGTTCTATTAAGAGATCAGCTATTCAGAAAAGGAAGAACCTAAATCCTAGGCTTGACAACCCTAGGAAGTCATTAAGGTTGGAATTAACCCAAATTTGGTACGACCTATCTATGAACATCTTAACCCTGAATTGATTTGGACTGTGAGGTCGAGAGATAAGTAGTTCTCATCAACTCATTATTCTAGTGGAAGATCGAAAGATCTTGTAGGGATATTGACTAGTTGATGGAACAAGAAAACCTAAAACGACAATTAATTATGATTATCGAAGCGAGCTAATCACCCATGCTCAGATTTGATATATTATAAAATTAAACCTTAAACATTTATCATAAAATCAATCAAAAACAAATAAATAAATTATAACCATTCATTTCCATGGTATTCAATCAGCTCTGGATCTAAATCGAGCTTACATAACATTTAAAACAAACTAGAAACAATTATGGATTAAAATGAATCTTTAAAAAAATTTTGAGTAAAAAGTGAAAATAGGGGTTATACGGTCGTATGAGAGGGTTCAGATCATGTGGCCAAACTGTGTAATAATTTATGTCCGTGTAACTCAGAGTCACAAGGCCGTGTTGCCAAGCCGTGTAACTCTCTGAGACTGTATGGACAATTCTGCACCAAAAATGAAAAAGCTCAGATGGTCGTATCATGCAACCATGTGGTAGACTGTGTCCTAGGCCGTATGTGCCCAAAAACACCTTCAAACACAAGCCATTTAACATGCAAAAACTTAGACTCCAAGCTATGAATTAACCAACTTTCAAACCTATTCAAAATGTGCCAAAATAAGCCAAAATATACCAATTCACAATCAACCTATGTTCCTAATCAATATGCCCTTATTGGTACCTCAATTTCAAATAGAAACAACAACATTCAACCAAAATATATACCACAAGTTAAACTCATTCAATTGTCATCAAAATTCTAAACACCAAATGCAAAATTATCAAATGCACATATATCTAGTCCTAAGTTCACAAATTACCACAACCAAATTGACCATTTCCACTAAACACAAAACATTCCAAGTTGCCTATTGACATAAACATACCAAGAAAACATTAAAAGTGCCTTTAAATACAATATCATTCAGTCATCATCACATACTTCAACCAACCAACAGACCAATAAGATTTGTATCAAAACATACACTATATTCTTCAAAAAGCACAACATATAGCCATAGTATTTATACCATCTATTTGTGTGCCACTTATAACTAGGCCAAAATAAGCGAATAGCTACAGAATGAGTTATCAGATAGTGTGATCTTCAACGATATTCCAATCGACATCAAAAGTTCGACAATCTACAAAGAAGTAGAACCAAATAAAGTAAGCTTGTGGAAAGCTTAATAAGTTTATAAACAAAACATCGCATATCTATCAACTTAATTACAAATCATATAAATGTAATACTACTAACTCTTATCGTATTTCATCATCTCAACTATCGGAAATACTTAAACCTGGATGATTCATATCACCAAAACATAACATATCAATATTTATACACCAAAATATAAATCATCATATCTTTCTATTCCATTTCCTTTTCGGTTATTAACTATTATGCCCGAAGAACAGTAGTAAATTGACTTCAAATACACAGGAGGGTAAGGCTCACACGAGCTAACAAAAGGACAATAATTTATACACGATGCTACTCATACAAACTTCAGATAATCTACAACACATATAGGACCTCAAGCCATCAGTACGATATCCATCACCGGTACATAGTACCTGCTAAAATATAACACTGACACATAGTGCCTGCTAATACAACACTGGTACAAATTACTTGTTATTGAGATCACCAGCAGCTAATGTGTGACAGCCCTAAATTGACCCTAGTCGAAAAGTGGTCTCGGGACCACTAAACCGAGTCATAAAAATAATTAGCCGTCATAGTTGATGCTCATTATATGTACATATGCATGTGTGAAAAATTCATGTTTGAATTTTGTTAATTGTAAGTGAATTTTATCAAATAGGACTTATGTGAGAAAATTTTGAAATGTGCTAGGCAAATGTAAAGTGGCCTATTAATGCATGATGTGAAAATGATGGGCTTGCATGTCAAATTTCCCTAGATTAAAGCCTAGTGGCCGGCCATGACAAAGGGGGATGGGCAAAACATGTCATAAAACATGTTGTGTAAGTGGTTTATGTTGGAATAAATAAAATAAGGTGTATGGGTAATAAAGAAATGAAAAAAAAAAGGAAAGAAGGTGTGTGATCCCCCCCCATTGCCGTGAGTTGAAGAAAAGAGAAAAAAAATTTGTTCATCCTTTTCATTTCTTTTGGCCGAAAATTCTAAGGAAGAAGGAAGGAATTCTTGCTCCATGTTTGGTTTAGAAGAGGATTAGGAGGAGGTTCGGCCATACTTGTATCAAGATTAAGGTATGTTTGATGTTGTGCCATGAGATTCATGCATGTTTTAGTTGCTAGCTTGATGTTCTTATTAGCCCATGGTTCAAATCTTTGCTATGTCATGGGGATGGTATTCGGCCAAGGTGGATTTTGTGTTGATGTCATTGTATGCTAAATGTGAAGCTTGTTAATGATGCATGTGATAGTGGATTGATAACTCTTGAATCTCCTTTTTAGCATCCTTGAGTGAGACATTAAGTTCCTTGTTCAACCATGACCAAAAATTGAAATGGTAAGGTGTTGTGATGCATTCGGCCATGGTAGGATATAGAAGAGAAATAAGGTTGTTGTTAGATGAAGTAGAGTCTAACAAATGAGCTCGTATGTGCATTGGTTGCTAGATGGAGAAGAATCGGCTAGCAAGTTGTGTGCTAAGGCCGAATGTAATTTGGTATATTATGGGTAATGCATGTGTTGAATTAGTGTAAAGGGAGAGGATGCTTTAATAGTGTATATATGTGTATTAGCCAAGTTTTGAACTTGAAACAAATGGTGTTTAGTCAACACAAGTGACCATACTTGTAGAATGTATTAAGTGTTGCAATCGGCCTTAGCATAGTTGTGTATGTTCGGCCATTGGTAGCCTATTGATGGCTTTAGCTTGACTTAGAAAATTCGGCTAAGGGGAAATATTAGCTAGTATGTTGAATTCGATTCGTGATTTCGTACATATGTGACTCTAATGTCTAATGTATATATATGGGCTAAGTACCTTGAGCTTCTCTTTTGATGTTCGAATGAATTGTATTAAATTGTTGATGTGATTAAAAATGCGTATGATCATTGTGTATTTGAGCTAAAGGGTGGCCATATGACCTATCAAACTCCTTGTCATATTCGGCCATAAGCTAGCAAAATGAGACTTTGATAAGTTAAATTTGTTTGAATTAGCTCAAGAGCTTAGGGGACCACAGTTGGATAAGGAAAGGAAAAAGTGATCGAATAGCCGTTGAAGCCGTTCGACAACATCCGAGGTAAGTTTTTGAGTAATGGAACTTAAATTATGATTCGATTAGATTATGTCTTAAGTAAATCAAAATCATGCCCTTTGTATGTGGCTATTGAGCCGAAATTGTAAATATGATAAGTGTCTTGTGTTGAGCTTTGGTAATGAAAATGAAATATGGATGTGTCATGATTTATTGATATATGTGTGCATGGTTCTTCGAATGATGTCCGGGCTAAGTCCCGAAGGCTTTGTGCTAAGTGACTAAATCCGACTAAGATCCAAGGCATTTGTGCGAAGTTACTAAATCCAGACTAAGATCCGAAGGCATTTGTGCGAGTTACTAAATCCGGACTAAGATCCAAGGCATTTGTGCGAGTTACTAAATCCGGATAAGTCCCAAGGCATTTGTGCGAAGCTACTATAACCGCCATGTCCCAAGGTATTTGAACGAGTGGCTATATCTGGTTAAACTCCAAAGGTACGTGATTCGGGAATGAATGAACTTGCTGTAAAAATTTCAGTTAATACGCTTGTGAAATCCCGACAATGAGGTATGTTTCGTATGTGCTTTGAATTAGTCGAGCCCTTACAAATAAGTATTCGCTCAGTTGATAAATGAGCTACCGGCCTTTGGCTAAGTTGATCCTTTGTGTATGAACATAAGGGTTGGTAATGTGAAGTAAGTATGATATTGAGAAATTGTGCATATGAAATTATCCATTTAGCTATACGAATGCTATGCTTTTGTTGTGCTGGAATCCCTTGCTCAAAACTTACTAAGCATAAATTGCTTACTCCGTTTCTTTGTTTCTCTGTTTTATAGATTTTGGCTCGTCACCATCGGACTCGGGATATTTGGAAGTCAAGTCTCCCACACTATCAAAGCCCCTTTGGTACAATTTTGGTTGAACTTTGAAATGGCATGTATAGGACTACCCTTTTGTTGTTGGTCATGTACCCATGGATTTTGTGTAAATTTGGATAGCCATGCGAAAATGGCTTATATACGTTTTAGCATAGTACTATAATCGTTTTGTATGTTGATCACTAAGAGGTATGGAAATGTTTGAAAACGATTAGCCATTGGAATGGTTAATCATGATTATACTTTGTGCTATGTATGCAAAAAGGGCTAATTGAATCATGGAAACTATGAAATAGGTAAAGTCTACCTTAAAGGCGATCTTGTGAGAGCAGCGATGTAGATGTGAAAAATCACTAAAAATAGTAGGAATGGAATTAAATAGTGAACAAATTATGTAAATGAACCTTGATTAATCTAATTTCATATGGAAGAAACGAAACGGTCATATGAGTTGTATGTTAAGAGATATTTAGGTTTTCGTGAAACAGGGCCAGAATGGTTTCTGGATTCCCTGTTCCGAATTTGGAAATTCATTATAAATTAACCAGAGATAATTAGAAGTCATGCCATATATGTATAGATTCCTCTTTGAGTCTAGTTTCTATATAAACAAACAGAATCAGTATTGAATCCTGTACAGGGAGATATCCAGGTCGTAATGCATGAAGGTCAGTGTAGTAGCACCCTGTAACAGGGGAGACTTTAACTAATAAACTGTACTAATTGGCCTGACCAAAAATTCTAGAAAAAAATATGTAGATGGAAATATGAGTTTAGTTTCATGGAAAAATTATGAAACTGATTTTCGAGCTTTGAAACTCAAGATATGATTTTTAAGACGATAGTGACGCAAAGAACCAACTTGCTGGAAATTTTAAATGGACTGTGAAAATAATTGTTAAGTCTCAGACGCACCTTGTGTTCGACTCCGGTAACGGACTCGGGTACGGGGTGTTACATAATGCCTGCTAAATATATCACTGGCCTGGTACTCCCTAATGACATGTCATTTGTATCCTAGCTATTCACTAAGTTCACACGAGCTTATTCTATTTTTTCCAAAGCCATTTCCTGCTCAATCTTTATCTTTCAAACCGAAATCTCTCCATTTTCTTACCATTCAATAGAACATACCATCAACCAAATTCGTATAATCAAACACATACTAAATTAAAACATTGACAAAATAATAAATGTAATACGAACTTACCAAAATACGATAGCTCGTTACATGCGACAATGATTACTCAACGACTTTTCATTTCCCGCGTTTAGCAACAGACTGATTCATGTTTTGATCCAAATATAATAATTTTATTCAATTAAACAATTCAATATCATAAAACATTTAAATTTGCATTTTTGACCCTTTAACAATATTTTACACTTTTTCCCTAAACTTTTATATTTTATTCAATTTAATCCAAAAACACGAAACTTCCAATTAAATCATAGATTAACTCAAAAAGGTCAGGCAAATTTTCCTTTATGTATATACAGTCCATAATTATTGATAAATTACAAGAATTTCATGATAAATTTATTATTTTATCATTTTAGCCCTTAAACTTAAAATTAACTAAAAATCATTTTACAAAATAGTCTTATCTAACAACCAAGCTTAATAATCTTTCATCAAACCAAGCTTAATAATCTTTCATCAAACTTCAAAAAAAATTACAAACTCATCAATGGCATAACTTAAAACATTTAACAGTTTTATGAATTAGTCACAGGTTAGCTAGATTAAGCTACAACGATGTCAAAAACATAAAATCATGAAAATTTTATTGCAAAATACATACATGCACCCAATTAGGCTTTTTCGAACTTAAGAACTCATCAATGGAGTTTTTTCCTCTCTTACAATCAGTGATGATGAAACAATAACGATGATAACATATTTTGTTATCTTTTTGTTTTTAGTTTATTTATTAAATTACTATTTTAACATTAGTTATTTAATCAAATTTCACTCCAAACCTATCACCAAACCGTCCACTATTCTTTAATTTGGTAGATTTACCATTTTAAACCTTTAATTCTTGGTTTTTATAACTATTTAATATAATTTTGACTTATAGTGATTGACTTTTATAACTTTTTCAATTTAGCCCTTTTTCCTTAATTAACTATCTAACTGTTAAAATTTTCTAACCAAATTTAATATGGCACTTTGATAACCTTAAAAATAAAAAAAGAAAAATAAAAAAATGGATTCATTGGTTGGAATCATGGTCTTGAAACTATTGTTCTTAACACCACTGAAAATTGGTTGTTACAACTCTCGCCCTAAAGATATTTTCATCCTCGAAAATCTAACCAAAAAAGTGGTTTGGTTATTGCATTTTCATAGTCTCCTAAGGTTCCCAGGTGGCTTCCTCAACACTGTGACACTTCCAAAGAACTTTAACCAATGATATTTGTTTGTTTCGAAATTTTTTAACTTCTCGAGCTAAAATCTTAATCGATTCTTCATTATAGGTCATATCAGGATGTAACTCTATCTCAACCGAAGAAATCACATGCGAAGGGTCTGATTTGTACCATCTCAGCATCGACACGTAGAAAACTTTATGAATCTTTTTAAGTTCTACCGATAATGCCAAACGATATGCTGCAGGACCTATTCTTTCAACAACCTCATACTGGCCAATAAACCTGGGACTGAGTTTCCATTCCAACCCAAACGAAGAACCTTCTTCCAAGGAGAAACTTAATATCTTTTGTTTTTAAATCAACATAAGATGTTTGATGGTCTGAAGCAACTTTCAGACAATCTCGAATAATCTTAACTTTATGTTCAGTCTTGTGGATCAAATCTGTTCCAGAAATCTTTCTATCACTCAATTCAATCCAGTATAATGGAGTTCTACATTTTCATCCATGCAAAGCTTCATATGGTGTGATTTTAATGCTATTCTGGTAACTTTTGTCATAAGCAAATTCAACCAACGGAATAAACTTTTCCCAGCTACCTTCAAACTCTAATATACAACATCGAAGCATATCTTCAAGTACCTAAATTACCTGTTCTGACTGCCTGTCTGTTTGGGAATGAAAAGTTGTACTAAATTTCAACTTGGTACTCTAAACCTCATGTAATTTAACCCAAAATCTAGAGGTAAACCTCAGATCATGATTAGAAATGATTGATAATGGAACACCGTTTAATCTGACTATTTTTTGAAGCATACAACTCTGCCAATTTATCAAGTGAGTAATCCGTACGTACAAGTATAAAATGTGCAGAATTTGTTAACAGATCAACTATAACCTTGATTGCATCTTTCTTTCTCTGGGTTAATGTCAACCCCATTAGGAGGTCCATAGAAACACGCTCTCATTTTCACTCAGGAATCATTATAGGATGCGATAAGCTAGATGGAATCTGATGCTCGGTTTTTACCTGTTGAGACATAAGAAAGTTAGATACAGATTCAGAAATCTCACGTTTCATTCTCGGCCAGCGGTACATCTATTTCAAATTACAATACATTTTTGTGCTTCACAAGTGTAACGAATAAACACTGTTGTGAGATTCATTCAAAATATTCTGTTTCAACTATGAATCATAGTGTAAACACAATTTGTTACGGAAATATAAATTGCTATTTGCACCAATACTAAAATCGACTATTTGATCATTCTCAACCATTCTCCGTAATGCAATTCAATCAACGCATAACAATTGAAATGTAATTCATGCAATAAGAGTAAAACAATAAATTTGACATGCCTTGTCTTGTGATAAAGATTTCTTCTAGATAAAAATTTAACAAGATCACTGACCTCGATGCAACCACATTTGCCAATATCTTTAGCAATAAATATAATTATCTAATAGATGTCTACTTGAATAATTAAAGACTATTTATTAATAATTAAGTGACATAATTTTTCATTACTTATAACTTTTCATTTGCAACTATTAAAACATTATATAAAATTTGAAAATGTTGCAACATTCTTGAGGAAAATGGCAGCGCTTTTAAATTGAAAATGGTCAGTGACAAAAAACTGGGACAACTTGCATCCCTGCATGTGCATGACATTAACACTGTTCACCGACGTTAAAGGAAATTGGGAGTTTGGGACCAATCCATCGCTAAATTATTTCCCAGGTAAATATATTTAAGAAAATTCATTTATTCATGTATTTAGTATGTGGTCTAAAAATGTAAAATTGGTTCAAAAAATTTTGCTCTTGAAATCAATAGCTTCCCCGAAGACAGAACAACCAAATGAAAATAACAGAACTCCCATCGTCAGTAAACAAAACAACTAAAACCTTCCAAAAGAAGAAAAAAGAACCCATATAAAAAAAGAGAGCTTAAAAATCAGCGAGGTACCTGGAGAATTGATGAGCTGAATGATGAAGAGTTGATGAGATGCGGTAGAGAGCTGAACGGTGAAGAGTTGATGAACTGAACGGTGGAGAGTACTTTTCTCTCAAATGAGCGGCTTTAGCAGGAGGACGAAAGGGAAAAAGGGGGGAAGTAGAAGTTAAAGGCTTTCCGTATGATATTTTTCTTAAAACATTGGTTATAATTTCAATTTATTTTTAAGGTAATTTTAATTTTTATAGTGATAATTTTAAATAATTTATAAATTTATTTAAAATTAGTTAACTATATCTATTTGTTCTAAAACTTCCTTACAAAAATATTTATCATTATTTAACAAGAATTTTATTTATATTTTATATTTTTCAAAATATTAAAATATGCTTGAGTCTCTATATATTTTGTACATTTTAAATTTAATTTTTAACTTTTATTTTCAAGAATTTAGTCTTTATACTTTTTATATTTAAAATTTCAAGTACAACTGTAACATCATTAAAATTTTTCTATTAAATTTATGAGTGTAACATTTTGAAATTAAAGAAAATACTACCTAAGTAGAGTGACTAAATTTCTTAAAATAAAAGTAAAGAAACTAAATTTAAATAAAAAATGTTGGTAGTTAGTACATCTTTTAATCTTTTAAAATATAATTTAATTAATTATATCCATCACACGTCCATTGGAAAAATATTATTACTATGTATAATTTTAATCTTTGTCATGAAAATGACAATAACTATTTATAATCTCAATCAGGCACAATAATTTCTCTTCATTTATAAAGTTATTTTCTAAAAAGTAATTTAATTCATTAATTCATTAATTAAATTCATCACAAATTCGTCATAAAATTCAGCCAAGAAAGAAGAATTTGAAACAGGTATGCTATGTCAAACACAGACCTCTCCTCTTGGGTCAGTCAAACAGGCACTGCCTTTTAGCTTCAAATCCTTAATTCAAGAGACTTATGCTATCCTCAGCGATATTGTTATCACGGATCAGAATTTCAATATTTCTGTTGTGCAGGATCCATTATATGGCAAGCACAAAACATACTTTATTGTAACTCTTTGTTAACTCATCTAAAATTTTCTGAGAAGAAGAAGACTTAGAGAAAAATGAGAGAATTTAGAAGGCCATGGATATTATAGAACACACTGATCTTTTATTGATAGAAGGCTCCATGATCTTACATACTGATTTCTTCTCCTTTTATAACCAAATGAGGGATAATACAACAAAATAGTAAACAGTAATATTTTACATAAAGCAAACAGTTCTACAGACATTATTTTATAAAGTAAACAGTACCATTAGACATAATGTAGCTAATTATAGATGACTACTTTCAGCTGTTTCTGTTTGAGTGGGGGTACTGAGCACTATCCATGGAATCATCACTATTTGCTGTCATGTCTGGTTCCTCAAAAGCTCCGCTATCTTCATCCATATCTTTATTATCATTATCACCTTGTTCTTCTTGATGCATCTTTGAGAGATTGATTTGATTGCAATACCACGGGTATTCTTGGGACCATTCTGAGGGATTTGGAATGCTTTCATAATATTCCTGCATGGCTTTTAAGATTCCTTTGTGATAAGGTTTGTATCTTATAGGCCATGTGTCCCAAGGAGCATCAATTTCTGGAGGTGGCCATATTTCAAATGGGATAACCTTGTTGAGTTGGCAGAGGAACTTTTGTATGATCCTGTATTGCACATCATGTTTTCTGATACCTTCATCAAGAACTTTATGAATCCAAGTGGTAGGAAATGATCCTAACTGGGTTGCTTTTCCTCGTTTAGCCAGATATTGAAGCTTGTAAAAGATGATGATCATATAATCTCCTTTATTTTCTTGATAATATTGATTAATCATGTTCAACCATTGTGTTAGAGGATAGAACCAACATAAAAAAGTGAAAAAATTTTGATGTTGTGGTTCAACATTTCCACTAATGGCTTTTACCAAAAAATAACGGAGATCAGGAATGAGAAACTGAATGGTTATGTGGTGGAGATGAGTGAGATACCACAAGAACCATTTTACCTCATCTGGTTGTTCTACAAATTCAAACTTGATAGGGTGGATGAAAGGATAACCAGGATGTACACCCCATGGTCGTAGGATGAGTCCTCCAAAGCTTTTAAAGACTTGAATTTGGTATTCAAACATCATGTCCTTTGTCTTTGAATGAAAGGTTCCTTGTTCAATCAGAGTCATCACTTCAGGTGGAAATTTTGGATTGAGGTTTGGAGCAACAGGTAAGAAGTAGGGAAAGTGGAGGATGAGGAAGATTGTCTGTACATTATGATAGGCCTGGGCTAGAAAATTCTTTTGTAGGCAAGGATTTCTGGTTTGGGTTTAGAGAGTAAGTTTTTGGGCCTGGAAAGCAAATCAACAAGGACATTTTGTTTTCCTTTTATGTGTTTGGCATCAAACTTAAACTGAGAAAACCATTCAGCCCATCTAAGGAGTTGGGGATGAGGTACTATTTTCTGTTTGGATTTAAGCATTTGTGGGAAGGATGACATGTCCATTTCAATAATAAAATAGTATCCTATAAGATGAAATTTGAATTTTTCAATACCTCTTTTAACAGCAAGGATTTCTTTGAAAGTGGAATGATAATGGATTTCTGCATCTGTGACTCTTCCACTTTTGTATCCACATAGGTGTCTCTTTCCATTGTTTTCTTCAAGTAGGATTGCTCCCGAATATTTGTCACTAGTATCAATTTGTAGAATTCTCTTTCCATCAGCAGGAATTTGGATGGAGGCAAGTCTTGAGTCAATTCCTTTAATCTTTTCACTGCTCTTGTTTCAGTGGAAGACCAAAGGGAGAATCTTTCTTGAGCATTTTTGTTAGAGGGTTAATATACTTAGAAACTTTAGGAATAAAATTTCTAAGATAATTAACTATCCCTAAAAATTGTTGTACCTGTTTAAAGACAGGTTTTTGGATGGAAACCTTAGGAGTTCTTGGGCAATATGAGGTCTTGGAGACTATCTTCCATCTTTGATCTCCATTCCCAGAAATTCAATCTCTGATTTGTTGATCTGCATCTTTCTTTTTGAAAGCATTATCCCATATTTACAAATAAGGGATTTGAAATTTTCAAGGAGCTGAGGATGAGATTATTCATCTTGGTTGTAGAGTAAAATATCATCAATGTAAACTAAAGCATTTTTCATCAAATGATGAAAAACCTTTATCATTGCTTTCTGAAAGAGAGAAAGAGCTGCCTTCAATCCAAATGGCATTACCTTCCACTGGAAATGTCTGTTAGGAATGCAGAATCCTGTCTTTGGTCTGTCATCAGGATTTATTCCTAGTTGCCAAAATCCAACTTTAAGATCAAACTTGGATAAGACTCTTGCCTTTGCTAGACTTGAAAAAAGTAAATCTTCGTTTAGCAAAGGGAACTTGTCGCCTTGGAGGAAATAATTAAGAGGTTGATAATTTATTACCAATCTTAATTTTCCTCTGATTTGCTCAGATCTTTTGTTAACATAAAAGGCTTCGCATACCCATTGAGAGTCTGATGGCTCAATCAAATCTTGTTGTTAGAGTTCTTGACATTCTTGTTCTGCCAGTAATAAATGATCTAGATTCATTCCTTGATGACTGGCCTTTGTGGGATTAATATCTTCATTTTTCTTGAAAGGAAGATGAATGAAGAATTCTGAGTTTTTCCATAAAGGATTTGGGCATTTTTTCAGGAATTCTGAATGAGAATCTGCACATGACTGGGTTTTCAATTCCTGAATGATTTGGAGGATTTTTCCTGATTGGATAGAAAAAAGTTTTGGTATTTTCACAAAAGGATGGAAAAGATTTTTGAATCTTACTCCGTCTGGGAGTATTCTCAATTGTTGGGCTTTTATGTAGACGTCAAAACCTACTACAATATCTTTTCCTGGGAGTTTTGAACCAAGTACTGTAGTTTTTACACAACAGCCTGGGAAGAACTGAATAGTAATGGGTTTACTAATCAGATGGGTAGCTAAAAGATGATCAACAACAGAATTAAAGTACCTTACATGGGGCTTCCACCATTCTAGAGGCAAAACATCCGGGTTCATGATGGTTTCAGCTACTCCAGTATCTATAAAGTCAATTATAATAATAGGCTTACTATATTTGTCTAAATAGATCTTGACAGGTACATGAGGAACTGGGACTTCAGAAAGATTCTGAACTTTAGCTTGCATCATCTGTATATCTGAATAATCTAATTCTGGCTCTAAAGACTCGTTAAGACAAGTAGGAATAGCACATTGTTTTTTTTGATGGTTCATCTTCAATAGAGCAGATGGACTCAATATCATCTTCTTCTCGTATTTTAATCGCTGATTGTCTCACCATTTGTGCTATTTTCTTGGCTTGTTTGTTTTTTGGACAACTTTTTGAAAAATGTCCCTTTTGATTACAGATGTAGCAACGATCAGATTTTGTTTACTTTCTTTTTTTCTTGAGATATCTCCATTGAGGCTTGACTCTTTTCTTTCTTTTTGAAGTATTTCTTGAAAAAGATTGTTTCTTGAAATGCTTCTTCTTTTTTGTGCGACAGTTACATAACTGATCTTTTGCACATTTGTACTTCAAATAAGAATCATCACAGGCTTTATCAATCTTCTTGTCACCGTGGAGATAACCTTTAAATATCGTTCTTCTGTTGCAGATATCTTCTAAAGCAATAAAGACTTCTTGTTGAAGTTCCCCAACTGTGATTTGGAGAATGTCTTTATTTTATTTTTGAAGAGCTTGGTTGATTGCAACTTGAATGGGATTTGGAAGAGATGAATGGATAACTGGCTTGAGATTTGGATTTAAGCCTAAAGCACAAAATAACTTGGTCATTATTTTAAAGTGCTTTGCTAAATCCTTTTTGCTGTATGAACAACATTTTATTTTGTAGAATTCCCTTCTTTTCAGAGTCAAAAAATCTTTAGGGTTTCCTACAAAATGTTGATGTATGATTCTGACTGGCTGGGTCAAATCTTGAAGGACTAGAAACTGCATTTGATCATGTTGGGTGATAGCATTCCACCAATCTCTTAACATTCCCGTGAATCTGGAAACAAATTCCATAAGAATGTTGTAATTGTTATCTTCAGTTAATTTGCGAGTTTCTAACCAAGAATGGAATTCTTGGAATCTGTCTGGCCATTTTGCTGGTGGCAAATCATCAAGAGTGAAAGTGGTTCTTCCTATGGAAGTTTTTGGCATCTGTCTTTGGGGTGCAGAAGATGATTCTAGCATATCTTGTATTTATTCATCACTTGGTTCTTCCACTTTGGTTGTTTGGAAGGCTTTCAGAAGGTTTCCATCCTCTGTCTCTGTTTTTTTTTATGAAGATTCTGATGCTTCTGGGGTGCTTGTATTTTCCCATAAATTAGATTTAGTATCATCTGACTCTTGCTCTCATTGATCTTGCAAGGCTGAGATTCTTGAGATTGTAGACTTTGTGTAATCCTTTAAAAAAGTAGTTAAATGATTTTGATGTTCAATCTGGATCATCAGAGACTTTGAAATTTGTTTTGGAGGAGGCGATTTTCGTGGTGATTCTTCTAGAATTGGCCTATTTCCAAGCTTCTTTTCTGGTTGGTAAGCTTCACTTTCACTGGGTATCTTTGCTTCTTCAGCAACCTTTTTCTTTTTCTTTTCAGCTTCTTGCTTCTTAATTTCTAAAAAGATCTCGTACATACTTGGTTTAGTGCATTTTAAAAATTCTGGAAAAGTGATTCACACTCCCTCTGTTGAAAGAGAACTATTTTTTCTGATCGAAGGAAACAATTCGATCATTTTTGTTCTCTAAGGTGGCTCAGTAATTCTTCCTGTATCTTGAAGAGTCTTGATCTGGTCTTTTAGCTTCTGGATTTCTTTTTCTCTTTGAGCAAGATGAGAAAAGAAATCTTGTCCTAGTGCTGCTGGTTCTCTTGCTACTGCATCTAATCTTTTTTGCAAAAGGTCGATAAGATCTCTGACCATCTTAGTGTTGTCATTTATCTTTGCTTCAATAGTTGAGATCTTTGTATCAATCCTTTTTAAAGCATGATTTTGAGCAATAGCACTTTTTGTTTGCCAGTTTAGAGTGGCTTCTGCAGCACTTATTTTTTATGGTGCACCGGAAATATCTGTTTGAATTTTTAAAGGGATTTTTGGTGCATGAGTGTAATTTTTCTCTGAATACTCTTCAAGAGGAGGGAATTCTTTTTCATATGACACAATAGGTTGCATCATACAAACTGTAGGGACTGGGTTTTGAGAAGCAAGGAAATCTGGGTTTTTCTTAACCCACTTGTTTATTTTTTTGTAACAGGGCTGAGGGAAAAGTTTCTATCTTGATGGTTTTGGATTTTTTGCAGGAGGTGAAGTGGATGATATTGAAGAAGGAGGAGAATAAGGTTTACAAGGTTCTAGTGGAACCTGTGTATTTTATAAAGATTTGTGAGATGAGTAATCAATAAGGTAAATAAATTTACCATTATCTTCTCCGAGAGGACCAATAGCTAGATCTCCTTCCATCCATCCATCTCTTGTAAAACTCTGATTGAGTGGAATTTTTGTTTTTCTTTTTCCTTCCTGACTTTGATGCGGTTTTGTCCACGCTATCAATCCAGGCGGTCATTCTATCATCTGCACATAACTCACATGAGCAATTTAGAGCCCAAGGACAATGTCCAGTTACAAGGTCTTTAAACATATACAAAGGTTTTCCATCTGCAGAAAAACTTTGTATCAGGCTTCTTTTTTGGCCGGATTCTCACAATAGGCAACAACAATCTAGATCATCTTGATCATGTAGTTGTGTTGGACTTTCAATTGGTTGCATCATCAGTTGCGTCGGGAAAATATTAGGATTCTTTGGACTTTAAAGATGATTGTGGTCAAACTTGATCTCAGTTGTTCCATCTTCCTTAGATGTGATCTTACTTATAGTAGATTGGATTGGTTGGCTATGCTCAAGTATTTATTCATAGCTAGTAATCCATTTTTCTGGGAGGAGTTTTATGAGTTCCTTCTTTGGAATCTCTTCCTTGGAACATGAACACAGTGAGGCTGATCATTTATGTTTATTGAGATGAGTAGGGAGTCATCTGTTCCATGCCTTGAAAGATTAAAGGCATGATCTTAGATTCTGTAGACGATCTGATAATGGAAGGTTGCAGCAATAGCTGAAGCTACTTATGGTGCTCCTGCTATTTGAATTTGGACTTTCAAAGCTGTGGTAGATTGGGATCTGCCAATGCCATGGTAAAATTTGGAAATAAAGTGACCACTATAAGGCCAAAATTCAGAGTTGCTTCCATAGTAGCAATACATGCATTTTTTTTATTCCAAATATCTAGAATCCAAAGTGCAATTGTTGCCACTACAGGCTTTCCAGCTGTGCCATGGTAGTTTAGAGCAAGTCGTATGGCTCCAAAATGGATATGAGTATATCCTGTGTGTTTCCACTTTGCTAGAATTTCTGCTAGAATTTCTAGTGTGACAAACTGTACTGGTGAGGCTACAGTAATAGGATAACTATCAAACCTTGAAGCTTGAATGTATTCCCTTACTTGTTTAGCAGAACCTTTGATTAAGGTCTTGATAGACTTTATAGGAGAAAAGGCAGAATTTCTATCAGCAGCATAAGGATTTACAGTAGGAAGATCAGTAGGCTGAACTTTATCTTCTTCACTTAAATATTCTATTTCATAAAGGGAAGAGATCTTTTTTGCAGAATGGGATTTAAGAGGAAAGTCTGGTAGAAAGAAGGGAGTTGAAGAAGTTGAAGGTCTTGCTAACATATTTTCAGTCATGATTGAGAGTTTTCTCTAAATCTTTCTATCTTAACAGAAATATAATAGATGAGTTGTTGAACCTGTGGCTCCGATACCAATAATGGGGAGGATAGTCACAGGAATTGCAAGAAAGAAGAATTTGAAGTCGGTACTCTATGCCAAACACAGACCTCTCCTCTTGGATCATTCAAACAGGCACTGCCTTTTAGCTTCAAATCCTTAATTCAAGAGACTTATCTTATCCTCAGTAATATTGTTATCAGTGATCAGAATTTCAATATTTCTGTTGTGCAAGATCCATTATATGGCAAGCACAGAGCATATTTTATTGTAACTCTTTATTAACTCATCTAAAATTTTCTGAGAGTCTATCACTAAATTTCGTCGCAATGAATAGTTGAGTTTGAAAAGTTTTTTTTTGTCGTTGTCGCTAGTCCGTCGCTGATAGCCTATAACAGTGGTAGAAATTTGTGATGGAAAATTTTTGTCACTGTTAAGACAATTTCTAGTAGTGAATGTTTTAGTTAGTATTTTTATAAAAATATTATTTTGACTCTTTTTAAATTGTTGGTGGTTTTTTTTAAAGTTAATAATCAAATTTAGCTAAAAAAAGGCTAAATTAGCAATAGAAATAAAAATTAAATTAAATGGTAAACTATACATTAGTCACTAAACTATGGGCAAGATTTTGTTTTAGTCAATTTAATAAAAAAAAAGTTACAATTTGATCGCTAATGTTTTCGATTTTTTTAGTCACCCGACTTGTAAGTAGACTTTTTGAGTTGGTATAATAATAAATCTACTCATCGGTTTCTATACTTTCTACCAATTTGACCTGATTATGCATAAAATGATAAAAATTTAAAATTCTTTCTAAAAATTTAGAAAATTATAAAAAATAAAATTTATATAAAAGTAAATAAAAATTAAAAATAAAATAATGAGAGAGAAAATAAGGAAAATTATTTTAAACCCTCCAAGTTTTCTCTTTATATTATATGAATAGAAATATCCAATACTCAATCCCCAAAATAACATAGAAAAAATACATTAAGCAAAATTATTACTATTTTTATTTTTTACCTCTTCTATCTCTTGACATAGCTTTTTCATTATAAGAAAAGAAAATAATCAGAATATAATTTATTTTTACAAATTGAATTTTGAAAAATAAATTAAATGAATTTAAATTATGAATTGAGTGTGAAAAAATATTCTAGTATATTTTGTTTTTCTTTGTGCCTAAAAAAATGGTATCGAATCAATTTCACAAGCCTCTTTAATATCAATTTTATTATTCTTTAAGGGCATGAGACTTGACTTGAAGACATTACTAATTTGGTTTCGAGAAAAACTTGAAAAAGTATATAATGATCTATTTTTGTTTTAATTTGTTATTGCATTCTATTAAATGATAATTTTCTTTATTTTCCATACATATTAATTCTTCAACAACATATTCAAGAATTTATTTCTCTAGAAACTTTATATAGAATTTTCTATTTTAAATAATTGAGTTTTTCATAATTTTTATATAGAATCAAGGTCAAAGTGATAGAAAATATAAAAGCTAAGGACTAAATTTGTTATTATAACAACTAAAAAAATACTACTTAACAGACAAGTGAAAAAAATATATTTTAAAAACATTAGAGACAAAATTGTAATTTTTTTAGTTAAAAAACCAAAAAGAAAATTTATTCATAGTTTAGTGCGTTCTTAACCAATGAGGTGAACAAGGGAAGAAGATTAAGGAAGGATATCCGAGAGAAGGATGACAGTTGGGAAAAGATCTCTATTTTTTTGGGAGAGTCTGGAGATCCAGGGGAAAAAGAAGTTGCCTATGAGCTGTTTAAATGACCCTTTTATTGTGGGGGACAAGCTTAGCTATGAGTCCTAAGATCGTTGAGTGGAAGTTTGATTTAATACCTTTTGTAACACCCCTAACCCGTAACTGACATCGGATTAGGGTTACGAGGCATTTCCAGATAGATAGAACATTTCAGACCAATTCAGAATCACAGATATTTAACATCATTTCATAAGCAATCATCTCTTAAGATGGTCTACGAGACCTAAAACGTATGTTTAAGAACGCTTAGAGCTAAACTGAATACATTCATAAAATTTAGAACATAGAAAATTTTACAATTCTATTGAGGTCACACGCTCGTACGTCCAGGCTGTGTGCCTCACACGGGCATCAAACACACCCATGTGAACCAGCTGTGCCAAACCAAGGTAACCATACTGACTTTCACCCACAGCCAATAGGCACGCCCGTGTGCTATGGTCGTGTGATACTTAGCTAGCTACTGACTTTAGCCTACGGCCATATGACACACCCGTGTCCCTTGACCGTGTGGCACCAAGCAGGCTTGATGTAAGCCAATTTGCCACCCCTTTTAGAGGTCATCCCTACAAGCCATAATAGACAACATTTGTACTTAAATTTTCAACCAATTCCATACTCACGACATGCTTCATTATAACAAAAACATATTAGTTCATAAAACACTACAACCATACACCATTTGGCACCTTCAACCAAAAATGAAAACTATATACAACATTTCATTTGCTAGCCAACTCCCATGGCATAATATATACACATCAAAACTCATATACATAGACCTTCTAGCCTATTCATGCCATACTTTAAAATATTTACACTTTCAAAAGTACCAAAATGAGATCGATAGTGTGGTGATGATCCTCGACTATCCCCGAGCCTTCAGTAGCTATGATAACTGAAAAACAAACAGTAATCACACAGAGTAAGCTACAAAGAGCTTAGTAAGCCAAATACAATTGGTCTAACTATTAAAGCATATAAGTTCAAATCAACCATAAAAATTCATAACCATTTCATAGAATAATTTATAAACTTAACCATGCTCCTTTGTTTGCATATCTGTCATGCTTCATTTCCATACATATTTCACAGAGACAGAGTTTTTCATATTCAGAAATTTAGTACGATACAAACATACCTATATAGGTTATACATTTCATATACTCAATCTCGATTTAAAGACGCTATCATCGACGGTCGAAAGCGATCTGAGATGCTCATAAACAAATACAATGTCGATGTCCCGGACGTGGTCTTACATGTAATTTAATATCGATGCCTCTGTCCCAGACAGGGTCTGACACAAAATCAGATGCGATGTCGATGTCCCAGACATGGTCTTATACGTAATTCTCAATCGAGGCCTATGCCCCAGACACGGTCTTACACGATGTCTCAGACAGATGTCAACTTTTCTTAGAAACATACAGAGAATTTTCAGATACTAACATATTGTAACACCCCGAAAATTTATACAGTAAGATATTACTCTTAATATAGTAAAATAAGGAAATAAAGTGACAAGAAAAGGAAAATTGAGTTATGTCACTGGGAAGTATATTATGACATATTAATTCAAGAAAGGACTAAATTGTAGAAGTAAGAAAAGTTTTGTGGCCCAAGAGTAAATACTCAAAATTTGAGGGATTAAAGTGTAAATATGAAAATTTTGAAGGGCTAATAGTGCAAATATTTTAAGGGGGGAAGGATCTAGAAACCAAGGAAAAATTGATGAATTAGGACCAAATTGAATAGGTGAAGAATTATGATGGACTAAATTAAAATTTTACCAAAATTAAATGATGATTCCATAATGGAATTTTAAAAGATCACAAAGGGTCAAATGGTCAATTGAAAGAGAGAGAAATCTAGAAAGTAATGATGATGTTGGAGATATTTTAGATTAATTAATTAATTAATTATTAGATATTAATATTTTAATTTGATTTTTTATATGATATTTTATTATTTTATTATTATTTTATTAATATATATAAAGAAAGAAAGATGAGGAAATTCTCATCCATTTTCCATGCATTCACGTTAGGAAGAAGAGAAGATAAGAAAGAAACTTTTCATTCTTTACAATTTAGTCCTTCTACCAAAAATTCACCATTTTCACCTAGAAATCAAAAGAATTTCCATAGCTACCAAGGGAGAAAAATGTTAAGGAGACTATGGGGAGTTAGAATATCAAATTGGATTCAAGGAATAAAAGCTGGTGGAGAGAGAAAATCAAATTAAAGATTGGAATCAATAGAACAAGGTAAGTACATCAATATTTCAATATATTTTTAAGTTTGTTATTACTGAGAAAACATGGAAATAATGTTATAGTAGAGTCTTCTTATATAAGATTCTATGATCTTGATGAGTTAGTGAAGGGAAATAGGAGAAAGTGATGGAAAATATTGTAGAGGAAGGGAATAAGGGTGTTATAAACATGGTAAATAATATCTTGCACTAAAACAGTTTTGGATAGTAGTAGTAAGCTAACTTTGAAAAATCAGAAAAAATTTTGTAAGTTTTATTAGAGGTTGAATAAAAATGAATTTAAAGCTTATTGATTCTAGTTTCTTATAGAAGAAACAGTGTAAGCAACGGAATTGTATATCATGAAATATGATAAATTTTGTGAGACAAGGTCAGAATGATTTTGGGTTCCTCTGTTCTGATTTTGGAAAATAATAAAAAATTGGATAAAAATAATTAGGGCTTAAGTTTATATGTTTATAATCCTAAATGAGTCTATTTTCAATAGAAACAAATGAAAATATCATTTGAATCCTGTACGAGGAGATAAATAATTTTTAGTAAAGAAGGGCCAGAACTGTTAGACAACAGAATAGAAGTGACTTTAAAGAATAAACTGTATTTATTGGCTAAGCCAAAAATTCTGAAACTTTTATGGTAAGAAGATATGTAAGTCTAGTTTTAGGGAAAATTATATGATCTTAATTTTGATGTCTTTAGCTCAAGATATAAATAATTTAGTTACTATGGCGCAAATGGACAGTTTTGAATATACATATAAGTGAATAGTAAAAGTATTGATAATGCTACTTGTAGCATGTTATATAAATTAAGGATGAGGAATGGAGAGATGGAGGAGGAGAATATGTATGAATATTCAGCTAGCATGGCTAATTTGTATGTTTTAGGCTCAAAGACTAAATTGAATAAAAGTAAAATTTTAGGGGCAATTTTGTAAGGATATCAAAAATGACCAATTTGAAGGAAATGAATTGGCTTACTGTTTAAATTAATAAATTGAATGGAATTATCAATTTAGATCAAGATCGGATGAAAATCGGGAAAAATGAAAAATTATCAAAAGGCCCCTAAATCTGGGTATTTTTGCAATTTTGTCAGGTAAATTTGTGTATCATAATTGAGATGAAAATATGTTAAATTGTATGTTATATTGGGTTGAATGTGAAATATTAGTACATTCAGTATAATATGAAACAATATGAATACAAAATGAATTATTACCATATATGCTTGAAATATATATATAATGATTTGTACATGTTATATAGACACATAGTGTGGAAAGTATGTGCATATAGATTTGATTTATGTTAAGTTTTATATGAATTATTATCGAATAAATATCGTGAAATATATGGAAATTATGATACATGAAATTTTAATATAATGAAATAAATGATTTTAAATGGTAAGAGAATGTATATTCCATGACATGCACATATATGATTATCTTTGATTTATTGATATAAGGAAATTATGTAGGTGGAGACAATTATTAAACTCAAGTGTGACGTGTAGATAAATATATAAAATATGCGTAAGTATACTAACAATGTTGATTGATGCTAAGACAAGTGCCAAGCTATTGATTAACTAATAATATATTTATCTATATAACGCATTGAATCGGTAAGTATTTAACAGAAATTTTTGCTAAATGATATGTAAATCCGAGTAATGCTCTGAAACCTTATTCCGGGGACGGATACGTGTTAGGGGTGTTACATTTAGAGAATTTCCTCATCTTTCTTTCTTTATATATACTAATAAAATAATAATAAAATAATAAAATATCATATAAAAAAATCAAATTAAAATATTAATAACTAATAATTAATTAATTAATTAATTAATTAATTAATTAATCTAAAATATCTCCAACATCATCATTACTTTCTAGATTTCTCTCTCTTCCAATTGACCATTTTGCCCTTTGTGATCTTTTAAAATTTCATTATTGAGTCATCACTTAATTTTGGTAAAATTTCAATTTAGTCCCTCATAATTTTTCACCTATTCAATTTGGTCCTAATTCATCAATTTTTCCTTGGTTTCTAGATCATTTCGCCTTAAAATATTTGCACTATTAGCCCTTCAACTTTTTCATATTTACACTTTAATCCCTCAAATTTTGAGTATTTATTATTGGGCCACAAAACTTTTCTTACTTCTACAATTTAGTCCTTTCTTGAATCAATATGTCATAATATACTTCCCAGTGACATAACTCAATTTTCCTTTTCTTGTCACTTTATTTCCTTATTTCACTAAATTAAGAGTAATATCTTACTGTATAAATTTTCGGGGTGTTACACATATTATCTTACTTTACTCCAAATATATTCATCCGGCACTCAAGGCCATCCAATGCAGATTACAGTTTATATGAGTAGAATTTATTTCAATTAACACGTAATTGTAATTTGACTTACCTCAAACGGATTTCAAATAAAACGAGTCGACTATTCAACTATTTTGGACTTCCCCCGATCTAAGTCCGATTTTATTTGTTCTTGATCTAATACAATACAAATTCAACCATTCAATCATTCATTTCATTCAATATAATTCATATACACATATTTAGGGCACTTTGCATTTTAGCCCTTACATTTTCACACTTTGACAATTTAGTCCATTTTTCATAAAATCACAAATATGCAAAATTTCTTTGCAACAAGCGCTAGCCGAATTTTCAAGGCTTCTATATAAGCCCATACAACATGTTTAATTCACTCCTTCAAAACCTCATTTTCAAAATTTAACCCAAATAGCTCAATTTCATCAAAAACTCAAAGACAAAACTTATCAACCATCTAACAAGCCTTCATAATTCATTCAAAAACATCAGAAAACTCATGATATCAACAATGGCATTTCATGAAATCTTTAACAGAAACAGAAATTCAGACATGGGTTTTGAAGAACACAAAACAACGATCACAGAAACGTAGAAATTATCAAAAATCGAACAAATTTCATACCTCAATTTAGCTACCAAAGTGCCGAATGTACAAAAGCTTCAAACCCTTCTTTCTTTGGCTGATTTTTCGGCTAATATCCATGATTTGTTTTCATTTTATTATAATAAGCATTGTAATCACCTTTTACCAGTTTGCCTTTAATGATATAACATTAAATTCACCAACTACATGGCCATTTTTGTCCAACATTAAAACAAATGGTAAATTTGACATACAATGACTTTTATTTTAAAAGCCAAGCCAAGCCAAATAGGTGCTTTAGCATCTAGCACTCAACTTTTACACTTTACGCGATTTAATCATTTTTCATAATTAAGCACAGAAACAGACAAATTAAATCACAGAAATTTGACAGATGTAAATTCACATATCACAGACACAGAAAATAATATTAAAATATTTTTTAAACTCAGATTTGTGGTCCCGAAACACTATTCTGACTAGGGTCAAAACTGGACTATTACAATTCTCCCCCTTAGGGATTTTCGTCCCTGAAAATCATACCGTTAAACAGATTTGGATATTGTTGTTTCATAGCATCTTTAGATTCCCACGTGGCCTCTTTTAACACCGTGTCGATGCCACATCACTTTAACCAATGGAATTTTCTTGTTTCGCAACTATTTAACCTCACGAGCTAAAATACGGATCGGCTTTCTTCTTAAGTCATATCAGACTGAATTTCAATCTCAAACGGTGAAATTACATGTGAGGGATCAGATCTGTATCGTCTAAGCATCGATACGTGAAACACATTATGAATCTTTTCTAACCCAGATGGTAGCCTCAATCTATAAGCAACCGGTCCAACTCGCTTGATGATTTCATACGGTCCAATGAACATCGGACTCAACTTGTCCTTTTTGCTAAGTCGGAACAGTTTCTTCAACGGAGATACTTTCAGAAACACTTTATCACCGACCTTAAATTCGATATTTTTTCTTTTCAAATCTGCATATGATTTCTGATGATCAGAGGCAGCTTTCAGACTATCTCGGATTACTTTCACTTTCTGTTCTGTTTCTTTTATCAGATCAATACCGTAAATTTTATTCTCACTGAGCTCAAACCAGTATAACGGAGTTCTACACTTTCTACCGCATAAGGCTTCGTACGGTGCCATTTTAATGCTCGATTGAAAACTATTATTATAAGCGAACTCAATTAAAGGTAAGTATTGTTCCCACGTACCTTCAAACTCAAGAATACAACATCTCAACATATCCTCGAGTATCTGAATAATCCGTTCTGATTGACCATCTGTTTCCAGATGAAAAGTGGTGCTAAAATGCAATTTAGTACCCAGAGCATCTTGCAATTTCTTCTAGAATCGCGATGTAAATCTCAAGTTTCTATCAGACACTATTGACAATGGCACACCATGCAATCTCACAATATTAGAAATATAAAATTCAACTAGCTTATCAAGCAAATAATCAAACCAAATCAGAATAAAATGAGCTGATTTCGTCAAACGATCAATTACAACCCAAATTGCGTCTTTCTTTTTCGGAGACAGGGGAAAACCCGAAACAAAATCCATGGTCACTCGATCCCATTTCCATTCCAGAATCATAATCGGTTGTAATAACCCAGATAGCACCTGATGCTTAGTTTTAACTTGCTGACAGATTAAACGTCTCGAAACAAAGTCAGAGATATCTCTTTTCATTCCTGGCCACCAATATAGTTGTCTCAAATCGTTATACATTCTCATACTTCCCGGATGTAAAGAAAATCTACTACTGTGAGCTTCATTCAAAATCGTTTGAATCAAATCTGGATTTCTTGGAACACAAAGTCTATTTCTGAACCTCAGACAGTCATCATCATCTATTCAGAATTCAGAATCTGAATCTGAATTACACTGAGTTCGTTTAGCCATAATCTCATTATCAATCTTCTGAGCTTCGATAATCTGTTGTAAAAACAAAGGTCTCGCTTTTAATTCAGCTAAAACTGAACCATCATCAGACAGAACTAAAAGAACATTCATTGCAAATAGCGATTTTTGACTCAAAGCATCAGCAACCACATTTGCTTTTCCCGGGTGATAATCAACCACAAGTTCGTAGTCCTTTAGCAGTTCTAACCATCTTCTCTGTCGCAAATTCAAATCTTTTTGTGTCATTAAATATTTTAGACTTTTATGATCAAAAAACACGTGACATTTCTTACCAAACAGATAGTGATGCCAGATCTTCAAAGCAAACACAATGGCAGCTAACTCAAGGTCGTATGTCGGATAGTTCTTCTCATGCGGCTTTACTTGTCTCGAAGTATAAGCAACAAATTTTCCTTCTTGCATTAAAACACAACAGAGTTTGTTCAACGAAGCATCACTATAAACAACGAATTCTTTACCTGATTCAGGTTGCACAAGTACGAGAGCTTCAGTTAACAAAGTTTTTAACCGATCAAAACTTTTCTGACACTTTTCAGACCATTCAAATTTTACATCTTTTTAAAGCAATTTTGTCAACGGAGTTGCTATCACAGATAAATCTTTTACAAATCGTTTGTAGTAACCGTCAAGTCCTAGAAAACTACGGACTTCAGATACATTCCTCGGAGGCTTCCAATCCAGAATAGTTGAAATCTTACTCGGATCAACTCGGATACCGAATGCTGATACAATATGACCCAGAAAACCAACTTCTCGCAACCAGAACTCACATTTACTAAACTTTGCATACAACTATTTATCTCGCAGAGTCTGTAGCACTATTTCAGATGTTCAGCATGCTCAGATTCATCACGTGAATAAATCAAAATATCATCAATGAATACAACAACAAATTGACCAAGATACGGTCCGAAAATTCTATTCATTAAATCCATAAATACAGCAGGTGCATTCGTTAAACCAAAAGGCATAACTAAAAATTCATAATGCCCGTACCTCGTTCTAAAAGCAGTTTTTGGAATGTCAGAGTCCTTTACCCGCAACTGATAGTAACCCGATCTCAGATCTATATTTGAAGATACAGTAGCACCTTTCAACTGATAGAATAAGTCATCAATTCGAGGCAGAGGATATTTGTTCTTTATAGTCACTTTGTTAAGTTGTCGGTAATCAATACACATTCTCATTGTGCCATCTTTCTTTTTCACAAACAGAATAGGAGCACCCCATGGTGAAAAACTCATTCTAGCAAACCCTCGATCGGTCAATTCTTGCAACTGAGATTTTAATTCTTTTAACTCGGTCGGAGCCATTCTATACGGAGCTATTGAAATCGGAGTAGTACTAGGTGCTAATTCAATGCCAAACTCGACTTCTCGAATCGGAGGCAAACCAGGTAGTTCTTCAGGAAACACATCAGAGAATTCACAAACAACAGGCACTGATTCAACTTTCTTATTATTCATTTTCGAATCTAACACATAAGCTAAGTAGGCTTCACAACCTTTATTCACATATTTCCACATTTTCATTGCAGATATCACAGCTGGCAGTCCATTCAAATCACTAGACTCAATTCGGATTATCTCATCATTCTTACACCTTAAATCAATGACTTTTCATTTGCAATTCACAATAGCATCATGCAAAGTTAACCAATCCATTCCCAGAATTATGTCAAATTCATCGAAATGTAAAAGCATCAGATCAGCAGGAAAACAGATATCTCATATCATTAATGGGCAATTCTTGTAGATTTTATCAACCAAGACACTTTTGCCTAAAGGGTTTGATACTCTAACTATGAATTTAATAGACTTTACAGGCAAAATCTTACTATGCACTAAATTCATACAGATATAAGAATGCATTGATCCAGGATCTATCAATGCCATCACAAAAGTATCATAGAGAGTAAAAGTACCAGTAATCAGGTCTAGAGACGAGGCTTCCTCACGAGCTCAGATAGCATAGGCTCTGGCAGGCGCTCTGGCCTCAGATCTAACAATAGTATCTCCAGTAGTTCTTTAACCACTACTTGTATTTCTTGCATTTTTGTAAGTCTACCTCTAGCTGAGGTGTTGCTCGGTCTCAAATTCTATACATTCTCTTGCTCAGCAGGTTCAGAACAATCTTTTACAAAATGGTCCAGAGATCCACATCGAAAACAGGCTCGATCATTCAATCTATAATTTCCTAGATGTCTTTTACCATAGTGTTTATGTTCAGGTCTCTCAGATCGGACATTCCCAACACTTGCAATTGATGTAGCAAGGACTCTGAAGTTTGAATGCGATCTAGCTCGATCTTGGTTTGAATGTCCACATTAGCATTTGGACGGCTTTAATCATCTCGGAATTTCTTTGACATAGACTGAAATGATCTACTCGAAGATCTCTTTCTAGCATCTCTAGATTCAAAATCAGCTTTTCTTTTCTCTTTACTTAATTCTTCAGCTTTACATGCTCGTTCAACAAGCACTACCATTTCTTTAATCTCTAAAATCCCAACTAACAGGCGGATATCTTCGTTTATTCCATCTTCAAACCTTTTGCACATTATTGCTTCATTCGATACACATTCACGAGCATACTGGCTCAATCTCACAAATTCACGTTCGTATTTTGTAACAAACATACGACCCTGTTTAAGCTCAAGAAACTCTTTACGTTTCTGATCAATGAATCTCTGACTGATATATTTCTTCCGAAATTCAGATTGAAAGAAATCCCACGTAACTCGTTCACTCGGAACCACAAATATTAAAGTTTTCCACCAATGATACGTTGTATCTATCAGAAATGAAACAGCATATTTAACACATTCCTCAGGACTCAGAGACATTTCATCAAACACTCTTATTGTATTTTCCAACCAGAATTCGGCTCTTTCAGCATCATCATTCGTTGTAGCTCGAAACTCTTCAGCCCTATACTTTCTAATATTATCAACCGGTGGTCTACTCAATTGTACTAGATTCACTCGTGGCATATTAGGAGTTTGAGAAGGATTAATCGGCGATGGTCTAATGTATTGAGTGAACCATTCATTCATCATCTGATAGAAGGTTTGCTTAGCCTCACCATCACGGCTACTAGTAGCCGGTCTAAAATCAGCTTGCATCGTCCCTTGCGCGGGAGCAGGCGCATTGCTTCTACATCGTCAGCTACAGCTCTATCGGGATCCATTTGCTATATAAAAGCACATTTCAAAGTCAGGAGTCATCACTCTATCACAGATTCAGATATATGGCATGTATAGCTAGACTCATATACGCTATGGTAGTACTAGAAACGACTAAACCATAGCTTTGATACCAATAAAATATACCACCCCTAACCCGTAACTGACATCGAATTAGGGTTAGGAGGCATTACCAGACAAACAGAACATTTCAGACCAATTCGGAATCATAGATATTATTTAACATCATTTCATAAGCAATCATCTCTTAAGATGGTCTACGAGACCTAAAACATATGTTTAAGAACAGTTAGAGCTAAACCAAATACATTCATAAAATTCAGAACATAGAAAATTTTACAATTCTATTGAGGTCACACGCCCGTGCGTCCAGGCCATGTGCCTTACACGAGCATCAGACACACCCATGTGAACCAGCCATGCCAAACCAGGGTAACCATACTGACTTTCACCCACGGCCAATAGGCACGCTCGTGTGCTATGGCTGTGTGATACTTAGCTAGCTACTGACTTTAGCCCACGGCCATATGACACGCCCGTGTTCCCTGACCGTGTGGCACCAAGCAGGCTTGATTTAAGCCAATTTGCCACCCATTTTAGAGGTCATCCCTACAAGCCATAATAGACAACATTTGTACTTAAATTTTCAACCAATTCCATACTCACGACATGCTTCATTATAACAAAAACATATTAGTTCATAAAACACTACAACCATACACCATTTGGCACCTTCAACCAAAAACGAAAACTATATACAACATTTCATTTGCTAGCCAACTCCCATGGCATAATATATACACATCAAAACTTATATACATAGACCTTCTAGCCTATACATGCCATACTTTAAAATATTTATACTTTCAAAAGTACCAAAATGAGATCGATAGTGTGGTGACGATCCTCGACTATCCCCAAGCCTTCAGTAGATATGATAACTAAAAAACAAATAGTAATCACACAGAGTAAGCTACAAAGAGCTTAATAAGCCAAATACAATTGGTCTAACTACGAAAGCATATAAGTACAAATCAACCATAAAAATTCATAACCATTTCATAGAATAATTCATAAACTTAACCATGCTCCTTTGTTTGTATATATGTCATGCTTCATTTCCATACATATTTCACAGAGACAAAGTTTTTCATATTCAGAAATTTAGTACGATACAAGCGTACCTGCATAGGTTATACATTTCATATACTCAATCTCAGATTTCGTACGCTATCATCAGACGGGTCAGAAACGATACAGATGTTCATAAACAAGTAAATGCCGACGTCCCGGACGTGGTCTTACATGTAATTCAATATCGATGCCTCTGTCCCAAACAGGGTCTTACATGAAATCGGATACGATGCCGATGTCCCAGACATGGTCTTATACGTAATTCTCAATCGAGACATGTGTCCCAGACACGGTCTTACACAATGTCTCAAACATATGTCAACTTTTCTTAGAAACATACAGAGCTTTTCAGATACTAACATATTATCTTACTTTACTCCAAATATATTCATCCAGCACTCAAGGCCATCCAATGCAGATTACAGTTTATATGAGTAGAATTTATTTCAATTAACACGTAATTGTAATTTGACTTACCTCGGACGGATTTCGGATAAAACGAGTCGACTATTCAACTATTTTGGACTTCCCCCGATCTAAGTCCGATTTTCTTTGTTCTTGATCTAATACAATACGAATTTAACCATTCAATCATTCATTTCATTCAATATAATTCATATACACATATTTAGGGCACTTTGCATTTTAGCCCTTACATTTTCACACTTTGACAATTTAGTCCATTTTTCATAAAATCATAAATATGAAAAATTTCTTTGTAACAAGGGCTAGAAGAATTTTCATGGCTTCTATATAAGCCCATACAACATGTTTAATTCACAATTTAGTCCTTCAAAACCTCATTTTCAAAATTTAACCCAAATAGCTCAATTTCATAAAAAACTCAAAGAAAAAACTTATCAACCATCTACCAAGCCTTCATAATTCATTCAAAAACATCACAAAACTCATGATTTCAACAATGAAATTTCATGAAATCTTTAACAGAAATAGGAATTCAGACATGGGCTTTGATGAACACGAAGCAACGATCACAGAAACGTAGAAGTTATCAAAAACCGAACAAATTTCATACCTAAATTTAGCTACCAAAGTGCCGAATGTACAAAAGCTTCAAACCCTTCTTTCTTTGGCTGATTTTTCGGCTAATATCCATGATAATAAGCCACCTTTTTGTTTTCATTTTATTATAATAAGCATTATAATCACCTTTTACCAGTTTGCCCTTAATGATATAACATTAAATTCACTAACTACATGGCCATTTTTGTCCACCATTAAAACAAATGGTATATTTGACATGCAAGGACTTTTATTTTAAAAGCCAAGTCAAATAGGTGCTTTAGCATCTAGCACTCAACTTTTACACTTTACGCGATTTAATCCTTTTCCATAATTAAACATAGAAACAAATAAATTAAATCACAGAAATTTTACAGATGTAAATTCACATATCACAGATACATAAAATAATATTAAAATATTTTTCAGACTAAGATTTGTGGTCCCGAAACCACTATTCCGACTAGGGTCAAAACCGGACTGTTACACATTTGGTAGTGGCGGTGATATGACGTCTTGAGATGAAATATGTTAGGGCGACTAGCAATCAATTACTCTGGGTTTCAACATGACCCTCACATAGTCTTAGTAGAGCTATCGCTTTTCAAAGTTCACCAAGTTGGGGTTTGCAAACTAGCCTAGGCTCGCAATGTGGTTGGTTCCATTGGGAGACATGTGTTCAACTCTCTATGGATACACGACTAGGTTCATGAGGTATGCTGCAAGGTCTGTGAAACCCATTACACAAGGTATAGCATGGGTAAACCACCCCATTGGTCACTTTAAATAGGGGTCGTTCCTATTTTGATCACCCTAATTTTTTTGTTAAATTGGTTACCAAAAAAAGAAATTGATTAAATTGGTCACTCCATTGTTACATAGTAATAGAAGTCTAACGGTGCATTTCCACATTAGTCACCCTAAAATTAAGGTAAATTACTTGTTAATCACTCTAAATAGGAGTCGTCCTTATTTTGGTCAATCCAAAATTTTTTCATACAAATGCACTGTTATTTTCCTGTTACTATTTAACGGTGGTGTGACCAATTTAATTATTATTTTTAAATGATTAAATAAACAAAAAAAATTTAAAGTGACTGAAATAAGAACTACTCCTATTTAAAACAATTTACAATATAGTTTACAATATAGTTTACTAAAAGCTGGCTCCTGGACTAACCAAAACAACACTGCATTTGTTTAATGTCATTTTCCCTCGTAGATATTCTTAAAAATCGCCAAAAGCCGGCATTCGTTGTGAGTATCTCCTCTTTTGTAAGCGATTATTTCCAAGGAAAGTCTTCGTTAGACCTACTTTATATCCTTCCAAATATATACGTGTATACTGAATTTTTTGTTTCTTTTTTCAATTACGTTCCTTTTTATATATTCCTTTTAATTAATTTACCGGAATTAAAATTGATTTCCAAAACTCTTTTATCTTGGCTTTAGATCCCCGTTTTTTAATTATAATAGCTGGACACATTGAAATTAATAAAATTAAATATTGAATTTGAAAATGGAAAATGGAAAATGTTTGATTTATTTTATTGTAAACTAATTCCTCTAATGCACTATTAATTATATAATTTTCTTATAAAATATTGTAAAACAATTTACACATAATATTTCATAGATAAAATATTTTCGAATTAATTGAAATATTTTAATAACGCCATATAATTAATTACTTTTATATATATATATATATATATATTGACATTATACATTTAAGGTGATTAATTTATAATGGTAAAATAGTAAAATAGTTAAAGTGTAATTAATTATTTAAAATTTGTTATGAATCAAATAATTTCTCTTATTTTTTCAACAATAAGATTACATTAATTTAACATAAAAGATGATGATGTGTCAAGTAATGAAACTATTCTCTTATCACAAAAATAACTATGTCACGCAAACAATTTCTTTATATATTTGTATACATTAAAATATATAATATATATAATTATTGGAATAATTATATACAATTTTGCTTCATTGAGTGTTGTAATATTTGAAGATGATTTTGTGTAATTTTCTAAATAAAATTTAGTTTTAATACTGATACCAATGTGGTATTTAGATTTATTTATTCTGTTAAATATGTACAATAAATCAAAATTAATGCTTCATCTTTATAAAAGTAATTAAATTAAAATTTTATACTTATAATTACAGTAATTAAAATTCATGTGACCAAATCAGAAAAAAAATATTCATATATTCATAAATTATATGCGAGGCCTTTGAATTGTTGTCTCATTCTCTCATTTAACCCCATAAATTCACCATGATTCTAAACACTCAAACCATCTCCAACTCACCTTCTTCCTCTAACAATGGCTGCCATCGTCTCTCTTTTCGCCTTTGTTTTTGCCATTGTTGGTCTCTCTAATCTTTCCATTATTCAAGCTCAAAAGGATGGTTTCAGTGTAGAATTAATCCACCGTGACTCTCCAAAGTCTCCCTTATACAATCATTTAGATACTACCTACAATCGTGTAACCAATGCCTTGCGTCGTTCTTTTAATAGAGTTCATCGTTTCAAACCGACTTCTGTGACAACAATGGAAGCCGAAGTTGATATTAGTGCAGATTCGGGTGAATACTTGATGAATATAGCAATTGGATCCCCAGCTTTTGATATTTTCGCCATTGCTGATACCGGGAGTGATCTTATTTGGACTCAATGCAAGCCTTGTTCTCAGTGTTTCCCGCAAAACGGCCCTCTTTTCGACCCCACCGCATCATCAACATATAAAAAGTTTTCTTGCAGAACAAGTCAATGTGGGGATGTTGAAGGAACATCTTGTTCAAGAAACGGCTCATGCCAATATTCAGTCTCTTATGGCGATGGATCTTACTCAAATGGCGAAGTTGCTTCTGATACACTCACCTTGGATTCAACAACGGGTAGTCCAGTCGTGGTTCCAAATGTTATTATGGGTTGCGGACATGATAATGATGGAAGCTTCGACGAGAATACCTCTGGCATCATTGGCCTTGGAGGTGGAGACTCTTCGTTGATTTCCCAATTGGGAACTACAGTTGATGGCAAATTCTCCTACTGCTTATTGCCCTTTTCCGACGCTGGAAATTCAAGCAAGATGAACTTCGGTTCTGATGCCATTGTTTCTGGTAACGGAGCTGTTTCGACTCCATTAACCAAACAATCCCCTCAAACTTTCTACTTCCTCACCTTGGAAGCAATCAGTGTGGGAACCAACCGAATAAAGTTTACGGATAAACCTTTTGGAACAGACCAAGGGAACATCATCATCGATTCCGGTACGACATTGACACTTTTACCAGATGAGTTTTACTCGGAACTCGAGTCAGCGGTGTCTAGCATGATCAATGCGCCGAAGGTTAATGGTCCCGAGGGTCTGAATTTATGTTACGATGCTACAACAGAGTTTGCAGTGCCAGATATTACAGTTCATTTCAGTGGTGCAGATGTAAAATTGCAGCCATTAAACACCTTCGTCTTGGTTTCTGAAACAGTTGCTTGCTTTACATTCAGTCCCGTTCCAAATTTCGCCATCTATGGTAACTTGGCTCAGATGAATTTCTTGGTTGGATATGATACTATTAAACAGACGGTGTCGTTCAAACCTTCAGTTTGCTCCAATTGTTGGAAAAATATGGACATTACATATATAATAAGCATAATTACATGTTATTATTTATTATCATAAAAGTTAATTCAAATTAAAAGTAATTTAATTTAGTTAAAAATTATTGAATTTTAATTATTAAATAAAGAATGTGCCAAAATATGCGTAGATATATAATTTTGAGTTTGATATTTTGACTATATATGTTGATATTTGAGATTCATGTTAATATGCTTAAGTTTTGATTATTTATAATTTATAATAACGATTTTGGTGTTTTTCTATTGTTATATTTTTAATATGTATGATGGAAATATTAAATTAATGTGTTAAAAGAATTGCTTTTAGTTGTCATCATTGATTTATATGCTAATTTCAAATTTTTATTTACGTTTTTTTTAACGGAAAAATAAATTCAAAGGCAATGTTTTGATTAAGATTTCATTATAAAAACCACGACCAAAGAGTATAATTAGAAGATTTGGATGTGGGGCTTATACAGTTTCAATGAATAAGTTTTTTTAAATAATTTATCTAAAATGGCCCATTTTCAAGTATATTTACAGAAATGGGTTTCAGTATTATTTATCGGAAAGGGCTATTTTTGACAAAACACATCCACGTAGGAGCGTTTAAGGAGAAATTTCCAGCAAATTGCGCCCTTGGGGAGCCTTTTTGCCATGTTAGCACAAAATGCACTGACATGAACACGCTTTGCTAACGTGGCAAAAAAGCTCTCCCAAGGGCGCGTTTTGCTCCGTGTTTTTTACACCAACGGCTATTTTTTTTACCGTTGGAGGGTCCAACGGTAAAAAAAAAGTATAAAACACCCTCCTATTATTTCACACAATATTTCTTCAAATTTTAGCAAAAAATGCTCTCAAATTTCTCTCTAAAGCTCTCAAATTTCTCATTAAATTTCTCAAAGCTCTCTTTAATTAGTTATTTACTTTAATTTTTTTTCTAAATTAGTATTATTTTTTTATGATTTCAAAAATATTTCATCGTGTTAGCAATGATCCCCATTATTTCGTCTCGATCATAAACATATCACTGTCGAACAAATAAAAATGATAAGGGTTAATTTTAATTTTTGAATATTATTTAATATTTTTTTATTTATGTAATTTTAATTCATTTTTATTTTATAGTTTTTATAATAGTCTGTAGATCAGATGTTACAATATTATATTCATAATATGCCTGGTCCTCCATCACCGTTGATAGAAAATTACTTGAGGGAAGTGGGTTTTTGGCACGCCGCCACTATAGGCCGAGGGTGCAAGTTGGACACGAAACTCATCAATGCGTTAATAGAAAGGTGGAGACCTGAGACGTACACATTCAATCTTCTATGCGGAGAGTGTACTATCACTTTGGAGGACATCCAATTACAATTAGGATTGTCGGTGGATGGGTCCACAATCACCGGGCCCGTTCAATCTGCTGATTAGGGAGTCATATGCTACGGTCTTTTAAGTGCGATTCCAGATAATATTTACAAAGGTCAGATCGAGATGGGCTGGTTACGAGACACATTCCCAGAGCCGGATAATGATTCGATAAAGTAGAAAGAATACGATATGCTCAGGCATACATCTTTGAGATGATTAAAGGTCATTTGATGCCAGACTTGTCACGAAACCTTGTACATCTGAGGTGGCTGCTGAAACTCGTTGATTTTAGAGCAGCTGGCGAATTAAGTTGGGGGTCTACCGTGTTGGCAACATTGTATCGGGAGATGTGCAAGGCGACACCACCAAATAAAGTCAAAATCAGAGGTTGCCTATCACTACTACAATCAGGGGCTCGGTTTCACTTTCTATTTTTATGTCCTTGAGTGAACTACCCATATACATTTCCACTCATAATGAGGTGAAATTTTTATTTGATTTTACAATTATTCCATAGATTTAAAATAAAATTATATGCTGAAAATTTATTTAATTAGGTGGAACCATCCAGCGAGTTGTGTTGGAATACCTACCGCTCTTGAAGATATACGGCCTCTATTAGACTAACGGTCGGAAGCGCAAGTAAGTTTTAAATAAAATATATATACATAAAATAGTCGTTTCATATTTAGTATTTAGTATCTAGTATTATGTATATAACTAATATATTTATCACATTCATATAGTTTCAATGGACACCGTACGAGGATCCGGCAATACGGGCCGTAATTCTGGAAGAATTCTTTTAAAATCCGAACATTTGGCATGTTAAGGTCTCATTGGTTAACTATGCTACTGTCGAGATGCATTAGACAGATAGAGTGTTGCGACAATTTGGATTCCAACAACCGATTCCTGAGGAACCTGAAGTGCTCGATGACCAGCAAAAAATCGACTTACTGCAAACGAATACAAATTGATCAGAATTCTTCTCGAAATATATCAAAATTTAGGAAAACCAGTATGATCATATACCTAATTGTGAACCGATCATCATCCCAGAATTAGCGTGCATGCTGGATTACATGCCATGGTTTAGGATCCATTGCAAGCCATATTTACTATTGGAAGAGCAGCGGCGTCGGAAAATCCGTTTCGAAAGGGAACGACGGACCCTTTAAATCCAAGAAGAAGGGATGACGGCATGGGCCCAACAACAGTATCTACATAATTACCGGGCCAAATGCCTCAATTGACGACACCTATAGCACAGCCCCTTCAGATTATGCCAGGTGTGTATCCTAGCCCTTATATGTATCCTAACCCTTATATGTTTTCATTTCACAGTCCTATGCTAGGTTGGAATGATGGCTCGGTGCATCTCCTTTTTGATAACTCTGACTCAACCGATGATATATAGGTCATCGTCCCGGAGGGATCACACGAGGCATCATCGGCGAACTCATCTCATTACCAATCCCCATCGTCTTATGGGATTCAAACACCTCCACCGTGGCTGATGCAAACACCTCCATATTCTTTATTCTACCAATGTGGGTCATCCTCCCAACAGCCACAACCGGAGCAACTACAACCCCCACCGAAAGCGCAACTAAGGAGGAATCAAGCGTGTAGTCGTCGACCACCCCCATGTGGCACTGATTCCGACCGACAATACATTGAATTTTTTTAATATATTTGTACAAACTGTTTCTATGTTGTTTCATTTAATAAAATAAAAGTTGCTTTTAATATTTTAATACTAAATTAATTTTATATTTTTAATAAAATAGAATTTCTTTTAAATAAGGTGGAATAGAAATAATGCAACATAGTTTCATTACAGCAATTATCAACTATTTCAATTTGGGACATGGTCGAATTGTATGACCTGGGTTCCTACACCATCCACACAACTTTTGTTGGTTCATTCTTTCTCGAATATCCATATTATTATGTATTCTACTCGAGAAAGGTCGACTTTTTGGTTTGCAACACATTTCTCTATCCGATAACAACTTAAATGGAGCAAGTGATATAGATGACCACTTGCGTTCATCTAGGACTGGTGGGAATACGTGTCTCCACACATTGTACATGTATTCTATTTTGTACACTTCGCCGCCATATCTTATGGGATCCAAACGGAGATTCTGACAAGCTGCAATTGCATAAGCGCATGGATAACAAAGTGTGTCAAACGTCCCTAGTCGCAAGTTCTATTTATCAGGTGTACACGATATTGTCCGTCGGTAATACATTCTTCGCTCGGTCTATCAAACTCTGTCACACGAAACCATAGTTTGTCGTGATCGTAACACACTGTGTGCATCGTGTTGGCCCGCGACTTTGCATTGTTAATTTCTTACAATACCTTTCGGAACCATATATGGCCTCCCTGCATTTGGCCTTTATAACTCACTGCTCACTTTGGAAATAGTGCCGCCAAATAAAAATATGTTTCTTGCACAATCGAGGTAATCGGCAAATGACGTATTCCTTTTAGAACAGAATTTTTGCATTCAACTAGGTTTGTGGTCATATGACCATATCGTAGGCCACAGTCATATACTTGTGTCCACTGTTTGTATTTTCAAGAGGTAGTTTGCGCCTTGATTGTTAACTGAACGCAAAATCCCCAACACCTCATGAAAATGGTCCTTATTGATCTCGTACCCTGCCAATATAAGTTGATAGAAAAAATTACATATCAATATTCCATTCAGAATAAATTGAATATTACAAACGAAAGTATATTAATAGAGATTAGATACCGATATTGGTCACTTGCCATCGTTCAGTCGTAGACCAATATTGCCCGTAGTAGTTGGACACAACGTACCTTAGACAATACCTATGGTGTGGCGATCCCATAGGCTTCCCTGTTCCTCAATTACTGCTAGTATTCTAGTACCCCGATCTAATATAATGCAAATATCATGTTGGAGGCATACATGCCTCCTTAACCTAGAAAGAAAGAAATCTCAGTCATTAGCTGACTCCCCCATTGTTATTGCAAAAGCAATTGGAAGGATTCTACTACCGTCATCCTATGCCATAGCTAGCAATAGCCGATGGGTATATTTACCATATATAAAGGTACCTTTAATTTGTACCAATGGCTTGTAGTACACAAATGTATCCCGACATTACTTAAAGCTCTAGAACAGACGCTTGAACACTTGACATCCACGGAGCAATGGTCATTGTAGTACGCGAAGACCGTTTCAAGGTCTATTATGCAACCTAAGACGTACCTCTCTAGCACCTGACACCACTGCCAAACCTCATTATATGAAGCGTCCTACCTACTATGCATCTTTTCCAATGCCTTCTGGTTAGCTATCCAAGCCTTGCGATAAGAGGACGTGTATCTCAATTGTCTACGAATACTGGCAATTATGCATGACACAGAAGTCCTGGGATTTTCCTTCAACATCTATAGTATTAAGTTAGTTATCATACTTGAATCCATCTTGGGATGATCTTGTAAAACACTTGTCAAAGAAGTACGTTAAATAATGCAACATTAAGTAATAACATTATTATTCAAAAAACCCTAGACATCTAGTGATACTGTACCGGCAACATAAGTATGTGGACCTTTGTACTTTTTCATCTCCCACAAGCCTGTCTTTTTCCTAAAAGAAGCCATGATTTTCTATGAACATGTATCATCTTGCACTGCACACTTGGCCTCAAACTTCTCAAATTTGGATTTAACCACGTTGTAGTTAACCCCATGATTGATGCTATGTTGTTTCAAAGCACCAAGAAAACTATCCTTACTGGAAAACTCCTTACCAACTTCCACTTCACCCGAATCCAATGATGAACCTGTATGATCACGCGCTCTGTGTGGTAGATTTGGAAACTCTAATGCATCATCTACCGATATATTGACATTATACATGTGGGCTGGAGGCGAGTACGCCCTGAATCACGGATCTTTTTCTTTTTCATCTGAACCCCCTTTAACGTCTTTAGGTTTGGATAGAATAGGCTCCGGTGTAGAAAATAATGCAACTTCTACATCATCGAGGTCGGGCTCTCGAGGTGGATCCACATCGGACTCATCATCCAAGCCACCATCATCTGCAACGTACGAGGTCCCCTTACCGGTAGATGTCGTAAGGAGTACATCATCCCTTCTTATGGACATTTCGTAACGTCCCCAATCAGATGTGGATTGCCAACCACTAGAAGTTATGTCAATCCCCAATATGTATTTCCTACATCGAACATCGACCCACCGATGTGCACATCCCATCCACTAACTGATTGTCGTGCAGAAGTTGTGTTTTCCATACTACCACCAAACACGGGCGCTTCCATGTTCTGCCTCCCACTAACTGAGTGTTGGGTAGGGGTCATGTATTCTTCTTGAATAGCAGTTGATGTTAAAGTCTCAAATGTAACACCCCTTACCCATATCCGACGCCAGAATAGGGTCTGAAGCATTACTGGACTTAAACATAAACATTCATATAAAACCGGGTCATAAAATTTTGTTCCAATTTATAACTTTTCAATCATATGCATATCGTCCCTTATAAGGGTCTACAAGACCCGAAACATACATCGTAAGTGGTTTAGGACTAAACCAAGAACTTTCGGAACCTTTTAAACACTTAGAAATTTTTTTTGTTTTGTAGAGTCACACACCCATATAGGTAGGCCGTCTGGTCACACACACCTGTGTGGCTTGGGACACGCTCGTGTCCTCAACCCATATAACTCTCTGATTATGAAGTCATCAACAGAATAAGGTCACACAGCCAAATGACACGCTCGTGTCTTAGACCACGTGGCGAATTAAATTCCAAAAATTAAGTACAAACTTCACACGACCTGGGCACACGCCCATGTCCTAAGGTCATGTCCTTCACATGACTGAGATACACGGCTGTGTCTCTGGCCGTGTGTTTACTACTGGGCATTCTGTTTTGCATAATTAGGGTACAAGGGTGATAATACTCTAGAACGACATATTTTATGTACTAATTACTTGTTTATTTTGAGTATGATCCTACTAATTTGGGCTATTTTATGGTCTTTTATCTTTTAGAGACTAAATTGAAGGAAAAAGTAAATTTAAGGGCGAAAAGCGTAAATTTGGAGATAAAGTGGGCCAACATGTGAAGTAGGAGAAAAGTGGTGCCGAAAATGCAAAGTGTGAAAGACTTTTGGGGCAAAAATGCAAAAGAAGAGATTTTATAGCACAAGACTTTATTTAATGTTTAATTATGTTAGGATAATTATTAAGAGATAATTATTAAGGATAATTATTTAGATTTAATTTTAGGATTTAATTTTATTTATCTTTAATTATCTTTATTTATTTGTATTTATCTTTTAGAATTTAATTAGGAATAGACTAGGTTTCTTAGTACTATAAGTAGGGGATGAAGTGACATAAATTTGGTCCATCTTTTTGCTATAACACGTAGGGGATGAAGTGACATAAATTTGGTCCATCTTTTTGCTATAACACTCTCTCCCCCATAAATTTAGTCTTTTTGCTCTTTCATATTTCAATAAAAAATTCCCTTTCCATTATTTTTATTTCTTTTTCCCTAAAAAATCATGAGCCACTAAATCTAATATAGCTGAAGGTTGTCGAAATTTCCCAAAAAGGTTCACGAGACTTAGAATCCGTGCTTAGCCTTCTCAACAGGGTATTCATCGCTTCTCCGTATTATGGGGCTGACACTTCCGTCCATGCCCCTTAATAGGTGATCTTTTCAACTTGTGCAAGGAATGGCCGCTTTGTACGTTTAGGGAAGGTTGCACAATCGGTTCGTTGGCTTTCTACGTCAAAGGTTGATGAGTCCAAGAGATAAAATGGCGTGGTATTCGCCATTAGGAAGTGATGATCTAGCAGAAGATAGTCCTACAAAAATGATTATTGGCTAGAGTTAGGTTCTGCCAAATCTTAAAGTTTAAATTCTTGGAGCTGGTGGTCGTAGGCATCTTCTTCCACTATAATTGGCTTATTGTTCTTGAGAATGATCACTTAAAAGCCAAGGATTGGATCCAAGGCGAATCGAGACAACCGGAGGCTGGAATCTCGCCACATAAGAAGCTCTCTCTTTTCCCAAACTCTGTTTATTTTTATATTCTCCATTTTAATTTTTGCAATTTATTTAATTTTTCAATTTCAATTCAACTTTCAATTTTGTTTTTATTTTATTTTTCTAGATCAAAACTTTTAATTCTATTTTTTTTATTTTTTTTAGGAACGTAGTTTTCTTGGGCACGATTCTGCCCAGGATTTCGAAAAACAAGCATTCGTGCAATACGGTCCTTGAGAATTCGACCCTACTTCCCCTTTGCTGTTTTTTTCATTATTTTGTAGGAAATAGGATATTTTTGGTGCTCTCAATGACTGCACCAAGGAGATACATGGCTGGATCACACGCCTATGGGGCAGACTATGTGTCACACATGGCCAAGACACATGCCCGTGTGTCTAACCGTGTGGACAATTTCTAGGCTATTTTCCAAGCCATTTGCCACCCAAAAACACTCACACATTTACACTAACTTCATGGCATGCAACATGGCACATTTGATTACTCAAACATTTACATTCATGATTAACTATGACTTAGTAAAGTCAACATGTCACCCATTCAAATTATCATACTTTCATATGGCATTCCACATGAATTTCATGTTTATTTATCATTTTTACCAATCTACCTTCAAGTTACACATTTTCACCGTATTTTTGTATACTTATTAACCATATCTCATTCATTAAACGTACATGCCATCCATCACACTCATCAACCACAATCAACCATAACCATATTAAAGCATCAACACATTTGCATACATGCATCGTTAAATAGGGTTACAACCCAAAATAATCAATATGAGCCACCTCTTATGGCAATATACAAAATAATCATGATACCATCATAAGCCAACACATTTGGCTAATCAATATGACACATAACAAAAAGACCAAGTCCCTATACATGCCATACTCAAAATGATAAGGCTAGCTATATCCAAATGTTCGACTAGTAATGTGATCGAGTTTTCGACATTCTCTGGTCCCCGAGTTAGTTTAGCGAAACTATAAGAAAGGAAAACGAAAGAGGGTAAGCATAAAGCTTAGTAAGTTCACATGCAAATAAAATGTAACTTAACAAACATAAACCATGCATTTAACACAACGAACATAACCTTGTGTTTTATCAAATCTCATGAATTTATTTCTCATATATATATGTATACATGTTCTTACCACAAGCTCATCATATTTTATGTCATTCACATGAGTTCGATATACATACCTGTGCTACTTTCACATAATAACTTATTTTCATGTTTTGATGTAATCGTTATGATTACTCATAGAACTTCTTTGAACTACTCATTGAACACTCGGAATACTATCAGACACATCGGAAACTTGAACCTAAGTGTCTCGTATGTAGCCAATGCTACTCCATATCTTAGACCACATGTTGCTCACATACGAGCTACTCACGGGACTGCTCATACAGGTCGTCAGGTATCCGTAACACATGCCAGACTACCTCGCCATTAATAGCATATACGAGACTAGAGCCCGGATGCCAAAACATATCACGAACTCAGACCACAACTCAATGAGTTCTGTTGTCACCTATATTATGAACTCAGACAGAACTCGATGAGTTCAGATTACATAATTCCTAGTGACATGTCACTTGTATTGTAACTATTTCTAAGGTTCAAACGGGATTCTTCGATACCACATTTCTGTAGAACTTGCTCGTAATGTCGATTTCAATGCTCATAGCACCAAATCACATATTCATGAAGAAATCAAAGCATAATTCATGATACAATTTAGGCAATAAACACATGATACAACATCAAATTAAATATGTATGTACTTACCATACATGCAATATTAAAGCATTTAAACTATGGTATATGTTGCATTATTTGCAAATAAACTTACCTCGGTACAAAAATATAGAAACAAGCCTAATCCTCGCAAACCTTGTTCTTCCCCTGATCAAGACCCGAATCACATTTTTCTTGATCTATAATGCCAAATTTAACTTTCTCAATGTACACATTACTCATATCAAATCATAACATATACTTTGGTAAAATTACCTTTTTACCCCAAACTTTTCATTTATTTACACTTTAGTTCCTAGGCTCATAAAATGAAATGCATGCAATTTCTTGGTTATCCAAACCTAGCCGATTCATATTCTATCTCATATTAGCCCATATTTTCCTTTATTTCACCTTTCTACTACTCATTTTTACACCTTTTTTCAAACAAGTCCTTTTTAGGTGTTTCCACTAAAAATCACTTAGCAAAAGTTGTTTATCACACATCAAATAAACATCAAAATAAAACCATGTTACACATGGGTCAAATTTCATGCATGAACCCTAGCTCAAAATAATGGTACGAATGGGTAGATCATAAAAAAGGGGCTAGGGAGCACTTACAATCAATCTTGAAAAGTTGAAAACCCTAGCTATGGAACCCTTGTAAAATTTGGCTATGGCTTGAAGAAGATGGACAATATTTTCACTTCATTTTCCCTTTTTATTCTTTTATTTACCAAATGACAAAATGCCATTAAGGCCTTTCTTTCAAAATTTTCCTACTCATGCCCTTTTTTGTCCATTTTTTTTAGCATTTGGTCTAATTGCTATTTAATGACCACTAATTAATAATCCAATGAAATTTCATGCTTAAAGCTTCTATAACACAAGTTTTGCAACTTATTCACTTTAGCCCCTAAAGTCAAATTAGACATCTTAGGCATAGAATTTATATATGAAAATTTCACACAAGCATGCAATCATATCATGGACCATCAAATAATCATAAAATAATCATTTCTATTTCGAATTTGCAGTCTCAAAACCACTATCCTGACTAGACCCTGATTCGGGATGTTACAGCAAATGTTTCATTTGGTGATGAAAATTGAACAAATAACTCAAGATAGGGTGATCCACTAGCAAGATGAGACTGCACCATCACCACAAAGCTACAACTACCTTTGATATCAAATGAGTCATATGTCACGGGATCAATTGAAGCACAAAATCAATACTTAATAGAAGAAACCCTACTTGGCGTTGTTCCGAAGATTTTGCACCTAATTCTTTTATGAAATTCTATAAAATCTATACTCTGGATAAAAACTATTCGAGTTGTGTTATCTGATAAAAAAAAACAACGCCGTTCTCAATGTCATGGACCTCACCATCATAGTAAATAATAGCAATAATACGTTCACTCATCTTCAATCTCTATTCTTCTTAGCCTTTCTAATTTTTCTTGCCGTAGCTTATGCAACCTAAGAATGAAATTTTCCTCATTTATAGCCTAAGGCCAAACATGAACTACTGTAGAAACAGAGCGCCCACATGGGAGCTTTTTTCAGAAACTTTGCTGACATTCCATCCTGCTTGAAGCGTTTTTGACACTATTTGTTCTTCTCAAAATTATTTTTTCAGGAACTATTGTAGAAAAATAGCATCCACGTGGGAGCTTTTTCCAGTAATTTTTCACACAGTGCATCCTACTTGAAGCATTTCTGACACTAGTTGTTCATAAACGTCTTCTCAAAATTACTTTTACTGGGTAAAAATAGTTAATTTTGTTAAAAAAATAAACACAATATTCTTTTTAAAAAAACTAAACCCTAATTTAAATAATTTTAACCCTAAACCCTAATTTAATTTATTTATTTAAAACCTTTAAACCCTAATTTACTTAATTTATTTAAAATCATAAACCCTAATTTAATTAATTTCTATAAAATAGCACTAAATCCTGATTTATTTTTAAAATCCAAAACCTTAAACCCTAACTTATTTTAACAAAAACCTAAAACCTAAACCTAAATTATTTTAGGAAAACCCTAAACCTAAAAACCCTAGGGACTAAACATGCAAAAATCTGTAACCTATAAAAAAACACAGAGCAAAATGAGCCCTAGGGGGAGTGTTTTTGCCACGTCAGCAAAGTGTGTCCACGTCAATGCATTTTGTGCTGACATGGCAAAAACGCTCCCCCAGGGGCATGATTTTCTGGAAATTTCCCCCTAAAATGCTCCTATGTGGACGTTTTTTGCCAAAATCGGCCCTTTCCGGTAAATAATGTTGAAATCAATCCATTTCTGTAAATATACTTAGAAATAGGCCTTTTTAGGTAAATTAATAGTTTTTTTTATTTTATTTAAAATTGAGTATAGGTTACATAGAAAGTATAAGTGAAATTCAATTCTCATAATATTTTTTATTTGGTTTGGTCTCTTGTTGGATGCCTTGAATTATTTTTTTGATCTCTTTATTTGATGTGGTTTATATGATTTTGAATATTGTATTTGGTTAAATTAAGCATGTGATCGCTAAGTGCTTTTTTCATTGTATGGTTTATGTATTCATGTTGTATATGTGAATTGGTTTGATATGAACATTTGTCAAATACGGTATTCGGTTTCTCATTCAGCAATGAGACAATTTTTTTTGAGTCATTTTTATGAACATTTTAAATTTAAATATTGGTATATATATTTTAAAATAACTTAATTGAAATAATAAGTTGTCAAAGTAACCTCTATTATTAAAATTATTTTATTTTAAAATATAAATAGTTGTGTATATGTAACTTAAGCTACGTAAATATTGATTGGCCCAAAGGAAGGTTAATAGTTAATAAAATTACATGTGCAACTATGGTAATAACATATGTGATGATTATTGGGTTTTACATGTGAGCAATAAATGGGCCCAAAGGAAGATTTATTGTTCGACGTGTTTTTATTATCAGTCTTTGATTACTACAATAAGATATCACTTACAAGTTAATATTTCTGTCCAAAGAAGAAATACTAATGTAGTGCGCGATATCTTGAGATGATATTTACTTTTATTCAAATTATTATGGTTTAAATTTAAAATATTTTGAAACAAATAAATTCAGATTTTGGCTTTAGGGTTTAATTAAGAATGTTTAATATTTTAAATAGATCAGATGACACAAAATGCCACCAAAGTGACCTCTTTTGAATAGATTAATTTATTTAAAATATCAAGATGATTATATGTTTTTGTAATTCATACGTTTATTAGTTGACCCAAAGGTAAGTTAATATTTGACAGAATTTCAACGACATCTATGGAGATAAATGTGTGACAATTATAAGGTATTTTATATGACCAATAAGTTTGTAACACCCCGTACCTGAGACCGTTGCCGGAGTCGAACACGAGGTGCTAACCGACTTAATTCATTTACTCTTACAGTTCATTTAAAAATTTTCCAGACAACTGGCTAACTGCGTCACTGTCACCTCAAAAATCATAACTTGAGTTCCACAACTCGAAAATCAGTTTCGTAATTTTTCCCCGAACTAGACTCATATATCCATCTACAGATTGTTTTCTAGAGTTTTTGGTCAGGCCAATTAGTACATTTTATTAGTTAAAGTCTCCACTGTTACAGGGTGCGACTACACTGACCTTCATGCATTACGACTTGGATATCTCCCTGTACAGGGCTTCAATACTGATTCCGTTTGTTTCTATAGAAACTAGACTCAAAAAGGAATCTATACATATATGGCATGACTTCTAAATGTCTCTGGTTAATTTATAATGAATTTCCAAATTCAGATCAGGGAATCCAGAAACCGTTCTGGGCCTATCTCACGAAAACTTTAACATCTCATAATATACTGTTCATATGAATGTTTCGTTACTATCCTATGAAAATAGATTCATTAAGGTTCGATTACATAATTTATTCACTATTTAATTCCATTCCTACTAGTTTTAGTGATTTTTCACATCCACATCACTGCTGCTGCCAGCATCTATTTTTAAGGTAAACTTTACCTATTTCATGATCCTCCATGGATCAACTAGAGTTTGTCATACATATACCAAAAGTGATCATGAATAACCATTCCCATGACTAACCGTTACCAACATTTCCATACCTCTCGACGGAAAACATACAAAACAATTATAATGCTATGATCAAAGTATACTTAAGCCATTTTCGCATGGCTATCCAAATTTACACAAAACCGAAAGGTACATGACCTACAACAAAAGGGTAGTCCTATTCATGCCATTTCAAAGTTCAACCAAAAGTATACCAAAAGGAGCTTTGATAGTGTGGGCGACTTCGACTTCAAAATCCCGAGTCCGATAGCTGAAGAACCAAAATCTATAAAACAGAGAATTAAATAAACGGAGTAAGCATTAAATGCTTAGTAAGTTTTGAGCAAAGAATTTAAGCACATCAGAAGTATAGCATTCATATAACTAAACGGATAATTCCATATATACATATTCTCAAATCATTCCTACTTCACATTCCAACCCCTATATTCATACATAAGGGATCATCTTAGCCAAATACGGAAGCTCATTACTCGATCGGCGAATATTATTCAAGGAATCAACTATTCCAATGCACATCTGAAACATACCTCATTGTTTGGATTTTACAAGCGTATTAACTGAAATTTTACAGCAAGATTGCTCATTCCCGAATCACGTACCTTCAGAATTTAACCGGATATAGCTACTCGTTCAAATGCCTTCGGGACATAGCACGGTTATAGTAACTCGCATAAATGCCTTCGGGACTTAACCCGGATTTAGTAACTCGCACAAATGCCTTCGAGCTTAGCCCGGAATTAGTAACTCGCACAAATGCCTTCGGATCTTAGTCCAGATATAGTCACTTAGCACAAAGTCTTCGGGACTTAGCCCGGACATCATTCGAATAACCATGCACATTTATTAATAAATCATGACACATCCGTATTTCATTTTCATTACCAAAGCTCAAGCACAAGACACTTATCACACTTGCAATCTCGGCTTAATAGCCACATACAAAGAGCATGATTTTGTGTTGCTTAAAACATGATCTAATCAAATCATAATCTAAGTTCCATTACTCGAAAACTTACCTCGGATGTCATCGAACGATTTTGATGGCTATTCGACCACTTTTTCCTTCCCTTTATCGGATCTAGTTCCCCTTTGCTCTTGAGCTTAATTTAACAAATAAATTGATTTAATCATTTGAGCATCGAAAAGAGGAACTCAAGGTACTTAGCCCATATATATTCATTAGACATTAAAGTCACATACATATGAAATCATGAATCAACTCGACATATTATCCCACACTTCCTTTTAGCCGATTGTCTAAGCCAAGATAAAAGCATCGATATGCTTGCCTCTAACCGAATACATGCAATGCCAATCCATCTCATGTGGCCGAATATGCATGTCTACGTTGAGCCCAATTATATACTTAGTACCACATATAATTGACATACATTTTACTAACTAATGCATTACATATTATAACTCAATACGCATCCATCATTTACTCCATAACTAAAACACCACCATATATAAACATATACCTTGAGATGATATATATATATGTCATACCAATACATCATGTGCAAATATATATATATATATGCAAGAGCCGAATCACAAGGCTGATTATAACCATCTCATATATTTTCATCCCATACCCGAATGCACAAGTACATTATAATAGCTTCCAACTTAATTCATCATAAATTTTCTTCTTTTTTTTTCATGGCCGAATGCTCCTTCTACACCATTTACCTTCACAAAGCATGAGTTTCATCATCCAACTTACAAGCTTACAATCTCATGAAGTTTAACCTCATAGTATCTATCAAACTCTCACTCATTAGCTTCTATCATAAACCTCCAACAACACCAAATAAACATATACTTCGTGGGTCTATGGTAGAACCAAGAAAGGAACTCATAGATATCAAGATGTAAGCAAACTACCTTTATTCATCTAAGTTTAGCATGAAACACAACCATCACCCTTATTAATCTTTTATAGCCGAAAACCATACTCACCCCAAAAATCAAAATTTCAACATGGTTTACAAAAATCACTTGATATCTCACTCAATATCAACTAAAATTTCAAGAGCTAGTACAAACTTCCTTACCTTAATAGTGACCTAAGATGACCGATTGCTTCACTCCTTCTTCTTCCTTTCAATTCGCCAAGAAGAACTAAAGAACACAACTTGTTTTTCTTTCTTCCTTAGAACATTCGGCCAAGAGAAATGAAAAAGATGGACACTTTTTTTGTTTTCTTTCTTACATTCACGGCAATGGGGAGGGGGAGAAACAATCACACACATTCTTTCCTTTTTCCATTTCTTTATTACCCATACTCCTTATTTTATTGTTCCTAACATACATCACTAACATAACATGTTTGTGACATGTTTCCACTCATAGCATGGCCGGCCACTAGCTCAAATATTGGGCAATTTGACATGCAAACCCACCATTTCTATAACATGCATTAATAGGCCACTTTACATTTGCCTAGCACATTTCTAAATTTTCTCACATAAGTCCTATTTACTAAAATTCACTTACAATTAACAAAATTCAAACATGAAATTTTCACACATGCATAAGTACATATAATGAGCATCAACTAGGACGGTTAATTTTTTTTTATGACTCGGTTTAGTGGTCCCGAAACCACTTTCCGACTAAGGTCAATTTAGGGCTGTCACAAAGTTAGTCCAAAAATTGATTCATTATTTGACATAATTTATTGTCAATGTTTGATTGCTACGACAAAAGTATCGCTTATTGTTAATATTACTATCCAAAGACTTGACATTAATGTTGTGTTTGGTATCTTGAGATGAGATTAGTCACTATTTTGAATTTAATGTTTACTAATGAATATTGATGTGAGCTTGTTTTTATTAATTTTGTTTAATATTTAGCTAGTTCATTTTCTGTTGCCACAATACCTGATAATATAAATTATATACCCATGCTTAATGAGACTAATTTTAAGGAATGCAAAAGACACTTACTTATAATGTTTGGTTGTATGGAAATAGACCTTGCATTAAGGGAAGAACAACTTGCACCTCTCACTGGACCCCTGATGCTAAAAGGGATTTTGAGAGGTGGGATCATTCAAACCATATAAGTTTAATGATCATGAACACAACATTCCAAGAGCCTTTAGGTGAACAGAATCTGAAAAGATTATTCAGGCCAAGGGTTTCCTTGACGAAATTGAGAAATGTTTTTCCAAAAATAATAAGGTTGAAATGACATCACTTCTGACTTCTTTGATGTTTTTGAAGTATAAGGGTAAAGGAAACGTGAGGGAGCATATTATGGAGATGTTCCATGTTGTTTTAAGACTTAAGGCACTTAAGATCGACCTTTTTGAGGAATTGTTTGGTCTTATGGTTTTGGTATCACTTACTGCACAATTTAACCAATTTAAAATTAACTGCAACTATCAAAAGGAAGAATTGACTCTAAATGAGCTAATTTCTCATTGTGTTCAATAGGAAGAAAGGTTGAAACATGTTAAGTTAAAAAGTGCTCATTTGACCAATGCCTCTAAAGATAACTTGCATTCTGAACAAAGTACCCACTAAAGCAGCTACAAAAACATCTTATGAGCTTTGGACAAGTGAAAAGCCTAGTCTAAATCACTTTCACATTTGGGGATATCAAGCTGAGGTAGGGCTTTATAGGCCACATGAAAATAAATTGGACTCCAAAATAGTGAGAAACTCCTTTATTGGTTATGCTGAGCGATCTAGGGGCTATAAGTTTTATGATCTTATAATTAGGAATATTTTTAAGACGAGAACTATAGCATTTTTTTAGGATGTTGAGTTTGAAGAGAAAAAAATAAGGTTAGAGATATTGCTTGAGGAGCAATTGGATTCCAAATCAGTTCCTATTATCATTTTTGACGATGTTCAGGTTCTTAGACCATCATTGATCAATAAGTGAACTCAGAACCTCAACAAGACAATATTGAACAACTCCCTATTCGAGATGAGGTAATTGTTCTAGAAGTAAAAATTAAACAACCTCGAGAATAAGTGCCATGAAGGAGATCCACAAGAGAGGAGAAAAGTTATTGCAAACGATTATGTTGTTTTTCTCCAAGAACATGAGGATAATAATGGAATGATAGAAGATGATCCAATCAACTTTCGTTAGGCTATGAAAAGTTCTAATTCTCAAAAGTAGATTGATGCTATGGAAAAAGAGTATAAGTCTATACAAGACAATAAAGTTTAGAAACTTGTCCCATTACCTGAAGGTGCAAAACCAAATAGCTGTAAATGGATATTTAAAACCAAGAGGGATACAAATGGTAATGTTGAGATTATAAGACAGGTTTTATAGCTAAAGGATAAACTAAAAAAGAAGATATTGATTTTACAGAGACTTTCTCTCCAGTTTCATCGAAAGACTCTTTTAGGACAATCATGATGCTTGTTGCTCATCTTGATATTGAGTTACATTATATGGATATTAAGACTGCGTTTCTCAATGGCGACATTGAAGAAAGCATTTATATGGTGCAACCATAAAACTTTGAGTTAGAGACCTAAAGAATATGGTTCGCAAATTAATAAAATGTCACACCTAAATTTGGATAACCTAAATTTTAAGTGCATAGACGAGATGTTTGTTTTGGCGTGCTTCAGAAGTTAGTTCACCAAATTGTAGCTTTCGACGAACTATTGTTTCGGGAGAATTAAGTATTCGCTAAGGGAAGTATATCAAGATTAAACCTTTGATGTGTTCTACAGTAAAGAAAGAAAATGACATATAGGAAGAGTAAGCGTTATGTATGTCGCCGCCAAAGGTATATTACGCCATGTTTGTTCCAGTACTTTGAAGGAAAAGTATTTGTAACTAAATATGGTTATAAATCAACTAAATGGATTGGACAATTGACATTTGGAAAAGACTTTCATTTATGTTTCCTTCGGATTCTGTAGGCCATTATAAGGGCATCTTCAAAAATTTGGGACACTTGTTAAATTCCACTAAATGGAAGTCGATTATATAAATGTGTGAGAGAGGTTTGTGAGAAGGTTTTCCTATTCCTTCAGAGTAATTCTTTAATTCTTTCATTTCATAAATATTAAATGTTATTTATGGTTACTATTCTTGTAACACCCTGATTTTAGGCCTAGTCGGAACAGTGGTTTCGGGACCACAAATATGATGATGAAACTTTTATTTTTATTATATTTTTATGGTCTACGATTTCACGAAATAATTTCGTGAAAATTTCGTTCAAAAATTTTGACATTCGAGCACTTAATTTAGTCAAAAGGACTAAATCGTAAAAAGTGAAAAAGTTGAGTTCTACATACTAGAGGTGTCCAATTGTTATGAAATTTTGAATTGAGGGTCCTTAAATGGTAATTAGACCATTGGTTAATCGCTAGACAAAAATAGACATGAAATGGGTGTAATAAAATATTTTTAAGTTGGTAAACTAATAATTAAAAGAATTAAAAAGGGAAATAAGCCAAATTAGCTATCATCTTCTTCATTCAACCGTTTCTACCAGCAGTAACCGTGGTTAAGGTTTTTTCAAACTCCCAAGCTCGATTAGCAAGGAAAATTAAAATTTGGGCTAAAATCGGCAAAATACCAAGTTGTGGACAAAATGGTAAAAATGGCCATTTTCGTATACGAGATAAGTTCGTGTGTTAATAATAATGAAATAGCATGCTTGAATTGTAAATTTCTATTGTTATGGCATAAATTGTATGATTTAATATTTTTGGGAGAAGTTGATGGATGGTGTGTATGATATGGAAAATGTGATGCTTGTTGTGTCATGTGAAATTGAATGGCAAATTATTGTTACATGAATTGAATGTTAAATTACTATTACATGGGTTGTATGAATTGCTACACGGTTGTACCTGATGAGATTTCGACAAGTTTGTACGTAAATAATTTATCGATTCTTTTTATTTTAATATATTTTGTTATCATATGAAATGTGGCTGCCTATAGAATGACTATTTGTAGTAAATTGCAAATTGAAAAAAGACTATGAATAAATTTGTTCCATGTTGGAAAGTGAGGAATTTCCCAGTTGAGCCTTCGGAATAGAAACGATACGAATGATCTATTGTGAGGTCACGTGTGTAGTACTAAGTGCAGGCTACTACGTGTACAAGATAATTGGTCGCATGTGTAGTACTAAGTGCAGGCTACTATGCGTACCAAATAGCCTTGTCTACAAGTGTGAAAATATGTGCAGGCAACTGAGTATCAGTTATTATTCCGAAGAGTTCAACGGGAAAATCGATTAAGTAAAAATACATATGAACGTGATTATATGATGAATAATTGCAGGTATATGTTTATGAAAATTATGAGCAATGTGCTCGATATTTGAGTGAACTTCGATAAGATAAAATGGATTAAGTGAAATTATGTAAGAGTGAATTTTAGTAGTAAAAAAGTGTTGGACAGCAGCAATTGCGTGACTGTGAAAATTCACCAAAAATTGTGTAAGTTGAATTAAATTTCAAAAAAAATTATGGAATTAAAAATTAATGAGTATATTTTCATATAAAAGAAACAGGGGAAGCAAAAGAGATATTCTAATTTTTGTGAGACAGTGTCAGAATGAATTCGAGATCCCTTGTTCTGAATTGGAAAATCATTAAAAATTGTACAAAAATAATTATGAGTTATAATTTATATGAATAGAATCCTCAATGAGTCTACTTTTAGGAGGAATGGACAGGAACATTATTCGAGTCCCAAAATATGAGATAAATAATTTTTAGTGAAAAGAGGTTAGAATTGTTGGACAGCAAAATAGGGGAAACTTTAATGAATAAACTGTACTAACTAAATAAACCAAAAATTCTGGAAATTTTATGGGAGAAAGGTAAATGAGTCTAGTTTCAAGGAAAATAACAAAACTAAATTTGGAGTTTTGTAGCTTCAGATATGAATGATTTAGTAACTATAACTCGATAAAATAGCTTAACTTGAACATGTGTAATTGTACAATTATAGTGTTTTATCTTGAAAAGCATGTTAGTAATTGCTTATTAATTTCATATGGACTTACTAAGCGTAAAGCTTACCCATCCTCTCCATCTCTTTAGTATTGACAGGTTGGCTCGGGGTTGGAGATCGTCGGAGGCAAAATCACACTATCAAACTATCATTTTTGGGAGAATTAATTTAAATATTAAAAATATCAAGTGAGTGGCATGTATAGGAAGTTGGTTTGTGATATGTATTATTATTATGACTTTGATCACATGTATCAGTCCGCATTGAGTTATCGTATATGATCATGAGATGTGGTCCTTATCTATTATGGTTTCTAAGTTTAAGAGTAAACCAAAAGAGTACAGTGAGGATCGACCTCTGATGTTGAATTTCGGATTGGATCTGATTCATGGTATTATTATTCCGAGGCTTATACAGAAAGAACTGTACGAAGCTCACAGTGAAAATTTTCCTATTTATTCAGAGAGTAATGACGTGTACTGTAATTTGATTCAGATGTTATTGGATTGTGATTTATCGATGATGAAAATTTGTATGATTATTTCAGAAAAGTGCAGGTCCTTTTGATTGTTGGATTTCTTGGAATTCTAGTCTCCATAAACCAAATTGAGACCTGGGTTTTATGTCATGATATCATGGGAAACTGAGAAGCCTTTGAAAATTTAAGAATAATTGGGAGTTGAGTCCGTAAGCTTTCAAATCATATGAGAAATTAAAGAGATGTATTGGAGGCACCGCCTGAGCGAAGGTACTTTGGTATCGAGTATGAGATTGAGGAATCTAAGTGAAGACCACTTTTCCGGTAAGATTTTTGGGGACAAAAATCCCTAAAGGGGGGAGAGTTGTAACACCCTGATTTTGGGCCTAGTCGGAACAGTGGTTTCGGGACCACAAATCCGATGATAAAAATTTTATTTTTTATTATATTTTCATGGTCTACGATTTCACAAAATAATTTTGTGAAAATTTCGTTCGAAAATTTTGACATTCGAGCACTTAATTTAGTCAAAAGGACTAAATCATAAAAAGTGCAAAAGTTGAGTTCTACATACTAGAGGTGTCCAATTGTTATGAAATTTTAAATTGAGGGTCCTTAAATGGTAATTAGACCATTGGTTAATTGCTAGACAAAAATAGACATGAAATGGGTGTAATAAAATATTTTTAAGTTGGTAAACTAATAATTAAAAGAATTAAAAAGGGAAATAAGCCAAATTAGCTATCATCTTCTTCATTCAACCGTTTCTACCAGCAGCAACCATGGTTAAGGTTTGTTCAAACTCCCAAGCTCGATTAGCAAGGAAAATTAAAATTCGGGCTAAAATCGGTAAAATACCAAGTTGTGGACAAAATGGTAAAAATGGCTATTTTCGTATACGAGGTAAGTTCGTGTGTTAATAATAATGAAATAGCATGCTTGAATTGTAATTTTCTATTGCTATGGCATAAATTGTATGATTTAATATTTTTGGGAGAAGTTGATGGATGGTGTGTATGATATGGAAAATGTGATGCTTGTTGTGTCATGTGAAATTGAATGGCAAATTATTGTTACATGAATTGAATGTTAAATTACTATTACATGGGTTGTATGAATTGCTACACGGTTGTACCTGATGAGATTTCGACAAGTTTGTACGTAAATAATTTATCGATTCTTTTTATTTTATTATATTTTGTTATCATATGAAATGTGGCTGCCTATAGAATGAATATTTGTTGTAAATTGCAAATTGAAAAAGGACTATGAATAAATTTGTAACATGTTGGAAAGTGAGGAATTTCCCAGTTGAGCCTTCGGAATAGAAATGATACGAATGATCTATTGTGAGGTCACATGTGTAGTACTAAGTGCAGGCTACTACGTGTACCGGATAATTGGTCGCATGTGTAGTACTAAGTGCAAACTACTATGCGTACCAGATAGCCTTGTCTACAAGTGTGAAAATATGTGCAGGCAACTGAGTGTCAGTTATTATTCCGAAGAGTTCAACGGGAAAATCGATTAAGTAAAAATACATGTGAACATGATTATATGATAAATAAATGCAGGTATATGTTTATGAAAATTATGAGCAATGTGCTCGATATTTGAGTGAACTTCGATAAGATAAAATGGATTAAGTGAAATTATGTAAGAGTGAATTTTAGTAGTAAAACAGTGTTGGACAACAGCAGTTGCGTGACTTTGAAAATTCACCAAAAATTGTGTAAGTTGAATTAAATTTCAAAAAAAAATTTATGGAATTAAAGATTAATGAGTCTATTTTCATATAAAAGAAACAGGGGGAGCAAAAGAGTTCTATATTATGTGATATTATAATTTTTGTGAGACAATGTCAGAATGAATTCGAGATCTCCTGCTCTGACAGAAAAATCGTTAAAAATTGTAAAAAAATAATTATAAGTTATAATTTATATGAATAGAATCCTTAATGAGTCTACTTTCAGGAGAAATAGACGGAAACATCATCCGAGTCCCGAAATACGAGAAAAATAATTTTTAGTGAAGAGAGGTCAGAACTATTGGACAGCAAAAGAGGGGAAACTTTAATGAATAAACTGCACTAATTGAATAAACAAAAAATTCTGGAAATTTTATGGGAGAAAGGTATATGAGTTTAGTTTCAAAGAAAATTAACTAAACTAAATTTGAAGTTTTGTAGCTTCAGCTATGAATGATTTAGTAACTGTAACTTGATAAAATAGCTTAACCTAAACATGTGTAATTGTATAATTATAGTGTTTTATCTTGAAAAGCATGTTAGTAATTGCTTATTAATTTCATATGGACTTAATAAGCGTAAAGCTTATCCATCCTCTCCATTTCTTTAGTATTGGCAGGTTGGCTCGGGGTTGGAGATCGTCGGAGGCAAAATCACACTATCAAACTATCATTTTTGGGAGAATTAATTCAAATATTAGAAATATCAAGTGAGTGGCATGTATAGGAAGTTGGTTTGTGATCTGTATTATTATTATGACTTTGACCATACGTATCAGTCTGCATTGAGTTATTGTATGTGATCTTGAGATATGGTCTTTATCCATTATGGTTTATAAGTTTAATTAATCATGCCATGTCCTATGTTTTGATGTGATGATATAGTTAGCTTTGTTTGTTATGCATGATTGGTAATACATCAGGTAAGTTAAATGCAGGCCAGTGGATCATGAATTAAATGGAAATGAGTAATGTTGCCTTGAATATGGATGTTTAATGGACAAATTGGTAACTACATTATGATGGTATAAAATGAGAATAAGATTTAGCATGTTTAGTTCTAGTTAATGTAAGAATGTATATTATATACATGATGGTAAGCAAATATGTTTAAAGTGAATGACATGTTATTGCATGATTATGGATGTGTAAGTGCTCATTTATGCCACGTTATATGTCTTTAAATATGAGTCTATGCATGTGTTCGAAAAGTTTTGAATTAAATGAAATTTTATGGCTCGGTTTTTGTCTATGTGTATGGTTAAGTCTGGTAATGCCTCGTACCCTGTTTCAGCCTTGGATATGGGTAAGGGGTGTTACAATTCTTATGTTATCTAAAAGCTAAGGATTCTTGAATAAGATTGAGGTGTTCCATCTCCTGGTAAGTCCGGTAACCTTGCATGTTAAGAATAAGGATTCTATGAAGTATATGGGTAGTAAGATACGAATGAGAAGCCCTACATGGGGATTTTCTGTAATTGAAATCTTAGTAATCTGTTTGTAAATAGATTTAATGGTGAAATAATGTTCTTTAACCAGTGTTGTAGCTAGTTCGAATTGCATTGCTAAAATCTAAAGCTAGTAGCTACAGTAGGTAAGTCTTAGGTGAGTCCTTAATATCGACTATTATAATTTCTTCTAAAATAATTTTGGTGAACAATGTCCCAAAACAATGAATAATTGCTGGAAATAAGTATGTATGCTTGAAATAGGTATTCCTGTGTCTAAAGTATAATGAATTGTGTGAATGGGTGTATGTGAGTCTGCTGAGAAACTAAGTGCATGTGCTTGGAATGTTTACTGTGGGATACGATTATGTTGATATGTGTGAAGCATGTAATGAAGTATGTTTTTGGTTAAGAAGATGAAAATAATATACCTAAATGTGTATGTATATCGATTGTGTAATATAAAATTGAAAATTGTTTAGGAAATGAGGGTGAATTTGAGTTTGGTAAGGTTGAGTTGTGAGTTGTACACTGTGGTGGTATACTTAAATAGTTGAAATTTTCATCTAGATAAAGATAAAACTGAAAAAGAAATTAAAAATGACAATGAATTCAATCATACTTAACTTTTAGAAGAAGAAATTTAAAATAAAATAAAATCCTATCGCGCAATAATTGGATCTCATGTAATAATGCTATTATAATTAACCGTGGTCATAGAGAAACATCAAGATTTAGCCAAATTGAATTCTCTTGGAATAACAATTCTTTTCATCTGTTAGTAATATAAGAGAGACCATTGGAATTGCATAAAGGATTAAGTTATTCATATCTCCATGTTTACGATTTTTACAAGAATTTCAAACATTTTAATTTCGAAACTTGTTGCCTTAACCATATTCTTCCATCCTAAAAATGAATCATTTTCGATGATAAAAAAATAGATCTTTTAAAGAAATTAAGCTACTGGAAAGGACAAGAATAGAATTTTAACATTTTAATTTCTATGACAATTCAGATAAAACTTTCCACCTAATTCATTTCTTTTAGAAATATTTTTGTGCTCAACTAAGTTCATTTCTATGATAAAGATTTTCCACCTAATACTTGGCCAAAAGAGAAATGCCTAAAGTAGGGTTTCAATCCAAATCCAAAATAATTATATAGTACTCCTATTAATTTCACTTAATTCCCCCCAAAAAAGTATGCAAACCTTAAGCATACAACTCAAAAAACTATCCTCTCATCAATGAAATGAAGAGTATATAGATGAATTTAGAATTAATGAAGTCATCCACTCACCATATTTCCATAACATAGTATTGTAACATGTAATTCATCCTTGAAAATGAAACAGAGTTGAACTTATATTCAATGGTCAATTGAGTGAAAATAAAATTAGAACTTTAATCACATTTGATAATACATGGCTAAGTTTCTTTATAGTTTACTGATCTTTAAAATAAAGATTGATATAGGGGAGAGACTTTGGACTGTTGTGTTTAAAAGTGTTTGCTATTGTAGGGCATTTCTCTTTCACTTTGTTTTTACTCTAATTTTGTAGTTTCTCCTACCACTTTTGCTTATGTTTTTACCTCAAAAATCAACTTATCTTTGTTTATATATTCACTAAACTATGAATGCCAATGAATTTATTCACTAAACTATGAATGCCAATGAATTTAACTTCTACAATAGATGAGACGAATGGTTGGGAAAGGGAAGCATATGCTAGTTATCAGTTATTGTGATCATAACTTATTTCTTTGTTGGTGCATAGAAATAAAAATAAACTTACAAGAAAAGGCTTCAAGGTGTGTACCAATGCCACTATCATTATGGCTCTATTCGCTCCCACCTATATTATGGTGTGCAATAGAGTTACTGGAAAGTAAACCTCGAGGATACAACTAAGCTCAATGATTATATACGTTTTGCACTGACAAAAACAATTAATTGAGTACTAAGTGAAGCATAGCAAGGATATCAATTTCTATAAAGAATTTCTAAAAAAAAATTTTATAGAACAATTTAGGAATATAAAAGATGGTAGGAGAATAGAAAGAAACTTTGTTTTTATGTTTTTATAAGAGATCTCATGTCTCTTTATAAGTACATAACTACCCAAATAGATAGTCACATCTTTAGCAATAAATATAATTATTCAACAGATATTTACATGAATGATTAGGACTATTTGTTAATAACCAAATAACATAACTTTTGGTTACTTATAGCTTTTCATTTGTAACTATTGGAACACTATATATATTCTGAAATTATTCCACAAATCTCCACCCCATTTTCAAAATATTCTAGATTTTGATATTTCTTGAAATCAATTACGTAAATGAAAGTGTCTTACAATTGAACCTTCACTGATTGTAAACATTTAATCGAAATGTCATGGTAGGCTATGCTTTGAACCAACTATTCTATTTGATTAACCGAACAAATCACACACAAAAATGCCAACACCAGTCAATGCACAATATCTAGGGATGTTATTATGGTCATGTGTTTGTAACCTCTTTTCATGAGTGCTATTAGAGCCAAGCCCTTGAGCTTCTACAAGCGACCACACTTCCACTCACATAGGTAGATCCCATCAGGAGTGTTCCTATAATTATAACACTCTAACATATTTTATGTTATGGTTCTATTAAGAGTATAATACTCATCATTCCCCTTATCATTATGGGTACCTAACACTTTTACCTTGTGATAATTATATATTATTTTATAATGCTAGCAGTCACATACTGATAATGTAATTTGTCTCATTGAACTCAAGACTTGATATTATACCAAGCATTGAGATGAGTTTCTATCATGGGTAATTCAAATATTATAGGCTTGTGCCTCATCCCTAATTTCCAAATTTTCAACATAGCTATATTAATTATCAATACAAAATAGTAAAACTTTATATTTATTTGTGTCTTTAAAATTCACAAGACCAACACCATCACCATGTTCAATTACCGATTCTTTTGCAAAAGAATGCTATCAAAGATATCCTTTCTACTATTGTCAAATTATAGTGATCACTTTATATTTTCTTATCATGACAATTTCATATTTGACTACTTTATTTTTATTTCTTGATACCCAAGAAATTAATTTCACAAACACCAAATATATAAAACCATACATCATGTCTTTTTCACCAAGTAAGTTGTTGTAAAGAGGCCTCGGATCCCTTAGTAAAACTAGACAACATATTTACTATTTGTTATAGCTTCTTTTCAAATTTAATACATGACTTTAAAACCTTTTTTTTTTTTGCATTCATAGTTAAATAACATTATTTTTTTAACACACCATGTATATATAATGGTATAACATATACAGTCATATTAGAGGATAATCAATTGTCCAATCAAGTGACTATAAAACACACATTTGTTCACCCTTCACCATGGATATTATAAACTAACTATGATCAAAATCAAGTCCATCACCTAAGTGGGTCAAATAGCATTCATATTACTATTTTAATACTCACGAGATCTTTGATTCATGGTTTCCAAAGTAAATTTCAAAATTTACATCTCAAAATTTTATAGAACCACGAGATTATAGATAATATCCAAGCCAATATATAAAAATAACATACACATCGTAAATATGCACAATATGATCTCGATTTCAAATATATTATTATCACGTTATATATTCTCACTAGGAAATTTCAAATCGAATAGTGATTTTATTCTATAAGTCAATACTTTCTACTATTCTACATTTACTAGAAAAATTAACCATGCTATGCATTTGACTTATTTAATTTCTAATCAAAATCACTTTTACTCCAACTTTTATTACATAGAATAAAAATGTGCAATCATATATAAAACTCAATTAGCTTAAGGTTATTTAACAAAAAAATAACCAAAATTATTTTATATTATATGATCATCTACAAACTTTCATTTTAGCAATGAAAATGATGTTTCATCAATATCATCTAAAATGCTAGTTACTAATATCATGATTTAAATAAACAAATAATATCATATCTCAAATTAAATATATATATCATAAAAAATACTTTTGCACTAAAAATTTCACTCACTAATTGGATGGAATGAATTAAATTTCAATTCTACAAACATATTTTTATTTATAATGTACTGCATGAATGACTCTTTAAAAAAATCACTTTTCAAGTTGCATTTTGTTATTTTAAGAAATCATTTCAATTCAACCTTTTAAAAGTAACTGTTGGATTCAATAGCACTACTTTTGGCTTAGGAAAGTTGTCTCGAATGGTCATAATGATTCTATTGGATAGAAGTCTGTTCAACTAATGTTTGAACCATGTCATCACCATTCAAAATAAAAATATTATTTCGATCCATTAATAAATCATTCCAAACCATGCATTTTCATTCCATCCATCTTCTTTCTTTCTTTCTTTCTTTCTTATGATATATAAAATATATTATATAATTCTATACCAATCATAATCATGCATCTTAAAATGACATGCACACAATAAATTAGCATTTGATTTTTGTGAAATAATTGATGCATAAGAGACCCACATCTTTTGCGTAATGCAATTCAATAAACACATAACAATTGAAATATAATTCATGCAATAAGAGTAAAACAATAAATTTGACATACCTTTTCTTGAGAAGAAAGGTTTCTTCTAAATCAAAATTTAACAAGATCACTGACTTTCATGCGACCACATTTTCCGATATCCATCCTTAAATTATAGACAAGCCTTCTTTAATTTCTCAGAAATTACAAAAAAAAAATAGAACCTTAAAATTGTTGGTGTGGGGATAAAAATAAATTATGTGAAATTAACGAAGATTTCAATGCGTGTATAAATTTCAATTTCTTTAAGGTTCTATTTGCCCTACATATATTATGGTGTGCAAAAGAGTTACTGGCAAATGAACCTAAGGTATATAATAAAGTTCAATGACTATTTACGTTTTGCACTATCGGAAACAGTTCATTGAGCACTAAACGGAGCATAGCAAGGATATCAGTTTCTATAAAGAATTTCTCTAATAATTATTTATAGAATAATCTAGAAATATAAAAGGTAGTAGAAGAATAGAAAGAAACTTTGTTTCTATATTTTTCTGTGTGTCATACAAATAAAATTTCAATCCTATTTATACGAGGTCTCATGTCTCTTCATAGGGACATAACTACTTGAATAATTATGACTATTTGTTAATAACAAGTGAGATAACTTTTGATTATTTATAATTTTTCATTTGCAATTATTAGAATATTGCAACATTCTTGAGGGAAGTTGCAGAGCAAAGTTGAAAATAACCAGCGGCAAAAAACTGGGACAAGTTGCGTCTGCATGTGCATGACATTAGCACTGTTCACCGACGTTAAAGGAAATTGGGAGTTTGGGACCAATCCATCGCTAAATTATTTCCCAGGTAAAGATATTAAAAAAAATCATATATTCATGTATTTATTATATGGTCTAAAAATATATAATTGGTTCAAAAAGTTTTGCTCTTGAAATCAATAGTTTCCACGAAGAAAGAACAACCCAATGAAAATAGCAGAACTCCCATCGTCAGTAAACAAAACAACTAAAACCTTCCCAAAAAAAAAAAAACAAACAAAGAAGTAAAGAACCCATATAAAAAAGGAGAGCTTAAAAATCAACGAAGTACCTGCAGAAATGATGAGCTAAATGATGAAGAGTTGATGAGATGCGGTAGAGAGCTGAACGGTGAAGAGTTGCTGAACTGAACGGTGGAGAGTACTTTTCTCTCAAATGAGCGGCTTTAGCAGGAGGACGAAAGGGAAAAAGGGAGAAGTAGAAGTTAAAAGGCTTTCTTTTGTGCGTATGATATATTTCTTAAAACACTGGTTATAATTTCAATTTATTTTTAAGGTAATTTTAATTTTTAGAGTGATAACTTTAATTAATTTATAATTTTTAAAATTAGTTAACTACATCTATTTGTTTTAAAACTTTACTACAAAAAATTTATCATTATTTAACAAGCACTTTTTATTTAAATTTTATATTTTTAAAAATATTAAAATATGCTTTAAGTCTCTATATTCTTTATATATTTGGAATTTAATTTTTCAACTTTTATTTTTAAAAATGTAGTCCCTATACTTTTATATTTAAAATTTTAGGTACAACCTTAATATCATTAAACTTCTTACATTAATTGCGTGTATGACATTTTGAAATTAAAGAAAATACTATCTTAATAGAGTGACTAAATTTCTTAAAATAAAATAAAAGGACTAAATTTCAAATAAAAAATAGTAACTTACTACGTCTTTTAGTCATTTAAAATATAATTTAATAAATTATATCCATCACACGTTCATTGGAAAAATATTATTACTATGTATAATTTTAATCTTTGTAATGAAATGTCCAACACTATTTATAATCTCAATCAGGCATAATAATTTCTCTTGCTAAAAAAAAAAAGCCAATTTAGCAAAACTTATAAACATTTAATTAAATGGTAAAGTATATTATTAGTTATTAAATTATGGGTAAATTTTGTTTTGGTCACTTTACTAAAAAATTACAATTTGGTCACTAATGTTTTCGATTTTTTAGATACCAAATTGTTAAATGGACTTTTGAGTTAGTACAATAACAATTTTAGTCATTAGTTTCTATACTTTATTCCAATTTGACCACGATTATACATAAAATGATAAAATTGAAATTCTTTTTAAAATTTTAGAAAATCATAAAAATTAAAAATTATATAAAAGTAAATAAAATTTAAAATAAATAAAGAGAGAGAAAAGGAGGAAAATTATTTTAAACCCTCCAAAATTTCTCTCCATATTATATGTAGAAAAATATCCAATACTCAATCCTTAAAATAACATAGAAAAAATAAAAACATTAAGTCGTTATAAAATAAAAGACAAAAATAAAGAACAAAGAGAATGGGAGAGTAAAGAGAGAGTGTATTTTTATTGATTAATCGGGATATTTACAAAGCTTCTCCAAAGTCTCTATTTATAGACATAAAAAATATAAATGAAATAGAGATCTACTTCTAATTATTATTAGAGTTTAAAGTACATCAAAACTTATCTTGATCTTGATGGACGCCCACTTAATAATATATTCATAACACTCCTTCTGGATGTCCATTGGTAGATAATATGGCTCGTTAAAACCTTACTAAGATAAAAACCTTGTGGGGAAAAAAAATTCCTAGTGAAGGAAAAAGAGTACATATATCTATAATACGCATAATATGCTGCCTCATTAAAAACCTTACTAGGAAAACCCAATGGGACAAAACCTCGGTTAAGGAAAAAATAGTACGGCACGTATTTACTTTCCCTCATAAAAACATCACATAATATCTCATATTCTATGTATTCAATTTTGAATACTAGCTTTTCAAATGACCATTTAAACGTATTTGCTAAGCATTTATATCAACATTCTGTTAAAAGTCATGAGTGAGGGAAAATTTTGGAGGAAATATGTTTTGATCTCTTCAGGAGCTTCAACAATAATCATAACAAACTTTAATCACGATCTCTCTATAAAAATACAAATATGAATTTTGGATCATTTTATAATCCTCTTTCAACTACTATTGACTAAGTCAAATTTACCACATATGTGTAATTATTTCAATTCATATAAATGAACAATTTCTCATTAATTTCAATATGCTTCCAGTGTAACACCCCTTACCTGAGTCCGAGGCTGAGACTAGGCACGAGGCATTACCATACTTAACCACATGCATACAATCGTTCCCGAGTCATCAAAACTTGATCAAATTTAAAACTCTTTTGAACTCTATTTAAACCGCTTAATGTGGGCCTACGAGGCCTCAAACTTTCCCTGGAAACCATTTAGAACTAATTCGGGTCCTTAAACCGACTAAATAAAAATGGCTCTTGAAATAGGACACACGCTCGTATGGAAGGGCAACACGCCCGTGTGGTCATTATAACATGGCTGTGATGATGGCTCGTGTGACACACACGACCTAAGCATCAAGGGACACGCCTGTGTCCCATACCCATGTGAATTAAATTTTAAATTCAAACCTACAAGGGTTTTCACATGGCCTGATACACGCCCGTGTCTATGGCCCGTGTCACTCACACGGCCATGACACGCCCGTGTCCCTCACACGGCCATGACACACCCGTGTCTAAAAACCTTGACATTCTGTTTCTGACTTCAGCATCCAATTTAGGGCACACGGCCAAGGCACACGCCCGTGTGCTAGGCCGTGCCCTTTACACGACTGAGACACACGACCATGTCTCTACCCGTGTGTTTACTTCCATACATTCTGACTTGCAAATTTTACGTGCAGGGGACACATGGCTGAACAACACGCCCATGGGGCTGACCGTGTGTCACACACGGCCTAGATACACGCTCGTGTGTCTACCCGTGTGGACAATATATGGCTATCTACTAAGCCTTTGCCACCCTGAAACACAATCTAACATCAGCCAACATAACAAAGTTTAACTTAATATGGTTCCTCAACCAAGCAACCGTAGTTAAAACCTATATACATTACATATATTCAACCATGCTAACAATTTCACATTCATGAAAGACTAGCTTACATTCACATAATAACTTCCAATATTAGCCATTTTCCATGGCCTTATACAAAAATAAATTAAATGCTAAAGTAAACCAACACATTTTGCCAATTAACAATAACACAAAACTCAAAAGTCAAGGTCTTATACATGCCATAATCAAAATAAATAGATCTAACTATACCAAGTGTCTCGATTGATAGTGTGATCGATGACTCCGACGTCTGTTGATCCACGAGCTAATTAGGTGGCACTATAAGAAAATAGAAAGAACTAGGGTAAGCATAAATCTTAGTAAGTTGCATGAAAATAAATATAACGACAACTTTACCATTCATCATCATGCTCATAACACTTAAATAAGCATAAGCACAACTTACTCGTCACTATCCAACACAATTCACATAGCATATACTAAGCTCACATCTCATGCATTTCATTTAGGCACATGTATCACTCACAACATGGTTATACTTTTCTCGTTTAACTTAAATTATATCTCTCACTGTTGAACCATTCAGAATACTATCAGATAGTCTCTAAACCTCAACATAGGGTACAATACTGATGCCATGTCCCAGACATGGTCTTACACTGGCTCATCCATCAAGTCAATGCCATGTCCTAGACATGGTCTTACACTGACTATCCAAATCGAGGCTGACGCCATGTCCCAGACATGGTCTTACACTAGCTCTCACATAACCGTGCCAATGCCATGTCCCAGACATGGTCTTACACTGACACATCCCGTAGTTGATGCATGTCTCAAACATGTCTTACATTGGCTTACATCTCGAGGCCGATACATGTCCCAGACATGTCTTACACTGGCACACGAATGAGCCAAATGTCATGGTCTGAATATCTGATTTATTCCTAAGGTTCATCCAGGAGTTTTATTGTCTCTATTATCATACACGATTATTTCCACAAACAAGCAATTCATGCTATCTCAATTCGAGCACATATAATAACGATGTAGTTGCATTATTTACATACAACTTACTCGAATTACAAAATATAGTCGACTCGCTCAGCTTAGTCCACTTGCTTCGCTTTTCCCCGGTCTAGGCCCAGATTTTGTAATTTTTGACCTAAAAAGATAGAAATTCATTCATCTCATTAGCATATTACTCTAGACACTCGAAAATTCATAATTGGGAAAAATGACCGTTTTGCCCCTAGATTTTCACAAAATGACCATTTTACCCCTAGGTCTGAAAATCGATTTTTATCATATTTTATCACTAACCAAGCATAGCCGATTACTTTTTATACTAGAAGCAATCCAAAATTCTCAATATTTCACACATTAATCACCTATTTTACAACTTATGCAAAATGATCCTTTTTAAGGTTTTCATGAGAAATCTCTTCACAAAAGTTGTTTATTTCACAATCATGATTCATTTTATTCCATAAAATTTCAGAAAACAACATGTCTACTATCATGGAAAAACCCTAGACTTTCAACCATTTTGCAAAATAGTCCCCTTGTTAGAAAGCTCAAGATACAAGGATCTCAAAAGTACAAAAATTTTCAAGAAAAGCCCTCAAAATTACTTACTTGTAGAGAGACTAAGTGGCTGAAATTTCAAGCTTCAATAACTCCTCTAATAGTTGATATTTTCGGTCAAGAAGAAAGGGTGGAGGAAAAAGATGGAGGCTAAGCTTTTTAGTATTATTTTATCACATATTAGGTCATCAAATACCTAACACCTTGACCATTTAATTTCTTTGTCTCATGGCAAGCCAAGCCTCTCTGTAAGGGTCTTTTCCCTTTAAAGACCCCCAATTTAAGATACATGGCAATTTAACACCCTTAACTATCAAATTAAAACTTTTGCACTTTATGCGATTTAGTCATTTTTCGCAATTAAGCTTACAAACGCTAAAATTACTTCACCAAATTTTTCATGCACTAATATAAACATACTATAACTCTAAAATAATAATAAAATACTTTCTCTAACCTCAAATTGGTGGTCTCGAAACTACTTTTCTGACTAGGCCAAAAATCGGGTTGTTATAATTCTCCCCCTTAGGGATTTTCGTTCCCGAAAATCTTACGGTAATAAGTTTGGGTATTGATCTCTCATAGTCTCCTCAGGTTTCCATGTGGCTTCCTCGGCTCCTTGCCTATGCCAAAAAACTTTCACAAGTGCTATACTTTTATTCCTCAGTTGTTTGACCTCCCGAGCCAAAATCTTAACCAGCTCTTTGTTGTAAGTCATGTCCAGCTGAATATCAACCTCAGTTGGCGCGATTACATGCAAAGGATCCCATCTATATCGATGTAACATGGACACATGAAACACGTCACGAACCTTTTCTAATTCTAAGGGCAAAGCCAAACCATAGGCAACGGGCCCTACCCTCTCGATAATCTCATAAGGTCCTAAGAAACGAGGACTCAACTTGCCCTTTCTACCGAATCTAAGGACTTTCCTCTATAGGGACCCCTTCAAAAAACACCTTATCGCCAACTTGAAATTCGATCTCTTTTAATTTCTAATTTGCGTAGGATTTCTGTCTATCCAATGCAGCCTTTATACAGTCATGAATCACTTTAACATTTTCTTCAGTTTCTCTGACTAAGTCGACTCCGTGAATCTGATTCTCTCTTAGATCGGTGCAATATAAAGGCGTTCGGCACTTACACCCATACAAAGCCTCATAAGGCACCATTTTCAGACTTGACTAATCACTGTTGTTGTAGGCGAATTCGACTAGCAGTAAATATATTTCCCAACTGCCTTGACACTCAAGAACAAAACACCGTAACATGTCCTCTAATATCTGAATTACTCTTTCTAATTACCAGTGGGTTTGTGGGTGGAAAGCTATGCTAAAATTCAACTTTGTCCCCAAAGCTTCTTGCAACTTCTTCCAAAACCTCGAGGTAAACATCGGATCCCTATCTGAGATAATCGAAAAGGGCACCCCGTGCAGTTTCACTATCTTCGAAACATAAAAATCAACCAATTTCTTAAGGGAGTAGTCGGTACGCACTGGTATAAAATGTGCCAACTTGGTAAGTCTATCAACAATGACCCAAACAGAATCCTTTTTCTTTGGCGTCAAAGGTAGCCTTGATACAAAATCAATGGTTACTCAGTCCCATTTCCACTCAGGAACCATCACAGGCTGAAGCAAGCCCAAGGGTACTTGGTGTTCAGCCTTTACTTGTTGACAAACTAGACACTTAGAGACAAACTCAGAAATGTCTCTTTTCATTCCCGACCACTAGTGAATTTTCTTCAAGTCATTATACATTTTCACACTACCTAGGTGGATAGACAAACAACCACTATGTGCCTCTCGTAAAATATTTTGAATGAGCTCATTATCTTTGGGCACACAAACCTTATCTTGGAACATCAAGCAACCTTTGATATTAACCTGAAAATCTGATTCATCACCAGACTCACATTGAGTCATCTTAACTTGTATATCCTTGTCACCTTTTTGAGCTTCATAGATCTCTTGTAGAAACGTCAGTCTAGCTCTCAACTCTGTCAGAAATGAACCATCATCAGTCACTAGCAACCGAGCATTCATAGCTCTCAAGGTGAAAAATGATTTTCTACTTAATGCATCGGCGACTACATTCGCCTTTCCTGGATGGTAGTCGATAATCAACTCATAATCCTTTATCAGCTCGAGCCGCTTTTGTTGTTGTAGATTCAACTCTTTCTGAGTCATCAAATACTTGAGACTTTTATGGTCAGTGAACACTCAGCATCTCTCGCCATACAAATGGTGTCTCTAAATTTTCAATGCAAACACAATGGCGGCTAACTTTAAGTCGTGCGTCGGGTAATTATTCTCATGTGGCTTTAGCTGTCTCGAGGCATAAACTATTACTCTGCCTTCTTGCATGAGCACACACCCCAATCCATTTAAGGAGGCATTGCTATAAACCATAAATTCTTTCCCCGATTCTGGTTACACCAGAACTGGAGCGTCGGTCAACAAGGCCTTTAATTTCTCGAAACTTTGTTGGCACTTCTCTGTCCATTCAAACTTGACGTCCTTCTGTAACAACTTTGTCATCGGAGTAGCTATTATTGAGAACCCATTTACAAATCTTCTATAGTATCCAGCTAAACCCAAAAAGCTTCGAACCTGTGTCACATTCCTCGGTGATGTCCACTCAACAATGGCCGAGATTTTGCTTGGGTAAACTCTGATTCCATTTCTTGACACGATGTGTCCTAGGAATCCAACCTCTTTAAGCCAAAATTCACTCTTACTGAACTTGGCATATAATTGTTTATCTCTCAAAGTTTGTAAAACAGTTCTCAGATGTTTTGCGTGCTTACTCTCATCACTTGAGAAAATCAGTATGTCATCAATAAAGACCACTACGAACTTATCCAAATATGGCCGAAAAATGTGGTTCTTCAAATCCATAAACACCGTAGGAGCATTTGTTAAACTGAAGGGCATAACAAGAAGCTCATAGTGCCAATACCTCGTCCTAAACACGATTTTTGGTACATCTTGCTCCTTAACCCTTAGCTGATAGTAGCCCGACCTTAAGTCAATCTCAGAAAACACGGTGACTCCCTTCAACTAATCAAACAAATCGTTGATCATTGGTAAGAGATACTTGTTCTTCACAGTCGCCTTGTTGAGCTGTCAATAGTCTATGCACAATCTCATCAACCCATCCTTTTTCTTCACAAATAGCACTAGGGCACCCCACGAAGAAAAACTCGGTCTTGTAAAACCCTTGTCGGTTAACTCTTGTAGTTGAACTTTCAACTCCTTTAACTCCGTAGGAGCCATCCTATACGGAGTAATCGAGACAGAAAATAATTTTTAAATATTTTTTTGACTTGGATTCGTGGTCCTAAAACTACCGTTCTGATCAGGGTCTAAATCGGGCTGTTACAGTAAGGTAAATTATGAAATCATTAGGTAAAGAGCAAGTCATATGCAAGGTTTATGTTTTGAGTATGTTTATATGTGATTTTCGCCTTGTAATGATAGATATAATCTCCTTTAGTTGATATGTAAATTCGGTCTAACTTATTAAATTGTGGTTGCATGCTTAAATTTGGTTATCATGAATATGTTTTTAAAGTTGGGTCTCAAATGTCAATAAGTAAAAGCAAGCTTAAGTTGTCCGAATGTTAATTATTATTTGGTTATTGAGTATATGATCATAGACATATTACTTAGTCTAGGTAATAAGAGTACTTTTTGAGTGATGTGTATTTATTAAATGATTAAACTTATTAAAGCCAAATGTGTATGATTTAATGACCTGGAATAAATATGTATAGTCTTTTGTGATTAATATTTTAAAAAAAGTATATGGTAATGTATGGTTGGTGTCGAATGGTTGTATCAATTTGTACATAAGTACAAAGCATGCAAGTTCAAAATTGATCTTGACCTAAGTTGCATACGTAAGAAATTTTATTTATGTGTATTATGGCTTATTAAATTATATGAATAAGCTTGTGATATTTGGTGGTTATGCATAACTTCATAAGTGACTTAATAATATGTTTGACCATGTTGTTAATAATCAAGGCTGAATATATATGCTTTATATGCAGTAAATGTTAGGTTGGAATTTGATATGATATTTGTTTACATTATGCAAAATAATATATGTTCTGAAATGTCAGTTAACTATATATTTTTTATATAAATGGGTTTTGACTTGGGTGGAAATTTATAAATGATTGGAATTGCGGTTTTGATCGATAATGCCTCATAACCTTAATATGGCGATGGATACGGGTTAGGGGTGTTACAGTTTACGTTTCAATTTTATAGTAAGTTACACGAAGCTCTACGTAATCGATTGCATTTTAGTACCGCATTTCATCCTCAGACCAACGATCAGTCCGAGCGAGTAATTCAAATACTCAATGATATGCTTTGATGTTGTGTTTTAGAGTTTGAAGGTAACTGGGAGAGATTTCTACCATTGGTTGAATTTGCATACAACAAAAGTTATTAAGCGAGCATTAAAATGACACCATACGAAGCTTTGTATAGTCGAAAGTGTCAAACTCCGATATACTGGACTGAGCTCAATGAGAAAAAGTTGTTCAGTGTTGATTTGATACGAGAAACCGAAGAAAATGTTAAAGTGATACATGACAGTTTGAAAGCAGCTTCGTATCGATAGAAATCCTATGCAGATTTGAAAAGGAAAGGCATTAAATTCCAAGTCGATGACAAAATGCTTCTGAAAGTATCGCCCAAGAAGAAAGTTTTTTGATTTTTCTGTAAAGAAAATCTTAGTTTGCGGTTTATTGGGTCGTATGAGATCATAAAGAGAATCGGGCCTGTAGCTTACAGATTGGCTTTACCTTCAAAGTTAGAAAAGATCCACAATGTATTTCATGTATCAATGTTACGATGGTATCGATCAGATCCTTCACACATGATTTCATCTGTTGATGTCGAGATACAGTTAGATATGACTTATAATGAAGAATCGATCAGAATTCTAGCTCAAGAGGTTAAAGAATTGAGAAATAAAAGTATAGCTTTAGTGAAAGTTCTCTGGAAATGTCAAAGAATAGAAAAGGCTACTAAGGAACCAGAAGAAGCTACGAAAGTGCAATATCTGAACCTCTTTTCTGGTAAGATTTTCAGGGACAAAAATTCCTTACGGGGGAGAGTTGTAACATTCTATTTTCAGTTAAATCAGAACAGTGGTTTTGGGACCATAAATCTAATGAGTAAATTTATCTTTTATTATTATTTAATGTCTATAGAATATTAGAAAGGTCGTATAAAAATTTCGTTGAGAAATTTTGACGTTTGCATGTTTAATTATGTGAAAATGACTAAATTGTAAAAGATGCAAAAGTAGAGCTCTAGTAGGTGTTAAATAGCTATGAAAATTTAAAATAAAGTACTTAGATTGTAATTACATAATTTATAGTGTTAGTGGACAAAGATGGACACAAAATTAAGTGATTTTAATGTTAATAAGAAAGGTTAATTTAGTAATTTAATAATTAAGTTTAGTAAAATAACATAAGCAAAAGGTATCATCTTCTTAGTTCATCTCTCCACCAAAAATAGGCTAAGAAAACACCATTGAAGAATGCTTGAAGGTTCGACCATGTTCAAGTGTTGCATGTAAGTGATTTTTAATCTTATTTTTAATGATTTCTATGTTTTTGAAGTCCTTGTAGCTTAATCTGGCTAACCCGAAGGTCAATTTGCAAAATTGTTAAAAATTTAGGGTTTTTCCATGAATGTTCTTGCATGATTCTTGAATTTTAATGAAATATTATAAGTCATTGTGGTTAAATAAACAAGTTTTGTAAAGTGATTTTTTATGAAAATGTCATTTAGGGACTTATTTGTAAAAGTAGTAAATTTCCTTTTGTAAATTTGTGAAATGCTTAATTGTATGGGTTGATATAGGTCCCTAGTGAATTTGGCTAGCATGAAATGATGATGAAAATGCTTAGATTTCAATTTACAAACTTAAGGACTAAATTGTAAAAGGTTAAAATATTAGGGGAAAAATAATAATTTTGAAAAAAAAGAAATATGGACTGAATTGAATAATAGAATAATTAAATGCATTGAATTTATCTGTTTAGATCAAGATAGACCACGTACGGAACTAGATCGAGGAAAAGCTAAAGCCTCGGATTAGTTGATCTCGTTTCTACGTCTTTGTCGTCGAGGTAAGTTTGTATGATTAAACATCATTTTAATGTTATAATGAGTTATATGTTAATGTGTTAATTGCCACGAAACCAAATGATGTATATCCAACGATTTCACGACGATTACCAAGGGCTATTTGAACCTTAGGAATTCGTAGGATACAAATGACATGTAACACCCCTAACCCGTATCCAACATCGGGACAGGGCTCGAGGCATTACCGAAACTTTGCACTTTTAGTTTACTAACTCGGAGCACAAAATTTCATTTGAATTTAAAACTTTTCAATCGTGAACATCTCGTCCCTTATATAGGCCTTCGATACCTATAACATATCGAAAGGCAATGCGGGACAAATACGGGCACGTTTGATTAGCCTTGGGCTCTTCAGAAAATTTTCCTTAACTAAAAAGGACACACGCTCGTGTAAGTGGATCGTGTGGACTCACACGCCCGTGTATCTTGGGGCACGCCCATGCCCTTCAACCATGGGCAACACTGACTTATCAACACGGCCATGGAACACGCTCGTGCTACCTACCCATGGACGAAACTGTCATTTTAACACGGCCATGGTGCATGCACGTGTGGCCTACCCGTGTACAACTTTGAGCTAAAGTTTTAAGTGCAGGGGACACACGGCCATAGCACACTCCCATGGAAGGGAACCGTGTGTCACATGCGGCCTAGCCACACGCTCGTGTGTCCAACCATGTGGACTTTATTAGGCTATTTTCCAATCCTTTAGTCACCTCTTTATACCACTTGTGCCTAATGGTCACCAAGTTTGAGAAGAAGCATGATTATATACTTGTAAATAATCTTAATGAAAACAGTTGTATGGAAACCTCATATCATTGGTTTCATACATAAATGGTTATTTCCTATTTAGTGTCATGGGTTCCCATATTACTTTAATCCATATGAAATTGGCTCATTCATGTGATTCATTGCCAATTGATAGCAACCCATCCTTTGTAATTAAAACCATGCATAAAATCGTAGGTCATAGCCTACTTAAATTAAGCCAATTTTCATGGCCATATACAAGGAGGTAAACATATTTTTACATGCCTTTACTGGGAAAATCAAATGACACATATAACAAAATACTCAAAAATACTATACATGTCATTGAACAAAATAAACTGAGTCTTTATACCAAAGCTTGTTTAGTTGATAGTGTGTTCACTCCCCAATTGTCTTCCAATCCTTATGAGTCCTTGAGCTCTGTGAGACAGGGAAAAAGAGAGGGGTAAGTATTTTCATGATTAGTAAGCTCGAATAATCAGAAAGTAAACTTACCGAGTAATTAGCAAACATCCATACTTATTTCATGAAATCATCCATTATGAAATGATTTCCTATCACATGCACTCAATCAATGAGTTAGTCACATAATCATGTATTATGTAATTTAACTAGATGAGCTCATCATTCAACATTTCATTCATAGATGTACATCCCATGTTAATCTCATTGAGTTTCTAGGAAACCTCGATGGAATACCCATTATCCGTCAATTCATACGAATGATTATTCCATCTATGCACTCCCGCGAACCTCACATCATATGGCAGGATTACCAGTCCAGGCTAAATCCCCCATTATATGAACTCATAAGGTGATTTCGGGATTACCAGTCCAAGCTAAATCCCTTATAGCGACAAACACCCTTAATGAGCTCAGATCTGAATTACCAATCCAGGCTAAATTCAGACCCTAATCGGATTACCCGTCCAGGCTAAATCCATCATGCACACATATTCTTCGGGAGGCTTGATCATTCAAGGAACACCCGTCTGGGCTAGATTCCTTTTTATACCTGAGATCTCGGATTACCCGTCTGGGCTAAATCCTTACTGCAACACATGCAGGATCCCAGTTTACCTTTTCAATGAGGGTTTATCCATCAAATTCCCTTTGTCAACCTCAACCGAGATATTTTTCACATGTTATCATCAATATGCATTTCTATGATATTTCACTCCAATAACAAGTACAACCATCAAGCATTCATAATTCATACAATTATGCATATCAAGGGTTTACTTTAAGTTATCCGAACGTACCTGGTCTCTTTTCGGAGTTGTGTTTCGGTTATTCCGAAACCTTGCGTTTACCACGATTGACCTCTGAAATTTGTTCCTTGGGGTCTATAACAGCAAAATTAATTCATTAATACCCCACATTATATATTTCAAGTTTAATACCTACCCCAGTCCAAATGACCGTTTTGCCCCTAACCTTTCACATCTTTACGATTTAGTCCCTAGGCTCGTATAATGAAACACATGCAATTTCTATCTTACCCAAGTTTAACCGAACATTTTTCTCTCTTATGGCAACCCACATTTTTCATTATTTTCCTCATTTCTACCACACATTTACATCTTTTGCAAAATAGTCCCTATAAGGGTTTCTTATGAAAACCAACTTGGAAAAGATGTTTAACACACATTTATCTTTCATATTCTTCCATAATCCATCAAAATACCAATAACTCATGCATGGGTAAATTTTTGAACATGAACCTTAGCATGAAATATGGGTAGAAATTGAGAGAGCAAACTACCGGGATTTTAAAAATACAAAGAACATGAAAAACGGGGCTTGGGAGCACTTACTATTGAGTTTGAAAATTGAAGAAACCCTAGCTATGGTATCCTCAAAATTTCGGTAGCTATGGGAAGAAGATGAGCATATTTGCTTTATTTTTCCCTTTTTATTTCATTAAAATGCCTAATGACCAAAATGCCCTCATGCCCTTTCTTTAAAATTTCATCCATGCAAGCCCATTTTTGTCCAAAAATTTAGAATTTGGGAAAATTAATCTCCAAGACCTTCTAATTCATAATCTATAGCAATTTTTCATACAAATTTCTTCTAGAATCCAAGTTTTGCAATTTATTCAATTTAGTCCTTAATTTCCAATTGGACATCTTATACTTAGAATTTCTTCATGAAACTTTAACAGATGAATATACTCATATTCTAGGCCTCATAATAATCATAAAATAAATATTTTGATGTTAGATTTGTGGTCCCGAAACCACTATTTCGGCTAGGCCCTATTTCTGGATGTTACATGACATGTCATTAGGGTTTTCGTGTTTTGGGTGTTGGTCTTGAATCTCCTACAGATGGCCAAGGTCTTGCATTTTTTGCAGATACTCCACAGCTCATGTGAGCAGCATCGTGTAAGTTACATTCCGGCCTACAACTCGTGTGAGCAATCCCATTTTTCAACTCGTGTGAGCAATGATGTAAAGGAAGTGTTACGATTATATGTTTAACACACTTAAGATTTCCCAAATATCTGATGATATTATAAATGTTTCAACGAGCATGAAAAGGAAAGGAACGGTAAATGTTCAAATGAACTAAACCATATATTATGAAAAGGATTGAAACGGTAAGCTTTAATAGAAGTATACTTATGTTCATGAAAATGATGAGTTCAAATGAAATATGTTCATGTATAATGACTTACCTTTTGTTAATTCAAGTGAGTTATGTTTGAATGCACTAACATGTGTTGTTAATGTGTTTAGGCTTGTTCCAAGCTTATGGTTGGATTATGTTATGCTTAATTATAATGTTATGTTTCATGTTTTATGAACTTACTAAGCATTATGTGCTTACGTAGTTTTCTTTCATATGTTTTATAGATAATTGGAAGCTCGGCTGGTTTGGAAGCTCATCGAAGATCTATCACACTATCCAGCGAATATATCGGTAATTTTTGATATTTTGGCCAAGGTTATTGTAACACCCCTAACCCATATTCGTCGCTGGAATAGGGTTACAGAGCATTACCGAACTTATTACTTAATCAAACATACATTTCACATACATTTTTCATTTCCAAATAAAAATCATTCACATTCAATCATATTGTAACATCCCAAAATAGGGCCTAGTCAGAACAATGGTTTCGGGACCACAAATTTGACGTTGAAATATTTATTTTATGATTATTATGAGGTCTAGAATATGAAAATATGCATGTGTTAAAGTTTCATGAAGAAATTCTATGAGCAAGGTGTCCAATTGAAAAATAAGAACCAAATTGAATAAAGTGCAAAACTTGGATTCTAGAAGCAATTTGTATGAAATTGCTTTAGATTATTAATTAGAATTCCTTAAGGAGCAATCTGCCCAATTTCTAAGTTTTTGGATAAAAATGGGCATGTATGGATAAAATTTGAAAGAAAGGGCTTAAGGGCATTTTGGTCATTTGGCTAATTAATGAAATAAAATGGGAAAATGAAGGCAAAAATCAGCCATTCTTCTCCCTCATCCAGCCAAATTTCTCAAGCCCTCCATAGCTAGGGTTTTCAACATTTTCAAGCTCAATAGTAAGTGCTCCCAAGCTCCGTTTTTAATGTTCTTCGTATTTTTGAAATCTTGGTAGCTTACTCTCTCCATTTCTACCCATATTTTGAGCTAGGGTTCATGTTTGAAAAGTGATCCATGTGTGACATGTTTATTCTTTGATGTTTTATGGAGGAATAAGAAAGTTGGATGTGTGTTAAACATATTTTTTTAGGTGATTTTCATGAAAAACCCCTAAAACGACCTTTTTACAAAAGGTGTAAAATATGTGGTAGAAATGTGAAATAATGAAAAAATGTGGGCTGCCATAAGAGGAAAGAACATTCAGCTAGGCTTGGGTAATGTAGAAAATTCATGCATTTCATCATACGAGGCTAGGGACTAAATCGTAAAAAATATGAAAAGTTAGGGACAAAACGGTCATTTTGTCCGGGGGTGAAATTTAGGCCCGAAAGAATAATGTGAGATATTGATGATTTATTTTTATTATTATAGACCCCGAGGAACAAATTCCAGAGGTTGATCGAGAAAAATGAAAGGTTTCGGAATAATCGAAACGCGAGACCAAAATGAATACCAGGTAAGTTCGAATAACTTTAAGTAAACTACTAATATGTCTAATTGCATGTTTTATGAATGTGTGATAGTTGTATATAATGATGGCATGGAAATCCATGAAATGTGTTAATAATAATAATGACAAGATGATAAATGTCCCAGTTGAAGTTAAAAGGGAAATTCGATGGATAAACCATGGCTTACATGACTTGAGATCCTGCATGTGTTGCAAAAAAAGATTTAGCCCGGAAGGGTAATCCGTTGATCTCAAATATAGAAAGGATCTAGCCCGGACGGGTGTTCCTTGAGTGATTGAGCCTCCCGAAGAATATGTGTGCATTGTGGATTTATCTCAGACTGGTAATATGATTAGGGTCTGAATTTAGCCTGGACTGGTAATTCATACCTAAGCACATTAAGGGTGTTTGTCACTGTAAGGGATTTAGCCTGGACTGGTAATCTCGACATCACCCTATGAGTTTACATTATGGGGGATTTAGCCTGGACTGGTAATCCCGCCGTATGATGTGAGGTTCGCTGGAGTGCATACTTGAGATGATTGCTTTTATGACTTGACAGTAAATGGAAAATCCATCAAGATTTTTTAGAAACTCGTCGGGATTAACATGAGATAGAAAATGAAAATGTTGAATGATGAATGATGAATGATGAGCTCATCTAAGACAATTTACATGGTGTATTGTTATGAGGCTAACTTGTTGATTGAGTGCATGTGATAGGGAAACTATTTCATACTTGTTGATTTTGTTGCCTAATATGGATGTATACTAACTAATCGGTAAGTTTACTTTCCAATTATTCGGGCTTACTAAGCATGTAAATGCTTACCCCTCTCTTTTCCCTGTCTTACAAAGCTCGAGGACTAGTAAAGATTGAAAGACGGTTGGAGAATCAACACACTATCATCTTGTCTAGTGTGACAGCCCAAAATTGACCCTAGTCGGAATGTGGTTTCGGGACCACAAAACCGAGGCATAAAAATAATTAAAAATTTATTTTGATGCCTATAATATGTGTGTGCTCATGTATGACATTTTATGATGATTGATTTAGTGTTATAAAGGTGAATTCCACTAGAAAGGACTTAGTAGTGAACTTTGAAAGTACGATAGGGAAATGTGTGATGACTAATTAAAGCATGCATGCAAAATAATGGACTTGCATGTCAAATTCCCCTTTTTACAAGTGATGGCCGGCCGTGACAAAGAGATATGGGCTAAACATGTCATGAAACATGTTTTGTTGGGCATTAGGGAGAAATAATAAACTAATAAGCATGGGTAAGAAAAGAATGAAAAAAAATGTGTGTGAGAGAGTAGCATTCCCCCATTGCCGTGCAACCAAGAAGAGAAAACAAAAAATTTGTTCATCCTTGTTCTCTCCTTTTGGCGAAAATACTAAGAGGGAGAAGAGATTTTGCTTCATTTCCTTTGTTTAGAAGAGATCTAGAAGGATATTTGGCTAAACTTGCATCAAGATTGAGGTATGTATGAGGTTGTGTCATGAGATTCATGCATGTTTTAGTTGCCAACTTGATGTTCATGTTAGCCATGGTTCAAATCCTTGTTATGCCATGGAAGTGGTATTTGGTCAAGGTTGGTATTGTGATAAAGCCATTGCATGTTAAGTGTGAAGCTTGATGATGATGCATGCAATGATGGATTGTCTACTCTTGAAATTTCTTTGTAGCCATCTTGAGTAAGACTTTGAGTTTTCTTTTGTTTAACCATGATTGAAGATGAAAGGGCATGATTGTGATGTATTCGGCCATGATGCATTCATGAGCATGGTTCATGCTTCTTGCATGTTAGTTAAAATTTGTGTTTTGGATGGCTATATGGACACCTTGAAATTCGCCATGCTCATATATGTATATATATGTTTGCACATGATGTTTTGGTTATGAAGTAAGTGATGAATATGTTTGTTTAAAGAAGAAGATGTTGAAGAATGTTTGTGAAATTGCAAGCACATTCGCCTAGCACACATATGAGTGCTTGATGCTATATTATAAGTTTTGAGCTACAATATACAAAGCATTAACTAGTAAAATGCATGCTGTTTTTGTGTGGTATTAAGTGCATAATTGGCCTCAACATGGACATGTATATTCGGCCTTAGGGAGCCTATTGATGGCCTTAGCTTTTCCTTGATGCTCGAATGAATTGTATTGAATTGCTTGATGTAGTATAAAATGTGCATGACCATTGTGTATTCAAGCGAAAGGGTGGCCATATGACCATTTAAACTCCTTGTCATATTCGGCCATAAGCTAGCACAATGAGGTTTTAATAAATTGAATTTGTTTGAATTAGCTCAAGAGCTTAGAGGGCCACAATTGGACAAGGGGAAGGAAAAAGTGATCGAATAGCCGTAAAAGCCGTTCGACAACATCCGAGGTAAGTCCTCAAGAAGTGACCCTACTTGAATTATGTGAAATGAAATATGGATGTGTATTGATTATTGATTTATGTGTGTATGAGTATTTGAATGATACCCGGGCTAAGTCCCGAAGGCGATTATGCTTGTGATTATATTTGCGTTTGAGCCTTAGTAACTAAAATGAAATATGAATGTCTAATGATTATTGATGCATGTGTGCATGAGCAATTGAATGATATCCGGCTAAGTCCCAAGACATTTATGCTGGAAATTATATCCGGTTAAGACCAAGGCAATTGTGCTAGTGGCTACATCCGGGCTAAGACCAAGGCATTCGTGCGAGTCATTCTATCCGGCTAAGACCAAGGCATTCGTGCACGTGGTTATATCCAGTTGTATTCCGAAGAAGCTTGGGCTGGAGGTGAGTGTTGGTTGCTGTAATAAATTCAATTAGTACGCTCGAAAGGCCCAAAGAATAAGGTATGTTTATATGTGCATTGGAAAGTCGACATGTTTGAGCAACATTCGCTCAATCAACTAACGAATTTCAGCTATTGAATAGGTTGATACCTTGTGAAAGTATATAATGATGAAGTGGGAAGTAAGAATGATTATGTGAATGTGTATTAATGAAATGATGCACTTGACTATGTGAATGTATTGCTTTAATTAAAGCTGATTTTATTCCTTGAGACTTACTAAGCATAAAAATGCTTACCCCGTTGCTTTGGCTCTCTGTTTTATAGATTTTGCTCGATAGCAATCGGATTTGGGATCATTAAAGTCGAAGTCATCCACACTATCAACGCCTCCATTTTGGTATAAATTTTTGGTTGAACTTTGAAATGGCATGTATAGGACTACCCTTTGTTGGTTTAAATATCTTTGTGATGTATATGTGTTCGGCCATGCGAAAATGGCTCGTAAAAGTGAAGTACGAACTTAGACTATTTGCGGTTTGTATATATATATATGGTGTCATGATGTGATTATGGATTGGAAGTGGGAATGTTGGTCACATGATCAGCCATTGGTATGGTTAAAATGATCATATGTGAACCTATGTATGGCAAGACTAGTTGGTTCATGGAGACTACAAAATAGGTAAGACCTACCTTCAAAACAGATGCTGCCAGCTGCGGTGACGTGAATGTGAAAAATCACCAAAATTTGTAAGGATGGTATTAAATAGTGAATAAGCTATGTAAATGAACCTTGATGAGTCTATTTTCATATGGAAGAAACGAAATGGTCATAGGAGTTACATGTTAAGAGATATTAAAGCTATTGTGAGACAGGGCCAGAATGGTTTCTGGGTCCCCTGTCGCAACTTTAAAAATTTACTATAAATTATCCAGAAAGAATTAGGAGTCATGCCTTATATTTACAGATTCCATTTGAGTCTAGTTTCATTAGAAACAAACGGCACCAGTATTAAAGCCCTGTGCAGAGAGATATTCAAGTTGTAACGTGCGAAGGTCAGAGCAGTCGATCCCTGTAACATGGGTAACTTTAACTAATAAACTGTACCAATTGGCCCGACCAAAAAATTCTAGAAATAAATCCATGGATGGATATATGAGTCTAAATTCAGGGAAAATTTACGAAACCAGTTTCTGAGTTTTGGAACTCGAGATATGATTTTTAAGGCGACGGTGATGCAGTTTTCCAGCCTGACTGGAAATGTCAAATTGGTGGGCAAAATATGTGGACTTGGCTTGTTAACCCCTCGTGTCCGACACCGGCGATGGTATCGGGTTCGGGGTGTTACATCTAGCTTTGGTATAAAGATACTCTTATTATGTTCAATGGCATGTATAGGGCTTTTGTTATTTTGTTATATGTGTCATTTGATTAGCCAATATGAAGGCTTATAAAAGTATACATATTCACTTGTATATGGCCATGGGAATTGGTTCCTTTTGGTGTAGGTTATGACTTACCAAATTGTGCATGTTATATTCCAATGTTCTTGTGATGATTAAATATAGTGTGTTACAATTAGTCATTTATAATATGACCAAATCACATGGGGTGGTTAGGCCATGATTTGGCAATGAGTTAAGATAACGAGCCAAGCTCAATTGAGTTACAAGTCATAGAAATCCTTAATAAAAAGGGGATAACCTAGCATGGATGAAAACCGATGAGATGATGTTTACATGCAATGAGGTGTATTAAGGTCATTTAAGAGTATAATTAGACCAAGTTAAGTGTTATTGAAAACTATAAGTGGATATAAATATTAGAGGGTGACCATAGGCTTGGAAAATGGCCCAAAAAGGTCCATACGGGTAGACACATGGGCGTGTGTCTAGGCCATGTGTGACACACAGACCGCCCTATGAGCCTGTGATATGGTCGTGTGTCCCCTGCACCTAAAAATTTTAAGTTAGAATGCATGGTAGTAAACACATGGGTAGAGACATGGCCGTGAGTCTCAGTCGTGTGGAGGGCACGGCCTAGCACACGAGCGCGTGTCTTGGCCGTGTGTCCCTAAATGCATGCTGACGTCATGAACAGAATGCTCGAGTTTTTGGACACTGGCGACCACTAGGCGTGTCTAGGCTGTGTGAAGGACACGGGGCCAGAGACACGGGCATGTGCTCTACCGTGTGAAAACCCCTATAGGTTCAACATGAGAAATAAATTCAATAAATTCCACACGGATAGGGGACACAACGTGTCCCCAAGCACACGAGCATGTACATTGTCTCCACACGGGCGTGTGAGACATTACCCTAGAAATTTCTTAAAATTTTCTTAGGTCCTCGGGTTAGTCCCGGACCATTTTCCATGCATGTTTGTGGCTCGTAGGCCCATAATAAGAACATTAAGATGTTGTTTGATTGGTTTTAATTTGGGACAAAATTTTATAGCCTGTATTTCCTGAAAATAACCAAGTACGTGTCTGGTAATGCCTTATGCCTAGTCCCGATCTCAGTAATGGGTAAGGGGTGTTACACATATAGTCCCTAATACGAGCCCTCGAGGCCTAAATCATGCATTAGAAGTGGTTTAGGACTACACCGATAACTCAAAAAAATTTTGGAAAACATAGAAATTTTTTCAAAATACAAGGGACACACGCCCGTGTGGCCAGGCCATGTGTCTCACATGGCCAAAGACACGTCCGTGTCACAGGTAGTGTGGACATTCGAAATGGGATCACATGGCCATGTCCCAGCCCTTGTCCTACCCCGTGTAACTCTCTGACTTGGGTCACACGGCCAACCACACACCCGTGTAACTAGCCCGTGTACACTTCGAAATGGCCTCACACGCTTGTGTGCCAGGCCGTGTACTAGGCCGTGCCAAAACTATAGGGTATGTTGACTTATGCCACACGGCCAAGTCATATGCTCGTGTGCTGAGCCGTATGGAACATACTGACTTGGGTTCTATTAAACATTACGGGACTGATAAACCGTAATTTATACATATTTTTATCCCATGCTTAGCACATTTATGGATGGTTTCTCCTTAGATTTGGTCAATTCGATGTTCCTAATTCTTTAATTTCATGTTTTATACTTAGGTGAGCATAGGAGAGTAAAAAGAGTGAGAAACGGGCTGAAAACGGAGAAAATGGACCCACATGGGAAATCAACACGGCCTGAACTTCCTCACACGGGTAAGTCACACAGTCGTGTCCATTTGGTAGGATCGAAGCACGACTTACACGGGTAGACTACACGCCCATGCCTATTTAACAACCTTGACCATGGGCTGGAGCAATCGCACATGGGCGTGTCACACGGGCATGTCCCTATCGAGCCCAAGTATAGTCTTATTCGGAAAAGGATACTTTTGAGGGCTCTTAGGCATTCTAAAGCCTATTTAAACACCTGAGGAGGCACTCAAGAAGACACATGGAGTAGGAGGCAAAGAGTTACTCAAGGAAAGCTGATTGATCCATCTTAGAAGCCGGATTCATCGTCAAGACTGAAGATCTCCCTTTAATCTCCATTCAGGGGTTTTGGGTTTTCTTTATTTTTTGTTATCTTTATTCTTTTGAGATGTTTTCTTTCATAACTATGAACTAAACCCCCTAAACACCTAAGGGGAATGAAACCTAAGATAGATCTTGTTATTATTATCTAAATTGTATAATAAATATTTGACTTGTTCTTAATTATGTGTTCTTAATTCTTGTTTTAATATTCCAGGATATTGATTCAAGTTATTGCTCTTATTCAAATGAGGGAAATTCCATGTCTAAGAGTAAATTTTTCGTAATTAAGCGGAGTTGATTGCACGCCTAGAGATAGGGTGACAAGATTTTGCCAGATTAGGGTGAAACCTAATAAGGGAGTCCATAGATCGAGTTAATGCAACACTGGGTGTTAATTAGAAAGAGATTTCAATTAATCAACCTAAGGTTAGATGTTATTAGTCTCTAGAGAGATAATAATATAACTTAGGGATTTCTACGAATAAAGTCAAATGAATAAATAGTCTGATTCAGAGTCAAATAACAAGTAAAGTCTAGGTGGATTTTTCCTTGGGTATTGTCTTAATCAATCGAGTTTTTTCAAAAGCTTTTCCCCAATTATCTCTCTATGCATCCTTAGTTTAGTTAATTAGTTTAGATAAACAAACCCCTTAATTTTTAGGCTAGATAATAAAAAGGAAGTAATTACAAGTAGTCTTGGTTCATTTAGATTCGACAATTTGGTCTTGCTAAAGCTATACTACTATTCGATAGGTACACTTGCCTTTATCGTGATAATAGTTAGTTTCAAGAACGATTAATTATAAATTTTTAAAACCTGTCGCAAATATCACGTATCAAGGTTTTGGCGCCGTTGCTGTGGAACTAAGATATTAGGAACACTCGATTTTTATTACTGTAGCCATTTTACTTTATTTGCAATTTAAATTTTTATCTTCTTTTATGATTTTCTTTTATTCGTTCCTTGCAAGTTTTTATAGTGTATGACTAGAAGAAACCGTGTACTATGTATGATTATGCTAAACCTTCTTTAACAGGAACTGAATCGAGCATAGTTAGGCCTGCTATTGCTGCGAATAATTTTGAAGTGAAACCTAACACTGTTCAAATGATCCAACAGTTTGTCCAGTTTGATGGTTTGCAAGACGAGGACCCAAACGCTCATTTGGAGAATTTCTTAGAATTTTACGACACTTTTAAAATCAGTGGTGTTTCTGATGATGCCATTCTCCTTCGGTTATTCCCTTTTTCATTGAGGAACAAACTAAACAGTGGTTGAACTCGTTATCACGAGGGTCAATCACTACTTGGGAACAAATGACCGAAAAGTTTTTATTAAAGTTTTTTTCGCTGGCTAAAATGACTAAATTACGTAATGATATCTCTTCTTTTGTGCGGATGGATTTAGAAACACTCTACGCTGCATGGGAAAGATACAAGGACCTTTTGCGAAGATGCCCTTACCATGGGTTACCACTTTGGCTACAGGTTCAAACGTTTCACAATGGCCTAAATCTTTCGACTAGACAGATGATTAACGCAGCTACTGGTGGAACTATCAATAATAAGACACCTGAGGATGCTTATGAATTTATAGAAGATATGTCACTGAATAATTATCAGTGGCAAGTCATGAGGACAAAGCCAACGAAATAGCCGGCGTTTTTAACGTCGATTCGGTCACCATGCTCTCTAATCAGGTAGAACTTTTGAATAGAAAAATTGACGGTTTTCTTGGTTCTTCATAGGTTCACCCAGTAATGCAGTGCGAAGCAAGTGGAGGTGGATCAAGCAATTCAGAATACACACCCTATGGCCACAACATGGAGAACGAGCAGTTAAATTACATGGGTGATAATCCTCGATCTTAAAATAATCCTTATAGTAATACTTACAATGAAGGTTGGAGGAACCACCCAAATTTCTCATGGGGAGGCTAAGGGAATCAGAGACCACCACCTCCAAGCTTCCAACAACCACCCTACCAACGAAAGAAAAAGCTGAACCTTGAGGAGATGCTAACAAAAATCATCAATGTTTCAGAAACTCGTTTTCAGAATATCGAGATAGCACTTAAGAATCAAAAAGCATCGATCCAAGGGCTCAAAACTCAGATAGGACAGCTCGCCAAATAAATATCTAAATGGCTACAAGGTAGCCTGCTGAGTAACACTGAATCTAACCCAAGGGAACAATTCAACGCAATTTTCATCCAAGACAAGGAAGGCTTAGTGGAACCTGAACCAGAATCGAGGCAAGGAATTGTGGTAAGTAAAAGCAGAGGTGAGGAAGGTCACAATGAACAAACACCAGTAAGTAAAGAGTACAGATCTCGTGTGCCATATCTAAATGCGACAAGAAAAGACTACACAGACGAACAATTCAGTAAATTTCTTAAATTATTAAAGAAATCACATATTAACTTACTGTTTATTGGAGCTCTTTCACAGATGCCAAACGTAGTCAAATTCTTAAAGGAGCTTTTAAAAAATAAGAAAAAGTTGGATGAAGCGTCGCATGTGGAGCTAAATGCGGTTTGCTCAGCCATACTACAGAATAAGCTGGCCAACAAATTAAAAGATCTAGGGAGTTTTACGATTCCTTGTTTAATTGGTAGCTTAGATGTTAATAATGCTTTGGCTAATTTAGGGGCTAGTATCAATGTCATGCCTTACAAAATGTTTAAGCAACTAGATCTTGGGAAACCCAAACAAACTAGGATGAGTATTCAATTATCCAATAAAACAATCAGATTTCTTAGGGGTATTATTGAAGATGTACTCGTTAAAATTGACAAATTTATTTTCCCAGTTGATTTCATTGTTCTAGACATAGAAGAGGATAGTAACGTTCCTTTAATTTTAGAGAGGCCCTTTTTAGCAACTGTTAGAACAATAATTGATGTTGGCACAGGTGAACTCACACTTCATGTGGGAGACAAAACAATCACCCTTCAAGCTCGTAATTTGAGTAACACATCGAAAATTGAAGGTGGTGGTATAAATCTTCCTACTAAAACTGACCATGTGTTGCAACTTGCTTTGCAGGAAATAGGTTCGAAGAACATACATGAGCCATGCTCAAGCAATAACAAAGGACCTATCTATGAAGAACGAGGGCTACAAATTGAGGAGCTAGATGAATGGCAGACACATACACCGAAAACACACAATAAACAAAAACCACGCCATGACAAGCTAAATTTTTCCCCAAATCAACTTAAGGTTGGAGACAAAGTGCTATTAGACACAGCAGACCCTCGTACTACCATTTCTGAACCGAATGAAGAAATCCCCCTTACGGTACTTAGCATTTTTCCATACAGTACAGTCGAGGTAATTCATCCCAAATTCGGTACGTTCAAGGTAAATAGTACTCGTCTTAAACCTTATGTTGATAAAACTGATTGTAGGGATGATGAGTGTAAACTCCTCGAACCACCATAACCACGCAACAAGAAAGGTAAGTCGAGCTTAAACTATAAATAAGCGCTTATCGAGAGGCAACCCGAGCACTAACAGTATTGATTTCTTTAAAAATTTAGTTTTTAACATCTATTCACTAACCGAGTCCTTGAAACACAGGTTTTCTAATCCACACAGCCAGGCACACGGGCGTGCCTTAGGTCGTGCTCACACTACGGGAGGAGACACGGCCGTACGACACGGCCGTGAGTAAATAGGGCAAAATTTTTTCCCCAACAGGAGATGCGATAAGCTACCACGACTCTGCGACGTGGCTGTGGGCGGGTCTATCAAAACACGCATGCCCGTGCCCACCACCCGTGCTCAAGACTGATAAAACAACACGGGTGTGTACCTATACACACGGGCATGGGAGAAGCGAACGAAGTAGAACATGGCGATGTCCATTGACACGGCCAAAGAACACGGGCTAAAATAAGGGCACACGGGTGTGCCTCATGGCCGTGTGACCCAAAATCTATATAAACCCCTCACTATTCATCACCTCCTTCCCTGAAATCCCTAACCCTAGCTACTGCAACTTCACACGCCCTACCTACCATGCCCGTGCGCCTACCACAGCACCACCTTCGACGACCCAAAGCTCTTCCCTCTTGAGTATACAATGTCAACCTCATGTGGTAAGAAGGCCGTTGTCCCCGTCTCGAAGAAGAGGAAAGGAGCAGCGTCATCCTCGGGTCCTACCATGGAGATTAGGCACCCGTTCCTCCAGTTTCTCTGGGACTCCAAGAGGAACTATTTCAGATATTACGGGCCTGACCTCTAGGTGTAGGCCTCTGCATTGACTAGGCTGCACTTGAACAAATTCAAACGACTGACGCGGTCCGAGCCTTCCTGATGACTGAATTGTGGGGGCTCTTCTTTGAGATTATCGAGCTGACGTCCCTCGAAATCACAATGGAACTCTGCTCGACCTTCCATCTTAAGGTCGTCATGACAAACTTCGACGATCCTGGAACAGTCTAGTTCTGCCTTGATGGTCTAGTGCGTTAGTTGAGCATACTGGAGTTTGGAATTGCTCTAGGGCTGTACACGGAGGAGTTCATGGACAACAATGAACTCGACACCCTCCATTGCCACATCCACTACTCTTCCTCAAAGTGCTGGAAGGACCTCGTCCCTGCCTCGGCCACCTATGATCCTAGCCGCTCTTTGGCATCAGCCCTCGCCCCATCCCTGCAATACCTACACACCATCTTGGCCCACATTCTGACAGGACAACGAGAGAGCACTGGCATCGTCAACACTCACGATGCCTATTTCCTATGGAGCATGGCGAATGGGCCTGTCTTTGACCTTGCCTATTTCATTGCCCTCGCCATCCGCCATTAGATTGAGCGGCATAGGAGAGGAGTCATCTCTATTGGGCCCTATATGACTCAATTGACTTGGCACTTTGGGCTCCTCAACACAGCGGCACAATCATCCTCCCTTACTCTCATCGGCCAAATGTCCCCACAGGGCATCTCGAGCATGCTACATATGAGGATGATCAAGAAACGACGTGGAACCTACCCTCCTAAGTACTGCCTCGTCCAATCCACTGAGGAGGAGGACCCAGAGGACATTACTGATGATGTCCCTCCATGTCATGAGGACCCACCATATCAGCCACCACCTATCCATCGTCCAGTTCATGCAGTGGCTTCATACTCTGACATCTCTGAGCGCCTTACTCGATTTGAGCAGCAGCGTTTTCAGTGTTTTGATCACATTGATGCTACTCTTCATCAGATTTTCAGCACCTTCACATCTCATCGCCACCACCACCTCGCGAACCATCCGGCGATGACGATGTTTAAAGACTTTTTAATTTTTTATTTTTATTTCCACTTTTATCTTTAGTTATCTTCTTTAAGTACTTTTTATTTTATTTTCCTTCAATATTATTTTAATTTTAGGTTCTATAATTTTTATTGAATAATTTATAGTTTCAGCTATTTCATTACGAGTAATTATGCTTCCTTATATTTCCTAAAGAGTTTTTGATTTTATCACAGTTATAAAGAGCTCCAAAGCTTATCATCACTTAGAAACTAAAAACTCCACTGGAAAAGGTTCTCTACGATTGCCATGCCCTACTCAACCACGACCATAGCTGCTACCAGATATAATATTCTTTTGGCGTAGGACTTATGGGCTAATGAACCTTTACCACCACCGGAGTATCCTCCTCCACTCTCATCATTGCCTTGGCCGATTATTCTCCATAACTCCAATTCAAGGAGTTCATTCATCATTCATAAAGTTTCACTTCTCTCCCTATCTTATGATTATATATCTATATTTTTCAATATATCTATCTTTGTACATTGAGGGCAATATACATCTTAAGTGTTGGGGAGTCTTTTATATCATTATCAGAAATCCCTGAATTTTGTCCTGTTCTCATGTGATCTTCTCATACCACTATTAGAATGAATTTTGATTAAGTTATGATTTTTATTGATATGTCTTGAATTAAAACATAGGCATTTATGCATTGATCGTTTAAACTTTAAGACATTAGGGAATCAAGCATGATAAGTTGAGTTTTGAGAATTAAAAATTTTTAAGTTGTTTCCCCAAGTTTAGATATTATCTTGAGTTGAAATTCACAAGTTTAAACATCAAAAAACCATAATTTTTGTGAGATATTGAGCCTTTGGAGCATATATTATTTCTTTCATGCTCACTTTTATTATGGGTGCGTCAGTATTTATTTGTTATTCTAGAACTTCCTTGATTATGCATGTCAAGACCACATCATTTGATTTGATATGTCAAGATGATTAAGGCACTTAGGTTTAACCCACTCACTCTACAAAAGCCTACCTTCATAGTTAACCCTTAGTGATCCCCTTTGAGCCTAACAAGCCATTAATTGATTTACCCTCAATATTAACCTATAACCCATTATTGTTGAAATCCCCTAATTTGATCCTTATTTTTGTCGAGATTTGATTTGAATTAATTGCTTAGCTATGTTTTATTCTTCGTTGCAATAATTAAGTTCTATGTTATTTGACTTGTTCCAAAAAAAAATACTTTCATACATATTAATAGTAATTCGTTGTTTTTGAGCTTGAGTGTTAATTCCATATTCTGAGAAGAAGCTCACTTGTATTCAACTGATAATTAGTTATTTTTCTAGCTAGGTGATTTCTTTAATTCAATCTACATTCTAACCTTTTCTTTCAGCTTGTGACCACACCCCCTAACTAAAGCCATGTTACAACCCTTTAAAGACCTTTTTAATTGATGTATCATCTCAATATATAGTGGTGGATATTTGATTTTCATTCAAGCCCATGGTAATAACTTTTCATATTGACTAATGAGTGCTTTATTTGAAGTCCTTAAACACCTAGAGTGATTTGAGTGAGGATGTTAAACTCTATGATATTTTGATCAAAGGTGATTACATAGATGAGGAGGGACACCTATGTTTTCGTGATAAAATGCTCAACTTGGAATGTTTGAAACTTTGATGTACTTTTAGTTAAATTTTCAATGTATGATTACTTATGGATTATTTTGAGATATTATTGATAGGGATTATAAATTGAGAAGAATTTATTTTGATTGTGAGTTGAGGATTTTGCTTGAGGACAAGCAAACGCTTAAGTGTGGGGGTATTTGATAAACCGTAATTTATACATATTTTTATCCCATGCTTAGCACATTTATGGATGGTTTCTCCTTAGATTTGGTGAATTCGATGTTCCTAATTCTTAAATTTCATGTTTTATATTAGGTGAGCATAGAAGAGTAAAAAGAGCAAGAAACTGGCCGAAAACGGAGAAAATGGACCTACATAGGAAATCAACACGGCCTGGACTTCCCCACACGGATAAGCCACACGGTCGTGTCCATTTGGCAGGATCGAAGCACGACTTACACGGGTAGACAACACGCCCGTGCCTATTTAACAGCCTTGACCATGGGCTGGAGCAATCACACACGGGCGTGTCACACGGGCGTGTCCCTGTCGAGCCCAAGTATAGTCTTATTCGGAAAAGGCTACTTTTGAGGGCTCTTAGGCATTCTAAAGCCTATTTAAACACCTGAGGAGGCACTCAGGAGGGACACACGGAGTAGGAGGTGAGGAATTACTCAAGGAAAGCCAATTAATCCATCTCAGAAGCCAGATTCATCATTAAGACTGAAGATCTCCCTTCAATCTCCATTCAGGGGTTTTGGGTTTTCTTTATATTTTTGATATCTTTATTCTTTTGAGATGTTTTCTTTCATAATTATGAACTAAACCCCCTAAATACCTAAGGGGAATGAAATCTAAGACAGATCTTGTTATTATTATCTGAATTGTATGATAAATATTTGACTTGTTCTTAATTATGTGTTCTTAATTCTTGTTTTAATATTCCAGGATATTGATTCAAGTTATTGCTCTTATTCAGAGGAGGAAAAGTCCCTGTCTAAGAGTAAATTTTTCGTAATTAAGCAGAGTTGATTGCACGCCTAGAGATAGGGTGACAAGATTTTGTCGGATTAGGATGAAACCAAATAAAGGAGTCCACAGATCGAGTTAATGCAACACTAAGTGTTAATTAGAAAGAGATTTCAATTAATCAACCTAGGGTTAGACGTTATTAGTCTCGAGAGAGATAATAATATAGCCTAGGTATTTCTACGGATAAAGGCAAATGATTAAATCGTCTAATTCAGAGTCAAATAACAAGTGAAGTTTAGGTGGATTTTTCCTTGGGTATTGTCTCAATCAATCGAGTTTTCTCAAAAGTTTTCCCTAATTTTCTCTCTGTGCATCCTTTGTTTAGTTAATTAGTTTAGATAAACAAACCCCTTAATTTTTAGGCTAGATAATAAAAAGGAAGTAATTACTCGTAGTCTTGGTTCCTTTGGGTTCGACAATCCGGTCTTGCTAAATCTATACTACTGTTTGATAGGTACATTTGCCTTCATCGTGATAATAGTTAGTTTCAAGAACGATTAATTATAAATTTTTAAAACCTGTCATGAATACCACGTATCAGGGACACACGGCCGTGTCGCCTGACCATATATCACACACGGCTGAGACACACGCCCGTGTCTCTGTCCATGTGGACAAAACTAGGCTATTTTCCAAGCCATCTTTCTCATCCAAACTTGCATTCACTTACAAATACCAAATAGCATAAAACATATTATCCATAGGCATTCAAACTAATCTCAACCAAGCCTAATTCATGCCGTTTCAATACCTTCAACCATAATGCTCATAACATCATGTTTTTGGCAATTCAACACATACCAATTTTATATCTAAAAATCACCTAAATGGTCACTTTTAAATGTGCATTATTTGTCTATTACTAGCATATAAATCCAATCTCAATATCAACCATTTTCTACCTTCAATACCAATTTTCAACAATGCATTCACATAGCAATTATAAACCACTTAACAAAAGGCCATTTACTCATATATATATATATATATATATATATATATACATCATTAAGTATACCAAAATAAAGAAATTACATGGCTATACACATAACAAAGCATTCATCGTTTACAAGCCAAATCAATTGGCTAAATTCATTACCAACATATAGACCATTTTAACCACAACACATATACAAGCCATATAACCAAATACAAAAGTTCAAAAGTACCAAAATAACAGTTGGATAGTGTGATGAGATCTCCGACGACTACCAATCTGAGCAGGCTTTGAAATCACTATAAAACATGAAAAAGTAAACAGAGTAAACTATAAAGCTTAGTAAGCTCGTATGCTTAATAAGTAAAACTTACCATTCAACTACAATTCAAGTACTTAAACATCACATAATGCAATTCAATTTAAATCTAAAACTTAACACATATTCAATCCAAAGGTTAGACATGAATTCTATCTATTTCCTCGATTTAATGATTGTATAGTTCACATATATACCTGTACTAACTCGTATCATATTCATACTCTTCCAATTCATTGTTATACTCGTTAAACCATTTGGAATAATATCGGATACTCAGGAATCTCACACCCTAAGTGCCAATATCAGGCCAAAGCCATCTCAATCTCATATCTCATATAATGCTCACTCTCGAGCTATCAACGGGTCTGCTCACACAAGCTAACGGTCAAGATGTAGCTACACGATGCTGCTTACACAAGCTGACGTAACACATGCCAGACAACTCAACCATCGGTAGAACGTACGGATCAACACCCAAACACAATAACCCCTAATGACATGTCATTTGTATCCTATCTATTCCTAAGGTTCAATCAGGATTTCACATGTAGCCAATTCTCGTCGAACATTTCCTTAAGATCGTATTCACAATTTATTCAATATTGAAGCATTTAAAATACAATTATATTAATACTTATTAACATATGAGCTTACCTCGGATTTATACGAAGAGAAATCGAGCTATCAATCAACTATCTTGTTTTTCCCCTGATCTAATTCTGAACTTCACTTTTCTTGATCTATATATAATCAAATTTAACTTATTTAATTATCATTCTATTCAATTTAATCCAATTTTTAAATTATGTAAAAATTACACTTTTACCCCTAATATTTCAATCTCTTTACAATTTAGTCCCTAGCTTATAAAAATACAAATTCATGCAATTAAGTCCACACTCATGCTAGCCAAATTTTACTTATTCTCATAGAAGCTCATATTTTTCACTATTTCACACATTTCACCATGAATTTTACACATTTTACAACTAAATCCTTAATTTGCAATTTCAACCAAAATCACTTAACAAATGTTGTTTATCTAACAACTATTCATTTTCTATCATCAAACATCAAAATACACATATTCATCAATGGTAAAACCCTAACCTTTAATAATTTTTCAAATTAGTCCCTGGACTAGCTAGATTAAGTTACAACGACCCCGAAAACATAGAGATCATTAAAAATGAGCAAAAATGCACTCACATGCACTAGGAGATGTTGGGAAAATGTTTAAGCTCCTCCCATGGAGATTTTCGATTGATTTTAGGTGAAATGAAGAAGATAATACTTTGACTTCTAGTTAATTTTATCATTATTTACTAATTTACCTTTATACCTTTTAAAAACATTAATAATTATGCAAAATACCAAGCCATTATCATCCACTAACATATTAATGGGCTATTTACCACATAAGGACCTCCATTTTAAGGTTCCATATCTATTAGACACCTTTAGCTAATAGAACTCAAGTTTTACACTTTACGAGATTTAGTCCTTTTTATCGAATTAAGCATTCAAATGATAAAATTTATTAACAAAATTTTCATACAATCATACTATCATGCTGTAGACCTCAAAATAATAATAAAATAAATATTTTGATCTTAGATTTATGGTCCCGAAACCATTATTTTGATTTGACTAAAAATGGGTTGTTTCAGTTATAATGGCATGTATAGGTGGACTTGTGTTTGATGTTTAGTTGAATGCTTAAATTTTTATTTTGGTATATATATGAGTTGGTTGTTTTGGTACCATTTTGATGATGGTTAAATTGTGTCAGTTTGGTACATATGATGCATGAATGGTAAAGCTCAAATGATAAGTTTATGTTAAAGTGATATAGGTGAAGTTATGATATGTTTTGAGATGGAAATGAACTAGATGCTTATAAATGAAATGAGATCAAGTATATGTATATGTTTAGGTAAATTTGTATGTTTGCATTTGATGTACCTTGTATGGCATATTGGTTGAATGGATTTGAACTTTTGAATTAGTCATTTCATGCATGTTTTGGTAAGGTTTTAATTGTAACACCCCGTACCCGAGACCGTTTCCGGAGTCGGACACGAGGGGTTAACAGACTTAATTCACTTATTTTCACAGTCCATTTTAAAAATTTCCAGACAGCTGACTAACTGTGTCACTGTCACCTTAAAAATCATATCTTGAGTTCCAAAACTCGAAAATCAGTTTCGTAATTTTTCGCTGAAACTAGACTCATATATCCATCCACAAATGTTTTTCCAGAATTTTTGGTCCAGCCAATTAGTACAGTTTATTAGTTAAAATATCCTCTGTTACAGGGTTCGACTACCCTGACCTTCCTGCATTGCGACCTAGATATCTCCCTGTACAGGGCTTCAATATTGATGTCGTTTGTTTCTATGGAAACTAGACTCGAAAAGGAATCTATACATATATGGTATGACTTTTAATTATCTCTGGTTAATTTATAATGAATTTCCATAGTTGAAACAGGGAATCCAGAAACCGTTCTGGCCCTGTTTCGCGAAAACTTAAATATCTCATAATATACTGTTCATAGGATCGTTTCGCTACTTTCCTACGAAAATAGATTCATCAAGGTTCGATTAAATAATTTATTCACTATTTAATTCCATTCATACTATTTTTAGTGATTTTTCACATTCACGTCACTGCTGCTATCAGCATCTATTTTTAAGGTAGACTTTACCTATTACATAGTTTCCATGATTCAACTAGCCCTTTAGCATATATAGCACAAAATATGATCATGATTAACCATTCCAACGGCTAATCATTCCCAAACATTTCCATACCTCTTAATGAACATCATACAAGACGATTATAATACTAAGCTCAAAGTGTATATAAGCCATTTTCGCATGGCTATCCAAATTTACACAAAACCAAAGGGTCCATGACCAACAACAAAACGGGTAGTCCTATACATGCCATTTCAAAGTTCAACCAAAAGTGTACCAAAAAGGGGCTTTGATAGTGTGGACGACTTTGACTTCAACAATCCCGAGTCTGATAGCTGACTAACCCAAAATCTATAAAACAGAGAATCAAAGAAACGGAGTAAGCATTTAATGCTTAGTAAGTTTGAGCCATGAAATTAGACACAACCAAAGTATAGCATTCATATGGCTAAACGGATAATCTCATATGAACAAATTCTCAATATCATACTTACTTCACATTACCAACCCTTATATTCATACACAAAGATCAACTTAGCCAAGTAGGAAGCTCATTAATTTCTTGGCGAATATTATTTAAACGGAATCACCACCCTAATGCATATACGAAACGTACCTCATCGTTGGGTTTTACGAGCGTATCAATTTAAATTATTACAGAAAGATCACTTGTTCTCAAACCAAGTACCTTCGGAGTTTAGCCGGATATAGCCACTAGCTCAAATGCCTTCGGGACTTAGCCCGGTTATAGTAACTTGCACAAATGCCTTCGGGACTTAGCCCGGTATAATAACTCGCACAAATGCCTTCGGGACTTAGCCCGGATATAATAGCTCGCACAAACGCCTTCGGGACTTAGCCCGGATATAATAGCTCGCACGAATGCCTTCGGGACTTAGCCCGGAATTAGCCACTAGCTCAAATGCTCTCGGGACTTGGCCCGGTTATCATCCGAACATTCATGCACATATCAATAAATCATGACACATCTAATTTCATTTTCATAATTAGAGTTCAAACACAAGTCACGTATTAAGCATTCCCATTTCGGCTCACTAGCCACATACAAATAGCATGGTTTAGTTTGCTTTATAACACGATCTCTATGCACATACATTGTGACTTAATCAAATCATAAACTAAGTCTCATTGCTCGAAAACTTACCTCGGATGTTGTCGAACGATTTCGATGGCTATTCGACCACTTTTTCCTTCCCTTTATCGGATTTAGTTCCCCTTTGCTCTTGAGCTTAATTTAACAAATAAATTGATTTAATCATTTGAGCATCAATAGAGGAACTCAAGATACTTAGCTCATATATATACATTAGACACTAAAGTCACATACATATGAAATCATGAATCAACTCAACATATTAGCCAATATTCACCTTAGCCGAATTTTCTAAGTCAAGATAAAGCCATCAACATGTTTACCTATGGCCGAACATACACATCAACCTATGTACTCATTCATGTGGTCGAGTATACATATTCCAATATGATTTCATTTCCATTTCGTTTAACACTTAACTTTTACCACATGTCAAATAACCCATTTCTTTACTCATGTGGCCGATTATATTTGGTCATGCATACACACATAAAATCAATTTGGAGACTCTATCAATCCAACATACATTCGGCAATAGTCCATAATTCTCTCTCTCGGCCACTCATTTCCCACTTAACAAAGCTTCCATTCGAACTCATTAGTGAGTATCAATTAATTAAGCTATCTTTTAAACCTTTATTTATCACTTCATGCCAAACCAAAGACCACATTCGGCAGTTTCATCCACCATTCTACCAAGCATGCAATATTCAACCACAACCAACTCACATTCGGCCCTAGTTCATAACAAGGTAGCCTAATTCTTTTTATGGTTCAAACACTCATCCATCATCATTCACCTAACTTTAACATGAAACAACAAAACTCACCATTATTAACTACCATAGTCAAAAACCTTACTCAATCCAAAATCAAAATTTCATCATGGGTTACAAAAAAAATAACTTGATATCTCACTCAAGATCAACTAAAATTTCAAGAACTAATATGAACACCTTACCTTAATATTGACCTAAGATGGCCGATTGCTTCACTCCTTTCTTTCTCCTTTCAATTCGCCAAGAAGAATCAAAGGACACAACTTGTTTTCATCACCGAATACTCTTGTTCCTTTTTTTTCTTTAGATTCGCTAGCAAGAACATGAATGATGATCCCTTTTTTTTCTTTCATCATTTTCCTTTTCCATTTCTTTATTACTAACTTTTTATTTTGTTGTTCCTCCCATGATGCACCAACATAACATGTCTATGACATGTTTTGCCCATCACCCTTTGTCATGGCCGGCCACTAGTAATTAAATGGGGGAAATTGACATGCAAGTCCACCCCTATGATTACATGCACTAATAGATCCTTATAGGTTAACCTATCACATTTCGAAGTGTCACACATAAGTCCTATTGACTAAATTCACATGCAATTTACTAAATCAAGCTTAAAACTTTCACACATTCATAATCACATATTTTAGACAATAAATATCATATTCAAATAATTTGGTGATTTCGGTTTAGCGGTCCCAAACCGCTTCCGACTAGGGTCACTTTAGGGTGTCACAACTCTCCCCACTTAAGAAATTTTCGTCCCGAAAATCTTACCAGTAAATAGGTTTGGGTATCGCTCTTTCATAGAGTTACTCGGGTTCCCAAGTAGCTTCTTCTATCCTGTGTTTGAGCCATAACACTTTTACTAAAGGAACCTTTTTGTTTCGTAACTCTTTCACTTCACGAGCTAGGATACGAATCGGCTCTTCTTCATAACTCATGTCGGATTGAATTTCAACCTCTGATGGATTAATTACATGTGACGGATCAGATCTATAACGTCGAAGCATCGAAACATGAAAGACGTCGTGAATCTTTTCAAGTTCAGGGGGCAAAATCAATCTATACGCAACTGGACCAACTCGTTCAGAGATTTCGTACGGCCCAATGAATCTCGGACTCAACTTGCCATTACGGCCAAATCTGAGTATCTTTTTCCAAGGTGAAACTTTAAGAAACACTTTATCTCCCACCTGATATTCAATGTCCTTTCGTTTCAAATCTGCATACGATTTCTGACGATCTGTGGCTGCCTTCAGACTTTCACAGATTACTTTTACTTTCTGTTCGGCATCTTTAATCAAATCAATTCCAAAAATTTTACTTTCATCAAGCTCGGTCCAAAACAATGGTATACGGCATTTACGCCCGTACAAAGCCTCGTAAGGCGCCATTTTAATACTTGATTGAAAACTATTGTTGTAAGCGAATTCAATCAAAGGTAAATACCGCTCCCATGAGCCACTAAACTCGAGGATGCAACATCTCAACATATCCTCAAGTATCTGAATTATCCGCTTGGATTGACCATCGGTTTGTGGATGAAAAGCGGTGCTAAAATGCAGCTTGGTACCCAAAGCTTCTTGCAATTTCTTTCAAAATTGCGAGGTGAATCTCGGATCTCTATCCGACACAATAGAAATCGGTACCCCATGTAATCTCACAATCTGAGAAACATACAATTCAGCTAGTTTATCCAATGAAAAATCCGTACGTACGAGGATAAAATGAGCCGACTTAGTCAGTCTATCAACAACAACCCAAATCGCATCTTTCTTACTTGTCGACAATGGCAACCCAGACACAAAATCCATCGTGATTCTATCCCATTTCCATTCAGGTATCATGATCGGCTGAAGTAAACCCGTAGGCACTTGATGTTCCGCCTTCACTTGCTGACATATTAAACACTTCGAGACAAAATTGGAAATGTCTCGTTTCATGCCATGCCACCAAAAATGACGTCTCAGATCATTGTACATTTTCGTACTCCCCGGGTGAATTGACATTCGACTACAATGAGCTTCGTTCAGAATCATCGAAATGAGTTCTGAATTTCTTGGAACACACAACCGACTTCTGAACCTCAAACAATCGTCATCATCAATTTGAAACTCTGATTCCATATTCGGAACACATTCAGCCCGTTTTGTAACCACTTCATCATCGACTTTCTGAGCTTCACGAATTTGATGAATCAATAATGGTTTGGCCTTTAATTCCGCCACTAACACATTGTCGGATAGAACAGACAAGTGTACATTCATCGCTCGTAAAGCAAACAGTGATTTACGGCTTAAGGCATTCGCAACCACATTAGCCTTTCCCGGGTGATAGTCAATGACAAGCTCATAATCTTTTAACAACTCAAGCCAACGTCTTTGTCGTAGATTTAAGTCCCTTTGAGTCATCAAATATTTGAGACTTTTGTGATCCGAAAATACATGGCACTTCTCACCAAATAAGTAATGTCGCCATATTTTCAAAGCGAATACGATGGCAGCTAATTCGAGATCATGGGTCGAATAATTTTTCTCATGTGGCTTTAATTGTCTCGACGCATAGGCCAGAACTCGACCTTCTTGCATCAATACGCAACCCAACCCAAGTAGGGAGGCATCACTATAAATGACAAACTCTTTGCCTGATTCGGGTTGCACTAGAATTAGAGCTTCAGTCAAATAAGTTTTCAGTTGATCAAAACTTTTCTGACATTTTTCCGTCCATTCGAACTTAACATCTTTTTGAAGTAGCTTCGTCATTGGTGTGGCTATCATCGAGAAACCTTTTACAAACCGTCGGTAGTAACCGGCAAGTCCCAAAAAGCTCTGAACCTCAGTAATATTTCTCGGAGGCTTCTAGTTAAGTATGGCTGAAATTTTGCTCGGATCAACTCGAATACCCGATGCGGATACCACATGGCCCAAGAACCTCACCTCTCTTAACCAGAACTCACACTTACTGAACTTAGCATATAACTTCTTATCCCGTAAAAATTTGCAACACTAATCTCAGGTGCTCAGCATGTTCGGTCTCATCTCTTGAATAGACCAAAATGTCATCAATAAACACAACTACGAACCGGTCCAAATACTGTCTAAAGATTCGATTCATCAAATCCATAAATACCGCAGGGGCATTAGTGAGCCCAAACGGCATCACTAAGAACTCGTAGTGGCCGTATCTCGTTCTGAAAGCAGTTTTGGGTATATCCGAATCTCGAACTCGCAATTGGTAATAACCCGATCTCAAATCTATCTTCGAAAACACTGAGGCTCCCTTTAGTTGATCAAACAAATCGTCAATACGTGGTATCGGATATTTATTCTTTATTGTCACCTTATTCAGTTGACGATAGTCGATGCACAACCTCATGGTTCCGTCCTTCTTTTCACAAAAATCTTGGTGCACCCCAAGGAGAGAAACTTGGTCGGCGAAACCTCTATCCGTCAATTCTTGCAACCGAGCTTTCAACTCTTTTAACTCGGTTGGTGCCATACGATACGGAGCTATCGAAATCGGCGTAGTCCGTGTACAAGCTCAATACCAAACTCTACCTCCCGAACAGTGGTAAACCGGTAATTCCTCGGGAAAAACATCCGGTATTCACAAACCACCGCAGCAGATTCGGTTTCTTTTCTAACTCTTTGTCATCAAGTACATACGCAAGGTATGCTTCGCACCCTTTCTTACATATTTCGGGCCAACATTGATGATATTACAGCTGGCAACCCCTTTAAGTCCGTAGACTCAACTCGGATTATCTCGTTATTTGCGCACCTCAAATCAATAGTCTTGCTTTTGAAATTCACAACCGCATCATGCACGGTCAACCAATCTAAACCGAGGATAACATCAAATTCATCAAACGGCAAAAGCATCAAGTCCACCGGAAAACAGGAACCTCGAATTACCAGGGGACATTTCTTACACACTTTGTCGATAAGCACGTAACGACCCAAGGGATTTGACACCCGAATTACGAACTCAGTAGACTCAATAGGTAAAGTCTTACTGGATGCTAAGGTTTCACATATATAAGTATGAGTAGAACCAGGGTCAATCAAAGTAATCACATTAGAATCAAAGAGAGTAAAAGTACCGGTAATAACGTCTGGCGAGGAAGCATTCTCGCGTGCGCGTATAGCATAAGCTCTAGCAGGAGCACGAGCCTCAGATCTGGTCGTTGCATCTCTAGATCCTCTCTGACCACCACTAGCATTGCCCGTATTTCTAGATGGTCTACCTCGAGCAGTGGTAGCACCTGGTTTCCCACTCTGATTTACATTCTGTTCAGACAACCTCGGGCAATCTTTAATAAAGTGGTCAACTGACCCGCACTTGTAACAGGAGCGGTCATGGAATCTACAACTCCCCGAATGCCATTTACCACAATACCGGCACTCCGCTCTGTCTCGACGATCAGTTCCAACACTGGTGACCGAAGTGACTCGTGCACTCACAGGGGGTCGATCGCGATCTCATCTAGAAAAGCCCGAAGTGTTTCTAGATCGGCCTAAATCATCTCTAAATTTCTTCGATGATTGTTGAAAGGGCCTCCCAAGACCTCTTCTGAAACTCCTTTGCTCCCATATCGCCTTTTCTTTTCTCTATATTGAGCTCCTCACTTTGCAAGCTCGCTCGACGAGTACCACAAATTCTCGGATTTCTAAAATGCCAACACACGACTTTATATCATCATTCATCCATCCTCAAACGTTTACACATCACGGCCTCAAGAAATGCATTCTCGCTGGTATCGGCTAAGCCTCACAAATTTTCGTTCATAGTCATGAACCGACATGGAACCTTGTTTGAGTTCAAGAAATTCCTTTCGTTTTTGGTCAATGAATCTCGATCGATATACTTCTTTCAAACTTCGGTTTGGAAGAACTCAAAGTTACTTGCTCTCTGGCACTGTGAAGTCAACGTATTCCACCAATAGTAGGCGTAATCACGTAGCAAGGAGATAGTACACTTTAGGCACTCATCGGGTGTGCAAGATAGCTCATCGAGTACCCGAATAGTGTTGTCCAACTAAAATTCAGCTTGCTCGGCATCATCGCTATCCGTAGCCTTAAATTCAGTAGCCCCGTGTTTTTGGATTCTGTCAATTGGGGGCTTATTTGACCTTATTTGGTCAATTGCCGGAGGTATTGTAGGTGCGGGGGTGGCATTAGTCGGGAATAGAGGTTGTGGAACAGCCGTATTAGTTCAAATGTATTGGTTGAACCAATCATTCATCACGCTATAAAAAGCTTGCCTAGCCTCATCATTTGGATTGCTAGCAATAGGTTGAGAGTCTGCCGTGTATTTGTCCCTTGTGCGGAGCAGCGCTACACTCTCAAGATCATCACTACCGCTTCGGTCGGGATCGGGATCCATTACTATAAATAAACACATTTGTAAATGTCAGAAATCACCACACTATCAAATAATCACAAAATGGCATGTATAGCTAGACCCACACGTATTACGGTAGTCCTAGAATCGACTAAACCGTAGCTCTGATACCAATTTAATTGTAACACCCCGTACCCGAGACCGTTTTCGGAGTCGGACACGAGGGGTTAACAGACTTAATTCACTTATTTTCACAGTCCATTTTAAAAATTTCCAGACAGCTGACTAACTGCATCACTCTCACCTTAAAAATCATATCTTGAGTTCCAAAACTCGAAAATCAGTTTCGTAATTTTTCCCTAAAACTAGACTCATATATACATCCACAATTTTTTTATAGAATCTTTGGTCGAGCCAATTAGTACAGTTTATTAGTTAAAGTCTCCCCTGTTACAGGGTTCAACTACCCTGACCTTCCTGCACTACGACCTAGATATCTCCCTGTACAGGGCTTCAATATTGATGCCGTTTGTTTCTATTGAAACTAGACTCGAAAAGGAATCTATACATATATGGCATGACTTTTAATTATCTCTGGTTAATTTATAATGAATTTCCAAATTTGGAACAGGGAATCCAGAAACCGTTCTGGCCCTGTTTCGCGAAAACTTAAATATCTCATAATATACTGTTCATAGGATCGTTTCGTTACTTTCCTATGAAAATAGATTCATCAAGGTTCGATTAAATAATTTATTCACTATTTAATTCCATTCCTACTATTTTTAGTGATTTTTCACATTCACGTCACTGCTGCTATCAGCATCTATTTTTAAGGTAGAATTTACCTATTACATAGTTTCCATGATTCAACTAGCCCTTTAGCATATATAGCACAAAATATGATCATGATTAACCATTCCAACGGCTAATCGTTCCCAAACATTTCCATACCTCTTAATGAACATCATACAAGACGATTATAATACTAAGCTCAAAGTGTATATAAGCCATTTTCGCATGGCTATCCAAATTTACACAAAACCAAAGGGTCCATGACCAACAACAAAACAGGTAGTCCTATACATGCCATTTCAAAGTTCAACCAAAAGTGTACCAAAAAGGGGCTTTGATAGTGTGGACGACTTGACTTCAACAATCCCAAGTCCGATGGTGCGAACCCAAAATCTATAAAACAGAGGATCAAAGAAACGGAGTAAGCATTTACTGCTTAGTAAGTTTGAGCCATGAAATTAGAAACAACCAAAGTATAGCATTCATATGGCTAAACGGATAATCTCATATGCACAAATTCTCAATATCATACTTACTTCACATTACCAACCCTTATATTCATACACAAAAGATCAACTTAGCTAAGGCCTAAGCTCATTAATTTCTTGAGCGAATATTATTTAAACGGAATCACCACCCTAATGCATATACTGAAACGTACCTCATCGTTGGGTTTTACGAGCGTATCAATTTAAATTATTACAACAAGATCACTCGTTCTCAAACCAAGTACCTTGAGTTTAGCGGATATAGCCACTAGCTCAAATGCCTTGGGACTTAGCCGGTTATAGTAACTTGCACAAATGCCTTCGGACTTAGCCGGTATAATAACTTCGCACAAATGCTTTGGGACTTAGCCGGATATAATAGCTTCGCACAAATGCCTTGGGACTTAGCTCGAGATATAGTAGCTCATACGAATGCCTTCGGGACTTAGCCCGGAATTAGCCACTAGCTCAAATGCTCTCGGGACTTAGCCCGGTTATCATCCGAACATTCATGCACATATCAATAAATCATGACACATCTAATTTCATTTTCATAATTAGAGTTCAAACACAAGTCACGTATTAAGCATTCCCATTTCGGCTCACTAGCCACATACAAATAGTATGGTTTAGTTTGCTTTATAACACGATCTCTATGCACATACATTATGACTTAATCAAATCATAAACTAAGTCTCATTGCTCGAAAACTTACCTCAGATGTTGTCGAACGATTTCGATGGCTATTCGACCACTTTTTCCTTCCCTTTATCGGATTTAGTTCCCCTTTGCTCTTGAGCTTAATTTAACAAATAAATTGATTTAATCATTTGAGCATCAATAGAGGAACTCAAGATACTTAGCTCATATATATACATTAGACACTAAAGTCACATACATATGAAATCATGAATCAACTCAACATATTAGCCAATATTCACCTTAGCCGAATTTTCTAAGTCAAGATAAAGCCCTCAACATGTTTACCTATGGCCGAACATACACATCAACCTATGTACTCATTCATGTGGTCGAGTATACATATTCCAATATGATTTCATTTCCATTTCGTTTAACACTTAACTTTTACCACATGTCAAATAACCCATTTCTTTACTCATGTGGCCGATTATATTCGGTCATGGATACACACATAAAATCAATTTGGAGACTCTATCAATCCAACATACATTCGGCAATAGTCCATAATTCTCTCTCTCGGCCACTCATTTCCCACTTAACAAAGCTTCCATTCGAACTCATTAGTGAGTATCAATTAACTTAAGCTATCTTTTAAACCTTTATTTATCACTTCATGCCAAACCAAAGACCACATTCGGCACTTTCATCCACCATTCTACCAAGCATGCAATATTCAACCACAACCAACTCACATTCGGCCCTAGTTCATAACAAGGTAGCCGAATTCTTTTTATGGTTCAAACACTCATCCATCATCATTCACCTAACTTTAACATGAAACAACAAAACTCACCATTATTAACTACCATAGTCAAAAACCTTACTCAATCCAAAATCAAAATTTCATCATGGGTTACAAAAAAATAACTTGATATCTCACTCAAGATCAACTAAAATTTCAAGAACTAATATGAACACCTTACCTTAATATTGACCTAAGATGGCCGATTGCTTCACTCCTTTCTTCCTCCTTTCAATTCGGCCAAGAAGAATCAAAGGACACAACTTGTTTTCATCACCGAATGCTCTTGTTCCCTTTTTTTTTTCTTTAGATTCGGCTAGCAAGAACATGAATGATGATCCCTTTTTTTTCTTTCATCATTTTCCTTTTTCTATTTCTTTATTACTAACTTTTTATTTTGTTGTTCCTCCCATGATGCACCAACATAACATGTCTATGACATGTTTTGCCCATCACCCTTTGTCATGGCCGGCCACTAGTAATTAAATGGGGGAAATTGACATGCAAGTCCACCCCTATGATTACATGCACTAATAGATCCTTATAGGTTAACCTATCACATTTCAGAAGTGTCACACATAAGTCCTATTGACTAAATTCACATGCAATTTACTAAATCGAAGCTTAAAACTTTCACACATTCATAATCACATATTTTAGACAATAAATATCATATTCAAATAATTTGGTGACTCGGTTTAGCGGTCCCAAAACCGCTTTCCGACTAGGGTCACTTTAGGGCTGTCACATTAATGCTTTGGTCAAGTGCACAAAATACTTTTTGGTACATGCTTGATTTGGTAATGGAAATGGCTTGATTTTGGCCAATTTCATGTCTACACGGCCTGAGACATGAGCGTGTTACTTAACTGTGTGTGACACACAGCCAGGCGACACAGTCGTGTGTCCCCTGTAGGTTTTAATGCATGCAAGTCAGGCTGTTTCATGGCATAGCACACGACCTGGCACACAGGCATGTGTGGCTATTTTGAGAGTTACACGGCCTGGCATATGGGCGTGTGCCTTGGCCATGTAACCCAACTCAGAGAGTTAGACGGGTGAAGACACGGGCTGGGACACGTGTCCCTATTTTGGAGGTTACACGGACTGAGACACACGCCTGTGTCTCAGTCATGTGAGTCACACAGCCGTGTGACCCCTGTAGTCCAAATTTCCAACTTTTCCTTAAACTTTGTAAATGTTTCCAATTTAGTACCAGATTGTTTCTAAAGTACTTTTTTAGGTCCTCAAGGGCTCAATTTAGGGACAATATGTACATGAATGAATGTTTTATATTATGTTATGTCAATGTATGAAATGTATGATTTAATGTTCAAATTGTACAGTAATGCTCTGTAACCCTATTATGGTGACGGATACGGGTTAGAGGTGTTACAGATAGGGTGAGCTCCGCGTGTTGAAGGCGTTTGTCCATGTTCAAGCTATCAGTTGGAAAAATATTTTTTATCATACTTGGATGCCGTCGGATTCAGAACAAGGCCATTGATCCGATTGTTTGAGTTGAGGGCAAACTTAATATCCGACTTGGTTGGGTAGTGGTTTCCGGAGACCCACACATTTCATTTTCCATGTAGGGAGTGCAGCACCACCCTGAAAGATGTTTCATTGCAACTTGGGCTTCCAGTTGACGGTAATGCGATCACAAGTTCAAGTAACGTGTTTGAACCTGCGACACTCTGTTATCAATTGCTTGGGTGCTTGCTCGGTGAAAGTAAAGCTAGGTTTTCAAGTTTGAAGTTTTCCTAGTTAAAGGAAAATTTTGAAATCTTATCGAGTAGTGCCACTGAGTGGGAGAAGATGTGTGTTACTCAGGCATATATACTGCAGTTGATAGGGGTACTTATGCCAGACGCAAATAATAATAAAGTCCACATGATGTACTTGCCTCTGTTGTCTAATTTACAAGTTGCTCGTTCGTACAGTTGAGGCCTAACAGTATTAGCAATGTTGTATCATGAGCTTTGTCCGATGACAAAGTATGATACACAAAATATAGGTAGGTGCCAAATACTATTATAGTCTTGGGCACTGTACTGGATGCCATTTCATCCTCCTCCCACAACGTCGAGAAATTTTTGCACTAATCGTTTATTTCATATCATCGACTTTTACATTCTTATTAAACCTCATTCCTATTTGCTGGTGAGATTCAAATATACAACCAACAACTGTTTGTAAAATTATCCCTTCAAAATGAACATATACTAAGAATTGATTATTCATCTTCGATAGTAAATCTATAAAATAAATTAAAAATATAAAATTAGCTTTTATTTTTAAAAAATTAAATCTTACTGAAAAAATATAGTTACATACAAAACAAACTAACCTTATAAACTTGAACTTGACTTTTGAAGTCTAAAATACAATTCTTTAGTTTTTTCTATTTTCTCCCTTTCTACTAAACATTTTTTTTCTACTCGTCAACAAAAAGCAAAAACTTTAACTCAAACAAAAAAAGTTCAACAAAAACACAAAATTTAACAGGAATAGATTTTTGGCTGAGGGTCAGGAATATATAATAAGTGGTAACACCTGACACATCGATAGCACCACTAATATTTTTTTATTGGTTTCTGCTTTTTTCCTTGACAGCCTTTGATTTCTTTTTAAAATTACCGATGTCACCTGAGACACTGATGACACCCATTAAAAATTATTTTTTTTGAAATTATCAGTAGTATTGCCAACACATCGACGACACCCATTAAAATAATTTTTTTTCCTCTCAGCTTCTTTTCTTTTCTTTCTAACTATGGTTTTTTTTTAAATTTCACCAATGTTGTCTGGCATACAAACAACACCGTTAATTTTTTTTTTTGTTTTTTCACTATTATACATGTATTTTCACTAGTATTTTGGAAAAATATGTACTAGTGCCGCTTGACACAATGGCGACATCCAAAATATTGTTTTATAAAAAAAACACATGATTGAGTCATGATTGCGACAACATCGATGAATATTGTTGAAAATAACTCATTCTTAATAAATAATTTATCTCCAATTTATTTACATAAATAATTATTTTTATATTATTTATATAAAAAGTCTCATTTGAGTATGAGGCTAGATTATTTTGGTAGGAATTATTATAGATTTGGATTAGTTTGTTTTATAGTAAATTTAGAGTTTGATTGTTTCCAATTACTTGTTTTGGTTCTTTAGAATTGAGTAATTTCAAGTTTGAGTTAATTTAAGATTTGATTTGACGTGGATTTGAATTAGATGAGTCCACATTATTAACTTTTTACTCTAAATTAAATTAAATCAAATTTAATTTTAAGTTAATTGAATCAAAATTTTAAGTCTACAATTTATATTTCTTCATACTCCATCCATTTAAAGATGAGCCCACAAAGCAAACTTCTAAATGGGCCCCAATGGGCCCAAATTCAACCCTTTCCCCCCACTCTAAATGACATAGATTGTTCAAAATGGCGTCGTCTTCCTCGCGTCGAATATAACACATATAAACACGCTTCTTCGTCTTCCCTCCTTCCCCCTTCTCTTATCTTTTTCCAAAGGGCTCTCAAGGTTGCTTCAAATGAAACCCTGATTTTCCTTTTGTTTCTTGAGAAAATAGATTGAGGTAAAATTTTTCAACTGCTTTAACTTTGATCATTATTTTCAGTTCCTAAATATGAGAACTGTCCGAAAAATGAACATATACATATACATTTCCCGGTGCTCAAAAATAAACCAACTCTTGAAAACAAAAAAGGAAAATTGTTTATTCAAGATTCTTCTTCTCACTTAAATCATCTTTCTCATTAGTTTTTTCATTATAATATATTGGAAGCTTCATCTTATTGTCAAGTTATTTATAGTAACAATGGATTAAGATGTAGCTAAGTAAAGCTAGATTTAAGAAAAGGGTATTCTTAGTTTTGTGTTGGATTTTATATTTGGTCTATATTTCTTATTATTATATTAGAAACTGAATAGATCATATTATTTTTGCCAAAGGTGTAATTGTATCTTGTTTTTCATTTTGATATCCTTAATTCTCTTTTGGTGATTGTATACTGTTTGGATAACTATGTTAGATGTTGGTGATAGTAAAGAAAATGATCGAAGTTGATAATAAATGAATCAGAAATGCTGGCCTTGAACACCAAAAAGCACAGAAAATAAGTTCCTTTGAGTGATTTGAAGGACATTGGATCAAAAGTAACATCAAAAAGAAAGTTGGGAGTTCAGTCATCTTCTTTTCAAGGTGTGAAGTACCCTGAAATAGATGGTTCGATGAGAGGGCTTTCTTATAAGGAAAATGTAGCTTAGTTTGGCAATTTTTCAAGGGCATCTAATCCTGGAACAATGGGCACTGGCGACGGTAGTGCTGAAATCACAGAACGAAGAAAGCTTATCCAGAGAGATATTGATGCAGCTATAATTCTGATGTAGTTGTCAAATGATAAATTTTGTTTGCTTGAGACTAAGTTGCAATCACAATCAAGATATGGAGCCTGTCATAGTAAGGGAGACCAAGACGGACGGAAGCCGGTGGTGATTCTACGAGGCCATCGTTGGAATCTATAAACAATAATGTTGGCGAATTCAAGATGAACAAATCGAGCTTATTGAAGCTGAAAAAGACGGCAGAACGAGCATACATGGGTAGGCAAGTTGAAGTTGATTACCATTGCATCAAGGATGAAAAGGTGCTTGAAGAAAATGAACTGCCCATTTCTTCTTTGAAAAGAAAGAAACTGTATAAATCTTCCTTGGAGAAATGTGGTTTAAAGAAAGTGAAACCTGAGCTTAGTTCCACTTCTGTGTTTGAGGTTGCAAACAGTACAGTTCAAGAAACGAAAGGCCCGACCTCTGAACCATTTCAGAAGCTGCAGTTTGGTTTGAATTGCCCTACTGCTCGCCTAGGGTTCTCGTTCTCCATCATACATTTCCTTTCTGCCATTTGTACTGCAATGATTACGCTGTATGTAAAAGTTGATCCTTCAGAATCAAGCAACAACCCTGCTGAAAGCAATCCTAAAAGCATTAGGGGATAACACTTTCTCACCATGTCTGAAATTTTGGAGCGAGTCAGATCAAATCTCGGGGATCCTTGTATTCTCAAAGTGCAGGAGTCGCTTCAAGAGTTGGTTGAGGTGCTCTTGTAATACTTTCTTCAACAACAGCACCTCTTGGATCAAAGGCATGGGAGGCTTTCACTATCTATTCCAAGTGTAACAAGAGTTGGGCCTGGATCAGACCGTCAGCTATTAAGCCACACAACTTTACGAACGAAGCTATATTGTTGGAAGCTTGGGGTCTTCCAATAAGGAAAGTTCAGAAATCGGTCCATTGCTTCACCGATTGGTTGAAAAATGCTCAAGACAGTCTTCTGAAGATTGGAGACCTGCCTGCACCACCTTTGACATTGATGTATCACACTGTCAATGTAAAGGAAAGATTACGAAAAATCCAACCTCAGAAAAATGTAGCTACTATCAGTCCATGCCCCGACGAGATAAGGGAATATTTCCGCAAGGAAGAAGCTGTTAGATACTTGGTTCTTGAGAGGGCCTTTTCATACACAGCATTAGATGGCAGAAAATCCACAGTTGTTCCACTGAGAAGTAGTAGCAAGCCATCATTGAAATGTAGAGAACATTTTTAGGCCACCAAATATCATAGTTCTCTCTCTCGTGAGGGATAGAGCTTCCCAATTTTCGGATCGTATGGGCACTAGAGTTGATGTTTGCATTCTCATAAGAGACTTGCAGTACATCATGGAAGAAATCCTCAATGAGCAACTCAATCAGGTCGTCAGCGGTGCCTTGGATCGATTACACTACCAACATGATCCATGTGTGCGATTCAATGCAGAGAAGAAGTTATGGTTCTATTTACATAGAGATAAAGAAGAAGATGATTTCAAGTATGATGTTACTTTATCGACAAGGAAACAAAGGAGGCATCGATGAGTCCCATGAATCTATGTTGCGTATTGTTTAAGCTTGTTGCACCTTAGATAGCTAGCTCCAATGAAGCTAAATACAATTCCTTTTGTAATCTAAATTATGATTTTGAATAGGCCAAGTTCACAAAGATGAACATCTAACAACAAAGCGTTTAGGCGATACTGGCATTGGATTATGAATCTAATTTATATTTTCTTCAGTCAGTGCAGTGATTTATTTAGAGATGATTCAACATTTACTTCTTTGAATTTCGTGATTTTTTTTATCTATATATATATATATATATATTAGTTTTGGAATTTGATAACTCTCTCAGCTTGGATTCTATTAAGGCGTGATAATGTGATACTTATCTTACATAAATTTGTAAAGAAATTTTAAAAGATTTTCAGGCGATAATGTGAAACTTAAAAAGTGAAATAACATGATAAATAAAATTTATTTATTAGATATGTATTACAATAGCTTGACATAAAATAAAGAATAATTATTTTAAATTTAAACTTGATGAGAGAATTGATTGAAAAAATATGAAATCGAGTGAAACTTTGGAAGGAGAGTTCGGAGTGGCAAGGGCTACAAAGAAAGTACGTTGGCAGGAGGATGATCCTCAAAACGTGGGTGATATGGAGGTAGAAGAAGGGAGAGCAAAAGTGGTTTCTTTTAAAGATAAATTACTTGGTTGTGTATCGAATGATAATTAGGAGGACTTTGACGAGGACAAGTTTGAACTGGTAGAAGGGGATGTGATAACTAGGCTTGTGGATGGAATTCCAGCTATCAAATTCTCTGAGAGAGTGTACACGTGGATTCAGAGGAGTATGGCCAAAACGGTGATTATTAAACTTCTTGGGTGGAAAATCGGATTCAATAATTTTGTTTCCAAGCTTAATAGTATGTGGAAGTTGAATCGCTCATTTCAACTGATGGACTTAGAGAACGATTACTACTTCATTAAATTCCAAGCAAAGGAGGATTATGACAAAGCGCTGATTAATGGTCCTTGGATGATCTATGGGTATTATTTAACAGTACAACCATGGTCATCGTCCTTCAATACTTCTGCGAGTTATCCAAAACACTTAATGGTTTGGATTCGGCTTCCGGGTTTTCGGGTTCTTATTACAAAAAAATCTCTTGGAGGCGGTGGGAAGCTCGATAAGTCAAGTGATCAAGGTGGACAATCAAATGGAAAATAGAATGGGAGGCCAATTTGCTAGAATGGCAGTGAGGGTTGATCTAAATAGACTGTTAATATCTAAAATCCGAGTGGAAGGGAGATTACAAAGGGTAGAGTACGAAGGCTTACCAAATGTTTGTTTTGGTTGTGGCTACTACGGCCACCAGAAGAAGGTGTGTCCTAAACTACGAAAAGAAAACCCACCAATGGATCATGAGCATGAGGCTACTGCTGTTAAATCGCCGGCGATGACGAAGTTGAACCATAGGGCAGAAATAGAGGAATTTGGATCCTAGATGGTTGTTTCGAGTCAATCAAGATGTCCTTGAAGAAGGAATGCCAAAATGGAGACTAATCAACAAAAAATGAATAGTAGATCAAGATTTTCCTTGATTACTGATTTGAATGAGGAATCAGGGGATGGTACAGGTGGAAATATGGACGGGAAGTCATCAAGTACAATAAATGCTATTATGCCTAGGTTAGGCTTTTCCTTGGGTGAAGCTAGTGGGCCATCTTTGAATGGGTCCAAAAATAAAGGGAAAGCATTGCAAGAATCTGGGCTTAGGAAGAAAGGATTGAATGGGGTTAAGGTTGGATCTAGTGGGCCACAACAAAAAAGAGATCAAGGTAAAGAGTCACATGAGGAAACTAGTCTTCACAAAATTACGACGATGGTTGCTTTCAAGCGTTAAGTGAAAACAAGAAAATTACAGAAGAAAAGAGGAATCACAAGGTGGTTGTGGTGGAGGAGAATTGAGACCCAAATATTATGGTGGTTGAGGGTGAGAGAGCATGTCAAATAAGTCGGGTTTGAAGTTTTTAGAAGGTGAGCTATCTTCCTCTGTCCCACTAGAACCTTCTACTATGAAATGGGCTAAGTTCAAGGACTAAAACCATCATGGGTTGCAAAACAAAAAGAAGACTGATGCTATGATGCCAATGGCGGATCTAGTGGAGAACATCCCTGAGCAGATTGATTCTCTGATAAGGAATATTGAAGTGCCTAAAGAGGATGGGATGGAGCTATTGGAAGCAGAAGGTGAGGAGGGAAACTTCCAGGCTAAATGTTACATTCAAGGTTGGATTTTCTTTTCTATCTAATTTACATGTTTATGCTTCCAAATTTCTTAGTTTGGAATTGTCAAGATTAGCACACCCTCGATTTAATCATATTCTAAAAGAATATTGTTAGAATTAAGTAACCCAAATTCTTATTTAAATAAAATACGATGGAAAATAAAATAAAAGTAAAATCCATATAGAACTAGACTTCTTTTATTTTATTTTAGAATAAGGTTTTAAACCTTATTAAACTCCATCTATTTTATATTGATTAGGATAAGGTGTTTCAATCCTACTAGAATATGGCTTTGCAAGCCTATAAATAGACATAGTCTATTCCTCTTGTATTTGAGTAAAAATTTTTCGACATAGTGAATTTTCTTCTCCTCTCGCCTGTGGTTTTTTTCCGAAAGGGTTTCCACGTAAAATTTATGTGTTCTTTATTTTATTTATTTTATTCTATTTTATTTTTCACAAATTGGTATCGAGCTTCCGGTTATTCATCTCGATCACGGTAATGGCGTCTTTGAAGTATGAAATTCATTGTTGGATCGCAACACCGATTTGCGTTGTGGCAAATTAAGATGCAAGCAGTTCTTGCACGATGGATCTAGAGGATGCCCTGCTAGGGATAGATAAGATGCCTTCGACATTAACAGATGAAGAGAAGAAGCGTAAGGATCGAAAGGCATTAACACAATTACATCTGCATTTGTCCAACGAAATTTTGTAGGATGTGATGAAAGAGAAAACTGCCGCTGCATTATGGAAGAGGCTAGAACAAATATGTATGTCGAAAACTCTAACAAGCAAGTTGCATATGAAGCAGCGTCTTTATGCTCATCGTTTGGAGGAAGGTGCGTCTGTACACGAACACTTAACAGTGTTTAAAGAAATTCTCTCAAACTTGGAGGTCATGGAGGTTCAGTATGATAAGGAAGATCTAGGGTTGATTCTACTTTGTTCGTTGCCCGTCTTATTCAACCTTTAGAGACACGATTTTATATAGCCATGAGTCTCTCACGCTTGATGAGGTTTATGATTCTTTAACCTCGTATGATAAGATGAAGCATCTTGTGGTTAAACCCAACTCTCGTGGAGAGGGTCTCATTGTTCGTGGGAGACAAGACCGAAATGTTGATGATGATCGTGGTAGAACACGAGAACGGAATCCTCGTGGTAAATCTAAGGGTAGATCGAAATCTTCAAACAGAGGTAAAACTTGCAACTTCGCAAGAAGAAAGGGCACATTAAATCTGAGTGCTATAAGCTACAAAATAAGATTAACGGGGAGGTGCGAATCAAAAGGAAAACAACCGGAAAATTCGGTGAAGGCGATGTTGTAGAAGACTACAACGATGGTGAACTTCTAGTTGCTTCATCAATGATTCTAAAGTAAGCGAGGAGTGGATACTTGATTCAGTCTGCACCTTCCACATGAGTCCCAATCGGGATTGGTTTACAACTTATGAAACAAGATCTCAAGGTGTTGTTTTGATGGGAAATAATGCTTCATGTAAAATCGCGGTGTTGGAACAATTAAAGTTAAGATGTTTGATGGAGTTGTCGAACACTTAGTGACGTGCGGCATGTTCCGAATTGAAAAGAAATTTAATTTCGTTGAGTACTCTTGATTCAAAAGGGTGCAGATACACAAATGAAAGTGGGGTTTTAAAGATTTCAAAGGGTCCTTGTTGTGATGAAAGGGCAAAGAAAGATTGCCAAGTTATATGTTTCTGAGGTTCTATCATATCGGTGATGCAATTGTCGCTTCCTCTTCCTTGTCGATGATGATATTACTAAACTTTGGCATATGCGCCTAGGGCATATGAGTGAGAATGGCATGGCGAATTAAGCAAAGAGGACTTCTTAATGGGCAAGGAATTTGCAAACTGAATTTCGTGAGCACTGTGTTTTTGGGAAGCAAAGAGAGTTCGATTCACTAGAGGAATCCATAACACGAAGGAAACGTTGGAGTATATCCATTACGATCTGTGGGGCCGTCCGAGTGCCTTCGAGAGGTGGAGCTAATTATATGCTAACCTTTATTGATGATTTTTCCGAAAAGTTTGGGCGTTCTTCCAAGCGAAGCGATGTGTTTTCCACATTTAAGTCTTGGAAAATTATGATTGAAAAGCAGACGGAAAAGCAGATAAAATACCTCCGCATGCACAATGGCTTAGAGTTCTGCTCGATGAGTTTAATAGATTGTGCAAGTCGAAGGATCATGAGACACTTGACGATTCGTCATACTCCACAAAGCAAAAGCGGCGTTGCGAGCGAATGAACGAACGATCATGGAGAAGGTTCGATGTATGTTGTCAAATGCCAACTTACGAAGTCATTTTGGGCGTAGCGACCTCATCTTGCATGTTTTTGATCAACCGATCTCCATCCGTTGCCATTGAGAAAAGACTCCACAAGAGGTATGGTCGGTAATCCCGCTAATTATTTCGATTTAAAGATTTTTGGGTGTCTGCGATGCTCATGTTGATAATGGAAAATTGGAACCGAGATCCATTAAATGCGTTTTCTTGGTTATAAAGTCGGTGTAAAAGGCTATAAGTTATGGTGTCTGAAAATAGAAAAGTTGTGATTAGCAGAGATGTTGTTTTTGATGAAACCGCTATGCTACCTAACTTATCTCTTAAAGACTCTTCCAATAAAGAAAACCAAAAGCGGTGGAGCATCGATTAATACGAATCAACTCCTCAAGCCAAGACAAAATTGAGAATAGAGTTGCTTCTTCATCGCAATACTCTATCGCCAAAAACAGGACAAGAAGAGAAATTAAACCTCCAAAGAAGTATGCCGAGGTTGATCTAGTTGCTTATGCTTTAAATGTGGCTGAAGATATAGATGCGAATCAAGAGCCATTTAATTATTCTCGAGGCGATTAGTTGTGAAGACTCGTAAAAGTGGATGTTTGCTATGCAAGAGGAGATGGAATCACTCCACAAAAAGCAGAACATGGGATCTTGTAAAACTTCCTAAAGGTAAAAAGGTGTTCGTTGTAAATGGGTGTTTAAAAGAAAGAAGGGACTCAGGAGTTGAAGAACCGGATATAAAGCAAGGCTTGTTGCAAAGGGTTACAGATCAAATTCCGAGTGGACTTCACAGATGTGTTCTCTCCGGTTGTTAAGCATAGTTCGATTCGAGCTTTGCTTGGTATTGTTGCCATGCATGATTTGGAGCTTGAGCGGTTAGATGTAAAAGCGCATTTTGCATGGAGAACTTGAGGAAGATATTTACATGCAACAACCAGAGGGTTTTATAGTCTCAGAAAAAGAGGACTATGTTTGCTTGCTGAAAAAGTCCCTTTATGGTTTGAAACAGTCACCAAGATAGTGGTACAAGAGGTTTGATTCCTTTATGACTTCTCATGATTTCAAAAGAAGTAGTTTTGACAGTTGTGTCTACTTTAAGAAAAACAGTGATGGTTCTTTTGTGTATCTACTTCTTTATGTTGATGACATGTTGATAGCAGCAAAAGATAAAAGAGAGATAAGAAAGGTTAAAGCCCAACTAAGTGAAGAATTTGAGATGAAAGATTTAGGACCAGCAAAGAAGATACTTGGTATGGAGATTCTCGAGATAGAAAAGCAAGTAAATTGTACCTAAGTCGGAAGGGGTACATTGAGAAAGTTCTTTTGAGTTCAATATGCAGAGTGCTAAGCCTGTTAGTACTCCTTTAGCGACCCATTTCGGACTTTCATCGGCCTTATCTCCTCAATCGATAATGAGATTGAGTACATGTCACATGTTCCATACTCTAGTGCGAGAGGATCTCTCATGTATGCTATGGTTTGTTCACGCCCGATTTATCATATGCGATCGGTGCGGTTAGCGGATACATGGCGAATCTGGTAAAGAACACTGGAAAGCAGTTCAGTGGATTTTAAGATACTTACGAGGCACTACTAATGTTTGCTTACAGTTTGGAAGAACTAAAGATGGAGTTATAGGGTATGTTGATGCTAATTTTGCTGGAGACCTTGATAGAAGAAGATCTCTCACAGGTTACGTCTTTACAATCGGAGGTTGTGCAATTAGTTGGAAAGCCACTTTGCAAACTACGATCGCTTTGTCTACCACGAAGCTGAGTACATGGCGATTACTGAGGCTTGTAAAGAAGCTATTTGGTTGAAGGGACTATTTAGTGAACTCAATGAAGACCTTCAAATCAGCACAGTATTTTGTGACAGTCAGAGTGCCATCTTTCTTACAAAAGATCAAATGTTTCATGAGAGAACAAAACACATTGATATTCGGTATCATTTTGTTCGTGATATTATTGCTCGTGGTGATATTGTTGTGAGCAAAATTAGCACTCATGAAAATCCTGCAGATATGATGACTAAGTCACTTCCTATAACCAAGTTTGAGCATTGCTTAGACTTGGTTGGTGTTCATTGTTGAAGTTAAACCCTTAAGGGTTTTTGGAAGAGGTGAAGAACTTGTTTATTGAAAGTTCGCGATGAAGAACTTGTTCATTGAGAATTTGTGTCAAGGTGGAGATTGTTAGAATTAAGTGACACAAATTCTTATTTAAATAAAATACGATGGAAAATAAAATAAAAGTAAAATCCATATAGAACTAGACTTCTTTTATTTTATTTTAGAATAAGGTTTTAAACCTTATTAAACTCCATCTATTTTATATTGATTAGGATAAGGTGTTTCAATCCTACTAGAATATGGCTTTGCAAGCCTATAAATAGACATAGTCTATTCCTCTTGTATTTGAGTAAAAAATTTTCGACATAGTGAATTTTCTTCTCCTCTGCCCGTGGTTTTTTTCCCGAAAGGGTTTCCACGTAAAATTTATGTGTTCTTTATTTTTATTTATTTTATTCTATTTTATTTTTCACAAATATGTTTGTGAATTTGCTGTGGATGTGGTTGTACTGTTAGAAACCAGGATAAGTGGGGTTTGAGCAGATTCAACTATCTTGAATTCAAGTTTTAAACTCTCTCATAGAATGGAGGCGTGAAGTTTTGTTGGTGGTATTTGGGTGTTATGGAATGAATCCATTTCGATAGATATCCAGGTAAGCCATTTCCAATTCATTCATACGTCACTCTTTATGGTTCAAAAGGCCAAAGCATTTCATTGGACAGTTGTATATGGGAGTCCAGATGTGAGGAAACGTGAAATTTTATGGAATGCTCTAAGTAAAATATCAGGGGCTATGAATGAACCTTGGATGCTAGTGGGAGACTGGAATGCTAATTTGGACATAGTTGATTATCAATATCCAAATTTGATGAGGAGACAGGGGTGTAGAAGATTCAAAGCTTTTTTTTTTCTGATCATAATTTGATTGATTTAGGTTTCTCTGGCCCCAAATCACTTGGAACAGGGGTACAACTTTTGAAAGGCTAATCATGGAATTGGAAATATGGAATGGGTTAATGAATTTCCAAATTATGCAATTCGAAATCTCCATAAATTAAAGTCAGACCATCAACCTTTACTTATTACGTTTGATGGGATAAAAAAGAAAAAAAGGTTTGCATCCGTTTCGTCTTTTTTATCGTTGGTTATCTCATAAAACATTTCCTGAATTGGTTAAAGGAAATTGGAATTTTAATGGGGATATTATGGAGACAGTCAATAATTTTGTGGCTGCAGCAAAGGGATGGAATATTAACACTTTTGGTAGTCTTTTCAAAAGAAAGAAGGAAGTAATGGCTAGGATTAAAGGGGTGCAACATATATTGGAAGATAAACCAACGAGGAACTATTATGGAAGCAGAAGTCACGTTTTGATTGGCTAATTAGTGGGGATAGGATTACTAAATATTCCTATAGATGGACACTAAATAGGAGGAGAAATAATATGATTGAGGATCTGAAACTAAGCAATCGATCATGGGGTTTTGATAATGATGTTCTGAAAGAAGAAACTATTAATTTCTTCAAAAATCTATATACTAAAGAAGGATCAATTAGCGGGAGATTGATGTGCACAAATTACTTTCCCTAGCTAAATGATGGTGAATTACATAACTTTTGTATGGAAGTGACAGATTTGGAAGTAAAAGCAGCTTGGTAACACCCCTAACCCCTATCCATCGCCAGAACAGGGTTACGGAGCATTACCAGAGTTTATAGATCAATTACAGAAAATTTCATATCATTTACTATTCATATCTGACATCAATCATATTGTCCCTTAAATGGCTCCTTGAGGCCCAAAATACACGTTAGAATCAAATCAGGACTAAACTGAAAACTTAGAACTTTTTTCACGAAATTTCAAAATTTTTCTTAGGTGCAGGGGACACACGCCCGTGTGGTCAGGCCGTGTGGCTCACACGGCCAAGTGACACATCCATGTTTTAGATCATGTGGGCATTCGATGCGAAGCACACGGATGTGTCCCAACCCGTGTTCAAATTAGGGTAGCTACTGAATTAGGTCACAAGGCCAGCCACACGCCCGTGTGCTAGGCCGTGTGGACAATTTAATTTTCAAAAATTAGGTGCAGGATTCACATGGCCAAGACACACACCCGTGTGCTGGGGCCGTATGTTTCACACGACTGAGACACATTGTAACGCCCCCATGCCCGAGACCGTCACCGGATTCGAGCTTGAGGTGTTACCGAACATAATTTATCAAATTAAGAACTACGAATCATTTATTTCTACATTTACAGCTTTCTAGTTACCTGCGTCACAGTTACAAGAAAAATCATATCTCGAGTTACGAAACTCGAAATCAAGATCCATAAATTTTCCCTAAATCTAGACTCATATATCTATTTACTAAATTTTTTACTAGAGTTTTTGGTTGGGATAATTAGTACATTTTATTAGTTAAAGTTACCCCTATTTCAGGACTTGGCTGGACTGCCCTCTGTTTACTACGAACCCTATATCTCTCTGTGAAAATTTTTTATGACTGTGTCGTTTGTTTATCCTGAAACTAGACTCAATAAGGATTCCAATAATATAAAATACAACACCTAATTAATTTTTTACAGTTTATGGTGAATTCCTAAATCTGGAACAGGGGATCCAGAAATCACTCTGGCCCTATTTCACAAAAATTCAAATATCTTCTAACATATAATTCCTTTACCTGTTTCGTTTGTTTTATGTGAAAATAGACATATTGGGCTTAAATTTCATATTTAATCCATCACCAAATTCGATTTCTATGATTTTTAGTAAATTTTCAAACTCACGTCAGTGTTGCTGCAATGTTCTGTTTATGACAAATTTCATCTTTTCATGAGTTTTTATGGACTAGATAACCTATTAACTTTCCATGACATCAAACATGGTCTAAATTAGTCATTTCCATGACCTATCATTATCAAGCATTTTCTCAACCAAATCACCGCTATATCACAAAATTATTTACACGAAATAGGTATATTGCTATACATGCCATACTTAAGTTTTACAAGCCATTTACCAAAAAATGTCCTTCGGATAGTGTGATCGAACCTTCGACCTGTCCCAATTCCTGAGCCGGCTTGTTCAAAACTACAGTGAATAAAAAGGAGGGAGTAAGCATAAATGCTTAGTAAGTTCATATGCAAATAACAAGTAACATAACAATACAATTATACCAAACAACCTTAGCATAGTATCACCAAAACATATATCACATTTCTAAACATCATTCATCATCTTACCACCTTATCGTTGTTGTATCTATTTTCAACCCGAGGGTTAAGTACATACCTGTCCAAAGTGTCCACTTCACAACAATTACCAAAACGTCACTTGCATCTTAAGTGTTCTTCCATTTCACTAGAAATTTTACCCGTTGAACACATCGGAATATAACTCGGATACATGGATAATTTGTACATAAGTGCCACATATGTAATCAAGAAATCATGTAACCCGCCCCTAAGTGAATTCGGACTCAACTCAACGAGCTCAGGCGTTCCTATCCATAAGTTACATCTCACGAACTCAGACTCAAAATTTAACAAAATTACAATTTTACCCCTAAACTTTTGCATATGTACACTTTTGCCCCAAATCTCGGGAATTAAACTTAATTCCTTATTCTTATGTTTTATAACATTCTGATCACTTTTCCCTTCTATGGAAACATCAAATTCTCACTCTAACATGTACTTATGACTATTAGGTATTTTTGCAGATTAAGCTCTTTTACTCGTTTTCACTCAAAACCGGGTAGCACAAGTTGTCTAACATAATTTAAAACCTCATATTCTATCATAAAACATCAAAATTCACAAATTTCACCTATGGGTATTTTTCCAAATATGAACTCTAACTCAAAATATTACTATCATAAGCTATACCGAGTTACCGAGATTTCAAAACCGTAAAAATCATTAAAAACGGGGCTTGGAATCACTTACTATGAAGCTTGAAAGTTGAAGAAACCCTTGCTATGGACAGAGGGAGCATTCGGCAGCAACTAAGCAAGATGATAACCAATTTTGTGTTATTTTTCCCTTTTTATTTCATTTAATATCCAAATGACCAAAATGCCCCTCCTTCTAAACTTTCAAAAAAATTCCTTCCATGTCCTAATTTTGTCCATGAACTTAAAATTGGTCAAAGTACCATTTAAGACCTCCTAATTAATATTTCAAAGCAATTTCATACTAAAAACTTCTAGAATGTAAGTTTTGCAACTTATTCGATTTAGTCCCTAACTTTAAATTAAATTCGTTATGCCAAAAAATTCTTCACAAAATTTTCACACAATGATGCAATCATATCATAAACCTCAAAATAATTATAAAATTATTATTTCTATCTCGGATTTGTGGTCACAAAACTACTATTCCGATTAGGCCTTAATTCGGGATATTACAACTCTCCCCCCTTTAAAGATTTTCGTCCTCGAAAATCTTACCGGTAAACAAATGTGGGTATTGATTCTTCATAGTTTCTTCGAGTTCCCATGTAGCTTCTTCTATTCCATGCTTTTGCCATAACACTTTCACAAGTGCAATACTTTTGTTCCTTAGCTGTTTGACCTCTTGAGCTAAAATCTTAATCGGTTCTTCTTCATAGGTCATGTCTGGTTGTAGTTCAATTTCTATCGGTGAAACCACATGTGAAGGATCCGAACGATACCGACGTAACATAGACACATGGAATACATTATGAATCTTCTTCAATTGAGATGGCAATGCTAATCGATAGGCTACCGGTCTAACTCTTTCAATTATTTCATACGGCCCGATAAAACGTGGACTTAATTTGTCCTTCCGTCCAAATCTGAGAACTTTCTTCCACGGAGACACTTTTAAAAATACTTTATCACCAACTTGAAATTCAATGTCTTTTCGTTTTAAATCTGCATAAGATTTCTGTCTATTTGAAGCAGCTTTCAAACAATCTCGAATTATCTTCACTTTTTCTTCGGTTTCTTTTATTAGATCAGCTCCATAGATCAAATTTTCCTTAAGTTCAGTCCAATACAAAGACGTTCGACACTTACGACCATACAATGCTTTATAAGGTGCCATCTTGAAACTCGTCTGATAACTATTATTATAAGCAAATTCTACCAACGGTAAGTACCTTTCCCAACTTCCTTAAAATTCCAATACACAACATCTAAGCATATCTTCAAGAATCTGAATTACTCTCTCTGATTGCCTATCAGTTTGTGGATGGAAAGCAGTACTGAAATTTAACTTCGTACCTAACGCGTCTTGCAACTTTTGCCAAAACTGCGACGTAAACCTCGGATCTCTATCCGAAATGATCGATTATGGTATTCCGTGTAGTCTAACAATTTCTCTAACATACAGTTCAGCCAACTTGTTAAGAGAATAATCCATACGTACCGGGATAAAATGAGCCGACTTAGTTAATCTATCAACTATTACCCAGATTGCATCTTTCTTTCCTGGAGTCAATGGCAACCCTGAAACAAAATCCATAGTAATCCGATCCCATTTCCATTCAGGAACCATAATAGGCTGAAGTAATCCCGAAGGCACTTGGTGTTCAGCTTTCACCTGTTGACAAATTAAGCATTTTGATACAAACTCAAAAATATCTCTTTTCATTCCAATCTATCAGTACATTTTCTTCAAGTCATTATACATTTTCGTACTGCCCGGATGAACCGCCAAACAGCCATTATGTGCTTCATGCAAAATCTTTTGAATCAATTCATCATTTTTCGCTACACAAATTCGATTTTTAAACATCAAGCAACCATCAGAATCGATTTTGAAATCTGATCCCGTATCAGCTTCACAATGCTTTCTCTTGGCTTGCAAATCTTGATCATTTTTCTGAGCTTCAGAAACCTCTTGTAAAAACATCGGTCTTGCTCTTAACTCTGCTAGAATCGAACCATCATCTGAAATTTTCAACTAAGTGTTCATAGCTCTCAAAGCAAACAACAACTTTCTGCTTAAAGCATCGGCAACCACATTCGCTTTTCCCGGATGATAATCAATAACAAGCTAATAATCTTTCAATAACTCCAACCATCTTCGTTGTCTCAAATTCAAGTCTTTTTGTGACATCAAGTACTTAAGACTTTTGTGGTCGGTATATACCCGGCACTTTTCACCGCAGCAAACACCACCGCAGCCAATTCCAAATCGTGAGTAGGATAATTCCTCTCATGAGGTTTTAACTGCCTCGAAGCATAAGCCACCACTTTTCCTTCTTGCATAAGTACACACCCCAAACCATTTAGAGAAGCATCACTATACACCACAAATTCTTTACCGATTTAATGTACTAACACCGGTGCCTCTGTTAATAACTTTTCAATTCTTCAAAACTCGTTGACATTCTTCCGTCCATTCAAATTTAACATTCTTTCGGAGTAGTCTAGTCATAAGAGCAGCAATTATAGAAAATCCATTTACAAACTGCTGATAATACCCAATTAGCCCCAAGAAACTTCTAACTTCGGTTACATTTTTCGGTGGTTTCCAATCAACAATGGCTGAAATTTTACTAGGATCAACCCGTATACCATCACCGAAACAATATGACCCAAAAATCCAACTTCTGAGCCAAAATTCACTTTTACTAAATTTAGCATACAAATGCTTATTTCTCAAAGTTTGCAAAACTATCCTCAAATGCTCAAGATGCTCTGTCTCATCTTTTGAATAAATTAAAATATCATCTATAAACACCACAACAAATTTGTCCAAGTATGGCCGAAATATGCGATTCATTAAATCCATAAACACAGCAGGAGCATTTGTCAACCTGAATGGCATAACTAAAAATTCATAATGACTTACCTTGTTCTAAAAGCAGTTTTAGGCACATCCGGCTCTTTTACTTGCAACTGATAATACCCAGATCTCAAGTCAATCTTTGAAAACCATGTCGCTCCTTTTAGCTGATCAAACAAATCATCAATTCTTGGAAAATGATACTTGTTTTTGATTGTCACCTTGTTTAACTGCCGATAATTAACGCACAACCTCATAGAACCAACTTTCTTTTTCACAAATAACACGGGAGCACCCCAAGGTGAAAAACTTAGTCTCACAAAGCCTTTATCAGTCAACTCTTGCAACTGCGACTTTAACTCTTTTAACTCTGTTGGTGCCATTCTATATGGAGCTGTAACACCCCGTACCCGAGACCGTTGCCGGAGTCAGACACGAGGGGTTCGCAGACTTAAATCACTTATTGCACAGTCCATTTTAAAATTCCAGACGAGCTGGCTAACTGCGTCACTGTTTCCTTAAAAATCATATCTCGAGTTCCAAAAGTCGAAAACCAGTTCCGTAAATTTTTCCTGAAACTAGACTCATATATCCATCTAAAAATTTTTTTCTAGAATTTTTGGTTGAGCCAATTAGTACAGTTTATTAGTTAAAGTCTCCCCTGTTTCAGGGTTCGACCACACTGACCTTTAGAAATTACAACTTGGATATCTCCCTGTACAGGGCCTCAATACTGATGCTGTTTGTTTCTATAGAAACTAGACTTGAAAAGTAATCTGTACATATATGGAACAACTTCTAATTATCTCTGGTTAATTTATAATGAATTTCCAAAGTCGGAATAGGGAATCCAGAAACTGTCCTGGCCCTGTTTCGCGAAAACTTAAATATCTCCTAATATATTCTTCATATGATCATTTCGTTACTTTCCTATGAAAATAAATTCGTCAAGGTTCGATTAAATAATTTATTCACTATTTAATTCCATTCCTACTATTTTTAGTGATTTTTCACATCCACGTCACTGCTGCTATCAGCATCCATTTTTAAGGTAGACTTTACCTATTACATAGTTTCCATGCCTCTTAGTGAACATATACATTCAAGATGACTATAACATTATGCTCAAAACGTATATAAGCCATTTTCGCATGGCTATCCAAAGTTTTACATACCAAATTTCAACAAAACATAATAGCCTATACATGCCGAAATGTTCTCCTCGACCAACTAAGAAGAAAATACCAAAAGTTGCTAGTCGGTGTGATGACTTCGATGACGGTCCCGAATCACAAAAAGTCGAGTCCAAGAAACCTAAAATAGGTGACAAGCAAACACCGAATGAGTATATAACTCAGTAAGTCATAAGCATTACACTACCATCCATTAATAAAATTTTCACAAGAGGAAACAACGAAATGAGGCTAAGTACTCCATCCATACCGAACTATGCCATAGTTTCTTAGACCTTATGATTCAATCTCATTCCAAGTCCTACATTGACATTTCATACGCTATTCAATAGAATAATTGAGGCATTTCCATACATCATTTTATTTTCGTTACAATCATACAACTAAGCGAACTTTCACCTATTCCACGATGAACCTTATGTATGCGTGACTTCAATTATAATCATCACATAGGTTCAAAACTTACCACGCTCAACGCCAAATATAAACATAGCACCTATTAGCCATGAACTCAAGGTACTTACCCTTTCCGCTGTCCAAATCGACTCGGTAAGGTCGCACCTTAATATAAATAATTGATAGAAAATATATATAGATAGTGGGTTCGCACACATAGTGCTTAATAATCAACCACGCACACTTAGTGCCATGTACTTTAAACTCGCACACTTAGTGCCATGCATTTCAAGCCCGCACACTTAGTGCCAATCTCACAACCGTGAACACTTATTGCCCGCACACTTAGTGCCGAAAACCAGCCACTCTATATGCTTCACTTCCTTTTACATTCGACAATTTCATCTCTACATACATATACATTTGTATACATTTCATCTCATTAACCACAATTGCATAGGTATTACGATCATTTAAATCAATACCAACTATATGCTTAATGACTTACCTTGTGTTGGGTAAAATAATTCCAAGTCGGCTACTCGATGACCTTCGATTTCCCCTTGTTGGACGCCTCTCCTTTAGGATCTTGAGCTTAAACAAATAAATTAACTCATTCAACCACTTTGCTACATATATTGGTATTCACATTTTAATGATTTTATGACATACGGAACGGCATGGTAAAATTTTTATCTTGCTACCTTATGTTCTTAGCTATTCGGCTAATAACCATATACTATCGCCCTACTATCAATAATTCAATCACACATGCATATATTTATATATGTCCGAATGTGCAAAGCTTAGACTCAACATCACCTATGCTCTTAATTTGATGGCCGAATATGCATACATATATACATGATATCAACTATACTATCATCTTTAATTCACCTAAACACAAAATTTCATCTCATGAACACTTGACTGAATTCTTCCTAATCTAGCATGGCTTCACATATATTTATAACATCCTACAAATCCACATATACCATATTTCTACATAAATTTTCTTTTACTTTTCCACTACTTCCATTCACAACATCAAAAGCACCATACACATGTATCATTACAAAGCTTCACACTTAGCATGCAATGACATCAACACAAATCCACCTTAGCCGAAACTTAACTCATCTTCATGCCTCATCACCACAACATCAAACATCAACCAAGAAGACAACACCCATGGCCGAATATCATCTCCATCCCATAGCAAAGATTTAAACCATGGGCTAGGTAGAACTCAAACTAACAACTAAAAACATGCATGAATCTCATGGACAACATCAAACATACCTTAGTCTAGCAAACTACCATAGCTGATTTTCTCAAGCTCTCCCCCTTCTTCTTAGAACATTCGCCAAGGAAGAAAAATGTGAAAGGATGGACACTTTTTTTTCCTTTGTTTTCATCATATTCCTTTTTTTTATTATTTTATTCTTTCTAACATAACCACTAACCCAACATGTTTTCAACATGTTTCACTCATAGCATGGCCGGCCACCATGCTTAAATTTTGGGTAAATTGACATGCAAACCCATCATTTTCACAACATGCATTAATAGACCACTTTACATTTGCCTAGCACATTTCTAAATTTTCTCACACAAGTCCTATTTGATAAAATTCACTTACAATTAACAAAATCCAAACATGAAATTTTCACACATGCATATGTACATATAATGAGCATCAACTATGACGGTTAATTATTTTTATGACTCGGTTTAGCGGTCCCGAAACCATTTTCCAACTAGGGTCAATTTAGGGCTGTCACAACTCTCCCCCACTTAAGAAATTTTCGTCCCCGAAAATCTTACCGGTAAATAGGTTTGGGTATCGTTCTTTCATAGAGTTTTCAGGTTCCCAAGTAGATTCTTCCATTCCGTGTTTGAGCCATAACACTTTCACTAATGGAACCCTTTTGTTTCGCAACTCTTTCACTTCACGAGCTAGGATACGAATCGGTTCTTCTTCATAACTCATATCGGCTTGAATTTCAATCTCGGAGGGGCTTATTACATGCGAAGGATCGGATCGGTAACGTCGAAGCATCGAAACTTGAAAAACGTTATGACTCCTTTCAAGTTCAGGGGGCAAGATCAATCTATACATAATCTGGACCAATTCGTTCGAGATTTAAATGACGCCCAATGAACCTCAGACTTAGTTTGCCCTTACGGCCAAATCTGAGTATCTTTTTCCAAGGTGAGACCTTAAGAAACACTTTGTCTCCCACCTGATACTCGATATCCTTTCGTTTTAAATCCGCATACGATTTACGGCGGTGCTGTAGGCGCCTTGGACTTTCACGAATTATTTTTACTTTACATTCAGCATCTTTAATCAAATCCACTCCGAAAATTTTACTTTCACCGAGCTCGGTCCAAAATAATGGTGTACGGCATTTTCGACCGTACAAAGCCTCGTAAGGCACCATCTTAATGCTTGACTGAAAACTATTGTTGTAGCGAATTCAATCAAAGGTAAAAACCGGTTCCATTAACCACTAAAACTCGAGGTTGCAACATCTCAACATATCCTCAAGTATCTGAATTATTCGTTCAGATTGGCCATCGGTCTGGGGATGAAATGCGGTGCTAAATGCATCTTAGTACCCAACGCTTCTTGTAACTTCTTCCAAAATCGCGATGTAAATCTTGGGTCTCTATCCGACACGATAGAAATAGGTACCCCATGCAATCGAACAATTTGGGAGATGTATAATTCTGCCAATTTATCGAGTGAAAAATCCGTACGGACAGGGATAAAATGAGAAAACTTGGTCAATCTATCAACAATAACCCAGACCGAGTCTTTCTTACTCTGAGTCAAAGGTAACCCAGATACAAAGTCCATTGTCACTCGATCCCATTTCCATTCGGGTATCATGATTGGCTGAAGTAATCCCGACGGCACTTGATGTTCCGCTTTTACTTGTTGACATATCAAACACCTTGAAACAAATTCAGAAATGTCTCGTTTCATACCCGGCCACCAAAATTGACGTTTCAGATCGTTGTACATTTTAGTACTACCCGGGTGGACTGACATTCGACTACTGTGAGCCTCATTCAAAATTATGGAAATAAGTTCCGAATTTCTTAGAACACATAATCGACTCTTGAACGTCAAGCAATCATTGTTGTCAATCCGAAACTCTGATTCCTCATTCGAGGCACATTCAGCTCGTTTAGCGACCAATTCAACGTCGACTTTCTGGGATTCAAGTATTTGATGAATCAATAATGGTTTGGCCTTTAATTCAACTACTAGCACCTCATCGGGCGAAACGGATAGGTGAGCATCCATCGCTCTCAAAGTAAATAGTGCTTTACGACTCAAAGCATCGGCCACCACGTTAGCCTTCCCCGGGTGATAATCAATGACAAGTTCATAGTCTTTCAACAACTCAAGCCAACGTCTTTGTCGCAGATTTAGATCTCTTTGAGTCATCAAATATTTAAGACTCTTGTGGTCTGAATAAATATGACACCTCTCTCCAAACAAGGAATGTCGCCATATTTTCAAGGCGAACACTATGGCTGCTAATTCAAGGTCATGGGTCGGATAGTTTCTCTCATGCGGCTTTAATTGTCTCGACGCGTAAGCCACAACTCGACCTTCTTGCATCAACACTGTAACACCCCAAACCCGGCCTGGACGTTATGACCGGATCTGATGCGCCACATTGATGCGTTCAAAACATTCCGTATTACTTAGTTTGGAAAAGCTGAGTTGGTGTTGTAAAAGACACTTTTAAAGGTAGGTTAAAGTGAATAGAAGCTGTGCACCAGGTAGGAAACCAGGAAAAAGAGGAGGTGAGTCCGTCGGACTGCTTAAGTACCAAGCTCTTCCCGGATCCAATCCTAGACATGCACACCACCATTGCCACACTCTAACATCTCGTATAATTTTGAGAAAATCGTTTGATTATGTCCGTCTTAAGAAAATGTTTAAGTTGAAAACGTTTGTCTAAAATATTTATTTCCTTGGAAAAACATTTACTTTGCGGAAACTTTGCGCGTCATCGTGATCTTTTAAAAATCAAGTAGTTTTTATAAAACGAACCCTAGTGCTAACCAGTTTAATAATCCCCAAAATAAAGATAATTAAAAAGAGCGGCCTTATTACAACTTTAAACATAATAAAAATAAAATAATCCAAATTAAATGCTAAACTTATTTAAAATTGGCAATCCATCTTCATGGCCACTCTGAATCCCGCCCAGCTCCAAGTCCACCAACTAGGGCTCACCTGTAACACCCCGAACCCGAGACCATCGCCGGTGTCGGACACGAGGGGTTAGCAAGCCAAGTTCACTTGTTTTGCCCATTCATTGGACATTTCCAGTCAGGCTGGAAAAACTGCGTCACTGTCGCCTTAAAAATCATATCTCGAGTTTCAAAACTCAGAAACTGGTTTCGTAAATTTTCCCTGAATTTAGACTCATATATCCATCCATGGATTTATTTCTAGAATTTTTGGTCGGGCCAATTGGTACAGTTTATTAGTTAAAGTCACCCATGTTACATCGATCGACTGCTCTGACCTTCGCGCAGTATAACTTGAATATCTCTCTGTACAGGGCTTTAATGCTGGTGCCGTTTGTTTCTAATGAAACTAGACTCAAAATGGAATCTGTACATATAAGGTATGTCTCCTAATTATTTCTGGATAATTTATAGTAAATTTGTAAAGTTGCGACAGGGAACCCAGAAACCGTTCTGGCCCTGTCTCACAATAGCTTTAATATCTCTTAACATGTAACTCCTATGACCATTTCGTTTCTTCCATATGAAAATAGACTCATCAATGTTCATTTAAATAGCTGATTCACTATTTAATACCATTCCTACAAATTTTGGTGATTTTTCACATTCACGTTACTGCAGCTGGCAGCATCTGTTTTTAAGGTAGGTCTTACCTATTTTGTAGTCTCCATGAACCAACTAGTCTTGCCTTACATAGGTCCACATATGATCATTTTAACCATGCCAATGGCTGATCATGTGACCAACATTCCCATTTCCAATTCATAGTCACATCATGACACCATATATATATATACAAACCGCAAATAGTTTAAGTTGATACTTCACTATTACGAGCCATTTTCGCATGGCCGTATACATATACATCATAACATATTTAAACCAACAAGGGTAGTCCTATACATGCCATTTCAAGTTCAACCAAGAATTTATACCAAAATGGGGGCTTGATAGTGTGGATGACTTCGACTTCAACGATCCCGAATCCGATTGCTATCGGCGAAATCTAGAAAACCGAGAGCCAAAGCGGAGTAAGCATTTTTATGCTTAGTAAGTCTCAAGGAATATAATCAACTCTAATTACAGCAATACATTCACATAGTTAAATGCATCATTTCATTAATGCACATTCACATAATCATACTTACTTCACCATCCCAACTCTTATGTTCATACACAAATAACGGCTTCATTAAGGCCGATAACTCATTCCATCATAGGAGCGGATATTCACACGCTCTTACTCCTAGCGCGCAAAGCACACACCGCACTTACCTTGTCATTGGGAAATTTTACAAGTGCATTAGCTGAAATTTTCCAGCAAGCTTATAATTTTCAAATCACATACCTTCGGAGTTTAACCGGATGTCGCTACTCGATCAATCGCGCCGGGACATAGCCGGTTATGGTAACCCGCACCAAGGCCTACGGGACTTAACCCGGATATCACGATTTGCACAAATGCCTTGGTCTTAGCCCGGATAGGATGACTTCGCACGAATGCCTTCGGTCTTAGCCGGATGTAGCCACTAGCACAATTGCCTTGGTCTTAACCCGGTTATAATTTCCAGCATAATTGTCTTGGGCTTAGCCCGGATATCAATCAATTTCTCATGCACACATACATCAATAATCATTGGACATACATATTTATTTTCGTTACTAAGGCTCAAACACAATTATAATCACTAACATAATCGCCGGGACTTAGCCGGGTATCATTCGAATACTCATACACACATAAATCAATAATCAATACATCCATATTTCATTCCACATAATTCAAGTAAGGTCACTTCTTGAGGACTTACCTCGGATGTTGTCGAACGGCTTTTACGGCTATTCGATCACTTTTTCCTTCCCTTGTCCAATTGTGGCCCTCTTAGCTCTTGAGCTAATTCAAACAAATTCAATTTATCAAAACCTCATTGTGCTAGCTTATGGCGAATATGACAAGGAATTTAAATGGTCATATGGCCACCCTTTAGCTTGAATACACAATGGTCATGCACATTTTATACTACATCAAGCAATTCAATACAATTTATTCGAGCATCAAGGAAAAGCTAAGGCCTTCAATAGGCTACCCAAGGCCGAATATACTTGTCCATGTTGAGGCCAATTATGCACTTAATACCACACAAAAACAGCATGCATTTTACTAGTTAATGCTTTGCATATTGTAGCTCAAAACTTACAATATAGCATCAAGCACTCATATGTGTGCTAGGCCGAATGTGCTTACAATTTCACAATTATTCTTCAACATCTTCTTCTTTAAACAAACTTATTCATCACTTCCTTCATAACCAAAACATCATGTGCAAACATATATATACATATATGAGCATGGCGAATTTCAAGGTGTCCATAGCCATCCAAAACACAAATTTTAACTAACATGCAAGAAGCATGAACCATGCTCATGAATGCATCATGGCGAATATGACAATCATGCTCCTTTTCAACTTCAATCATGATAAAACAAAAGAAAGCTCAAAATCTTACTCAAGAGTAGACAATCCATCATTGCATGCATCATCATCAAGCTTCACACTTAGCATGCAATGGCTTTATCACCATAACAACTTTGGCCAAATACCATTTCCATGGCTTAACAAAGATTTGAGCCATGGCTAACATGCACATCAAGTTAGCAACCAAAACATGCATGAAACTCCTAACACAACCTCATACATACCTTAATCTTGATGCAAACTTAGCCAAATCTCCTTCTAGATCTCTTCCAAACCAAGCATGAAGCAAAAATCCTCCTTCTTCCTTAGTTTTGGCTCAAAGAAAGGATGAACAAAATTTTTCTTTCCTTCTCTACAACTCACGGCAATGGGGGATTACCACACTCACACACATTTTTTTTCATTTTTTATCACCAATACACCTTTGTTTATTATTTCACCCTAATGCACCAACAAAACATGTTTCATGACATGTTTAGCCCATCCTCCTTGTCATGGCGGCCACCACCTATAAAGGGGAATTTGACATGCAAGTCCATTATTTTGCATGCATGCTTTAATTAGTCATCACACATTTCCTATCATACTTTCAAAGTTCATTACTAAGTCCTTTCTTGTGGAATTCACCCTTATAACACTAAATCAATCATCATAAAATGTCATACATGAGCACACACATATTATAGGCATCAAAATAAATTTTTAATTATTTTTATGCCTCGGTTTTGTGGTCCCGAGACCACCTTCCGACTAGGGTCAATTTTGGGCTGTCACATCACCTGCAAGGAGGGAAGAGGAAGGGGGTGAGTTTGGAAAACTCAGTGTATACAGAAACCCATCCAAAGCCCAATTCAGCTCGAGCCCATTGGGCCTAAGCCCTATTCAGATAACGATTACACAAGAGGTCAAGCCTTTTTCGAATACTGAGAGCAAGGCCTTAGCCCTTTTACATAGCAAGTGTGGCCCATAGGCCCGTTCAAGAATATGAGTATCAACAAGAATAATGAATGCAAGCCCATCTGGGAGACTACTCAACCCACCAACCGCTACATTGCGCCTGCACCAACCCTACACACCTTGTGGGAATAACTCAACCCACCCAACACACACACACACGGTTGCAACAGAACGCACTCAAATTTCGATCGATTGAGGCAAAGCCTCCAGTACGTGGATGAACCACTTTCAGTACTTCCTTCATTAATACCCCAACCCCATGCAACAGATATTAATAAAAGCATATCATGTAAAATACAACATTGATCAATCATGCAGTTTAGCCAATTTAAACCCTAGGGGTATATTGGTAATTTTGCTCCTTAGGGGTAATTTTGGTAATTTTGCTCTTTAGGGGTAATTCGGTAATTCTACGTAATTACACAAGCTAATTCATAATTTTTAACAGTTTTATGCAATTTGATTCCACCATCCACCTAACAGGCTAATTTGCCCATCTCTTACCCATATTGGTCCAGTAAGCCTATTGGGCCCATTTTGGCCCATCAAGCCCCTTTTTTCAAATACGCTAAAACATCACGCTGAACGCATTTTACCACCTTGCGGTGCGGATCTAACAATTCCTCTATGACTTGAGAGCATTCACATACTTACATGACCATGAAATGCCGAATTTCGACATTTCGGCTTTTGCCGAATTGAACTAAGAAAGGGTGTTAAGTACACACCGATTCATGACGATCGCTTCCGAGATCCCTTTCGATGTCCTACAATTTATTAGCACAGTTCTTATTTACAAACCATAATCACTAAACCCCAAAACTTACTTATCCATGATCGAACCATATCCCTAAAACCTTTGAAACCTTACCTTTTGCCAAAATCGATAGTTAGCTCGAATCCGATTGCTCCAATGAACCACGTCTTAGATTCAACGCTTAAGAAGACTCTAGTCACCGAAAGAAAACATCGATTAAAGACTCTTAGAGCCATATGCCCAAATCGATGACCTCCCTAATTTTAGGGACTTGCTTTTCTTAACTTTGCAAAATAAGAACAGATCTCGAGATGATACGTACTTACCCTTACTCCCACTTGATTTCCACGCAATCTAGTGTAGATTTATCTATCAAACGATGGTAGAACTTCGATTCCCCAAAGTCTTGAAGTTTCGCTATAAGCCCCCAAATCTATGGTTTTTCACTTTTGTGTGATGAAGAAGATGATAATGTGGGCTACAACCTTGAAGTAGAATTGCGGTCGAGATCTAGGATTAAGAAAAGATAATTGCAAATTAATAAAAACAAAAGAACATAGGAGAACACGGCTTTGAAGAAATCGCACAAGCAATGATCACAGGATTTGGCTTTTATGGATTCGCAAAAGTATTGATGAATAGCGGTATGATGAATAGTTTTGAAGAAGAAGAAAGAAAAATAGAAGAAGAGGAATAGGGAGGTGGTAGTTTTGCTAGAGAGGAAAAAGAGAGGAAAAACAACCCTAAGGTGTTAAAAAGAAGAAAACGGCACCACTCAATACCCTAAGTGCGAAATACTAACAACATAGCCCCCGCCGATTTTTCCTCTTCAATTCCCATAATTCGCCAACTCCTAGCCTCATCCAAATCCTTAAATCTCTCCCTTATCCCTCCTTAATCCAAGCATTTAAACCGATCCAACTCTCCTTTAGCGTAATCCACCGAACTCCAACACTTACCCTCCCGCACTAAAAAATAAATGCATCTATTTGCCAACACAGGAATCGATCCCTTGCCTTCCCAAAGCTCCACACGCCACTTTTCTAGGAGCCTAGTGGCGTCACCCTTGCCACTTAACCAAGGCTCTTTTGTGATGCAATTTACCCATCACTCCACTTAAGGCCACTTAGCTAGAACCCCTAACTCCTAAGTCTAAAATTCCAAAAATTCAACTGGTTTTGGCCAACTCATGGGCCTTCTATAAGCCCATTTACCTACTCAAAATACTAATTCCACATCCAAATACAAATTTTTAAAAATCTTTACAAAATATTGAAAATCGCGAATAAACCCGAAAATCGGATGTTACAACTCTACCCTCCTTAAAGAAATTTCGACCTCGAAATTTTACCTTATCGAAACAGTTGAGGGTATTGTTCTTTGCATAGCCTCCTCGATCTCCCGGTAGCTTCCTCCTTGCCATGGTTTCTCCAAAGTACTTTCACTAGTGGAATTGATTTCCTTCTCAACATCTTGACGTCACGATCAAGTATTTGCATGAGTTCCTCTTGAAGGTTAAATCTGGTCGTACTTCAATTTCAAGAATCGGTATGATATGAGTTGGGTCGATCGACCGCCTCAACATGGATACATGAAAACGTCGTGGATACGATGCGATTCGTGGCAACTCTAGGCGATAAGCCCTTTGGTCTAACCCGCTTAACAACTCGGTAAGGCCCAATAAACCGTGGGCTCGACACCCTTCTTACCAAATCTCAAAATTTTCTTCCAAGGAAACCTTCAAGAAAACCATATCCCCACAAATAACTCAATCTCTTTGCGCTTCAAATCCGATACGACTTACGTCATCGGATGCCTCCTTTAACCGACCCTTATCGCCTTAACCTTACTTTCGATTTCCGCCACCAATTCTGGTCCAAGCACTCGTCGTTCACCCAACTCTGTCCAACACGTCGGTGTACGACATCTTTGCCCATAAAGCGCTTCATATGGTGCCATCTGAATACTTGCTTGATAGCTGTTATTGTACGCAAACTCCGCCAATGGTAAGTAGTCCTCCCAACTTCCACGAAAATCGATGATACAACCTCTCAACATATCTTCCGTAACTCGAATAACCCTTTTCGATCGTCCATCATGCGTGGGTGAAAACAGTGCTAAAATCCAATCGTGTTCCCAACGCTTCTTGCAACTTTCGCCAAAACCGAGACGTAAACCTAGGGTCTCGATCGAGATTATTGACACGGCACCCCATGCAATCGCACTACCTCCGCCACATATAGCTTAGCCAACTTTTATAGTGAGTAGTCGATGCGAGCGGTATGAAATGAGCGATTTTGTTAACCTATCCACAACTACCCACACCGAATCTTTCTTGGTGGGTGTCAAAGGTAACCCACTCACAAAGTCCATTGTTACTCTTTCCCACTTCCATAGTGGAATTTTCTTTGGTTGTAGTAATCTCGACGGCGGTTGGTGCTCACCTTAACACGCTGGCACGCCGACATTTCCCAACAAATTCATCACCTCTCGTTTTAATCCGGCCACCGGTACACCTCTCGCAAGTCTCGGTGTAACTTATTCCCTCAGGATGCATGGCACAGAGTCCACCATGAGCCTCTTTTAGAATTAATCGCCTCAATTCGGGATCCTTTGGAATGCAAACCCTTCCACGAAAACACGTAACTCCTTCACTGTTCAACCCAAAATCCTCGTTCTCACCACTCTTAACTTTTCGGAACCAAGAGCTAATGAATCATCCTTCAACTGCTTTTTCCTTAATTTGTTCGGTCCAAGTAGGCCTTACTTGCGATTCGCCAACAAGCTTCCATCATCGAATAGACTTAATTGTGCGAACAAGGCTCTCAAATCCGTAACAACCCTTTGACTCAATGCATACGCCACCACATTAGCCTTTCCGAGTGGTACTCTATCGAGCGATCGTAGTCTTTAAGCAACTCCACCCACCTTCGTTGCCTAAGGTTCAACTCCTTCTGAGTCAACAAATACTTTAAGCTCTTATGATCTGTGTATATGATGCACTTCTCCCCATATAAGTAATGTCTCCAAATTTTTAACGCAAAAATCACCGCTGCTAGCTCCAAATCATGCGTAGGGTAATTCACCTCATGAGCCTTAAGCTGTCGTGATGCATAAGCGACCACCTTGCCCTCTTGCATCGACGCAACCTAACCCCACATGCGACGCATCGCTATATACGGTGAAGTCCTTCCCAGACACCGGTTGAATCAACACTGGCGCTTCGGTCAATACCTTTTTCAACTGATCAAAAGCTTTTTGTTGTTTCTCGGTCTAGACAAATGGTACTCCTTTCCTTATGAGTTTTGTCAAGGCGCCGCCATCACCGAGAAACCCTCCACAAACCTTCGTAGTAACACGCCAACCCTAGGAAACTCAATTTACGACATCGACCTAGGTGGCTTCCATTCCGAAATAGCTTCAATTTTACGAGGATCCACCTTAATCCCCGGCAGAGACCACATGCCCTAGGAAGGTTACCTCTTTCAACCGAATTCACACTTGCTAAATTTCGCATAGAGCTCCTTCTCCCTTAACACTTGCAAGACAATACGGAGATGCTCATCATGCTTTGCCTCCGTTTGAGTATACCAAGATATCGTCGATAAAGACGACTACAAACCGATCCAAGTAAGGTTGGAATACTCGATTCATCGATCCATAAAAGCTGCAGTGCGTTCGTTAGCCCAAACGGCATGACCACAAACTCATAATGTCCATATCGAGTTCAAATGTTTGTCTTATGAATATCCCTTCTTTACCCTTAGGCGATGGTATCCGAGCGAAGATCGATTTTGGAGAATACCGAAGCTCCCTAAATTGATCGAACAGTCATCAATCCTTGGTAGTGGATACTTATTCTTAATCGCCGGTTTGTTCAATGGCGATAATCGATGCACATGCGCATCGTTCGTCCTTCTTCTTTACAAACAGACCGGTGCTCCCAAGGAGACACACTAGGCCTAATGAAGCCTCTATCTAATAGCTCTTGAATTTGAGCCTTCGCCCACCAACTCCTTGGTGCCATCCTATAGGGTGCAATAGAGACTGGAGCGTCCACGGTAACAAATCGATTCCAAACTCAACTTCTCGATTGGGAGGTAATCCAGAAGCTCTTAGGAAAACATCCCGAATTCCCTAACGATTCGATGGTCTCCACAATGATCCTCGATTTCAACTTGACTTACCAAAGCCGATATGCCTCGCATCCCTTGCGCATCGGTTTCTCGACCCTCAACGCCGATACTACATTGGATAAGTAATCCTTCGTTCTCCACTAATCATAACCTCTTCATCATTGATGTTCTTAACACCATCCTCTTAGTCGCACAATCCAAAGTTGCCTTATGCTTGGTCAACCAATCCATCCCTAGGATCGATTGAATTCTTCAAGCAGTAACTCCATCAAATCCCCACGAAAACCTTGCCTTGAATCTCCAGAGGCACCTCCTTGAAGAGTTTCTCTACCTTAACCGAATGACCTAAAGGACTTATCACAGACACCCCACATACAGTCTCCTCGAAGTGCACGCCCGGCCCCGTAAATGTTATATGCCACATACGAATGGGTTGATCCCACATCAATCGAGCAAAGATAAGGTACACCATAGATAAAAATGTACCGATTATGACATCGGTGCGTCACCCTCCTCATGGCGACGAAGCAAAGATACACCAAAGTCTGGCCGACGAGCATCCGCGTTACCAATACCCCCGGGTGCCCCACGTCCACGGCCATTACCTCCGCGACCTTGTCCACGACCTCTTGGCGGCGATGGTCCATCCTCACGAGTTGAGCGGTCGCTCGGCCCTTGTTCGCCACTTGAGTGGAGTGGCCCTCCTAGGACAATCCTTAATCCTATGCTCCTTAGACCCACAACGAAAACAAGCCCCAGAACGCTTCCAGCACTCTCCTTGATGCATTCTGCCGCAATCTCCACAAGCTTGCAGTCTACCTGTGTTCACCGGAACTGCTCGAACCGGTTCCCCCATCCTAGCTCTCTTAACATTTCGATTAAAGACCACTGGTCCAAGATCCTCCTGAACCGATTTGGTCCTTATCACGATTCCTCCGTTCGGTTTGCTTCACTTCCTCGGCTATCTTAGCCTTCTCTACCAGTGCAGCGAAATCTCGCTCCCTCTGCGGAGCTATGAGCACCCTTAACTCATCTCTAAGGCCATCCTCAAAATGTACGCTGCGCTCATATTCAGTGGAAACGATGCCATTAGCATACCGACTCAATCGTAGAAACTCCGCCTCATATTCAGCAATGGTCTTATTTCCCTGAGTCAGATTCAGGAACTCCTTTCTGCGTGCATCTACATAGCTAGCTCCAACATATTTCGCCTTAAAGGTCTGTTTGAACAGCTCCCATGTTACCCTCTCAGCTGGGGTACCTTCTCTCACAGTAATCCACCACTGATACGCTTCATCCCGCAGCAACGACACTGCCCCTTTCAACTTCTGCTCTCCTGAGCAGTCCAGGTCGTCCATGATCCGCTCTGTGGCTTCCAACCAGTACTCAGCCACATTTGGGGCCACTCCAGATACGCCCCTTTGAAAATCTCAATTCAGTTGGCGAAGTCGTTCGTAAATGGACCCCTATTCATGGGCTGACGTTAGCTCCGCCACCCTTTCCAAAACCCTCAACATGGCACGAGACAAAGCGTCATCCCCGCGGCCGGTCATACGGCCCATTTTCATTAATCGGTGGTGGACGTACCCCGCCAGCTGGCACGTGTTCAGATGACGCCGATCCAGCTTGAGTGCTACCTCGGCCTCGACCACGGCCTCTTCCTCGAGTAGCCCTTGTACTCATAACGATTTATCGACACGAATTTTATGACATTAGTTTCTTGGTTTCACTGCTTAATACCGAATGTCTTATGAGCAGATAAAGTTTTAAAGTTATTTCGCGCAATCATAATTTAGCTATGGTTCCATCTTGTAGTCCTAATACTACATCATCAATAGCTCTATCTCTAAGGCTCAAGATTATCTACATGATTATTTACAAGACAAGACAAGTATATATATAGAGCGAGAAAGATACTTACAGACTTGGTGTGGGGATTCGATTGTGCCACTCATTTATCATCTATTTAAAATTTCAAATACCATGTTTTTGTTTACCGAAAATAAAAGATTTCATTTGAAAACACTTTTATTTTAAAACTATTGATTTAACCCCGTTTAACAAATAGAAAAAAAACTTGAACATCTTGAAAAACTTACCATTTCTAAAAATACCCTTCTTAGGCCCAAGTTTTGAAAAGATTTTGGACCGATCCACACCGAGTTGTTGCAACTCGCTCGATACCACTAAATGTAACACCCCAAACCCGGCACGGACGTTATGACCGGATCGATGCACCACATTGATGCGTTCAAAACATTCCGTATTACTTAGTTTGGAAAAAGTTGGGTTGGTGTTGTAAAAGACACTTTTAAAGGTAGGTTAAAGTGAATAGAAGTCATGCACGGTAGGAAACCGGAAAAAGAGGAGGTGAGTCCGTTGATCGCTAAGTACCAAGCTCTTCCGGATCCAATCCTAGACATGCACACCACCATTGCCACACTCTAACATCTCGTATAATTTTGAGAAAATCGTTTGATTATGTCCGTCTTAAGAAAATGTTTAAGTTGAAAACGTTTGTCTAAAATATTTATTTCCTTGAAAAACATTTACTTTATGGAAACTTTATGCGTCATCGTGATCTTTTAAAAATCAAGTAGTTTTTATAAACGAACCCTAGTGCTAACCAGTTTAATAATCCCCAAACTAAAAATAATTAAAAAGAGCGGCCTTATTACAACTTTAAACATAATAAAAATAAAATAATCCAAATTAAATGCTAAACTTATTTAAAATTGGCAATCCATCTTCGTGGCCATTCGAATCCCTTGACTCCAAGTCCACCAACTAGGGCTCACCGCAAGGAGGGAAGAGGAAGGGGTGAGTTTGGAAAACTCGGTATATCTGAAACCCATCCAAAGCCCAATTCAGCTCGAGCCCATTGGGCCTAAGCCCTATTCAGATAACAGTACACAGTAGGCCGAAGCCTTTTTCAGAATACAGTAGCAAGGCCTTAGCCCCTTTTACATAGCAGTGTGGCCCATAGGCCCAGTTCAATAACATGAGTATCAACAGTAATAATGAATGCAAGCCCATCTGGGGAGACTACTCAACCCACCAACCGCTACACTGCCCCGTACCAACCCTACACACCTTGTGGGGAATAACTCAACCCACCCAAATTTCTACACACCACGATTGCAATAATAACTGCTCAAATTTCATCGATTGAGGCAAAGCCTCCAAGACGTGGATGAACCACTTTCAAGATTTCCTCCATTAATACCCCAACCCCATGCAATGATATTAATAAAAGCATATCATGTAAAATACAACATTGATCAATCATGCAGTTTAGCCAATTTAAACCCTAGGGGTATATTGGTAATTTTGCTCCTTAGGGGTAATTTTGGTAATTTTGCTCTTTAGGGGTAATTCGGTAATTCTACGTAATTACACAAGCTAATTCAGTAATTTTTAACAGTTTTATGCAATTTGATTCCACCATCCACCTAACAGGCTAATTTGCCCATCTCTTACCCATATTGGTCCGTAAGCCCATTGGGCCCAGTTTTGGCCCATCGAGCCCCTTTTTTCGAAATACGCTAAAACATCACGCGAACGTGCTTACCACCTTGCGGTGCCAGATCTAACAATTCCTCTATGACTTGAGAGCATTCACATACTTACATGACCATGAAATGCCGGAATTTCGGCATTTCGGCTTTCTTAATTGAACTAAGAAAGGGTGTTCGGTACACACGATTCATGACGATCGCTTCTTCGAGATCCCTTCGATGTCCTACAATTTATTAGTACAGTTCTTATTTACAAACCATAATCACTAAACCCCCAAAACTTACTTATCCATGATCGAACCATATCCCTAAAAACCTTTGAAACCTTACCTTTTTGCCAAAATCGATAGTTAGCTCGAATCCGATTGCTCCAATGAACCACGCCTTAGTTCAACGCTTAAGAAGACTCTAGTCACCGAAAGAAAACATCGATTAAAGACTCTTAGAGCCATATGCCCAAATCGATGGCCTCCCTAATTTTAGGGACTTGACTTTTCTTAACTTTGCAAAATAAGAACAGATCCGAGATGATACGTACTTACCCCTTACTCCCACTTGATTTCCACGCAATCTAGTGTAGATTTATCTATCAAACAACGGTAGAACTCGATTCCCCAAAGTCTTGAAGTTTCGCTATAAGCCCCAAATCTATGGTTTTTCGCTTTTGTGTGATGAAGAAGATGATAATGTGGGGCTACAACCTTGAAGTAGAATTGTGGTCGAGATCTAGGATTAAGAAAAGATAATTGCAAATTAATAAAAACAAAAGAACATAGGAGAACTTGGCTTTGAAGAAATCAGACAAGCAATGATCACGGGATTTGGCTTTTATGGATTCGCAAAAGTATTGATGAATAGCGGTATGATGAATAGTTTTGAAGAAGAAGAAAGAAATAATAGAAGAAGAGGAATAGGGAGGTGGTAGTTTGCCAGAGAGGAAAAAGAGAGGAAAAACAACCCTAAGGTGTTAAAGCAGAAGAAAACGGCACCACTCAATACCCTAAGTGTCAAATACTAACAACATAGCCCCGCCGATTTTTCCTCTTCAATTCCCATAATTCGCCAACTCCTAGCCTCATCCAAATCCTTAAATCTCTCCCTTATCCCTCCTTAATCCAAGCATTTAAACTGATCCAACTCTCCTTTAGCGTAATCCACGAACTCCAACACTTACCCCTCCCGCACTAAAAAAATAAATGCATCTATTTGCCAACACAGGGAATCGATCCCTTGCCTTCCCAAAGCTCCACACGCCACTTTTCTAGGAGCCTAGTGGCGTCACCCTTGCCACTTAACCAAGGCTCTTTTGTGATGCAATTTACCCATCACTCCACTTAAGGCCACTTAGCGTAACCCCTAACTCCTAAGTCTAAAATTCCAAAAATTCAACTGGGTTTTGGCCAACTCATGGGCCTTCTATAAGCCCATTTACCTACTCAAAATACTAATTCCACATCCAAATACAAATTTTTTAAAAATCTTTACAAAATATTGAAAATCGCGAATAAACCCGAAAATTAGGATGTTACAAACACACAACCTAGCCCAAGCAAGGATGCATCACTGTAAATAACAAACTCCTTGCCGGACTCCGGCTGTACTAGCTCTGGGGCCTCGGTTAAACAGGTTTTTAGTCGATCGAAACTTTCCTGACAGTGTTCTGACCATTCGAACTCAACATCTTTTTGAAGTAGTTTTGTCAACGGTGCAGCTATCATCGAAAAGCCCTTTACAAAACATCGGTAGTATCCGGCAAGTCCCAAAAAGCTCCTAACTTCAGTAATATTCCTTGGAGGTTTCCAATCGAGTATGGCCGAAATTTTGTTCGGATCCACCCTGACACCCGATGCGGACACCACGTGCCCCAAAAAGCTAACCTTTCTCAACCAAAATTTACATTTACTGAATTTTGCGTATAACTGCTTGTCTCGTAAAGTTTGTAATACTAATCTCAAATGCTCGGCATGTTCAGCTTCACCTTGTGAATAAACTAAAATATCATCAATAAACACAACCACAAACTGATCCAAGTATGGTCTGAATACTCGATTCATTAAATCCATAAATACCGTAGGGGCATTAGTGAGCCCAAACGGCATCACTAAGAATTCGTAGTGACTATATCTCATTCTGAAAGCAGTTTTGGGTATATCCGAATCTCGAATCCGCAACTGATAATAACCCGATCTCAAATCTATCTTTGAAAACACTGAGGCTCTCTTTAGTTGATCAAACAAATCATCAATACGCGGTAACGGATATTTATTCTTTATTGTCACTTTATTCACCGACGATAGTCGATGCACAACCTCATGGTTCCGTCCTTCTTTTCACAAACAATCTTGGTGCACCCAAGGTGAGAAACTTGGTCGAGCAAAACCTCTATCCGTCAATTCTTGCAACCGAGCTTTCAACTCTTTCAACTCGGTTGGTGCCATACGACACGGAGCTATCGAAATCAGCGTAGTCCTGTACAAGCTCAATGCCAAACTCTACCTCCGAATAGGTGGTAAACACGTAATTCTTCGAAAACGTCCGGTATTCACAAACCAACGCGCAGATTCGGGTTTCCTTTCTAACTCTTTGTCATCAAGTACATACGCAAGGTATGTTTCACACCCCTTTTTCACATATCTCTGGGCGGTCATTGAAGATATTATCGCTGGCACCCCCTTTAAATCAGTAGACTCAACTTGGACTACTTCATTATTTGTACTCCTCAAATCAATGGTTTTCCTTTTACAGTTCACCACTGCATCATGTACGGTCAACCAATCCATACCTGAATAACATCAAATTAGTCAAGCGGTAAAGCATCAAATCAACCGGAAAATAGGATTCTCGGATTATTAGAGGCATTTCTTACACACTTTATCAACAAGTACGTATTGACCCAAAGGGTTTGACACTGAATTACGAACTCAAGAGACTCGACGGATAGAGTCTTATGGATGCTAAGGTTTCACATAAGTATGAATGAGTAGAGCCAGGTCAATCAATGAAATCACACTAGTATCAAAGAGAGTGAAAGTACCGGTGATAACATCGGGGAGGATGCCTCCTCTCGTCGCGCGAATGGCATATGCTCTAGCAGAGTACGGTCTCGGTTTGAACAGCCGTGATCGAGGCCCCTCTCGACTACCACCCCGCCTCCCGAAATTCTCGGTGGTCTACCTCTAGTTGTCATTCCACTAGGTCTTGCACCTTGCATCCTATTCTTCTCATCAAGCTCCGTGCAATCTCTAATGAAGTGGTACTTCGAACCACATCCGTAACAGGCCCTGTTAGTAGACTTACCCCAACATTCACCTATGTGTCGTCTTCCATATTGGGGGCATTCAGGTTTCTCTTGGCGATTATTGCCCACACTAGCTACCGAAGTAGCTCGAGAGTCCGTCGATGGTCGTGCTCTAATGGAAGTTCCCGCAGTCGTCCTCGATTTATTAGTGTCCTCCCTGAACTTCTTTACAGTCGAGAACGGAGCTTTACCCATCGATCTTTTACGATAGTCTCTAGCTTCAAATTCAGCCTTCTTCCTCTCCTTTCCAAGCTCTTCCGCCTTGCAGGCTCGTTCAACTAGTGTTACGAATTCTTTTATCTCCAAAATACCCACTAGTAGCTTTAAATCTTCATTCAATCCTTCTTCAAATCTCTTGCACATAGCAACCTCATCAGCCACACACTCCCGGGCATACCGACTGAGTCTTACGAACTCATGTTTGTATTCAGATACTGTCATACGGACTTGCTTGAGTTCCAAGAATTCCTTACGCTTTTGATCGATGAACCGTTGACTAATATATTTCTTTGGAAATTCCGCTTGGAAGAAATCCCAAGTAACTCGTTCGTTTGGGACTATGGAAATCAAGGTCCTCCACCAATAGTAGGTGAGTCTCGCAACAAAGATATAGCACACTTTAGACATTCATCGGTGTGCATGAGTTCATCGAACACCGAATGGTGTTATCAAGCGAACTTCGGCCCTTCGGGATCATCAAGAACTATGGCCTTGAACGCCTCGGCTCGCGCTTCCTAATCAAGTCTACATGTGGTTTACTCACCTCACAGGATCGATGAATCGATGGCATTACGGGCTCTTGGGGTGGATTATTCAAATTCGGGAATGGTTGGACAACCGAATGGTTCGGGCATATTGCGCGACCCACTCATTCATCATGGTGAAGAAGGCTTGTTTTGCCCCTCATCCCGATTATTTGCGATGATCGAGGTTCAACAGCGGTGTCCCTTGCGCAGAGCAGCCGCTACACTTTCAACGTCATCCGCTAAGGGTCTCTCTACCCCGGGTTTCATTTGCTAATCAAAACAAAAATTTTAACCGACAGAAGTCATCACATTATTAAGCACTAACATTAAGGCATGTATAGCTAGACTCATACACGCTATGGTCGTCCTAGAACCGACTAAACCATAGCTCTGATACCAACTTTATTGTAACACCCCGTACCCGAGACCGTTACCGGAGTCAGACACGAGGGGTTCGCAGACTTAAATCACTTATTGCACAGTTCATTTTAAAATTCTAGACGAGCTGGCTAACTGCGTCACTGTTTCATTAAAAATCATATCTCGAGTTCCAAAAGTCTAAAACCAGTTCCGTAAATTTTTCCTGAAACTAGACTCATATATCCATCTAAAAATTTTTTTCTAGAATTTTTGGTTGAGCCAATTAGTACAGTTTATTAGTTAAAGTCTCCCCTGTTTCAGGGTTCAACCACACTGACCTTCAGGCATTACGACTTGGATATCTCCCTGTACAGGGCCTCAATACTGATGACGTTTGTTTCTACAGAAACTAGACTTGAAAAGGAATCTGTACATATATGGACCAACTTCTAATTATCTCTGGTTAATTTATAATGAATTTCCATAGTCGGAATAGGGAATCCAGAAACCGTCCTAGCCCTGTTTCGTAAAAACTTAAATATCTCCTAATATATTGTTCATATGATCATTTCTTTACTTTCCTATGAAAATAGATTCGTCAAGGTTTGATTAAATAATTTATTCACTATTTAATTCCATTCATACTATTTTTAGTGATTTTTCACATCCACGTCACTGCTGCTATCAGCATCCATTTTTAAGGTAGACTTTACCTATTACATAGTTTCCATGCCTCTTAATGAACATATACATTCAAGATGACTATAACATTATGCTCAAAACGTATATAAGCCATTTTCGCATGGCTATCCAAAGTTTTACATACCAAATTTCAACAAAACATAATAGCCTATACATGCCGAAATGTTCTCCTAGACCAACTAAGAAGAAAATACCAAAAGTTGCTAGTCGATTGTGATGACTTCGATGATGGTCCCGAATACGCAAAAAGTCGAGTCCAAGAAACCTAAAATAGGTGACAAGCAAACACCGAATGAGTATATAACTCAGTAAGTCATAAGCATTACACTACCATCCATTAATAAAATTTTCACAAGAGGAAACAACGAAATGAGGCTAAGTACTCCATCCATACCGAACTATGCCATAGTTTCTTAGACCTTACGATTCAATCTCATTCCAAGTCCTACATTGACATTTCATACGCTATTCAATAGAATAATTGAGGCATTTCCATACATCATTTTATTTTTGTTACAATCATACAACTAAGCGAACTTTCACCTATTCCACGATGAACCTTATGTACGTGACTTCAATTATAATCATCACATAGGTTCAAAACTTACCACGCTCAACTCCAAATATAAACATAGCACCTATTAGCCATGAACTCAAGGTACTTACCCTTTCCGCTGTCCGAAATCGACTTGGTAAGGTCACACCCTTAATATAAATAATTGATAGAAAATATATATATAGTGGGTTCGCACACATAGTGCTTAATAATCAACCACGCACACTTAGTGCCATGTACTTTAAACTCGCACACTTAGTGCCATGCATTTCAAGCCCGCACACTTAGTGCCAATCTCACAACCGTGAACACTTATTGCCCGCACACTTAGTGCCGAAAACCAGCCACTCTATACGCTTCACTTCCTTTTTACATTCGACAATTTCATCTCTACATACATATACATTTGTATACATTTCATCTCATTAACCACAATTGCATAGGTATTACGATCATTTAAATCAATACCAACTATATGCTTAATGACTTACCTTGTGTTGGGTAAAATAATTCCAAGTCGGCTACTCGATGACCTTCGATTTCCCTTGTTGGACGCTCTCCTTTAGGATCTTGAGCTTAAACAAATAAATTAACTCATTCAACCACTTTGCTACATATATTGGTATTCACATTTTAATGATTTTATGACATACTGAAACGGCATGGTAAAATTTTTATCTTGCTACCTTATGTTCTTAGCTATTCGGCTAATAACCATATGCTATCGCCCTACTATCAATAATTCAATCACACATGCATATATATATATATGTCCGAATGTGCAAAGCTTAGACTCAACATCACCTATGCTCTTAATTTGATGGCGAATATGCATACATATATACATGATATCAACTATACTATCATCTTTAATTCACCTAAACACAAAATTTCATCTCATGAACACTTGACCGAATTCTTCCTAATCTAGCATGGCTTCACATATATTTATAACATCCTACAAATCCACATATACCACATTTCTACATAAATTTTCTTTTACTTTTCCACTACTTCCATTCACAACATCAAAAGCACCATACACATGTATCATTACAAAGCTTCACACTTAGCATGCAAATGACATCAACACAAATCCACCTTAGCGAAACTTAACTCATCTTCATGCCTCATCACCACAACATCAAACATCAACCAAAAAGACAACACCCGTGGCCGAATATCATCTCCATCCCATAGCAAAGATTTAAACCATGGGCTAGGTAGAACTCAAACTAACAACTAAAAACATGCATGAATCTCATGGACAACATCAAACATACCTTAGTCTAGCAAACTACCATAGCTGATTTTCTCAAGCTCTCCCCCCCTCTTCTTCTTAGAACATTCGGCCAAGGAAGAAAAATGTGAAAGGATGGACACTTTTTTTTTTCCTTTTGTTTTCATCATATTCCTTTTTTTTTTAATTCTTTCTAACATAACCACTAACCCAACATGTTTGCAACATGTTTCCACTCATAGCATGGCCGGCCACCATGCTTAAATTTTGGGTAAATTGACATGCAAACCCATCATTTTCACAACATGCATTAATAGACCACTTTACATTTGCCTAGCACATTTCTAAATTTTCTCACACAAGTCCTATTTGATAAAATTCACTCAATTAACAAAATCCAAACATGAAATTTTCACACATGCATATGTACATATAATGAGCATCAACTATGACGGTTAATTATTTTTATGACTCGGTTTAGCGGTCCCGAAACCACTTTTAGACTAGGGTCAATTTAGGGCTGTCACAGGAGCAATCGAGATCGGAGTTGTTCCCGGTATCAAATCAATACCAAATTCTACTTCCCTGACTGGAGGCAAACCCGGTAATTCTTCTGGAAATACATCCGCAAATTCACACACAACCGGTACTAATTCAACTTTCTTTTCAACTTCTTTTGTATTAATTACATACGCCAAATAAGCTTCATAACCCTTTCTCAAATATCTTTTAGCCGACATTGAAGAAATCACACTAGACAATGCCTCTGATTTATCTGATTCAACCCGCAGAGTTTCACCATTTTCACACTTTAATTCTATAACCTTTTCTTTGCAATTTATTATAGCATCATGCAACGTCAACCAATCCATACCCAAAATAACATCAAACTCATCAAACGGCAACAACATCAAGTCGGTCGGAAAGCAATGACCCCGAATCATTAAAGGACATTTCTTGCATACTTTATCAACTATCACACGTTTGCCTAACGGATTCGACACTCTAATCATAAATTCTGTGTTCTCAACAAATATATTCATGCTAGACACCAGTTTCATACAGACATATGAATGAGTAGAACCGGGATCAATGAAAGCAATAACATTAACATCATAAAGAGAAAATATACCGGTAATCACATCGGGTGAGGAAGCATCTTCATGCGCTTTAATAGCATAAGTTCTAGCCGGAGCCCTTCCTTCAGGTCTAACTGTTGCATCTCTGGCTACATTCTTACTGTTTGCTTCACTCCCAACTTTTCTTGGGTACCTTCCCCTCGAATCCCCACCACTTGCTTTTGTATACTGAAAATTTTCTTTCTCAGCTCTCTTTGGGCAGTCTCTAATAAAATGATCCGGAGAACCACATCGAAAACATTCATTTACTCTGCACGAACCAAAATGATTTCTACCGCACCGCTGGCACTCGGGTTTAACAAATCTCGAGTTCCCTACACTGGCTGCCGAAGTAGTCTGGGACTTAGGACCCACATTTTGCTTTTTAAAATTCCCATATGATTGCCCAGCTAAAACTTGGGGACGAGGATTCATATTTCTTGACTTTCCAGGTTGCTGTGAGGGTGCATTACTCATTGGTCTTTTCTTCCAATTTCGTGTCTCAGATTCTACCTTTTTCTTTTCTTAAGTAGTTCTTCATCCTTGAAAGCTCGATTGACAAGTACCACCATTTCTTTTAGTTCAAGGATCCCAACAAATACCTTGATGTCTTCGTTGAGGCTGTCTTCAAATCGTCGACACATCTTGGCCTCTGTAGGAACATATTCTCTGGCATACTTACTCAATCGAACAAACTCTCTTTCATATTCTGTGACTGTCATGTTACCTTGCTTCAGCTCAAGAAACTCTTTATGTTTCTGATCAATAAATCTTTCACTAATATATTTCTTTCGAAACTCTTCTTGAAAGAATTCCCAAGTTACCCTCTCTTTTGGTACCACTGAAATCAAAGTCTTCCACCAATTATAGCCTAAATCCCTCAACAAAGATACAGAACATTTCAAACATTCTTCAGGTGTACAAGATAATTCATCAAATACCCGGATAGAATTTTCAAGCCAGAACTCTGCTTTTGCGGTATCATCATCAATATTTGCCTTAAATTCTTCGGCCCCTTGTTTACGAATTCTGTCAACTGGAGTTTTGTGAAATTTTATCATATCCACACCCTGAGGCATCGGAGGTATAGGTTGAGGAATTGGGGGAGATGGGGGAGGTCGTACATTTGGGTTCGTACGAACGAACTCAGTATACCATGCACTCATCATTTGGAGAAAGGCTTCCCGATCCCTTTCTCCTCCTCCCTGACTAACAGTAGGGGGTGGATTTTCAGTCGGCGCTGCCCCTTTAGCCGGAGCTAGCGCATTACTCTCTACTTCATCTGCCACAGCTGGATCGGGATCCATTTACTATATAAAAAAAATCATTTAAAAAGGTCAAAAGTCGTCACACTATCACAATTTATACATATGGCATGTACAGCAAAATTCGTACATACAACACGTAGTCCGAGAACCGACTAAACCTGCTCTGATACCACTAAATGTAGCGCCCCCATTCCCGAGACCATCACCGGAGTCGAGCTTGAGGTGTTACCGAACATAATTTATCAAATTAAGAACTTCGAATCATTTATTTCTACATTCACAGCTTTCTAGTTACCTGCGTCACAGTTACAAGAAAAATCATATCTCGAGTTACGAAACTCAAAATCAAGATCTGTAAATTTTACCTAAATCTAGACTCATATATCTAGTTACTAAATATTTTACTAGAGTTTTTGGTTGGGTCAATTAGTACAGTTTATTAGTTAAAGTTACCCCTGTTTCAGGACTTGGCTAGACTGACCTCTGTTTACTGCGAACCATATATCTCTCTGTGAAAAATTTGTATGACTGTGTCGCTTGTTTATCCTGAAACTAGACTCAATAAGGATTCCAATAATATAAAATACAACACCTAATTATTTTTTTACAATTTATGGTGAATTCCTAAAGTTGGAATAGGGGATCCAGAAATCACTCTGGCCCTGTTTCACAAAAATTCAAATATCTTCTAACATATAATTCCTTTACCTGTTTCTTTTGTTTTATGTGAAAATAAACATATTGGGCTTCAATTTCATATTTAATCCATCACCAAATTTGATTTCTATGATTTTTAGTAAATTTTCAAACTCAAGTCGTTGTTCTTTGCAATGTTCATTTATGGCAAATTTCATCTTTTCATGAGTTTTTATGGACTAGATAACCTATTAATTTTCCATGACATCAAACATGGTCTAAATTAGTCATTTCCATGACCTATCATTATCAAGCATTTTCTCAACCAAATCACCGCCATATCACAAAATTATTTACACGAAATAGGTATATTGCTATACATGCCATACTTAAGTTTTACAAGCCATTTACCAAAAAATGTCCTTCGGATAGTGTGATCGAACCTTTGACCTGTCCTGATTCCCGAGCCGGCTTGTACAAAACTATAGTGAATAAAAAGGAGGGAGTAAGCATAAATGCTTAGTAAGTTCATATGCAAATAACAAGTAACATAACAATACAATTATACCAAACAACCTTAGCATAGTATCACCAAAACATATATCACATTTCTAAACATCATTCATCATCTTACCACCTTATCGTTGTTGTATCTATTTTCAACCCGAGGGTTAAGTATATACCTGTCCAAAGTGTCCACTTCACAACAATTACCAAAACATCACTTGCATCTTAAGTGTTCTTCCATTTCACTAGAAATTTTACCCGTTCAACACATCGGAATATAACTCGGATACATGGATAATTTGCACATAAGTGCCACATATGTAATCAAGAAATCATGTAACCCTCCCCTAAGTGAACTCAGACTCAACTCAACGAGCTCGGGCGTTTGCATCCATAAGTGAACTCGGACTCAACTCAACGTGTTCGGATGCCTAGTTACATCTCATGAACTCAGACTCAACACAACGAGTTCGAACATTCCCATCCGTAAGTGAACTCGAACTCAACTCAACGGGTTCGGATGCTCAACCATCCTAGTGACATGTCACTTGTATCCTAATCTATTCCTAAGGTTCAAACGGGATTTTCATCGAACACATATCCATGCCATCTTCCATAAAATACCGAAACCAATACTCAATAGCACTTTATATTTAACAATTAATACACATAATTTGCATTTTATTCGAAAATAACCACAAAGCATATATTTCATGATGAAAATCAGCATATCATATAATTAACATCAATAACTTATAAATAACAATTATGTTACATTATTCACACATGAACTTACCTTGGTACCAAAATATAATGATTTTGCAATTTAGTCCACAATCTTTTCTTTTCCTCGATTGGGGTCGATTCCACGTCTTTCTTGATCTAAAATAACACATTTAGCTTATTTAATACTCACATTATCAAATTAGTCTTTAATTCAAGTTTTAACAAAATTACAATTTTACCCCTAAACTTTTGCATATTTACACTTTTGCCCCAATCTCGAGAATTAAACTTAATTCCTTATTCTTATGTTTTATAACATGCTGATCACTTTTCCCTTCTATGGCAACATCAAATTCTCACTCTAACATGTACTTATGACTATTAGGTATGTTTACCGATTAAGCTCTTTTACTCGTTTTCACTCAAAACCGAGTAGCACAAGTTGTCTAACATAATTTAAAACCTCATATTCTATCATAAAACATCAAAATTCACAAATTTCACCTATGGGTATTTTTCCAAATATGAACTCTAACTCAAAATATTACTATCATAAGCTATACCGAGTTACCGGGATTTCAAAAACATAAAAATCATTAAAAATGGGGCTTGGAATCACTTACTATGAAGCTTGAAAGTTGAAGAAACCCTAGCTATTTAGAGAGGGAGCATTCAGCAGCAACTAAGGAAGATGATAACCAATTTTGTGTTATTTTTCCCTTTTTATTTCATTTAATATCCAAATGACCAAAATGCCCCTCCTTACTAAACTTTCAAAAAAATTCCTTCCATGTCCTAATTTTTTCCATGAACTTAAAATTGGTCAAAGTACCATTTAAGACCTCCTAATTAATATTTCAAAGCAATTTCATACTAAAAACTTCTAGAATGTAAGTTTTGCAACTTATTCGATTTAGTCCCTAACTTTAAATTAAACTCGTTATGCCAAAAATTTCTTCACGAAATTTTCACACAATTATGCAATCATATCATAAACCTCAAAATAATTATAAAATAATTATTTCTATCTTGGATTTGTGGTCACGAAACCACTATTCCGATTAGGCCTTAATTCAGGATATTACACACATGCCCGTGTGACCAATTTTGAATATTCTATTTCTAAATTTTTGAGATGCAAGGACACACGGCCACACCACACGCCCGTACGCATGGCTATGTGTCACACACGGCCAAACCACACGACCACATGCCCATGCGTATGGTCGTGTGTCACACACGGTTGAGACACACGCCCATGTGTCTACCTATGTGGACGAAAACAAGGTCATTTCAAGCCTTATTTCTCACCCAAATTTTTCCTTGTACCTACATTAATACTTACATACATATACCAACCAATTGAAGATGTTAAAACGAAGCCATTATACTTGATATATCATGACATGTATGTATTCAAACTTACCTTTTTAAAAAAACTTTTATATGTTTACCATAATTCAATCTAACCATACCAAGCACACATATATTAACCATATTGTAACCTCAAGTATATATTCACTAATTATACGATTACTAGCCATTCCAATGGCTAGATGACAAACAACCATTTACATGCCAACATTTAGCCAAGTTAACCTATACATGCTATTATACCAAAACAGGTTTACTATTTATAGCAAAATGAACTGAAGGATAGTGTGATGATGCTCCAACCAATTCCAACCTTTACGAGCTTCTGAGCACTATAAAACAGAGAAAAGAAAATTGAGTAAGCATTTCAAATGCTTAATAAGTTCATATAATAGGAAATGAATTTACCAATCATATTCATTTAAAGTAAGCATGTAACACCCCTTACTCGTATCTGACGCTGGGACAGGGTTCGAGGCGTTACCGGACTTAAACATTCACAAACATGCAAAACCGAGCAATAAAATTTCATCCAAATTAAAACTTTTCAAACACATGCGTATCGTCCCTTATACAGGCCTTCAAAGCCTAAAACATACATTGGGGTGGTTCGGGACTAAACCGGGAACTTAAGATAAACTTTGACAATTTAACAAATTTTCTTACTTTGGAGAGTCACACGCCCATGTGGGTTGGGCCATGTGGTCACACACGCCAGTGTGGCTTGGGACATACTCGTGTCCTCAGCCCGTGTAACTCTCTATTTGTGATGTCAGCAAGTAATTTGAACCACACGACCAGGCCACACGGGCCACACGCTCGTGTGCTAGGCTGTGTCCTCCACACGGCTGAGACACATGGTCATGTCTTTGTCCATTTTTCCAAGCCTTCTGTTACCATTAATACCTCACATACTTAAATACATTATAGACACATATAGTGTAGCATCATGTAGATAATTAAACATCCTCCATTAAGACTCAATTGTAAATTTCATATGTCGTTATACATATGTTTTGCTTACTCATTTTATACCAAATCTAAGCATACCAATTTACAATCAATTGAACATGTCATTTTGATTATCACTTATACATTTATACCATGCTTTACATTATTTCACATTCACAAACGACATGCTTTCCTAAGTCATTCCATTTCCAGCATTATTGACTTATTGCCAAATCACACTTTTATTCTATGATTATGACCACTTCATTTGGTCATAAGACATTCATCAAGAATACATATCGTAACACAAGCCATTCATATCAAACAAATATAATCACTTGACCACATCGCAAGGCATCGATTTATAGCTTGGATAAATAGGCTTACAAGCCATCACCCATATAAGTCACGTCTCATGGCTAAACACAACGAATCAATTTAAGCCAACATCTTGACCAAATCAAAAGATTACACATCATAATAACTAAGGCCCCATACATGCCACTCACTCAAATACACCTAAAGTTTATCAATACCCCAACGATAATAGCTTGATAGTGTGATGCTACCTCTGATGATCTCCAACCCCGAGCCGACCTGACAAAACTAAAGAAATGAAAAGGAGGGAGTAAGCTTTATGCTTAGTAAGTCTATATGAAAATAAAAAGCAATATGCCAACATGCTTCTCAAGGTAATACGACTATAATTACACTTTTACTTATTTTCTAGTCATGCTATTTTTCTCGAGTCGTAGTTACTAATTTATTTATATCTGGAGCTACGGAACTCCAACTTAAAATCCGCTAATTTTCCCTAAAACTAGACTCACATATCTTCTTACCATAAAATTTTTAGAATTTTTAGTCGAGTCAATAAGTACAGTTTATTCTTTAAAGTTACCCTTTTTTTGCTGTCTGACAGTTTCGACCCCTCTTCACTAAGGATTTTAATCATATAAATTATAACCCACAACTATTTTTTTACAATTTTCAATGATTTTCTCAAATCATAACAGGGGATTTCAAAATCATTCTAACTCTATCTCACAATAATTTAAATATTTCATAATCTGATATTCATTTTCTTACACCGTTTCTTCTATGTGAACCTAGACTTAATAAGCTTTAATTTCATATTTTATTCAGCCTTAAATTCAATTTCCCCAATTGTTTTGTGAATTTTCAAAGTTGGACTACAACTACTGTCCAAAATAGTTTTAGTACAAAAATGATGATGACTAAGTTCATCACAGCTTCATTTCTTTTAAATTAGAAATCTATGCATTTATAAACATATATCATAGTCCACCAAATTAACACAACATCATTTCACAATACTCATGGACTTACCATTCGTGGATTTCATATTCAATTGAGTTTTTGTACGTACTTGTACTCATTCATAACATAACTCAAGTTCGTCCTCACCAGTGACATACCTCATTGGGACCATCACCAAATCCTTCCTTGAATTACCCGTTGAACACTAGGAACACTAATGGATACATGGAAACTTGCACATAGTGCCATATACACAGTTAGAACCAACTCATAGCGCGTAATGTATGTAGCTAAAGCTACCACATATTATGTAATGCTTGTATTTGAGCTAATCACGGGTTTGTACACAAAGTCAGCACCCGGACCCCAAAGCATTAACATGATATGCTCGCTCAATGAGTTACTCATGGGCCTGATCAGATAGTTAGCACCCAAACCCACATTACATATATCACTTATCTCATGAACTCAGACATAACTCATGAGTTCAGACCATATAGTTCCTCATGACATATCCCGTGTATCCTATACTATTCCTGAGGTTCAAACGGGGTTTCTTGTCTAATTCAATGTCGTCACACTTGCTCATAATGTCATTTATTCTTCCATCATACATTTCATACTTTCATGATAGTAATAAAACATTTAAATGTACAAATTATCAAAGCATTAAAATATGCTACAACATCACATGATTTGCTTATATACTTACTTGTCGAATCTTCATCAAGAATATTTGTATAATCAATCATACAATTTATATAATAATAACAATAAAGCATTTAATATTCAATTATAACATTGCATTATTATTATCACACGAACTTACCTTGAATGAAAATTTCAGCCAATTATTCCATTTTAGTCCATAACCTTGTGCTTTCCGATTTAAGCTCGAATCTCGATTTTCTTGATATATAATGATAAAATCCACTATTTTAATCATCATATTAACCAATACATTTCATAATTTATACTTTGGCAAAATGACCATTTTGCCCTATACTTTCACAAATTTACGATTTACCTCTAGGCTCGTAAATTGATTTTTATCAAATTTCCTCACTACCCAAGCCCAGCCGAATTATTTTTATACTAGGAGTAGCCCACAATTCTCACTCTTACTCATACTTATCACTCATTTTTCCATCTTTACAAAATGGTCCATTTTAGGTGTTTTCATGAAAATCCTTTCAAAAAAGTTGTTTATTACACAACCAAGATTCATTTTCTTCCATGAAATTTCAGTTAAAAACACATATGCTTTCATGGAAAAACCCTAGACTCTCAACCATTTTGCAAAATAATCCCGTCAATAGATAGATTAAGCTTTAGGGGTTCCAAAAACACAAAAATTATCAAGAAAGGCCACCAAGAAGACTTACTTGCAAGAGTATAAGGTTGCTGAAAATTTTGAGCTTCCATGGTTGTTTTCTTGAAGAAAAATAGGTGGAGAAAGAAGGAGAGAGATGAGAAAATGACAACATTTCCTATTTTTTTTATTTTATTCAATTTTATCACCTAATTTTCACTAAATGTTGACTTTTCTATTTCTTTGTCTCCCATGGCTGGCCACCTCTCTCAAAAGGGTCTATTTGCCCTTTAAAGACCTCCATAATATGATTCATAGTCAATTTACACCTTTAGCTAATAAAACAGGCTTTTTCATTTTATGCGATTTAGTCCTTTTTCACAATTAAGCTCATAAACGCTAAAATCAACTCACCAAATTTTTCATGCACTGATCTAATCATGCTATGACACATAAAATAATATTAAAAATAATTTCTCCAGCATCAGAATAGTGGTTCCGAAATCACTATTCCAACTAGGCCCAAAATTAGGCTGTTACAAAGCATACAAACATGCATCCAAAACTATGTGGCCAATTGCCTAGACACATGCTCTCATCAAACAAGTTAGTCATGAAATTTACATGATTATCAAGAAAATAGAGAAGAGCTCATCATACATTCATTTCCAGGAATTTCAGGGATATTCATTTAATTCTCATATTTTCTCATATCAAGAGTTTTGTCCTTTAAATCATTGAAATATCAATGGATACCCAGGTAGTACACACAAGATGTACTTATCATTGATCCGTAAATTCTTATACGGGGCACTCTTTAGAGTACATAATCAGGAAGCACACTCTTGAGCCTTATCACAAGAAGCTCATATAGAGCCATTTTGGAAAACTCACAAAGAGCCTATCGGGAAGCTTATCCGGGCTATATAACGAGAAACTCATAAGAGCCATAATCGGGAAGTCCACAAAGAACCACATCGAGAAGCTCACGAAGAGCCTATTAGGAAGCTCACAAAGAGCCACGTAATGGGAAGCTCTGGGTAGCCATATATCAAAAATTTCAAGCAAGTACTATCGGGAAGCTCACAAAGAGAAAATTTAACAAGAAGCTCATGAAGAGCCTATAATCGAGATGCTTATAAAAGCTAAGGTGTGTCCACAACAAATGTAGGATCACAACTTATCAGGACGCTCCGAAGAGCTGTAATAAGAAGCTCATAAAAACCATATATAGGAAGCTCGAGAGGGCTAATACGAGATGGTCTTTTGAGCTATGGTGTATCTGCAACATTTGTAAGACCAGAACCAATACGAGAAACTTGTATCCATCAATTTTCATTTGTTTAAATAGAATTTAACACTTATCGGGTATTATCAAATTTTCAATCAATTTCATATGCATGGAGATAATATAATTCACATATACAACATTTAACTAAAACTATAAATGTATATAATTTTAGTTACACGAACCTACCTCGTCACTTGTTCGTATACAGAAATCTACTAATCTGATACTTTTTGTTTTCCTCGATCCAACTCAGTATTAGGTCTTTCCGGATCTATATAAATGAATTTAACGTCAATTTAATCCATTTCACATCCTAGGAAAAATTACCATTTTGCCCTTATACTTTTCATAAATGACGATTTCGTCCCTAAGCTCGAAAAATGAAATTCATGCAATTTAATCCTTATTCCAAGCCTAACCAATTTTTACATATAACATTTATAGCACATATATTTCATAAAATCATAAATTTTCCATGAATTTTACATCTTTACAATTTAGTCCCTAAATCACAATTTCATGAAAATTCACTTTACAAAAGTTGTTTATCTATCAACAACTTTTCATTTTCTACCATAAATTTTAAAATTTCAGCATATTCATCCATGGAAAAATTTTAATACTTTGATAACTTTACAAATTGATCCCAAAAATAGCTAGATTAGATTATTTCGATCTCAAAAATATAAAAATTACTAAAAATGGGACAATATTACTTACCCAATTAGGCTTGCTTGATTTTCTTTCTCTTTCCTAGGGTTTCCATAGAATGTGGGAATGAAGATGGTATAAAATGATGATATTAAACATTTATTTTATTTATCATCTTTTATTTATTTTAATTTCCAATTTAGTCCTTTTTCTTTTTCTAAATTTCCATGAATGAATCATAAAAAATGTAACATCCCTTTCGGGACCACAAATCCGATGAGAAAAATTTTATTTTTATTCATGAAAATTTCGTTCTAAAATTTTGACGTTTGGGCACTCAATTTAGTCAAAAGGACTAAATTGTAAAAGTGCAAAAGTTGAGTTCTACATGGTAGAGGTGTCCAATTATTATGAAATTTTAAATTAGAGGTCCTTATATGGTAATTAGACCATTTTTTAAGTTGGTGGACAAAAATGGACATGGTTAGGTATGTTTCCAAAGTTTTTCATTAAGGGCATTTTGGTCATTTAGTTATTAAAGTGAATTTAAAACAAAATTAAAAGCTAATTTTTGTTCATCTTCAACCTCTTGGCCGAAACTTGCATGGAGAAACCATGTCTAGGGTTTTTCAAGCTTCCAAGCTTTTTTGTAAGTCCGTTCTAGCCCCGTTTTTAATGATTTTTACGTTTTTGCAATCCCTATAACAAGATCTATCTATTTCTACCATTAATTTGAGCTAGGGTTCATGTTTAAAAATTAAATCATGTGTGAAATGCGTGCATTTTGATGTCTAATGGTATAAAATGAGTGTTGGGTGTTAAACAAACGACTTTTACTAAGCGATTTTCAATGAAAACATTCGAAAGGGCTATTTTGTAAAAGTTATAAAAATGGTATAAAAGGGCGTTTTGATGAGAATTGTAGTTTTCTATAGTTATAAAAATGATTCTGCTAGGCCTATAGAGTGAGAAAATTGAATAAAAATCACTTTACGAGCCTAGGGGCAAACGTGTAATTTTGACAAAGTTTAGGGGAAAAAATGTAATTTTTCTAAAATTTGATTTTTGGATCACATTAAATAATATGACTAATAATTGGAGTAAATGTGATATTATAGATCAAGGAAAATGAGGATTGGACCTAGATTGGGTGAAAAATGGAAAATCGATGGTTAAGTTCCTTTTTGCTATTTTGGTGCCGAGGTAAGTTCGTGTGTCAATAATATTGAAATGTTATATTTGAATTGAAAATTCTATATTATTATTGCATGATTTAATAAATCGAAAGTGATGAAAGAATAGTATATAAAATTTGTGAAAACAATGATATATGACTAGTAGCACATGAAATGTTTGATGGTTCAATCATTGATGGCTTGCTATATAATAGCTGAATATATTGAGAATTTGATATAACATGATGTTTTATTAAGTTGGATAACTTGTTAAAGAGTGAAAAGGAAGGTAAGTTTGTATGTAAATAATATATCGTTTTTACTTATGTGATAATATTTTGTTATTATATGAGAGGTGGTTGCATATTGAATGATCACTTGATGTAAATTATGAATTGAAATTGATTATGGACGAATTCGTAAAATATTGAAAAGTGAGGAATTTCCCAGTTGGACCTTCAGAATAGAAAAGATATGAATGATCCGTTGCGAGAACACATGTGTAGTACTATATGCAGGCTACTATGTGCTTAAAATGATTTTAGGTCACGTGTGTAGTACTAAGTGTAGGCTACTACGTGTAACAGATGGTTAGGTCGCATGTGTAGTACTAAGTGTAGGCTACTATACGTACCCGACAACTTTGATCACATGTGTAGTACTAAGTGCAGGCTACTACGTGTATCAGATGGTTAGGTCACGTGTCTAGTACTAAGTGCAGGCTACTACGTGTACCAGATAGTTAGGTCGCATGTGTAGTACTAAGTGTAGGCTACTATGCGTACCCGACAACTTCGATCACGTGTGTAGTACTAAGTGCAGGCTACTACGTGTATCAGATGGTTAGGTCACGTGTCTAATACTAAGTCAAGTTACTACGTGTACTGAATTGTTGGTCGCATGTGTAGTACTAAGTGCAGGCTACTATGCGTACCAGATAGCTTCGGTTACAAGGGTGGTAATATGTGCAGGCAACCGTGTATCTGTTATTATTCCGATGAGTTCAACGGGAAATCGACTAAGTGAAAATACATGTGAACATGACCATGTGATGAATAAGTGCAGGTATATGTTTATGGAAATTTATGAGCAATGTGCTCGATAGTTGAGAGAATTTTCAGTAAGATGGAATGTAGCAAGTGAAATTATGTTGGAGTGAAATTTGTAATAAATAGTTTTGGATAGCAGCAGTTGTGTAACTTTGAAAAATTTCCAAAAATCATGGAAATCGAATTAGAGGTTGAATAAGATATGAAATAAAATATTATTAAGTTTATTTTCATATAAAGAAAACGGTGTAAGCAAAATAATTTCATATTATGAGATGTTTGAATTTTTGTGAGACAAAGTCAGGATGTTTTCGGAATCCCCTGTTCTGATTTGGGAAAATCATTAAAATTATACAAAAATAATTATGGGTTATAATTTATATTCTTAAAATCCTTAATCAGTCTATTTTCGAAAGAAACAAACGGGAATATTATCCAAATTTGTACAAAGAGATAATTAATTTTTAGTGCAGAGGGGTCGGAACTGTCGGACAGCAAAACAGGGGTGAATTTAAAGAATAAACTGTACTTATTGGATAGACCAAAAATTCTGAAAATTTTATGGTAAGAATATATGTGAGTCTAGTTTCTGGGAAAATTAGCAGTTCTCAATTTGGAGTCCCATAGCTCTAGATATAAATAATTTAGTGACCTTGACTCAAGAAAATAGCTTAACTGAACTTTGAATAAATAGAGAGGAATTGAAAAATAGTATGTTAATACATTGCTTATTATTTTTCATGCGAGCTTACTAAGCTTAAAGCTTACTCCCTCCTTTCCATTTCTTTTAGTGTTGTCAGGTCGACTCAGGATTAGAGATCGTCGGAGGCAGCATTACACTATCAAGCCAATACCTTTGGAGTATTGATACATATGTTAGAAATATCAAATGAGTGGCATGTATAGGGACTTAGTTCTATGACATGTGTTATTATGGTTTGGCTAAATGTATTGGCCTATATCGAGCTATTGTATATGGCCGTGAGAGGTGGCTCATATTGATTATGGTTTGTATGTCTAGCTAATCATGTTATGTTTTAATGCATATGATGTGATGATATGAATATGTTTGTTTTCCATGCATGGTTGGTAATATGCCATGTGTGTTGAATGCATGTTTTATGACCAATCGAGGTGGTCATGACCATGAATTAAACGTGTAATATGGTAATAAGATGATAGTGCCTTGAAAATGGATGTTTGATGTATAAGTTAGTAACCATAGTTTAATGGTATAAGTGATTAATGAGATGACAAGGTCAAATGAATGTGTAATAATGTGGCTAGACTAGTTTATCATGAGTAGGTGGAACATATGTATCACCCCTTACCCGAGGCAGTCATCGGAGTCGAGCACGAGGCATTACCGGACTTAGCTTACTAATTAGGGGCATTAATATTTTCTTTTCAAATTAATTTAGTTTCATTCATTCAACATGTCCCTAAAAGGGTCCTCGAGACCCTAAAACATGAAATTGAAATGGTTCAGGAACAAACCGGAATCAATAAAAATTTTCCGATCACTTAAACAAATCAAAACAATTTATTTCATCTTTCATAAATAAATTGTCCATATGTGTCATAGTCACTAAATAAATCATAACTCAAGTTACGAAACTTTAAATTCAAATCCATAAATTTTCTCTGAAATTAGACTCATATATATTCTTAACAAATTTCTTTTAGAATTTTTTGTCTAGCCAATTAGTACAGTTTATTAGTTAAATTTCCCCTGTTTCAGTGTTCTGCTTCTCTGACCTTTGTTCACTACAAATTAATTTTCTCCCTATACAGAATTCAAATAATCATGCCGTTTATTTCTATTAAAATTAGACTCAATAAGGAATCTATACATATAAAGTATAACTTCTAATTGTTTTGTACAAGTTTTAGTGAGTTTCTAAAGTTAGAATGGGCGATTTAGAAATCACTCTGACCCTATCTCACCAAAATTTAAATATCTCATAAAATACAACTTCTTTATTTACTTTTTTTCTTTGATATGAAAATAGACTCAATAATCTTTAATTATATATCACATTCACTATTTAAATCCATTTCTACTATATTTAGTGATTTTTCAAATTCACATCATTACTGCTGTCTGATACTATTTTAAAGCTAATTTCACGTTTTTCATGATTTCCATGGAATAACTAGCATTTAGGCATACATAACACCAAACATGTCCTTGAGTAGCCATTCCAATATCTAATCATTATCAAGCATTTACATACCACTCATTAGCCATATCATAAGATCATACACACAAAATGGGTACGATGCTATACATGCCATACTCAAAATGAAACATCTATCTATAGCAAAATAATCCTTGTAATAGTGTGCCCGGACCTCCGACGTACTTTACGATCCCCGAGTTAGCTTGAAAAAACTATAAAAAGAAGGAAGATAAAATGGATAAGCATTAAGCTTAGTAAGTTTGCATGCAAATAAATAACAACATTCATAAGAATTATCTTACTACTTGGCATGATATTACTTAATGCAACTTCATTAATTGTCATAGACATATTTCAAACTTCTTCACTTACTCACTTACTTAAATACTTACTTAATCAAATTTATTAATACATTTTCTTACCTTTTCCTTATCAAGCATACATGAACATTATATACTTACCTTTGCTCTTCTAGCATGAACTTGTCTTACCTTTGTAGTATAACTCGTCTTACCTTACCTTACCTTGATATTCTCTTTAAATTTTACCCTTAAACCATTGGAATACTAAGGATACACAGGTACCTTACCATTGCCATAACTTTTCATGGTCTTACGTGGTATCCTTTTGAAACTTACCATTGCCATGTCTCGACATGGTCTTACATGGTATCCTTGCCTTATGAACTCACCAATGCCATGCCTTGGCATGGTCTTACATAGGACCTTTGCCTTATAGTAACTTATCAATGCCATGTCTTGACATGGTCTTACATGGTATCCTTGCCTTAGAAACCTTACCAATTGTCATGCCTTGGCATGGTCTTACATGGTATCCTTAAACCCTAATGTCATAACATTTGTATCCTACACATTCCTAAGGTTCAACCGGGACTTTCTGAAATTACTTCTCCGTCAATTCATGCTTGAGTCGTCTTTGAATAATTTCATAAAATAAATATACACATGCTAGAAATTAACAACATTAACATAAAATAATAGAATATTGCATTTATCTACCGCAAACTTACCTCAAAACAAAATACGATCAACTATATTATTTAGTCCACTATCTTTTTCTTTCCCCGATCTAACTCCGGATTTCGTTCTTCTTGATCTATAATAACAAATTTAGCTTATTTAATACTCACATTTATTAAAACAGTAATTGACTCAAACTTTGGAAAAATTACACTTTTGCCCCTAAACTTTTACATATTTACACTTTTTCCCCAAGGCTCAAAAATTAAACTTCATCCTATTTTCTTATGTTTTATGACATGTTGATCATTTTTCCTTTCTATGAAAACATCAAATTCTCACTCTAACATGTACTTATGAACATTAGGTATTTTTACCGATTATGTTGTTTTACTTGTTTTCACGTAAAATCGCTTAGCAAAAGTTGTTTAACACAGTTTCAAGTTTCATATTCTACCATAAAACATCAAAATAAACAAATTTCACCTACAGGTATTTTTCCAAATATAAACCCTAGGTTAAATTATTGCTAGAATAATCTTAATCAAGTTATCGGGACTCCAAAAAAGTAAAGAACATTAAAAATAGGGCTTGGAATCACTTACTATGGAGCTTAGAAGCTTGAAACAAACCCTAGCTATGGAGAACCATTGAAATTTGGCCTAAGGAAGAAGATAAGCACATTTTTTCCATCTTTTTCCCTTTTTAATTCTTTTATTTGACACTTTACTAAAATGCCCTTCATTAAAAATTTTTAGTTATTTCTACCTATGTATATCCACTTTTGTCCATGAAAATATAATGGTCTAATTACCATTTAAGGACCTCTACTTCAATTATGCATTTCAATTTAATCCCTTAGCATTTAGAACTCATATTTATCAATTTTTGCAATTAAGCCCTAATATGCAAACCGGACATGCAATCACTGAAATTTCTTATCGGTATTCTAACACATGCATCTAATCACTCGGTAAATCATAAAATTAATTGCAATAAACTTTTCTATCTCAAATTCGTGGTTTCGCAACCACTATTCTATTTAGGCCCTATTTCGGGATGTAACAACATATGCATAATGATGAGCTAATGTTGAATAGGGTGTTTAATCACTAAAATGATGCCATGAGTTGTGAGTTTGATGTGTATAAGGTTGTAAGGGTTTATGAGAAACATGAAGGCTTGGAAAATAGCCTAAGTGTTAGCCACATGGGCAGAGACATGGCCATGTGTCTTAGCTGTAACACCCCTTACTCGTACCCGAGACCGGGACAAGGACGAGGCGTTACCAGACACATGGATATTTTCGAAAGATACAGGTTATAAAATTTCATTCTAATTTAAAACCGATCAAACAACATCATAGTGTCTTGATTATGGACCTACGAGGCCCAAAACATACATTAAAAGCGATCGGGACTAAACCGAGAAATATAGAAAATTTTAGTAAAATTACTAAGGTTATGCCTCACACGCCCGTGTGAGGCAAAACACACGCCCGTGTGCTTAGGGACATGCCCGTGTGTTTCACCTGTGTTGAATTATTTGGATTTA